>NC_066325.1:13521136-14902386 GCF_022539315.1 Serinus canaria | reverse complement strand
CTTCAGAAACTGTTTAAGGGTTCCTCCTTTGTACCATGTAGGAGGAACCACAACCTGATTTATTTTAGCTGAAAACAAGCCAGCACAGACAACATTGAAAAGTTTTGCTTCCCAGCCCTGATGGCCTGACTGAGTGAGGGAAATGAGCCAAGGTGATCTATCACCAGTGCTGCCAGCCCTGCCAACACAGGCCTGGAAAGAGGAGGTTCATCAGTGTTTGGGCACTGAACCTTCTGCTTACATGGTTGTGAGCACAGGTAGAAAACAGCTGCTGCCTTTCAGGCTCTATGGATGAGGCAGAACCACCAGAAAGCTGCAGAAAGCAGCAGGTAACTCTTTAACAGATTACCAGCTGCCAGAGCTGGTGGGTCTGCCCTGCCACCCCTGCAGCTAAAAGCCATGAGGGTTGTCTTAAAAACTCATGAGATTGACACCAAATACATGACATAAATAATGAATGAAAGTCAACTGGCATGAGACCTAAACTCCTCTAACCCGGCTCTGAAGTGTCCATCCAGGTGACAATGCTGCCACTGCCTCTGTGCAGTTCAGAAGGAAGACTTTGAGCTGCTCAGAGAGAGCAGGGTGAGATGGGAACAGTGGCCAGTGCCAGGTCTGCCAGTGCTGGCCCTCCTCCTCAGCACTGTGGCTGCAGTCATGTCATTTCTGTGGGTGGCTGCTTCCCTGCTCACCAAAGGTCAGTTCATGCCAAAGCAGCACACTGCACCTCTCAGGACAGCACTGGTCCTGGCAAGAGCACACACCTCTAATGATCATTCACAAAGAAATTATGAGCTGTCCACAGGAGGTGAGGCCATCCCCCACTGCCACCTGGCCTCCAGGACTGTCAGTGTCCTGAGGAATCCTCCCACTCTGCCCTGTTTACTCTGAACCTCTCTGCATTTCTCTCCCACTTCTGGAGAGAGACCAGAGACTCAGAAGCAGCTGGACTGGGACAACCCCATTTTGGGTACAATTAGCACGGAGGTCAGTGGCCAAGCAGGAAGGGCTCAGAGCTGTTTCTAGGGTGCAGGGAGGGCAGAGCAAGCAGGCACTGCCCATCCTGTGAGGCAGGAGCAGAAAGGGAGCTGATCTCTCTGTGGAGTTAGAAGTGGCCTGTGTTCCCAACACTGACCACACTGGACAGAAGTATTTCCATCCTGCAGCACACAGACATTGAGAGGAGTGTCCCAGAGATCCAACAGACCTGAAAGAACCTGAGCCTGCATAGAGCAGGAAGGAAACTTTGAATTTTCCCCATGGCAAATTGCAGTGTAATACACTACTTACTCTGGTCTCCTTTGTTATTGTTCACTAAAACTCTTCTATGAGAGTCATCATCTTTTTTGAAACACACAGAAATCTGCTCAGTATGGTTAACAGGAGCAAGACAGAAAGAACGAAAATTCACAAGTTATTTCTCCATGGAAGTGGTCAGCTTCCTGTTACTCAGGGTGATTAATCTGAGATGTGCAGCAGCAGAGCCCTCAGAAGAGAAACCTCACCAATCTCCTTTCTCACAAAACAAAGGCTGCTCACTGGAGTGTTCAGGTACTCAGTTACATTCAACACAAGCTAATTCACTTATCTTCAACAAGTGGGCTATTGATTTTTTGCCTGATTTCTAAGCTGCCCGGGGCTTTCTCAACTACAACAATAGCATCCTGCATTACAAAAAAAAAAAGAAAAAAAAGGAGGAAACTCAGTGGAAAATATCTTTTTGCTCATCAGTAATTAGGGTGACTTCTCATTTGCTTAGTTCTGACAGCATATTCAGCACAGGCAAGGTTTAGGAAACTTTCACAATTCTGTTTCACTTGTGTCTGCTTTATAACTCGATACCATAAACTGGATTCTCCTTTTTTCTGGGCTGAAAATATTGCAGGTCATTTTTGTCCACGAAGAGAAATCAGCCAGTTGTTAGGAGTTATGTGCTAATTGTACTGTCAGTGTCACAGAGCTGGAGTCCTGTGACCTTTGTGATTAGCACACACAGCCAGGAATGAAATGGCACAGCTCATGCTTTTGGGGTAAAAATACTAAAAATATCAAATAAGTTCAAACTCACAAGTCATATCTGCTGCTGTGATAGAAGCATATCAGCTGCCCTGCATTTGATAATTCAGCCTCCTGGATGCTGATTTTAGGGTGATTTTGGTTTTCTCTCCTTGCTTTTGCCCCAGTGGTACACAGAGAGGCTAAAATGCAAATTCACAATTTCAGGATCTAGGTACAAATGAACCACAGGAAAACTGAGAGTTTTTGAATGTGTTCAATTATCTTTGTTCATATGCAAGATGAAATATGCTTCTGTGCTTCTGCATCTGAGTTTTAAGATACATTTAGCCTATGTTTTGGTGAGCTGTTGTCAGTGCAGGTCATGTATTGTTATTATAAAGTCCACAACAGAAAAAGAACTTAATTTACAGAATAAAGCCTTAATAAAAATGACTGGATATTGTATTGCTGAAAACAGATTTATAGATAAAACTGAATTAATAAGCCAATATACTGTAACTACAGCAATTTTCCTTTAAGTAAGAATAATCTTAAGAGTAGATTGTAATTTTGAGGAACGGGTTCCTACACTGGCAAAACAGAGTTGTAATTTTCCATCCCAAAGAGGACATCAGAGCCCTGACAGCCCTTGGTCCTTAAGCACAGACACCTGAACAGAAGTGTCAGGAATCTTCCAAGGCAGGTTTTTCCCTCGTGCTTTCTCCCTGAGGGAATATCTTACTATCTCCAATTTTCACTTTTGTCTGCTGGATAAAATACAACACTGCTGGGAAACCACACACAAACGAGGCCCCCAGCCTCCACATTTGGAATCTCATGTTGTTCTTGTTTCACCTCCTGCTTCTGGAGGGCGATGGAGATGGTGGAGGGCCTGGAGGGGAAACCCTGTGAGGAGCAGCTGAGGGCACTTGGTGAGTTCAGCCTGGGCAGGAGGAGGCTGAGGGCAAACCTCAGTGCCAAGGAACACCTCAGGGAGGGGAGGAGGAGAGGCAGACACTGATCTCTGCTCTCTGCTGACATGGCAGGACCCGAGGGAAGGGCTGAAGAGTCAGGGCAGGATTGGGTTGGGTGTTAGAACCAAGTTCTTCCCCCAGAGGTGCTTGGTTCTAACAGGCTCCCCGGGGCACTGCTCAGGCTCCCCGGGGCTGTGGCCACAGCAGCAGCCTGACAGAGCTCCAGGAACATCTGGACAATGCTCTGGGGCACAGGGGGGATTGCTGGGGTGTCCTGGGCAGGGCCAGGAGCTGGACTCGATGACTCTTGTGGGTGCCTTCCAAATCAGCATATTTTGTGATTCTAAACTCCAACTAAGAAAAAAAAACAAACCAACCAAACATCTCCCCTCATCCCATGCCTTAGCAGAGAGGGATGGTGCTGCATTTGGGTGGCAAAGATGATGACCTCAGAAGGCCTGACCTGCAGGAGCTGTGACTGGGAAGGCTCTGCCAGCATCCCACAGGGGTTCTGCCACTGGAGAAGCTCCACACACTGGGTGGGCTCATCCCACCTGCCCCCCATGACATTCTAATGCTTTTAGAATTTTCTGCAGCATGAAGGGGGACTCAAAGACAACAGGCTTTGCACTTGGCCAAGGGATGAATATCTTCTAGCAGTCATTTATCCTTGCAAGTTAGCTCAGATCTGCCTCCAGCAGTTTCCACTGCCTCTTCAAATGCACATTTTCCAAATAAGAAATGCAAAATTAAAGCCTGCGTTGTTCCCTGGCAGAAGAATGCACTGTCACACACCAGCCAAGGCAGGCTGTGGCTGAAGCCATTCCTGATCCCCCCCAAGCTCTGTCAATACCTGCAGGTGGGGGGAGGAATCTGTCAAGAGCAATACAATTCCAGTAAAGATATCTCCTCTGTTCTCTTTGTCAAATTGACACACACAGATATTTCAATCTATACTTCGTGGTTAAAATTGATCCTAGTGAGAGGATATGTAGCTTGATCAAACTTCTGTAGGACTGAATCAAACAGGATTGATGACACAAAATACCTGCTTTAAAAAAAGAAGGAAGTTTTTCTTGTGATAATGGGGAGCTGGAGTCTTGGTGAGGGACAGACAGGACAAAAAAAAAACCTCTAACATGACCAGTTATCTCTAATACCACTAAATTCAGGGAGCACATAAACAAAAATAAAACAGCTCTATATATAATTCTGTCACTTTCAACATGGTGACCTTTTGCACCACGCTAAAAATCCACAAATTATCAAAAATCCACATATTTTCAGTTCCTGTCCTACAGTGCCAGCTGTTACTTCACAGCTCTGTGCCTGTGAGCGTGCAGGTCTTTTAAAACCTAACAATCTTTGTTCATTTGGGATAAAGCACTAAAATAAATAGAATTGTACAAAGAACAAGACAGTTTTTGGAGTGGCAATCCAAGATAATTCTGATCAACAGCACTCAGCTGGGATAAAAAGGTAAAATTCAGTATTATATAAATATATCTGCATAAGCATTGTACTTAGATTGTATTTATTACAGAAAAAATATTATCCCTGTGTAGTTAGCACATAATGTTAACTGGATCATAACTTCACATTATAAAGGATCTGACCAGACAATGAACATGTATTAGTTTGGCAAACAGTACTAAATACAGTGATTATTTCACAGCCAAGATTCACATGTACCTGCTAGCAAAGAATTAACTCCCCAAAAAATGGTTTGGGGGCTCAGATCACCACATTACTGTGCATCTGGGTTTTAAAAGATGAATTTAACAACATATTCTGTAACTAAGGTGGATGCTGAAAATAATTTGAATAATTGCCATAAGGGAAAACCAGGGTTGCCAATCCAGTTTCAATATTCTTTCTGTCACAAATTTGCTTGCTTCAGCTTCTTCTTCCACTGAACTGTACTTGGCTGTTGTTTGATGGTCATTTTGTATTTTCATGCCAAAGAAAACAATTATTTTAAATCATAAAAAAAACCCCAAAATGCTGTCAAAAAGTTGTTTCACATTGGTTCCAGACCTAGCCGAAGATGTGCTGGTTTTGGCCAAAATTCTGAAAGTAAGATATTGCAGCACTGGAGCAGGGTGCAAGAATCTAATCCAGAGAAAGATTAAGAAAAAGATGGGAGGATAAAATAAAGCTTCTGTAATAACCAATAGGAACAAGTAGAAAAAAAAATACATATGATAATTCAGGTATTGTTTAATAGTAGATTTTGTACTAATGATAAAATTAACACCTTGATCTACAAGTATTCTGAATTCTCTCCTTTAAAAATAAGGATGAGATGCTCAATTGCTGCTGAAAATATGATATGATGAGAGCACTGGGACAATTTGACTGACTCCAAACACCCAGGACTGGCGGCCAAACAGTGACCACCTCCCACTTCTTCAAGAAAAATTCCAGGTTTTCCCTCTATATTCTTCATGTAGTCTCACAATTAGTCAGAAAACAGGTGAGCACATTAAATATTTGGTATAAATATAAATGCTATAAAGCAATTTATTATTTGTCCTTTCATAAGGATTTCTAGATTAAAAACCCTTCAAGACTCAGTCCTAGAACTTTCAGTTCATTAATCATCAGCAGGAGCTCTAATGATAGATAGAAAAATGTGATTTATAGGCATACGACTAACCAGTATGGATTTTGGCAAAATAAAAACCCATAAGATGCTCTTCAATCCATTATTGCCCACAAATGCAGGAAAAAACAATACAATGTCAACATTTGCCAACCATATACCACAGAACCTTCCTGTAATATAGAGAGAAAAATGAGAGTAACTGGAGATTCTAATCCCTATAAACCCATTGAAAAATGCAGTTTTATTAACAGCCTCTATAGTGTGCCCAAAAAGATTCAGAAATGGATGGGAAACAATGACCCTTGAAGGGCTAAAAATGCTGCATGGAGAGAGTTCAGGTAATCATTGAAGCCCATAGAGCAAAACTCAATGAGGAACCTCAACACTCCCAGTGCATCATCCAGAGCAGCCTGTCGGAGCCAAGAACATTTACTCCAGCTCCACATGCATCAATCAGCTTCTGATATCAGGCAGGTAAAGTGTGTGCACAGTTTAGCTGAATAAATGCTATTTCCATTTTTGAAAGTCTACAACAAGCAGCCCCTGCTCTCACTCTGCCCTTCCCCCTGGGGCAGGTGTGAGCCCAGGCTAGGAAAGTGCTCAAAGAAAAATGTACTTCAAACCATACATCCCACTTCCACAAGGTGACTGAGGCAGCTGGAAGTGTACATAACTCTGAAATTGGATAAGATTTAGAAACTTAATTTTTTAATTAGGAATTAAGCTCTTAGCAGACTTAAGTTTTGGGCATCACTGAGTGTATTTTCAGACAATTTTAGAAAAGGGAAAGGGAAGCCATGGGCCTACCTGTGTTTCCAGAAGCACCCACACAGTGCAGTGACCTTCCCAGGCTACTTGAATTTTGTTCTGAAAATCATGAGATGTTTCTCTGTACCTCCAAGGGCCTAAACCATTTATTTGATAACATAATACCTAATAATTTAGGTATATCTGCTCTGTCTATTTTCAACAGAACACCAAAAGCACCATAAGGAAGGCAAAGACTAGCAGATAACTATCTTCTGAGGCTTTTATTGTAGTTGAAGGAACTATCAAATAGACCCTCATAACCCTTCCACCTATGCTAGCATGTTATTTGTGCAAGTTTTAGAAAGGGGTTATCAAGTTAATAGCAAGTTTTACAAAACAGCTCCAACTTTCCTGGTAGAATGTAAAACTAAAATTCTGAATTTCCCAGTGTCTGAAAGAGAGCCTCCTAACCAGCTCCCTCTGTCTGAACCTGTGTTTGGCTGATGCTGCAAATTTATCTAGCAAAGTGAAACACGGGATGTTTTTTCTAGCAAAACTGAATGACATAGCAAAGCACAGCAGGGCAATTTAACCCAGCAGTGTACTCAAGAGCTGAGATCTGCATAGTCCAAAATTCCTGGTATTACTCTCGCCTGTCTCTACTTTTCCAAAGAGAAAATAATTCAAACCAGCAGTAAATGAAACCATGATTCTGTGCCTACCTCAATGTTTTGTTCATAGAACTGATGCTGGCCACTGCACAGTGTGCAGCTTCCATCACAATTATTTTGCTCTGTTCTTATCAGGGTATTAATGCACCCCTTCCCTTTCTATTGAACCATTACACACTTCTGCTTGATGAAGTCTGTGCAATTAATTGAGGATTTCTATTTATTGCTCCACTTTTCCCTGGTTACACAGATGTCAAATAAACCCTACTTTACTGCAACCTTTGGACTGGCTGATTCCTGGCTGCAAAGGGCAGGGAAATGGTGAAACACGAGGGTGGATTTGGTTCCTGATTCAGGCAGGCAGGATGCAAAGTAACTCGTTCTACCAGCAGGAAAGGTGTTCCAGCCACCCTGCTCCATGGGGATGCTTCACTGTCAGAGTGCCTGTGTCCAGCACTGACCATCACATCTGCAATCTCCAGAGAGACATTCCCACAGCCTCTGGATTGCTGGCAGCTTTCTACCACATTTCTGACAACCAGGAGCCAGAACTAACACCACTGTCCTGCTCACGGCTCTCCTGGACTTTGTAGGGAATACAGAAGGATGCAGGTTGGTACTCAATGCTTGGCACAATTGATGTCCAGCTGTAGGTCTCATTTCCCTTTTAGAAATACTGTAAAAGTGCTGAAAAAGAACACAGAGCTCTTGTCTGATGCTGTTACTCCCATCTAAATAATTACCAGTGTGGCAAATAGTCTGCAGATCTGAGACAGTTTCCTATGTTTCCTGTAATTTCTCTCAGCTACATAGTGTTTGGTTAAGAATAATTTTTACAAGAGGAAATGTATAGAATATTTTAAAAAGAACAACATAAAATCCAGCACTGAGCCTTCCTTTTTCCCTAGATAAGCATATCACATGGTCAGTAGATACTTGGATGTGTGCATACAAACATGTGTGTGTGTACACCCATGTGTCTCACAGGATGGAAAAATTCTTTCTTCCAAGAAACACAACAAATATTTAACCAAACACTAGTAAGCCAAGGCAATGCCAGCATCTCATGTTATTTATGATTTACCAAAAGTGGGAAAAATACCAGGTTTAGTAGAATGAAAAAGCTGTAGAAGAGAGGTGGAGAAAGGACAATTAAAACCACTCATGAACACTCAGACAGAGGCTCCCCCTGAACCTCACACATATCTGGGGGGGAAGGGGACAGGGGTGATGGGATTCATTACACCCTGCTGTCTCCTTCAGGCAGGAGGGCTCCCCTTTGCATCCAGACAAGTTACAACTGTCCTTTACTTCCTCAATGACTAAACATGGCACTGTATTAATTCTTAGTGTAATTACAGCAGCAGAATTTAATTTTTTTTTATATGTTCCAATTTACACCACCTTTACTTGCACCCCTCACCAGGGTCTGCTGTGTGTGAGAGGATGAAACAGAGGAGTGTCCATCTGTGAGTTTAGGTTAATACCACTAAACCAAGTCAACTTTGGTGTGGCTTGTTTTTTAACCCACAGCTCAGGAGGTGTCTACGTGGTATCTAATATGCATGAGCCTCTATACATCACACAACACTCACAGTGCATTTCAAAAAGCTACTCCTTTTATAAGTTAAAACCTACAATACATTTTTAACCAGTTCTTGAGTATTCTAAAAGGAAATGTTTCTGGTTTCCAAGCCAGACCTGGTCATTTTTTTTCTACAGAATATGATGTTTGAAAATCAGTTCTTCCTATTATAGATTTCTCCCTCAGCTTGTAGAAAATCCATGATTCCCTAAACATTGGTCTTTGAAAGCACATTGACTAAAATCTTCATGCCTAATTCATGAAGTGTAGTCTGGAGATTAGTGGAGCTGGACATAGACCAGGAATACTTTATCATATTCTAATAAGCAGAGGCTGAAAATTGCATTTCTAAAGCTACAGTATTAAAGGGCACACTGCAAAACATGACCCAAACATAACTCAGTAGTTCTACACTGTCTGTAAGGGCTTTGATATGATAAAGTATGCTGACGAGGGGAATAAACACAACTAGAAATTTCTGTATTTAAGGAGAGGGGGAAAGCCAGCAAACACTACATGTATACATCAAAGCATATATTGTATATTATAAACTCATATAATGTGATCCCAATGGAACAACCCTTGTACTGCTATCGATTATTTGAACACACCACGGAACATCATTGCAATAACATAAAATTAAGCTTATGTAGCAAATGTGACAGTAAAAAAAGCTAGTAAAAAATAGTCTGCAAGGCCAAGGTAATCATTACTATAAAACTCTTAATGACATCTCACCGTACAATACACCAGAAAAATGTGAAGATTAAAATTGCCAGAGGAGAAACATGAATATTTTTTCCTCGTGGTGATTGTGTTATTTAAAAGGTAAACTGCTCCCCACTCCTTTTTTTTTTTTTGCTTTGCTGGGGCTTTTTGTTACAGCATAACTAGATCAAAGAAGGAATGATGTAGGCCAAGGTTTCTAATTCCTCTACAGCAGGATCTGTGGGTAGCAAATGAACTTAGAAAATATCTTTCCATATAATAGATTTTTCATTTCATGTAGAAGGATGAAGATAGACATCTCTCCCATCATGTTATATTGTCAGGATCTATTTTGGGAAGAAGGCAGATACTGAATAGCCCTGGGTCAGGGAAGTACCCCAAATTGCACTGGAAAGAAAGAGAAAATCCTAGAGAGCTGCACTATTCCATGTGTCCTTTCCACCCCACAAGTGCTGAGACAGAACATTTCCAGGAGAGGAGCCCCAGCAGAGGCAGGGCTCTCGAGCAGGGGGACACCCACACTGATTCCCCCTCATCCATGTCTCCCCACATTACACCCAGTCTGAAAACTGGCTCTGCTCCCTCTTCCCTGCTTCTCCACAGATGAAAATCTCTGCAGAAGTCCAGCCCCACTTACAGGCTAAGCACGGTCCCTAGATTTGGTCTGGGGGTGGGAGATTGATAAATTCAGTGAATAATGAGTAGCTGCTCTTAAGACAGCTAATTGGATTGGGCAAAGGATATAAAATGTTACCTACAAACCAAAACTAAGGAGTGCAAACTGAGAAAACAAATAAAATTATCAGTACCTATGTCCATAGCACTCACCTGTGGTCACATTACACAGAAAACTTGAACAGGCAGGGATGTTGTATCAAGAAAAGATGAAGAAAATAAACAAAGGATAGTTTGGTCAGAGCTGCAAGACTTGGAATGAGTGAAAACCATCAGTCACAGTGACCAACAAACCCTGGCAGTGTAAACAAGGTAGAAATGATAGTCAATAAAATCACAATTAGGTACACTGAGTGTCAGCGTTCCTGTGTGCTCACAATCAAGGAAATCAATAACTAACGCTGAAAATCCTCCACTATTTGCTCTCAGTTTTTATTTTCAATTTATTTTTTTTTTATTTGGCTTCCCCAGTTGATTCCATGAAGAATATCTTTAATAAAAAGCAGTTCCAATACTGGCAACGGTGCAATAGGAACCAAGTGCAAGAGAACTAGGGGGGCCCACCAGTTACTATTGCAGTTTAAGTGGGGAGAATAAAAACAACAGGTTTACAAATAACTGAAGAGATTGGACACTTTTCACACCCACACAGTTTACAGAAAGGAAGTGCATAAACCAGCAACTTTTACTGTTCCAAGTCTCCTTGCCATGGAAAGTCCTTAGTGCTAGAAACTTAAAATTCATGTACCTGCTAAAAAGTTAGAAAGCGGCAAATCTCATGAAAAAAAATCAACAGAAATCCACAGCAAAGGCAACAACTGTTGCTACCTCTCATTTCTCATTTGGCTTACCACAGGCAGCATAGCACGTTTTCCTGAGTCCTTTCCAAACACAGATATAGCCAAAGGAATTCAAGCATCTCCACAGTTTGCCAAGAATGTGCACAACAACATTGGGTAATTTATTGAAAAACGGCCCTTTTAATAATTCTTCAATATTACCTCTGGGAATTTTCAAATCCACCTACACACGAATCACAGCAATGATTTAGTCAGGGTAACAGTTTGCCAACAAACACAAGCTTTCTTACTCTGGCTTCTAAATTTACTGGTTTCATTCCTACAGTGATATAGAGCACAAACTTCTTCAGGTCTCCTCATTGTGAACATCCATCATTCAGAGCCATATCAAAGAACTCCTTCTGAGAGTGTAAGGGTTGAAGTGCTGAAAATGGATGGATCCTTAATTACCAAAGGAATGAAAAATGGAGGCTGCTTTAACACTTCTTCAGGTATATTTTTATTAGCAGTGGGTGTGCACCACCCACCTGTAAAAAATTGATTCAAACCTTCTGGAAGCAGCCATTTCTAGATAGGAATTGTAACTTATATAAGATAATGCATGTAAATGCATATATGAGACAGAAACTTAATGATCTGAGTGGCAGTGAGCTCCCATGTTTTAGAACATTTTACATTTTACATAAGAAAGGTTTTGGCAGAAGTTCTGTAACACAGAACCAACAAGTGCCTTTTGCATAGGTATAAAATCCTTAATCCTGCACTGGATAAACATAAGATATCACCTGTGATAAATGCCCTTCCTGGGACATTTCCCTTGTGCTGTTTTCCATGCATAATGGCACAAATCACACAATATATGAACAGAAAAAGCAGTATTTTGCCTGATCAGTGTGTGTTTACAGTAATCAGAGAGAAAAAGTGAATTACTCTTATAATGACATTTTATAGCTTGTTTCCAATCAATAAGACAGTTATTCTGAAAGATTCACATAAGTTTAGAATCAATTATGAATGGAAAGGAAAATGAAAAAGGTGAATATTACTGGCTTGAGATTTGTTCATTTGAGAGTTGTATTTTTCCCATCTTGCCAGACTCCTGTAAGTGATGCAGTCTGGGTGAGCTGTGCAATAAATGCTTTACAGAATTATCCCATCCTCAGGAATCAATCTGGCAACTCGAGCATATTTATTTCTAAAACACATCTACCATATTTTCTGTGAATACTAGATTTTAAGGATATTATTTTTATTTCAGCAGATGCTACCATAGTACCATATACTACTACACTACTGTGAAATGCAGCTCTTGCCACAAGTGACTTTTCTTCTTTTAAGGTATGAAAAATATATCTTTTAAAAATTTAGCATTCACAAAAAGCAAGAAAGTATTGAAAGAGATGAACCATAAAAACCTTACTTCCTCACATTTTTGTGGATAAATTTGTCTCACAAACCAGAAAAATGTGGATAAATTTGTCTCACAGACCCAACAGCTCTCCAGAAGCTCCACCATTAAACCCAACTCACATGTTGAGGAGTACAGGCGTCACTCCTATGAAAACAAATTGGTTCCTGGTCTAGCATGACATTCTAAGTTTTAACATTATCATTGACAATTTCCATAGATTTGGGTCGATGTAACATCAAAATCTTCTCCCTCTGTAAAAATTCTAACATCTCATATTTAAATGAGAAGTTAAAACAAATCCAGATGGGCCCTGTTCATCACAAATTAATAGCAAAATGTTGGTTCAAATTTATAATTATTTTTATCTCCCCAAAATAATGAAGTATTTTATAGATGGAAAAAATAGGTAATGCCCTAGCAAGTTCTGCTGCAACAAAATGCACACTGGAGTCATAAGGATCACCATCAACAAAGAAAAAAAAATGCAAATTGAAGGACCAAATGACAATGCCTTTATTTTTCAATATGCCTAGTTATAAACCCAAAAATAAATCACAAATGGGGAATAAAATGTTTGAATGCCTTTTGAACTCCTTCTATTTGAGAATGTGCCTGAGCCCTCTACCTTGTCAAGGTACTCCCTCCATTTACATTACTTGCAATGAGAACTTGCCTGAACTGCATGGCTGCAGGAGCTGCTGTTCAATAAAAATATCAAATATCAAAACACCCATCATGCAGCTTTAAGATATGGCAAAATCAGAGTCATAAAACTTTGTCTGTTCACAGACATTTGAACACATTGTTTATGCTCAGGCTTCTTCCTCTGCACACAACCCCAGAGATTGATTGGGATAGAAAATTTCTGTCAGTTTAGTCTCCTGATACATGTCTTTTCACTAAATTCTCTCCATATGCCTCTTAAAGGAACATATGAGCTATAAATCTAGCCTGAGTGGAAACATTTCTGTATTTTACTATGAAAATTTATATCACATTAACAACACAAACGTGCAATATTTATTCCTTTCCTGATTCCTGTCTGTACTTCTCATAATCTTTCAGCTGCTTTGGCATTAACCACTAAAATGCTGGAGCAAGGACAATGCCATGGGGCAACTTGGGTGAAGCAGAATTTATTCTATAACGTGCAAATGCACCCCGACAGAATTTCCAGAGTGAACTGAGACCTCAGAGGATTTCCAACAATGTCAAAAGAGCACTTGTGTGCAGAAGACACACAGCACCTCCCTGTTTGGCAATGAGACACTAACCAGCTTTAGTTCTGATAAGATGCTTTACCTGAGGTATTCAATTACATCCCTACCAGACTGTGCTGAAGGAATATTTAAAGTCTGCTTTGCCCTTGACTCTTGATTCTGCATGTCAAAAACACTTAACTCAAACCCTTGTGGATTACCAATACTGCATTAAGTTCATTGACTCCTGTACCAGATTATCCAGGACCAGATGAACTGATATCACACACACAGATATTGATGCTGGTTTATTATTAGACAGAACCAGCACAGCTTTATAAACATTTTAATTTGGAGGGAGGAGGTGGGGTGGGCTGAGAGAGAATAAACAGCTCTCTCACACAACCTGCAGTCAAATATTTCATGGAACCCTCCCTTGAAATTACTGGGAAAGTTCAGAAATTTAGTCAAACAGACAGACCCTCAAGAAAATGCTCTTATTTGAGCATTTCTAGTGCACGAAGCCACAGAACTGTCCACACTAATCTACAGCTCCCCTTGCTGGGTCAGCTGCTGAATTGCATTCAAGCAGTGGCAAACAAATAATATATGCAAAATATTTAGACTTAAAAAATGGGCATCACCCCCCTGTGCTGCTGTGCACAGGCAGCCCCCGAGCTGGACACGCAGCTCAGAGATGGAGCTTCACCAGGGCAAGACAAATTTCTGACTCTGCAGTGCTGAAACTCAAGAGGCAGTTCAGTCAAAAGCCAGGAATATGCACCCACTTCCCTCTGCCTTCTGGGCTCCTACCAACTTCCTTTCTTATCAGAGGGAATCCTCACTTTCCTTCCTTACTCCTCCCACTCTGAAAATCACCAGCAGATTGTTATTCAAAATGGTGATGAAGGAGTCTCTGGTGACAAAAAAGCACAAGCAGTCCTTGCTGGCTTACTTGAAATGCCACATTGTGTTCAGGCCACCTGCAAAGAAACATTTTGGGCTCTTTCACAGAACTAGGTGTTGTTACCATTTTCCAAGTCCATGGGCTTTTTACTTCAATTAAATTGAAGTATCTCAGTAAATCTGCTGGTTTTTTTTTTTTTTTTTTTTTTTTTTTTGGTTTTTTTGGGGTTTTTTTTGGCAAGTACTTTACATCTGCCATCCATTCTTCACACACAGCCATAAACACACTTTGCATATTTTTATTTCTTGGAACATCTTGTCAGTTTTCATAGGAAAGGATAATGTACACTTTATATCTCAATCAGCTGCTCGCTAATGCTACACCCACTACTTAGACAAATAATTCAACTCAATTCCTCCGTCCACACACTCAGAACTCAGCATCCAACCAAGTTCAGATAGAATTCCATCTACAGGAATACTTTTTCTTCCCTTGACCTGTCCAGTTGCAATTTTCATTTTCAGCTAATTCAGAGTGTCTCCTATTCTTATGTCTGGACAAGTTTATCTTCATTAGTTATTTTGACATGAGTGGGATGATAAAACAGGTAATAGCCTGCTTGGAGTGGAATTGGTGCTGAAATTTTGACACAAATATGAGAATATCCCTTCTGTTGGTTTGGGTGTGAACACAGACACAGGTGTACAATGCACACAGCTGCAAAAGTTTTGTAGAAAAAAAAATCCTATCCAAGGAAAATAAGGCAACCATGCCTTCTAATTACAATTTTTATCTGAACTTATTGAAAGTTTGGAAGCATGATACATTTTTGTGGTTAAAACCAGTGAATAGAAAGTATAACTATGATTATTTGCCTGGATAAAAAGTATTCCTATACTTCTTCCACCTCAATGATTTTGCATTCCTGTCATTAAAATAATTCTTGCAACTGATTTAAAGAAAGTAATACAAAAGCAAAAACAAAGCAAACATATGCAAGTCACAAAATATACAAATAAAAATCTATTTTTTCATGCCTCTGACACCCTTTTGACTATGTATTGACCATTTCTGAACCTTTTTCTCAGACTAAACCAATCAATAAATTGCTCATCCAGAATTTTTTACTCTTACAAAATTGATAATTCACAATAAAATAAGAAGATTATACTGCTATAAACTCACAGTGTGGATATCAACAAACCAGTAACACCAAATCACACTGGAACAATTAATACTAACTTAAGAATTATTACTGCCCCAAGGAAATGAAATACTTTTTAAATGTTTTGATAGTCAAATGTAAATTTGACATATTTGTCAATTTTCAAAGGAGTCTGGACTGATTGGATTTAGGGGTCAGTCACTTTAAGGTCATTTTGAGACCACAGATTTTACTTTCAAATTAAGAACAAGGAGAGTAATAACCAAAACCTCACAAACACACACACACACACAAAAAAAGTGACTGGTTGGCACAGGGATTTGTGCAGCTTGTGTGTCACCCACTGAAAGAAATCCCAGTTACCAAACATCATTTTTCTGACAAATAACCTTGACAGGTAAAGGTAAAGCACACAGACAATTTACTGCTATTACAAAGTTCTTCAAACTGAGTGCCAACACTCATCCTCTTCAAAAAAAACCAGGCAGCTCTAGGTCTCATGTTACCAAGTATCAACAATTACAGAACACTTTCCAAAATGCTAACAATAAATCTAAAACAAAAATCAATACTATTAATTTGTGAGATGGATGCTAAAAAAATCAAAGTTGCCACCATACAAAAGTGTTAAAACATAAACACAATGGAAATCATAAATGTGTTTTAAAACTCAATTTAAAAAATACTGAGTTTTTCTAATCTAAATTTAAGACCTTTGTTGCTTATTTATTTTTATGAAAAAGGATCCAGCATGTTAACAGACCTTTCTCCAGCCACAGAAACTGCTGGCATAATGCCCAAGGAATACAATAGCCACATGTTCACAATCTTTAATTATCCAATTAATGTAGAGTCGTTTTAGCAATTAGTTCAGATGACCATATGCAACTTTTTACAAATAGCTCTTTCTTTCTATGACCAGAATGCCAAATGTACCACGAGGTGTTTTTCTAAAATGCACCATTTGAACAGGAGAAGGACTTCCAGAATTCTGTGATAAACATAATGTGACTTTTTCTGCTGGACCCTGCCTAAAATTTATTCAGCTCCTTACATAAGGCTGATTTCTGCAGATTTGTTCTTTCAATCCAAACTGCAGATTTTGTTATCTCCAGTGATGGTAAAACAGCACGATCACGGTGAGGTGAAGCAGAGCAGTCAGAAACCAGCGGGGCTCAGCTTTGGGGGTCTCTCCAGCCAGAAATCAGAGCCCAGCCTGGTATAACAGAGGTGTGGGCACTGCAAAGGCTCCATCCCCACAATTCCTGCAGCAGGGATGCCCAGGAGGGATGTCCCGGCAGGGATGGACCCGCGCAAGGAAGGACCCGGGCAGGGAAGGGAAGCAGGGGCAGCTCCACCTCCTGCAGCCGCACCACGACAGGAGCCCGGTGCCCTCGGTGCTCCGCGGGATGCCATGGCCTGCCAGGTCACCCCGGAGGGCAGAAGGCACAGCCAGGGCACCGTGTCCCCTCCTGGACCCGCGCTGGGATGCAGCAGCAGCAGCAGCAGCAGCAGCAGCAGCAGCAGCAGCAGCGCCGGGGAGCGGCCGCGGCTCCTCGGGCTGAGCCGCTCGCCGAGCGAGCCCTGCTGAGCCCGGCTCAGACCCAGCCTTATCTCCGGCTCTGCAGCTGAGCTTCCACTCGGCAGAAATGAACTCGGGGTGTCGATTACATTGCAGCCTCCCTGTTTGAAGCACACGGCACTGGCCGTGGTTGGAGGGGAGAAATCGGCTCACACAGATCCTATGTGAAAATGAGCTTCCCTAGAAAGTTTAGATACAGCATGTAAAAGCTTTTATTCCTTATATAAAGAATATCCCCACATTCCTTCTCCTTGCAGTATGCTGTGTATGTGCTCATTGCTTTAGGATCTGGTCCCAAATACAACTTCTCATTGCTCTGTTACAGACAACATAAAAATACCAACAAAAACAGATTGGCAGAGCCTGTTCCTGAGTTCAGTGCAATAGAATTCAACAGAAAGCCAAAGATGAAAGTAGAATGTCTGCCTGAAATCATTACAAAATACTCTATGATCTGGACATTGGTGTATTAAGCACTAAACAAGTTCAGAGAGAACTATTTTCTGTCATGGTATTTCTCTGCAGAAAATAGATGGTATTTTCTCCATATAAACCTCAAATTATAATCATTAGCATACAGGTAATTGTTGAGGAAGGGAAAGGGAACAGCAATTGCTGCATAAATACCTTGATTTTCTATTGTTTATACGACTGCATTTAGATGAAGGTATACATACAGAAAGACACACAGGACTTTATTTCTCCTTAATTGGCTTCATTTCTCTCTAAGGACTCTTTTAATGTATAAAAACTGTAAGCATTTTAATGTAAAATTCATACCAACCTAAATGAATAGGTTAGCATTACATCTTTCTGTCACTATCATTTATGAATACCAAAAGCATGGAATTACAAGGCACACTGTTGTAGATCATTTTATCCACAATAAAGACATTCTATTCCCCACCTTTTGTTCTGCCCTTTGTTTTGCCTCACCTGCCCACGTTGCACAGGGCCTGTTTTACACTGGGGTTTGTTTTTTTAGGAAAACAAAAGCAACCAGCTGACCTCTGGTTTGTGACACAAGCTGGAATTTCCAAGAGTTTCAGAGCACAGATCTGCTCTAACAGCCAGACTCTCCCATTACAGAGCACAGCACCCTCCGGAGCTCTGAGGGGAATTTCCTCTGACAACAAGGGGAGCTCTACCCAACCCCAAAGGAGATGGGGCTGTCCTCAGGGATGAGAACTGGGGGATAAAATGGCTTTTTAATTTGACTTCTACCTTGTGTTCTCAGACAAAAGTAATAAACCCTTTAAACGCTGCACTCATTCACCACTAGATTCAAACTCTGATTAAAATCCATCCCTCTGCTCTGATTAGGTTCCCTTAGGAGAATAAAAAGCAGTAAAAATGAGTGTTTAGGCCACATCAGTGAACTCCTGAATGCAGATACCCCAGGACAGTAAAATATTTGGACTTTTCCCTTGATGGGAAAAGCTGCTACAGGTCAGTCTTTTGTGCAAAGTTTGTTTGAAGAACGAAGGGACAGAGGAGGCAAGTTTATAAGAGTCCTCAAGATTACCCTGATTACTTCCCCCCTTTAAAATACAGAGTATATTGAGCCTCTTTAAAAAATTCATACAGAGGAATCATTCTATGCAACTGTAAGAAGCAAACTGTCAGACAACATTCCCAATTCAATATTACATTGGGCTTCAAGAAAAGATTTCCATATATTCTAGATTAAAAAAAGGTCTCATAAATAAATGATAATCCATTGCTTGCTCTGAAAAGTGAAAAATAATTTTCTGTTTGCATTTTACTCCGCAGAGTAAAATTTAATCTCTTTTAATATAGTTTTTGTATATACACAGAAGTAAAAAGATGCAACCTTATGAAAATTGTTGATTTTTTTACATGGCCAAAAATATTTCTATTGCTGTTCATCTAGAAATCTTACTTTTATGAGCACTGAAATATATATCACGTATTGATATCTTATTCTTATTCCAAAAAATTATTATAATGCTCATGTTTTGATAGAGAAGGGAAAAAACAAAGGTTTTTAACATTAAGGAGCAAAGAGACCATGATGAATAAAAGGGAAACTCCTCAGAGGTTGCTACATCTGGACACAGTTCAACAGAAATCTGTCAGTAATTTTATAGAATTTATTGTAACTAGACATCAATATATTTTACATAAATCTAAAATAATATAAACATATACTATGTACATGTGCATATTTATAAATAAATTTACATTTTAAGTATGTGATGTGTTAGTGGTGCACAGAATATAAATTACATTGTACAAACTACCTGTATCTAAATTCATTGACCAGATTTGAAGTATCGTGAGCTTCTTCAAGCTGACACAAGAAAACCAAATAAAATGCTGGTTCTCATAAAACAACTTTTTTTTTAAATGCTGAACTTTTTTTTTTTAGTTATTAAATACATTTCCCTTGTAATGCTTAATTTTTCAGGGGGGAAAAAACCACTGTAGAATTCACACAAAATATTCTGTGTTTGGCTCTTTTATAGAAAACCATCAGAAAACAAGGTTAGAGTCACAATTCTGTCAGAGGCATCCGCCTCTTACTGGTGAGGTGGGAGTAACCTGGTTTAATTCCCTTCCCAGCCCGGGGGGATTGGAACACGGTGGCTGTGCAGGGCTGAGGGCTGCTCACTCCTCTCCTCCTGCAATTCCACTTGCTGTAAGTAATTAAAGTCTCGGTGCAGCAGGTGCTGAGCCCCAGTGACCCACTTCCCAGGTAACAGCACAATCACCGGCCAGAAGGGTCATTCTCACTTCCTTTATCTCTCAATTAGCAGTTACTTCATACAAGATAAAACAGGAAAAACGCAGCCCTATTGCTGGAACACTGCTTTGGCTCAGCCATTTAGAGGCTTTTCTGGGAGAGGCAGCCTGCAAGACAGAAATTGTGAGCTTGAGGGAGCAGCTAGGATGTCATTTGGTATTTGTTTTGTAGGGAATAACTGAATGTTCAGGGTGAGGGAGAATGAAAGGGATTCCCTGCCCTGGAAGTAACCTGGGAGTATTTATCTAACAACCCCCTCTGATATGGGAGAAGTTCTGGAGTCACTGCAAATATGTTTGTTCCTTCCACCCTAAAATCATTTACTACCTTTCTTTAAAGGTATTCATTTGCTGTGAAAATATATTCTCTTGCCATCAGTTACTTCTACCACTGGCAAGAAAAGAGTTGCACCGTGCTGCAGAATTACATTACCACTCCTTAGGTGGAGTAAGTACAGGCTGAGAAAGCTGGAAAAAGGTCCCCAAAACTCAGAAATTCTATAATGACAATTTTCTGGTCTGAGATTTGGCCCTAGAAATTATTTTTAGTAAAAGACACAGATAGGTTTAGGTGTAGTTTAAACTGTGATTGTATTACATCAGCATTTATCTAACCTGGAACCACATCAGAAAAATAATTTTTTAATAAAATGTAATTAGCTCCTAACAGGATGCTGTTGCTATGCAAATGTAGCAGCAATGTTCTTGCAGGTGACTGGCACAAAACTACAAGAACATTTCCACAAGTGTGAGAAGTATTTCTAAAATGGCACAGAAATTCCACATTTTCAATGGGAATTCTCACTACTGGAATTGCTCCCATCACTTTAGGAAGTGCTAATTTTGCTCCTCTCTAGACACTTGATAGAATTGCAGTATTTGGTCCCTAACTGTGATTAATCAGGGCAGCACTGAGAACTGCAGCCATTCCTTCTCAAACATGGCACATTCTAAAATTTGGCCAAGTGCACGTCATGCTGATGCCTCAGGTTTGGCTTTTCTATCTTTCAGATTCTGTGCTGCTTTAGTGTTTGGGTCTGGGCTTCACATCAGGGCATGATGAGCTCTGTGCACAGAGCAGGGAGACAAAACAATTCCTGCTCCAGCTGGGCACCAAGGACAAATGAGCCAAATCTCAGCCCAGGAGCACAAACCCCGTGGGCTGGAGAGAGAAAAACAAGGCTGGGACTGCCTGGGCTAAAGCTGGAACTTAACAATTAACTCCAATGTGCAAATGGAGCAGAACTTACAAAAGTGAGAGACCCTGTGACCAGTCAGGCGTTTTGTGACCATTTTGGTTCATCTTGGGTGTAGCCCTGGCTGGGCTCTTGAGCTGCCCTGAGGCCTCCTAATAAATCCCTGCTTTGTTCTTTAGCTCCATCTTGTCTCTGTTCTAAGTCAGCCTTCACAAAGCTTCAATGCAAATTATTTCACAATTCCTGCTCAGAGAAAGGTGCAGAACTCCCTGCAGAATAAAACCAACTGTTCTGCAGGAGAAGGAGCACCCTGGCCAGCACCAGACCCAAGGAAACAGCACAACTGCCAATGGCAGCAGCCAGCTGAGCAAAGCCACCAAAACTTTGTCTGCCCCCAGTTTGTGGCACAGAGAAGCCCAGCACTCTTACTGCTGATACTGCACCAGGATATGGGGAGTGACAGTGGATCCAGCAGGAGGGAAAACCAGCAGAGAACCCAGCACATCTTTGTTCTTACACCAGCTCCTCTCCCATCCCAACCCCAGCATCCTGCAAGCCTCTCCTCAGCCCAAATCCTTCTCTGTGGGGAAGAAGAAGGGGAACTCCCAGCCCTGGGGTTTTGTGAGCCAAGGTGAGGCCTCCAGCAGGCTCTAACCAAACTTAGACGACTCCAGAAACATTTGGGAAGCGCTGCTGCAATGCCTACACACAGCTTGTTCTTTACGAAACTTGTATCAACATATACCTTGCTGATAAACACAGTCTGCTGGAAAATAAAAGGCAAAACAAAAAAAAAAGGAGAAAAATCGTTGCTTACATGATGAATATGCCAAAGGCAAACATTTCCACTACTTCTAATAAACACATGATATTCCTGTTCAATCTTTCAAATTTCCAAAGTTGTGTGAGTAAAAAAGCTGCAATGTCACTGGGCTATTGATTCTTTAAGCAAAATTAAAATATCCTTATAATTATTACTATTGAAATACAAAATAGTATTCAGAGATGTGACGACATCTAACTCTCAGAAGCACAATTTTGTAATGTTTTCTCATCCCCAGCGATCCCTAACCTGCACAAAGATCCTCGTAAGTGACACACGCTGAAAACAAGGCACAAGAATCTCATTTTAGTGGCACATTCCAGATGAAGTGTCACCATATGTTCCAGCTTGGCTGGATATCAGGAAAAGGTTCTTCTCCCAGAGGGAGCTGAGCCCTGGAACATTCCCCAGGGAAGGAAGCACAGCCCCAAACCTGACAAAGCTCAGGAAGCGTTTGGAAAATGCTCTCAAGGTAGGTGGGGTGAGATTGGCCTCTCCAGGGCCAGGAGCTGCACTCAGTAATCCCTGTGGGTCCCTCCCAGCTCAGGATATTCTGTGTACCTGTGATTCTATGAAAGTGAGTGATTTTTCTGTCCCTGGAAGCTAGAATTTTTCCTAACAGGAATAACAGCTTTTGGGGGTTTTTTTCTTGCTAATAAAGAATGACAGTAACTAGATCTTAAGTGTAAACACAAGATTGTTTTTGACAGAGCTTATTTGAAATTGGTCCTCTATTTAAAGAATAAAAGCAATAGTGAAGTTTCTTATATACTTAGTGAAATTGGTATTTTACAATAATAGCATTTACCTATTCCTTTTTTACTTCTGTGAGCCTGAAAGCTCACCTTCAGAAATGGGGTGCAGTAAAATACTACTAAAAACCTATTTGGGATTTTGTGTAGCAGCAAATACAGGCTCTGCAGTGTGTCTTGACAGTGCTTCTCAAAGGGGGTTTCTGAGCATTACCTCAGGTTAAAATGACTTGCCATGGAGCCATCTGGCTGATGCATTAGAAGCCACTTCAGCAAGCCACAAACATCGTGGAGCTCCTCTCTGCACCGCGCCCGGGCAGCACGCACCCCAGTGCAGCATGTAAATAAGACAGAGACTAATAACACCTTCAATCCTGCAGGCACAAAGGCTGCTGTCCTATGTAACATAGCAACACACTTTCCATTACACCCTAAGATTAATAAGCCTCATGGAGACCTGGAAACTCTGACAGAAAACAAGGGCAATACGATGTTCATTTCTGTTTCATTAAACACGGGATGAGCTGATGGATCTCTCCACACTTTGTCACTCTGCACTGCTAATGGCTCTTTGACATTATTATTCACCATGGGTGAGACTGTGTAACCTCTGCTCACATTGGTGAGCAGTTACAGAAGTGGTCCCACTGGCAACTGCTGCAGAGAGGTTACCTGGAGCATATGGTGCTTCTCAGCTCACGTCAGAGTGGCTGAATCTGACCATAAAAAAGTGTTTGCAAAGGATTTCAGCAACGTGCAGGTAGTTGGTGAAGGGCACTTGAGTGGGTACAAAGGCTTAAAGCAGCAGTTAAAAACTCAGTTTTCTGGCAGGCTCAATAGTTGAGTGATATCTCTTCATCCTCTTTATTTTTATCTGCATAGTTCTAGCTCTGATGGAACAGTTTTGCAATGTTACTTTTTCAAAGCCAGCAAATAAAATATCTTGACCAGGGACAGACTGTGGGAAAGAGGAGCACAACATGGGCAGCCAAAATGTGCCTGCACAGAGACCCAACACCTTCCTGTGGATAAAACATGGAACATGAAAAGCCCTGGGAAAGACTAAATCTATTCAACACAAGAAATTAATTAATTAATTAAATCTACTGAGAGTTTTGCTTGCTGCAGTGTAGTTAGAGAGCACAGCCATACTTTGCATTACCTTTCAGTAGTTAGAGAGCACAGCCATACTTTGCATTACCTTTCAGTAGTTAGAGAGCACAGCCATACTTTGCATTACCTTTCTTTCAGAACTGAGTTATGTCAGATTGAAATGGAAAATAAACATCAGGACTGAACACAACCATGGATGTCACAGCAAGGAACCAGGAATGAGCCATTTCTGGGCACCTTCCCTATGTTCACTGGAAATTACTCTAATGAATGACAGTTCTTTTCCTTTACTCAAGGGGCTCTCCTTTGTGAAAGAAATATGAGTCAGTATTATGATCTTTGTTTTATAAATAGCCCAAATAGGCATAAAAGATGATGTGGTTTCTATTTCCAGCTCACCTGAAGTTTACAGAGGCTATGAAGAGCTGTGAGTCATCCCCCTGCACCAATTTACCTTCTTGTAGGATCACTACACACTAAGCTTTTGGGTTTAAATTTTTATTTTAATTTGGCAACTAATTAAGAAAAATACCAATACAGTGCTTAAAAGCAACACTCTGGAGAAGGGGATGTTGGAGTCCTACAGAAGTTAAAACCCTTCATAACTGTGCAAGTGAGCAGAGATGTCCAAGTGCTCCCTGAGGACAGTTTGCATGTGCAAACCCTCATGTTTGAATTCAGACATGCACAGGAGTTTTCTATCCAACTGTAAGTGAACAGCAAGGACTGAGAATTTCACATAACAGAGATCAATACATAAGTTACAAAACAATAACAAAGGACATCCATCCAATAAATCTAATTAATAAACCAGCTTGAGGAAATTACTATCTGCCTGTAGATATTACACAAATAGGAAAATGGAATATTATGTAAAAATAAATCACTGTGGATTATGTGTTCAACTACAGTTTCAGGTTAAAAAAGCAAAATTAATATCACCAATCATTCCAATTCATATCTGAAAACAGATTTTAAAGAAAGCTTTGGCAGAGTGATGTATAAATTATATGTTCAAAATTATAAATTAGATTTCCCCAGACAATCATGGTGATTCCACAAATAGCTTCAGAAATAACTCTGGGTAAGTGATGAGCTTTCTGAAGACTTACCAGACAATTTGAAAATAGGAATTTTTATAAACAACACAATTCATTATATGAGAACTGCTGCATGAGCTGCAATATAAATTCTGCTCTGTCTTGAGCAGAATCCAAAACTAAAGTGGATACTAAAACCATTGTGGGAGATAGAAATGACAGGCTTTGTGCTACAGCACCAAGATGTCTTTTAAAATGTGAAATGAAAGCAGAGAGTCAAGGGTTTGACTAAGTCAGATGCTGAGACCTAGAGCATGAACAGCAGCACGCCAGGAAATTAAAGTTACTGAACTACAAATAGGCCAGAGAAATGCCAGTCAATTCTGTGTGACACTGGAGATATCAGAGACTCCTCAGATATACCTAAGCCAGCTTGATTTTGGTGAAAAACAGCATTAATCAAAGCAAAAAAATACTAAGGCCCATTGGATAGAATTGTCAGAAGCAAAGAAAATGCCTAAACCCATGTTTTGGGAATGTTAAGTCTTCCATAACACTGCTCTAGAAGATGGATTTATCTGCCAAGGACTGAGACAAAAGGGGGAAGCAGCCAAATCATCCCAAATCAAAACCAAATATGCAAAGGCCTAATCAGCAGTCAGTTCAAGAAACACAATACCTCCAGTCCAGAGTTTCCAGGCATGACACAAATTCCCACAAGGAAAATGCAAAAAGTAAAAAGTGGAAGGTTTTTCTTACATGCAGGTCCTGAGTGGAGGACTGGCAAATTTGGTGCCCACCTAAGATCTGGAACTGTATTTCAGTAATCAAGATGTGTAAAACCCATCAAAGCTCACTGAGTTACCTCCCATATTTTTACATCCACAGAACAAGGCTAACTCTGCTCCTGAAAACAGAACAGTAAAATAATCACAACCTTCAATGTGGAAGGACATAATAGATAAACTGGAAAAGGTTTTAAAACTTTAAAAGCAGGGAGAAAATGTTAATAATTAATTAACTGACTTCTTCCATAAAGAATCTGAAAGGGACAATGCTGAAAGTAAAATCTGTAAAATCTGAGGGCAGAATGAGAGGCAGAGATGCCAAGAGGAGAGACCTGCTCTGTTCACATGAGGGCAAGAGACCTCCTCCCATTTGTCACGGAGCAGAAGTGTGATGCCAGCCCACCTCTCCTCTCTCTGTGTGCCTGGATGTATTAAACCACTTCCCAGACATGCACTCACACATCTATCTTTGTCTCCTCTCCTTGCAAACTAATTCCCTATGGAATATGAACAAGAGTGCTCATGTACCATCATTTCCCAGGGAAAGGAAAAAAACAGCTTTTACAAGTGTCTGTTACTAATGCTACTTAAAGAAACATCCATTTCCATGTCACTAATTTCACTGATAATAACAAACTTCTGAAGACAGAGCAATATAAAGAATGCAGAGCCAAGTGACAGCTGAAGAATTAGGGTGATCTGCAAGACCCAGCCCAAACTCAGCAAAGAGGAAAGGAGGTGGATTGGTATCACGTTCCTGCATGCTTGGGGTCACTAAGATGAATGTGCATGAGATCGTTTTGTCCATTTGTGCTATAATTTCACACACTAAGAACAAAATTGTGTTCTCTGATATGCTCACACAAGTCCCTCTGGAATCAGGGAGAATTACAGGCCTGCATGGAAGGGCAGAATTTGGCCCTGAGTCATTAGTTAGAACTCTCTGCTGAAACCCTGCAGAGAATAGGGGCTTTCAGAGGACGATGAGGATCAAACTGATGCAGCACACTCAGAGATTTACTCTCACAGCAGCCCATGAAATACTCAGGCATTCCAAAATCTCCATTTGTAAAGATAAAAATCTTTACAAGACTAACACACCATAGTTATGGGGGCCACTTTCTGTTAAAACAGACTTAAGCAGCATTAAAAACGGTGGCAATGTAATTAAATGAAAGTTTAGAGGGAAAAAAATAGCCCAGGATTTTCAGACATATATAGGAAAGAATGCCAGCTAACAACCATTTCTCGTGGAAAGAGGAATTGAAAGAAAAATAACTTCAATACAGCTACTGGTACACATGTTCATAGGAGCCTTAAATCTGCTGGAGACCTGTTCTGTCCTTAGCTAAGGGAGGAGATTTCATCAAAGTTTTTGTGAGTTTGGAAGAGTTTTGGGGTGTGTGAATATATCTGTGTCTGTGAATTTAAACACAAGTATGTGTACATATATATATATATATTTGTTTTAATTCTTTTCTATTCTAGAGGAACTTCCTATCCCTGACTGCATGCCACTGCAGTTGTTTATATTAAGATCTCATATCTATTATTGATTTGGAGCTTTAAGTGAGCAGTTGACACCAAAATGATTACAAACAGCATTCTGCCTCAAATGCTTTTAAATTTTTAACAGGAGTATTTAGCAATATTATTGGTATCTGGTTGTACTTCCAGAGAAATTATTCACTTCTGTGATAAGTACAGACTGTTTTATCTCAGATATTTCCTGGGCACTTCCAGTACTCTGACTCAAAACCAAATCTGTGCTTCTCATCAAGTCAGTGATAATTTTTTTCTTTTGTTTTGATCAAGGACTGACGAGACTCCAATTCAAACCAGCTGCAAAGTAACAGCTTAAAAAAAACCCCATCCTCACTATTTAATTCTAACCTCCACTGTATCTGTTGCAGGATAGGCTGGCATTTGCTGTTAAAGCAGAAAATTACAAGAAGGGCCTAATTGACCCTCTTGTGTCTTTGAAAAATCCTGCATGTTGTCTCTAATTGACCCTCTAGATACCTTTATGGAACAATGAATGAATCCTCTGTAAATAATGGACGGTGATGATTAATAGCCAGGGTTTGGCTGGACCTCTGCCTCATGGACTTGTGCTACCAAACATTTTTTTTGTTTGGGTTTTTTCTTGCCATCACAGTTCTCTGTGCTTTATATAAAGAAACTGTCTCAAGGTAACAAATATCCTGCTGTAAATAATGTGAAAAGTTAAATAAAATTAAATGCTATCTCATATAATGGCATGAAAAATAGGATTATTGGCTTTATTTCCATCACCACCTTTTCCCATGTTTCAGTAACATGTCCTGATAACATATGCTTGATTTAGAAAGCAGAAAAATTTAGCATAATTTATTTCTTTATTATGCATTGTAGTCAATAACAACAATGTCATATTTCTCTCTCTTGACTCTTCATTGCAATAAAAATCTATGATACTAAGATACTTCTAGATTTGGCTTCATTATAATGCTGTCAGAAAACATTATGAAAACATCTCCAAATGTCTCCTCTCTTATTTAATAACTCTAATGTTTAATGTTTCCAAGCTTGTCAAATTATAAACACAAATGTGTTAAGTTACACCATTACTCTGAAATGCCACAAAGAAATCTTGCTGTTTTGAAAATAATATCTACAACTTAGCAAAACAACTGGCTCCATGCCAGTCCAAGAAATCACATGCAGCAGCACAACAACATTTGGTGATGCCATCAAAATTCACTTTCTAAAATTCAGCATCCCATAGCGAATGTGCCAAGAAATTAAAGGGCAAATCAACATGTTCTTGCAAAATACTAAAAAACAGGAAGATCAAACAAACCAAATTTCCCAGATTTTAGGAGTATAACAAAGATGAGCACTCTTATTTAATTGTGAAAAGCATGAGCATGGAGCATGGAGGTTTAGCTAGATGGCCACTCCTCACACAGTTTAAGTTCAGCCTTTCAAAAAGAACCAACTCAGAAAGTTCCAAAGGATCTCAAACAAAAAGAAGCATCCCAGGGAAGAAATAGATCACAATTATCCAGTTTTCCACATCCCAAGTTCTCTGGGATGCAAGCAGGGACTTGTTGGCCTATTTATGAACCTTCCATAACCCTGAAGACAAAGCAGGACCTGAGGTTCATTAAGCAGCTTTGAACTGTTCTTAACAACACTCAGAGAACTTAAGTAAATACCACCATAATTTTATCATGGGAAAACTGACTTGACCAAGGTCACAGAGAATATCTGTGAATTTAGCCTTTAGCTAACCCCAGATAACTAAAGTAGATGGGTGTTTTAAATCCAATAGCAACAGTTTTCACAGCAGATACCCCAATTCATCGTGACTAAATTGAAACAAGAGAAATGTTCTAAGGCTCAGATTAACACAATACATATTTAATCATGAAAACATCTTTGCTTGCTGAAATCTGCCCCTCTCTTCAGTGCAGTTTAGTTTCTTAGAGGCATTTATCCTGCTGTCCCAGAAGATGTGGCTCACTGCTGATTCACTGACAGCTGCCCCCAACAAAAATGTAAATTCTTTTAGAAAGATTGTGCAGCTTGGACAAGCTTGATGTTGACTGTACTGAACTGCCTGCAAATAAGCAATACTGTGGGCAGAGCTAACTGGGAAAGAAGAATATTCTCCAAGTCCATTGATTTAATGTAGGCACAGCATCCTTATGGGAACGATCTAAAGGAGCAGCTGAAGTGAACCCATTATTGGTGTCACAATAGACAGCAACATGACACTGATGTAACACATTTTTCAGTGATTTAGGCAGATAAATAGACAACTTTCTGAATTTCAGAGTCACAGAACAGCTGAGGTTGGGAGACACCCCTGGAGGTCATTCAGTCCACAGAGCTCAGAGCAGGAGCACTGGAGCAGGTTGCTCAGGACCATGTCCAGTTTGGTTCTGAGTAACTCCAAGGACAGAGAATCCACAACCTGCCCAGACAAGCTGCTGCAATGCTTTATCACCCTCCAAATAAAAAGTTGGTCTCAATGCTGAAATGAAATTTTTCATCCATTTCTTCTTGTCCTGTCATTAGACAAAAGTGAAAAGATCCCTTTCTGTCTTCTTTGGATATTTTACAGTTTAAATTCATCCAAAAGAAACCTAAAAACAAATCAAGATATACCTATACATATGGCCTCACATCATTATCCACACACAATTGTCCAATTAGTAGTCACCAATTTAAAATAAAAGTACACTTCCCATGCATATTTGATATGAAGTTGCTTCAGAGCCTGAAACCTGCATTCCAGAACAGCCAGTGCTCAGTGTTACTGGGCTGGGGCAAACAGGAGAATGGGGCTGAGTGTGTTCAGCCTGTAAATCCACACACAAGGGCTTTAATTTCATCTGCACTCATTACCCACCAGCAGGTGAACTGTGTCACTGGGCTGTCTGCACTGTCTGCCTGCAATTCAAGGCCTACCAGCTGCTTTTTTCTTTACTATTAAAGGTTTAAAATCCAAGCAGAGAAGTCATTTTCCTTGTTTGAATAGCTGAATATTTGAAGTGAATTCCTGCAATAATAGACTTCATCAAAATCTAAGTATAATTTTAGAAATGCATTCACAACTGCTTAGGAAGTTCTTATTATGATTGAGTGGAAGATATATTTGCTGCAGAGAAACCTCTGTGACTGGGTAAATTCATAAAAATCACAACACAATTTACAGTAGGAAGTTGTTTGTCTAAATAGTAGAAAACAGTAACCTTTGTACAACTGGGGTTAAACTAATTCTGCCTTAATGAAAAGTAAAATTTACATACAGCTTTGTTACCACAATAAATAGGGGTCCCTGTGTCTTTCATAATCATTCCCATTGTGCCTCCATAGCCTCATCTGCTTTCACTAAAACCCTGGTTAAAAGCACATTTTCTTTTAATATCAGAGAGCACACAGCAATTCAGCCATTAGGTCTGTTTCAGTGCATAAAGATCATGACTATAACAGATGCTTATGTTTCAAATAATTTCTTGTTCCCAACAGCATACACTGAGCCCAAACTTTAGACACTTGAGTCAGTCACAAACCTGACTGCTAAAACTCCACATACTGTTCCAGTTACAAGCCTGAACACAGAAATGAAAACTGATTATTTCTCTTCTTTAAAAAATACATTTTTAGCTCCAACCATTCTCTCAGGAAAATAACATGGCACACACACAAGTGTTCTCACAGTCAGTCACCCAGAACAGGCATAAACAGATTTCCAGGACCAAAGACTCAACAGGATAATTTTTATCCGTCCCTTAAATTGAAATTTGTTTCTTATGGCAATGATGGTGACACAGTCTGTAGCTCAGGGTGTCTGGCACTTCCCATTTCAGGCCACAGCACAGTTGCTCATAACTTCAGCAAGCTCTGATTGTTCTCCCTGAGGTTTCCTGTTACAGATGTCCATGTGGGGCACAGCCTACGTGGGAAAGTTCAGCAAACGTGCTTTCAGAATTTCCAAAAAGCCAACGAGGGAAAAATACATTACATTCAGAAGTTTCAAAAAATTCTTTCAAGCATTTTCTGGGAAATCTCCAAATCCCCAAGGCAGAGAAGGACCTCATAAGTCACCATTTCCAGCCCAGCATTGCAAGCAAGTTCAGCAAACTGCATTTTAAGATGCAGTTTGCTGAAGTGACTGAATAGACAGGGTGGGAAAGGCAGGAGCTCACTCCCACTACTCGAATATTAAATTCAGGAAATCACAGCTGTGGCCAAGTCAAAAAAAAAAAAAAAAAAAAAGGTAGAGTAAAAGAAAATCGGAAGAAAAGTTTTATGGGAAAGAAGAGTGAAACAAAATGTGTAGAAGATTGAAGTGGAAAGAGGTAAACTTAGGTTGGGAACAGAAGGGAGCTGAGAGAAGACAGGACAAAAAAAGAAAGGGTCAGATTGAATCCAGGAAAAAGAAATCAGATTTTAAAAACTGGAAAGAATACACAATTCAGTTTCCACACATTTCACAAATATTTTAAGGATCAATTTAAATATGTCACTAATGACATATTTGGCTTGCTGAGGAAGACAAAGCAACCTCTTCATATAGTTAGAAGTGATTAGTTTAGTTCAAAGGATAGTATCAGTACTTCAAAGAAAAGAATCCAACCACAGCTGATAACTCTAAGGCTTTCAATCCTTCCCTCCATCTTCCTGCATCCACTGAATATTAAAATAACAAAAGAATAAAACAAAACCCTTAAATTTTAGAAAATATCAGATTTAGATTTTTTTATGAAATCTTGATTCAGTCCCTTGATATATACAGATTAGTAGAAAATTTTTAATTACAAGGGGATACTTGACTACATCATTTCATCTCATGTTTTTCTCTATTAGCCCAGGTGGTTTTAGCTAATTATTCTATTAAACATATGTCATCATTAAATATCCTTGTCCATACCTGTGATTCCAGTAGAAACACTCAGAGGATCATATTTAATGATTATGCTAAGATCTCTATCCCTTTCTTTTCAGCGTGCCACCCATTACACAAATCCATCCATCCTGTAGCAAGAAACAGGTTTAATAGCAAGGCCTCTTCAGTCAAACATCTCAGCCTGTCCCCAGATCTCTGCTGGGCCAAGTGACTGATTTAAGAGATGGACAAAAGTAGGCACACAAAAGTGCAGACCCTATGATTAATGGATGGTCCAGATTTCCCTGAACTGCACATCATGACTTAACATGAAATTCTGAAGAGATTAAAGGCAGGAATTACATTATCAGGAATAATATAAAAAAAAGTGATATTCTGTTTAAAAGCTTTTGAGTGCGAGTTGAACAAATACAAGAACCCAGCTTCCAAAGATTCAATCAGGTTGAATGCTACCCAGAATTTATTTTGAAATAAGCTTTATGTACCTCATATGTGAAGTACAAGTCTATTTGTGACTGGCACTAAAGCTATTAGCATGTAGATTTTAATTCTTTCTTCAGTTATATAGAGCTTACACTGTGTGCATTGTCCTTTTAATAATGGAAACTCCTCCAAAGCACATCTCAGTGCTGCAGGTACACAAGACACAGAAAAAGAAACATACATAGACACCTAAATCATGACTCTGTCCTTTATTATAATTTGAAAAAGTGTCTCCTTGTTACAGTGGCACAGTAATGTGGCTGTTGTATCTTATTTCTCAGTACTGAATTCATAAACAGGGGTTTGGAGGGCATTTAGAGTTTCATATCATTTCAATCATATCAGTCGAAAATTTGTGTTGAAATTATTCAGGCAGTATGTAAAGCCCTTCTATGAAAGATAGCTGTACATTAAGTTACAATTAAATGATGGTTTTAATGAAATTACAGTGTGTGACAGGTTAACGGGCTGATGCTGAGAGGCAAATGTCGAAAAGCAGCCAAGACGTTTATTTCCAAACTGACAAATCTTAACTCAACCATAACATATAGTTCCATTAACATTACAGTTATTACACAAAATAATTTGGTTGAAAAAAAAATATGTAATAGACCGAGCTGCCAGATCATCAGAGAAACCCTAACCTCACCTGTCCCATGAAAGACAAAGCAAACAGCTTTTGTTTTAAACTTGGAGAAAGAACTGCAGACCTAGAACCAACCAGTCAAAGCCCTGCTTTCTCCTGAACTATGCCTTTAATCTTTACTGTTATTTGCTCCTCTCAGTACTAAGGCCAAGACAGCAGCCTCAGCTCTGCTTAAACACATCAGAAACTGTTAATGGGGTCCTGAGTCCCAACCTCTGCTCATTTTTTTCAACTTCTATGTCACAAAGTGGCACAAAACTGTTACCACTCAAGTGAGTGATTTCTCTCTTGGAGCAGCATCTCTGGATGGCATTAAAGACATCATTCCCACAGCTTCCAGCCAGTTAATATTTTACACTGTCAAGATAGGATCTTGCTGCTATATACAATTTCACATACAGGAGTGAGATGCTTAAAAGAGCAAAACCCTTCCTTCTGAAAAAGTCCTTCTGCCCAAACTGTTTAAGCACAGGCTAAACACCAGCAGCCCAGAAAGTGTGACTGAATGACTGGCAGGAAATGCAGAGATGAAACTGAGGATCTTTCTCTTGAAACCAGTAATAGCACAGGACTAAGCTGATGTCTGATTTTTGGCATGGCCAGAAAAACAAAGAAATGACAGAAGGGAGAAGAATTCTCCTGTAGGAGTTTTTCAGTAGCTGGAAACACTGCAAGAAGGAAAATGCTGAAAGTGTGCTTAAATCTATGATTCACCATCAGCAAGGAAACAGCTCATGGAGCCAGGGCTGGGACTGAGACCTTCCCTGCTCATTATGGGCTGGAATTCACGGAGTGGCCACTGAGCAGCAGGGGTGGCTGCCCAGCAGATGGAATTGTGCTGCTGTGCCAGGAGTTATGGGGTCAGCTCAGCCCCACCATGCAGCTTTGCACAGCCCAGAAACCAGGCAGGGAATGGGCACTGAGGCTTTACCCTTTCACCCCTTCAGGTCAGAATGAAATTGCAGTGCTGGGGAGCCTGCACTGTGCTTCAAAAATTTATAGCTGCTGAGGCCCAAAGAGGCTATTTGTGAACATCTAATCTGACCTGCTGCTTAACTCAGATCATAGAATTTCAGACAGCTACTCCTATCCACACTGCATTTTGCCCCCCCTACCTCTGAGTCTCTTTTTCCTGGTTTGTTTTTTAAGTACAAGAAAGCTTCAAATACCCCAGCTGCCAGGTCACCATAAAAAAAAAAAACAAAAAACAACTTTTCTTTCTAAACTCAAAACAAAATCTTGAAAGGAAGCAGCCTATGCTTTTACCCTGTTGCCCATCTTGTTAGCAAATCACTGTCATACCCTGGGTAAAAGTAATAGAGATTATATGATCCAAAGCACACTTTCAGTGTATGTAAGGCATTAAACACTAAAATACAATTGATTTTACAGATTACCTTGAAGTCATTTTCAGCCTAGTGCCACCTGAGCTCCAGGAGGTTCCTCCACCTGTAACAGCCACAGACACTCAGTGTCTCAGGGCAGTCACCCAGAGGGGCATTTTCTGGGTTACTAATTGTCCATACATAGCTCCAAGGAATGTTTGCCTTTGTTCACTGATCTGTTGATAAAGCCTGTGAATATTTCTACTGGATATGCAGATGAACCTTCTAACATAGCCAAGTCATGTCAGGAACATGTGAGATATTTGATCAAAAAACAAAAAACCATAGAAGCTGTGTCAGATTCTTGTTTTGGAGGAAATAACTCCATGTGTATAATGACCCTTTCTTTTTTCTTTTTTTTTTTTCCCATTGAAACCAAGCATGTCACCAGCTGTCCTTAGCAATGAAGAAAATGAAGCAGTGCCAAGTAGTCAGGGAAGGAGCCAAGAAATCACTTCCCCCCAGGCAAGGCTCTGGTACTGCACAGTCCAGGAATTGGGCCATACTCAGCCTGTGTTGCCTCACATACTGAACTAAGGCATGGGAATCTCAGATGTGCTGAATTGTCTTTGGAAGATTCAAGAAACACAGAGGAACATAAAGCTTTTAAGGCACCTCAGTTAAATTTCTAAGAAATATATGGAATTAGTCATCACCACATTCCCATGGTGGGCACATCAGGGGCCATGGGGTGGCACCACCAGAGGGTGTTGCAGTAGAATACATGAAGAAAGTCACATTTATACTGTTTACTCATAGCCTTTCCTTATTCTAATGCTGACCCTTGTACGAGGGACTCTGAAGAGAAGTTCCACCTAATTGCCACATCAGTAATTACCACTCCTCACACACTGAATTTCCTTCCTTCCTTCCAAGACATTAGCAAGGTGTATCACACTTCAACAAGCAGTCACAAATGGAACCACAAAATACCAAGGAGCAGCTCTGAGCAGCTCTTTGCTACGAGGCAGAACTGATGCATTCCTGACCAAAGGAAGGACATTTCCTTCGTGTTCTTTCCAACTTCTCCTCACTCTGCCTTTGCTCTAAACCCAGCATATCTGCTGAGGGAGTTACTTCATCAGTCACCAGTTAAGACAGGACTCTTATTAGCTCCACTGTGCTTCATCCCAGCCATGTGTTGTTTCATAAGACCAAGCAGAATGTGGCTTGGAAGAACAAAGTGAAACCACAAATATCATGGAACATAATTCCGAAATGTACGAGGCATAATGATCCGTATAATGTTAAAATGTTGGTAATGTCTCTTGATATTATTTCATCACATGCTAGCTGCTATTTCCTGAAAACCCTTTGAAGGATTAAATAAAAACATATGCTGTGAACACCCACTGTGTGCTGTAACAAATCAAAACTAACTTCTTAGGTTTGATGAAAGTTTCCACAGTGCTCAGTACTGCAAATTAATGTCACAGCGGTAAAACTGCTTTGGAAACAGTGAATGCCACTTAGTTTCATATTAGTAATATGAGAAGTCTCTGCAGTATTTGGAACCGAAACACAAGTGTCTTCTACACCAAAATTTTGAGAAATACAGTCATAAAATGCTATCAACAGCTGGGCTGATGGAAAAGTGCAGTAAGACAATTAACAAGTTTATATTTCCAAAATAAACATATTATCTGCCTCTGGTGTAAACAGGCAAAACCAGAGACAGACAGGACTTGTAAGGATTTAACCAGTCAGTGCTCTACTATTAAAATAAACAGTATTTTCTCTGAAAATGACTAGTTCTGGAAGCAGTAGTCAGTTTAAGAACTATTTTTCAAAAGTATTTTTAATAAATATTTTGCACAATTTGGTGTGGTTTTACTATCAATATTTACTATCAAATTTAATTTGTTTATGAGATTACTAGATGCTTGGTCTTCTAGATGGCCAGGAGTTCCACAAGTAGAGAGATTTTTTGGAGGTCTTTTTTCCCCTTTTAACAGCTTTAAGTCTACATTTCCCAACTTCTTTTAGGGATAGAAATATAGATGAAACATTTCCAATTACAGTCTTTCCAACACCGTTTTGAAGATCAGCCTGATGCCCCCAACTATCAGCTGCTTCCTAGATATGCAATGCTACTTGTTTTCAGACTTTCTTTGTAAATAACTTCTCCCTTTCCCTAGGCAGTCTCCTGGTTCAGTACATTCACTTCTCCTCTGCACTGTAAACCTATTCTTATTAAGCGCCAGCAGAAATTTATGATCATTTAAAAATGAAGTATCTAACATATCAGCAGGTAATATCTTTCTCTGCCTTAACAGAGCATCCAGCAGGCAGGAGAAAAAGTGCCAGAGCCCCTGCTCACACCCATCCTCTCCTGGCCTAGAACAAAGGCTGGAATGACAAACACAGGACACTCCATCCTCACCTGGTCAGACTCAGCTGTTCTGTCCCTCAGTCCTCCTTCCACAGCTGATTTCCCAATGCAATCCTATTCTTGCCATGGTTTTTAATAACTATGCAAAAGTACAGCTGCATAAATAGGTTAGGAAAATTATAATAATCTTAATTATCTGCAGCTTTAAAAAATATATTAAAAGGTTTTGGGGTGGTTTGGGCAGCACTGAAGCAATCAATCAATAAAGGGAAAGAGTAAACTAGAGGAAAATAAGCAGAATAATGGCTAAATAGCATCAATTTTTTTCCCAAAGAGAAAACTAGAGATAGGATTAGATAAACCTAAGAGCTTCTAAAAGCCTCAATCTTGATGTATGATACCAGCTGACATGAGCTACATTTGAATGAACAAATAAAGACCTGAAATGCCCAGAGTAGAATGTGGGGGCTTATGACATTGAGATGAAGAATTACATCTTGCCATTCCCAGTGTCAGAGTTCAAGTCATTGATGGAGTTTAGGGATGGAGGGATCATAAAAGAGGTCAAGGAACAACTCAAGATTTTTCATTTTCTATGACCACTCTGACATTTCTGAGCCTTTTGGAGAGAAAAGGCTAAAAAGGTTTATTTGTTAAAGAAATAAATGTGTGCTGCTTAAATAAAGGCCTTTGTATTTAAGCAATATTTAAGTTTTAGTCTGAACTTATGCCTCAAGTATTCTGCTTTCTGCACATTATAAACTGGCTTTAACAATTCAATTTGTGGTGGGCACCACCTTCCTATTTTGAAGATTTGGGCACCACTCTCTCAATACAGAGCAGCTAGATAATTCTCAGGATATCAAAATTTATTTTTGATTCCTTGAATTTATCACACAGTTTATATCAAAGAATATTTTGTTTTCCTGCAAAAAACTTCTTTGAAGTAATTAAATAAAAGCATATTACCTGCAATATTACCCCTAGACAAGAGAAAGATCCAAAGCACCGTTAAAAATACGTAGGCTTTTGTTGCCCTAATTTCATTTTTAATATGAGCTGTTAATTGGTTAATAAAAAGTACATAAATTGTTAGGACTACCTTCTAATAAAGAAACCAAAAGGTAAGAGATGACTAACACACCACCACAATTTTCTGCAAGGGGGAAGTCATTTTTTCCTATTTCCCTTCCCCACGGAACAAGAAAAATACACATTCTTCTGCATTCCATTCACTGCCACACTGCTTATCTGATGATGCACTGCTTTGGGCCATTCTCAGAGGTTGCTATTTAGACAGAAAGGAAGAAATAGTAATATGGGAAAAACATGACAAAACAACTTTTCAAGTGTACCTCTTAGGTACGATTCACTTCAAAATGAGCAGAAATAAATAATTCCAGCAATACAGAATCTTATGGCATTAAGGTTTTTTTCCATCCTTGCAGATTGGAGAGTAACAAATAAAGAAACCTCTCTAAATTAGGGCTTTAAAAATCTGAGGCTACTATAAAGAAACAAGATTAACTTAATCCTCTAACAATCCAATTTATGACTAGTAAAGGGTTATGAAAAATTCCATCTAGATGTCAAATATAAGGAAACACAAAGTCTTTGGAGACACATAATGATAAACTGCAGATTGAGCAATAAGCTCAGTGAACAGAATGAACAGTTCAAGAGTTCAGAACATGTTCATTTGAAAGGTGTTCAGTTAAAGAGAAGGGCATGGTACAGACAAAGGCACAGAAAGGTCATCATTACAGTCATTTCATCTTCATTACAATGGTGCAGTCACAGCATTGGTGCACACCCTTCAGTTCACACTTGCATGTCAATGCACTGCTCCGGAGATGAAACAAAAATATTTTTAACAGGTTTGTGAATCCTGGGAGCTATAGGCAGGTGTATGTGAACTTGTGCTTTATTAATTCAGATTTTAAATGTAAACAGACATGAAATATCTGTATTTTCAATCCATTAAAAATGACAGTCTATTAAGAATGGCCACATTCTTCTTCAAACAAGGAAAAAGCACATCCTGAATATAGCGCTGCTCCCTGTCAGACTGCAGCCCAGAACTCACTGTTTCAAGCCAGTTATCTCAAATGCAGAAGTCTATAAAGAGCAGAAATAAAGAGATGTTTAAAGGGTTTCAATAACATCATGAACTCTGGCTTTTGAAATCAAGAGTATCTGCTCCTGTCAAAAATTCAGGGGGAAAAAAATGGCTGGGTACATTCGATAAACCAAAATACCATCTTGGCTAGAACGTGGAGCAGGTAACTGCCCTCAAAACCAGACAAGGAATAACCAATGCAGGAAGCCAAAATCCTGATTATAAACCCTCAGACCTCATTCAGCACTGAGCACTGTGTCTGAATAAAATCTCTTCAGCTACAAGCAATGGATTTCAGGTCTTCATGGGAGGTGCCCAATCCAGGCACTGCCCCAGCCAAGCTTGTCTCTCTCAGGTGATTCAGCTGCAGCACAGGCACAAAGACATTAAAACTTGTTCTGCTTTAGTATTTACACAGTACTTTTCATTAATAATTTACAGGGACTGGAAGCCCTGCCTCTGTCTTGTCTCTGTTTTCTAATTCTCTAGAATAAAAACAAGATTTTTTTTTTCCACAAGATCATTAGGATGAATATAAACTGGAATATTTTAGATCTTGTGTTTACCTACATAAACTAAGCAATCTAAGAGCTTCTTGTAGTGATGTACATATATGTTTATATATATACACACACACTGGAAAACACATTGATAAAATTAATTGCTGTATCTCAGACAGACTCTCAATTTTAGGCAGCAGCACTGGGGCAGGAGAGTCATTAAAATTTGGCTCACAGCAACCCAAAATGTACTTTGCAGCTTTCAAGAGCAGTTACTGAACATTCCACAATTAAGCATAATTCCCACAGACTCTCATATCAATTATAGATGACCTGCTCTTTTCAAAATCTAAGCCAAGTTTGGCATGAAAAAATCTTCTGTGTAGGAAACAGCGATTCTGCCAGATAGTTTGGATAACAATCTCAAACACCAAACACCTCCAGGATGCCTCTTGGATGTTTATGTAAATGCTAAGGTTCTACACTTCCAATAAAAGCTAGGAAAATTATGCTTAAATGTCGCTCATTTGATGTTATTTACAAGAGGTTTGGTAAAAAAGCAGATACTTGCATACTTGATTGTAACATTCTACAGGAATAGAAGATTTAAAAGCTGCTAAAGGAAAGGAGGAAGTGTCTGCAAGTCACTCCATCAATATCCCATGGAGCCCTGACAGCCATTGGACAGTCTGGGGTGTAGCACCACAGGGTAGTGTAGTTACAGCTCAAAAACCACACCAATTAACTACAACTAATCAATTCTTTCTCATAACAATGAGAAGCATCATTCTTCTCCCATCTATTGTTCTTGTTAATTCTCCTTCCAGGAACTGTCACAGACAAAATAGGTAAGGTGAAAAAAAGAAAAAAAAAAAGGATGCTATTTGAAAGCAGTACAAACATCAAACTCATGAGTTATCTTGATTAATTTTCTTCATCATATCTAATTCATGGCTGTGAGACACCACATTATTTTCAAATATATAAATAAACCCAAACCTAACTTTAGCCTTATCTAGATTATGGCACACTGGGGAGAAAACAGAGGAGGTCACGAAATCTGAGACTGCTGTTTCTTCTCATAATGTAATTACACTTTTGGCTAATGAAATTACTGCAGTCTCAGGGTAAGGGCTTGCAAGTCAGAGCTCTCACATGCCTGGGAGAGAGGGGGTAAAGGAGCACTGTTTACCATTTATATCTGAGGGATGCACACAAATCCCCAAGATCCAAGCACAACTTTGTTTCTGAACTCTGAGCGAGACTAAATTTGTGATCAAAGCCCTTTTCTAATTACTACAATAAAAGGGAAATTAGCTTAAGGGGGAGGGAAGTCTGGAATAGAGAGAAAGAGCATCTCATTTTGCACTGCTGGTACCCTCCAAAGAGCTGAAAATGAACACAGCTTAGCTCAGTGCAGAGCAGCAGCAGAGCAGAGCAGTCCCAGAGCACGGCTGGGCACTGGAGGACTCTGTCTGCACATTCAGGCTCTCTCAGCCCTGCTCCAGCCCCTCCCAATCCCTGCTCTCACTCACATCCAGGCACAGATCCCCAGGCCTGTCAGGGACACACAGCTCAGGGTCTCAGTGGGGAAAAAATGAACGAGTCATTATATTCTGGTTAGAATGACAAACTGCTGTTCTCCAGACTGTGCTGGCATCCCCACCCAGCAGTGGATGGTGCTTTCCACCATGCCAGAAGTGCCAGGGAATTGGTTTTTCCTTTCAGACAAATCAAGAGTGGCAAAGTGAAGACTCTGACCCACAGCTGCTGGGCACTCAGGTGCACCTGTATAATACAAAGTATGATTTACCCAGGGAAAATGGGTGGAAAACCAGGATTTCTCACTTGGATAACCCTGTCAGCCTCTCGTTTTCTATTAACTATTAGAGGAGAGGGAAATATATTATCTACTTGGTGTTAGTGGCCACTGGAATAACAACTCCTAGCCCTTGGTAGCCAACCAGCACACAGCTGGCCAATTAAATAAATAGTTAAATAATCTGCTGGGTGCACCTCAAGTGGGAAATAGTGATGGATATGGGATTAATGAATTATTCCTATCTTTGGCTAAATATTTTGGTGGGGGGGAATTATATATATATTCAACTATTTTTTTTAATTTAAATTAAGGACAACAAGGAGAGCAACTTGACTTACCAAAGTCAACAAAATCCTGTGTTTGTTGGTATCCCCACTCCCTCTCTGAACCTGCCTTCAGGAGAGGGGCTGAAGCACACCTGACACTTGAGCCACACAGTGATTAACACAACATGACTCTGTGTGCCAAACATCCCACCAGAACACAGAAGCCATGGAAGAAAATGAAAAACCCTTTGCTCCTCCTGACCAAGTTCTCCAAAGCTTTCAGTGAATGCTAAATCAAATGAGTTTACAGAAATGAGACCAACTTACACTCAAGGAGGCCATTATCACCCATCACATTAAACAAACCCATTTCATTTTCAAATCTAGTTGCAAAATTAGTTCTTGCCTATTAAACAATTCTGAAGAAATTAATGGCAGAAGGTTTTGCTTTGACTGTCATAAAGATCACCAAAAACACTCATGTTTAAAATGCTAATTACAGGGGCTCAATGCCAAAAAAATAATTCTGGTAAATTAAATCCCATGATTAATTCATAACGTCCATTTTAGCATTAATCCTAGCATTAAGATACAGAGTAGTCCCCATACACACACACATCTCTCTCACTTTGGGGAATAAAGTAATAGTAATTCCTAGGGTTTTTTAATAACTCTTCATACTTTCTGTATATTATTTAATTATTATAACAAGATAGTTAATCCATTACTTCATATTTCTTGTTTGCAATCTCAGTGAAGGGCTGCAGATTTTAAAGACTCACAACAAGTAACTCCTCATGCATGGCTGAGGCAGAAGTGTTCCTGAAACCACAAGGACTAATGGATTTACTATAAAATCTCATACTCCTCTCTACTGTTTTGGGGACAACACAAATTCTCACCAGTTTATAATTTATCCTTGAAAAGTAATGCCTGGTTATAAACATCCAAGGGACTGCAGCAGTTGTATACAAAGACAGTAACATCACATACCTGGAAATTTCCTACAGAGTTTCAAAAGAAAATAATTACTGGATCAGAAATCTTAAATCAGCACAGCATCACCATGACTGTACTGCCAGCATCTGCTACAATATCCTTTCCAATAAGAGCATAAAATATTCCTGTTAGGGGAAGAAACAGTGAATCTCAGATGCCTAAGACATCTCTTTCTTGTGTCTTCCCTTATCTTGGTATAAAATGATTCATCGCAGGTGTTTCTTTGTGAGTATATCAATCAATAGAATTTCTGTGAGCCAATAATGCAACAGGGCTTTCTAAATTTAGCTTTTCCATTCATGAAAAATTGACCCAGGAAAACACAGTAAAATGAAATAAAACATTAAATGAAGACTTTTCCATTGGAGCCAGCAAAAGAGCCAGGTGTGCCAAGAGATCTGTCACGTCTGTGATTCACAGAAAAGACAACTGCTCACACCAACAGCTTCCTTCAGTTCATACACACGACCCTAGACTAGTTATACATTTAAAATGCCAGCCCTAAGTATTTGTTGATAGTGCATTGCTCAGTGTTTCCCACCAGCAGCTGAAAAAGTCTTGGAGCAACTTCTCAATTTAACAACCATCAGTTCCCACTGTCTGTTGTATCTGGTTTGCATTGACTCTCTCTAAAATCTGTCTAAAGCCAATGGATCAATCACCTCTGTGAAAACACTCTGAACACCAATTTGAATGAGAGACCCTTTTACCATGTTCCTGACAGCCTATTGCTAACAATGACATTGTAACTATTCATTTTCTGCTGATATTTTTACTGACTGTTCACTGCAGACAGCACCTTCTGGGTTTTGGGGTTTTTTTCCATTTAGTATCTTATGTCATATCTAAAGCTGTTCTTTTACAGCCTCTACACACAGCTTTTTCAAAGTAGCAGGGACATCTCATCTGCTCAATTACTTATTAGTGTTGCTAAAGAATACCATTTCCTCTCGTGGCTGATAAAATATTAATCAAAAACAGGAACAGAGTGATTTCCCAGTGTGGATGTCTTCTAATGGTAATACATGGAGTCTAAGAGAGATCTGGAGGTCATGTAATAGCTCTTGAAGGCAGGGAGGGGCTCAAAGATAGTAATGACTTTGTGTACTGAATAATGAGATTGTATTCAAACTGCAGCTTAATTATTGCTGTTCTGTAGGAAAATATCACAAGTGTGATTACAAGGATGAATGTGAAGATTTATTGGGAATAACAGCACATGTCTGAAAAAGAAACCTTTTGTAAGCATTTTGATCCTTGCTATTGCTCAGTATCCAACATAGAGCCATAGAGAGGAGGACTTGCCAAATTATTTCTGTGTTTCATGCCACAGATGTCAGTTAATCACAGCCACCCAACAGTAAATAGTTTTCTGTTCATTCTGTCAGTTATTAACCATCCATCTCCCCCTGTCTCCAGGTATTTTTGTTCCTATTTTCTTCATAGGATTTGGAAGAGGAGGGAGGGACTAGAATGAAGCAACTGAACAATAGATGGAGAAGCTGTAACAGCCTGAAAAAAACCAAAGAATCCTCAGATATAATAATAAATCACCATATTTCCTTCTAAAGTTTTGATGCAAATACTCTTGATGACATGGGAAAAAATGCTATCCTAAAAAACTTCTAAACAAATAGTGCAAAATCATGGTCTTGGGTGGTAGTGGAAGTGTTTCAACCTCGACCAACCAGTAAATTAATTTAAACTTTATATAACTATAAAGTCACTAATAATAGGAGCCTGCTTCCAGAAGCTGTGTTCTCAACCAAATACTACTCAGTCTTCAAAATGCCAATTTCCATCCCTCTATGGGCACTAATCCAGCCTGGTCACAAGCAGATGTTCCAGATGCCCTAGAAGAAATTCCAGCCCACTTTCCACATCAGTTTTAAAGAAGAAAGGAGGAGAATGACATTTAAAAAAAGGCTATCTTAGCTCTAATAAATAAACATCATATTAATATCATCCTCATTTCTCACAATACAGTGAATTCTCAAAGTGCTGTAACACTGGGCAAGGTGAAACACAGCTTGAATCCAAGCTCATGGATTCCTGAGTCACCTCTTGGCACTCGTGTTTTCCAATTCTTTGAATGCAAGAAAGCAGGAACAGTCCTGTCAGCTGTCTAGAAAAACCCAAAACAACTGTTTTTCATCACAGTGTATAGACTGACAAAACTTTGAGCCTTGGAAAGAAAATTACTGAAACTCTCTAAATTATTAACCCAGAGGACAAACATTTAGAACAAGCAGTTAGGAAAGATGGCCAAAAAAGATAATCTGTTAAAACTTCATATTTAATTGTAACATTAGGCATACAAGTGTTTTCAGCTATGAATGTAAAACAGTCTGTAAAATATGAAAGTTTTCCAGTCAAAGATAGCTTAAAAGTGAGAGGCTAAAGTCACTCAAAGAGCTCAGGAGAAGAATGAGGGCCACCCAATATAACTCACATTTATAATCCATTTTTCTTGTATTTTGCACAGCACACAAGACAATTCACAAGTGAGAGAAAAGGCTAAAACCACTCACGCAGGGAAACTACAGTGGCAGAAGTAACAGCAAAGTTAATTCAAAATATGCAAAAGTCTCCTTTCACTTACATTTATGCTGTTATAGGTGGGAAACTATTTTTGAGTGGGAACTGTTTACCATCCATTTAAATTAATTTTCCTCCAAGTGAATTAAGAGAATCATTTTCTTCATTAAAAATTCAGTGTTTCCTCTGTGTGATTTCTGCACTGATAATAAATTGGGACCCAGATCAGTTCCAAACATGACACCTGTGCCAAGGCTCCTGAGAAGCAGCACTTCCCATCAGCCAGGCTGGATCCTGCTCATCCTGGAGCAATAGTCCTTAATGAGAAGGGCGAGTGTGGGTGGTGAGCTGGTTTTGATAAGTAGTAATAGGATGAGCAAAAAGTAATATCCCAACAGTTGATATATTACTTGACATGTCAATTGCTGGAGAGTTGCTGTATTGAATTTGTACCTACAGCAAACACAACACACAAGATTCTAATATACTGCACTGTTTGCTACATATTTTCCAAGTGATTGTATTGACTTTGTAAACAAAGATTATATGAAAAAATAAAGACTCCTGTACCATATAATATTTACCAAGTGAACAAATCTATCATAGCTGGAAATAAAAACACAATTTCACCTGTGGCAGGAAAGGAGGAAATAAATTGACCATTTGAAATGAGATCAGATACTTCAGTTTGGATCTCGGGCACCTAAAAGAGTCTCCTTCCACTGCAGAAGGTGAGAATTATTTTAGTTTTAAACACTGCAGGGAGGAGAAGGGTAAGATGAATGGAGTATCAAATGGTCAGAGTGAGCAGTTCAGGTATTCCAAAAACCAAAATGAAACAAAACAATAAATTTACACTCTCCAGGCCTAATTTTTATCATAATGGCAGCAGTTCATTTCCAACGGGAGTAGAACCAAAAAACCTCCAGCTAAGCCCAAAATCACTTTTTTTAAAATTTTGCAAAAGGTTTCATCATTTAGACACAGAGAAATATTAAGGTGCTACCAAAGTTTAAGTTAATTAAACAACATTTTATACCACTTCAGTTTTTGTGGTGCACAGCTGGCACAGTACTGAGCTGAAAATTCCAGTGGAGATGGCCCTGCCAGGAGGTCATGGCAAACCTCCCCTCTGTCCTTCCACAGCCCACAGCAGCCACTCTCACTCTGATATTTCTCACTTCAGCCATTTAAGTGCTGTCTGGTCTGTTTTGGATGAATAAAAACCAAGTTACTACTGGGGTTTAACAACATGCACAATTGCTTTACCCAAAATAAAAAAAAAATATTAAAAAAAAAAAAAATCAGAGTTATTAATATTAACAAAAATATCTGCTCCTGAAAGACAGAGCATATTTCAAATAAATAACATTCTTCTTTATTTTGTGAACTCACAGCAATGTTCAAATACTTTAAAATAATCACTTCTCATGAGATTGTTTAAATATCTAATAAGGCCAAAAGTTACTGCTAAGAGCAGATCTGTAAAAACAAAGGCCAATACTGGACCTACTGTAATATCTTAAAGTGACAGCAGAAAAAGTATTTCATAGATCCACTATGCACTTTATTCATAAATGAAACTATTTGAGGAAAATAAAAAGAGCTTTTTGTTTTAAAGAAGGATTTATTTCCTTTACATGGGATTTCCCTTCTCCAACACCATCACTGACACATATTTTGACTATTACCTTACCCAACTCCTTTTTTTTTGTGTAGCTCAGCTCAATCTTAGGAATAGCTGCACAATTCAGAAGTTTTGAGGCTATATGTTTAGGTTTGAAGCTCATAGTGTCAGTCAGCTCTTTAGTGTGCCAAAATATTTGTAAGCAATGTATTTTCCTAAGTAAAATAGAGTGCTGCCACCCTAAACATTGTCCACACAATAAAATGTGTGTAAAAGGAACATGTTAGCAGTAAGCAAACTGTCATAAGCAGAGCTGTGTATTTAATATTCAGATCAAGGCATCTCTGTCTCATCCCAGCAAACCCTTTTGACAAAAGCCATCCAATGTCTGCCAGCAGTATTGAGTCCAGCTGAGGACAAATTTCAAGATGAACCTGAAATCAATTTGCCATCAAATTTTCATGCTTCTCCCAGACTATCTGTGGCATTTTAATTACAAGCACCCTAGGCAGGGGGTACTACAGATATTGACACTTAGCTCCTACAATAAACTTTATTGGCAACCTCTGTCTGAATGTAGTACTCAACTAGAATAACAAGAAATATATGAGGATATCTAAGCAATAAGGTGGCATAATCACTTTGGAGTGGTTTGGCTCCCAACAGTGGACATCTCTACTAAAGAAACTTTTCTGGATTAAAATAAGCATCTGTTTGATGGAAAATTCACTTTTGTTGGAAACTTGTACAAAATCCCAAGTCCTTCAAGAAAATATGCAATATCAAATTCCTTCCTTTTCCCATTTAATTTGGTGGTGTTCCTGTTTAACCTTTATACATTCCTGAAGCCATCCTCACCTGAAATTGGGTTCAAATTATATCAGGGACAGGCTACAGAATCAGGGAATGTCTTTACACCTACTTCCAGCCCCAGCCCTCAAGATTCCACTGCACAATTTACAGAGGGTAAATATCTTGGCAATTCAACTCCAAACTGGAGATGAGCCAGTGATTTTCAAGTTCTGCAATGTCCAACTTGGAGCTTTTCAGTACAGGTATTCAGAAGCAGTGAACAGGTACACAGACATGCAGTGCCTTATTGCTGACAATTCTCCTCCCTATGAAGTGCTTAAGAGAATGAAAGATTTCTAAAAGAGGCATTTAGAGATGTTGCCATGCCAGTACAAGGGAGGTTTGCTATGCATGAGGAGGGGAGATGGAGAGAGAAGACATCAAGGTCACTCCAAACTGAATAGAAACAATAGAAACCTGAAACTTAGAAAAGCAGCCTATAAGTTTCAACAAGAGTCTAAACAGAACAAAAGAAAGAAAATAAAGCATTTTAAATGTTACCTCTCCAGCACATGGCAGGAGGGCTGGAACTAGATGATTTTTAAGGTCCTTACCAACCCAGACATGATTCTGTTACACCCCAACACAAGAAGAGAGGAAGTGTGTGGTGAATGTAAAAGACACTGACAGCTGAAAAAGATTCAGTAATTAAGAACTGCAGGGTGCTCTGTTCAGGTGTGGTTTGATATTTCCTAAGCTGACAGGGAGAGGATGTCAGCAGCAAACACCCTGATTTACAGGGGATGTGAGGGGGTCTGGGCTGTTGGTTATGCTGGAGCCCCAACACAAAGGGCAAAAAACTGAAAAAGGAAGGGTTATAATCTAGGAAATTTCACAAATTAACAAATAGGACTAGACAGCCATTAGCTTCCAAGACCCTGTGAATTCAATGAAAGTAGAATTCCCTATTAGTGTCCATTGTTCATGTATGAAATTCAGGGTCTAACTGAAACTGATCCACTTGAAACACTGAGTGACAGCAGCACTGCAAAAAGCACTGCTGATGTTCCACCAGACAATAAATAAATAGTAACTAAGTTTCATTGCAAATGTTTCTTGTAGCATGAAAACCCAGTTATTTGCTGTTGACTATAAAACAAACACTGATTTATTATTTTTTTTATTATCAATTAAAATATTTAATACAAATTGTAGTGGAAAAGCCTCTCACAATTTTAGCCATTTTTCAGAGTACTCAAATGGTTTTAAAATATTCAGCCTAACAACACACATCCTGCTTTTAAGGCTTAGTAGTGATCACTTTTTAAATTCCAGCCCAAATTCCAAGATGAGAACAGGCAAAGCTTGCAGTAAGAGAGGTAAAGGCAGCCCTCAGCAATCAGGGTGCATCCCATACAGAGCAGAGAAATAAATCCCTGCCCCTTACACTGGCACAGCACTGGGACAATGGGACATTTGTCCTAAGCAGAGATCTTAGAGAATCTCATTTGAAAGATGCCACATGAAGAACCAGCCTTTTTTGGCCTCTAAACCCAAATTTCTTTGAGGCTTTTTACTGTAAAAGATCTACAATCTGTTACATCACTGTAGCACAAGGAATGAAATCGCCCCAAATCTTGAAGTATTTTTAACAAAATATTACCTACCATCTCATGGTAACCCCCTCATATTATCCATTTACAACATTGCTTAAACAAAATATTTAAGTTCAGGAAAAAAAATTCTGCTTACCACTTTCAGCTACAAAGCAGGGCAGGGTGGTTGGTTACCCATAAAATCTATGCCAACACACAATTTTTTGGGGGAACTACCTTCTTCTATATGTATCCTCACCAAAACAATTTAGCTTTTAATAGTGAGCATATGCAAGCATGTCTTGTGGAGGTAATTTTTTTTAATTGCTGGAAGATATAGAGACTGAAATATTTATTTCATTCATATGACCTGACAATAAACACACAAACAAAAGTCCCAGTTGGCTGCCAGCTCCCTACAGAGGAGTTACAACAGAAAAATAATCAACAAGTCAATTATTTTATTTAAAATATTTGGTGCCTGGCCTGAATTTTTAAGGTGGATTCTGAAAATCATATATGTGAAAGAAGAGCTGTAGGAAGGTAACCATTATTAAGGGGTTTTTTTGCCAGTAAAATATTGGCATAAGCTGATCCAATGGCTTAAAAAGCAGATTGTGAGTCTGACTGTCCATTGGAGATTTGCTGTGGGTATCCTGCAGTTTCTTAAACAAAGCATTAGCTTGAGCCACAAAGAATAAACAAAGATTTTAAATGCTCTCAGCATAGACACCCCTTCACAACTGAAAAAAACAGATTTCAAATGTAAACATAGTTTGGGCAACATACTCTTTCAATTAGCTTTAGTTTAGTATAAAAATGGCAGGAACATGGAATCTCATGTCCTCTGGGGAATTTCCTGAAATGGGGCACTCCTGCTGTCAGAGGGATCTGATTGAAGCTCTGAGAGCTGCACACCCAGGGCTGTGCACTCCAGTTGGGAAGGAGCTGCAGTTAGCAGCAGCCAAGAACAAGAACGTTGTTTAAGCCACTCCCTGAGGCATAAGAAGCTCAAACACCTTTTAAAATTGGAGTGTGATAGATAATTCACCTGTACATCATTTTACACACCCATACACATTACATAGCAAAACCAAGCTAATGTTTGTGCTGTGCCTCGATGCTGCAAATGCTTTTATTGCTAATAAACTCTATTTTTACAGATCAGTACTGAAACTTTAATGAGCTTCTGGATGTTGAAATACACGTTACAAATCACTGAGTGATTCTGGTTTTAACTTCAGACTCCTACAGCAGGAGAGGAGGACTGAAGTTTAGGCTGATTTTAGGGTGCCATGTTCAGAAAAGCTCTGTTATTTGTGACAGGTTATTTCAGGGCCTTCTGGCAGGCATTGAGCTGACCTATAATGGGGATGTGTGCACAGGAATTGCACTGAATGCAGAGAACTGCTAGTGCAGGAGAGGGGGACTCAAGGAGAGCCTTTGGTTACCTGGGGGTGGCTTCCCCTGATTAGTAACCCTGTAGAAACTTCAGCACTTTATGCCCAAAATAAAATAAATACAACAGAGCTGGAATAAATGGCTCCTCAGGATAAAAAAGGGGGAATGGCAGAAGCACTGCAAATTCTGTGAAATATTTAAGGAGGAAAAAATGCCAGGTTTATAGCTCTGAAAAGAATTAGGGAACACCAACAAGACACAGATTGCATTTCTGCTCTAACTTTCCTTTCCTCAGTTTAATAAGCTGCTCTGTCACAAAGCACATCAGCTACATAATTTGATCTATGTAATTTGATAGAGTTAATAATGGAACAGCTTCAAACATTATGCTCCCTCAAGTTTTGGGGAGTTTCACTCAGCCAATCTCTTGCACAATGTACCCACACGTGTTCTGTACATTTAGCAAAGACAAAAATGAATTTTGCATGCAAGGCTAGCATTTTCATCGTCATCAAGAAAAGTTAATTACTGAATAAATTGCAAGTTCAGAAATATAATGCATTAGGACAAAACCTATCCTTTTTGCCTGAAGAACCTATTAAACTTCATCTCGTTAGCAGAGTGAAAAATCTTAATTAGCATTTTGTTTTGGACAAATCCTTGCCAAGTCTGAACTGTCTGTTGCAAATATAAAAGGAGAGAGGCTCAGCAGATGAGGGTTTTCACAGCATCATTTTTGAGTATTTCATAAAATCTGACAATATAATCTCTGACTTAAGAGACCAGAAACTAAGTTTTTCTGCTTTTCTGTATTCTACTCAGCTTTGAATTCCTTTTCATTTATCAGCCAATGAGCTGTAAAAAGTTACATATAGTTAAAATCTTAGAACTGTGTGGTTAAGCATGCAATAAGAGTTTTCAACAAAAACCAAAAAAAAAAAAAAAAAAGAAAAAAAAAAGAAAAGAAAAAGAAAAGGAAAAAAAGGAAAAAAAAGGGAAAAAAAGAAAAAAAAAGAAAAAAAAGAAAAAAAAAAGAAAAAGGCATTTTTGGTTCTTGCACAAATTCCATCTCAGCTTTCCCAGAACAGCTGTCACAAAATATACAGAATACAGGACTGGAAACAGCCCACCAACCAATCAGATTTCAACATGTAACTTGATGCATTTTAAATGTGTTTATCTTTTAGCTTTTGGGTTGTTTGGTTTTTCCTTCAGTGAAAGAAGGAAACACAACACTGGAGAAGATTTACATTCATTATTTCACTTAGCATTTGCAAAAAACTGTTACCGTTTAGATTTTGGAAGTCAGTTTTTTTCTAATTATTATCACAACATAAGAGGAGCTGTGCATCCACAATCCCACTAAGAATTAGGCCTGTTAAGACCAATGGGATCACACTCCTTTGACACTAAATTCTGACCAAGAAACAGAAATTAATTTGGTGTGGGAGAAGGCCAGGAAGCATGAGAAGTAATTTTTTTAATTCTAGACAGGATTTGAAAAATTTCCAGATTAAAAAAAAAATTACATTCAAACTATTTTCCACTTCTTGACAAAAACCAGTAAAATATCATTCAATCCCATTTTTGGATCTTTTTGCATCAGGTCCTCCACTGAAAGAGCCTTCTTCTTCTTTGCTTCTCTATTTTACATTTTTGAAAGCGTTTCAAGGTAGAACTCATACAAAACACTGTGGGAGGGCAGCTGCTGTGTTCTCACTCAGCAGATCATCATAACTTTTTTAGCCCTAAATCATTTTGGGATGAAGAGAAGTGTTTGAAGGGACAGCAGCCTGAAACAGGCAGCACAACCATGGCAAAAGCCACACAAGGGCTCTACAGCAGAGCAACAAAAAGGCCAAGGAACAAACACAGGCAGACCCAGTGACTGCAGGTATTTCTAAAAGCATGCTGAGGATCTAAAAGGAGTGGAAGCCAAATTCAGCAGAGCTGACATTGCCAGCACCTAAAGATGTCTTCAGAAGTTGCTGATTTCTCATATGGCATGACACAAGTTTGGTCAACTCACCCAGTTTTTTAAATTAGGGTGTTCAGCAGCACAGTTAAGACTTTTAATCACCAAGAAGGTTTGGGAGCAGTGGGTTTTAATGTGTTCTTGTCCCCAGGCCCCTCTGTAGGGGCAAGTCTGCAATGCCCCACAGCATAAATCACATCTCTCCAAGACACCACACAATTGAGATTGATGTGTAAAGACAGGCCATGAAGAGCAGGAGAGCTGCAAGGCCATAAGCACATCTTGAGCTGAGCTGAGAGGCTGGGGGAGCTCAGCATCTTGCTTTGAAGCTGTTGCTCAAGGAAAGACTTTTAAACCTGTGTATTAAAACTAATGAGCTAAATAGGCCATGCATTAAAAACCTGAAATCTGGTGTCATTCTTGGAACAGTGAAGACAAGTATGATCATTTTTTGCTCCCCTGAATGTTGAATTACAGTGATTAGATTCTTCTACAAGCTGCATTAATTTGTTATTTGCATGGAAACAGTGTAATAGGAAAACATTTTCCACATTAGTGCAACAGACAGCTTTTATGCCTGAGCTCTATAAAGAATAAATTTGCAATTTTCCAGAAAGAAGTAAAGGTAATGAATAACAGGAATTCCAGTGTGGGAATACTGCTTCTCTGTACAGTAGCCATTTTAATTAAATATACAAGATTTGAGACTACACCATTTTCATTGCTGTCTCCTCAGAGGCAACAGTTTCCTTCAGCCATGTGGTCAGGTATTTTCAAATAATTTAAGAAAAAGTTAAATTTTAATAATCAGTAAAGACAGTGAGGTCCCAAAAGGAGACTTACTAAAAACAGGATGACAGAGAACTATGTTAAAATAGGCATAAATGACTCATGATTCATATTCCATATTCTTAAATAGGTTCAAACCCAAAGTGTGGATATATTTTCCTGTTTTAGCCCAGCAGTAAGTGCCATTTTTATTTAGCAAAAGCATTAATGAAGACTTTTTTTCCTGCTGCAAAAATCTCCCTATATTTCATACAATTAAGGAAGGGACAGACATAGCTAAAAGCCAATATTAAGGATAATGGCTCAAAGCCTAATACACTATTTTATCAGCTGCAGCTTATAACAGGGATTAATTTCACATGCCTTTTCCCCACTCTGTTAGCAAATAAACAGACAGGCAACTGCTGTTTCCTGTGACCAGGAAAGCTGCTAAAGTGTTCACACCGAGTTCTTCAGAGACACCTGCTGCTACAGCAGGGGATTCAATCCAAAATTTATAACCATTTTATCCATCAGATTTTCTGAGATGGAAGACACCACGTGTTTGCTCCAACTTGCTTTGTAGAAACTTCAGATTTTTTTTCAATTAATTTTAATAACTGTAACATACAGCACTGCTTAAAAATGGCTCAACAGTGAGATCCAAAGAGCTCTCCACAAACACAGACATCCTAAATATTTAACCTGCTGTCACTGAAGACAGCCATGCCACCCTGCTGCAGGACTTTCTCCCTTTTTCAATCAACATCAGTGGGCTGCAGTTAGGATTTTTACTGTTTTAGTTCAGTTGTTATACTAAATGTAGGATTGCATATTAATTACAAATGGCGATAAAAAGCAAGGAAAAAAAACCTTGAAAAGGTTACTGAACATCAAGACAAAGCACAAAAGAAATAGCTTCTAGAAAATAATATTTGTATCCTTATAGTGTTAATTATGCCCTAGATTTTAGGGAGATTTTAAATTGCCTCTTTCAACAGATGTGCTCTTAAAAGAATGGCTTATTTGGGAAATGACAGTCTTTGTCAAAGCCTACCCAGTGGAATACAAAAATGAGTACCAACTAACTATAGCCCCAAGTATTACCAACTCTTTATTCTCAGCAACAACACGACACCCCCATCAGCAGTGAGCTTACTAATTATATATTTGTAAGGTAAATGCAACAGCCATAAAGCAACAGCCACTCCAACCCCACTGGTGCAGCTGATGAGCTTCCCTCTTCAGAGATGGCCCCAGTGAATTCAGTCATTTATACAAAAAGTGGCTTGATGGCAGGAAAACCCAAAAAAACCCCTCCAAAAGTTAATCCACCTCCAAGAGATACACAGAAATCTACCCCAAATCTGCTGTTCCCTTCCTTCATCTTCCAAACAACAGGAAATTGAGAAAAAAGGGATCAAGTATCTTATACTTCCGCTGGGTATGGGTGTTTATTTTATAAAAATGAAACTATTAAAAAAGAACCAGCAAACAAACAACACCAGACTTTTTTTAATGCAATATTATATTTTAGATGCTTTAAGTGATAATAGAAAAAGTGCCATAAAGTGATTTCAAACAAGCAGATGTGAATACTCACACCAAAATCCTGATTGTTAGATTCAGGAATGAGAAATTTTCTACTGGGGCATAAATCAAATTTAATCAAAACAATGAGAGTCACGGATATTAATTTTTACGATACATTTGTCACATTGTGGGTTAAACCCAAAATTATTCTACCAGGTAAATCTGAACATATTTTCCACACATTCCCAGTATTTTCCACATGAAGTAACCCATCTAGAATTAATCCAGATTGTTACAGCCACAGAATGCAACCCTTTGGGTATTTAGCTGGTCAACAGCTTCCTATTAAATCAGAAATGATGTACCAAAACTGTAACATCACAGGAGAAAACACCTTCTCCATAAAGAGCCTGAGAATTCTCTGTATCGTAACCCAAAGTGTTACCAAATGGACCTTGTATTAATTAATTATTAATTAATTTTTCTGGCAAAATTATTTTGCTAATATTCAAGATTTTAACTGAACTCCAGTTTCAAAAGCAGAAATCTCTGGTATCCCCCCCCATGCCAGAACTCCCTTGACCCAAAAGGAGCAAGGAGTTCAGCCCACATTTACCCTGTGTGGCTCCTGGGTTACTCTGCTGAACTAAATCTGTGGGATTTACTCACCAGACATTTTCTCCCTATTTGGCACTCATCTTTAGAACACAACAGGTTTGGTGCTGCCTTTTTCATTTTCGAATTCATGGCTGCCTGGTGGTCTTAATTTTCTCAGAGTATTCAAAGATGACAGATTAATAGGTGGTTCTTTGCAACTGTGTGGGCAGATCTTTAATGGAGCTCATTAGTTTATATTAGTGAGCAGCATGCAGAGATGTGGAAGCTGTTCCTGGAGGACAACACTTCTCCTGCTAAATTTTTTAAAAATTAAATAAATACATAAATTTAAATCCTCAATTCAGTAATTAAACAAATACCAACTAGGTCAATTTATGTGAATAAACAACAAAGTAAATTAATTATTAAGTATAAACATTAAAGAAAAATCTAAAATGTATTGTGGGGTTTTTTATTTAATACTAGAAAAAGGCAATCTTTTGAGATTTCCCAAGCATACCTTGTACATCTGTTTATCATCTAGGACACCCAGAGTACAACAGACTGCTGCTCAGCCCAGCAGAGAATTCTGTGGTCTTTCTATCCTAATAAGCCTTGAGCTAGGACTGGATTATGAAAAAAAATAATAATCACAACATAAAATGCAAGTCAACCTTGGCACTCAACCAAAAAACCTGGGACATTTATATGAACATGGCACACACAAAAGGATTTAATTTCACACAAAACATTTTTCATTTAACTTTACTGGACTTTTTTCCAGCACCTGCTTATGTTTCCGGGTAACCATGAAGTTTAATAAACCTGTACAATGACAATTAAACACTGTAAATAATTTATCTGCTTAATCTCCCTAACTGGCCTTTATTCCTTTGTAGAAAAGTGATCCTTGCTGGCATTCTGAATAAGGTTTGCAAAATAAGTGCTGCGAGGAGTGGTAGCATAAAGTGGATTTGCTCTCAATAATGGATGAAGCCACATGCTGGGTAGAGGAATCCTCACAAAAGTGGTAGCACAGCAATCTGTTCCTTTCATCTGCAGCCAGCATTGAAAGGGAAGGTGCTGCTCCGAATCAAAAGCACAATCACTCATTTGTGAGCAGATGTCCTTCACGCGGCAGGCAGCGCTTCCCCAAACCAGAGCTGAACACATGCACTGCTGTGAGACAAGTTCCCCTACCCATTAAAGAAGGAACACAGTATATATTAATTTAGCAGGTTGTTGAATGTTTTAAAGTAGAATTTATGAAGCGGAAAAAGCATGTGGTGAAACAAAATGGCTTTCAGACTAAAATATGAAAAACCTCCTCTAGTTGTTCACTTGCAAAATGCAAGAGTCTAGGGCTCATGACAATAGTTTATGCAGGAAATCAGCTGAAGTGTGAGCTGGGTGATTTTCCACACTACAATCAGATTATTAACTGAAAAACACCATTAATTTGATAAGATGTGCATGATTGTGAGATTGCAAGTAGATGTACTCTGTGTTCACATTTGCTGATAGAATTTAGGAGTAAATCAAAGTGAACATTGATTAAAGCTGTTGGGACTCTGCACCACTCAGCAGAGTAAACCAGAGAGCCGCTCAGAAAGTGAGCCCTGACACTTCTGATTAAATAGATTTTCTTAGCTCTCTCTGCACATACAAGCCTTCTGTGGAGGGAATTTCTTTTTCTTAAAAACACAAAGCTCTGGATGTGGCCCATGCACACAAAGGTTCACTCTGACCCCTGCATGAGGCTGCAGCCTTGGCTATGAAAGTTACAGGAGTTGAACTTTCCATTATTGGGTCACATTCCTACTAGAGACATTAAAATATATACAATAGAATAACTTTAATCCTTACTCATAATTGAAGTTCTAAATTTAACCACAACAACTCCCCCCCATTTACAGCAATTGTGCGTGCTGGATGTATTCTGACACCAACACAAACCTTTCAGAAGCAAGGTGACATCAAATGAAGGCACACACATCAAACTCTTCTGCAATCACTAAAAGGCAGCTGCATCCCTTTAAGTGCATTTTTAAATTAATAACTATGGGCTAGGTAGCTCCTCTGTCTCTTTTTAGTCCTGCTGTAAAAGGGTGAGGGCAAGCCACAAGATGCACACCATGATGTCAGACAGCTCCCAGCCTGTTCAGGCCCCCCCAGTCCCTCCCAGGCTGTGCAATGCCCTCCCACCCTGCACCCTAAAATCCTCCTGCAGCCTTTGCTCAGCTCTCTCTGCACCTGATCACACCCAAACACACACCAAACCCTAGAACCACCTGCCTTTGCCAGCAAAAGCCACATCTTCCCTTCCTTCTTTCCTCTCATTTCCCATAACACAGCTCATAAACACATCAATATTTACAATGACTTTATCCACATTAAATAAACACACAGAGTTCTGCTGCCCACACAGCAAAAGGTTGATTCCTTCTTGCAGAAACATACTATTACTAGCAATATAATTATTATAAGGAGTACTGCAATTTAAACCTGAATCTCTGTTTATATATGCATGATTATTATAGCAGGAGTCATTTGTGGAGAGCTCACATATAAAAATGCGGCTAATAACTCTTACTGTAATGATTAATCAATTTATGAATATATTATTTAAACTAATAGTTCAGGTAGGGTATCTTAAACAAGTTACAGAGTACATCGACCAATTCAAATACCAGCTACGAGATCAATAAGAAACTCTAAGTAACTCTAGGGAATAGGTACACTTGCATAAGAAACAGTGAATTTTTAAAATCCTACTATTGGGAGAACAATCCCATCAAAAATAATTGCTTTAGGCCATTATCTTTGGATTTTGGCAAACTGTATGGTAAATTAGAAACCTGACACTGTATATCAAACTCTTTTTGTACTATTGCAAGATAAATTAATTTTTTTTCTTTAAACTTGTCAAAGGAAAAGCAATACCTGATACATTTGTTGAGCTTTACAACACGTTGGTATTTAAAATGCAACATGGTTTTTGTGCCCTCTGAACACGCTGTCAAGACTATGCCCTAGGTTCAATATCAATGAAATACATGTATTATAAATATAAGATATTTTTTCCCTAAAATTTACAAGGGAAACAGAACAAAAACACCCCAAACTTTAAACCAAGTAATTTCAAGGCAAAACTAAAGAAGAAAAAAAAAACAGCAGCAAACCCAGGCAAAAAATTAAACAAACAGGGATCTGGTCAAACCTGACAATTTAGCTTGCTGGTAACCATCACAAAAAGGTTTCTGTACTCGATTTAGTACTCTTTAAAATCTGAATATATAACTTTAATCTCTCAAAGCAGGGTTTTTAATTAAAGGTACCAAGAGCAAATTCGCAAATCCGCTGCCCTGCTCTCCCTCTGATGCTGAAGGTGTGCTTTATCTCCGTTTCAAGTGATACTGCATTTTAAAAATTAATTAGTAGCTTGCAAGAACAGCCACACATTATTGAGTAAGTACCAGCATTTAAGTGAAACAGATGAAATATTGGTAAGCAATGCAGACCACAGTATAAGTATGTGAAGGGGGTCATAGGCTAATCCCTATTGATTTTCCAAGTACGCGTACAGCACCGCTGGGAAAGGCCAGTTCTGTTGGCAATCAGCTAGCACAAATACATTATAAATCTTACTGTCCACCTTCACTGATCACTGTCACTTACTTCCTCCACTAAAGACCACGAGGAAACTACAACAAATCCACTGACAAACAACCAGGAATGAATTTTAAAACCGTCCTCCTTAGGCCTAATTTCAGAATGTTTGTGATGTACATGACGTAAAGCAGAAACGCCTTCCGAGGAGCAATATGGAACATGTAAAAACTGTCCTGAGAAATAATCCACCAGAAAACTGCTGGGCCACTGAGAGGAGGAACACAAACAACAAAGAACAAATCACTCACATAAATCTTACAAACTCAGGGGAAAATTTGGAGCAAACACACATTTGGTGGAGGGAACTGGAACATGTGAATTTCCCAAAGCTGGAGCTGATGCTGCCCTGATGGGCAGCATGATAACCACCAGCTGATAACCACCCTTTAGGGCAAGATTCACAGCACTGCAAAGAAATAAGCAGGGTCCAGACCAACCCCAGCAGCAGCAAAGAGCTCCAGTGGCCATAAGATAATTCTGATATGGAGCACAATAAAAGTTCAAGGCTTAACCAATGGACTTTGCAGGGGAAACATGGACAGAGTCTCAAAGGCACAAACGAGGTACTGAAAAGAGTAAAGCATCACTTATTTCATGTCATTGTTACCATTTTCAGGAAAAATTTCTTCACTGAAATTTTTGTTGTTCAGCATTGGCAGGGACTGTCCAGGGAGGTGGTGGAGTCCCCATCCCTGGAGGTGTCCAAGGAACAACTGGATGTGGCACTCAGTAACATGAGGTGGTGTTTGGTCAAAGGTTGGATTTGATGATCTTGGAGGTTTTCCCCAAGCAAAACAAATTGTGGTTCTGTGATCCCAGCAGGTGTATGAAATGAGACTGAGAGGCTGATTTAGAAATAATTAGTGCTTATGTAAAGCTTATCAGAGCATTAAAATAAATAGCTACCACATTCACAAAACTAATATAATTCAACACAATTGGGTGGGGTTCAGATCAGTGAGAACATTGCACTTAAACTGCTCTGTATTAACTAGGCAAGGAGCAAAAACCAAGTTGCACTAATTCCTCTGTAGATGGGATAAATGCTCACAGTAGGGAATGAGGTTGGGCTACAACTGGCAGGTCCAAGGTGGCTGCAGGTTGAATCACAGGGACCACAACGTGCAATCCACCACTGCCTCGGACACAAGAGATTTAGCAGCTCTCTTTGCTCAAAGTGGAAAAAACATCAGCCACCTCTCCAAATCCAGACCACTCCTAAATAAAACTTCTGTGGTACCAGCTCCTGCTGGAATCCAGGCTACACTCAGAGCTTTTGGTACAGCCTGTGTTTGTAGACAGCAGAACATGAAATGAGCTCCCAATTTCCATTTAAAATATCATTTAATGGAATTTTAAACTGTCCGAGAAGATGGATACGCTGTGTTTGTTTCCTACACTAATGATCCATAAAAGAATGGAATGGACCATAAATACAGTAGTTTTTAGCAACACCTTTACTAAAAATGCTACTACTTGTGTTTATCATTTATATCCTCATACACAACCTCAAAATTGATTACGCTTTAAACCATACATAACCTGCTGTATTTTTCATTTTGAGTCATATTGCAAACATTTTTATAACTCTGTTAATATATTCCATACCTTGTACTCTTATTGATTATGAATATTTCTTTTGCAGATTTTATTGCTTTTCATATAAAAAAAGCTAAGGATTTTTAAAAAGGTGAAAATAGTATTACAACTCATACACTTTTCTTCGTTGTGATAATTCTAATATAAAAAGTGTTAGGCTGAATATTTGCAGACTGTCATTTTTCACATTTTAAGCTCAAGAAAGAAAATAGAAACAGTAATATAAGGTACTACACAAGTTTCATTTTTTTTTCTTTCCTCAAATCTCTATTTAAGCTGTTGGGTTGAATCCATAATCATTTTGAATACTTAAAAAAAAAAATTAATATACCGAAGGAGTGTTCATATAAAACATCATGGGTTTATATCAGGTATACATTATCTTTCCTAATTACTACTGCAGTTTGCAGACTGAAATACAATTTATATTTAGGGTATGATTTTGCTATTAATTATCAAATTGAAAAAAAATAAAATCTTGCATTATAAATTCTCTCTTGGAAATTAATGTTATTCTTTTTTTTCCATAATCCTATCACACAAGCAATAAGTGCATTGCAGCATGAACACTTTAATTTTTCCAGTTAGTTTTGAGCAAGCCCAGAGGTGAGGTTTAATAAGGATCAATGGCACTTTATCTGGGACAGGGCCACTTCACAGCATGCAAATTACACAGTAACACTTAAAAAAAGAAATAGATTTAATTAAAAAAAAAAGTAGAACCACAGGCTCTGGAAATTCAATTAAAGGATTTATGCAAAGGTTTGCTAGGTTTTTATATGCAGTTACTGCTTATATAATGAGCTTTTCATATTAAAAATCAATAGGTAATCTAGAGTAGAAGATCATCCCCTTAAATACATTTTTGAAATCAATTTGAAAAATAGTCCATCAACTGCTGTGACTACTCTTGCTGCTTCGATTAGACTAAGAGCAATATTTAGATTGTAGGACGTGCTATGGAATACCTATGCTTGGATTTTGCTGTCAAGTGTTCTTATACTTTTAAGTGCCCAAGCTAATCATACAGTAATTCAAGCCTGTGTACAATGGAAGAATAATTAATTTAATCACTAGCATAATGGCATAAATGTCCTGAAATCTGTGAAAAAGCAGGCACCTAATAGCACATCCTGAAAATATTTTCAATATATGCAAAAACCTACATCTATGAAGGTCTTTGCTCTCTCTCTTCTCAACCTACTTGCCCCTTAGCACAGTGAGATAAATATTTCTGTTTATAACTTATTAAAGCTAAGGAAGCAATTAGCCTAACACTTGTCTCAAGTGCAACTTTCACACATCATGAATTTAAGGATGGTTCAGGTCCTGTGTCCTTCAGGTTTAATCTAATTTGCCACGATGCTGTAGTGATATAAGATCATTATGCTAAAGTCCAAATATCCTGGTTAATACCCAGCCCTTATCACAAATTCACATCTCAGGCAAGCAAGTACCCCTCTGGAAAGAATGGAGATGGACCCATTGCACCAGCACTGCAATTTCATCAGTCCCACAACTGCACAGAGTTCATAAATGTTCTGAGCTGAACATTGCAAAGGGGTCACTCTGGGTCCTTTTTGCCCAAACAAACAGAACCAAAGCAGGGAGAGTTCTCAAACAAAAACAATTCCAGGGAATCCCTGGCAGCACAGGCTGCTGCTGCTGTGCCAGCATGAGAGTTCCCACACATCAGAGGGTGAACAGGACTCCTTCCTTGCATAAGGAGAATTTTCACATCTGTTTCCATCCATTCACCAGTATCTCAATTTTTGTCCTTAATTTGGCACCAGGTTGTTAAACACACATTTTAGCCACTGAGAAATTCTTGGAATAAAACTCTCTCCTGTGATATGCTTGCACGTAGTGCCAAGGCAGAATTTTGGATGCTCAGAAAACATAAATTCTAATTAATGGGCTCTAAAAAATGACATAAAAGAGGGAAAAACAGCACTCACTTATCTCACATATTCTTATGAGAGGGAAAAAGAAATCTTTATTTCTGCTGCTACCTATACATTCATATACATATATTCACATATATGTTTTGCTATCTTAATTCAACGTTTTAAAAGACAGATAATTCCTTTATAAAAGGTCTGAGAAATGGTTGTGGCATACTGCTTCTATACATGAAACAAAGCAGAATGACAACCATGAGAGTCAGGGATTAGACAAAATTTTCTCTATCTGTAACATGCTCTGCCAAGCAAAGCATTTCAGCTATGAAATATCCTCAGAGGCAAATACATTATACGAAAGTTTCAGGGAGAGAAGAAAAACAAATAGAAGCTGAAAAGTAGCTAGCAGTTCTCAGTTAAAATGGTGATATTTAACAATGAAACTATACTGTTCAGGAAGTGAATTTACCATTAGCCTCCCTGTTAAAAGTCTATTTTTCTTAAACCTGCCTCACCAGTAACACCCTAAATTTCTGCTTCACTTTTTACACCCCTAACAGCGCAGAGCTGAAGCACAGCCTTCAAGAACAAATACCCTTGCTGTCATTCCTCTATTAAGTCACTTAAATATCTTCATAAGCAGGCTCTGAAGCACATTTCTTTATTGGATTTCAATTGTTTCCTAAAAGAAAAATCTCAAAGGAATCAAAGAAAATTGTTTGCTTACTCTCATTTCAAAAGAGCCGTGGCTGCAGCCTAGTGCTCTCCTTCCCGACAGGTTTGAAACAAAGACGTTAATGAACAGTAGCTTCATTTTAATCTTTCTCCCTCCTCACTGAATTTCTCATGCACACCATATTTTTCTACACTTTTGCATTTTAAACACAGTGTAAGTACATGAGGGGATCAAAGAGTTTCAGATGAATCTGAAGAGTTATAGCAAGGGTAACGAGGGTCCTCAGTTTCTAATGACAGAAGCATATGCTCTCAACTTTCTAAACTGCATCCAACTGAGCCATTTATCAAGGCCTGAAACTTTTTCATTATTTAAAGCACTACGACAGCTTTCCACTTGATGCCTTGGAAGTACACAATAATAGAGACTCTATATAGTCATTAATTATAATATCAGCTGGTTGATGAAGTTACTGTACTTGCTGCTTGGTGATTTCATTTTTAATTGCAGCAGGTGGTGTGGAAATAGAGTGATGTACTGACACACACGGTCACCTCAATAGTATTTTCTTTTTTATGTATGGATAAATGCAGCTTGGTTTTTTGAAAATGCCTTATGTTTTATATCCCACTACATATAGTAGCTGCAAGGAAAAATGAGCACAGAACATGCTGAAAATTAGATGCTTAGAAATAAGCTGATAGAAGATATTGTCTCCATCTTTTTTTCCGTTTCCAAATATTTAAGATACTAGGTTTTTTCCCTGTGTAAATATTCCCAGTATCCAAATCACAGCTCTCAAAAATAACAGTCACAGCTTTATATAATGTAGAATTCTTTTCTTCTAATTTTTGATCTTACTAAAGTATTTCAAAAAGTAACAACTTTTGAACTCTACAAATCTAAAAATAAAGATGCAGTTAAGCAGAATTAAACTTGAACTCTATTAAATTCTATGACCATGCTACAAATGAGTGTGTGATATTCTAAAGGGTGTGTTCTACTTTTTCTTCTATTTTGGAATTAGCCCCATATGCTCCATTGCTCTAGTAATTTACTAACCCATATATCCACGTAGATTTTTGTAATTTAAAGATTAAGACAGCAATAGCAGGAGCTGATTTATCCTTTTGTTGTCTTCAGGCTGCTGTTGTACATGCTTTCAAATAAGTCTGCATTGTTCTTGTGATACTGCCTGCTCTTACAAGTGTATTTTCCTCTTCTGTAATGTTTTCATTTCATTAATCTCTAATTTAACAGATTAGATAACTATTATAGGAGATCATGCTGCTAAAGGTTTTCCACGAGATTGATGGGTAATGAAAACTGGTGTTTGCTAATGGCCACAGACATCAGTCTTCTACATAAATCAGCAAACTCCCTTAAGAATCCCTTCTATCCAAGTCATAGATCAATGGTACTCAAGCCTCATTACAACACTCAGTTCTCTGAAATCAGGCTGTGCTACCTTAGCTCAAAACTACATTAAATGTAATTAATACAACTGTGATGTAAATGGAGGCAGCATTAAAATCTACGTCCCCAGGGAGGAAAGGCTGGGAAGGCAACTCTGCACTGTCATGCATGGCACACATGACCAGGGGAAATGTGAGCACACTTCTTTGCATGCTTAATGATTTCTAGTGGGTGCCCAAAAAATTGTGGAGCTCCAAGAGCAGGGAACCAGGAGTTCATTCCTACAGCTGAGCAGCAGCTGGATAATGGCTTTTCTCTAGAGGAAGATGTTGTCTTCTAAACCCTCTCAACATGTCAGCTTCCACATTCAAAAAAAAAAAAACCTAAACAAACATTTGGACTCCAAAACTACAACAGAAAGGACATTTCCTGGCAATAGTGAACACAGGGAAAGGTCTGAGGGGATGTGAACTGCTTGTCTGTACACTGGGTGGAAGGGAGGGGGCTTCTAACAATCAGTGCTTCATTTGCCTACAGCAACTGCATGATTTGGAAGGGAATGCTGGAAAAAGAGGAAAACAGCCAAAGCAAAAGGAGTGTGAAAGTGCCACAAGGTATCCAAACCAGGCAATCAAAAATAAAGCTGCTGCTTTAAAGGCATCTAAAGATGCCTTCAGTGTTCCCTTGCTGACAGCTCTGCTCATTCCAGGAAAGAATTTCTCTAAAAGAACAACAGGCCAATACTGCCAGCTTTCAGCAATATATTGTTGTGCTCAGGCAGAAAGCAACTCCAGAGTGTGAAGCTACACAGCCTAGCTATAAACAGGACTTTAATAGCCTACTCTGGGTACTTCAGGTCTTCAGAGCCAAAAGAGAGCTACACTGCCTCAACCCTTGTGATTTGCTGACCCTTCTGCTCTTAAGAGGTCCCCTCAGGTCCCCTGCTGCTACACATAATAGGCACAAAGGAGGTAGAGCTCATAACAAGACAGCTCAAGTGGTTTTGGAGAGATATTACTGCCTGTATTACCCTCTTTTTCATATAGTTCTCAGCCAAACATTGAATTTGTTAATATAATATTTTATATAGTACATTGATCTCCAGAATGGGCTTGGATGACTTCTGGAAAACACATAATAGAATTTGGGATCATAATGAGAGGCATTACATCCACAAAGAAACCTTGGAATCATTGCTATGAGGCATTTATTATCTGATATACATAACCATTACATAATTATTCTTGAAACGGAAAATTCTTAATTTTTTCTGATCTCACCTTCTTTGGAAGACGTTTTGCATCCTCCTTTTAACACACTTTGTACATTACCACTAGAGTGGCCTCTCTGTGTGTTCAAGGCAGGAAACCAGGTCTGGGGTGGTCAATAAAGCAAGTGAAGCATGAAAATATGCAAACAAACCCTTGAGCCAAACTCTGCTCTCATGCGTGTCAGGATTCATAGCACTGATCAGGGGAGCAAGTTTGGCACCTTTAGCTCGCAAGCACTGAGCACAGAATTCCAGGGATTAAGCTCTCCATGTCCTGGGTGTCCCTTGTCTCCTGGTGCAAGAGCCAAATCTCCACAGTGCAGAGCAGCCACATTTCTCACACTGTAGGACCACCCCTTGCTAATGCAAAATAAAGGCAAAAATGACTGCAATAATAAGCTTGGAATTTAGCCACGTTCATTCTTTCACCACTTGGCTTCCTTGTCCGTTTCTCTCTCTTTTTTTTCTTGTTTATTTCTGGTTTTGGCCCCTTAAGTGCCCATAGAGCAAATGTGCAATGCAACCCAAACAGCATCTGCCACGTGCATCATAAACATGAACATTTCCATAATCTTCACATTAGCTGCTCAATCTCATAGGTAGGATTAGACATGACATCCATTTTACCAGCTGATTTGTTGCTTTCTTTATCCTGGTTTACTTTTCTGTCACCTCCCATAAAAGAATTCAGATGTTTCTGCAAGGGTACCACCACCATACCGTGTTACATTTCCAAAGGCTGCCTGGTGCTGTTGTGTGCTACACAGATGTAAGAATTATTAACAACAAGCTGAGCCCCACAGTGTCATATGATCCAAATGCAAACCCTTGAGGACATTTATTTCCTCCATTTCAGTGGGTAATTGAGCCTCTAAACCACCCACAATGACTACACTTGTAAAAATACTTAACCATTTGTGCCATAAAAATGGTGATACTGCAAAAATTGTGGAATATGAAAACTAGTAACAGTCTACAAAATGGAAGTGTTTGTTGAATCACCACAGTGAAATGAAGTAAAAGAAAATTATAAGCCAATCCTTGGATAGCATTATCAACAGTCTCGAAATTAACACAGTGTGGCTTTTAGATTCACACAGCATCAAAGACATCCTTTCCAGTGCCTCATGCCTCATTTTGCCCTGGACATAAGACTCCCTGACTGAAAGTCAGTAAAAAAAAGTCTAGCCAGGAATAGCTTTGCTGCTCTGTCCCTAGCCATGAAGGGAAGCAAAGGGAAACAAGTGTAGCTTTGGTTTTCCTTTTGAAGGCAATCTCCTTTAAAGCTGAAGTAAGGTGAGGCAGTTACAGAAACCATGCAACACACATTTCTCATTAAAAACACTCTGGCAACTCAGCTATCACGTTGAAAGGAGCTCCTGAATTTTTTAAGTATGTTAAAAGGTCTCACAAACAACTTATGCAGACTGTAAATCAGAATCTTTTGATCCTCAGCAAGAGCCAAGCAGATTGCCCAAGAGTTGCACACAGAGCCCTGGCAGAAACACACAGAATGGGAAGGTGAGGACCATAAAATTACCATCACAACTGTCCAACACCCCCAGAGAGACAAACATCAGAGCTGCACTAGAAACCCACATCAGAAATTGCTAAACCTATTGCGCCAAAATTACAGACCAGCGAGGAGCAAACAAAAAATTAAAACATGTCTCTGTTATCTCAAAACTTCATGAAACCATGATAATTCCTTTTCCATTTAAAAGTGTCCATCTAAAGGTCTCACAGAACCATGAGAAAAAGATGAACTGTTGGGAGGGGAAAGGCCAAGGCAGTCCTACTCCTAAAGTGCATTTTTTAAACCTCAAAATACTGTGGAAAGCACACACTGCTCCCCAGAGAAGTTCTCCTGCATGGCTTTCCTAATCTCTCATTTGCCTCCACAGATTTGTGATCTTTACTGTCATTATTAATACAGGTATTAACATAATCCAAATACATCAAGTCATCAGGGATTGGTGAGAAAAGCACAGACATTTGGAAACAGAATGAGAGCAGAAAGTCTCTAAATTAACATTTTCAACAACACAGGAAGCATTGCTTTATTTTAGAATCAACACAACTTGAATATGGCTTTGGGTTTTGTTTTCTCTTTTGTTTCCTAAAATAGCTCACATACACACGACAACATCCTGATTAACTGATTAACAAACACAGAGAACTCACATCCCCTTACTTCTCTGAAAAACTCAGTTTAGCAATGTCTACTTCAAGCTTTTATCAGCACTAATTTCAATGAAAAAAAAATGGTCGTAAAATTCTGAACAGAGGGAAAACAGACCTTAATTAAGCAAAGTGTTATCTATTCCTATTATAATGAAAGCAAAGTTACAGTTATATTTTTACCAAGATTTTTTCCCACTTAATGAAGACATTATCCACGAGTTTTCAAAGTCACTTTACAAAAGAGCATTCAAGAGACATTAAAGTCAGCTTAAACTAAAAAGTCTTTTTGAAGTCAATAAACAATAAAAAGAACAATGAAAAGACAGCCTTTGATCTCTTCTTACTCTAAAGTCTTTAATTTCTGTTTTAATCTACTAGATGCATTAAGTCTTGTTTTCAAACATTTTCATCTGCAAAGTACAGTGAGCTTGCCTTGATTTTTTTATTCATATATATTCTTACTGTATTAATGTACATTTCTCATTACCAGGGATGGGTGTCATCAAGAGGCTCTGCCACCAAAATGAAGAAAAAAAAAGTTTAAAAATTATTTTTCATTCTCTTTTCTTTTAAAAATTCTTTAAAAAGAAAGAAAAAAATGCAAAAGGAAAAGGGAAATAGCACGTTCAGCTTTGAAATTTCTGAGATCAAAGGCTATAATGCACATAGATTTTTTCAAATGATAAATTATTAATAACAGGGGCAAACACATAGTGGTCAATAACATGGTCAAAGAATGGTAAGTTAAGAGCATCTCTCTGCAGCCAATTACAGTTTATCTGACTTGATTGTTTGCAAGAAATTCCAAGCTGTTCACTGGATTTTTAATATAGCTTTAAAACCCCTCTTTAGCCAAGCTGCAAAACCCAGACAAGCTCTTGACCTGGTTCAGCAGCTCAGCATCTCCTCAGCAGGTCAGGCCATGGATGTAAACAGGAAAATAAAGAATTGCAATGAGTGGAAGTGTGTGGAAAGTAGAGGCAGAGAGACATTCATCACCATTTTGCCACCATTCTTGCAGGTTTCTAATCTAACCCCAGCTAGAAGGGTGAAATCTCTTTCCATACCTGTTCACCCTTGACACAGGTGTATCAGCATCCTCAGTTTCTCCTGGATAAATAAAAACATCCTTCTGCATTTCTGCCCCTTCAGAAGCACAGGATCACCCATGGAGGAAAGCAGAAGGAGCCACCACATCTTCCCTTTCAGCCCCAGATTCCTGGGGAATCCTGGGCCTCTCCCAGCCCAGATTAAAACACCACTCCTTGTCTGCTATTGAATCATCCACTCTACCTTCAAAACAGTTCTTTCACGTTTCTCCACCTCCATTTGTTGCTGAAGTTGACAGTTTCTGCTGATGATTTTTGGATGAACAGCTATAAAATAGTTTATTTCACAGAGACCAATGAATTTCTGACAAATGTGAGAGCCAGGGGCTCATTTCTGGCATGGGATCATTGGGAACACCGAACCACTGGGCTCTGAATTTTGCCAATATAAGAATTGCATCATTTTTCAGACAATATATTTAATTTTGATTCAAAAAAAACCCTAAACTCTGTGGGACAGATCTTCCTTAGGAAAGAAAACAACCAAAACAACCATGCAGAAATTTAAGCAACATCTTTTTCTTATATCAAGTTAAGCAAAAAGACTAAAATTTTCACTTTGCTCATGGCAGATATACTTAATAAAAAGAATCAGACTGAGAGCACTTTACTGCGTTCAGACCAGCCTTTTATTGATTTGGATGTGCTATGAACCACATTATCTAATCTGCAATAAGCCATTTACCAAGTGCAATGATCTATGGGCTAAAAGGCTTAGATTTTTAGTTCCATTGTAGACTTTTTGATGAAATGGTAGATCAGCACAGAATAATACTATAATAAGATTGTGAGGGACAGAAGTGTCAATATTAGGAAATTAGAAAGTTTGGCTTACTGTTTTAAATCCTCCTGCTGTTCATTTAAAAGCCCAATATCTCTTTTTCTAGACTAACTGTGTCTGTATATTTAACAGGGCTCCCAGATGACATCCCACAGGGTGTCAGGTTCACAGGGGTTCAAGGGCTCATGCAACTGAAGAAATTTTAATTTTCAAAGATAAAAATCATCCATCCGAGCACAATGACAACTCTTTGGTGGTGGATGTGCTATAATTATATCAGGAGACAAGTTATCATGGTACTGTCTCCTTGCTGTTTGCCAAGATCCACATTTCATCCACTGCACAAGAGATTTTTGCAGTTTCTCTTAAAACAGATTGGATGCATTTTGGGCCAGAAGCTTTTCTTTATCTTTATGCACAGAGCCGGGCACACAGGGCTGAGATCCCAATTATGTGAACTACAATAAAGAGAAGTGGACTAACAGCCCCACAATGTCATCTCTGCCCACCCTCTAATTCTCAGCTTTGACCCCTTTTCTGCATGGGAATTCTCCAGCTGCCACCAGGAAATGCCACAGAAATCTCAAAACCATTCATTTACCTACTGTTCTGTGTCCAGCTAGGACAGAACCACACATCAGATCTGCTTCATTATTTTGCATTACCTTTGGATGGAAATATTTGACTGATCTCCTTAACAATGTATAAAGCCATACCATGATTTCATTCTCAAATTACCAACAAATTCATGCAAAGAAAAATTCTTTCTGAAAATGCTTGCCTTTGGCTAACTTGGACTCAGAGGTTTGTGGAAAAGCTATGCTGAAAAAAAGCTGTGCAACACTGCAGGTATCACCAGAACAGTATCTCAGGTTAGCAAAGAAAAACCAAACAAAAAATTCAGTAGCCTTTGCTTGACAGAAATAAAATGCATTATTTAGTATTAATTAAGTGAAAGCCAAAGGTTTTTATGATATTATTTTATCCATAGCTACATGGCAAATTTTAGCGCATAGTTTCTGGGTAAGACTGACTGGTTACACGCTGAAGTAAATGTACTGAAGACATTAATGTCACTTTAAAGCAACTCCAGTTTTGATGCTCTCATATTTCTGCTGTACTGCAGCGATCAGGACGCGCTGCCTCGTTTTATTAAGAATAAAAAATAATTTTAAAATCAGCTTCACCAGATCAGCCTAGAACGGAACCTCACAGCACCTGGCAGCAGGTCTGGCGCCAGGCAGTTTGTATGAAGATGTTATTGCACCTTTGCAGTTCTAATGGCCAATTATGACTCTATTAGTGCTCCCTGGCAGTTGATCTGCCCTGCACAGGCCAGGGGGGCTCGCGGCCGGACCCCTGATCCTCCCTTTCCGCTCCAGCGGGCGCTCGGCACGGCTGCTGTCATCTCCAGACAGCCAGGGCTCAGCACTGCCTTCCCCAGATAACTCCACCTGACCTTACAACAACCTGCTAAGGAAATACCTGCCTAATGGCACTGCCAGTGCAGCTTCTCCTACGCTCACAAATTAGAGACAACAGGATAAATCTATGGCCAGCTCGCCAGACACTTCATTAAATCACTGTTCCCTTGCCTTGTAGAGCACTAATAGAATCACAGCCCTCGTTAGCTACTGAATAAAAGATCAATCACATTCTTTGAGAGCTCTTGCTACCAGCTTCCAGAGGAAACAGGGAAAAAAAAAAAAAGAGACATATTTAGGATCATCAGTACGATTCTGAATGGCCTCGCTGCAAGTTGGTTAAATTACCTTTTCCACAACTGACTCTGGCTGTAATACTCTGAGGAACTTGTTAAGTCTGCTTTCAAAAGCTGCTATCTAATATATGACTACCAGGCCCTGGTCAAAAGTTCATAATGTGCATATGTAAAAAGGTACTAAATTGCCTGAGGGCTAAAACCAGAGGAGTTTAATTGCAGCAAAATGCTGAAAATGGTCTGTTGAGGGTCTTTCTATTGGGATACTGCTGGCACTAGCTGATTGAAGTACAGCACATAAAAGCCTTACAACAATATTTCCTTAAATGCAGCTGAAACTGCGAGCACTTGCTAGTGCATATATGGTGTGCCAAGAGGCAAAAATAAAAAAAGAGAACCTACTCTAAAACAAACAAAGATTTAAGGATTGATATAATTCATAATTCAAAAGCGTGTGGATAAAAGGAAGAATTAAACAACAATCAGTATCTGTCAGTATAAATCATGTTATAGACTCCACGTTATGGTGGGAAATGTAAGCACGTATGTAAATATATTTTAATTGGCATCCATTAAGATTCATTGCAATGAAAACTGGGAATCAGCTTCCATCAGTCTATTAATGACCACACTTGGAAACTTTAGAAACAGCCCCCTATGAGACTGAATAGTCCCCCTGAAATCCAGTGACTTGTTTGTAGTAATTTGAGATTTCTCTCGCTATTGACATGATGGGGAGGGGAGAAATAAGGAAAAATTAATGCATTTTTATCTGAATCCATTCAAAACATACTTTTTTTCTGTTGAAAAAGAAAGTCACAATATAAATGCTTAGGAAAAAACGGTCATCATCTGAAAACTCAAAAACCAGAAAATTCTTCATTCTATACATTGATTACCTCAAATAAAGTTATTTTTCTATCAGCATTATTTCAGCTGTTTGCACAGTGAACACAAGCAAAATATTTATCCTTCTGTGTGGGCATTTAGGAACAAGTTGCCTGAGAATTTGGATTTTAGCCATTGACTGACAGCAGAAAAAAAAAACAACAAGTGACCATCTTAAAATTTTGCTTTTTTTGTAGAAAACTCCATTATTTACTCAATATTTTTGTTATTATCTCAGGCAAAACTTACAATTACAAACGTTAAAATGGTCATTGTGAAACATTTCTCAACTCTTTATAAATTTTATTTTTACCTTTTGAAAACCACATTTACACGTGGTTATGCCAGGAAATGACATCAGGCCAGTGTAACAGTCCCTTTACACAGATTTCAGTAGCAATGTTATCTGCAGCCCAGATTTTGTTCATCTGCAGCACGTGTTGTCTTTGGGCATGTCACGGCTGAGAAAATTAATCCACAGCTTTTCATAGAGGTTTTCATTTAAATGCCTATAAAACGTTCTAAAGTAGCTCATCTAATATTCTTAAAGACAACATTAAATGGTCCAGGCAATTTTTTATTTGTATTTGAATGAACATCATGTAGTAGATAAAGCAGCCTTTAGCCAGGCATTACTGGTAAAGTGGGAAGGGAGCACACTGCTGACAGCCCTGACTTTTCATTTCCAGTTGGCATCAGTTAAACCCAGCAAAACCACAACCCTGGACAGAAACCAGAGAAAAGGGAACAACACAGGCAAAAACATGAGAATCAGCAAAGACTTCAAATCCTTTCAGGAGACCTCCACTTCCAGCCCTGCAAAACCCACACAGCAACATCCTGCAGTGGCTTTACTGGCTGTCTCCTCAGGAAGGCAAAATCACCTCTGTCTTCTGATACAACAGTTATCAGCCAAGCTTCATTTTACAACAGCAAAAATGCTCAGGCCACCAAAAAGTTTCAAAAGTAAATAATGCCAAAGGAAATTGGTAATTCATTTAGCTCACCTACACAGAGGAAGTCAGAGGTTGGAAAAACCAAGGCTGTAACACAGCAGCATTTATTCTAACAAGTACAGGTTGTGAAAATAACAAAGCAAACAAATGAAGAAGATGGAACAAGCTTGCATTTGTTCACTGCTGACACTCACACAGTAAGGAAGTCGTCCAAATAAGCTCAGAATATATGATTGGGAAGGACTCCCAAAAATCCCCAAAAGCATTAAGGCACAAGAGACTACAAACATTTCAGTAGAGATGATTGAAGCAAATGGAAACTTCATTCCAGGTCTAAGTCTCCATTTCAGGTTTGGACAACCCTTTCCTTCCAGCTTCTGAGTGATAGAATATCTTTAATTCATGGATCTACCTGCCAGCAGAAGGGAACACCAGAGCAAAGGGTTTTTTCCTACAGTGATAGTGAACAGCAATGAGCACAGTTTGGCCCGGGCACATTTCATGACCAACCATAAAGATGATTTCAGGGGAACAGATTAGCAGTTAGTCTGCATTTACAGGAATCTTTGCTGGGGACAGTGACACTTCCAGATGAGAGTTCTGTCCCTTCCTAGCAGCAGAAAAAGCCCTGAGCAGTGCTCAGCTTTGCTGGCCATGGGTAGGAACACAGAGTATTTGATTTTCCAAGGCAAGCAATGGTCTGGGTTGTGTTCCAAGGAGCCTGACTGACTTTAGCTGAAGACAATTTAAAACACCACATTACTGATTATGGAATAAGCACATATGTAATTCAATAATGATAAATTTCACCTCATCACCAAAAGTAAGCTCAGCTGTTGTTTCAATAAAACAACATTCTACATGAAAACATTTCCTTTAGAAACACAAAGGCAAAAGGGAGACAATAAATATATACCACAAGTGGAACTGACAGCTTTGTTGATACTTTCTGCCATAATGCCTTCAAAAGTTGAAAATTCACATACATTTCTCATCAAGGGAATGGAAGAACTCAACACATCATTTTTTCTCACAAAATCACCACTTTTGGTGTAAGACCTAAGAGAGGCTCACTTTATACACAGCAGTTCATCAAATGCAAGCAATGTAGTTCATTCAGCTCAGGTAACACCTAGTTCCTTGAAATGGCTAATCTACTTCTGTTTACTCATGATATCTTGACCAACAAAAATATTTTTTTTCCCCCCAGAAACCCCTAATTTTAGTGTTGTTATGCATGAAAAAAATAACATTGAATTTTTACATTTATGCCATGATATTACAAGCAGAATGGTCACCACAGTGATCCACAAGAGGAAACAGGAAATGAGTTTTCAGATGCCATCCTTGCTGATATTTGGGACCTTTGCCTTGGTAACCTGTAATGGGGAATTCCTTTCCTCCAGAGGCAGGACACTGCTCTGCCATGGGAAGCTGACTGTCAGTTGTATCATTTTGCAGATCATGCCACTGCTCCATAATTAATACTGTTAGATACCCACACTATTTGGGATGGGATGAGCTACTTGATGTGAGTAGACAATCAGATTCTAAATGACACTGTTACAAATTCATTATCATAAAAAATTGCCAAGATGGTCGCTTTAGTTGAAGTGCTAAATTAGTTTTCTTGCACTGGTAGTATTCATCATAATGCAAGTTTGACAATTCAGGACAACAATTTAATAGTAATGCTGTTCAGGGGAAAGAAATTGTGCTTCCAATTTTATCCCAAAATGAAAAAACCCTAATTCTATTCATTAATAGATTACAGGGAGAGACAAGGTAATTCTAAGAAAAATACCTACATTCAAGAGTGTTGAACTGAAGTGAAAAAATTAATCCTAGTATTTCCAAGTATTCTTATGCTCTAGCTTGTTAAATTGAAGTGTTCTTCAGTGGTTTTTGCATAATAGTAGGTACAACATTCAATCAAAAAATCAGTGCTAAGTGCCAGTTCAGCACAAGGATTTTCAAACCCACTCCTTTCACAGCAAGCCTGGTGCTCAGCACTCGAGCAAATGCTTCCACATCCAGTGAGGAGGCTCACAGCTATTGGATGTGCACACCAGCCATGAGAAAGTAAAGAAATGAGAAATGGTGGGACCAAACATTAAACAGTATGGTTCGACTCTTACGTCTGCTCAGCTCCATTTTTGGAAAAAATACCTCGATTTTTGGAACTATCAGCCCTTGAGACAGCATTGTTTGAAAAGATGGAAACCTACAGCACTGACAAGTCAATCCTGCATGTTTGGGACAAGCAGATCTTGTTTTCCAAGACAAACAATTCCCTCTACGTATCAAAAGATACTTTATTTTTATTTAAGATGCATCATCCAACATGGCTATCTTTATTAATTGCAAAAGCATCACCTTGAAATGAGATAAAATTCCTCAACTACCTTGTTGCATGCAATGAAGACTGTGCTATATCCACAGTGATACTTAATAAGTTTAAAAACATGTTGTCACTAAAATAATGGATGGAATTTGACTATGTTGTTTATATTTACTGACATCCTCCTTGCTAAAACAGGATTGATGCTGCTACTCTAACCACTTCCCAGAAGCAGCAGAATAAAGAGGTTGGAAAATCCAAATGACTCAAATATTCTAAGTCTCAAAAGAAACTTTAAAAATGAAGTAAATCTAGAAATTCTCTGATTACAAATCTTTATACAGATTACTGCAAAACTAAGTCTTGTGTCATTTGTGGTGCACTTTTACACTGAATTAAGCACAATGGATTGGTTCATTATCATTATAACCTTCCCTCTGGAGGGAATAAGTGCAAATCTGTGACTTTTTCACAAGAAAATCACACAAACTCAGGTCATCTAACACAAAACCATTTTAATATTTCAACTACCAAGTGGATTCAAGTCCTTTTTTTGCCAAATCTTTTTCCATTCTTGAATTTGATTCTTGAATCATAGATATGCATTTAAACAACTCTTAAAATCATACATTCTACTTTCTTTCTTTTTTGATAAGACCATAGTGAGAAACTGCAGACTTTAAGAGAGGAGGTTGAGAAAAGGAAGAGGACAGGCAGGGCAGCACATCACCTCTCACTGGTATTGGCAACAAAACCAACACAAAATTAAGGAAAACAGTTTGGTTTCATTAATTTTTCTGGAACACATATTCCCTTTTCTTGTCTTTCTTTAGAAACACACCAGCCCTCTCCTAGAAAGGAGGAACACAGACACAATAAAATAATTAGGGCTACAGTAGAAAGAAGTTGAGGATTTGACCAGTATTTAACTCAATTCTTTCAATAACTCTCAGAGTAACTTAAAATGGAAGGTACAAAGTGAGGTACAAAGTGCCAGGGAATATCCAGTGGAAAAACTGAACAGGCTCCCCAAAACAGTCCCATCAAACCACAGACCTATTTCCCTCCACATGGAAATCTGGCCAATGCTCCAAGCTGGGCAAGGAACATTCTGCAAGCTTGAATCTTGGCTTTAGGAAGAAAAAAAAAAAGAAATTACCACACCGATATCTGTAACACCAAAAAAAAAAAAAAAATTGAAACAAAAAACTAACACACAACACCAAAAACAACAAAACCATCCCAGCAAATTCCCCCAAATATTCCTCAGAAAAATAAAAAGACATCTATATATACACAACAAACTTTGGAACAGAGAACTGACAGGAACGAGAAAGACTATTAGCATCACAGTGGGATACCTCCCAAAAGCCTAGAAATATTCATATTTCTGAACATACATGTATATTTTCAATAGCTTTCCTGGAAGGAAGTTTTTAGGAATGTTAATTCAGTTATGCAGTTATGTCCAGGGAATGCCAACATGATGATAAATGACATTTCACACAGTAAAAAACAAACAGATGAACTTTTCCAGGAAACAGACTCTCATTGTGTTCACCAATTCAGGAATATGAACTATATTAAAGACTCAAGTATATTTTTCACCTCTGTAGATGGACAGATATGCAGGTACATACACACACACATATATATATATACACACATGTAAAAATAGTAAGAATATTGAAAAAACATTATGTAGCACTCTGCATTTGATATACTTTATTATTTTTGGATCTTGCAAATACACTTTTTTAATGACTTTTCTCTAAAAGAAGGGACTTTCTAGCTCATGTTACTTGGACGCTGGTGCTGTTTACTCTTCCATCTTTTTTTGTAAAGTCAGAAGAGATTTCCCTGAGAACTTCAAATAAATAAGATATCCAGCTGCACAAACACTATACATTCTGTTGGATTACTTTGGCTTCCTAAGGAATATTTGACTTTCTCTGGATGTAAATGATTAAAGAGAACCCATCATCTGAAAGTGATTGGTGAACTGTTTAAAGTGGTATGGCACCTCTTCAAAGATGATAGAGTGAGAAATGAAAAGACCATGGTACAATAAAGCATCTCAGATATCCAAGGGGTTCTAAGGAAATAAGGTAACTAAGCACTGCATCCCCCAATTAAGAAATAGCATTTTAATTATAGTTCCCTAACATAGGATCTACACTACATTCTTTAAAAAAAAAAATCATATTTCATCTATTCTACCAGGGCCAACAAAAGCTTGGGGTTTCCAGAACATCTATCCATTCATAAATAGAAACTTGAAAAAAAAAATGTGAGGAAAGATAAACCATGTTCTAAAATCCACAAAATTTATATTGCTCTGTGAGTTATGATCACAAAATGACACGGACTAACAACACTCAATTATGTAATTTCATTACTTTTACCATTTACCATTTTAATTTTGGGCTCAGGATTTTAACTTTAAGGGTCAAAGAAACAAAAACTAACCATCATCCAAAAATATTTCTTTTGCTGAACTTCAGATGTGCAGATCATCATTACACCCAGCTTTCTCTGGGAAACTTGTGCCAGGGCTTCCCCACCCTCCCAGGGAAACAACCCTGCCCTGTAGGAGTTTGGAGCCATTCTCCCTGGTCAGGTCCCTCCATACCCTTGGAATAAAGTCTCTCTCCAGCTCCCTTGGGCTCCTTTAGGCACTGCAAGTACTAAGGCCTCCCCTTCCCTAGGATGAACAACCCTCAAAAAAGACTTTTTAGAGATTACTTTTCTATAAAAAGTGATTCAAAACCCATTGCTAGTTAAAAAACTCAAATATTCAGTGATAGTTTGAGTATCTTTCTAGAATGCAGCAGTTCACTGGATCATCATACAAGAACCACAGCACACTGACTTTGCTTTGATTCCATGTAGCATAAAACATCAAGGACCAAACATTTCCCTGCCTTGCAGCCCACATACTTGACAAAGCATTCTGAAATTCTGCAAGGATCTGGCAGGGAGAGGAAGAAATTCCTTATTTCCTCCATGAAGTTACAGGACAAAACCAGAGTTGCTCCACAAACAGCTTTGGGGCTGTGCTGGACACAGAAATTCCCTGGCCACTGCTGCCCTTGAGCACCATTCTGGTCACTGCAGTCCTGGCCTGCTGACTTTGGCACAGGAATAAGTTTCCATAGAGACTTTCCATCCCTGGGGTGTAGGTTACAGGGGACAAATTTAATTTGCTCTTTTATTTCATGCTACATTTATTTTAGCAGCAAGTTAAAGTATGTATCAGTTAAATGTAAGTTTGATAATAAACTAGCTTATATTACATTTTATTGCTGGATAGGACACACAGAATGATCAACAACTGCTTTGGAGGCATCTCTTTACAATCCTATTACAACAAATCAAAATGTTCTTCCACATAGCCCTTTTTACCCAATTCAGTCAATTTTAAATAGGAGTTTTGTGCAGGAAAGCACATGTTATCAGGGTTCAATAAAATAATTGGTGCTGGAGGTAAGGTCCACAAATCTGTTCAGGAGAGCTGTGGCTTAGCATCACTTGAACATTCACACTTCAGGCATTAATCCACAAACCAGGAGAACTGCCCCTGTGATCTATCCACTCTTTACACCTGCTAATATCCACTAGGTGCCCATTTCCCTTTCACTCTCCCATCCTCTTTCACTTCCTGCCCAGAACTCAATCTGAGAAAAGAAAGTGTCATTTTGATCACACCTGAATTGTGAGGCCCTTTCCAAAAAGAGCTGCCTCTTGCTTTCCAAGAAACCCCAGTGCATTTCCAGCAGTGTCTTGAGGAAGGAAAGAGAGGCCAAATTCTGTGCTGGAACAGGCTGATACCCACCCTGCCCAGGCTGCTCTCGGGGCTGGACAGGCACAGCTGAGGGCAGAATTTGGCCTGAGCTGTGAATTCAGAGCTGGAAGCCAACATCAACTCAACAGAGCCCACACAGATCTTTGGACAGCAAGAAATGTTTGCTTGGAGAGGGAATTCTACCCCCAGCTCTAAGGGTAATTCCAGCTTCTTCAGCAAAGGACAGGGGAGAAAGCAAAGAGGTGATGGGGCTGCAGGGCCTCTTTTGGGATTTTATCAAAAGCAAACAGATGTGATCATTAGGTTGCTGTTACTCCTGTAGATCCAGATTGATTTCTTGCCAGAATAACATTTCTGAGTTGATGTTAGATGTGCATGGAATCATGACATGGAATTCAAATTTAGACACTTACAACTTATGGCAAAAGCAAAGCCAGTGAAGCCATTGTAGGCACTGGGGTTTGCTCCTGCCTGTATGAACACTGCAACAAAGGGCCACTGCCTCAAACCACCCCTGGGAAAATATCCCAGTGCCAAGAGTTTATGGGGTTAGACAAAAATTAGACGTGCAGAAGACTTTTGGGCCCTTAGAAATATTCCTTATTATTCTCAACAGCAATAATTTCAATACAAAATCCAGTTCTGGAAAGTTACTGTCTTTTGGGGAGGAGGGAGAAATCAAAGAGCACTTCAAGCATCAGTCTCTTACACAGTGAAAAACTAAAGGCAGAGTTGTCTTACTACTTCTAACTGCTTTTAAAGGTGACAAGTTGAGCTTTTATAAAGGTAATTTATATCTCAGCAACAGAACCAGTGTTTCAGTCCCAGCCATTAAAAGGGGGTAACACATCTGCTAAAACTCCAACACAATGGCTGGCTTTGCACTGCAACAGGAAATGTAACCCAATAGTCTCAGAACTTCCCCAAACCCCAGCCATTTCTTAATGTGAAAGGATTTGAAAATGCACTCACTGAAACATCTGTTAAGCTCTTGCTACTCTAACACATGATATTCCTTCTGCTCTGTTAGCTGCCAACAAAAATATTTGGGTCTATGTAAGACTATCACAAGTGTGTGATAATGGCACTCTGCTTATAATTTTATATGCCCTTGTACACTGAAAATCACCTGGGGGTGACACCAGATACCACACTCAGTGTAAGCTTGCAACTTACAATAAATATACTTAACTTTAGTCTTGTATGTAAATAATGGCAAATCAGATGGGTTCTGAATGAGCAGCATTTATTTAAAACAAAAAAACCCACTCAGTCAAACTTTTCTCAAGTCAGTTTTTGAAGACAGAGGGAATGCAGAGAGTAAAAGAGGTAGAAAGAAAAAAACCCAAAACCCTGGAGCCTTAGATCAAACCAGCTAAATACAAGCATGGCCTACACAGTTAGTCTCAGATCTTCTCTTCCAATTTCTTTTTTACAGTGGCCACTTGTTTCAATGGACATTTAATTATGATCTAAGCATCTCCAACTTACTGTCTAACTATTTAGTGGTAAGTAAAAAAGAGCCTTTTTGACATCAGTAGAGCTACAGTTCCTTCAATAATAAAATCTAATTCATTTGCAACTATTTCTTTCAACAAAATGCTTCTAAATTTCTGTGCAGAAATCCTTGTGGACTTTACATTGATGGGAAAGAAAGGAATAGTCTTCAGTTTCCAGTGCTCTACTTCAAACTACTGCCTGAATACCACAGTAGTACAAAAAGGGCTTAGAATCAGGTATGTGCAGCTGCAGTTTCTGTGTGTGTCTATAATATATATATATAAAATATTTTATTAGACTTCAGGAGTCCAATAGATCAGGACTTAGCAAACAGTTTCAAAGTGGCTCCAGGAAGGACTGGCCTCTCCACACACCAAAATGCTGCAGCAGCTGAAGCTACAGCCTCAGAAACCAAGGCAGGTGCAGGCATTTCTGTGTGGCTCCTTGTCTGGGCTGCCCAACCTCCCCTCTCCCTGCACAACCTTGTCTCCAACCTCAGCTCCAGTGATGGGCCCAGCTCAGCTGGAGCTGCTTTAAATGCTGCTGCATCATGCTGCATTGTGCAATGCAGACATCCTTGGAAAGCTCAGGGACAAGCAGCTCACCACCTTGGGACTGCAGCTGGAAAGCTTTGAGATCACTCCCAACATTCTGGCCAAAACACTCATCAGAACTCCAGGGTGAGCTGCCTCAGAAACACAGAGAGGAAGCCCAGAAAAAGATTCCCAGCAAAGTCTATTCCAGGTTGATAACAGCATAACCCCTAAAAAAGAAGCAGTAGCAGCAAACCATTTGCTCCCTACAAGCCTTAAAATAGAAACTCTTACACTGATGATGATGAGAATTTCAGCTTGTTTGCATACCCAGGAAGGGACACTCTTCTAGTTTTACTGGCTGCTGAAACACTGGTAAAGTTCAGGGGAATGTAATTCATATCAGAATGTGAGTTGTAAAACTGATGCTTAACCTAAGCCCATATCCTCCACCATGACATTCAAATAACCTCAGTGAAACACAAACATGAAGGACTTAACTGAAGTGATTTGGGTTGGACAATAACAGAGTGCACTGTTATTCAGTGCTGATATCTTTGTGCTGTATTTTGTATTCTCTTATATGTAATACCCATTAATAGACACAATTAAAAAATCTATCAATTCTTTTAAAGAATTCAAAATTAACGTAAGTGTTTTATTTTGTTCCTTGCAGGATAAGATTCCTTGAGCAACAAACACAAAAGGTTCCCTTTGTGAAAATATGTCAGAGTAAATAAAACTAACAATTCATACACATCCACAGACTGGATCCTTTTCACAGGATTTTGATAACATTCACTCACACATTCTCAGGAGAGCTTAAGAATCTGTTTCACAAACAATCCCTAACACAGCAGAGACATGGTTTTATAGGTCCTGGTCAGAAAAAAACCATGCTGCTGAAAGGTATTATTACTTGTCCCAAGGTGCCAGAGCACTCACACATCAATCTTGTGGACATAAATAGGCTTTGCATATGTACAGGCTGCAAAATGCAGCCAGAGGTTGGAGGTGTGAGGGCTCACCTGACTGACACCTGGTCAACACTGGAGTGTTTATATTTTTGCTTTGTAAGTCTTACTGAAGACCAAGTATTTTTTTTTTATGGACACGTAATCAGATTTTTAAACATCCTCTGTTTTCCTCACACGTCATCCCAGTATAAATTAAGATTCTGCAGGGATATGAATCTTTTAATTTCCCTGATTCATAGAAGCAAACACTCAAGGGAGACTCCTTCTCCCTGCTCCTCTTTTTTGGGAGCACCCTTCTTGGTCAGTGAAAAAGGAATGAAAAACAGTCTTTAAGGTTAAAGGAAGCCACCTCCCAATGAAGTAAATGCCATTCTCTGCCTAAAGAATACTTTGGACTCCTTATAAATAATTGGCTCAAAGCATCAAAGTAACCCCTCCAAGTGCTGGAGGTGCTGCAAATTCTTACATAATAAAGACTCATAACCGTGGCGATGGAAGAACTGCAAAGCCTTTCATTATGTCAGGGTTCCAGTCCAAAATCCAATGGAGACAAATGGAAAACACCCATGGTATTCAGCACTTTGTAAGAATCAAGAAAATTGTTGGGTTGTTGCTTTTTTTTAAAATATGAATGAAGGTGCTTTTACCACTGAAAGCACTTTCCCTCAGCCATTAATAATGTCTGTAGTATCTTTTCTAACTAGGGCATCTATTTACATAAAAAAACTGCAGTCAACATATTCCACTTAAAAGCCAAAGCAATTTTTTTGATGTTTTACACACCCTGAGCACAGAAATAACTCTCAACTATCCCACCCCTAAGACATAGGATGTACTCAATCACAGTGAAAAATCATATATGCAAACAAGGTCATGCACTCCATCTTAGAAGGTCCCTTAAGAGAAGACTGACAAAGTAAATCTGAAGTGGTTGAAGAATCCTATTCTAGAGCACTGTCTTGGCATGATTTCTGCCATTAAAACCAGGGTCGTGGCTATAAAAGGCAAGAGGTAGAGACACACAACTGGATTTTCCCAACTCTTCTGCCCCGATTTGAAAAAATGAAGATGCACAAAATAGTTTAAGGCATTCACTCACCATGGACTTGGTGAAAGGTCGAGCCAAGGTGAAGAGCAGAGTGTAGAGCCACCAGTTGCGATGAATGGAGGAATAGATCATATTTCCAGGGTGGACTGAGTTGGAGGTCACCCCGTGGGGAGAGAGGCGTCGGTTCAGCTCGTTGGAGAACAGGATATTGCAGAGCTTGGAGCGGTTGTAGGCCAACATAGCCCAGTATTCCTTCTTGGAGGGAGAAAGCAGGCTGAAATCCAGCTTTCCAGAGGAGTCTTTAATTTCTGTAAATCTGAGAAACAGTAAATATGCCTTAGATACCCCAGAGTTAATTTCACTCTCATTAAGAACAATATAAAATGTAGACAACAGAATAGATCCTGGCCAGAACCAACATAAAACAGCAGCTTATTTAGCAGCTGAAAGCATCCCCTGGAAATTGCCTGAGACCCAAGGAACAGTCCCATATAATATGGCAGTAAAATTATTGGATCCTTACAAACAATAAACAAAAACAACTCAGAAAACACTTTGATGGTTTAAAGACGCCGTATGTAACTTACAAATCACTTTATTTTAAATTTAAAAAAAACCCAATCAGATTTTGCCATATATCCATAAAAGCATGATCAGCTTGGAGGAAATAATGTAGGACAAAATAACTCTGCACTAAAAACAGAGCAACCCAGCACCTTTTCTTTTCCCCTTCTTCCCATCCCCTGATCATTTCATCCAGTGCTCACACACTTGCATTTAAGTGTTCAAGTAACTATGGATGAGTCTCACTGCCTCTTAAGCTCTTTTTTAGATTAAAAATTGATGAATATAAAGGGGTTATAACCTTGGTAACTTGCCATCAATAGTCTTATATGTTTAAAAGATAAATGTAAACAAAGCCAAAATGAGCTCTGGCAGAGCATAATGTTTTTAAGTATACCCATGGCATGGCTGAACACAAATCAAAGTAACTAGTTGACGTTTTTTAATTGGGTCTGACAGAGTCATTAAACACCAGCTGTTTGTTATTAAAAAAAAAAAGGAAAGAAACAAAGTAGTGAATGTTCTAAAGACATTTAAATGAAGAAAATGAAATTTCCATAAAGCATTTCTCCTCCCCGTTCTTACAACTTCATTTATTAATTTACTGGTATATCTTTTAATATTAGAAAATAATACTACATTTAATTACAGATCTGTGTTTTATTCAGAGGAGCTACTATAAATAAAAAGGATTTAGCAAGCTCTTTTTAATACTCAGTTTTCAGAATCAGCTGGGGAGAACAGGGATAAACATAATTATAGTACACACTAGAAAAATGTTTTAAAATATCTTTACTAATTTTGCATCTCATGCCCAGAAATGAAGAGATCAGCTGGAATTTCCACATTCATTCTGTGAGCAGAATTATAATATGCTCAGAGAAAAGCAATCCAGTATTTGAACTCAAGAGGAATCCAGGATGTTCTGTGTCTTGCACAATTAGCCCTTCAATTTCAACAACAAAATTTCTCTTTCATAATTTTCGGTTAGATAAAATACATTTCTGAAATTAAGAAGACTGTTCTGGGAGGAATTTCTGTATTCATTCCACAAATAATCACCTATGACACCAAAAATTACATATAAACACAACTCCTTGTGTGTTACTGTACAAAGGAAACACGGTGGCAGATTTTGAGTCCAGTCCTGCAAGTGTGCTTATGTGAGCCAATCTCAGGGAATTCAGGGGAATAAGGGCTGTACAATCAAATTAACAACACAGAAATAAAGACAGAGGGAAAGTCAACCTACTTATCATTCTGCTTTTAATATGATGTGCCTAAAGTACCCAAAAGCTCAATTTAAACAGAATTCATTTGTGCTGAATCCAGAGAAGTAACTAGAAATGAACAAAGAACCAAATAAATATTTTGCCTTGGAGCAGCACAGGATAGCATTTTCTGCAAACATGGGACTTAATTTTTCCCCTAACAGGGGGTCTTGACTCCAGCAAAAAGATCCAGTCAAGGTTTATGGAAGTAATTAGATACCAACACTTCTGTTTTACGACATGGTTTAAGGCTCAGAGTTCTCAAGTAGGTCAGAAAGAACGACCACCTAATAATACCTAACTAACTCCTTACATCAACTTCTTCCCATTAAACAGGCTGGGGGGTGGGGAAAGCACAGTTATTTACAATGATCAGTCTAAGTGATAAGACAAGCTGCAAGACATTAGTTGGACTCCCTAGAAAAAGGGAAATTTACTAGCTGTGTTAATTGTTTTATTCAAACATAGACTGTTACTTATTTGTTATGGGCTTCTGTCAACCTTGGCTGATCTCTCTGACTTAGCAATGAACACTTTCAGAATGTTTTCAAAATCACAGATAAAGATGTCCAGAGATGAGAGCCCTGGCTACACACAGCACTTAATGCAGTGAAAAACAAAGATGTCATTTGAAATACTATCAGAGATACAAACTTACAAGGGGGAACAAGCAGCTGACAATTCAACATAATCTGCCATTAAATAGCAGCTCATTTATCCATATCCCATTGTGCCCTCCACATCTGGCAAGTGATTGGAGTTGGCAGATTTATTTCTAGAGCTATCTCGCCTGCCCTGCAGTAGCTGCCCTCACTCCTAACAGGACTCTGCTACTTGCTTTCACAAACCTGGTGTGATTTGCAAAGATAAGGATGTCCAGATTTTGTTACCACCTAATTACTAGACATTTCATGTCTTTTAACAGTGGGGAGGATTATTACTGGCATTTTCTATTGCTTCCTTTCATTTCAGCCATCATAAATTTAAAATGGCAAAAGTAAATCTATCTGCAGTGTGTCATTTATACCATAAGCCCCTGTGTTTGGAAGTGATAAAGGTTTCAGCCCGACCCTTGGCTGGTCTCTCTCTACCAGGTCCCTGGGGTTACATTTTATGGAAACATGATTAAAAAAAATAAGCTTCATTCTGGGTCACTAAAACATTTCAGAAATATGAAGACAGGAGGGAAAAAAAAAAAAAAAAGGCACTCTCACATTCTTCCTTTTAGTTTGCTAGAGCTGCTACACACGACCAAAAGTGAAATAGGAATCAACAGCAATGTTTAATGCTAGATGTTATAGGCTTAATCCTGCAGTCCTTGAACTAAATCAGCAAGGAGTAAGTGGTTCATGCCCAGGAAAATTCAGAACTGGGGCATTCATTTTGCACAAGGAACTTTATTTAAATCAAAAGCATCTTTTCAGTTATTAAAACAAAAGCACAAGCACATCTGAAATAAGGCAAACCTCATCAACATCTTTTTTACCAACTGCACTTTTCCTGGCAGTAGAAAAGATAAACATATAACATTTTAATTTAAAAATTTACCAAAAGAGGCATAGCCAGGTTTGTAATAGGTATTAACCACACTACTTCCCATTTTACAATTATACAGCTAATGTCTACATTCAATTCCCTAATTTCTCATTATAAAACAACTGGATTTCATCTAGCAGTTTTTAATTGCATTGTTTCTCCTGCTAAAATATCTGCACATTCCTCTTGCTAAGATGTTGAAGTTGTTGAATGACAAATCAATATAGGTCATGCCATTCAGATTTAATCAATTATTATTCCATCTCCTCACAAAATCAATGAGTGGCTGAAACGCAGCGAAAATCTGCATTCACACAAAGAATGATCAAAAAAATATCTACATACTGTTAGAAAACTAGAACATGCTTTATCCAGCAACAGAGCCAAATCCAGAAACATCCACAGGCATTACTAATGCTTCTATTTTTAAAAAGATTATTCAAAGGCAAATTCTTGAGAGCAAGGACCTTCATTTTCAGAAACTTCCGTGGTTCTGCCCCAACAGTTTCATGCGTTAAGGATTAAAGATTCCAGCAAAACCAAAGTTCACATTCACCAACCTGTGGGACTCAGAGGACACCACAACAACCCTGGCAGGAGATGACTGGCGTAGAACATCTTCCAGAAGCTGGACAAGATAGAAATGTCCCAGGTGGTTCACCTGGAAGGTGGACTCCAGGCCATCCTCTGTCAGGGACCAGGGAGCACCAAACACAGCAGCGTTGCAGATCAGCATGTGGAGGGGCCTGGAGAAATTAAAAAAGGACAAAGAAATCTCAATTAAACAGTGTAATTATTGACACCTGTGTGAACGGGGTGCAGGTGTGCCTGGGGGCAGGTGTGAGGGATTGGGCTGCCTGGTTTCTGTGGGCAGGAGCTGATTCCAGGGGGTTCCAGCAGCCCCAGCCAGGGTCCAGCTCAGCCCCAGAGTGACACACCCTTGGAGAAAGGGTACAGAAGAAAAGGCAAAATGCCACACAGCAATGTCACTGCTCTCCCAATTGCCAGTTGGGAAACTGCCTCCATCTGGAGCATTTGGAAAAGAAACTTTTCCTGGGGGAGGAGCAACTCCTGCCACTTTCTTGAATGGGGTAGGACACCTGCACAATTGTTAGGGGACAAGGGATTAAGAAATAAAGAGGTGATGTGAAAGGGCACATATACACATTTTATAGTTCAGCAGCTGATGAAGTATGTTAAAAAATTCAAGACTGAGATGGAAAAATAAAAACATTCTCCCAAAGCTGTATTCTTTGGAGGAAAACCTGTACACAATACATATAAGATCCTTGAAACAGAATCCTTCCTCACTGGACTCACCTAACCCAGTTTAAATAGAAATGCCATGATAAAGGAACTTGAAATGAAAAGGTAAGATTCTACCAAACTAAGCTAGAAAAGAACCTAGGCTGGCACATACCTCTCTCATTCACAAAACTGGTCCAGAAAACTTCAAATTCCTTGAGGTCTCCAGTGTAGTCTCAGGATACTGCACCTTTCAGCCTTCCCAACCTCCACAGCAAGATCAAGGACAAACGCCCTTTCTGTTCTTTCTTGTCTTTTTCCAAACCCTTACGAAACACAGCAAAGTCTCTGCTCCTCAGACCTCAGATGGATCTGCATTTGCTAGATTGCATCATCTCTGAGCAAACCTTGGCACTGACAGCATGTTCTTGTCCTTGAGTCAGAGCCTGATGCAGCAGACCTCAGCAAGCTCTACCTGAGCTGAGAGCCTCAGGTTGGAGAGCCTGCAGCTGCCATCCCTCAGCCTGGTATATTTAATTTGGAAAAGTCACACAAAATAATGACAGCCAAAAATTCCTGCACTACCACTTGGGTAGTCCTAACAGCAGAATATTAAGATCTGTCACATTTGTTTAGCCTAGTCCATCCCATTGTGTCTTTACTGCAATCCCATGAGACAGAATCAACACGCAACATAAACTCGAATTCTGAAAGTAATAAATGAAGCACAGTTAGGAAAAATAACTGCTTGCCCTCTGTCCTTCTCAAGTGCCTCCTCACAGACACAGAGCCAGAACCTTTCCCCACTTTATTGAAGGACATGTGCACTGCAACTCTGAGCATCTGCAGAAGGAATTCTGTAAAACAATGTGAAACATGAAGCCCCAAGTTGTCAAACAAACCTAAGTAATTATATTCCTTCAGGCATGTTTGAAAGCACCAGATTTTGATAGTTCAGTTTTCAAAAAAACATTTCAGGGGGAATCAAACACACCTGAGCTGAATACTGAAAGAATTGCAGAAGGATGGAGAGTAGGCTGTATTTTCTTATTAAAATTAATTTTGTCTTCCAGCCAGCTGGGATGTTACCAGGGTAGTGTGTTTCAATGAGAAGTTAACAATCTATTATCTGTTCCCTTGCCAGCTTGGAAAATTTTAACCAAAAGCTCCAGAAGCAGAGTGAAACATCTGTGCACGCTGAGAGCTCAGTGTCTGAAGTGCTGGATTTCTGATTTGCCTTTTTGCAGTGACACCCATACACAGAATACCTGTGCACACATACTGCACCCACAAAAATACTGAAGATAAACAGGGACTGTCCCTACAAAGGCAAAGTTCTTTCTGTTCAAACCCAATGGCAAAGAAAAGGCAGCTCTTTGATCTTTGCAGCCTCACTCAACACAGCACAAGCAGGATATTCACTGAGTTGTGCAGGATTGTGTTCTTTAGAAGGTAACAGATCTTTTGAGGCACTTTTTATCAAAATTATTTAAAACCAGAGTTCATTTTGCCTCTTTTGAGATGCATCTGCCGAGAGGAAAACAAAGCTGCTTGAAGCTTGAGAGGGCACGGAACTTTGGATGATTCATCACCTCTTATGAGACTTTATGAAGAGCTCCAGCAAGAATTAATTTACAGATTTGTACATCTGCTGGAGAAAAAGAAACAAGTTTCTCCAACACAGATGCAATTTTTGGTGTGAAAGCCTCCTGTATGAGAACTGCAGCACATGAATACAGCAGCGATACCAAAAATACCATCACTATTCCCTCCCAAAACAAATATAACACTTGTTAAAAGATCATCATTCTATTTGATAATTTTAATGTGTACTAGGAAGTAATAAATCACAGACAGAAAGGATTCCCATATTCTACCTATCCAAACTGTAAATCCTGCACGATTAGTAATCACACAATAACTACCAGAAGGGAAATACACACTCTATACCTAAATCTGTCAGCTCCATTAATTAAAAAGAAGATTCTAGAACTATAACATGATAAAATTTAGTCATTTTTTAGTTTTAAGTCATTTAATTGGATTTTATAAAAGAAATAAAATTATGCTTCAGTCCAGTTTATGAGATTTGTATTTTTCAAAGTTCATTTCTCATTTTTTTCAAAGTCAAAGTAATTCTGATTTAAGAGACTGTAAAATAAACATTATTTACAATACTTTATTATAAAAAATCTGTGAAGAAGTAGAAAAATAAATACAAAAACATTTTAAACAGTTATCATAGTGAAAATTTCATACCAGATTCCCTTTTAGAATTCCTTTATTTTTAATCAGCACTAGTGGTTTTAAATGCTAAATAAAAAAGGATTTTTTTTTCCTAGATAACTCCACAGAAAAGAAACCCAAAGGTTTGTATGAATAGACACTGGTGTTGTTCTTCATTTCAGCTCAGGAAAAGCCCCCTCTCAGATTTGGATCCACGTCCATTAAGCTCTCGGTGTCTCGTCAGACTGATAACAAAGGTCCAATTACTGAAAATTGTCATCTAAGTTTGTGTGACCCGGCCATTTGCACACCAGGAAATGAATGAGATTACCTGGGAAACAGCCACTGTGCAGTTATGAATTTCAGCCACAGATGACAGATTCTAATCTCAGTGGTGCACAGCTCTGTGTCACTGAACGTATCATTATGCAGGGACAAAATTTTGAAGATACGTGACAATTCACACCACACATCTGGCACTGCAGCTTTGCTTTATGACAGGAGTATTTTCAAGTGATAGCAGAACTATGACCTTGATTTCACAAGATCATTAAAGACATTGCTGCAATCTGCATGAGGCTTCTCCCTGAGCCCAAGGAAGAAAAAGAAAAATCCCCCCTCGGTTTAAAATAGTTTGTAATTCTACATCAAAGGCACAGCTAAGGCCAACAAAGGATGTCAGCAGCAAAGGAAATTTTCCATAGTGTTTACTCCTGGTATTGACATGAGCAAGTGCTCCCTCTAACCATGACTCCCATGAGATATTTTTGGAAACACTGCAGCTAGGACCCTGTCTTCAGGCAGTGACTTACACCCCACCAAGGGAGCTAACGTGGGCTACCAATGCCATTTAGGTGGACACTGGGACCTGAACGTGATCTTCTCCATTATTTCAGGTAGTCACTGCTTCTTGAGACTCAGGAACACACTGCTCCAACTGCAGGGCACCCAGCAATCCCAGAAAACCCTCCCCATGCTGCTAAGCGTGCCTACAACTCAGTGAAACTCTAAAAACACATAGAATCAGCCCGGACAATCTTAAATGTGAATACCTGAGCTAAAATGCAGCTAATATTCTGTGCACTTCACAAAGCCTGTGGTACTTCACCAACCTTTGCACTGGGGAAGTCATTCAGATCTCACATGCTGTGCACAATTCACCATTAGAAGCAACTAAGCAATCCAGCTCCTCTGCACTATTTGAAAATACAGTAAGTGAATACATTAGAGAGATACAGAAATTAAATTGTTGCTATAAATCAGTTAGTTATGAAATTTAATAATCAATTTGTTAGCACCTGAAGTAAAACTGTGATCTGTCAGCAGCCTCCCAAGCTGGCTGTGTGCAGCAGTAGATATTTCCAAGGGAATTAATTACTGATGATTTGCAAAGGTAAGAATAATATTTTTCAACAAATGTATCCTGTGCACTAGGAGGTTAAACAAACACCACCAAAATGTCAACAGAGTTCTTGGCTTTGGTGTTCTCCCATTTCAAACGCAATGAAATAGTTAACCAGAGAGTATGCACAGGGAATACTTTCAAATCTTCCCATGAAGCAGAATGTCACACCATCTGGGGCACTTCTCAAGTGATTTGAAAAGTTCACACTGTTTGGAATTACAGAGAAATTCAACAGAAAAGGCCTCACCATATCCCCAAAGTCCCACAAGCAACTGTAGACCTCAGTCACGGCCAGTAAAGAAGGCAGAGCTGTGACTTCTCTTCCACAAAGAAGCAAAGTCACAGCCCACCAAACTTTTCCACCCCATAGCCCTGAACACCCAGGCTGCTTTCTCTGAAAGTCAGAAAGTTGTGTTTCTTCCCATGAGGGAATGCCTAGATACAAAAGGGAATATCCAACAGGCAAGGGAGGCTTATGGCTCTCCAGAAAATGGGTGAATTCAACAACCATCCCCAGAAACCCCCCTCAGTTTCACAAACAGTACTGACAGGAAACCAAGCAACAAGAAAATCACTAAGTCAGGGTTCAGACAGCAGCAGGAAAACTCAGAACCATGTATAATCTAATACTGACACAAAAATAGTTCAATGTTTACTGGTTCAATGTAAAAGGGGGAAAAAAAAGCACGGCTTAACTCAATAACTTTCAGAAACAAAATGCTTAATGTCTATCTTCCCTTTTTTAGAAAAATATTGGCTAAAAGGTCAGCAAAAATGCCCTTTTTGCCAACTGCCAGCTGACAGAAATGTGGATCCTTGTCAGACAGGCTTCATTTTAAGGCAAGCCTCTAACACAGGACTCAGAGCCCTGATGGATGACCTCCTGCTAGAAGCAAGGAAAATTCCCTGCAATTCATCCTGGTGGATTTCTTTGCAGGATTTGACACTGTTGATCAGCAAACACTTTTGCCCCACTTCTAAGAGATTAATGGGAGTGGACTGAAGCTGTTCTGATTCTTCCTTCAAAACACATCCATGGGAATTACCATGAGCAGCTGCTCCTGTGCCTTCCTAATACATCATCTGCATACTGCCTAGAGGTCAACCATCCCTCCATCATTACTCATTACCTCTCTAGAAGCTTCAGTGTACAATTTCATAAATGTTTGGAGAAGGAACAGAGGTCTCAACTGATTTGGAACTCAACAGAAAACATTAGTCATGGTTTCCCCTTTATTATTTTTTCTTACATATACGGTGAGGGGAGAACTACCACAGTAACCCCACATCATCCTGCACCTTCAGAAATTAATAAGAGACAACAGCACTGAAAATATCCAGAATCTGGTAATTTTCATTCAGCAGCCCACCTAAGGACACTTGCTGCTTTAAAGTGCATCTTTTTCAAGCTCTGTCAGAAAATCATTATTTACACACATTCACATGGAGTCACAAAAAAGCATAAGCCAGACCTAAAGAAATATTCATTTTTGTAATAACCACAGAATGATTTTTTTTGTTTCTGCATGTACTTCTAAATATACAAATATACAAATGAGTTTGCATATGAGTTTGCAATGAGTTTGTTAAAAAAAGAAAGCAACAAACCACCACCAAAAAAAAAAAGGAAATTACTACTTTTATTAAATATTTGTAATATTTTCACTTGAAAACAGCTAAACCCTTGGAAAATGTTTTTGGGACCGTGGTTGATCATTTAAAGAATAACACACCTCATGGATTTTGAGCATTTCTGTTGCCAATGACTCTTCCCTTTCCCCTTTTTGCCCAGAGATTATAGAGTGTAACAGAATTCACACACAGCCCTACAGCAGCTGTGTGCTGCCATTCAGACCTGAAAGATTCCATGCTGTGATGGAAATTAATGTACTTTGACATCCTCTGGGATTTGGGGAACAGCTAATAAAGAAATACAGCCTTTTCAGGCTATTACACCAATTTTTGGATTCTGAGATCCATGGCCAGTCTCAGGCCAGCAGTGAGGCTTCCCTACCCAAGGAGCAGAAGACTCTGCCTTCTGTGTTTTAATTATCTCCCCTAGAAAGCATTTAACTAAATAGACTAAATATATTTTAATGTATATGTAATTAAATACTCTGGCCTTATAATTCAGAATTTTTAGAAGGCAGCATCAATTAAACACACAGAGCTTCTCAAAACTCATTAATCCATAATGCTCAAAGATCCTTGGTATATTTGTGACAGAATATGCTTTAATCAGTTATTAATCATATTAATCATGCATATTTTGCTTATTTAGATGCTCAAAACAGCTTTCACAGCTGGTGCATCTTGTGGAAATTTTTAGGAAGACAGAGCCCCAAGCCATCTTGGACTCACCCTGGATTTAGGCACAGACATGGCTGAAAATGTGCACCAGAGCAACCAGGGAGCAGAAAGTCCCTGGGGGGTTTTCAAGGCTTCTTCATTAGGGCAGAGTGAAGTGAGTGCAGAGTGTCCAAAGACAAGTGGCAGGTTTGGAAATTTTGGACAGCACAGTTGTAGTCAAAGCTTTGCAACAAACACCAAACAAAATCCTTTTGTTAGTAATGTGTAAAAGAACTTCATCATCTTTTGTAGATGCAACTTTGGGAAAAGTTATGGTGAAGTAATGTGAACTTTACTTAAAAAAAAAAAAGAAATATTTTGAGGCAAAAGGTATTTTCACGATAGAGCAGATGAAAGGAAAGGTGATCTGATGAAAACATCAGGATCTCTGCCTCCAGGAAAAGGGAGAAGGATTTAAGATTCTGAGATTTTTAATTTTTCATTTATAAAGTACTGGAAATAGTTTTTTGGATTCACATGACTTGACACGTGCTACCACAAAGGGGAAATTGTGTACAAGAGCTTAAAACCAGATGAAAGGAGAAAAAGAAAAACTATTTCTGCAGAAAACCAATCCCTAGGTTTTAATAAGGCACAGCATCACCACAAAGAGAAAAAAAAGTTTTACCCTAATATTATTATGTATGTTTCAAATGTAGTCAGCCTTTGATCTTATTTAAATTTAAGATATGTGCTGTCTGCAAGAGTAACTTCTGAACTATGCATGTTCCTTAATTCAATGTGGGTATTTTTTGATATCTCAAAATGCAAAATGTTGTCCAGAAGTTTGTGCCTCAGTGGCACTGCCAGCATGCCAACCATACTCTAGGCTGAGAAAACAAATGTAACATCTCAACTGTCACTAGTTTTAATTCACAGAAAGTAATTCTATTCATGGCAAGGAGTTAACAGAGTTCTACAGTGCTATAAAATATGTTCAGGCTGGGAAAGACAATAAGCAGTGGCAACAATCATGTCTGATAGAGACACATTGACTGCACAACCTTGAAACCTATTGGCATAATGGCATCACTGAGAATTCATCTGAATCATATATTCATTTTTTCCAGACCTTTTAAGTTATATTTGTAACAATTTGCTAAGCAGATCCCATTTTATGTATTTTCAGGTATGCATAGAATTTAACACACAATATCTATGATTTAATTGTCATTCAACTGGAATTAAAGAAAAAAACCTGTAATATGTCAGTTATAATATATGGAAATGCAGAAAAATCGCATTCTGGATTGACTTTTCATCAGGCTCCAAAATCTTAATTGCACCTGCAAGGTTTCAGCACACTTCTGCCTGCAGCATGAAGAATGAATGCAGCTACAGAGTCTGGGGCCTCAGCTAGGGAGGCCAGCTGAAAACCTGGCCCACTCCACATTGGGTCTGGTTAGGAAAATAAGAAGAGACTAAACTTCCAAATGGAGAGCCATCATTCATAACTGCTGTCTTTCCCATATTTCTACACACATCATTAGTGAATAAACTGTTAGCATATGCCAATTCTTACCACAAAAAAAAAAAAAAATCTTGTTTTAAAGTCTAAGAAAGAAACTGCAGTAAAGATCTACATCTGGAAGTCCTGCATAATTTGAATTGCTCCTAACAATTCAGAAAATTCTAAGCAGTAGCTATTGGCAAACGTTGTTTCATGTCTTTGGAGAAATTCAAGATTTTTCAGGATGACTTCAGCTTTTTTCTCCTAAACACTGAGAACATTAAATTAAAGCCTTACTGTTTGGCAGAAGACAACTTTAATTCAAACCAAGTGGCACCATGCACCACTGAAAAGAACAAATGCACACAAAATTTCATCTCTAACTTTACTGCTCCCTCCTGCCTGCTGTTTTGATCATGGAAGTGTTCCTACGATGAGGTCTGGGCACATGCCAGGACACCATGGATGGAAATATTGGCAACAGGTCCTATCCTGGGGATCCTAGAACTGAAACATCAGTGCTGTCCCCCAGGTAAAGTGTGCAGGTTTCAGCCAAGTATGGGATGATCTAACTGAGAAATAAAAACCAAGGTGCCACATCCACAAACACCAATTCCACAGACCCTGAGCCATCCAGCACTGACCCTGACTGAATTCCAGTGCTGTGTTCTCTGCCATCACAGGAGGGCTGTCATTTTGCCTGTAAGGGGGATTAATACCAACCATAATTCCTCACATCATGCCCACTCAATGCACAGCAGATTCAATTCTGTGTTTCTTAGCTCCAAAACACTAATATGAAAGATTGGCTGGTCTGCCTCTGCCAGCTGCACAGAAATCAGCTCATGCCAAACCCATCTTAGCCCAGAACATTATTACAAACAGATCATTTATTTGACTTTCCATAACAGAGACATTCAGTGAACTGCCTGAGCTGGAAAGCAGCAGAGGGGAAACACTTGATACATCTAAAAGAAGCAACTTGAACAAATCCAGCCATTTAGGTGCTCTGAGATCTCTTGTCCCACTCTCATCCTAACGTTAGCGCTGTCTTGACAAGGAAGGAAGATGGAGTTCATTCACTCCTGGTGGAAATATCCATGGGGGAATGTCTCTGCAGAAAACAAGCCAGAAATACTGAATACTAAAGGACAGCTGGCTTTCTCCCAAAAAGTTTTTGCTAGAAATCCTTGAGGACTATTATTCATTGGACATCCATTTTATGTGGGAGTCACACTGTGTTCAGGTTGTGCTGCAATGATAGATTAAATATTAATTAAATATTGTTTTATTCTGTCTTCTCCCTAAGGTGACTTTGGGAGATCCAACTAATTTAGGTTTTTACCTTATTTTGCCCACCAAATCCTTCTAACTGTGAGACCAGAAAAAACTGGAGGGCACTGTCCTGCTCCTAGAGAACGTTTGAGTGCTGCAATCACAGAACTGCAGGATCTTAAATAATCAGCAAAACCCTTCTGCATGGATAAAAAAGTCTCAGAAAGAGAAACAGCTGTATCAACTCAAGAGTATAGATATTGCAAACAAAATATAAACTCTTTTTTCTGAGAGGAGGAAGGATTTTCTAGAATATATTTATAGGAATATGGCATAATTTACCAGTGTTTATATATTCAGAGCTCAGATTTTATCTGTGGACAAGTCTGCAACACCTAACAAATCCATGTAGGAATAAAAGATTTCTACCAAATCTCAGAAGTATGATAATTTATAGATGAATCATCTGACTTTTACTTTCAAACAGGGAAGGCTTCTTAGCCTTAGCCTTTAAAGTACTATTCCAATTCATATTAAATATTTCTTTTCAGAGTAACTATTTCCTCCTGTTTATTATTTATGCTTTTCTCAAGGCTCCCTCTGTTGCACCATTTGTTTTCTGTATGCAACCAGCCCTGTTAAATTCCTGCTGAGCAGGGGCTGACATTTCTTCATTCTTCACATGATTTCCACAATTTCTCAGATTCCCAAGCACATTCAAGAAGGCTTTCTTTTTTTCTCTACAACTTATTTGATTAAGGCAAGAAATTCACAGTTTCAGCAATTTCCTCTCTGCAATCCAAACACCCCCAGCTTCCCCAGCTGCAAAGGTTTCAACTCAATAAAATTTAGGGATCCTTTTTCTGAAGTTTAGTTTTCCATTTTATTTTTCCATTTTAGTTTTCTCATCCAGAAGCAGATCTGTTCTTCAAGAATATTTAGAATTGCTGTCAACCAGGGAAGAACAGGGTCCCAGGCTGTGGTGTGACTATGAGCACACCCTTATATCTGCTGACAAAAAATAGCACCTAGAGCCACAAAGTGTGCCAGAAAAGCAGAATTTCAGAACTCATGCCTATCTATTGCCTGTTTTAGAAATTCTCATTTATTAGGTCCTGTGTCACCAAGACCAATAGGTTCTGGAAAATACCAGTGTCCCAGAAACCAACAGTGCACTGGAGAAACTAAACAGAGACTATAACTACTTGCACAGAGGAGTTTAAGATGTGCACCACTGAATACTAAAGGCCTCTTCACATAAAATGCTGTGAGAAATAAAAAACAGGTCTTTATTAAAATGTTTCTTCTTGACATTTTAGAAGTATTGTAGTTTTTCCTAGAAACCAAGATCTAGACAGCTCAGAACTCAAATGATAGTTTCATTTGGGAAATAAAATTAAAAATAAAAAACCACCCACTTTATTTGCTTTTCCTACCTGCTTTATTGGTGAGAAATCTGTAAGAGAAAGAAAAAACTCTTCTCTTAAGGTATTTCCTGCACTCATTAACAGGAGTGACAGGTCCCTCATGGGAACAGGGGGACTCCAGCACAAGGTGCTTCTCCTAGAGGACAGTTCAGAAATTTTGGCTGCCAGCTGACAAGCCTGGCCCAAGCATGAAGAACAAGGCTCAGTCTGTCACTGGAGCCTGTAAGATTCCTTCCAGTTGCTCATAAAGCCCCAGGTGCAGAGGAATCCCCAACATGACAAAATCCTCTGGACACTGCAGCAAAACCAAGAAATGAGGAGACAGACAAAGGTCATCAGGGCTCACCAGGGCTGGAAAACTCATCAGCCACCACTGCAGCAAGAAGATGCCTCTGCCACATGACTGCTTTTCCAAACTTACCCAGACACAGATCAATCACAAAAAAATCAGAGGCCAGAAAGACCTGGTAGGTCTTCCAGTCCAGCCTCCAGCCAGTGCAGATGGTTGTAAGGTGACTCTTCTGTATCTGCAGCAGATAAAAGATGCAGTGCTACAGGCAGTGTGTGGGGTCTGGTTTCCATCCAGCCCCAGACTTTAAACAAAATATAACTGGAAACTCATTTTGGTCAAAACCCCACAAGTCTCACAACAGATACAGAACATAGACTTCCACATAATATGAGTCCTGCCAGACACAGGCACATCTGAGCACATATTTAAGACAGAAAAGCCTGAAGGTAATGCAGAAGCTTTGAATGCTGTCTATTACTAAATTATTTTCCAAATACATTAGTAAAGCCTGTCCATCACTGCCAGTGCAGCTTAACTGACCTACACTGGTAGAATGGGGTATGACAACAAAAACAAAACAGGTTTTACTGGTTCTAGATCTTGTCATTTCTGAAGTTCTCTGGCAAAAATTGATTTAAGCCTGTTCACTTGCAAGGATTTATAAACATGCATACCTAATGGACTAGCTAGGACAACCATGGTATGAGCTACAACACACAAATCAGGTTAAAAGCTGCATTTGGAAGAAGGGTGGTTTTGACTTTCCACTCAACCACACATTTAAAGAAATGCAGCATATTAAAAGCATGATGATTCTAAATGAAAACACTTACTGCTCTCACACCACAAACCAAGTTAGTACTAAAGCAGCAGCACTGCAAGGATTTGTCTTTCAAGAAATTTTAATATACAAAGATGACATGATAAGAAAATATTGATACTAAGGATTTTGGCAGAAGAGAAATTCTGTTAGAAGTCAGTTTTGACAATTCTTTGAATCTGAAAGACCTATAAGTACTAAAATGTCATCTGTCTATTCATGTGAGATTTAGCTTTGGCAGTGTTTCAAAAGTGAAGAAACACTCTTTGTTATATATTTTCTCTAAGACAATGTATTTTCAAAGCTAAGAGGTCATATTCTCTGGAGAAGAACAGTAAGATGCATATCAGTTACAGAAATACCTGCAGAAAATAGCTAAGTTTGAATCCTCACAACAATCAATGGGTCAAACTGTGGATAAAAGCACAAAGTGTGGAATTTATTGTCGAGACTAGGAACTTAAAAGCTTTCAAATAATTTCTTCAGTTCAGACATTCATTGCTCTGTTCAAGCTAAATTAAAGGAACCACTTGGAATCTAACCTGGTTATCTCCATATAAATTTGTCTATTGTTAAGTGATGTCATTTTCACAACCTCTCCCCTTTTTTTTCTTTTTTTTGTTACGGACTATTCCACATACAGGTCTGGAAGATGGAGCTGTCTGGCTCATAGGGCTGTGGTTTTTTAAAGCTTTAAAAATGAAAAGGAGAGAGAGAAGGTTAGAAAACAAAGTAAGACAAGCGGTGCACTAATTGTTCATCCCTAACCTCTGCCAAACCACTGCAAAACTGTTAACAGCTGCCTGAGATGTCTTTATGCAATTCAGCTTTCAACAGCCACAGGGTAAAAAAGCCCTTTAAAAGTGGGGCTGCACATCAAATAATAGGAGATCTGTAATTTTTTTTTTTGTATGAAAACAAATGATCTTTAATTTACATTGAAAAAAATTCCTGTGAAAAGATTATTCACTCACTGCAGTTGGTGATCCATCCAACTATGGTGATCCTGCCAACTGTGCTCAGCTGATAAAGACATTAAAATAACAAGAAATTATTACATCTAATTTTCTGAGTACTTACAGATTCTTGGATTTGAATGCTTCAGCAAAGTGCTGCACACTCTGAAGAGAAGCAAGGTCTAAGGTCATTGCCTCTACCTTGGCTTTGTGCTGGAACAAGAGAAAATATAAAAAAGGATAAATAACAGCAAGTTCAGTTCACAGTATCACGTTACAGTAAATGTGTTATGAAACTTGTCTGATTCCCTTGTTTAACATTATAACCCCAGAGTGAATACAAATCATCAAAAGGGATGGACAAGCACAACATTTAGTGCCAAAAGCAGCATTTGTGATTTGGTGATTCTGCTGAAAACACACACTATGTAATGCACAGCTTTATAAAATGCAGTGAATGGACTCAAGGCAGTGTTAAGGTCAATAGCTATCTTTTTGCTTTGATTTTGACAGTCAAACTTATGTAACTCGTGAAATAAAAAGTAGAGTAAGTGCTATTCTCAATACATGCTATTTTTTAGGCACCATACCAGTAGGAAAAAAGACCCAGTAAATACTCTATAAAAAACAGCTAACTTGAGATTGGTCCATATTAATTTAAAAAAATCTATTTTTCATAGTAGGTGATATAAAGGACAGCATAAAATGACTACAGAAAATAACAGACCAGTCTACACAGAGCTTTCTACAGTAAGAGTTTACCAGGACATTATAAATGCACATCCCTGTCAGGGTGGGAGGCCCTGGCACAGGCTGCCCAGAGAAGTCATGGACTCCCCATCCCTGGAAGTGTCCAAGGCCAGGCTGGATGGGGCTTAGAGCAACGTGGGACAGTGGAAGGTGTCCCTGCCCATGGCAGGGGGTTGGGACAGGTGGGCTTCAAGGTCCAACCCAACCATTCTGTGATTCTCTGTCTTCAAAAGAAATTCTGTGTCTACCTAAAGTAAACTTCTCACCTAGGAGAGGACAAATTATTCCAAAGCACGATCTTCAGCTTTAAGAACTCTGTTTCCAGATACTCTGAGACTCCAAATCTCAGAACAAAATGAACCAAAAGATGAGTACCTATTTTCATCACAACACTGAAGTGATCACAGAACCGAGCAGCTGGTGGTTGCACCAGGGATCTGCTGGGACTACAAGGTTACACCACGAGCATTGCTGGAGGGCTGAAAGGACAGCAGCACACAAGTCAGCTCAGAAGGAAGCCAGGAAGAGTCTCCCATTGTCTCCCAGGCTCAAGTGATCCATCTGATTTCCCCATTTCATTACATCTGGCACTTTTCTCCCTACATCTGTTTTCTATTTTGCTAGTACCCGTCCTGCCTGCTCCAACTACCTTAAAGGTTTGGTTTAAACAGAATATCACCACTCCAATTCCTCTGGTCCCATTCCAGCCAGACTTATCAGGGCAGCAAAATAAACACAGCCACTGTCCTCCTGGGGACAAGGACTCAAGTCCATACAACATCACTCAGGTAATGCTTTTCCTCCTGGTGTCACCCATCAGGCTTCTGCTACTGGGTCCAGGAACAGAAAAGAGGTGTCTGTACTTCAAGTCCAAAAGAAAAAAAGGAAGTATAAAGCCTTCAAAATACTTTCTGAAATAAAAGGTAAAAAGACTCAGATTGGCCTGATTTGGGGATTAATATATTGCAAACAAAAAAATCAGAAATTGAAAAATCATAATATCTTTTCAACTTTCTCCCTGCTTTTGCTGTTTAAAACCTTGATGGTTGCAGCCTGTATTTCCTTCACATACACAGAAGGCACATACTGAGCACAGACAAACACATTTACTCTGTTTTCCTCACAGGAAAAACTGGAGAATGGCACATCCAAAGCACCCAGAATCTGACACCTCAGCTTCTGAAGGTGTGAGTGTTTTCTCCAAGCACAACTGGGGAAGAAATGAGCTTAATGTACCATGAGTTCAGGCAAGTTCCCCAACTTTTGTGTTTCAGATTGTCCCCTCAGCTGAGGATCCAGCACCTCTTACCCCACAGAGGTTTTCTGCAGACCAATTCCTACTACAGTTTGAGACTGTGAAATGCTAAACCTTTAGGATAAATTCTTTTTTATTTAAATTTTCTCACTGTTATTATACCACAATACCTCTTTTTAAAAACCTATAAATAAAGCAATATACTTGCAAGGTATGTTCTTAATAATGTAAGAATAAATGACAAGTAGAAGGTTTTATGTTTGTTTTCTTACAGTAGCTCAGAATTACCTCTGTTATAATGTTTTCCCTCTTTCCCTAGAAGCCTTGGTGTCACATATTGTGATATGTATACAAGAACATGGGGGGTTTTAATAAAAAATAAAAGTAAAAATCATTTTTGCTAAAAGGCATCTTAACTATAATTGTTCTTTGCAGTCAGAACTGATTGGTAATGGTGTGCTGCAAATCCTGATCTAATGTGTCATAATTGTATTATGCTGATGTCTCTCACTATTTCACCTCACATGTTTTCAGTGCTGAATTATGCCTGATTTTATGTTGTGAAACCTTAAATGAGACTTGCCACCTTCCCAAATACAGGAGACAGTCTTTAAACTGCCATCATCAAATCAATACACTAAGGCAGGAAACTCCAGAATTTTGAAAATTAAATTGACCAAAGGTATTAATGTTCCCTCTACTACTTTATTTTCAATTACATCATTTAAGGAGAAAGTAGATACTGAGATGAGAGCAGAATAATTTAAAGAGTTCTTTTCTAAACCACAGGCTCATAACTACACAATGCCACTGAAAAGCTGTGTGAAATGAACTGCTGTCCTTGCTGCAGGTGCCCAGGACAAATGTCCCACCTGCATCCAAAGCCCTCCAGGATTAGAGCCAGAGGAGAGCAGACCCAAGGGGAGGGCACCCTTCTGCTGAGCCCTGTGAAATCCAGCTCAGCCAGAACTGAGAGGTTTGAGTTTGGGATGGAGGTATTTGTGTTTCATGAAGCCCAACCAGCAGTTCAAGGCTAACAATGTCCAGGCATCAACTTGGTGCCTTTGAAGAAACAGCCAAAGGCAAATCAATCTCCAGTTCCAAACGAGTCCTTTCCTAAACTCAACACAATAACACTTGGAAAAGTCCAGAGAAAAAAATTTATCTTGTATTTCATGTTTCACACTCAGTTCTAAAAGCCTTTCATCAGTATTTCCAGGTAAGTTTCATTACTCTATACAGCCCCAGAAAACAGCTTATTCAGTTTTGTATGTAAGCTTCTCCCTATTGGAGCAAAAATATTAAAAATGCTTAAGTGCAATTGGCTATACTTTGCACTCAGGCTAGAAAAATGCTTATTGAGCCAGAAAGTAACACAAAAGTGAAAACCCCCCGAAAGGCAGCTATTTCACTATATGCAATGCATTCACTTTACAGCCTAGAAATTGTTTAAAAATGAACACTGCATGGTAGAGTAGTTTGGCAGTAAACATGATTGTGTATTTGTGTCTTGGTATTGAAGAAGGAGCCTTTTTTCATAGTGAATTTTTCATTCAAATGTAAGTGATGATTTACGTTAAATATAGGTAAAGCATAGCTACATTTTCCTGAAGGATTGCAAGGAAGTGAAGAGCAGTACAATAAGTTGAAGCATAAAAGCTTTCTCTGTCATAATATTTATTATAATGGCATATAAAATAGCTGAAATAAATAATAGATGACTAAAAGTAAATTCATATGATAAAGAATCTTTCAGCAGACACCATTACTTCTGACTGCTCCAGTTTCATACAGAGTTGAAGAGTCTTAATAAATATGCTGTAGCCTCTGGATCTTATGTAAGTACAAGTCATTTTGTGAGGGCCTACTTAAAATGTACCAGAGTGGACACTGCACTATTTACTGTATAATTTCACTCTCAGAAAATAGTTTGTGTACATCTTCAATGTTTAAAAGTCCTTAACTCAAAACTGAATACTTGGCACAACAGCAGGAATATCTGACTTTGAGGAACTGAAAGTGCAATCAATTGGTAAAAAGTGGTTTAATTTAATACAGAAAAATCTTCATGACAATGTCTTGGAATGCAGATAGTTCTGACAGGCTGTCTGAGAAAGAAAATCTTGGGGAAAAAAAAGAATTTTACATCAAAGCTGATGAAAAAATCTGTGGAATTATCTGAAAATAGGTAAACAAATAACCAAATCTCAGCACATGACAAGCACTGCCCACATAAACTCATATTCCCACATTGAGGATGGAGCAGGGGATGTTTTAGAAGCACATCTGACAATTTGACACATAGCTTATGACAGTCAATAGCCAGTGCCATGCACTATTTATGGGGGTACCTAATGGGAAAAAAGGCTTTCACTCAGGATTAGGACTGCAAATATTATTGTCCCTAATGTAGTCAACATTTGGTACTTCATGCAAAACTGTATTTATGCAATAGCAGCTTCAGCTGGTTGTGTGCTCTGAATGCTCTGCAGCTCCTGGCAGCTGATGGGGATGGATGCATGCCCTGCTTTTAGAGCAACCCAGCACCTCTGGAAGATGCTCTAATCATGTGCTCTTCTGCTACCTTTGGGATTCATCAATAAAGCTCCTTAGAAGACCTTGTGGTGGAACATTTTTACACTCATTTTTCTCATTCCCCCCCCCTCCTCCCCCAGTATCAGCAGTGCAGTACTTTCAAATTTCACTAACTTTATGCAAGACAACACAAATCAATTTCCCAAATATTAACCACTTTACTAACCCATTCATGAGATGTACCAGGAGACAGCTGGGACTAACTTGATTCTTCATGAAAATCAGAGATTAAAAGGATTTCCTTTTCCTTTCTTTCATTAGAAAAAAAAATTATTTAGCAATACTTGGTTTCACTATTTTCTGATGGTTTTTTTACCTGTATTTTGGTTGTAATTTAGTGGTGTAAATTTTTCCATTATTCTTCTTGCTCAATCCTGTCATTGTCTGATGCTGTGTGTGACCTCTCCCAAAAATTCATTTCTAAAGCCTGGTTCTTCCTGCTTAAGTAACTTGATCTTCTGATCCTCACAAAAATGGAATTCCTGCAGGGATTGCCTTCATCCAAGTCAAGAGAACAGCACACAGATGAAGATTTAATGGGTCAGTGTGAGCCTGCAAACTGCTCAGATTACTGATCAGCCTTGGAGCAACATTTTATCATGAAGAATAAATTATTAGTACCATTGTTTTCTTTGTCTCTATCCCTTCTCCAGAATTCTGGAGAATTTTGGATGTTTGGAAGAGAACAGTGTTTATCTTTCTGGCATCATCTACATCTTAGAGGCCTCTTCAGAAAAGCCTGAAGCCCTCAAGCTGTTGTAGGACTGTCCTGCAATTAATGTCTAAAAGTTGCACTTGCCTGAAATTCTGAGCCAAAAGGTCTGAAATTCTGGAGGTGAGAGATGTGGAAAAGGGATCAAGATGGCCTGACAGGAAGGAGTTCAGCTTCTGAGGATGGCATAGACCAACCTGGCATTTGGTCCTCACATTTAAACAAATCACTGTTCCCAGCAATAGTCTTCCTTCATCCAAATACTTCATTTATCTATAATTTAAAATCCAAAAACGGGACTCAAGTCTCCAGGTACAGTTTGTATATCTTATCATGCAATCACCATTTTAAATTTCCCAATAGTTTTAGAACTTGATCTCTTTCTGTTAGCAAATGTCTACACATACACTCATTCATTTCTTTGTGGTTGCTTCATTTTTCAGATTTTAATATCCTTTTTTAATAAATCTTCTGTAATAAATACCACTTACCACTACAATAAGCAATAATGTTATTTCATAATCTTTACATTAGTTAACTCTCAGATAAGTATCTCTGTAAATTTGGCCTTTCATATCTTCTGAAGATAATTATAAAGGAAAAAAGGGAAAACATCTGCATTTCTTTATGAAATTAATATCTTCAGTGAAGTAAACTATGCTCCAGCAATCTTAAATCATGCTTGGAAAGAGCAAAAGAAGCCATTCTCCTAAAGATATTTTTAACAGTATTTATTCCAGAACCAGAGAGAACAAAAACATACAAAACTGCTGGACTGTAATTTCAGAATACTTCATTTGGTAGGCTCCAAATGTCCTGATTTATCTGGATGTACATGGTTTCACTGCACACAGGACACATTTGCTTCAAGAACAAGAAATTACACGTATTTAAACAAAAATCTTCTGTAGATTTTGGGAATAGGAATTTGTTTAGCTCTTAATGCACATGAAATGTAGGTAATTACTTGGGAGCCTACTTTTAGCTGGATTTTTTTTCTTTTCTTTCCCTGGATATAGATCACTTCTTTCTGTCTCCAAACACCCATTCCTGTAAAGCTGATTTGAATTTATCTGGGGGAATCTCAAATAATCTTGGCAATATATAACAACATGTGTATGGTTTGCCATTCTAATAAACAGATCTCCTTGTTTAGAGAATGATCAAGGGAGCCTGGGAACGTGTAACAGAATCTCAGCTGTGGAGAGCCTCCTATTCAGATGCTTTCAATTCCTTTCATTCTGCACCATCCCAAGTAATAGCAGAATGCATTTTCAAAGAGAGCAACAAGGCAAACAGCATCAGGGTAATTTAGAAGCTACAGGCTTTTTTCCTGTTAAAAACCCCCTCTATCTGAAGTTTTTAAGATTAAATAAACCCAGTTTATGGGTTGCTGAGAAGGAAGCAATGTAGGAGGCAATAGGGTAATGGATTTGTTGGAAATGGCAGAAGCTGGGGGGAAAAGGAGAATTTCTAAATGGACTAAACCAGTAACATCCCTGTTGCAATACATTATTACCATTGTTAATTACCCATAAAATTAAAGAGGTGTTATCTTACACGTACAGCTCCACACACAGTGGTGTACAGAACTTCCAGCAGGATTTCACACAGAGGGAAGGGAAGGCAGCATCCCCACTCCAGACAACAAACAAGAGGAGAAAAGCATGATGGTCAAAAGGGCAACAATGTTTAAGTAAATACAAAATGAACCCTTTTTCCCTGTTCTCTCCTGATCCATAACCATAAGCTACGTTGTTGCCTGAAAGTGCAGACATGCACTGTGCAGTGCATTAATCCTTCAAACACTAACAGATGCTGGCAGGGATTTAGGCTGGAATGTATTTACAAAGTGACAAATTATGTTCTGTATTATACAGAGAGAGAAAGAGCACCCACAAATAGGCTGATAAATGTCAGCTGCAGTCACGACAAACGGTTTATTTTTATTATACTGTAACCACAAATGTTTTTTTGCAGGGAGGCCCAAAGATTTATTTGTTGCAGGAAAAAACAAGATTATATATGACACAAAGTAATAACTGTGAGATCACTGATGTTCTGGGCAGCTTGCCCTCCTGGAAGCTGTGTTCAGATTGAAAAATGTGGCTTAAAAATGGTATGTTAGATGACACAAAATAAGTAGTTCATAAATCCGTATTGGAACAACAATAACTAATAATTAAAGACAACTCTCAGGACATGGCTCCTACAAGCTAGAAAGGAAAACATGCTCCTTCCTTTGGTGGGAATGAAAATTCAGTAAGAATGTTGGAGTAAAGCTGATGGAGTAGTTTGAGATCAAAGCCCAGTGCTGTGACTGCGAGCCGGAGCCGTGCGCGCTCCCGGAGCCGTGCGCGCTCCCGCTGCACGATGCATTGGCAGAATGGTGACGTCTGCAGGTGCACAAATGCACTGCAGCTCTCTGGGAGGGGGGCAAAGCTTGCCAAGGGACTCAAGGTACAGCCCTTTCCCCCCGCTGTTAACATTAGGGAAAAAAATATTTCAATGTGGGTAAAAGTCATCTGTAAAAAGTCATCTATCATCATGGGTACAGAAGTCATCACTTCTGTACCCATGAATAATGTCAGGATGCTTCCACATAAGTAGAAATAAATATATGAGATAAAGATATGAAAGAACTGAATAATTAGCTATTTAAGCCATTTTAATTGGCAGTTCATGGTTGCAATTTCCTAGATTTAAACAATATAAGATTGATAACTTACAGAACAGTATGCTCAAAGAAATAAACACATACACAAACTCTTTTGTTTCCCCAGCTGTTCACATTTCCAAGCTAAGAGATGCATTGAAAATGGTCACATTGATATGTATGTAATTTTAGAAAGTGAAATAAAAGGGCTGAATCACATTAGTAAAGATTTCTTGTACAAGGGTTGGCAGGATCAGCTTCTTAATATACACTCAATATACACAATATAGACTTGAACAAAAATATTAAGTCTTTCTGCATGCACAGGAGAATATCAGCACCAGAATATGAAAATCTGCCCTTCTGCCCCCTGATCTGTGGTCACTAAAGGAGGAGCTTTTCTCTACTTTCCTTCTAAAGAAATATAATGTGACAAAGAAAACACGAACAAAACAAACTCAAGGGCTGAAATTAAATCTGTGTGCAGCATGGCCCATCTCAGGAATCACTGACACAAAACCAAACACATCATTAAATAGGTAAGGTAATTCCAAGGTTGCCTGAAAAGCTGAGATCAAAGTCCAGACCCTGTTTTTAGAGATGCACAATGGGGCAGCCCCAGACAGGAGGGGTCAGAAGCCACATCCCATTGTTCTAGTAATCAAGAAAGTTTAAAATGGCTTTAGTGTAAATGTTGAAAAAGCTCACAATTAAGTGTCTTATTTTTAAGCACTATCAACATGAAAAGTTTTGACATTTTCGTTTACTAAATATACATAAATTTTCTGTTATAATTTTGATCTCAAGATAACAAAAGTAATCCAGAAAATAATTATCTCCTGCAAAATAATTGTCTCTCATCATTAAACTTACGAAAACACTTGTTTTTTAAATACAACTTGTGTATGAACAATATGGTCAGGAGGATGAAGAATATGCCTTAAAAATTATATTTGTACATAAAAAACAAGGCAGTAGAGCCAGGACACAAAAATAAAGCAGCAGGAAAAAATATAAAAACCACCTACTTCCAACTTTAAATATTTGCCTGAAGAACTGGTGTGAGAGATTAATACAAATACTTTACAGATAAGAGCAAAACAAAAATTGAAAAAAAAACCAAACAAACACTGCCTTTCCCCTTTCTAAAGGAAGAAAAATCCCTGAACACAAAGAACTGAACACAAGAGAAGCAGCATGCTAAGTTTGTGAGCAATTCTCTCTCCACTGGACAGAGAGACTTTCTGCAATCCTGCAACCATAAGGGTTAATGCCAAGTTTCAATGCAGTCATTCAATTATTAAATTGCTTTTCATTTAACAGATATTGTTACACAGCTAAATAACCAGCACATATTCTACCTTGAAATTTTGGGTTTAAGCAAGTAGCTTAGGCTTTTCCCAAATGTTAAGGTAAATACTGGCTGTACCTACCTGAACACCTGAAAAAATAGCAGGTACTGTGTATCTTACCCATATGCCACATGCAAAAATGAAAAACATATTAAAAAAAAAATTCAAAAAGAAAATTTCCAAGCAGATGTTTATAAACAGAAGGTAACGGATAAAAACCCAAACACAATGCTGCATTATGTTACATGATTCACTGATGAACCCATTGGAACCACAGCGAAAAGCCCTTCTGGAAAACTTCCAGAAATTAAAAGGTGCAAACAAGCTGCCTAATACCCTTGCGTAGACTGAATTCTTATGAAGAAAATAAAGTTTATTGTCTGGAAACAGAGAAAGCATGAGGAAAGCACTAAAGCAATGGAGGTGAACAATTAGACAGATGTTCACTTAAGGAAATAAAGAGAACAGAAGAAGCCATCACTGAGGAATTTTACGAGAATACTGACAACTCTGCACCTCATCAAGGGCACTGGTAAAGTTAAAGCCACTGAAGCCATTTCTCCTCAACTCCGGTATAACTGCTGACCTTGCAAAAGTCTGCATTTAGCAAATGTGGCTTAGGAAAATAGCATTAGACTTTTCATTCCACTATTTTTTCCCGAAGTCCATTTATATACCCTACTGTATATTTCAAGAAAATTAACTTTATTTCCTTGTGTAATATTACATGTGCTCTGAATTTTTTCCTAACTCTGCTCAGGTATCAGGAAAGCCTATACTTAAAAGCCTTTGTTACTAAAGGAAAATTAAATACTGTCAATTACATCTGAGATTCATAAAAACATGTACATGAATAGCTGGAATGGCTTTAGCTTAATATGATTATAGATATGTTTCTAAAATAGTCAGGGTTTGCATAAGATACAATCTGGCAATCTGGACATGTTTTAGAACTTAGAACATTTGGCATTTAACAACTGAGAGAAAAATGGACAAAAAGCATCTTTTGTTGATAAACTGCCTCATAGAGCAAAAAAAATATGGGCATAGAGGCAAAAGGAGGAGCAGTTAATAATAAGAGGCAAGATTTTTTGTCAAGGGCAAAAACCTTACTCTTCTGTGCTCATGCACACTGAGGTATAAATGTAATTTGTTCCACAAATGTATCTCCTGCTTAAAATATAGTTTAAAAATTCTTGGTTTTGATAATACTTCTCTTGCAGATTTTCAGGGAAAAAAACCCTCCAAATCTCAAGTGCATAACTGATTACTCCTTTTATCTGCTCATGTATTTTCAGAAATTACTGTCCAAAAAATCAGAAAATTTATCTCAGTATCAGTAACAGAACTTCCATCTTCCACTTTCCTGAGTGCACCAGGCTGCTTCCCACAACATTCCCCAAACGTTCCTGAACTTTAATTTAACCACAGCACCCATCAGTGTGGTTAAATTAAAGCTGGTGTCCCCTGTCCTGGGAGAGGAGGGTGATTGTCACCCAGGACAGGGGACACCAATGTCAGAAGTGGGCTCAGCACTGCCCAGCTGCCCAGGAGCTGCCCAGCACACCCCAGGCTTGCTCAGTAACACTACTGGCACAACCTGGGCTCTGGGGAGAGGGAGGCACCAGTTAAAAGTTCTGTCCTTCTCTGATTACTTGCACACAAAGCAAACAGAAATCCTGTGAAGTAGATCTTTATAAAATACTCCTGGTCCTTGCCAGCCCCAGTTTCACTGACAAGAAGGGACAGCTCCCCCACTGCAAAGGGTTTTGCAGTGCTTGCAATGCAGCCAGGACTTGGCCCAGCTCTGCAGGGGACAGCCTGCACATTTCCCACACACTCAGGTTTGAAAGTTCTCAGTAACCTGGGAGAAATCCACAGGAAAACTTCATGATTCACATTGTAAATAATATAAAAGATGTGGAATGTGATTGATTTCACACTAGAGAGAATTGAAATTACAGTTATGGGATAGGTTTTTTTCATGTACTGTAAGGTCAAGTAATAGTAAATAATTAATGAATTATGAAACAAGTTTTCCATAAGGCAACACATAAATTCTATTCAATAGGATCTAAATGTGTAGTTACACCAAAAAGCCACATAATATATCACAAAATGAAGAAAATGCATGATGCTGAGGAATAAAGGGGGGCTGCCATTACATTGGAACAACTGTTACTCTTGTGGAATATAAATAAGATCTTTCCATACATACACATCATTTTCATAACTTTTACATCTCATAATCTACAGGAAAAAGAAAAGAAAGCATTTTCAACTTCTTCTGTCACCGTCTTTTGTAGTAAATCTGTTTCCTCACCTCTCCAGCAGTCAGAGGGGTTCTCAGGCATTGGGGAGTAGAATGATGGAGTGAATCAGAGTCTGGATGAAACCACAGGGCTCCTTCTCTGATCTTACTGCTGATTTGATTCTTGGCTGAAATCAATGTGTTGCTGATCCACACTCCCTCTTCACCAGCCTAAATTTCACATTCTGTGATGCTCAGGCTGCCTCCTAGAATTTAGTTGAGTGCACAATGTGATATTGTAGCTACCTTGGTTGGATCTCTGTGGGTCACTGACATACAGTCAGTAACCTGAATGGGAGGCAAGAAGGCAAAACAGAAACACCAAAACAGATTTCTTGCCTTGACATCATAAAATTAGTTGAGTTTGGAGATTTCTGGATTGGTAGATGGGAAACTTTTTTTTCCATCTGCATAAAATTTTGTTCTGACTCTAATAATAATGTTCTGAGCTGCAAGACCGTGGGATACTGGATTATCTTTCCTGCAATAAGAAAAAGGTTTTGCTTAAAAATGACAATACTCTGGATTTCAGGTTCAGCTACCTACAGAAAAGGACCAAGGGGAGGAGGAAACATTATCAACATTTGAGGAATGTGTTTCTTATTTATGGTAGCTGCTTAAAGTCACTTGAAAATTTCACGGGGGCTGATAAATAAAAAAAAAGATTTAAAACAAAGAGGCAGAGTTTCTGCCAAATTTGTGTATCAAATGCAGATAATTTATCACATCTGCTTCATAAAGAATCCTGACTAAAAGCCCTGAAATAATTCAGAGTCAAGTTGTAGGTCTCCAACAGCAACTGCCTGGCCCTGAAAAGTCTGTGGTTTTGGCCCCAGGAACTGCAGGGAGGACCAAGTGCATAACTGGTCCTCACACAGAAAAAACAGGGAGGAAGTTCTGAGATCATGTACAAGCACCCCATCTGCAGAGCTATAAATGTTCACCAACAACCTGCAGTAGTGTAAATGTGAGGAGCTGGAACCCAGTCCTACCAAAACACACCAAGTTCCTTTGAGATGTAATTTGATCCACGAGCACCCTGTGGCAGCAAGCTGTGCTCTCCTGCCAGGCAAGCAGAAATTAAACCTTGCTTTTTGGTTTTTTTTTTTACTATTCTAATGGTAGGCTTGCAGCTTTTAAGAAATACACCAAAAAATTAATTTTTCAAAGAAATCTGTAACAAATTTTACCTTTTGCTCTGGAAGAAATGTCAACTTCCAAAAACTTACAGCAGTTTTCAGAGATGCTTAAAATAGCATCTGAAATGAGGCAATTATCAAAAAGTGACTTACAAAGACTCAGTCTAAATGCAAAGGCAAATTCTCTAGAAATTATAGAAGGCTAATTTTCAATGAGCAACCTTCTAAACTTCTCTAATAGATTTTATAAATCGTTTTATACAATTTATAAATGCTAAAAGCAGTCAGCACTAAGCAGGTTTTCATGGGAAACCCATGGTTCCTCTGCTCCACAGTCTATGTTAAATAATTTACAGAATCCCACAGTTCTTGCAACATTTTCAGTTCTATTTTTCACAGCCATAATGTACCTTACAGAACATGTTCAGAACTGACCATGACACAGTGGCTGTGAACTTTGGAGTTGGATTATTTTTCTCATGTCCTTCTATCTGGAAAAGCCCATGACCACTCTCAATTTCTACTTTTACAACATGCCTGAAAAAGTTCACTGAAAATGGCCCTTTTCTCCCCTCCCATGACACCATTCAGAACAATTTCTTAGTCTTTTTACTTCATTCTGTCTTCTCCAATCTAAACAGCAAATTTGACCAGTTAAAGAACACTGCACAAGGCTCCACAGAGCATTTCAAGGCATGACTCACTAATTCTCTCAGGCCCATGAAAAAGCATATGCCAAGAAAACAAGCAGAGGTTTATATTCATAAAACTTTGATTAAGTAGGCAATTTTAGGAGGACAGAGGCAAGTTTAAAAAAAAATGAAAAGGCTCCAAAAATACTAAATTTTGTTTTAAAAAAATCAACAGCATCCAAACAATCAACTAAATAATTATTTCATAAATTAAAGTATCCAGCAGTGAAAAATGCTATTAATGCAGTAGATGAGGCAATGAGAAACCATTTATATGCTTTTAACTCTTGTAAGTTTTAGATGACACTCTTCCTTCCTTTCTATTGGATTTTAATTCCTTACCAGCCTTTAAAAGACCTGTGCTCCTCTTATTCTCCACCTCTGCTGTGTCCTGGCAACACTGAACAGCTAAAACCAGGTAGCAAAAAGGTTTTCCATTCAAATGACCCATCTGAAGCCAGGCCATTTTTTAAGCAGTAAATCAGAATGGATTCCTGAATTTCAAAGCATTAAACCCAGCCTTTCTCAAGGTTACATGGCAGAGCAGAGGCAGAATCTAACCAGAACAACCAGAATCATCCAAGTCTCACAAGAGATGCAAAAACCTTCATGGCATCAGGTCTCATAAATGTGCTTCTTAATAAGGTACAGAGAAAGAGAAAATTTAGAGCTGACCTTTAAGAAATACTCTTGTTATGCTTTTTAGCCACTGTGATGCTAAGGAAAAAGTGTTTTTTCTGAATGAGTATACTGTACCTTTAATGGTTCATTTGTAGTTCAGCGTAAAATCTGAACTATTTGTTGTTCATTGTTGCTATATTCTGTTCCAAGGTTCATAATTTGAAAATTGACTTTGGGGACTTTTTGCTTGGTCTATTAAAATGATTCATGTTGCATTCAACATAAATTGTGCATACACAGAGGAGGTTTAGCACACGTATTCACAGTATAATAACTAAAGTGAATTTTGTACAAGCTGCAGTTTGTGGCAAGGATGCAGTATCATTTATCTTAATTTTTTTTCAGCATTACATTAGGCTCGGGCATTTACATTTTCAGGTATGGCTAAACACTTTAAAACTTTCTTTTTACAGCATGAGTAAAGAGAGAATCAAATCTACATGTTTATATGATGTAACAAAGTAATGCCTTTTTACTATCTAAAGTACACATGGATTTACTTTCCATTTACCCTCCTGCACAAAGGCAAATGCAAAGTGCATGAAATATTCACCACCTATGAATCACACAGTGCTCCTATTAAAAAGATGATCATGTTCTGTTTTACCTTTCAAACCACGATATTGTAACAGCCACAGTGTCTAAACGGTTTTGTCACTCAAAACTACCAAAGTAATATACAGTAAGGAATGAGAGTGCTTACAGTGTTTTATAGGACTTCAGGACAATCAAGTGTCAACTAAATGAATAATTAAGAGCTGAGATATGATTTCAGGCACTGGGTACAGAAATATTTATTTTGCAAAAATCTGAGTTAGTGGATTTGCCATAACAGTGTCAATCCCACCAAGATTGTCACCTCCCACTTGATCTTCTTTGAGTCTCAGAAAAACATCATCTGTTGTTTTCACTTATTTAACAATTAGTTTAGTATTTCTAACATGGAAATCTTCTAGGAGATGATTCAACTTTCAGTTCTACTGAGTGTGACTTTTCCACTATGGTTATTTTCTGGTTTTCATTTCTGCAGCACAAATTTCTGCTCACACAGATTTTTAGCATAAAAGCGTCAAAGCTTGAGGCTAAAAAACACTCAGAAATTAATATCTATGGACAAACTGTGTCGGCCAAGAGTCAGGAGAAATAGGTTTTCTGTACAAAAGACATGCATCACATAAGAATGACCTGCATATTCAGGAGCTGATCAATCCCTAAAAATTGTGTTAGTTGGGTACCAACATCACCACAAAAAAAATACCTTAAAAGCAAACAGCTTTATTTATGCAGAGCCCAATAATCCAGAATGGACTTTGCACAAAAAGCAGATAAGGAGCCATTATGCACTAAATATTGCATTATGAAGGAGCCAAGCTCCTGTGGGAAGTTTAGCCAACACATTGTTTTGCCTTCAGGTACAAAGAAAAGAAACTTTTCCTTCTTACTTTGTTTTTGATGGTTAAGGCAGTCCAGAATTATTTAATACCATGTAATACTGACTTCTCTAAAGTTTAGTACAACCTGAGAAGCACTTAAAAACTGCAGTGTACTGACACTGAACCATTTCTGACCACCACGGTGGGCCAAAGAGAAAACCCATTTTATCTGTTCAGTTGAACAGATTTTTATGCCTGAAGAGAAGAAGGTTGTTGCCACTGCATAAAAAGGGGTAACATAAATGCTCACCTCAAAAAGTGTTTTCAAACTTTAATTAGAGTTGTTCTGATCAGACTTCAGCCATGTAAATATTTAATTTTCTAAGGGGAGATCAGTCCCTAAGGCTGATTCTATGAAATGAGCCCAACAACCACAGCAGAGGAGCAACTCACACACAGCAGATTACAACAGGGGCCAAATTTTCAGCAGCTGCCAGCTCCTTTTTCCTCTTTCTAAGCAAACAAAGCCCCAAAATCACCAAAACTCATAAACTTTCTCAATAGTTACTATTTTAGCTACAAGCAGTACAATTGATACTGTGAAAGACTGGGTGAAGAACAGTTAAAAAACACAAGAGTGTTTATGATTGCACAAAACAGTTCAGAGAAAGATATCCCTGACTTTAAAAATTACACAGAAACCAGGTGCCAGAACACATTTTTCCCTCATTTATTTATATAACAATACTCAAACTGTAGGACTTGCTACTTGTTTTTACAACTTCTGCTTTCATTAGGAGCACGAGTTTCCCATCACATTTTGAAATTACAGAAACACTTATCAATATCTAGAAAAGATATAAAGATCTCTACTGATTATATTAATTAAAATTCCAGAAATTCAAGTTAAAAGTGCACTGCAGAAAATGAAAACAAAAAAATCCATGTAGAAGTGCTTAATTTTAAAATGTATTCAGAATCACAGAGATGCAGGAACTGTATGTGTTAAATCATATGGGCTAAAAGAAAAAAATCTATATTTTAATCTTTTTGGGCAGAAACAAATTATCTTATTTACTACATGAATGGTTTCCTCAATTTGACGCCAATCTTTGGAGGCAACTTCAACCTGTCTGAATTAAACAGTCTGCAGAAGAAAAGACTAGATTATTTATATTACAGAATACTGTTAAGAAATAAAATTGAAGGATTTCTTTACCACACATTGAAAATAAAAACATGCACATCACTCCAGCTTACAAAAATCTAATTTTACTTTTTCTGTTCTGAGAGAACTTTGATAAGTAGGAGACATGTTTATCTATCCACATAAATATGAGTGTGCATGTATAAATTCCCCCCAAATGGACAAGCTGTGTTGTATCCCAGTACCAGGCTCGAGCACTTTGCCTCACAACAATACACATGGCAGAATTAAGGATGATTTCTTCTCAAAAAACTTCCTTTTCAGAACTACCAGTGAGTGCTCATAGTAAAGAGCAAATCTGAACCATTCAAAAACCTCCAGCTCCAATGGGATGAACATTCTTGGGTACACAAAAGATTGTCATAAGCAGACACTTCAACAAGAGTCCCATGGAAAACACCAGGTGCCAAAAGCCCCTCACAGCAATCTGCAAGAAGGAGAAATGAATTAATCAAACTGCCAAACGAAGAAGGCTGGGTTTGACCTCCCTCTGATCTCATTACTTCTCTATTACCCTTTTGAAAAACATCCTCTTACAAAGATCACTAATTGAAGATTATGTGGAGGGGAATCGCACCTCTCCATCACCGTGGTAACTTTGACTCATTTGTCATTCTAATAATTCACTTATTTTCTTTTCTGAACAGACAGAGACATTAATAGACTACCATCAGTTAAAAAGGCAATTTTTCCATTTAATTGCACTCATTAAATACTGGAGTAGAACAACTGGAAAAGCAATACTCTCAATATTTAATCATACAATAGCAATAATGAAACATTACTTCAAAACAAATGTAGCAACATGTAGGATGACATAAAATGCACATTGCAACTTCTGCAGCACCAACTTAATTTCTGGTAAATATATTTGAGCCTTTTTTCCTTACTGTTTTTGACAATTGGCTATATGAGTGGTCCAACAGCAATGCACTGGAGAAAAACCAGTGGGCACACTGCTCTGTAATTACCTCATCTCTCTTGTCACTGAACCACAACAACAGAAAGGATTTCATAAGCCAAAACAGCAAGTCAATGCATTTGTGGGAAATATTGAACAAGACTGGATCTGCACACTATTTTACTGGAACAAATTGTATCACTTAGGAATGTAATTGAAGATAAAAAGGTTAATCACACTGGTGGAGTGACTGCAACGGGCACAGCCATCAGGTATTTATTTGCCTGGGATATCTTATTTTCCATCTCCTACAGAAATCCGACATCTGTCTTCAGTGTAAGTGCATTCCCATTATAGAAAGTTCACTGTAGTTTAATACTACCATAACATAGTAGGAGCTATAATAAACCTCTGAGTTGAGGAGATGTGCAGAAAATTTAGAAGTGGCTGTTTCAATTTCAGATGTCACAATACACAACGACTGTCAAGAAATGTTTCTACTTTTACTGCAATTGTAAATACACAAAACCCAGCCAAGCAGTCAGGAAAACTTCACTGGGACTATTCATGTCAAGAGATACCACTTTATCTGCTATTTTCTATCTGGCTTTGTGTAGGATCAAATTATTTAAATATTTCATTTAGAATTTGATGAGCACAGCAGTCAGAGTTGGTGACCAATATCCAAGTGTTCTTTGCCATTCTGGATTGCAGCTTTAAAAACTGAGCAGGTTAAGGGGTTTAGAAGGGAAACAGGGAGAAAATCACTTGGTTTGAGCTACACAGGTGCAGAGTAGCCACTTCTCCCAGCTGCTGTACACACCCAGTGGTATCAGCACCTTACAAAGATTCCAGCTCACACCAGTCAGATTATCTGGTAGATTCCACGCTCTGCTTGTTCAGTGGAAGAATCGTGAGAGATAATCAGTAAAAGGAAAGAACAGAAGTTTTTTACAAAAAAAGAGTTATGTTGGCTACCTTTGCTAGGAAAAGATGCGACAAGTGTAGTATCTCCTTAATCAATTATTTATTCAACACTTGCATGTGAGCAACCTTATTGATTCCAGTGAGACTAAGTGCCAGGCCAATATGAAAGAAAATGACAGCAGGACAGGAAGTCAAGAAGCATCATGCAAGGCCAGGTCAGAAAGGCTGAGACATATAAGATAGTGGCATATTCAGTTGAGGAAAAATTGCAATTTAGTTTTATTCCTCTAACTACAAATCATATCATAAAGTTTTCAGTTACAAATCTCTATGTGTAACATTTTACAGTCAAATAGTTCCTGAATGACTATAGCACACAAATTAAATATACAGTGATACAAAGGAGCTTTTTTCTACATTGCTTTTTTTATAATTATGTCATTATTTACCTATACAACTTGCAACTTTTTAAATGAATTCTAACTTACATTATATTTAGCCATCACTCTTTTTAAATAAAATTTCCCATGTCTTTAGCAATCATATCTAACTATTCTGAAACCAGGAGTAGTAGTCTAATGAGGTGCTGGTGAGCACTCAGACACGTGCCTTTTCCCTCAGAACTCCTTCTTGCAAAAATTCCAGGTGTGAGGATGCAATGAGGCTTTCAGAGGGGCACAGGGATAAGCAAGGAATGTCTCTCCTTGCACACGTATGTCAAGGCTATCTTGTGGTTCAGAAAATGAAAGCTGTCATGCTCCTTTATCTGAACAGGGTTCAGAGTGGTTTTCTGACCAACACCCCAATCCTCCACATATTTTTACATATATTAGAAGCCAAACTGGCTCATCAAGCAGTATTTCAATACCTGCAGTAGAGCAGACAGCTGTCCAGTCAGGCCAAGTCCAATTACTACAAAGGATTGCCAATATTAAAACAACAAAACTCTTCTCAGCAATGCAGTGCAGCATGATAGAACCTTCTTTGGGGGTTTGTTACTGATACAGCAGCAACCTTGCATCTTGAATCAACTCATTCATCTGTACTGATGACTTGTTTGGTGTTGAGATATGAAAACTTCAAGGAAAAAAATACACTATCACTTACAGACATGCTGTATCAATAACTTCATCCTCAGATGGTCCCTTCTTTGAAGCCAGCAGACAGAAATAAGCATGCCCTGTACTGCCAGACCTACACCTTCTCAGCACAAGCCAGTCAAGACATTAAAAGGAGTGACAACCACCAAGTGTTTTATCCTCAGAAAGTACTCAGTGACAAAGACATAAAGCACAAAGGGACTGTTTTCTTTACCCACCCACTCCAGCACGAGTCAGACTCTTTTTCACCAATATTTTTGTGCAAAACTTCACTGGGAAAGCCAAACTATAAACAGGTTAAAAATGAAAATGAACAAGTTTACCTAAGATAAGTCTCCTGCATTTTAAATTCTTTACGTGGGTGCAGTGTCCAGCTACAAAGTACCCAAACTGTCAATTACTGAAGACCAGAAGGGTTCAACAAGGGAGAAACCATTCTGCACATGTTCTGTTAGTCTCCCTCTTTAGCCAGTGACCATTATTTGAGACAGGGTGCAGGACCTGATGGATATGCAATCTGACTTAAGTGTTGTACTTAGATTTTTAATATTAAAATCTCCAATCATAAAAATCAGATTAAATGGCTTTATACCTGCCATTAGAAGACTTTCACTCTAATGGTTTAGTTTCAATCACCTTCAGTTTTGCATAGGCAGCCCAAAGAAATTGAGTCAATATACCTGTATGCACATAACATGATTTATTGTCTTCTCACTGGAGACACCAAGTGTAACCTTGGGTTGATGCTTTATCGATTCACTATCTGTCATGGAAAGGATATAAAATTGGTTTCCTGCTTTTAAGACCAGTAGTCCACAAACATACAAACTTCCTTTCCAGCACCTGAACTGTGCACTGTAGCCATAGTATAAGCAATGACAAGGATTAGGGTTAGGTAATTTTAACTTAGAAATCAAAATCCTGATCAGAGCATGCAGAAATTTATAGTTTGGGCATTTTACCTATTCAAAGAAACTTGGGGAAAAAGTAGACTCAAGTCAAGGCTGCTCTTCACTACGTTGTCATTGTGAATATTGTAAATGGCACACACCTAATGCATTTACAAAATATTTCTCATTTATCTAGTTATTTCCTTGTAGAAATCCAGGGAAAAGCAGCTGCCCAAGAACAATCTATGCACATCAGGCATTTCAAAAGTAGCAAAGTCATGGCAGAGATGAATGAAATATCTTTATCAAAAGCTAAAGGAGTAGCACATAGAGGAATAAAACCTGCCTCCAAGAAGCCATAAATCCACTCACAATTCCTGTCTTCTGATCCTTCTTTATGTTTATTTGGCTAGAAGGGAGAAAAAAATTAAAACCTAATTTTTCAGGACTGGTAGGAAACCTCAATACCAGCAGAAAGAAAATAGGGTAACTTAGAGAGTTGAAAGAAAATGCAAACTAGGTCACTTATGGTATAAACTAAGTGAATGTTACCATGTGCAAAAAGTAGATCGTATAATTTTAGAAAATAAATAAAGCACAATTTGCTTTTTAAAGCATTGGTTTAAAAACAAGGGGAAAAAAAAACAACAAGGCCTTGCACTGTTAAGTGTTACAACTGATAAGACTTCAAACAAGCCATCTGTGAATTCTTACTCCTTCTGAGGCACAGGCAGGAAATAATGCAAGGAAAGAAAAACCCTAAACTACATCATAGGAAGAGTAAACACAGTTGGCAAAAAACATGTACACTCTGTGCAAAGACCAAACTACACTTTTCAGTCTCTTTAATACCACAGAAGTAACAGGAAAATAAGAATGCCACTCGTACCTCTTTTGCCTTTCCAGGAAAAATATATTTAGCTGCTTTACAAACATTTACTGTCAAAACATTCCCTGAAATTAAAATGATAAATTAAGTGTAACAAAACAAGTAATTCAAGTAACTATAAAATTCAGCAAAAAGGAAAAGCCATAAAGCCTGAAATACTCCAAACTTCCAGTCCTCATTAATTCCCAACTTGCATGCCTGGAGTAGGCTGCTCACTGCAGCTCCACAGCCTGTACTAAAGACTCAGGGTCTGGCATAACTAGACTGTCCAAAAGACTATTCTCAATTTACAACTGCGGAAACAAAATACATCAATCCTGAAAAGATCTCATCTTGTAAGATGCTGAGTTCCCAGTGACTCCTAAACAAACTGCAAAGGGAATCTAGCTTTCTTTACAAAGACATAGGAGGTCACTTTTGGTCACAACTTCATTTAGTGTCAGAAGCAAGAGGTAAAATTCTGGAAATCCTGGTTTCCAGTCCTACACTTATATTGTACAGAAGCTTATCTCAGCTTAGATTTTACAACATAGCTAAATACATTTATCACATGGAAGAACAAAAAGGAAGTTCACTGTTCAGACAAACTGTATTGAGCTGATAACAAATAAATCAATTTTGAGGTTTTTAGCTTCTTTATCAATAGCACTCTTACAGATCAAGAATTTTCTAACAAGAAGCTTTGACTGCTGACTATACAATTTGAATTTTCTTTTTCTTTTAAGCGTGTGCCAGATTATGCTTACTGGTATAAAAACAGCATAAATTCACTTCCTCTGGATTTACACTGCTACAGCTAAATTCCGTTTCTAAAGTCAATAAAAGGGTTTAATGAAAAATAAAATTTAAAAGTTACAATAAAAACAAATGATTTTCCCATAAAAATGTGGTGATACATGTCAAAGTACTACAGCTGAGATTACAGACAGAAGTATTATTCTGAAATCAGAGGGACTAACTAGAATGAGGTTCTCCTAAAGGCAAGTGAGTGTATCAGAATTTATCCCTGCTACCAAGCTTCAAGTCTCAAAGTTACTTTTTACTGGAAACTTCTTTTTCTCATCTCAGATCACTGACAACAGGTCTGTGCCACAGAATTCAGCACCTTGTGCAGTTTCCCCGGCAAACTCCCCAAATGCATCCTCTTCTCTGTGCTCCCAGAGCTCAGTCCATGCCCCGACCCTTCTGCCCCTCCCAGAGCCCCATCCCAGGTGTAGCTGGCATGGCCCTGTCTCCTAGATGGTCCTTGGACCTCTGCTGAAGCCTCATCTCCAGCCCTGCCTCTGCCCACATCCTGCTGCTCCTGCCTGGATGATCTGAGACGCCCTTTTGCCTTTTCTGGGTCTGTTCAGGGAAATCATCATCCCCACCCTGCTCAGGAGGGGCTGCACAGCTCAGCCCTGGTGCTCTTGGCTTGGGGCTCACCCTCCCTGCTCCTGCTGGGCCCTGGCAGCAGCACTGGCACATCTTCCAAACATTAACATAACTCATCACCAGCGCTGCTCCTTCTCAGCAGAAACCTTCTGTGGAGCCCTTGGTGTGCTTGCAAGAATCCTGGCTGCTGGATTCTTCCAAGAATTCCCAGTTCTTCTAGGAGTCAGATTTCTGATGTAATTCATTCTATCATCCCAACAGGAAATAAAAACACATCTTCATTTCCATTCACACTGAGACCAATTCAGATTTATTAAGGCCTCCTTGATATTCAGTGATGTCTTATAAGCACTAAATCATCATGAAAGCTCCATAAGCAAGAGGCTGCAATCCTAAAAAAAAAAACAAAAACCAAAACAAAATCCAATCAAATAAGAAGTCCTCTGAGAAGAATACACCTCCCACACAGCACAGAGCTTTCTAGAGCTGCCCAGGATGAGCACTGAACATCTACTGCTCCTTTTTCCCTCTTTGGGTGATCAATCACATCCAGCAACAAGAAGAAATGGAAACACGTTCTCATCTCGGGGCTTCTGGGATGGCTTGAAAGCCTGCAGAGCCCTTTTCTCTTGCAAAAACAAAACAATAACAATGAAAATGAGCTCCAGCTTTTAAGATCCTCACTCTGAGCACTGGCCTTAACTTGTCTGTGGAATCTTTCCATGCTATCATTATATAAATGCTTCCTAACCAGTAAGAGACAAGGACTATACCTACATTTAAAGATAAAACACAGCCACAGATGCATGTTTGTTCAATATTCAACAGCATATTAAGAAATTAACTCTGCAATGTTTTCTTTGCTTCTCTCAGGAAATGTGCCATAGATCATTATTTCTGCTTTCCACAGCAAAGATTTTAATAAACAATTCTGCAATTTTGTTTATGAAGAGTATATGAAACGAAACAGCAAAGTGTTCTTTTTCTCACAGTGAAATTGTCACCAGAGGAACCTCTGAGATGTTTGTATTTGTGGAGTTTTATTATACAGACTAGTTGAGGTTAAAAGAGCAAAAAGCAGAGCAATAGAGGAGTGTGTTTGTGTTGTCAAAACTTGGGTACAGCCAGTGGAGAGCTATCCCTGTCAATCCTGTGACATTTGGGGAACTTTCAGCCTTTGAAACCAGCCTGAACTTGTCATGGGCAAAGTCAGTCACCCATTCCATGTCCCACATCCATAAACCTCCTTATCTGAGACTGAGTAACCTGGCAGAGCCCATGGGCCCCTTCCTGGCCTGATTTCCCTGGCCATGGAGCACGAGCAGTTTCCTGGGGGTTTTCATTGCTGCAGTAAGAATCCTTAAACAATGACAGAGGACAGCCAGAGACATCAATTCCAGCACACACAACACTGACTTCTGTAGAACTGCAGATGCTCCAACAGCAACACAAGGGCATTACTACTGCAGAGTATTTACCACAATACTTATTCCCCTCCAGTTCAAAATCTGTATTTAAGCTTTCCAGAGAGATGACTCAAAGTACTGGGCACATTTTACGGGTTTTTGTACTTAAGAGCAGAATCCTTTCAAACCTTCATTGCAAGGAAGCAGAATTAGTTCCTGCTGTATCTCAGAAGCAATTTTAAAGGATGTTTTCATCACACCAGAATCAGCTCAAAACCCTTCTAAGCATGACACTTTTTGAAAACTGCTAATAGGTTTTACACTTTATGGTATAATTGACACAGGATGTAAAATTGCTAAAATATCAGGAAGAGGGAGTCAGATGTATTGTAAGTTCTCCAGGAGGCAGCCCAGCAAAGGTATTTATCCATCAAAAGATCAAACTGATGCTGAGAGCATCCTCCAGTTTCCACAATTGTTAGCCAAAGGCAGGAGCCATACAAGAAAACCTATCCAGAGAGTGGGTAATGACCCTGCTGTGGAGGGAAAGGGCACTGAGACATCAGCACTGGAAAAAAGGGAAAGCTTTCAGAAAATGTACCTGGGAATATAAAAAAAGAAATTTGATATTTTGCAGCCTTAGTTCCAACCTGATCTATCATAACCAAACTCAGCTGAAAGCAGGACATTTTAACAATTTGATATACCTGGCAAAAACCTTGTCTTTGCTTCTTTTTCCTCACATGGTATAATAAGAAAAAAGCCATTCAAAGACATTTAATAAATGGCAAAAAGAGGGGGTTGGTCAAATTTTAATCAGCTTGACCATGCAAACTGTATTGAATCTGATAATGTTCATGAGAGCTCTACTGAGGGACTTGCATCCTGTATGAATTATACCCAAGGCTCTTAAATTCATTTGAATGCATTAATTCCTAACCTAAATCACAGAAAAGTAATATACTGTTATTGTATTTCCCAATGTATAATCTAGCACAATGCACAAACAGAAGAGTAGTTCATTTATATCATGTGGATTCATTAAAAATGAAATCACCTCCTAAGTCTGTGTGTGTTGGTTTTTGAGTCACAAACATTCATATTTCCCATGTGGAGGAAAGGAATAATTTTATACTTAGGTGTATTCAAGGCTTTGAACTTGATATACATGTAATATTAGCGAAGGAAAATAAAAGTATAATGAAAGATTCTCTATTTCATGTGTTAGAAAACAATATGTTTTCCTCATTAAACCCTCAGATATAAATTCTATAAACCATGAAATTACCTTTGAGCCCTTACTGAAATAACCAGTTCACAAATAAATGATCCATGCAGGAAGAAAAGCAAAGATTAAAATAATAAGAGAAAGTTATATTTTTATATCAGCAGTCAAAAAAAGGAAAGGAAAGGGAAAAAACCAGCAAATTACTACTGAAGCCCAGACTTGCAGAGGAGAGATTCTGCTTGAACAGGTAATCCTGAAAGATTTAATTCAGCCACACTCAGAGATACATTAGTCATATGATCCAAGATTATTAGGAATTAACTCTCACAAGAAATTGAGACTAATTTGGTCAAGGTAAATGTTTGCACAGCTTTTGTTCCATCCAAGCTCCACCAAGCACCCTGTTACTAAATCAGTACCAATTAAATATTGCTATTTGATGCAACCCATCATTCTGCTCCTTGAGCAGCCTCCCAGTTGTCCATTTCAGCAAAAGTCAAGGTGACAGTTAGAAAGTTGACTTCTCTGAAGACTGTCAGGTCAATTTTCCAAACAGAACCTAGCTCAGGAGCACTGCATGCCATTAAAATCAACCCTACCAAAGGAAAGTCAGATTTGGTTAATTGGGAAGGAGACAGCTGGTGGGGTTTGGTGGCCTCCATCAGAGATCACCATCAGCTGCCTTCCCCTCAAAACCATTTATCATTGCCAGGGCTGGCACAGGAATTATTCTTCATTTCTATCCCAGTTCTCACCAGTCCCACCTCTGTTTTCCCCCTCTCCTTCACAAGGTCTGGATTTTCCTTAAAAGCCCCTCACATCAACACAGAATTCACAACTCAGTTCTTTTTTGGTGCCCTTTCTGCAGCATTTCACTGCTTTGGGCAGGCCCTTTGTGGCAGCCAGGTCCAGTTTCTATCAGGCTCCGTGGGCTCCCAGGAGTGCAGCCCCCAGCACACCCTGCCCAGCAGGGACAGGCACCTTCCAGGGCAAGCACATCTGGCTCTCACACCCCAGGGAATGGGAGAACCCAAAATATTCTGGGTATGTGAATCAGATCTGAGCAGGCCTTGCTTAACCCATAGAAAATGGAGAATAACCCATCATTTATTGCATATGCTCTACTGCAGTTACATTGATGTCCAGTGCTTTTCTCTTTTTTTCTTTAGTATCTTTCAAAGTATTTTACCAGGGCCATGAGCAAAAGCACATTAATTTTAGAGATATGGAAACACAGAAACAGGGGAAAAAGAAATTACTGTATTAAATTAATTTGGTTTTCAAGGGACAAAGTGCAGGCTCTCTGAGGGCAGAAACATAAACAAGAACCCATGCTCTAAGTATCTTTTAATCTAAACTTTAAAAAACAGGCAGGAGATAAGAAAATGTTAAGCATGTGAACATATGAACAAAAAGACCCTTTTGCACTATGAAACAGGAGGAGGGAGGGGAACTGTTGAGGTGGAGAAACATGGCAAGAGAAGGAGTGGAGACCACAAAGGCTGGAGCTCAACCCCAGCCAGCACGAGGGACAAAATCCTGAAAGCAACCAGAGAACAGGCTGATGTCACTGTCATCAGTGACAAAACTGGTTCTGCTTCTTGCTTCCTGCTGTGCCAGCTTCAGCCTCTGGCTGACCCCTCCATTCAGCTGCTTTTCCCCAAAAACATGTGCTTGGGAAAGGCTACACTGCAGGTCCCTGGGGAGCCTCTCAGAGCAGCTTTGAGTCCATGGAGCATTATAGAAGAGAAGTCATTATGCCTCACTCAATTAAAACAAGGGGCTGCAAGCATAATTGCCTCTATTTTTTAGAGCTGCAGGGTATCATCTACACCAAACAATGGTGATTCTTCAGGTAATCGAGTGGCAAAGCTTTAAAGTCAAGCCCAGCACTATTTACCTACTCTACAATAACAGGAGCCAACAACTCTAGGAGCAAGATGAGACTGGGACATCTGTTTAAAAAAAATAAATTAAAAAACCCAAAACCAAACAAAAATGGGGAATTAAGCACTGAAAAACACATCAGACTGGACCCAAAATTCCATTACCACTCAGAATTCAACATGTAACCTCTGTATTCACTGTGCAGTCAGCCTACTGCCATTCCCTTCATGTGCAGTAGCAATTCACATGTTTTGGACTTAAAACATCAGAAGTGGAGAAGCTTCCAATTCTTTCTTTAACTTGGAAATCTTTGATAGAAAGGCAAGCTAGTATTCCTGAAAATTTACTCAATAAAAATAATACTGACTCCTTTTCTTTTCAGCAATACTGGAAGTTTAGATATGTAATGTCAGGAGGACAGGAAATTTTAAGACTGAATTCTGAACCAAGCAAGCACCCATATATTGAACAGAGGCAAACTCTTAAACACTTCTATCAGATGTGCCTTTTGTACTTTGCACATCTTTCCAATAAAACCAGTTACAAGGCAGCTCCAGCCACAGACAGGAATTTAGGTTAGCACATATTAGCAGCCTGCAGTGGGCAAATGTTCAAGCACATTACAGCTTTAATATAATTATAATTGTTGAACATGTTCAACCAATTAGCCACAAATATTCTGTTTATCTGAGATGCTGCCAAAAATTGTGAGCTGAAGTCAAAATAACATGATACTGTCGTCCTTCTGCAAAGAATAGCACTAAATCAAAGGCAAAAACATATGGAAAAAGACAAAGCAAATATCTTATCTGATATTTTATAAATCATCAAATACCATATTTTAAAAATTTTGCTCATACAGATACAAGCTGTCACATATATTTATTTGATAAATTCACATTTTAAAAGTTCGTGTCACCTACTAAAACAAAGGGCTTCAGAATAACTTGCAGCACGTTTCTTTTTTGTCCAGCACCCAGACATCAAAATTCCACAAAGCATAAACAAAATGCAGATAATTGAGGAACACCAGTTAAAAGCTGACGTGCCTTTAGGGTCAAGAACAAAATCATTTGATTGCCTGCTTTTCTGCATCAACTGCCCAAGTACAAAACTATTTTAAACAACCAGATGAGTCTAACTTACAAGAAAAAAAAAATAAACCACTGCTATTTGTCTTTAAGAAAGAATTATTAAAAACCTGGGCTGCACAACTCCTGTTTAGACAATCTGCAGTGCTGCAAAAGCAGTTTTTCAGTGGTGTCCCCTAAATAATTAAGCTGTTCCTTTTACCATACTTCCTATATTACAGAAGTCATTTTCCTGCAATAAATCAATAACTCATTCCTTATGTCAGTCATTTTTCTCCATTTAACTGAACGGACTAAAGACCAACACTGAAAGTTAGATTACCTTTGAATTATGTGTGTGATTTAAAATTCAAAGTCCCACACTAAGGAGCCTTTTAGTGACCACTCTACAGCCTCTTCATAGAGACACCCCCTCAGAGAGCTGCTCTGAGCAGCACAGCAGCTCAGAAAGGGTTAAAAACGTGAGCCCTGGGCTGGCACAGACCAGAGCCAACACTTTCCTTTATTTACAGAATTAAAACCCCAAGCAAGGGCTGAGAATTCCAACACCATCCCCAGCACCCACATTCATTCAGATTAACTCCTATTTGCATCTGATGGAATAATTTATTCAAGCAGCTTCCAGTGACCTTCCTTTGCAGACATTATCAATTAAAAATTTAGCCCCACCAATAAAAATTCGAAAAGGCTGCTTATTTTCTTAGATAATCCAATGAAGACTAAAAATGAAGAAAATTAAATAGTCAAAGATCAATTTTTCTACATTTTGATGAGCATGAAATGGAATATCTTATCAGGATGTAGTTCACAGGTTAAGGGAAACACAGGTTCATTTTACATAAATTTATAGCATAAAATGTGCTCTTATTAGAAATAAATCACTGACAAGAGAATAACTGATATAGACAAGAAAAAAGATCATATGTCAAAAATGCCCTGAAAAAAATGTTTTTACTTTCTGCAATTTGCAGAAAAAAATTGATAATATTAAGGAAAACAAGTTTGCAGAAACAATCTACAAACAGTGCAAGCCTGGGACGCCTGTATCAATTAATTAACTATCCTGTCTCAAAAGCAGAAAACTATTTAATCCACCCTTCAATATGAAAGGTATGGATTTGTTCACAGGGCTCTGTCATCTATTAGCTGTCTGTGAATCTAAAGCACAAGTTGTTGTGACATTTGTATTCTCCAGAACTAATAACCATCATTTCACTACCTCAGCTATGCTTCATTTTAAGATTTTTTAAGAAAAACTTCATAGGCTCTTTTCCTGCCTCTGATGTTTACCACCAGTGACTAACACAGCTGGACAGCCCCTCTGGTCATGCATTGCCTAGAGCTGTCAAAGAGGAAAAGTTTTGGTTCAAAAAACCTTTTTTTAAAATAATATTTTTTAAACTTTTATTTTTACTGAACTTCATTTTGTAGTTAGGTTTGAGTTCGCACTCCATGCCCCAAAATTAGGTATTTAGAGAAGCACTTTGTGCCAAGATCTCTGATTTGGGGTTTTGTACAGAATCAGATTGATTTTTTTTTTTAATGTAGCAGATCCTTACAATCAATCACAGGGTTTTTTTCATTGTTTTTGTTTGTTTGTTTTTTTAAATTATATAACTGCAAAAACTGCAAACAGGTACTTTTTTAAAATGCAGAAACTCTCATCTTTCAGCCTTAGCATCATCCTACCAGACTCTGAGCCTCAGCATTACCTGAAGCAATTAGAAGGAACCAAAGCAGTGTTAGGTAATGCTTTATCTTCAGCATTCTGGAAGCTCAGCAAGACTCCCCCTCAAAGCTGCTCTCCACTCCATTTCAGCTCAGCACCCCGGATCTGTTCTTCACCAGCTGCTGATGTTCCTGGTATTAAACTGAGAATTTGTGAGAAAAGCAAAACTTCCTGCTGTGTGTCAGCTTTGCATGAGAGCACTCCATCCTAGGTCGTGACACTCTTCGGAGGCTTTTCTGTAAATATTTTTCATTTCAGGTAAACATGGAGGGGGGGGTCAATGAATTAAGTACTAATTATAATTATTAGAACTACTGCTTACTTAAAAGCAAAATAATACATTGTAGAATTTTGCTTTTATACAATTTTTACAGTAATGTTTTAGTGAAGAGACCACACATTAGCTTCTGATTTTCATTAGCCAACTGCTTAACTTTGATTATTTTACATAAGGAGCATAAAGGAAAACAGCATGATAAGTTGGAATGAATCAGTTTTGTTATGATCTAGTTTTAATGGGGAAATCCCTAACACAAAACCCATGTACCTCTTCTGGTATCTTAAATTGATACTTACGAAAAACTAAGATGAAACAAAAATTTAACCATTATTGGCTGAATTATAAACAAGCTACAGGGTCCATTCTTTATACAGCAGGACAGTAATTCTTCTGCATGTAGATTTTTCATGAGATCAAAATATTATTTAGCTTTAAATCAAAAGATCTGTTATTTTAGTAAAGACTAACAATACTCGGAAGTAAAATTCCTCATCTGGGGCTGTAATATTTGCTGAAAAAAACCTACTTCAAAACATTAATCAAATTTTTCGCCTACTGGGCAGCCATATGGTAAAGCAGCATGTGAATCTCACAAACTTGCTGATCTTCTGTAACTGGGTGCTATTAATTACGCTTGCTGCATCCATCTCTTAGATTTTTGCTTTGTGAAAAAAAGTATTTATTGCAACAGCTTTTACAAAACAAGGGAATGAAAATCACAATTGATTAATGAGCTGAATGGAAATATTTCCGTTAGCAGCTTTTTAAAATGAGTAAGGATTAATACCGTGGGTGAAAATGAACCCTAATTGTGTGTCCCCCCCACCACTTTCTGTTTGGCAAGGGGCTGCATGAGCAGGGAGAGGGTCTAATATGCATTATTCACTGCATTGGCTTTAGGGTTTAAATAAAATAGTTCCATGCTATAAAGGCTGAGGACTTCGTGTGTTTTAGTGCTAAATTCCTTACTACGAAATTGAATTGTCACACAACTGCAAATTGTATTTGGTTTGGATTTGGGGTTTGTTTTTGTTTCTCAAACACAGCTAAGAGTTTTCCTGAAATCCAGAGAAGCAAACAATTCAGAATGGTAGTCTCCATTTTGGCTTTAATTCCTCAGGCCACAGTACTGAGGCTGTTTTGGGATCTCAGCCATAAATCTAGTTAATCATAAATTATAGCTAGAATATAATCCTTGACTCTACAGCCTCGTGTGCCAGGGAAACGGACTCCCAGGAATTACTGAAAGAAGATTGTAGGGGCTGGGCTGAAAAGCTAGCAAATAAGTCAAAATTGTGTTAGTTCACACACAAAAATCCCAGCCTGGGGAAAGGAGATGTGATACCTTTGGCCACTGCACAAGCCCAGAGCAGCAGAAGTCATGGCACACCTGTGAAGATTTGCCATATCGTATCTTCACGTTAGAAAGGATGATTTTTTTCTTGCTCTAATCTTCACATTAGTCTCCTCTACAAAACTAGCTTATTTCAACATTTGGCAGAGTGTGTTAACTTCATCCCAGGTACCAAGGGCAATAATTAGAAGGAAAAGGTGAGGATTAGTTTTAGAGAGAGACCAACAAAGTCATCAAAAGCATAAAACCCAGACTCACTCCTTATTTCCTCCCAGTGTGAAAGAATGAGACAGACTGAAAACACAAAGCAGCTCTAACCCAAAATATTCTGTGTATATGAATCATCCCCTCAGACTTGAGAAAAAGAACAGTGAAATGCCTGGAATACTCAAATAATTGTAATAAATGATGATGATGATGATGATGAGTGGTATGCCCTCAAATAACTATTACTGGCAGCTTACTGGAGGTAGAAGAAAAGGAAAACAGTGTCTTGAATATAGAACTAGGACTCACTAGAGTTATTATTTATTTAAAATTACCAACTCAAATACAGCAACTTCATGTGGAAGGAGACAAAGAAACCTTTACAATAAGGCAGGCTGCTGAATGATTTAAAACATTTCATATTTCCCAGACTCTGGAAACACAACACTCAGATATGCAGAGGAGTCACTTCTGTCCTGCCAAGTCACCTTCCTGAACCATGGTGTAAATTCCCTTGCCTCCCTAAAGTCTTTGTGCTTCTTAGCTTACAGAAATTTAAGCAAGTAATAATCTAAATGGCAAAATATTTAATTATCAGCTACTTCAAATTACATGGCCACCCACTGGATGAGATTTCATTCAGCCTCATGGATATATCTGTATTCATAAAGAAAGAACAGGAGGGAAAAAAAATCAAGCGACTTCAAGTGCTAAAGCAGCAAGGGAAGTTTTGCATTAAGAAAAAAATTAAATAGAAGGAAACTATGTTTTTTTAAAAAACCAACAAACATATGCTTCGCTGAGCATGATTCTTGTTACAGAGTAGAAAAAGAAATAATAGCAGTTTCTAGGTCTCATTACTCCCTTTTTCCCTGTTTCACCCCAACTCCAATACAAATTACTATCTTTATAAGCAATGAACAATAATAACACAATTCTTGCTATTAGCCTTCAAACTCTCTACTACAGAAGGAAAAAGCAGTCTTAAAAGGAATATGAAATGTTTAAACAATTTTTAATTAGTGACCCAAAATGTGTGCCATAACTTTTCATCACCTCGTGGGTGATCTCTAAACCTCTCCTGCATACATTGACTGTCTGCTTAAAAGTTTAAAGAGCTAACAAAATGTTTTAACGAGATACAAATCTCAGAGATCATTAATCAATATGTTCAATGTTATTTGTGATAATTCATCATGACATGATATTAATGGGTTACTGTACCCTTCAGAGGTGAGATTAATGCAAATGAGCAGCCACAATTAACTTTACTGCTCCCAACTCACAGGAATGGACAGATGATTATAAATGACAACTATATGTCAATTACAATATCCAATAAAGTGAAGCTTAGAGGGCAATCTATCTACTTTTATAGTTCTTGCCTGACATAGCTGAATTTAGCTCAACCCACTGTTGTCACAGTGTAACCACTGCTTTGAAGGAGGGGTCAAAGTTTTAATTTTCTATTTCTTGGGAAGGAATTCAAATTGTGCATCTAAATGCATTGTCTGAAGGAAAGCTGCAGGAAACCAAGAACAGATGTCGCTTTCTTCATCAGCTGAAGGAAATTGTATCAGTTCTCAAATTGCAACAGCAAGGCCACAAAGAAAATAATCTGCCCTGCTGTGTAATATATTTATTCAATTAAAAAAAAATAGAGCCAACACATCAATGCAGCAATGGGAAGGAATTTACATTTGGTAAATTGCTTTGTCACACACAGGATGCTGAGTCCACTCAGGTTAAGGATTCTGAGTGAGGTGTTGACTGCTGTGGGCAGTTTTGTGCACAAACAGATATTGTGTGATCACCTTTTGAGCACCCAGGCTCCTGCACCAAACAGATAAGGCTTCACAGGAAAATACCCAAATTTCTAGTGGCAACAAAAGAGCTAGAAACAAAGACTTCAGATGTTCATAAACCAGACAGCTGGCCAGATTGAGGAAATTCTGAAAATATGAGAGATAAAACTTCATATGATGCCTCAGTAAATGATATATTTACCAAAAATGGGGAAGTCAGCTCTGATAACATGGTCAGATTTTGGCTTTCTGCCCTCCAACAGAAAAAAAGAACAAAAAGCTTCAGTGATGAAAGAAGAGAAACATTGGTCAAAACATTGTGGAAGCCATAGAGTGAAACACCATAAAACAGACATTTTGTGTAATTTCATACATTTTTCTATGTAGAGTCTTTCCTGTGTGTTATGTCCAATCATGATGCCCTGGGACAGCTCCTCTGCACAGGGGCCAGAGTTGTCACCCATGGTTAAGGATGAGCCCCAGTGCAGTAACAAATCCTACAGCTACATTTCACATTTACTCATTAAGCTCACTTAATGAGAAACAACAGCAGAACCTACAACTTCAGCTCTTCAACACACCCAGAAAATTCCCACCATGCTCAGTTTCTGTAAAATCAGACACAAAGGATTTCCAGAAAAAGTTAACCTGCCCCTGGAAGTGTGGTTTGGGATAAATCCTTGAGGCAACAGTGGAACAACCAATGCCAGTTATGCAAAGCACCCACTGACCACCCAATATTCCTTGAGAAAAACTCCAAGGATGCGTCTTGATTTTAATTGCACCTCCTCAACATGAAGTATTTGAAATCCATTTTAGCTATACTTAGAAGGAAAATACTGAAAAGTTATTCTTGATTTATTTTTTTTAATTATCCCCTCTTTCCTCGTACAGCCATCTGAAAATCAGGGCCAGCTTTTGTGGCCTCTGCTGTGCTGTGAGCAGCTCCCAGTTCTACAAGGCAAGTCATACCCTGGCATTGCAGTGAAATCAGGGAAAAGAATCAGGGAGTGGAGGGGCAGGGTCTGGAACACCTCACCAGGTGCACCAGCAGCTCCACTTGAAAAATATTCAACAAAAGCCACTGGGGGTTTTGGCTAAGCAATATTTTAGACAGTATTTAACCAGTTACATTAGCATAACACTAAATTTTCATCATTCTAGTCATAAGATCATGTAAGTATGTTTATACCTTAACACTTTGCTGGAGGACAGCAGGAAAGTTCCTGATTTTCTTTAAAGCAATGTTTTCCAAAGGAACTCTCTCCTCCACCTCATTTTGTTTAATCTAATCATCAAGAAAAATGTTTTTTTGCTGAATAAAACTGCTGACACCATTATCATCACTTTCAACGTGGGGAAATATGAGGAATTCTTTACTGCTTCCAATATGGATGATAATAACACATTTTTGTGACTATTTTGTCGATTTCCTGACAAGAAAGCACATCCTGAGAAAACATGCCTTGAGAAGAAACAGTTTCCATGCTGACCTCTAAAACACTGAATTCTACAACTATCCCTTAAAATAATTTTATGATAATTAGCCTCAGAGCTAATACTTTAACTAAAAGCAGTATGCCCTATACACCCTCAAAAATCCCAGATCCTCCAGTAGAAATAAGGTTTATTCCATAAAAATAACACACTACACTTTGAGCACAGACAAATGCCAAATAAATTCATAATTTAAACTAGATTTGTGTAAGAGGAGGATTTCCTTTCGGATTTTTTTTTTTGTTGGTGATCTTTCTTTCAGGATTTTTTCTGTTTGTTTGTTTTTTGTGTTTGAAGGTTTGGGTTTTTTGGGGTTTTTTTTGTTGGTTGTGTTTGTTTTTGGGGGTTTTCTTGTTTTAACTAATTAATCAACAAATTTGAGCTGGCTAAATAAAACCTCTTCCAACGCCTCCTATTTAATTGCAGTTTGGCACCAACAAATATATATCAAAATTATAGTATCTCCCTTGACAGGAAGCTCCTTGCTTCCACACACAGTTATGGCTCTCTGCAGAGTAACCAAGAACTGCTGACAACCTTGAACACTGCTACAACAATATTACTATACTTGGCAGAGAAGTACCCTTGCGGCAAGAGAAAAGCTGTAATTTTGACTGTCACTTCACATTACACTAGATATTATTTCACTGTATACACACACACACACTCACAAAACTCTTAATAGACTACAGTTTTCTCACTGCCCAGCTCCTCGATTATAAATGACAATATAATACTGTTGACCTACTGGTAGGATCACTAATAAAGCCAACATTTAACAGCACTGAAAATTTTCTTTTAAAATATAGCCATCATAAATTGTCTTGTCCTAGTCATCTCAAGCTGCTTAAGTAGCTCAAATTTATTTCATCTATTTTATTATTCATTTCAAATGAAAGAAAATGTTTTAAAACAAAGGGGAATTATAATTCATTTGGATTTTGATAGCACATTCTGAAATAGTTGAATAATTGCTGGTACTGTAAACTTTAATACCTTCATCCACAAGCTGCTTTGGTAAGAAAGGGATTAGTACACTCAAAAAGACCCCAACAAAATCATCTTTCTAGATTTCCAATAATAATATGAGCAGAAAGGTAACAATAGGTGATAAATATCAGGGAGTCAGAAGTAGAGCTGAATTACTGACTTCCTCTCTGGGCCCATTTCCATAACTACAAAAATGAGTATGGAAGCATTTAATTGAAAAATAAATTTTGAGTACATAAGTACAGAGGACAAAGCCCCTTCTTTAAAATTTTCAGTGGTACAAAATGCTCTCCTATGGAAATTTGTATCTTTGTGGCTCAATGAAAGGGATATTTTGTTCTTTTAAACCAGATCCAACTCTATAATAGTTTTCAGCACAGTTTACCTCCTTATTTTTTATTTTGTATGCTTCATACCTTCAATAAACAGACTGCTCACAGATTTCCAAACATTTCTGCATGTACACATGAATTTGCACAGTCCCACTGAACATCAGCAGAAGAATCTCAGTGATATATGGCCATGATCAAATCCTACAGGCAAGCCTAACTGCCAGAAATCAAGTTTTGCAATACTCTGATGTCAATTCACTACACTACAAGCAACTCCTGTGTTTTTGCTGAAAGTAAAACAAGATATAATTAAGCAAACTGGATTTAAATAGACCCAAATACACCTGGAAACAGTCATTACTACAAAGCACCATTCTGATTTTACTGCAGTCTAGGCATGCTTTGCTCCTACCCTTGTGTTATTGATATAGTGTTTCAAATGCATTTAGAAAGGCACCATCTCACTGGTGCTGTTTAGATAAGGAAGCATCACTGAACCTCTTTGCCCTTCTCCAATAAAATGTATCAAAAATTTCAGCGCTGTCTGCTGACCGCACCACATTTAACAAGATTCACAAATGAACCCAGAGTAAGTTTCCCACTGTGACACATTAATAATAAGTTCCTTATCCCATCTATCCCAAGCCATGAATATGTAATGTTATAAAATGAGTCCTTTTCACACAACAGAACCTCAGACGTGAATAAATAAAAACTATCCATCACAAGCCTGTGAAAAATTAATGAGAGTTCTGAGACATAAAGAAAAATTGGTTACTGAGATGATAAGGTCCAGTATGTAAAAATCATGTACCTCACCAGCTGTAAATTTTATTTTAAACTTTGCAAAAAGAGTTTTAAAAAAAAAAAAAGTCTTTCTAGAGCATATTTACCATAAGAAACAGAGAAGGGGAAAATGCTTTAATGGTGAGACATATATCTGAGTAACCCAGACAGCCTTTGGAATCAGGAAGGGGATCAAACACTGCCATAACAGGGAGTTACAGCTCCAGTTACAGCAAAGGTGTAACCTTAGATATTTAGAACCACAATTCCTATTCTATTTCTTTTCCCTTCCTGATGAAATAAGGCACTATACCTCCCTAAACTTCATTTACTCAAATAAAAGAAGAACACATAGAAATAAATTCTTTTCTTTCATGTGAGAGTCTCTTTACTGTGCCAGTGAAGATTTTCATCTCTCAATATGGAGTAATCTAGCTTGCAATATCAACAGAAAGAAGAAAAAAAAGAATTTTTCAGAAGCCAAGCTCCCACTATGTTTATCAATACATTTTGCCAATCTTGCCCCAAGGACCATGCTGATGTTTGAGGACCACAAGGGCTGTGCAAGGTCTGCTCCAACCCCACCACCAAGAAATGCTGGAACTTGGTCCCCAGGCAGGGAAACAAACAGAGAAGGAGCAAGAGGTACTGCCCAAGTCCTTGAAAGACTTTCTTCAACACACACGGCACTTTCTAATCTTTTTTACCAATGGACTTCAGGAAAGATTGCATGATCTACAGCCCATTTTGTGAAATGTTAGCCATTTTAATGCCTCACAGCTAAAATGAAAATTATGCTTTGTGATACCAAACTAGGTCACCTATTTTTCTCCAAAATCTGTCTCTGCTCACTCAGCTCTTCCCCATTAATTAAGTTTTTCTATTTTCTATCCCACCATCATTCCCACATCAAGAATCTACAGGTTCCTCCATGTTTGGAGTTCCAAACTGTTTATCATCTCTTCATTTCTTAATTTTTACAAACAAAAAAAGCATTTAACTCCTTGTTGTTTACTTCAGTGACCATTTTCTGCTAACACATCCCATGGTGCAGCGGACAAACACAGGGCTTCTCCTTTGCTGGCTGGTGCACATGTGTGAAGTGATGAGCTTGGAAAATGTGTTACTGACCCTTTCCTTGGCTAACAGGACAGGAAACCATAATGAAAAAGGACAGTGGCAGAGCCCTGCTCCCTCCCCAGAGCACAGATTAGATTTCTTTATCAAGGAGTAGCTTCACTACATCAAAACCTGGTCAAGCAGGATGTTTTATTCTGGGCTTCTTGAAAGTGGTTATGTCAGAGAGGATGGCCTCCAGAGTGCTGTCAGGGGTGTCTATCTGCAAAATAAATTACTTTTTCAACTCTGCACTGGCAGTGATTGAGTGACTGTAAAGAATTATTTATTAGTCTTAAAATGCCAGTGGATACAGCTAAGGAACTATTTTTTCTACAAAACTATCATGGTCTCCAAGAAGAAAGGGAAATATGGTACGACCTCCTTAGACTGTTGGGTTTCTTTGAGAGAAGGGCAGATCCCCTCTGCAAGGCTCTACAAGAGGGCAATCCCTGCTCAAAATTCCTATATTCCAGACAAATGGCCTGACTCCCTTTGGGTTCTTCTTGGTCATCTTTGCCATGACCACTTAGCTTTCTTAACTTTAATGTTATGAATGCAGTAACTCTCTTGGGAAAGGAAACGGGGGCAGAAATAATTTTTTAAAAATCAACAAAAAACCTCCAAAACCTTAGCACAGTTCTATTACCGCAAAGATTTTCTTACCATGGTTAAAAAAAATATAAACCTGCAGCCAAATCATTTCACATCATTAGCTACTCCTGTTTTAGAATATCTGACATTTAAGTCCTTTGGTTTGCACTCAGACCATATTTTCAATAAATTTTCTTATTAAAGTTTTTCTCTCCCCTTTTACTCATGAAATTTCACAATCTCTCAAATATGTTCATCAGACTATTTATAAGACCTTGCTGCTTAAATAGATATTAGATTTTCAACTGTGCCAATGCAGCTGAAGATTCCTTTGCTAAATACCCTTATTGCAGGTTGACCTTTCCTGACTTGATACACACATTTTGCAGGGGAAAAGCCTTCAGGTCCATAATCAGCACAGTCACATGCCCACCACACCAATACAGAGGAGATGGCAAAAGCCTGCTAAATATCTTTGACATATATTATTACTACACTTTGAGGTCAACTTTACATATCAACTCCCGTGAGGAAAGGCCAATTGAGGGTTGATTAATTTTCAGACATATTTTAACTCTTACAATATGCATCACCATACGTGAGCAAAAGACACTGAAAGGTGGTTTTTATACTTTGGGGGTGGGGAGGGGTGGAATTAAGAGCACCACTGTTTGTTCTTGGATTCTCTAGGTCACAAGGGGCAGCAGTGAAGGACAACCAGAAACGATTTCAATCTGCTATTTCCGTCTGAAGAGTAGCAGCCCCTTTAATGCACTTCCTCTGCTGTTGCAGCAACATTCCTCTATATTTTTATGCAATCTATATTTTCCCTTGCTTGGCACTGCAGTGGTTGCAATTGGCAGTGCAATAGATGAGTGGGCAAAGCATGAAATTAAAAGATATTCTTCCTGCATTGCGCTGACAGTGCAAAATCTCAGCCAATAGCAGCCAAACCCCAGAATGTTTATTTTTAAACTAGGGCAATATACCGTTAGTTCTCAAGTTTAATTCAATTGATTTTCAGGCAAATAACAATAAAATTAACCCCTAGATAGGACAGTCTTTGGGTGATGGATGAGAGTGCTGCAGCAAACACCAGAGCTCACCCAATGGACTCTCTGCCATCAGACAACTCCCCCGTGGGACACCCAGGCAGAGCAGGACAGATTCTGGGGCCAAGAGGAGTTCCCCACGTCATCACCTCAGCAAAGATGGATTCCACGACCTTCTCAGAAAAGCCTATATATAATTTTTGCTGAATGGGCCCCTCAGTTAGCAGCAGAATCCAATTTGTAATTTAGCCTTAAATGCACACTCCACAAAAAGCTATCAGGTAAGAAAAACACCTGACATGTAGATAAAAATGCTTTTTGACATACCTAAGTAAAAATAATACTATGGCATTTCTCAAATTAGCCATTTGAAGTGTGCACACCCTGGAAAAGTTTCAGCATATAAGCATTTATTTTGGTTTTACTTTTTTTTTTTTTTGACCAAGAAAATATTTATGAAAAGAAAAATAAATAATTAATTTTCCTGGCTGCAAGCTGGGATTCTTTCCTGGTTAAACTATATGCAGTGAAATGGCATTTAAATTATACGAGAGAATTGATTCAAATGGCTTCCATTAGCAATTTGGCAGGCTGCTGTGAATTGTTCCTAATCAATTTTAAATAAAGTCATTCTATCTGCAAATGGAGGCATCTTCATGTTAAACATCTCCACATTGCACAACTGAAAAACAGTGGCTAAAATACAAATTTCTTCATAATTTTTTATAACTCGTTGTGTTTAACAATGTGCCATCAGTGAAACTAATGCAGAATAAAATAACTATCTGTGTCCTCAGAGAAATCTTCTGGGCTCTAAAGATTTTCTCTTTTCTCTTGTGTTAATGAATATTTCAAAGTAATGCTGTTCTAGGTCATTTTACAGTACAATTGTATCTTAATTTTGCTTGAGATTTTATCAAGAGTAATTAGATCCATTTGAGTTGTAGATATTCAGAACACATACAGTATAACCATTTGAAGCAGGTGCATTTGTATTATGAGAATTTATATTAAAAAAAATTAAAACTTCAACAATTTAATCAGACATTCAGCATTTTCTGCTTGATGTGTCTGGCTGTCTTTTAGAGAAGACATCCACAATTTCAAATCAAACTTATTTCCTGCACAATCTTTCTACAGCACAAGAGAACAAATTCTAGTTGTGACAACCTATCTTCTACTTAATGTAGCTGGAAGGGCACACTTTCATAGTGGGCATAATAAAAACAAACAGAGAAATGAAACCATTGCAGTTCCCATTAATCCAGGCACATTCTTCAAACAAGCTTGTAAATGGATTTATAAAAACATTGAATGTGAAATATCTTACATTAGCAACAAAATCATTTCAATATAACTCTTCAATCTGACTTCATGCGCCACGGCAAGAGATGAGGCTGGTTTAGGTGCTGCAGAATTCTGAGTGAACTCAGTGACACATTTTCAGGTGGCCACAGCCTGGTTTGGTGTGTCTGGCAAAGCAGGTACTGGCATGTGAGGGTCAGAAAGGGTCTGTGTTTGTCTCTCTTGGAATAGGAGCTCATTTGTCCCGGTGGTTTCAATGATTGTGGTATTCAGAAAATCTCCTTTCTCAAACTGATGTCCAACTCTTAATGGATCATATTTGGTATTGAGTAATTTAAAGGAGATACTGTTCATCTTATACAGAGATGCCTGAGTCTTCCTTCAGAAAGCATTTTAAATATAAGAAATAATTAAGAGAGTAATGGTAGCAAGACCATTGCAATGAGACAAAACTAAGTAAAAAGAAATTATCATTTTAGGAAGCATTGTTTACATGTGATCTGTCTATAGTTTAAACCATCTTCCTAATAATGGCAAAGTACATAATAAACTGTCAGAAACCAGGGAAAAAGCAGATCCAGTCACAGATAAGGAATTCACACTTTGTGGGCTGGGAAGACCTGGGGAATGGGAGCATGAAGTTCTTGTTCCACATGAAAAAAACAGTTATTTAACAGACTGTGACTGCTACAGTAAATCAAAGATTTACTTTACAACACAGTAAACATGGTGAGGGGGAACCTATTCCCAAGCCCATAAAGCAAAGAGGGGTAAGTAAACAAAGCTGTCCCACACACTTGCACTGCTCAGCTCCAAACACTAAAGCCCAGCTTTCAGGAATCCCAGAAGTTAGCAGGAGGTACTGCACAGGATACCTTTGCTTATTTATCCTCCACCACCCCCTCTGACTTGTCCCAAAGAAAATGTGGTAAAAGAGAGCCTGGAGGTGCAGATGGAGCAATGCAGGCCAGCAGCTGATAGAAAGGAAAGCATCATTCTGCTGTTGCACTCTCCAGGGCAGGCAGTCTGGTCTGTGTGCTGAGGTTTAGGAATGCACATTCTCTGCTTACAGAAGCTCAAATTGCACAGCACCTACACAGGAGAGCTTGGTGGCTTCCCTGAGAACTGCAACCCCACGTGCCCTGGAAGGAAAGGGTCACCCTTCCACACCCAAGCTGGAGAGAACCTCTCCAGCTTCATGATGAAAGCAAAGACACTGAAAAAGGACTGCACCTCTCCTGCTTTCCTTGTGAAATCTGTGGAAATCACTAATCTTCCCAAACAGAAGCAGAAAATGCTTTCTGATGTGAGAAACTCAGTACCAAATTTTGTCTTGCAAAAGATTTTTGTGGTAGGTTAACTACGTCAAAATAGAGATCTATTAATATCTCTATTATTAATAAAACCTACAGAGGAAGCAATTAACACAGCCTTAATGCTAAACAATTTTTGAACTCAGCACATTTAGACAAAACTACTCATCACAAAATTACTGTTCTTATTTCTGTTGGTTGCTAAACAAGGTAATACACTAATACTTACCACAACAGTATTATGCAATGATCCACTTTTAATGCACACCAGCATCCAAGAAATTAGATATAGCAAAAATCTCTCATGACTACTTAAATTTTAATCACTTTTTTATTGTTATACTGCAGGAGTCAAGAGTAGAGTAAACAACGTTCTTAACCCCACTGGGCCCTAAGCAGGTTCTCCTTACAGAAATGTGAAGATGTTGGTAATTTGTACTGTTCAGAGATGCTAAAAAGTCTGCCATCATCCAGTACCCCCTTGTATCATTAAAACCTTCTTAGACAGCTAATTCACTGACAGTTCAGGTACCTCAAATCCATCAATAGCACTGGGAAAAAAGAAATAGATTGTGGAAAAAATATTTCGACAAATCTTTAAAGCAACTCCTTAAAAAAATGCTTTGTTTGAGGATTTCTCACAAACTTGTACAAGACAGGAAAAAAAAGGCATAAAAAACTTCCATCGCCTGAGCTTGCTGAAGTAATCTAGGATTTCTATTGAGAAGGAGTGCTATTGAAATAAACAGTGCTATTTGGCTGGCTGAGTAAGACTGCCAGTAAATTAAATCTTCCATGTCTTCTACAAATATTTTTTTTTTTTTATGAACAGGTTTGTATCTATCCCAAAAATAAAATCCTGATGGTTCAAAATCCCAGGTTTTCTATACCTGGGATGAGCCTGTGTTTGACCAGTCTCCTCCTCAAACACAAGACAAAGAGATGTGCATTGAACCTGTTCATGTTTACACAAACTGCAGGGCTCAGCTGCTCTTGAACACAATTTCACAGAGCTGAAGTCCTCAGAGGTACCTCAGACCCAGTGCTGGACCTACTGGTGCTTCTGGTTTTCTACACATGGGGGAAAATCCTAGACTATGTCAACAGAAAGAGAAGCTCTGGAAAGGATGCAATGAACACAGAGAACATGAATCCAAAGGAAGGGAACCCAGCACTCAGGGTCAGCTCCAGCTCAAAACCAGCAGGAATGGCCTTGGCAATGCCCTCTGGGACAAGGTACTGAAGGACACAGAGCTACAACATTTCTTAAAGTCCTGGAATATGCTTAGTACCTTATTTAGAAGGAAAATAAAAGCTGTATGAACTTCTTCCAAACTGTCTCTTCACGCTGCCTCCAGTTAGCAGGTTTCTCCCCTCAACACCTAATTTAGGCATTCTAAATCCCTCATAACTTAGAACATTTATCAGCCATCCTTATGGTACTTGGAACAAACTGTTGAAATAAACACCATGACAAATGTTGGACCCTCACTACCTGTATTTTTCTATCCTGACCTCCCTAGCACAGTACTTTCATCAGTTTAGAAAGCAAAGAAAGAGGTACAGAGGTAAGATCTTTCCTGTCTTCAAAGTGTCTGATAAATATAAATATCAGCTTTACATCCATGACTCATGACATCTTATGACATTTTAAAGTATATTTAATAGCTTTAAAAAAAACCCCTTTAAATGGCTGTAGTCATTTACTGTAAATGTCCACTGTAGGTCACATGCTCATCAGATGGAGTACATTTAGCATGCATTTAAGGGCTTGCTGTTGCTCTTCAAAACAAAAAGATATAAATCTTAATACTCTCAGTTCTAATGTATGGATACAAGCCATTAATCACTCAGACAAACATGTGTAGGTTGCAGCCCTGTACATGCTTTAAGAATAGAAATCAGATGAACAGAGCTCACGCCTTCAGGTACATCTGTGCTCTCCCTAACCCTCAGCATTTGAAATTTGGTACAGAAGTTGAGTTGTGCTCTTCTTTCTGTAAATATGTACATCACCTGCAAGCCACCCCCTGCAGGGGATTTTTGGTTTGCTGTGATTTTTGAATGAGCCAGAGCAGACAGTGAACATTTCACTATGAACTGTCAATTCTTTCATGCAGACTCAAGTCTTCATCTTCCTTTTTTATTTGCCATTACAAACAGAAAAGGATATTTAAAATAATGGTGCATAAGCATCATTCTTATTCCAGTTCTGTTTCTACTGAAATCACTGCCAAGCTCCCATTGATTTCAGCATCACAAAAGAGCCATTCCATAAAGGACTGCCTCATATTTTATGAGTTTGGATTTCTTCTCTGGTACTGCTGCTAGAAACATTCCCATTCTAGGAAAACACAACAGACAGGTTTAATTTGACATATTTACATATTACCAAAAGAAAGTCTCCCAAACCCTGCACATTCATTTTCAGACAAGAACATTTAATAACAGTCTGCTAAAGGAATGATTAATGCACATCTCAACTCCAAATTTCAGCAGTGGAAGATATATTTGATGGAAGGAATATTTGATGCAGCTGAAGGAGTTGTTTCCTTCAGTAGAAGGAGAAGAAAATAAAAAGTTTGTAAGCATTTATACAGAATTGTCTGCTAAGAAAATAAAATTAAATTGTGAACATTGTCTTGTTCACATAAACAAGAACAAGAGTCCCTGTAAAGATTTGAGGCTAAAAACCAAACCCAATCTGGTCATGAGAGAAAGGGATGGGCAGATGTCAAACTTTCTTCTGCTCTTAAGGAAAGAACAGAGAATCTACAGAAAAAAAATTATATCTTCAAATAGCACATACAAGTTTTCTTTATATGTGGAAAAAGTGAAAGTATTGCCATTCCTGATTTCCAAAGGTACCAAGTAAACAATCACAGAAACACAGGATGGTTTGGGTTGGAAGAACCTTCCACCATCCCAGGCTGCTCCAAGTCCAGTCCAACCTGGCCTTGGACACTTCCAGGGATCCAGGGGCAGCCACAGCTTCTCCAACCTGTGCCAGGGCCTCCCCACCCTCACAGGAAGGATTTCTTCCTTCAGTCCTTCCAATAACTCAATATTTACTGTGGATTCCACTGTCTGAGCCTCAAGGTATTTTAACATGAAAATCTCCCAGTTCCTCTTCTCATTTATCATTGCCTACTTGAGGTTCACACTCCAGCAGCATTCAGTGTGCCAGACAGGGAGGAAGAGGCAAGGAAAAAACAAAAAGTATTTGTCAGATTAACACAAAACCAACCAGGAGATAAAGAGGAGCTGAGTGAGACTGTCAGACACCAGAAACACCACAGTGAGATGGATCTGATGGAGACAGGAGCCAAACCCACCCCGTCAGTGCAGAAAATTCTGTCTCCAAGGACTGGGGGAAACTCCTGCAGTGCAAGGGCAAAGTCATTTTGCCTTGAAGGCCAGATTTTAATCTGCAATGTAACATATATTGTGAGGTATCTTATGTTTTGCTGTTATCTATAGTGAGCCTTTATTGTTCAGGCAAAAGAGATGCTGAATTAAAAGGGGGCAGCGGGGTGAGATCCCTATACCACAAAAAGAAAAAAAGAAGGCATTGGGAGATAATAAAAAAATTTTAAAGTACATTGTGAGCGAGCATTATGTATTTTAAACTTGATCTATAGCTACAACTTTGAAAGAAATTATGAAATTAAGGTTTCTGAAACCCATTTTCTTGGAGATGATGACACACAAGACACTAAATAACAATTTGTCTGCACTCCCATAGAAAATATAAGCAACATCAAGAGCCTTTGTACATTTAAAACCAAAACCCATCCTCTCTAAAAAGTCATAAATAGTACCATGTAGAATTCTTACTAATATTGCAACTACCCATATTCCCCAAGTTCATTTGGGTAGTATCAATAAAATATTCTCCCCTGAGTCAAACCTTTGCAAAGGTATTCACTTAAAGAATTATCTCCATTAGAACCATTAACCTTGGTGCTCAGCCTGTTCTGCAATTTCTGACCCAGCCAACGACTTTAGAGATTAAAATGGGACTTCTGAAAAAAACCCAGCATGTTTTACAGAAAAAATTTATATCATAAAGGTAACATATTTGTAAAGATTGTATGATTTTACTGATCCTTGAGAAAAAGAAAGATTTCCAGAAACAGTACCTCTAACATGATGAGCTAAATTACTTTTAAAGTTTTGAATCTTTTGCTTTGAAAATGAACAATACAATGTTCACTGCAACAAAGAACAGAATTAAAGTTTTCATGCTAAATGCTTTATGTACAAATGGATTCATGTTCTACTTTTACTGGAGCTTTGTGGTGCTTTGAGAAGACACTAATAAAAGTGTTCATTATAGCTTAGGAAATGTGTGGAAAGAGATAGCTTTAACCAGAGCAAGGCTTGGTCCATGTTAGCTGAATATCTATTTAGACCACACACAGTGGTTAATATTTGCCAAAGAATGTAGCATTCTGCAGCAACCAGGTCAAAAACACAGTATGTCAACTTCCAATTAAGTTAAAAATAATGCAAAAAAATGTTTAACTTAGACCTCCAAGACCTCGTCAGCTTTTAATTTAAATGGCTGCTGGGAACAGTGTACAAAATCATATTTTATGAAGTTCTGAAATCTAGAATCATCTTTTAGAACAAATAATCCATTCAAACTGAAGTTAACCTCTAAATGAACATCCACTACAATAAAGCAGGAAGTACTTTACAGATTCAAGCTAAAAACACTGAAAGTCTGACTACCTTTGAAACTCAACCAGGAGCTTGCAAAAGAACTGGCACCCACCTCCCATCTCTGCAGCCACAAGGAGCTATGAGATTTTCATCACTGGAGTCAGAGCAATTATTGGGCCCCCATTCTAACTCCAGCAGACACTAATGCCTTTCACCACAAAAAGCAGCCAGCTCATTAGCATTCACTGCACGAGAAGCTTTTTTGGCTTTGTATGTTTTCTTTCTTAAAATTACTTTCTTCTCCACAGCCCCTGTATTTGCTGTAGCTGTGCACATCCATTACTGCACTCTACAGATAGGCAGAGCCATTTTCTGCTAAACACTAATATTATTTCAAGTACTTAGTATATTATTATGAAGTTTTGACAGGTTTCCGACGAGACAGGAAGAATATTTCCTGGCAAACATAATCCCACAATCATCCAAGGAGGAAAGCACCACAAAAGAAAACAAAAATTAAATTTGCTTTAAACAAACATTTTCTTCTAAGGTTTTTCTTTTGAACGTGATTAAAATTTAAACTAAATTAAAGCTCTGGATCAGAAACAAATTCAAAACGTTCTGTGATCCTCCAAAAAAAGACCCAATTCTTTTAATATCATATTTGCAGATTCATGTCATAGGGGAAAAAGAAATTTGGCTGCAATAAAGAGCAATTTAAATGTTCAAGAGGGAGTAAGACAAGCCCTCACTAGACCTCACAGTCAGCCATCCTGCTACTAACACAGCTCTCCCAACACAACCCAACACACACTGCCACGATGTCCCTCGAATTCTGAAATCCTGCACAAGCTGTGACAGAGATCCCGAGGCAAAAATAAATATATCATATATAATTAAAGACTATACCCATATATTCACAGAGGCAGAGTTCTCACTCTCTTAATGCCTAAGGAAGAATGCAAAAATATGACACTGCCTTGGGAGACTCTCCTACTCTCAAACAAGTTTTAAGCTTAGGACACTCAGAGTCAGAGACAACAAAAATTGTTGTCTAACAATTTTTTCTATTACATTTCTATCTGACCTACAATTCCTCTCGAATCCATGTAAATTTCAGTAGTCAGAAAGCACAGAAAGTTTCAGCTTTGCTACTTCCTTCTGCAGAAGTGATAAAATACAACTCTGAAAGATAAGTTTAAAATGGGTTATATGTGAAGGAAAGAGCACCCTGACAAAATAATTCACAACAACAACAAAAGGCACAAGATCAGTGTTATATAATGAAAATGATCACATTCATTCAGTTAAATAGTTGAAATCTTCAGAGAAATTCTCTCAGCTGGAACAGAAAATTCAATAAAAATGTTTCATAAATCTGAGCAGAAGCTTTAGGATTTGACTCATTGCTGCTACTCATTCTCAATCTTCAAATCTCTCTCAAATATTTTTATACTCCCAAACAGATCCTCACCACAAGTGATTTTATTTGCTGATTCAAGAATTTAAGTGCAGCTGCATAACACAGTATACTTTTTAAACAGAGGAGCAAAACAAAACACATCTCATGAGTAACTCTTAATCTGCCAGCAAATCAATTACAGAGAGCTTCTGTAAAAAGCATCTGAAAATCTGCTTCCAGTCAACACAACTTAGCCATCTGCTTCCCACAGATATCTGCCAGGAACGGGTTTGCAAAACCAAATTAACGGTGATTACACAAAAATATTCAAAATTTAATTTCAGCTTGCCAATCACTTTTATAGTCCTTCACATGCATGTGCAAAGAATCCTCCCCTCACCTCTTTGAAGTTAATGACATGTTTAAGCTGCCCCAGAAAAATGGCTCAAGCCACATTTAGCAGATTTGGATTAAATTAGCTTTGTGGGTGTCACTGCCGTGCTGGGAAGGACACAGCCACCCCTGGGGTTCACACATCCCTCAGCTGAAACACAAAGGCTGCTTCCCTCCAGCAGGGACTGAACTTGCTGCAGAACAGAGTGATACCTCTACTTCAAGTGCTTTGTTAATCCTGGATGAGGGCAGTTTTGGCTATCAGAGGTGTCACTTTGCCTCCTGACAGTTATTTATTGTACATCTGCTCACCAACTGTTCCACCACACTTGTTGCCAGTAGCCCCAGTCTATTCTAGATGCTGTATGTGCAACCATTATAATACTCCTTCCTCAATTTTTTTCTCTTTCTTTCAGTATCCCAAACTGCCAGTTTGTAGAAATTCCCACTGTTTAATGACTACCAATACAAAGTTAATCTTGCAAAGAGCCACTCATCATCTGGCCCTTTTTCAGCAAGCACAATGAAGGATGCTGATAACCACACAGGAGGTACTAACCTTAGACAGATGTGCAAATAATCCTTTCACATGAGGATAGGGCTGCAATTTTATCCATCTCTGTTTTTAAAACCAGGAAAAAATGTACAGAAATATTAGTTTTATATTTCCTCTTGCAAGACGTGCAGTGAATTACAATATAAGGTGTAAATACTTCTCTTCTTAAAACTATCAGAGAGTTTTTCAATCCATGCCTTTAAAAAAAGGCTAACAAAGATAAAGGGATTAAATTAGAAGCATCTGGATTACTCTGCAGCCAAAGTCACATCATTCCAATAACATTGTTCCAATTCCTTTAATTTCTGCTGCAATCTTGTTGTACAAGTATAAAATTTTATATCTAGCTACAAATACTGGAATCTCTGCCACTACCTCTGTTATCAGAACCAGGTTTTGAAGTTCAGAGCTCACATTTCTATTAAATGTAATATACAAATTTTTGGCCAAAAAGATAAATATTTTTCTCATGGCTTTTAGTTTAAACCATAATTTTTAAAAAGAATTTAAATTGAGTACTTGGATGCCATTTAAAGATATACTTTAATCTTTAGTTTTAGAAGAAAATGCATTTGTAACATGTCCTAGCACATTAGGAAACCATGTCATCATAAATTGTATTAAAAAGCTCTAAATTTTTGGGTTCTGATCAAAGTAAAACATGAGCACTCCTGCAATGCAAATCAGTGACTCAGTACCCCAAAACAGTGCAAACTAAAGCACAGAAAGCTGTGATGCTCTCATCACAGCTGATAATGGACATTAATTTACTTTATTAATAATACTTGAGATGCTGGCTTCAAAACATATAAAGATGCCATGGCCAAATCCAAGCAGGGTCCAGGATGGCTTTTGTTGGTGTTCCTTTTAAAGCTTTCCCACAGGATGTCACTCTTGCTCCATGGCCGTGGGGAGGGTGGCTGACAGACACTGGGGACTCCCACATTCCCCTCTCCACCAGGATCCATGACACAGGTATTTCAGCATCTCCCAATTTTCTAAATAAGATTACAGCAAAGACTGATCCATCTCAGCTGCCATGTTGCAAGCCCAAATATTTGCTGACTTTTAAACTAATTAAATCCTGTTCCAGTGCCTCCAGCTTGAAAAACTAGAACACTAACAAACCTGGAAATAGTGATGTTAATGCCTCTACATTGTCCCTACTTAAACAGAACATAATCCAGCTGAGGACATTAAAGAATATTCTTCCTTAAATTCCTGCAGTTTCACCTTTTAGGGCTATATAATTTATTTTGCAGATATTCCTGCCATTGGATAGATTTTTTTCTAACAAAAGAGTGACATCTCGTGGTGACACAGAAATCCTGGCTGGAGCACAGCTCATCTCTGCACGGAACAGAGAGCAAACCCAGCCCTGCCAGCTCCTGGAGCTGCAGGCAGGTCTCATCTCTGGGAGTGAGGAGATCCCCTATGGATCCAGGAATTTTGGCCATCCCTCTAGAGACAAGAGGTCCCCACATTCCCCTGCCTTTAGCCAGCCAGGCAACTCCTCACTGCCACCTTGGCCTGGCAGCCAGATGTGTGACCTGGAGGTTTGGCGAGAACTTCTCACACTCACACACATCTGGCAAAAATCTCTGCAAGAACACCAGAATCAGTGAGAATAAAGATTTTCTAAAATGCAGTGGGTCAAATTAGTCATAGCATACCACAAGATGCAACTGAGCTCAGCCAAAAATAGATTTCAATCACCACACCTGCAATTATACTTTCAAGATTAACTTTTTAGAAGTGGGGTTTTCAGTGTTCCTATTCTGTTCAGTGAGTACCTTAAACTCATAAGTATATGAGTACAATGTTTAGGGGATAACATTTTCAAAGGGATTTTTGCATATTTATGCCTTGTTATTGCAAATATATTTGCCTTAATAAGGTAAAACATGAATGCTCATACTGTTGACGGTTCAAAAAAGTTAAAGCAGGTGTGCTGAGGTTTTTTTAGTCTTTTATAGTAAATACTTTCTTGTTATGGAAATGATGAGAGTGTTTTGTACAGTCCTTTTGCCTGTTAGTGCTGCTTAATGGATACTGACACTTAATGAACAATGGATTTGTGAAGTGCTGTGCCTGAAACAAGGCGTCATCAGCAGAAATCAGAAAAGAAAATTTCCCATTCTGCCATTACCATATATGCAATGCAACAGTAATGAAGAGCAGGTGCACACATGTGTGAGTTGTTTTATACAAGAACAGCAAAACTGTCACTGTGGTCAGCAGTCTGTGAAGAATATAAACTAGAAAAATTACAATGTTGCAGAGGAAAAACCCCTGAAGTAATTACTGCAGTTTATTTAGCAGAATATGCACCTTTGCTACTCTTAAGGTACCTGGTGTTCCAGTTTGTGTTACCCAATGTTTTAAATAACCTGCCATCTTCAGACCCACAGTTCAAGCCAATTATGCTGCCTTTTACTGTACTCAGGACTGAATTAAAGCCAACAGGAAAACATCCCATGTCAACAACCCACTGATCCCAAATATTCCACCTCAGTTGTTCCAAAACAGCCATTCAAAGTGATGCAGGATAAACCCAGAGCTCCCATATGCAGGAATCAATTTCCATTCACAAAAGTGATGGATGTAATAATGCATCTGCAACATTTCTGAGAAAACTTTGAATCTTGCAATATTTAATGACTTTTCATGGTTGCAAGGCTGAGATTAGAACGGAGACAATTTTAAATCCATAAGGCAAATGATTACACCTTTCTTATAAAATATCTCAACTTATTAAAGACAATCTGATCATTTTATTTGGCAGCTGACACTTGACATGGAGAGCTCTTTTGCCTAAACTCTGTGAGGAGGTATTATTGCAGAAACAATCAGAAATCCTGAAGAGGTCAACAACCCAAACCATGCTGCTACAGAATAATATATTCTGAGATTCAGCCAAGAGCTCTATCAACAACAAAATTTATTCCCTTCCTTTTTTCACTGGAATAATCACCTTTCTCCAAGAGCAAATAACCTGCATTGCTTCTCTAAGTGCTCTCTGTACCTGGTATTCAAACTGCTGCTACATGGTAATGTCAGTAAAATACTGTAAAACTGCCCCTGGAAATCAGCTTTCTGAACTCCTGGCACACTTCACATGACTGAAGGGCTGATCTTATTGTCCTGAGGTTTTCCACATGTTTTCACACACCTTGCTGTAAGTTTTAATCATCACTATCAAAAATTCATACTGAGTTTAATGGGTCTAAAACCAACCAGATCTGAAGTTTCTAAAGAGCCTCAGAAATTGTCAATGTCTACTCCTTTTGAGGTGCCTAAGGAATTGATAAACCTCCTTAGCAATAAAGAAAAAATAAAAACAGAGATATAAGCTTTTGATGTCAGCATCTCAAATCAAAGGAAAACAAAAAAAAAACAGCTGTAAAAAGAGGCACAAAACGAAGAGTGGTCATGTAGGAGTTAAAAAACCTACACAAATTATAAAGTATATATTATGGTTTCTCATTTCAGGCATGATACCACAAATCTTAATCATGCAAAGAACTGCTTTGTTTCCTCATCAAAAGAGATGGAACTAGAGGGAAGTTTTAGCTCATTTAACTCATTGTTAATGACAGCGCAGGAATTCTTTCATCAAAATAACTTAAAGTAATATATTCATTCCTTTATATCTAATTACAAATATCCTGGAGGGTGAATCCAGATGAACCCAGAGTCACCTTGGCAAAGATGAGTTAGGTGAGGTCTCAAAATGCAAACCCCACAGGCTGCTGGTCCAGGATGAGAGACAGGATGGAGAAAGTCTGTGTGCAAGAACCTGCATCAACTCCCCACCAAAACCAGCTCTGCTAAGAGCTCTTTTAACTCTGGGGGACTTAGGCATAAAGGCAGGAATCACAATCATTCATATTTCCTGACCATATCCCCCCAGTAGAAGTTGGCATGGAAAGAGAATAAAATAAAATTGCAAGCAAGCAATTCCAGTGTTGTTTGGCACAGGAAGAAAAATAAATCCATTCCAACTCCATATAATATGGATTCCATGAGTCCAATCCAGTGACTGAAGAACTGAACTGGACACGATTTCAATCAGACACCAAAGACATGGCTGAACCACTTGACATGCAATGTCAATTCCCCAGCTCTCCTCCCTACCAGAATGGACCTTTAACAAACTGGCACCATGAAGAGCACAGCTAATGCTGAAATAAAGCAGAAGTCACAGAGAAAAAAGGCCAATTAAATAGTGAATTATTTAATCTCTTAAACAAATTAAATACAACAGAACATATTTACTTTATCTTAACCAAAAAGTAAAAAGTAGTGATCCTGAAAAATCACGCTGCAGATGGCGAACTTTTTGCTACTTTCTTACAAGCAGAACTGGACATTTTTGGTAACAAATTTCTTATGACTTACGGACACCAGATTTATACAACTGAAGAGATGAAGTAGTTTGACTAGTTTGTAATACAGATGTGCATTCTGATATGGTTGCATGGCTATAATTTCCAGGTGTTTGTGGGTGCCTGTCAGGAAGTCTCTGGATCCATGTTTATTTTGGCCAATGACTTGACCATTTTGGCAGTTTAACCACTGTCCTGATGGCTCTATTAGTTAACTTTAGCTGTACTCTGAAATAATACTCTTACAAGTAGGTTATGGTTCCTGGATGGATCTTGGTTGTTGCTGAGCAGGATCACTATCAGGAGTATTAATTTTCAGAATATTATCGTCTCATGGGTTTTCTATCAATGAAAATCATCATCTTAAAGCAGAAGCAACCTGCTCTCATTTGCAGACTAAAGGAAGGATTTGAAATCAAGATTGAAATCCTCATCATTAGAAGATACACCCTAAGACACAGATCACAAAATAATACTTTTTTTTGTTCAGCAACAAAAGTGTCAAATAAAATGCTTGATTACTAAACCTTATGAAAAAGATAATATTAGATGTCTTAAACTGATATCTTAAATTTTCACCTGGTTTACATTCTACTGCACTATTCCAAAACTTTGATGTTACAAAAACTGTTATTCCATTTTTTTCCTCCAGCACCTCCAGAGCTTTAATCAGGGCAGTTGAAATGTTCCTAAGGACTACAACATTCACCTCTCTGCTTCCTCCTCCACAAAGTTTATCTGCTGTGCCTATTGCCTGTCCTGCATATTGTCCACTCCTTTATGGATTAAATCCACAGCCTTCTGAAACCCCAATTGCTCTACCCTGGCATAAGTCAGGCACAATCTCATAAGTACAACACAGTTTGATGCATCACTGATATAAAACACAGCTACTACATTTCAAAGGCTTTTATTTCTTTTTATTTCCAGCTGATATCAACCAACCACTGCATCTACCCATGGGCATCATTTTCTACTTCTGAGAGAAGCAATAAAGAAATAAATAACAGATTTTTAGAATTTGTACTATAAAACTGACCACAGGACATTTCTTCTTACACATGACCATTTTTCCTGCACACAGATCTAGAAGGCAGGCCCAGGAGCAGTTATACATATTATAAAGTATTGCTATACATATATCACTCTTCAATCCTTATACATTTTTAAAGGTAAATTAAAAGGTAAATGAGAATTTATGTACTTCTGCACTAGAAATATAACAAGAGAAAGCTGGGATAAAATGAGGGTTATCAAACAAAAGCAATTTTGAACCATTTATGGAAGTTACAAACCAATTCTTGGTTTTCCAACTATTTCAAAACAAAAACTGTGGCCAGTATCAAGTGAGTATTTTGACCTTTCTAATCTGTCCTTTTCCCATGTGCTGCCTGCTCCACTTCCTGCTCTCCTTTCAGCTCCAGACACCCTTCCTTGCCCCCATTCCTAGTTGCAGATGCCTCACTCCATCCCATCTGGGGAGACACAGCCCCAGTATTTGCCTTGACTGTGCTGCCCCACCTGCCCAGAGGCTGAGATTTGGAGTAGGGACAGGAAATGTCCTTGAGCAAAGAAGAGATTCTTCTTTCACATTTAGTAAGTAGATCTCTTAAAGTCTTACAATCACCTAAATTATAACAAGAAACCCAGAAGTCAATACATCTTATACTGGAATAATGATTAAAAATATTGTCATTTTCTCCTCCATATCCTCCCTCTATAAAATCTGCTGTTTCAGTTCATTATGAAACCTGAAGTGACTTGTTTCACAATAAAGCATCCCTGTTAGGGAACCCTAACAGGTTTTATGTTTGTCTGTTTGCTTAAGGTAGCATGTAACAGATATGCCATTGCAGTAACACTCAAAAATAATTTTAAAAAAATTAAAAAGAGAGAACCAAATTTGAAGATATAAAGTACCTTAAGCAGATTTAAAATGTTGTAACAAAGAGGGGAGGAAGTTAATCAAAGTTTGGTTACTCTTAATTCTGTTCATGTAACACTGAATTCACTGTGTAAGTACAAAGCAGCACTCAGTTCAGTGCCTTACCCACCAGCTGACTTCTGCATCATTCAGAGAAAGAATAAGTCCCAGTTTCTGGCCAGGATGACTATCAGGAATATATTTTTCACAGGATTACTGTTCCAGTGCTTATGCCTCCATGAGACTCTCCCTCTTAAAACAGAGACAAACTGCTCACTCGCGAAAGTGAGATTCACCCAGTTAAAAAATTAAGTTGTACAGATCAGAAATGTAATCATGGGAGACAAGCTCTGAGAGTTTTTCAATCACTGAGGGGCTGCATCAATTTAAAGTCATGTTACATTAAAGAGAAAAACGTCTGGGAAAGTCTCCCAGTTGTCACTTTAGATTAGATTTGTTGTTGTTATCAGACTGTGCATTTTGTAGGCTTTTTTACATTTTAAAGATATTGCCTCATGCAGCTACACAGTGCATAAAGAAACAGGAAACATACCATTTTTTTAATCAGATTGCCTGGAGATGAGGAGTTTGCACAAATTAACTGGTAGTCTAATAAAAAAATTTAAAAAGGAAATACTCATGCACATCTTCTTGAAGCTTATTAACATTTAAACTTTCACTACCTTGGAGTCACAGGGAAGCCACCCAACTTGACTTTGCTCCACAGAAGAAAAGCTTCCATTCTTCCAACAATAAACCAGAACCCATTGTGAAGACCTCATGTTCTTGGCCATCTCAATTGCAATATTTTTTGGTAAATTTCCAACTATATTAATGGATTTACCCACGTATCCTACACTAAATCTGCTACAATGGCTCTCAGAATCAGGCCCTCATACTAGACAACTACCCACTACACAGACAATACAGGATTTCCCTAGATAAAAATAAAATTGAAAAATTTCAGTTTATTTCTGCACGATTTCAAGCTGACCTCTGATCCATAGCATTTACCAGAGCTTTGGAGAATTATCTTAATTACTCTGATTGTCAAGCTGTCATGTAAAGGATTCCTGAACATTACCATATGTATTCATGTTGTCAAGCACTGTCTCAGACAAGTGCAGCAAAGCCACTGAATATGTTGCTCTATGTTACTGTTTCAAGCAAATATTCAAAGTAATATTCATACAACACAATGATTTAAACTTGAATTGCATACAAGTATTTTAGCTATTAAAATTACACCTTCTAAAATGAATTAAGGGATTCCTGTAGAGCTTTTAAGTGTAGTTTTCAGTAATTGTAATCTTTCTATATATATATAGTTAGTAGCACACTAGTCTAAGTTCAAATATTGACAGGACACTCTTTAAATCAACTGCACCCCTTTGATCTAGACCTTAACTTTTTGATACTTAAGGCAAAACATCAGGGTCAGAACATGCAGTACCTCTCTTCTTGCAATTTTTCATGTGGTGAGAAACATTCCCAGACTTTACTAAAGGGAAACAATTAGAAAAATTGGAAAATGCAACAGTAAGTTGACAGGATGTAAGCAACATCCATTCTGAGTTCAGCAACATCATCCCAGCAGGGAGAGCAGCTTCAGGATTAAATCTGTTTAAACACCTCTGACCTCCCCAGGCAGCTGCCAATTCTGCACAAAGTTTGTCTGTAGAACACCAAAATTAAGAAGCAAAGTCAGGCACTTACAAAGAGTGGATTTTGCTCTTTTATTTTGGTTTTGGAGTCACAAGACTTTCACCAGTTTGGTGGGATTTCAGCACCATGGGGAAAGGAGGTCTTTTGAAGCCATTAATGTTTTCTTACTAATGAAATGAATTCCTTTATACAGATGGAAACCCTCTTCTACTTCATAAAATTTGGTTGGAAAAAAAAGCCCCTCCCAGTCTCCTCAGATGCCACAGAGGCACCCAGATGAACCAAACTAAACCCAACCTCTATGAAAGATCTTTCTGCTCCAAGAGAAGACAACGGAGGAGTTTTTAAGCTTTACCATTTCCTTGAGACCCACCACATTTATGGAAAACACCACAGCCTGACATTTTTAAATTATTAACAAGTTTCAGACTTGCTTTGCTTTTTCTGAAGGTGAACTTTCAGCCCTGTAAGGAGCACCAAAAGGAAGAATTTTATCCCAAAGTATGACAACTGTAACAAGCTAGGTCTTAGAATAGTACATCTTTAATCTAACACCACAGTCCTAAATCTGTTCTGGTTCTACAAATGCCTCTAGTTATTTCCTTTTTATCAGTGAAGAAAATGAAATAAAAAGTATTTCATACTTAACACCAAACAGACCATGTTACCCCAGAAGACGTGCTTAAATAATTCAGCTGTTAAAAGGAATCTTTAACTATAAATGTACTAAATTCCAGTGCAAAAGATTAACTACAAAAGAAATTAACACTGCCTAAGGAGAAAGAGATAACATTTTTCTAAAGCATTTCTAAAGCTTTTTGATATGCTATTTTTTAGAATTATATCTGGAGAGAACTAATATTTTTAAATGAGACTTTCAGAGCTGCTCAAATTGTAAAGTACCATTTGTGCCAGTCCAAGAGTTCTGAGGAACTTGGTTTTCTCCCATGAAGAAAAATCAGTACCCAATCTTTAGCCACTAAAATCAGAATTTGATATTCAAATAATATTCACCTAAAAAAATGTTGTTCCTTCAACAATCTTGTCACAAAAATCAAAGCAAAATAACATTTTCTCCCCTCAACAACTTAGAAGTTTCCAGGGCTTTATCATCAGTCGAAGCAGTCTGTTTGCATTCTCCAATACAAACTGACAATCTAGTGATACAGTACATTAAAAATTCTCTGTAGTATTGACTGCCTGAAGCTGATGCTCCCTTGCTAAATGCAGTGCAGTTCAATTAACAGCTCTTCAATATACAATTTAATTTTTCTTTCATCTTGATCCACAGCCCAGCTTGAAATGAGGAATGTTGGAATAGATGTACTTTAAATATTGAAGCAAGTCCTTATAAATAAATCTATCAAACTCGTAATGATTTCTGTCAGAACAGGACCAAACAGATGAACCTGAATGTCTGTGACTTTCAGGTTTCTGCATTGTTTTTCTCAGCTTTATTCCCTCACTCAATTCCTGGCATGGGGGAAGGCTCCAAAAACTCCTCCAAAGGAGCAGAGGAGCTTTTCCTTTACTGCACCATTCTTAGAACTGAAAGGAACAGGTTTCTGCTGATGCTTTATTAAGTCTTTTGCATGTAAAAATCCAACTTATCACTTATGTCACAATATCTCAAGGACTTTTAATTTAAGAAGGTCATCAAACAGAGAAGTACGTGGCACCAGCTTCCATTGCCAAATCTGCACTCAACCAATCCTGAACTGAAAAATAAATATTTTATGCATAAATACTACCCTGGATACCATTCCCCCCCTGCAGTGTGAAAGTACATAGTACACTTCAAATTTTCTCTAGGTAGTCATGCCATTTCAGAGGAAAATGTAAGGTTAATTTAACCAGGACAGAATGAAATATTTCATTTCAAAGTTCCTCTAAGTGGGACACTGCTGAAGGCAGCTATTAATATCTCTTATAGCATGCATGCTCAAGGAAACACTGTGGGCCAGCTCCTTGCTCACAGGTATTCTCCACAGCTTTCCAAGTGGGAGGATTTACTCCAGTTCATCAGAAGGGAAAACACTCCTGTCTTAAACTAGAGGCACTTTCTACTCTTTAAACATTCACAGAATTCACCTGACAACACTCACTGCCTCAGACAGCAGAGAAGCACCACGGCCAGGGAGGGCTCCCAGCCTGCACCAGATGAGCTTGAAGCCAGAGAGGTTTGGCAGGAAAACATAAACAGCATTGCAAGAACAGAAATCCATTTCAGATGAGCTCAATCAAATGTTCTTAATTAATGCTTAAGTGCTTGGTGAAATATACAGCTTTACCTTGTTTGTGTCCATATTTATAATAGTGTTAGCTGAGATGGCAAGATTTTATTCTTAAATGTTACATTTCTTTCTTCTTCATGTATTTTTAATCGTTTTACCTAGATTATCACTTTGAATGCTGAAAAAAATCTTTATAAAATTAACCAGTCTCATTATTACCACCATTTCCTTTTTCCCTTTATTTCCAGTCCTACATTTTTAAAAAGTATCTCAGTACTGTATTTAAATTGTCACTGAAATAACATTCAGCATTTACAGCAATTAACTCATCATTACTGTGAATAACCACACTAATTGGGATGCTCTACAAACCTGCAACACTGCAGAATTAAAAATAAACATAACAAAGATACAATTTACAACTAATCTATACTTACAATTAAAGTTAGTTTCGAGATTTATTTCATTCTATTATTTTTTATTAGCTACAGCAGACAGTAAATGGGGTGTACTATGTTCTGCTTTGCAAACACCTAGATTATAAAACATAATTACACAAATTAATTAGAAATGAGTACATAGACTCATGTCTCTGTTTGTAGCCATAACATGTTAAACATGACCATATTAATGAACAGTTCCTAAAATGTATAAGCTGGTATAACTGAGGAAAACATTCAATCTCCCTGCCCACATCAGGCATAAATGTCACAGAGAGGGTCACCACCACTCCACATCTCCTGATGTTCTGTTTTGCAGCCGCAGGCAGTGTGCAGGTCCTTCCAAACAGCAGTGACAATTCCTGAGAACATCTCAGCACCCAAAGCAGAATACGAGTGCAGACTGACTTTTTCCCTGAACTGGGTTTTGTGCTTTATTTCCCACCTACTCTCAAGGGTTCTCTGATGTCTAAGAGCCTAAAGTCCCTTCAGTTCTGCCCACTGACTGCAAAGTTGGTTCAAAGCCTATTTTGCCTGGCTCTAGTAAAAACAAAGTAATAAAAACTACCCCCAATACTCATTTTGCTGCATTAATCCCATGCTTTTATTTGATAAGCAAGTTTTTTTGTTGAAGTTAATATTCTGTCTCGGTGACCCCCAATGAAACAGGGGAAAGAACAAGTTTAGCACACCACCTCCAAAGGTGATTACTAAGATAAAAGGGAATTAAAGGATGGGGAGAAATTAGAAAGGACAGTAAATTAAACAGAAAGTATGATGCTTTGGCTTTATAGTAATAAAAGGTTTACAAATATAACTGACAATCACAGAAATTATTAGCACTTTTTAAGCACTCTACTCAGCAAGTCTGTTTTCAAGACACCTCCTGCATTCCTGTTGAGCTCCAGCTATGCTTGTTTTATGTCACTTATGCTGCTCTGTACTCATATAAGCCTGATAATTATCTTCAGTTTTATAAGCTATTGTGGATCATGAAACAAGTCAGTGCTTCTTTTGATGCCCACACAGTAGTCCCTTGTCACTGTTAAAACTGCAAGTGATCCTGCAACCACTTTTTATTCTTTTTTTCCTTCTTTTTAATGCATAACAATCCTGCAGTTGTACTACACCATCCTGGAGTTACTGTTTTCCTGCCCTACATTAAGTGTCACAGTAAGACCTTGAGATTTTTGGGTTTATCATCAAGATTCCTTTAAACATTATCACCCTGTCACAGCACTGCAGATCCACAAGTAGGAAGAAAATAATCTCTCTACCTTTTTCTTCCCTGCACTGAGCTCAACCAAAATATATTTCTGTATTTCAGAAGAGTCATTAACCATATTGATAGACTTAGCTTACAAGCTTAAGAAAAATCTTAAAGAAATCTTAAGAATCATTGCAGGCTCTATGACCCATCAAATCAAATTCTTTGGGATCTGAAAAACATTTCTAAGTCTAAAACCACGAATGCTGAGTGACCTCTTTGGTGTTGTTTTCATTTCTGGGCAATTTTTAGGGTAAAGGCTCATTTTAGAATCGTGACAGAGAAAACTAAGACACAACTAAGAACACAACACACACCAGGTTAGCAACAAGTGTGCCCTGCACTTAACAAGCAAGAGTGTGTTTTGTTATGAAGCATTCTGCTTCTTCAATGAGCTGGAAGAGCTACAACCATTGCCCACTAACACTGCTTGCAATACCAACAGATATCCCATCCTGTTCACTTCTGCTGATGAAATAAACTAATAAAGTTGAGGAATTAATGGGAAAGCGTGATTCATGGAAATGTGTGACATCCTGAACACAAAAGCATGAGTCTTTTGTTTACTTTTAATAAAATTAAAGCAAAGAACGACTCTGGCGACAAAAACCACCCACCAGATTTTACCACGACTTCCACAAAAACAATGACCAGAGTGCCCATTAAATCCTGAGCCAGGCAGTTTTAACATGCAGGGAATGGAAGCCATGCAGAGGCAGAAGAGGAGCAGTGCTATAATTACAAGGCAGTGCTGTGCAGCCCAGCTAATGCCTGCTCTGACAGTGCAAGGCTATTCCTGCTCCCCCGAGCCCCGCCGCAGACAGGGCTCACTCTAATTGGGTCCAAAGCACAACCCACCAGCACAGCTCCTCCAGCCCAGGAATGGTAATTTCCACACCACTGTAAATAGTGTTTGCAAACAATACAAACACGGTAATAAGAGGCTAGGTGGGTAATTAATGTGGTTACAAAGCAGCTTATTTGCATTTTTATTTAAAACTGCCTTCTTTAAAAAGCTGCTCAGATTTCTTTTTGCAAGAGGAGCCTTGGTTAAGGAATAGAGCAGTAATTACTCTCTTTAGGGGTTCTTTTATACATTCTTTAGGGAATTAGAATGAAAAGATAAGCAGAATTATAAAGGGAATCATGTAAAATATGAAATGCACTATAAACACTTAGTACTGTATTTACCATAAGCTAAGCTTGTCTTCTTCATTAATGGAATATATTACAAGCTTATGTTACAATCAGATTAATTGTGAAGATGGTTTCAAATATATATACATATATCCAGACACTTTAATTCCTCCTCTCCCAGAACTGACAGCTAGAAATTCAGTGACAGCAGAACTCACCCAATGTAAGAACACATCTATCTGTACCACAGTAAAAAAGTTTTCAATGTCAGCAACATTAAATAGTTTTATAAAACACATTCTGAAAGGTTAATGAAAAACCCAAGTCACACTAAATATATAAATTAGCAGAGAAAACCCAAACTTTGCATCCTATAAGCTACACTCAAGTCAATGTACAAAGTCTATTTTTTTATAAAGACAGACATCCAGACAGCTTGGTGATATATTTGAGCACACAGTGTCTCCTAGTGACTTTAAACTGAAGACCAAGCATAAAGTGCAGTTTTTAAAGGGGTTATCCTAAGGTCTGTTGCTGTCTGGGGGGGGGGGGGGGGGGGATCTTAATTTTTTTTTTGTTAAAAAGCTCAAACTGCATTTAAGTAGTATTATTATAAAGCTTTAGGCATGGTAGGGATTTTGTGACTCACATTTCCAGATTAAGAACAGCAGGGCTGTGCTAAAGAAACAAATTACCAAAAAGATCACTTCAACATTTCTATGTATAAAATTCTGCTGACTGGAGGAAAAAATTAAGGAATAGTAAAATACTGTGACTTCTTTTCAAATTACATTTTAGAATTATTTTTTTTAACACACGTGTAACAGATATTGGAATGTGAAGAGAATTATGAGAGTAGAAGCAGTTAAGCCAACTCAAAAGACAACTTTTATCTTTACTGGAGGAAACCATGGCCAATTGTCTTACTATGCTAAAAACCCTGCAACCTGATAGCTCTGGGAGTGCTCAGTCCCTATCAGCTGGTACAGTCATTAACTCAGACACACCTGGGTGCTTTAGGGTGCAAACAGATTGTGGGTTTACTCCTGTGCAGAAACCCAGGGCACCAGGAATATTTCTCTGTCTGCTCTGGGGTGCCCTGACCCCCAGGGGAGCACTGACTTTGAACCTCATTCATGGAGAAAGTTTCCCAGACTTCAAGATAGACCAGAATCCACAAAAGTGTGAAATAGATTATAGAGAGTAGTGTAGGTGTGTCACTGGGTGAGAAATTTAGGGTTTGGGATTTTTAGTATGTTGTGGATGGAAGCAAAATGGAGGGCACAGGGTGTCATCCTGAGTTTCTTCTTCAGGCTTCCTGTTCCTTTTTCTCCATGGGTTTGGGAGGCATTTTGCAATTGGGCAGAAAAGTCCCCATTGCAGCTCTGTGGGATCAGTTATTGGGTTAAAAGGGAAAATACTCCAGGTGTCAGCTCTTAATTGGATAGTTCAGTCTTAAAAGACCCTGGAACAAGAGACTGTTGGCTATTTTGTGCCTTCTAATGAAAAGCTGCAGAACTCACAGCAGTGAGACTGTTTCACTGATAAGAAATAACAAACACTTGAGTCTGAACATGAACTACTGTCTCAAGTGCCTTCAATCCAGACCCAGAGAAACCCATACTCCTGGATTTGGGCAGGGGTCAAGGTCTAAGGGTTACCTCAGGTTTGGGGGTTGGAAGCTGTTAAAGGCAGCATGTCCCCAGTGGAAGCCTGGGAGGGGCTGGGCTGCTTGCTCAGTCATGATAAATAATCAAACTCTATCTGTTGTACATATCCATACAGCACCAGGGCTAAGTGCAGATGAAAATGTAAGTGTGAAACAGCTCAGCTGTAGCCAGCACATCAACTCTGCAAGTAACTGCTATCAGTATTCAGGAGGATGCCCAACCCTGAAAGTTAGGGGCTTAACACATCTGCTATATAATTCAGACTCTGTTTTACAGCAGTTTCATTACTAACCATAAAAACTGTAACAGTGGAACTGTATAAACAAACTGAACAGTGTTTTTACTGTAAAACATGAATGTAATATAAATATTTGCCTTCCCCTTTTCTCAGCATCTGTAATGAAATCAAATTCATGCCATATGTTTATGGTGTACAAAAAAAAAAAGATCTCAACAATCCATCCATGTAAATGTTGATTGTACTGTTCCATGTTTTTAACTTCATGTGGGAGGATTTTTAAGCATCTGTATTTGGAAAATAGCTTTGCAGCTCACATCACTCTCTTAAGGTTTCTCAACTGAGCAGATTACTCACAGAAACTTACTGAATTCTTAAACATTATGGCCAAAATCTGGTCATACATTCATATTGGTCCTAATGAGTTGCTGCCAGCAACAGGACTGGGTAATGCAACAGGACTGGGTAATGTTTATGCTGTCAATTCTCCACCAGTAACATACAGTCTGACTGCACTGCAATTAGTTAATTAAAAGATCCCTTCATTTCAGAAAAATCTGGATCACATCCTAAAGAATTAAACAAGGCCTTATACTCAGCAGAGGCAATAATTCTGTAGTTGGAGTGTCCACAGCTGGAAGTGAGACAAGTTGATGCAGATTTTTTTTTTTTTAATTGCATTAGCAATTCATTTAATACAAGATACTGCCCCTTCCTGCAAGGCCTTTTCCCCACAGCAAGGTTTGGATAAGTCCCTTTAACATGATTCTTCAGCATGGGCACTGCTCAAGCACTGGAAAATGAAATATGTCCATACAAGGCCTTTCTAAGTGTATATTACACTGCAATGGCATGTGAGCCAGCAATACAGAGTTTAGGATATCCTGCTTTGAAACAAGATCATTCTTTATCACAAAATAATAACAGAATATTGGAAGCAATATTCTCACAGAAGTTCGTGTGCTTTACTTGTAGGATACCCTGAAATATTTCCTATTTTGAGGATTATTTTTAAGAGCTGTTATTTAGCACCACTTTGAAACCCTTTGATTCTGTACTAACAGAATCAGTGGGGTTTCAGTCAGTATTTACTACATCTCCAAAGCCATCTCCTAGGTAGTCTCCAGCTTTTCCCATAAATGAAAACCTACCACTAACCATGAAGAGGTTTACAAAAAAACCTAAACCAAGAAGAGCAGTGGAGACAAAACACTTTCTGGGAAAACAGAGCCCTTTCCTCGAGGGGAAACACACACAGTGACCACATGAAAACTGCTGCCCATGGACTGGTAAATGTGCCCAGTTTGCTTCTGGTCTTTCTGCACTTCACAGGATCACAAGTGGAATACAAAGACTCACTTATCAGGTTTTAATTTCATTCAGTTACTTAATCAGCAAGAATATAAATCACTCCTTCGGTGAAGAATACTTCAGGGGAAAGGAGTACAGCAAGGAGTCATATTTGTTTGGTTGGTTTTCTTCACAGCTTTTCTCTCTTCTCTTGTCACATCTCTACCTTTGACTACTTAAAAAGCAAAGTCAAATGTTCTTTTTACAGTTTAATCTAATCTTTAATATAGAGGTAACACTGAGGAATAATTACCAAAGAAAAATTAGACTTTTTATGAAATATTAAACTTACAGTTTATCTTTTAATATGTACTTCAAAGACTACTTGACAGGAATAAATAAATGAGAACTTCTTGGCAAGAAAAGCTGTGATTTATGAAATATTTTATTCATTCATATTCTTAAGTATTTTCTTGAGAATACCACTAACATCTGGAGCTACGCAGTCTTATCCAAACATTCTGCTCATACTCAATTAGAAAATTATATCAATAATAATGTAAAATAAATTACCTAGCCTCTCTTCCTGGAGCATAGATTTCCATGTTTGTCAGAGCAACTATGTGTACAAACAGCACTGTAGTGTTTTTCATTAAGCCTCAAAGTCAATTAAGCTACGAATTGGAACAATCATTCCTCCTTTGCAAAGTATTGATATTTTTCTTGGCTGCTTTCAGGCCTTTTCAGTACTCAAGGAGAGATTTATGTTTGACAATTTCTTTCTGATTAAAATGAATCATAACTCTAGAATTCTAATTTCCTCTTTTCCGAGCAAGAAATTATCAAACAGTTTTAAATTGATATTGAACGTCATTGTGCATGAACACTCATTTTCCAGATATCAAATGGAAAGCTCTACTGATCTCTCTTTTTATCTGCTGCCTTTACACACTTTCTCTTCCTTTTTCTGTCTATATAAAAATGCATGTGTATAAACATTAGATTGCACCAATATAATCAACCATACCCCTCCATAAAAATTATATTTGATAGACCAGCCAGACCAATCACATTAAAACTTGTCACAATGCTTTACACAAGGCAATTACCCTTTATTTGCAATATTAGCAAAATTCTGCTGTAGTTTAGAAAGAAAATAACTGGAATACTGCAGGTTGCAAACAAATGTCACTTAACCAAAGTAATTAGCAAGTTTATATGGGTAATCCCCACTCAAATGGCTCAAATTCCCTATAAAACAGCTCTTCAGGCATAAATTGTTACAAACAAAGTTCTCTAGATTTGTCTACAACAGCCAGTTAAGATCAGTTTCCATTTGCTTTTTAAACATAATGGCAGCTAATCTGAAAAAAAATCTTATTTTCTCCCATTATTCCTGCTTTTTTCTCTAAATCTTAACAATTGGATTTTCCCAAGCCATTTAGCCATCCCATTTTGTCTTTATAAACTTGATTTTCAGCTTTCACTACAAGCAAACTGAAGCTGCATTTTTTGCCCAACAACTGATTTAGAAGTACAAGAGGCCCAGGGCAGAGAGGTGTCTCTGCAGACACTGAGTCTGTGGCATTCCAGACAGGGATGTCACAAATGGACTCACTGGGTGACCCAGCTGGGTGGTTTTCCTTATGTTGTTTTATGTACACTGAACTTAATCTTTAAATGCTGCATTACACTAGGTTTGATTTGGTTTTGGTTTTTTTCTGTTGTGGCTTGGCAGAGGTGGTGGTTGGGGTTTTAAAAATTACATTTTTTTTCCACATATATTTCAGGCTCTAGTTAATACAGGCCATCAATTAGACAATTGTATCAAAATTTGAAATCTCAAGTTGTTCTGTTACACAATTTTAATTATCTTCTCTTCTTGCAAAGTAGGTGGAACTCTTTTGTATGTACCAAGAGTGGAAAAAGAAATATTCTGTGTCCAACATCTAAACCTTGAGTATCAAAGGATACTGTCCCACAGAAAAGTCAGCACAGGGTTCACAGTGCTTTTGGTAATGTACATGTTTTTACAGAAACACCAATTATATTACAACAATTTAAAATAAAACTCCAAACTTAGGACAGGTAAACACACTAGAACTCCATTTGGCAATGGTTTGAGATTTTTTTGTTATAAGAGCATATTTCATGCAAATGGAGAGGTTTGGGAATTCAGTTGAAGAGTAGGAATGTATTTATCAGATTTCTACCCCTCAAATTACTGGAGGAACTTGTCTTTAATAGTGCAGTTCAGAGATTCAATCTCAAAGATTTACAAGAATATATAAACCAAGTAGGTAGCACCGTTGCTACTGAAAACACTACCTGAGTACCATGAACGTGAGTGAGGCTTGGTAAGGCTGCAACCTAACCAGTTTCATTTTTCTTTAAATTGATTCCAAATTGAAAAATAAGTCAACTTCCTTTCAATAATTTTGCTTTCCCCAGGAACAGAAGAGACAAAATTCTGTGCCTGCTTTGAAGCTCTTTCTAGTAGAACACTTGCAACTAAATATTGAGAATTCATCTCAATCAGATGCAGATGTTGTTGGCATTTTTTTAAACTCTTTCATTTTTAGGAAAAGAATTTTCAATTAACAACTTCCTGTAGTTACACCTATAAGCTAAAAATTAATATTTTACATCCATATTTTAATATTAGAAGCAAATCAGTCAAATTAATCTTTGTCTCTTTGTTTTCAGTAGCTGATTTTGGGGCTGGTTTTAGTGTTTGTTTTCCTCAAGACTGCTTACAATTTGATGTAAATTTTAAGCATCTTGTAATTCATCAACTAATTCTCTCCTGGTTATACACTCCAAGTAATTAAAGTTCAGTAATAACTTATTCTTTCTGCTCCAGCACCTGCATTTCATTTGTTTATTTTCCCAGAGTCATAAATCTGAGGGACTGTCAAAGTGCCATAATATTAGTGCAATAATCAAAGTTAATTAGTCCCTCTCAATAAACAACAACAAAGCCATTACAAAGATGCATTGAAGGTTTTCCAGCTACCGCTTTACAGATGAGACTCTTTTTCTGAACAATTAGAATTTGAAAACTGTTAGTAAATAAATGCACTGTTTCTGAAGTAATTTGACCTTCAATGTTCTTCATTCAATTAACAACTCATTAACTTTGGGTGAGATAATACAGGTATTTAAGACAAGTATTCTGAACTCCCATTGTCTTCAAAGTGGTCAGAGATAGGGTTAGGATGAAGAGGGTAATGGGATATTTTTCAAATAAAAGATGTTCACCACTGCCTAATTTTAGCTAGATAACACCCATATAAACAGCCATATTTAGCTGGACTGGGAACATCAAATTCAAATAGAGTATCACCAAATCCAGTTCTATTGGATGAGAATAGACACTGTGCTGGCCTCTGCTGGAATTCTCTTGGAATTCTATGCTTGTGAATGTTTTTTAATTTTTTTTTTAAATTTAAAAAATAAGAGAGCTTTAATGGGATGAAAACAGCAAGGAAGACATTTTTCCCAACCAACCCTTTACTGTAAATCATTCATATGATCTGGGCAAGAGAAAAAGGCCTAAATCCAAAGACTGATTCTTCATGAAACTTGTGGTTAAAAATTAGCAATATTGAAAGTATATCACTTATCTGGAAATACACGAAATAAGCACCATTTGTTTTGCATTAATAAATATTATAATTATCTTCAGACTACTTATGTGTAAATATTGATACTACTGAGTGCTCTCCCATGTCATTTGGGAGCAGCTGAAATACTTTGAGAGCTCAGGAAATAAAAGCAAAACACTCATCACTAATTTTAGCTGGAAAGAAATAAAAATCCAAGAATTTGATCCATTGGTCTTTTATTCATTTAAGTGTAGAGATGTCACCACATTCTCTCCTGGAAGTCAGCAGTCCCAGCAAGCTCAAACAAAAGTAGCCTGCAATCCTTGCCAGCAAATAAATGATTGTGGGAGGAATAAATTAGGACAGCTGAATATATTTTAATAAAGGCCTTAGAAGATGGTGTAAAAAAACGGGGATCAGGGAAAGGAATCAAAGAGCAACAAGGCAATAGATGGGACTGAAAAGCTGGTGCTTGTGTGACAAAAATGGGAGAAAAATGAAAGAAAGTGGGAAGAAGCTAGAAGGAAAAAACCACTGTGATAGCCTGGCAGCAGGGCATCACAGCCTGATGAACTCAGAAAAGGAGAAACATTCTTGTGTTTGGAAATTACAGAAATGACCCTCTGAAATCTCTCACTAAAGAAAAATTATGGGCAAAACAGTGGCTGTTTTGGAGGACTGTGCCCATCCTCCTTTGCGTAGTTATTCACTTTGGTTCTGGAATGTCCCTTCCAGACAAAAGGGACATTCCAAAACCAAAGTTCTGGAATGAAGCAAGCCTCAGTGGTTCTCCCAAACATTTTTTTTCCCTCACAAAGCATCCACAAACAACATGGATAAGATCACATCAAGCCTTGCAGTCCAACACACTGACAAGGAAGGAAAAACCTCAATCCCCCACGCAGCAGCAGCTGAGCAGGGCATTACCCAATAAGACCAATGACTTTTTGCACAGACTGTGGCACGTGCTCACGATTGTGGCAGCGCTGTGTGTGCCTGCTGGCAGTGCCCAGAGGATGTCAGACCTTGCAGAGCCCAGCCCCGTGCTGGGCACTGGATGTGCACTCACCCATTCCCCCAGGATGCGCTGCACGGCCGCGTCGCCTCGCGCCGGGCTCCTGCAGGCCAGGATGACACACGCCCCGTGCAGGGCCAGGGACTTGGCAGTTTCAAAACCTAGGATAAAACATGGTCCTAGTCACAAACAGATCCCAGGAGCAGCACAGAGCTATAAAATTACCTGAAAACATGAGCCACATATTTAAGTGCAGTTAGGCTACCTGCAGTCTGCTGACCTGAGAGTCACCTGGACTCAGCTTTTAAGAGAAATGACGAAACACAGAGACCTCAACTTGATCAGATCTTTTGGACAATAATTGTATGTATTTTCTGTAAAACAACTTTGGCATCTTCAAAAAACAGACTCAACTTCTCTGCCTACCAGTGTCCTCAGCTGTTGAAAGGGCAGGATTGGATGTGCCCCTTCCTTGTTTGACTGTGAACAATGTGCCACACAGAGAGACTGCAGAGCCACTGCGCCTGGCAACTTCATCTGGAAGTGACAGAGCGTCCAACACTGCGCTCCAGGCTCTTTAGATGCACAGTTGGCCTCAGAGTCATCAATCTGAGGACCACCTGTGGCAGGGGGAACAAAATGTTGTTTCACTGTTCAATTCACCAATGAAAAGCTGCATAGAAGTTGGTCCAAACTAAAGTTCATTAAATGGGAAAAAAAATCTGTGAGAATTTACAACAGGAGATGAGGACTTTTGGGGAGAGCAGAATGCCCATGAAGTGCAGAGAACTGAGCCAGAATCTGGGTTTCTACCAGTAGTCAGCTACTACATATTTATGATGCAGTTAATGGTATCACTGGGTGTCCATCTCCATGGAGAACTGTGCCAATGACAGGAATGGCCTTCTAGCTGAAAGAGGCATAACACAGCTTAATGAGTTCAATTAGAAAAGCCTAAACTATGAAAGGAAGAATCAAACTGAAATGCCTAACAATCTGTATATGTGAAGAATTCAAAGAGGAGAGGCATTTGTTTTAGTTTGATGACATTTAAAGCATGTTCATGATTTCCTGTTAAAAACTGTTTACCAAAAAGCCTATGAAGATGGGCTGTCTCACTTCCAAAACACCCTGGAGTAACAAAATCCAGTTACAGCACAAAACATAACTTACATTATAGAAACAACAGACACCAAGACAAATTCATACAATTTTCTGCAATTACATACTTACGGTATTTAAGTCCAAGCAATTTTCCTGTATCTCCTTTAAAGCCATTCACTGCACCAAGCAACTTTAATTACCTGGATAATTCATTGCATGCACATGAATTCAGCTACAGCATATGCAAAGATTTCCCTTGTTCCTAATTCCACTTTAAGCATATTTAACTAGAATTTTTCATGTAAAAAATGTAAGATGTACCATTAGCTAGATGTATGCTTCTTGTTTTGCACAAGAATACTCATTTTAACTATCTGACCATATTATTAAAAACTAGTTGGAATGCCTGGGAATAGTTTTGCTATTGTTAAACAAAGATTGAGAGGGGGTGGCCAGATTAATTAGCAAAGCATGATGATGTTTTGCTAACTCTACCCTATGTCACACTGTGCAAAAATAATCAACTGTGCAAAATAATAAATTCCATGCCATTCTCCCCTGTAGTTTATAACTTCATACTCATTACAAACTAAGTAAGTTACATGCTGTGAGTTTAGTTCATTTTATGCCAACTTGACTCTTCCCTGCAAATGTGGAGAGCAGTGTTAAGCACTTCTCTTTAGGATGTCCTTGATCTTCTCTGAGCTTCAAAGAGTGATTTTCACCCTTAGGCAGACATGTTCTGATCTTTACATGAAATCATGGGCTAAAAAACCTCCATCTGAATGCTGTCCCAGGTGAAGTGCTGACATGCCTCCCCATCAGACATTTTAAACTAATTTACAAACACTCCTGAACTTTACATAGCACAGTTAGATAGATACACATGCAGCTTCTAACTGGAACACCTGAAGGAGGAGCTTGGAAGCACCTCAGTATCCAAGTCTTTTTACAGCTTTAGCTCTGTTTCTTCTGTAACAATTAATGCTTCTTTTTCCCCCCCTAGACACAAAAAGCTTAGACAGATAAAGCTTCCCTTTTCCCTCAGCTTCTAGCAGGCTGGAAAACATTTCCTGTCAGATTCACTGTGTTAAACTAAGTCTATCAACAGCATTTATTTGTTCTTCAGCAAAATGCAGCTATATTTTCAATATACAGTAAATTTTAAAACCTCACCTAACACATGGATTGAGTAAAGTGCAAAACTATTTAAACTCTATAAATAAAAATCTTACCTCTCTATAAAAACTACCATTGACTCACAATCCACACTGAATGTGGTTTCATACACCAAAGTCAAACCACAAAGATCATAAACACCCAGACAGTAAAACCTTGAAAAAAAATCCCAGCAGGGTTATAGAAAGAGAAGCCTAAATAACTAGGTAAGGGACATGCACAATTAAGGAACCAGAGCAACCTTAATGCTTAATTACAAAAAACCTTAATTACAAAAGTAACTCTGTGGACTTCAAAAGAAGTAAAGATTTTTCCAATACTTCACTTAATCTGAGACTGCCATCACTTAGTGACACAGCCCTTCCACAGTGAGGGGACACTAACAACAATGACATTGGTTTCTTTTCCAAGGAACCAGTGATATTCTCCAGGGGTCAATCTTCCCTGTACCACAGCACTAGGCTATTGCAGAGCTATTTTAATACAGGTAAAAGAGATAGCACAAGTTGTACACTAGTTGTGGGGGTTTTAAAAGTAGGGAAAACTACACTAGAAAAACAGCACAGAATTACAGACTTGGGCATCAAGGTCAACCAACTACAAGAACTAAAAGAGACTCTTCCCCCAAATATGACAGGAGAATAATATACTTAACTAACATCCACTTTGGGAAAGTAATCACTGCATTGTATGGAGTATTTAAATAAACTATTTTGAGCAAATGTTTTACAAAACTAATTTCAAGCAATTGCCCTGGAAATCTCAAGTTTGTGCTGAGATCAACTACTCTTGCTGCTGGTGCTGTGGCTGAACGAGCTCTAATCCGACACTCAGAAGTGAAAATCCTCTTTAAGAATAAGACATACATGGGGATAAACATTATGGCACAGTTCTACATCACCAGCTAACCTAAAGGACTGGGAGCAGAACTAACAAGAGAGCTACAAGCACATGGGATTTGCGGGAGACATTTAAAACCCTTCAGCCCTTCCTTACAGCATTCCTTCACAAAGACTGAGAAATTAGCACTCAATTTCATTCTTCATCTTCTACCATGACTGCTCAATACTCTCACATTCCTGGCTATCTGCAGCCACTACTGCCACTGAATTTTGGTGCAGATTTTCAGCTAATGGTGTCAATTAAGAAGCAGTTAGCATCGCTCAATTAGTGCCAGCTACACTGTGTCAACACACACCAGATGAGAACAGGGCTCTGTCCTATGGTGCAACCTCCTCTATAAAACACAGAAAAGGATTCACTGAGTGGAAAAGTATTTCAGCTATTTCTTGTTTAAACAGAGAGCATACAGTCCATCAATCAGGGGGGACATTTTGTAAAGAATTTGCACCAGGCCATCACATGTTTTAAAACATTCCTTTATTTCAAATATAAGGAGGTTGGAATACACAAGAAAAATTTAAAAACATTTTAGACAACAGCAAGTTTTCTTAAGCTTCTCTACCTTTCCCCACATACTCCAGGATACCTTGGAGCTGTCCTTTACAGCCTATTTGAAACACAATTATGTCATCTTTCTTTGAACAGCTCAGTTCTCAGTGTAAAAGCCTACAGGGTTTGCTTGCAACATACAGTCTTTAAAACTCAAAATAGACTCATTCCAACTGCTGCATCTCAGCAAACAGATTGGTTTCTGATTCTGGGGACTCAAGAGAACTACACATAAACGAAACTTGTGTCCTAGAAATCACTTCAATTTCTTCAAATCTGGAAGACCTAAACACCGGTGAGAGTGAACCAGTTCATTATCTTCAACACTTCTTCAGAAAAGGAGTAAAGATGATTCAAATGTGCTACAAACAAAATGATAAAGAATTCTTTTCAGGCTGAAATACTGCAACACTGAGGTGTGATTTTGAGAAGAATCTTCTGCAACTGGGATCACTGCTGCCTGTGCTGGTGGATCCAGAGCGTAACATCCAACAGAGCTCACAGAGGCACATGCAGAACATCACATCACTGAGAAACTCACACATTCCAGAGCCAAAAAAGCACCACACATTCCACATCAGGACTGCTTGGCCTCATCCACTCTGCTTCAGTACAGATATTTAGGATAAAATCTTAAGAGTCACATTATTCACCTTGCTCCAAATGCAAGTTTTCAAGCAACTAAGATATTTCCAAGCTCTAAGATATTTTAAGAGACTCAATTTAAAACAAGCAATTCCCATGGAATAGTAATGCTGCCTTTGTTTCCATGTGTTTACAGGCACATGGCAATGACACATACTGGTATTTTTCACAGCAAAGTGTGATTTTATATGAAAGATACATCCTGCCCTCTCCCTTTGTGTGTAAATTGGACAAACGTGTTTTTCTTGGAGTCATGAAGTACAGAAAAAGCCAACACAAACGAAACAGGATGAGTAATGCACTGATCCTGTTTTCCATCTAACCAACCCAAAACTATGCACTCCTTACACTTTTTTGCAATACACTACCCTGGGTAAGGCCAAGTTATTCTTAACAGTAAGTGCACTGCTTTTGTCACTGACAAAACCCCAAAAGATCTTGTTTCCTCTGAAGGCAGCACGACACTAAACAAACATTTTAAAACACCCTTAAATTAATGGGATTATAAATATCTGTTACTTGTTGCTGTACAAAATTGAAAATGCATCCTTTGAGGGTAAAACACTGAATTTGTGATTGATGGTGCTGCAAGCAAGCAAGAACCCAGCACAGGGACCATGTCAGGCAAATACATCACAAATATGCTGCAACTAAGAGCCATGAGGCTGCAATTAGACCTGGTATCTCCTCCAGCTCACTGCCCAAAGACATCCACCAACCCAACTCTACAAAGTCCTCACACCAGACATGAAGGAAGCTGGCACTGGAGTTCCTTTCAGCTCTTTCACCCAACCCTGATCAGTATCTCAGCCAGCCAAAGGTCCCACAGCAGATCCAAACAGGCGCTGCTGATCCTTCAGGGTGTAGAGGAGCAACTTCCCAACATCAACACTGGAATAACAGCCAAGGGCTCCAGCCTGGAATGAGCCCTGGAGTGGGAATGCAGCACATTAAATCCAGAGCCAAGCTACCTCATGTCCCAAGGTAAGACCTTGTTGTGTCAAGGCAATTCCCACCAACCACTAAATGTCTGTCCCTAAAATACAAGGAGATGCTACTCAGAGTAACTGTGCTTTTCAGCTGAGCTAGAGTCTCTTAAAACAGCCTAATGGAAACATAAAGGGAAACAAAACTAAAGCTGAAATTTTATACTAAACTGCAGAGATCATCCCAATCAACATTCTTTTTCACTTCCCAAGTCATCTAAATGCAAACAGGTCCTGTAACATGCCTGAATAAAGCAACAGTGGCCAAGGATTAATCTGAAGGGAAGAGAAGGAGAATCAGAGATAAGAAGAGAATTTTCTATCAAATCCCAGTTCTATCTTTCATACCTGCTCCTTGCTGTAGATGCACATCAGTGACCAAAAATCACAGTCAAAAAGAGTTCAGATTTGCATCTTCCATTTCAACCAATCCCAAAGCTCTATTTAGATAAAATACACTCCTTTAAAAGGGAGTTAAAAAAACCCTCTCAGCCTTCATGTTTCATCTTCATCTTGCATTTCTTTATCTATTACAGGATCATGCTCCTACCAAATCCCAACAAATTTCTACTGAATATTTTTAAAGTGTATTGTGTAAGTCCAGTGGCCATCACATCTGGAACTAGGGATTATTCTGTTTGAGGTTTTTATTCTCTGTGTTTCTTCGAGAATAGAATAAATTCATTATTTCTTTTGATTGTCTTTAAAAATGGCAGCATGGCTTCCTGCAAGCAAGGCAGTCAGTTTTCCTAACACAAATCAATTACTGTATTTTTAAAAAATTCCAAATTTAGCATTTGGCTTTATAATTTAATGTTTAGAGAGAATTTATTAAAGAGCTTATTTTTCTGTTTGTATACTATTTTTTTCCATTGTAACAGGTAACATATGAAGGCAGACAGGCATCTGTATATGAAGCAACTCAACACACAACTTCACATTTTCTAAACAGAAACAACCTTTCCACCTGAAAACGTATTTAAATGTATTGTTACCAAGTCAAGTCAAATAGAGTTACACACATTTTAAAAGAAACCTGAAATAGCACTTTGTCTCAAAATAAGCAGAACTTATTTTAGTGTGACTCATATTCTTTATTTTAGTAAAATCCCTAAATTATTCAGAATCATAAGTGCCTATATTCATAAGGGATAAAAAAATATTTTGTTCGACTGTAGTTATGTTAACACACTACTTCTATTTTTACTGTGAAATAAACATTTCCAAATTAAACATTTAACTGAAATCTGGAGCAGCAGAAAACAACAGATCTGCCCATAATATAAGTCAGCATCAAACCAGCATCTTGATGAAACCTGGATCAGGTCTGAGCAGTCAAATTTGCTGTGACATTTAGGGCACTCCAAGTCTCAGCAGTAATTATTCCTGAAGGTTTAGCACCTGTGGGGAAAAGTGACCAGCTCCTTTGTTTATTTGCTTAAATAAAGCCAGTCTATTTATAAATACCAATACTTGAATACATTATTAAGGAAATAAATAACATTTCTGTGCATGCTGCTGTTAATCAGATATTTAAAAAAAAAAAAAATCCAAGCTCAGAGAAATAGGGTTGACAAACTTCTGTAAGCTGCTCTTTGCATCAGCAGCAGCTTTTGGCAACACAACACTTTTCCCACCAAAGCAAAAATAGAGAAAAAAAGCCAGAAATTGTCTAGTTTCTTTTCAAGTACACTTCTGTTCCTTGGTTGGCCAACACTATCATAGGTTTCTGTACTGCTGAGCTGAGCCCTAATTAAACATAATAAAAAAAATTAGTTGCATGTTTTGAGTCTCCTTTTGGCAAGTACAACAGTGCAATGTTAATAAAAGAAGTAAATTCAATAAAGAGGAATACTTCATCCAAGGCAGAATAATTAAAAGACATACTGTGCTGTCAGCTAAAGTGCTAGATCCTCCCAGCTTTAATCTCAAAGTCATTTCATGAGAAATGTTCACAGTTATGTAAAGATACAAAGAAAATGCTACAACATAAACTGGACCAATTTTTTTCTTAAAACAAACTTGATATTTATTTATATCAGTTACACAAACAGTGAAAGATTTTAAAATGCACACTAGACATTTTACAGAAAAATAATAAAACAAGGTTCTGTCTAAAAAGCTCACAGTTCAGATTACAAAAAAAAAAAAAAAAAAAAAGAGGTATCTTAGGGAATCAAACATACAGAGCCAGGTCCTGTTCTAAGGAGCTCACATTGTGTATCAAGGGAAAGGAACAGACTGAAAATTAAAACAACACTACCTGATTTCTGGCAGTCTCCACCCACCTCTGCCTTTGGGCCATAGGAGATAAGACAATTTGTTTAGTTTGGCAGCAAAGAAGAGTTTAATAAAAGAGTCATTTGAGGATCCTGCAGAAAGACCTGAGTACAGGAAAGATGCAGTTCACTGGTCTCTAGTTCAAACCTGGCAAACCTTTGGGTGTGCTTTAAACTACGAAGGGAAGAGGGAGGTGGGAAGCTGTTATGCTGTTATGTAACTCAAATGATCCATCATGTGCTTCCAACACACAAAGTAAGGCAGGAGATGGAGTTCTGAAACAAAAGATGGAGAATAAGAACAGTATTAACAAAAAGTGTCTGTACACAAAAGCAAGGAGAATGGATAACAAGCAAGAATTAGAAGTCAATTACATTGTAAGGCCATGGGCAAAAAAAAAAACCAAACCAAACTACAATTGAAGACCTCTTTGCCACACCTTCAAGAAGTGCATGAAAACATACCAGGCATCTTCCCACACCAAAATTAATTTGTGTCTTTTTAGGAGACATCTAAAGTCTCTCTGCTAACAGCTGGAACATCACCAGCCCACCCAAGAGCTCAGTGACAACCATCCTCTACAGCAAAGGACCAATAACAGATACACACTACAGACCAAGATTTATCCTCTATTCTTTTATGAAGCCTCTCTCTGCCTTACATTCCAGGTACACAACTTTTTGTTTTTCCAGAGATGAGTGTTTAAAGTACCAGATGGAAAGAGCAGAACCAAGAAGTCTCAGGCTCTATTCCCTGGACCACAGATTCAATTGAGAGACACAGAGACATCTCACAGATTACAGCCTTCATTCACTCATGATGCCTCAAGTGTGCTGCCAAATAGGTCATGCATGTTTTTATGCACTTCTCTTTGCTTAGCAAGGCACAAAATAATCCAATTTTACCTTCAGAACTAAAAATCTTTAAGCAAGAGTAAGTTTATACCCCTCAGCATGTGCTCACAGCTGGACACAGACCCAAACAAATAACGCTTTCTTAAAAAAGCTTTCTTTTTTAGTTGCTGTATTTTCTACTCTTAATATATCTTAATTAGTCTCTGCTGAAGAATCAGAATTGCATTCAGAGAAATACATATTTTATCTTGTGACAGAACAATCCAACTCCCACTTTTAACTGGAATATGGACACAATCTGTAAATATAGTAAATTACTGCATCCATACATTGCTCTATAACTAAAATAAGGCTAATAACACACTTCTCAAAATCTTCAGCAGCACAATCCATGTCTACAATGTACAAATGTACAGAAGCAGGACATGCTGCTCATGCTTGCCAGGGGCAGGAGAAGAACACAACCAGAATCTCCAAAGTTCCTGAATCTCTGAATACACAATGTGAGAGTGTCTCCTTCAATTTGGCTGTGACAGCAGAACTAGCAAACCCCCTCACAAACTTTTAAACTGTCATTTTTTGCACAAAGGCAGCATTTTGACTAACCAACACAAGAAGAAAATGCCCCAGAAGTTTTATGATTTTGATTTTCATATAAAAAATAAAGGAAATCAAATTAGAGAATGTATTGTGTTAAAGCTGCTTGGATAAGGAATAAATAGTGAGGAGGCACCAAATGTACCTTCTGCAAAGATAACAGAACCTGGGAAAAATATGAAAAAATTCTAAGCAACATTCATTGTTTGGAACCTTGAGTGACAGTGCATGAACAAGATTTCAATAAATACATCCAGAACTCAACTGTGACAACTCCTTTTTCACACACATTATTTCTGTCAAGATGGTATAACAATCAATCAGAAAACCTAATTTCACCAGTATCTTTAATACAAAGAAGACAAACTATGAATAGGAACTTAGGAACAGTGACTAAGATAATTATCATTAATTGAAGGAGAGGAAACAAAATCTGTTACTATGAAACTATTCAGATTTGAAGACAGACTGTAGGGAGTTTTCTGAAGCAACAGATGAAGTACTGAAATCCACAATGTAGAAGTACAGCAAGAAATCAAAACCAGCTGGATGGTACAGGAACAAAAATACTGAGGTTATGTAGCTGAACATAAAGCTACAGAGATCTCGCATATTAAAATGACAAGCCAACAGAATAAATGGAAAAAGGAGAAGAAAAAAATCTCCCCTTCAAAGAAGAAAAATAAAAACAAGAGAAAGGCTTATGAGTTTAACATGTGACCTAAAACTGCAATACTATTAACTAATTTTAAAAAGGAAGACAAAGGTACTTTTGTTTTTGATGGTCTTCCCTTGAGAACTCCTGAAAGAATGTAACACTTGACAAATTTATTTTCATAAATCACACACTGTCTTATAAAAAACTCTGTGTTGTAGACTTTAGGATGAGTCTAAGATCAGTTCCCTTCTCTCTGTACTATTCTTATTCTCTAATTCAGACAAAATTCTGGCATCACAAATTCTGAAGACCAAACTCCTTTTAATCAGGTCAGGATATTGATCTTTGTCTTCCCAGGTTTTTACCTGTCTCCTTTCACTTCCTTCTTGGTAGGGATTTACAGTTTCATGACTGTGTAACACCTTGACACAACCAAGCATGAGGAGCATAAAAGGGACACAGGATACTGAAATCCTTCCTTCTTGTGCACCTACTGAGCATTTATGTAATCACTAAAAACTTTCTGCTAGCAAGACAAGAACATCACATTAATGTACATCTCCAGACTATAACTAGAATTGTCAGCATCTACAAAAGCCCCTGCATGTTTCAGAAGATCCTGCTATTAGAAAACAAAACTCATTTAGCAACCTCTCCACTCACCAGCATCTAGCATTCCAAAATAATACAAATGTACATGTAGGTATTCAAAGAATTCTTGAAGCACAATGAGTTTTCAAAACATGAAGACACAAAATGATGCAAAGAGTAATCTCAATGCTGCAGCAATACAAACTGAATTATGCAAAAGGTCTTTACTCTGGACTATGAAGTATGCATAAAACAATACAAAAAACCTTTGTGAAATTAAATATTTCAATCAAGTTGAAAAGTCTTTCTAGCTCTTGGAGATGAGACAAGTAAGCACCACCTAGGAAGGCTCCCTGTTCTACAAATGTTTTTCCTCTGTAAAAGGAATACCTGAAAGTACAAGCCCACAGCTCAATCCCATCCTTTGTGAAAATATTCCCTTACAAGCAGTAATCATTATTGAACCTTTTAGCCCAGATGTAATTTCTTACATGTTACAACAAGTTCCACATGCACTGTGAATTTCAGCCAAGGTTGATGAAGTTCAATAACTTGGCTAACCAACCATGTGTACTACTCATTACACAAGTAATAAATAGATTCATCAAAATGGACATGAAAAAGCACTATGAACATCTGACACTATTTTCAGCTTACTCAATGAGAAATATAAATTACAGGAAGTCCAAGGGGACCTCTTAATATTTACAGTATGTAACAAGTAAGCAGTTGGAGCCTTATGTAAAGCAGAGAAATATTAATATTCCACAATATTAAGCCACAGTTAAAACAGAGTGATGGCACTCATAGAAAACTCACTCACTATGACCTGCCATAAATTTTAAGAATACAGTTCTGTAAGTTAAAGAGAACCCTCTTCTATTAATCCAATTTTGAAAATAAAAGCTATTAGTGGATTTTTATTTGTTCAAACTACATCAGTACTAATCCCTGACTGACAGCTACAAACATCCCACAACAGAAGGAGTTAAAAGTTCCACCCCAACCAAAGGCACACGCCCCTCCATAAATTGTGCTTTTCTGTATCAGTAACCTCAATACTCTACTCCAGCCAAAAACACATTTCCTGCAAGACCCAGGCTCTCCTGGAAAAGCACTGTACTCCCATTCCCTCAAAAAACTGGTACAACAAAATTCATGCCTGCTACAAAGGTCTGGACTTCCACAAAGGAGATGCCTGGCAAAAACAATAGCCAAGTGTAAGTTTAAGTAAGAAGAAAACAACAAAACTTCTACACAGGCACCAACATTTTCATGGCAGTGCTACTCATGGGGTGTAAGATAATTCATGATACATGGAGCTTAAGATTCACCAAAAACATCAAAATATACATCAAGGAACAGCTCTTCCATGCTTTTAAAAGCCAAATAAATACAAAAGCATCCCCTGAAACAATTCTCAGGGACAGCTAGGACTTGGCCAAGAAAAATAATCCAAGGTTAGATATTGCTGGTCTTTCTGTTTGCCTCACAATAAGCTTTGAGCCCAAACCTCCATAAATAAGCACCACTCCAGTTCTCCACAGGTGCAACACTTGCAGCATGGAAACCTCCAGCCAAGCAGAGGCTGCAGCAGCTCCTTCACCACAAGTTCTGCTCTGTACTGATATCATGAGATGCACCCCCTTAGCAAAACCCCAGCACTCCCTTCTCTGTGCACCACTGAGCTACACAACCATGCACAGAAATTCTTTAAAAAAAAAAAAACAGGCAGGAGTTTTATTAATCCACAGGATTTCACACATTTATGAACTTGAATTTTGGTTCAGACAAACTCTTTTCACTAAACTGGGGAAAAGACCATTCAAAGAGGCATTGTCACAAGTTTGCTGCCCCAGCTCACATCCCTTGTTCTGCTCCTGTAAGAAACAGGATGCAAATAATAATTACTAGAAAGCAAAGACCTTGCTCTTTTTTCATCATAATAAGTCATTTAAAAAAGAAGTTTACACTAAGAAATCTTAAAATCATCATATGAATAGAATTGAGTAAAATAACAATATGGACCAACAGCAGACAGATGTATTTTCTCTGAGAGCTTTTCCTCTTCCCAAAACAAACTATCCAACAAAAACAAGCTGGCTTTTTCAAGGCTGACAAAGTTCAGGTGTTCCAGCATATGAGAAATTCCAAAACCATACAAGAAGTCACAAAGTGAAGCTGAAACTCCAGGCAGTACAGCAAAAGACAATGAACATTTAAGACAGTCCAACTAACATTAATAAAATCAAGCACTCAGTGATATGTGAAGGGTCTGTTTAATTCCTCCCATATGATCAGAGTTTGACTTAAATAAGTAAAACAGAAAAACTGTTATAATCTATAAAAATTAAATGGCCAGGCCAGGAAAACAATTTCTTATAACATAAAGCAGATGTTTAATTGAGATAGATTATAAGCACACTTCCCAGCCTTTTGGACCAGTTTGACACAAATTGCTAACACTGAAGTTCTGTACAGAAATAAAAGAACCATGGTAACCTCTCACACCAAATATATGTACACACCAAAATCTTACTGGAGCAGGGACTCATCTTTTAAGCACTGATTTAGCATCTAATCCACAGCTTCTCTCCTGTCTAAGGATTCTCCATTGCACAGAAGAAAAAGTGCCAGAAAAAAAAAAGAATTCCAACAAAACACCCAACAAGCCACATTGTGGCTGGAACTTCTGGATTTTCTTCAGCCTCTGAAAAAAAAAAATTATCTGGTTGTTTTGGGCATCCCTTACAAAAGCAATGAACAGGCTTCTTTTGACCTTCATCTAGCAGAAAAATCAGAATCCCAGTTTGAGCAACTGCTTGGTTGTGAATATCAATACAGTTTTGTAATAAAATCTTGGAAAAGCAGTAAAACACCCTGCTTTGTGCAATCTGCCTGACTGGACAGAACAGACCCATTCTGCCCTTCCATTCTATTCTGCAACACCACTTGCACTTCACCCTCAGACATGCTCCAGTCACTGGGTTAGATCAGGTGCACCTGACACAGAAACCCCATCTCATCATGGTCCCATGGTCATACATGATCCTTAAAAACAGACAGCAATTTTTATGTAAGTCAGAAAATCATATTAGTTACACAACTGGCTCTCTGATACATTTTTTAAAAAATACTTTAACTTGGTTTTAGTATCATTTAAGATTGCTTACACATACAGTTGAAAATACCACATATCTCTGTGTAAAATTAAACCTAGAGAAACTGCTGACACACTTTTATAAATTAATAATTCTAGCCCTAATAATTAAGAACACAAACAACAGAATTGCAGGAGCAATTCCTAAGAACAGCAATAAGCACCAGGTTGCTTTTGTTCAGTATTTTCAAAGAGCAACACAGACCTCTACTGGCAACACTGGGGAGCAGGAATCAGCTCACACCAGCAGCAAGCTGTGGAAGGTCTGTTAGCTCATGCTGAGACCTCTAAACAGAAAAACCACACTCAAAATTGCACACACCTTCAATTCCTCCTAGTGCAATAAGTCTTACTGACTCTGACAGAACCAACTGACAATTTACACTATTCATGTTTAAATGTACAGAGAATAATATGTTTTTAAAACCAGGACTGACACACAAGACCAAACTGTTCAGTAAGTCTGTCCTACTTCTTTTTAATACACCAGCTTTACTGGGATCAAAAGTTACCTCAACTTTCTAATGTGATATTCAGACTAAAATTTTGATCGGGCTTTAAAGGTAGATGAGAAAACAAACCCTGAAGAACGCTTGGATTGCACTAACAGAAGAAAAAGCTTCCAAAATAAAAAAGAAAATATTTCACTAATAACTCTTGAGCTGCTAGGACCTCTTTGTATTGTAAGAACAGAATCATTTGTTAACCTTTTCCAAGTTGTTAATCAAAATTAAGTGTTAATAAATGTAATTTTTAGTACTTTCTCCCCCCCCCTCACAGTTTCAACAGCAATTTTAAGGATTACATTAAGAAAGTGGGTGTATAATCTAGGAAAGTTTTACAGACCACTTTCCTAATCAGGAATGAAAAGAACCAGCACAGGGAAGACAGTGTCCCTATTTACAGATAAATAATGGCAATGAGGCAATGTGTGACACCACTAGAACCTTAAAACTGCTGAAGGCATCCAAAGTATTCCCTCAGTAACTCAGCAATCTCAATTTTTTAAAAGTTTAGGAGATTTTCCAACTCTAAGGGAAAAAATTGCTCCTGACAAGCAAGATAGAAGTCCCTGTATTAGATTAACAAATAAAGTGAATTCAGATATCATTCCATCTCTGCTGATCTGTTTTTAACATTGCTATCTTAAAGCAGAGTATTACAGATGAATAAAAACATCATTTACGTGTTCATCCATCTTTCAAGGGATTCTCAGCATTTCCCAAAGTTTATCTTGAGCATCCAGCAATGCAGTAATTGAAAATGCATTTTTCTGACTGCAGTCTACCAAGGCACAGCTTGATCTTTGTTCTACCCATCCCAAAATGAAACATTTCTCAACAAATGGACAGACACCATAGCTAGTTATTTTCAAATATACCACTGAAACTCATTTGGACAACTATCAAAGGGTTCAGGTTTGGTTTTTTCCTTGCATTCTTGAGTACAAATGCTCAACAAGTGATACACTATTTTTATATATCTCTTTCTACTTCATGGACAACATTTCCCTCAAATTATTTACACTTACCTCCAAAAGAAAACATTCTGCTGTTCTGAAATCACAGGAATTGTTTACTCCTCAAAATACTCAGGGAGAAAACTATTATCTCTAACAGACACAGAAAATTTAAAAGATATATCTACAACACCAAGTGGAGCATAGCACTGAAATCCTAAACCAATTGAAAAATAAGCTCCAAAATTAGTAAGAGTCCCTTTGAACCAGCTAATGAATCCAGGCTCCATGGCAACTGGTAGGAAATATCAGACACTGAACAGGACTAAAGCAGCACTAAATGCAATGTGGAAGGCAAGAGTTGAGTTAGAGGCCCTAACACCATCTGGATCACAAATTTGCTACCTTCATATTTATGGCCTCTATGTCAAAGCAAAAAGTATTTCAAGCAAGGATATGATTGATTTCTTGTATCCAATCCAGATTATAAACTAAGGGAGAAACATGGGGAAAAAAATCTTGACAAAACCATCATGTATCTTGGATTAATCTTTTGCCAGATTTGAAACATCTCCCACTCATTCAGCAAGGCTGAATGGCAGCTCTGCTCCTGCTGAAGGCAAATCCCTTTGAGTCCAGGTAACTCTTGAAATGCTCAGAGACTGCAGATTGCATAAAGAGCAAATTGTGCTGCTGGATGTAATGTAGAGAAATGCTGCACCAAGAGTTTGGAACATAAACCTCACTAGAAAGCCCAAATTCATTGAGACAGGTAAGTACGACACTTGCTGCCCCAACTGCAGTGCCAGTGCAGCAGCACATCAGGCAGGGACAGCAGGATGTCCCTGCAAGGCACAGCAAAGCTCTAAATTTTTCATGTGACTCCTGTGCAGTAACACTCCCTTAAATAAGAAATAAAACCCAAGAAATTTCAGTGTTAAGTCCTGCTATTAACCCATTTTCCAGAAAGTCTTCAAGGTTTTCCAATGTCCTCAAAAATGCATTTAAGCTCAAATTCTGAACTAAAAGCCACCAAATAACTTGCATAAGTACTCCTTCCATAATTATGTAATCCCATCACAAAGAAAAATGTAAAAAACAAAAGGCAACAAAAGATCAACAGTTCCCTGAATCTCTCACTCACCCACTATAGAAGCAGTAATATTTAACAGATATCTAAAAAAGCTAGGTCTGAAAGGATTGATAAACCTGTGAGACAATATAACCAGCAGGGATTACTAAAGGACATAAATTGTATTTCCTTGAACATCAAGTAAAACATCCTGACACGAGTTCATCATCAAATTCACTGGATACTACCTTCAGAGATAAAAATTCCACAGCCTCCTGGGAAAATCTTTACCTGAATTTACTTGCTAGCATTAGGAAGTTTTTCTGAGTACTTTACCTGAATTACCCTGCAGCCATACAAACCTCACTCCTTGTCCTAGCCACCAAGATCATAAAAATAAAATTCCCTTCTTTCACAGCCATCCTTTATACATTTGCATAATGTAAAATGCCTCCATCAATATTTCCTAAACAAAAATCAATTGTTTCAGCACTTGATGTCTTTCCTGTAGCTCTCCTGTAAGCTCCAAATTCTCCACACATTTGTAAAAAACACCTTTCTAACTAGTGGTTTTATATGAAAAAAGTGCAAATCAAGTTTGAAAACAAGAAATACAGAGATATTTAAATAAGCAAGTAGGCTGTAAGACAAAGTTTGCCACATTTTACCTTCTGTGCCATGTTAACCTACCTATTCCTGAATTGGCTCCCGTGATTATTGCCACCTTCCCACTCAAGTCACGGCCCTGCAGAATTTCCATTGCAGTACTGTTCCCATCATATTTTTGTCTAGTAGTAGGTTTTACTGGATTATCCTCTACTGTAAAGGCCAGTCTTGGGTCAAGGTAGGTAGTCCTTTTGTTTATGTGGCTGCAAAAGAACACAAAAACTCAACTGTTTGAACCCTTCTGTTCTCTGCATTTAGGTTTTAGCTGTATTTCAACCACTGCTGTGTACAATTCCAGTGGATTATTTAGATTCCCAAAAATCAATTTTTTTTTTCAGTTTGGTTGAAATTCTCCCAATTTTTTTTTAATCAACTTTTTTTTCCAGTTGTGACATACTTCACAAGCCATTCTGAACTTCATGTGAACCCCTGACATAAAAGGCAGAACTTTGTCAGGGAGGAAAAAAGAAAAAAATCTTGTTTTATTAGAGAAGATCATGTTCTCTTAGCAAGTCTATAAAAGGATGCCACAATTGTAGACACTGCAGTATCTGCATTTGGATTCTGAAGCTGCATTTATTAATCTTTTTGTCTTTCCAGCTGATATTCTCACAGTATCATAACTCAGGAGGCTACTCAGCATGTAACACAGCTGTCCCTCTCCTACATACTCCACAATTTGAGATACTTACTCTACAAAATAGACTTGTCCATTTTCATCAGTCTCTTGCTCCCATCCATATGGCAGATCTAGGGAGCACATAAAACATTAACTTTATTCTCAGGCATTAGAATACTCTTCAGTTTGAAGTTTAAGTGATTTCTCAGAGCGATGAGACAATTCTGCATGGTTTTCTGTAGGTGGTGCAGCTACCTGCTGCCCTTGAATACAGAACTTGACAGAAGGATTGCTTCCCTAATCACAATTGCTCTCTCATGGAAGCACAATACACAGAAGATCTGGTACAAGTGCAGTGACTGGCAGATTAAGTATAAGGAAAGTCTAAAAAAAAAAAAATCTTTATAAAGATTATTTCATGTTATAGCACAAAAAAAGAACCCAGCAAAATGCAACCATGCTTCCAAGCACATACAGCTCTACACTACAATAGATACACTAATCAGTATCTATCCCTGCTAAAATAAATAGCAAAAGTTATGTGTAACACATACCAAAAGCTGAAAGATCAGAGCCCTCAATGGGCATGAGATACAATAAATCAAACCTAAATGACTCAATGAAGTTGGAAGGACAGATGGAAGAAAAATGGCAAATCTTTACATAACAAATTCTTATAGAAAAGATTCTACAAAGGTAGTTAACAGATGGCATTCAGAGTATTTCTAACCTTAGCTGGAAAGCATTCATTTCTCTTTGATTGACTCAAGACTTAGTGAAAATATTCCACTTACAGTCAGATTGCCAATGCCAAAAGAAACATGGCTTAACAACAGTGTGGTGTCCCCAGGTACAGAAGCTTCTGGGAAGATCTGATTTAAGGCACTGACCCAAGGTCCTTGAGAAGATTTTCCTCTGGAAGTGTCCTGCCTTCTGCTCTGGCACAAATACTCAGATGGGTTGGGACAAACAGGTAAAATGAGAACTAATGAGGCTTCCCTCTGTGCCAGGGATACTCCTTGATGAAATGCATTCATGAAGAATATAATGCAATTATAAATATTATCTGATGGACACCAGGAACACAGAACTCCAGCTTCTGACTATGTGCTTTACAAGCCACCCTTAAACAAACTCTGTAACCTGGAATTAGTACTTTGGCTTTATGGAGCAATACAGGAAAACCATAAATCTGCAAAGTGATCACTCTACACAGACAATCACAGAGGTAAAACACCACTGGAATCAGCCATATTCTGCAAGCACAGAATCAGTGACAACTAGGAGATCAAAATGAGATTAGTTGGAGTTTATGGAGGCACCAAGTGTTTGTAAGATAATGTCAGTTCATTAGAAAAGTTTAACACAAACCTCCTGCAACACGTTTCCTCTTCCCAGACTTGGGATGTTCCCACTGTGTTTTTTCTTCTAGGTGGCTGCAGGAAAAGAAAAAGTTTAAGATTTTTAAAAATGGCCTAATTATCTTTCTGATGTAACCCAAAATATCCCTACAGTTCTGAAAGTAACTAATCAGAGAGCACAGGAGTCTATAACAATTCAAATAAATGTCTGACTTCCATCCCAAGTTCTGTTGCTTATGAGAAAGAAAAGAAAACCAAAAACTAATTTAAAAATAACATAAACAGACTCAGAAAACACCTCAAAAAGACAACAATCCTTGGCAGGACTAAGGAAGAAAGAAGCAAGAAAAGAATTTATCACCAGCTACTAATAATAAGTCTTCAAATTACAAAAGCACCTTTACAAACCAATATTGTTAGGTAGGAGTTTTAGAAAGATGCTTTTGAAAAGCTTTGAAAGGTGCTTTAGAAGGGTTACTTATATTATACTCTCCAAATCTATATTGTTAGGAGTTTTAGAGAGTATAATATAAGTAAGTTGGATTTCTATGAGCAATTGTAGCTTTGGACAAGTAAGTTTATGCACAGGCCTTGACTAGCAGGAGTATTTATTTAATATACATAACAATGGTATCCCACCTTTTCTTCCAACTCAGAGACTATTTATTTAAATCACTGGCAAATACTCCATCATAAGATTTTCTGCACTATAGACTAATAAGCAAAGTCATGAGCACATCAACAAGGTCTTAAAATAACCAAAGTGCTGAATCGAGTTGGACATTAAACTCTCATCTTTCACTGAGTATTTTTAAATAACAACCAAGTTTTAAGAGTCAGGCAGGGATTAATTGAGTGCCCAAATTGATAGCTGCCCAAGTGTGAAATAAAGAGTGACAACAGCAATAAGTAACACACAAATAAGTACAAATAACCTATAGGCCCAACAGCCATTTACACACAACAAAAGTAACTTTCCCTTCCTACAGCAAGGGCACAATGAGAGCTCATGGTATTACAGGGATCGGAGCTGGGACTAAACAAGTGCACCTGTGTGACCTGAAAATAGGAGATATTTCACCAAATTACAGCAGCCTGACAAACAAATGCTAGCTAGGTGTCCACCTGTGTGCACACCTAACTCATCAGAAACACCTTTAAAAGTCTTCAACAAAATAATCTCATGCCAGTTAAAAGTTCATATTGGTGATGAGGTTTAAAGTAAATTCCCAGAATACGCAGAAGAATCACACATATAGAGTGTACAATTAAAGGCAGCAACAGTGCAACACCTTTTCACATCAAATATATTTTTAGACACCCTGGGCAAGATTTTCAGAGAGTAAAGATATATATTATGCTGTCAAACTGAACCAGTCCAGTTTCACAAGAGTTCAGAAACTGACCTGTTGAACTGACTGCGTAACAATTATGCAAAACAATACCTTGTTATTTCATAAGTTTGTTACTTTCACCTAGTGACTCCTTCCTGAAAGAGCTTTTGAAATCAAAGGAAATATACAAGCAATTGACCTAAGAAAAACAAACACCTAGAGAGAAACTGCAGTGTTTACAAAGTGTGGGTAAACCAAAGCATTCTGTCCAGCGTTTTTAAGAGCAGAACTTGGGAGGAGAGGACAAAGCACCGGCGAGACTGAACCATACTTTTCCACCTTTTTGTGGAAGGGAATAACTTTTGTGGCTTTAAACAGACAGAAGGAGATCTCAAGATCAGCACGGCTACAGAAACCACACAAGAGGAGAGAGTGTATAAACACATATTCTACTGAGTTAGCTCATCCTGCGGCACATTTCATCTGTAACCCGGGAGGATGGGATCCTGTCCAGCAGCACGGGCAGGAGGTGCTCAGTGCAATTCTTCATCTCTTGCCCCAGGTGTACCGAAGAGTTGAGGAGCAGCACGCACAGCGTTTCACTTCCACCGCACCTGTTTCTCCTCTACTCCCACAAGGAAGCAAACCGACCAATCTGCAATATTGTGTGAGCCTTAACCAGCACGCACAAAGATCGCCCCCGGAACCCCGAGGGGGGCTGGAGCTGCTCCGGCTCCCGAGCCCTGAACAGCTCCGGGCCGGCTCCCGGCCGCTCCCCCGAGCGGTTCCGGCATCACCCCCAGACGGGGCAGGTCCCGCGGCTTCGCAGGGGCGGCTGCGACTGTCAGAGCCTTCGGAGCCCGTCCCGCACACCCAGCCCAGCGCTCCCGCACCCGGGCGGGCACCGCACACGGACCCCGCGTCCCGCACCCGCTCCAGCCCCGCGGTCCGTCCGTGAGGGGCGGCTCCTGCCCCGCACCGAGGGGCGGTCAGAGCGCTCCGGGCGGGCTGGCCCCGCTCCCGCCCTTACTTGGCGTAGTAAACCCAGCCGTCCTTGGTGGTGCGCTCCTCCCAACCCGGCGGCAGCTCCTCCTCGCTGTCCGTGTCCTCCAGCCCCGCGTACTTGAGCGCGGCCATGGGCTCAGCGCAGCCCCGCTCCGCCGGCGCGCCCCGCTTCCGCCCGGCCCCGCGGCACTATGGGAGCTGTAGTTCCCGCCGCATCGCCCGGTGTGGCCGGGACACTGCGGTCACCGACAGCGCAAAGGGCCCCGGCTGAGCTCGGAACAGGGGCCGCAAGGGTTTAGGCTGCTCTGCTCAGCCCTAGTGAGGCACATCTGGAGTGCTCAGTCGAGCTCTGGGATCTTCAGTACAAGGGAGACGAGGAGCTAGCGGAGAGGGTCCGATGATGAGGGGTCTGGAGCGCCTCATGCGAGGACGCACCGCGGGAGCTCTGCATGGTCTGGGGAAGACTGAGAGGGGATCTCATTAATGCATAGAAATATCTCAAAGGTCGGTGCAAAGGGGATGGTGCAAGGCTCTTTTCTGTCGTGCCCAGCAGTGGGACGAGGAGCAATGGCCATAAACAAAAACACAAGTTCCACCTCAACATGGGGAAGAGCTTTTTACATGGAGGGTGACAGAGCCCTGGAATAGCTGCCCAAGGAGGTTGTGAATTCTTCCTCTCTGGAGACATTCAAAACACACCTGGACATGTTCCTGTGCCACCTGCTCCAGGTGACTGTGCCTCGAAAGGGGGATTGGAATGGATGATCTCCCAAGGTGTGTTCCCATCTGAGCAGTTCAGTGATTTTCAGGGCATCAGGTGCTTCCAGCCCTCTGTTTTCAGAGCAGTGAATACAGCGAGGCCCTGGGAAGCAATGGGAAAGGAACTGTTCCTGAAGCTTTCTGCCCTTAGCTGTCCCCACCTCATCTCGGGGATGAGATTCTTCCTCATTAGTGAGGGATCCTTGGTGAGGAAGGCCTGGCTGGAGAGAAGAACCTGGCTGTGCCAGCACCCACCTGGGACTTTGCAGGTGCCTCCACCTGCTCGGAGGCACAAACACAGTCACCTTTGCCAAGCCTGGCTCACTGGTGACACAGCGCAGTCCGCTGCAAAGGCTGAAGCATTCAGTGGGTTGGCAGAAAGCTGCAGTAACTCTGTGCTGGCAGCTGCAGCCCTCTCCCCTGTGCAGCTGTGACAGATGGAGGGGGAACGGCTGCCACCATTGCTCAGCTGCTTCTGATTCCCAGACCCGTGTGCTGTCATATCCCTGTCTGTTTACATAACCAAACCCAGCAGCCAGCGGTTGTAACAGCATTGTTGTCCTTTGGTGGGGTGTTTTAAACAAAATCAAGGCAAAGGCGGCTGGGCAGAGGCTGTGAGCACTTCAGACCGCATTAGGTGGCAGTGCAGCCTCACAGATGCACCGCAGGCTCGAAGTCGAATTTTCATGCACTATTTGAGACACTGACCTATATCGTTCCCTCACTCCCCACTAATGGCATCCATATCTGGCCAGAAAAAATAGCCTGAATTTTTTTCTGCCCTGCTGCTCCCATTGCTTTGCAGGTTCCCCCCAGGGATAACACATACCAAATGTTCTCCTCTTGCTAGAAATAAAAACTCATGCATCATCAACAGCCTATTCTCCTGAGAGTATTACTGGCAGTATTAAAAAAAGCTATGACTGTACTTTTTTGGGTAAACATTTGGGAAGGAAGGCTTCCGTGACATACTTGCTTCTGGTCCAAGAAGAGGTAACTGAATGGTGAGATGGGCCAGGTCCCAAGAAAATAGATTATTTAATCTGAAGTACAGAAACAGAGTATTAATTTAGCAGTAGTACTGTAGGGATATGGTGTTGTTAGTTTTCTTCCTGTTGCAGTCGGTCAGTATTCAGAATCCAGCACTCCATGAATTGCATTCAGTGGGAATGTGGAAATCATTTGTCTGACATCCTATCCCAGCTATCTGTACAGCATAAAGTCTGCATTATACCCTGGCTGGATACAGCAGCATTTCTGCATTTCAGTGATAAGGGTGTGTGCAGAGTACCCCATTACCCGAGGTGAGGCTCACCCTGACCAGCAGAACCAATCCAGCCAAGAGAGGCTCCTGGGCTGCCTGCCCACACCTCAGCTCAGCCTTGGCCCTCTGCATTCCCCCCACATGTCCAGGCTTTCTGTGCCCACCCCAGGCAGCCATGAGTGTGGACCACACAGCCACAGTGTCTCCATGCTTTGGCTCTGGGCCCCTCTGCAGGGACTGGGCCCACTCTGGAGTGACCCAGCACGAGGCAGACACTGACACACTCTAGCAGGGACAAGGACTAGGATGTAGGGAGGGGATCCTTCCCAGGTAGGACTTCATGCACTCGGAAAGGGCTGTGGCCTGAGACACTCAGACCTTGATGGGGAGACAAACAGGGAGTGACAGGGAAGCTGAGTCTCCCAAGGACGCTGCTCATCCTCAGAGCTGTGCAGCCACAGATCTTTTTTTCCCCCAGTGGACACCCTTTGGATCCAACCTCACTGTGCTACAACTGGCAACTTTCCAGCCTCCATCCACTCTTTACATAGAGGGCAGCCTGGCTCTGGCTACCCTAAAGCCAAAGCAACCAACAGCTTTCCTCCACGGGGTCCTGTGGGCATCACTTGTGGGGTTGGTGGCCAAGGTATGTCCCCCTTGTCCTCCGTGCCTGCCAGGTCTCTGCAGGCAGGGCCCAGGTGGGCTCAGACCCATTTTCTTGCAGCATGTTGTAAAGAGCACAGCAGGTTCTTAACATCTTTATTAGTTAGTTGGTTTATTTCCAACACAGTAACTCCTCTCTACAGCAACAGGTTAGTTAGATCCGGTTTACATATTGCTGTCTCATGAGTGCTGCGGCCTCTGTGCCGCTGTGACAAAACCAGGCTGCACTCCGACAGGAAAATGTGTTAAATTCCGCTGTGACTGGGAAAAAAAGGAAAACCAACAAAAATCAAAAGAACAAACCACCAGGGAAAACCAAACCAACCAACCAACAAAACCAAGGTGAGGAACTGAAGGCGAGCACGGCCACACCACCTCCAGGGAAACCACACGGCACTGCTTGGACAAGAATGCAAGGAGGAGTGAACCCAAAAAGGTCAGGGATTGGGCAAACCCTTATATATATATTATGTATAGGTATTTTTATATATATATCATCTGGAAGGACACGCTGAGAAAACAAGAGATCGCAGCGGTATCTACCGTAAAAAGGAGCTACGTAGCTTTCAGTCACACCAAGAAGGAAGCACACAGCAGAACAAAGTGGGGGACAAAGGGGCACACTGGTGTTCTGGGGTGGCCTTTTACTAGGGGAGGGTTTGGGTGGGGCACGGGTCTCAGGGCCAAAAGCCCTCATACACCCGCTGGGAGCCCCAGGAGCTCTGTGCCCTTCACTGGGGAGCAGGGATGGGGTCTGAGGATAGAATGCTTTTGTGGGGCTGGCTGGGACCTGCTCCAGCGGGCTGGTTCTGCTCGCCCAGGCAGTGGCACCTGGTGGGTTCCCTGCTCAGGTCCCCCATGGACCACCTACAGAGACCTGAGCACCCATCAGCAGAGGCAGGGCCATCCTTACCTGTGCCAGGAGGGGCTGGGCATGGCTGCTCCAGCAGCAGAGGCTGGGTGGCCATCACTGGGGTTATGCAATGACAGGGGTCTCTGTGCTGAGTGAGAGAGGCAAGAGCCACCTGGAGTTGGTGGCCAGAGGGGCCCCACGGCCTGGGGGAAGCCAAGCCCTTGAGAGAGGCCCCGCTCAGTGCACAGGCAAAGTGCTGGAGGTGGGGTGTGGATTTGGGGAGCCATGGTGGGTCTGGGCAGCCATGTGGGCAAAGCCAGACCATGGAGTGCTCCCCACATCCCATAGGTCACCCCACAGTGTCAGCACCTTGTGATGAGGCACCCTGCAGGGCAGAGGGTGCTGAGGGCTCCCCAGCATGGCGGGGGGAGTGTCTCATCTTATTGCTAATGGCTCCCCGGTGATGACATCCACAGGTTGTGGCAGAACTTGAGGTGGGATTTGCTGTGTGACATCCCCTAAAACAGTGGCCTCTGGACCCTGGCAGGCTCAGCCCAAGAGCTGGGAGTGGAACTGATAGTGTGACAGGGGCCAAGCGAGCCAATGCCCCCCTCCCCTGTGCATTTCTGGTGGCAGGCGGTAATTGTCCTTCTTGCAACAAGGGACCAAGGAAGTGCCACCATCGGTGGCAGGGGGACACTCATGCCACCCTTCTGCCCTTACAGCTTCTGGAGGGCTGATCTCTCTTCAGTTGCCCCAGGGCAGCCCTCAGGATACATGACCAGGGCGAAAGGACAGTTTGGGATGTGATTTCTCATGAGGCTTGGCCAGCTCTGGGGTAGCAAGTCCTGGGTGTGCAGGAGAATCCTGTGCTAGCTCTCCCTAGAGAGGGCCATCAGGGAGAAATGAAAACTGCATCCCTAGGAACAGACCAGTGACCTCCCAGTAAGCGCTGCTCCCTGTTCCTGTCTTCCTTTTGGTCAGCCATCAGTTGAACTTGGGAGACCAACCTACCTTCTGTGTCCTCTCCACGTGCTGTCCCATCCCATCATCCCATCCCATCCCAACATCCTGTCCCCATCTCACCACCCTGACCCTGCTACCCCATCCTGGCCCTGTCCCCCTGCCACCCACCCTCCCAAGCCGGGGCCAAGCCGATGCTCGGGAGGGTGAGGACCAGTGCAGAACCATGTGTGACTGCTGGACGAAGCCCCTCTCCTTCTCCTGTACCAGACAAGGGGATGAGGCCAACGTCAAAGAAGACAAATTGACCCTGAAGAAGCGAGGGCCCTGGTGGAGGATGTCCACGGGGCGGGTGGGTGCTGGCGGGATGCTGACGGATGGGAGATGGCTCTGAAGGAGACGTCGGCAGCGGGTGTGGACCTCAGCACGATACCTCCATGGTGTGGTTGATCTGCCCCATGGCCTCGGTGCTCTCCGAGTGGGTGCAGGCACGCGGGCGGGTGCCATCCACGGAGCTGGCACTGGTGAGGGAGGCCGTGCGGGAGCGTGCCAGGCGGGTCATGCTGGCAGATGGCACTGCACGGGCACAGAGAGACAGCCGGGGTGCTCAGATCCCTCTGAAAACCTGAGGGACTGAGCCAACATTGCCGGCAGCCCTGCTCCCCAATGCGACTGAGCCTGGGCATAAGCTTGCAGCAAGCGGTGCTGTGACAACATGAGCAGCTCCAGGTAAGGGACAGCAGGACAGGGCTGCTCTGGGCAGGCTGAACATCGGGCTCACTCCTGGGCATGCAACCTCTGGGCATCAGGCAGTAGGAACCCCTGACTACCATGCTCCAGGAAAAGAGTGAGCTGGGATCAGAGCTCCCCCGGCTGCCCAGGGTGTGCAGGGAAGGTGGCACCCTCCCCCAGTGGGCATAGCTCTGGTCTGCTTGGAGGAGGGCACAGTGGGCACACTGCCGAGACTGTGCCTGCACGGCAGGGGAATTCTCAGAATGCCATTTCTCAGCCCCAAGCCCTGGCTTAGGGTGCCATCTCAGGCAAAGCAGAGCAAGGCAGTGGGCATCTGTCAGGAAAGGGCCAGTCCTGCACCCAGGCTGCTCCCAAAGGTGCCCAGGCAGCTGGAGGGCACAGGCCAGGCAGGCACCATGCAGCAGTGGGCACTGAGCGGTACCTGTGCCTCCACTCAGTCTCCGATCCTTCAGGTGGGTGACTGGCAGGGGCAGGAGAAGGGCAGGGAGGGCAGAGAGAGAGTGTCAGCCCTGTCAGCTGCTCCTCTGGGCCAGGAGCCCCTGCCCAGCCCACGTGTGCCTGCACACGGAGCTGTCCCTGTGCACACAGACTGCACACACACAGACACACACACACAGAGACACACACACGTGCAACAGACCTGCAAACACACACAACACATGCACATGGACTTTTGCAAGCATGCACACACAGGTCAACATGTACACACACATGGTCTTAAACTATGCACACACACACACACACACACACAGACTTCTGCATGTGAGCTCTGCTTGTCTTTGTTGCACACACACAGCCCCTGCTCGCGCATGCCCACAAACACACACATACACACCAACACGGGGAGCCTGACACACACATTTGTACACACAGAGCCCTTGTACACACATCTGTGTGCACACAGAGCCTGTACACCCCACTCCCCTGTGGACACACGGACAGACAGACCTGCAGCAGTTCAACACATACACATAGGCACACTCAGACCCACACCAGCCCCAACCCAGCCCCAGCACTCACTGTAGCCCATGCCTTGCAGGAAGTACTTGAAGGCTTCGGTCAGCTTGCCTGGCTGTAGGGAGAGAGCAGAGTGAGCTGAGCTGAGGCAGCACTGAGGCTGAGATCCCCTCTCAGGCCCAAGCAGCTTCTGGCAGCCCCAGTGTGAAATCCCTATCAGCCCACCCCAGCTAGCCAAGGACAGCATGTCTCAGGGCCCAGTATGCCCAGGTAACTGGGGAAATTGTGAGGGCTCACCTGTGTGACCTGGGGCAGCCCACCAGAGTCAGCCATCTGCAAAGAGAAGGTCCTGCTTAGTTTGGGAGGGTGCCTGTACTGCCCACCAGCCCCCTGTACCCACTGGCAGGATCCCACTGCTGGGGTCACCCTGGTCTCCCCATACACCCCCAACTCCAAGGGCCATGATGGACCTGGTATAGAGAGATGGGGACACTCTGCAGCCCTGGGGCAGACGGCAATGGGGCACTTCATAGGCAGCAGGAACGTCCCTACTGCCCCTTGCTACCAGCCTACCTTCAGGAATGTGGTGTTGGTGGGATCCAGCTTGGAGTTACACTCCACCTGCAGGCAAGAGAGATGATATTAGCACCCTAAGAAGCCAGCAGAAGTCTTCCACATGTACCACCACTGGCCCACTGGAATTTGCCATTCCAGCTGGCAAATCTCACCCCAGCCAGGAGCAGACAGGGCACTAGGTGAGCCCTGCACCTGCAGGACCATCATCCCATGGGACAGAGGGGACTTTCCTTCCATGAGTCTGGGCAAGGTCGGGGACTGGAACAGGAGGTGAGGGGGACTGCTGAGTCACTCTGTGTCACACGTGTGTGTACAGGCACACAAGTGTGCCAGCAGCTGTGTGGGTGCACGTGGCCAAGGAGGGAGTGCCCGTGTACCGACACATCTGAGCGTGCACGGTGTGAGCACATCTGGGCATAGAAGAAGGGGAAGTTTTCCAGGTGTGCAACCATGCAGAGCTGCGTGTGCACAGGTGCCCACACGAGCAGGCAGGTCTGCACACGAGCAGGCTCCCACCCCCAGGAGCTTCTGTGTGTCTGAGCAGGCAGTGAACATGAGCGTGCTCGTGCGTGGGCATCGCCTGCCCGCCGCCCTGCAGGCGCTGCCCCAGTACTCACCACCCCCTCCTCAGCAGGCGCGTTGTCTCCAACCACCAGCATCACGGGGCAGCTGGAAGTGACAGGAGAAGGGGCCTGGTCAGGGTTGGGTCTGAGTGAATTCCCCTGCCCCAGGACCCCTCCATGATTTGCTAATGTGACTCTTACCGCAGCGTCTTGGCATTGGGCACAGTCCCAGGCCGGTTGATGTCCAGGTCCCTGCGGCTGATGGAGGAGAAAGGCCAGTGTGAGCTCATGAGCAGGTGTCACCACTGATGCCACAGCACAAGAACCAGGCCACTGCCAGCCCCGAGAAGCCACACCCTGCCCCGCTGTCGCAGCACCTTGTGCATGGAGGATGCTGTGGCCATCTCTGCCACAGCCCAAGCACAGCCTGTGCCATAGGATGCGGCACCCAGCAGAGTGGCAGGGCTCCCAAGCCCCTGCATGCATGGGACAGCATCTCTGCCCTCTTTCCCTAGCCTGTACCAGCACCCAGTGCAGGAGGAGACATGGGAATGTGTATCCATGGTGGTGGGCTCTGGGACATGGCAAGGCTTTGGCTCAGGCACCACCATTCCCACATCCCCAGCCAGCAGTGCCAGACAGCTTTGCACTGCTGCCTGCCAGCACTGGAGGGTGATGACAGCACCCAACAGGGGCCTGGGTTCTCACAGTGACCTCAGAGCCACCCAGCAGCACTGCACAGACAGGGACACAGCCTCGCAGTGGGGCTGCCTGGAGCACTCACCCATTGTACATGTTGAGGAAGAGCTGGAGGTTGAACTGGTTCACCACACTGCCGATCTGCTGCCGGTAACTCTGCACCAGCTCCGTGTTGTTCATCAGCTCCTCCTGTGCCAGCAGGGGATGGAGGTCAGGGCAGGTGCTGGGGACACACCCTGCTCCCCAAGTCCTGCCCATGCCAGCCAGCACGGATGAGAAGGGGGATGCTGGGCAATGCAGCTGAGCACACTGGTGCTGCAGGCAGCACAGCCAGGCAGGCCACGGGCACGGCTCACACACTCATCAGGGTTAAGCCTCAGACCAGGCAGGGCTTGACTGAACCCAACCCTGTAGAAGGGACAGGCCCAGTGGCACTGGCATGGCACAGCCCAGGTGACCCAGCTGGGATGCTGGGCCAGGGGCTGGTGGCAGGGGCCTGGAGGATGCACAGCCCTTACCTGGCTGAACAGGTGGGACAGGACAATGTCTGGCAGCGTGCTGGTGAGGCCGGAGAGCTGCAGAGGGAGCACAGGGGGTTACTGCACTGCCGTGGCGGCCTCCTGCCCCAGGAAGCCACCAGGACTGGAGGAGGGGTCAGGGCCTGCCCACCTTGGCAGCTGCCCAGTCAATCCAGCCTTTGCCGTTGGGGTCGATGTTCATCAGGACCAGCCCTTCGACCAGGTCAGGGAAGATGAGCTGCAGTGAGCAGGAGGGGAGAGGCTCAGAGGGGAGAGAAGATGTGCCCTGGGCAGCCCCCCACCAGAGCCACTGCACAGGCATTGCATGGAGCTGATGTGACCCTGTCCTGGGAGCAACGGGAGACCTGTGGCAAGACTGCCCAGCCACTGTGGCCTTGGCACTGCTGTCCTGGGTCCTCCAATCCCCCAGGAGCCTTTGCAGCAGCAGAGACTGCCTGGAGGTATCAGCTCCTGCTCTTCCCCATGCCTTGGACTGACAGCAGGTACAAACAACTCAAGTCCAGCCCATCCCAGCCCCAGGCTCACCGCAAACTTGGCCAGCACGTAGGCTCCTGCCCCAACACCGATCCCGATCACATACTTGAACCTGGAAATATGGAGAAGTCCATATGAGGGACAGCAGGCTCCAACACGTTCCCTGGGACACCCCTCCACCCACAGCAAGAAGACTTGCAGGATGCCAGCTTACAGGGACAAAGTCCCAGCCCCAAATCCTTGTCTTCTGTCCATCTCCATGCCCAGGACCCTCAGCCAGCAGCTGTGGAAGAGAGGCTGACTCACCCGAAATGCTGCACCACACTGGGTAACATGGCAGCCAGCTGGTCCATGGATGGATACTGGTACCTGTGGCACAGGGAGGCACAGGATGGTGGTTATGGAACCTGTTCAGAGCACAGTGTCTGGGACAGGGCAGCTGGGCTGCCTGAAATGGGCAGGAAAATGCCACCCACCTGCAAACCACCCACCCTGGGCCAGTCATCTGCCACAGGCTTCGGCACAGTTTGGAAAGACCCACAGGCAGGGCACAACTGCCAGGCAGCAACAACCCAAGGGGCAGGGAGGTGACACCCCAGCAGGCACAGTGAGCCCCTGCAGCTGGCACCTACCCCTGAGGGAACTGTGAGGCTCCTGCCTGCTGTCCTGGTGCATCCACATGGCACACCACAAAGTGCTTCGTGATCTCCTGCATGTCCTCATAGTTGAAGAAGGTGTTGAAACAAAGCTTGTCTGTCAAAGGGCAGGTGGGTATCAGAGACCAAACACCCCAACTCTGGGGCCTGCTGGGCCAGGGAAGCATGGACAGCAGCTGCCCATCCTGCCACTGCCCTTCAGCCAGGAAGTGACATGCCACCAAAACCATCCCATCCCCTTCCCTCCAGGCTCCTTGTCCTCCCAGCAGGGACCACAGTAGTTGCTGTTAGCAAGGGCTGCATCCCTACAGGTGTCAGGAGGCATGAGAATGGACAGACACAGCCAGAATGAAGAGTCTGGGGTGACCTCATTGGGGAGCCTCAGAAGGATGGGACTGAGGGATGCAGAGCCCAGGACTGCAAGACCTCCCAGTGGGCAGCAGATTAGCAGCCTGGGGTATTAGCCCTGTCCTCAAGCAAACACAGGATTTGAGGAACAGCTGCAAATCTCCCTGCTTGGAAAGAGTCAAAGAAACAGCCCAAGCTGTGGAGAAGACCCCAGCATTGCAGTGGGATACAAACACTGCTGGGGCTTGGAGGGGTCTGTCCCATGGCATCAGTGCTGGGACATGCCTCCCAACACGTGGGATGAGGCAGGTTGTGAGGCCCATTGCAGCCAGCGTGACGTGTACCTGAACAGCCAGAGCTGCTGCAATGGTGACACAGCTCATGTGCCATGTCAGTGACTCAGCCTCAGCCGCCAGCGGAGCAGGAGATGCTTCTCCCCACTCGCAGGGAATTGGGCATTCTGGCTCAGCTGGAGGGACAGGGCTCTGGGTGCAGGTCTAGGGCTGCAGGCTTACAGAATGTGCAGCATCTCCACATCAGAGCCCCAGCTCAGAGTCCCTCCTTCCCTGCTATTCCCAGTCTCTTTTGTCCCCCGCTCTGCCCTGCTGCCAGCTGGGTACATGCTCTGAATACCAAGGGGCTGGCAGCGGCAGTGAGGACCAGCCCAGCATCCCCCATGTCCCATCCCTGCTGTTGTGGGCAGCATCCCCCATGTCCCATCCCTGCTGTGGGCAGGCAGGCAGCCAGCACCAGGATGGCCAAGCACTCCTGGCTGTGCCTGGCCTGGGCTTTGTGTCCAGCTGAGCATCCCAACTCCCCTGGTGCTTTCAAATGCAGCCACGGCTGGAGGCAAAGGAGCTGAGCTAGGGGGGAATGTCCTGGCACCCCCTGGGGCTCAGCCCTGCCTGCCCTGCAGCCCCAGGCCAGGAGCAGCACTCACGGTTGAGGCCCACATCGTGGTAGGTCAGGATGGCCGGGCGGTTCCCCTTGGGAGAGCCCCGGATGACCACGTGCAGCAGCCCGTAGGGGGTCTCAATGTCGTGTTCCTGGGGAAGAGGAGAGATGGGGTGATGCCCACCTGCCCTAAGGTTTTCTTCCATCCTCTCCTGCCCTGCCATCACACCCTTCCCTGCTGCTTCCCCAAATGGCTGGGTCCCGTGGGAAGACATGGGAAAGAGGAGCAGCTGTCCCAGGAAGAAAAAACAGCTCTGGATATCCCAGAGCAGGTAGAAAGCAGGACAAATCATGTGGGAAGGGGAAGGGGAAGGGGAAGGGGAAGGGGAAGGGGAAGGGGAAGGGGAAGGGGAAGGGGAAGGGAAGAATGGTATCAAGGGATGAATCCAAGAGGGCTTGAGAGAGAAGGATAATAGGATGGGACAGGTGAGGATCTCCAGAAGAGGAGATCATCAAGGGCTTTAGACAGAGAAAATTTAGGCAATATGCTAGGGGCTCACAGCATGGCCCAGTTGGGTGCAGATTTGATGTATCTGGGACAAACAGGGAGAGGTCAGACCATGGACAGCACTCCAGGAAATGCTGCAACTGATCCCAAAATTACAACTAAAGTAACTTTAAAACCCCTGGTCTGAAATGGCAGTGCTCCCACAAAAACTACCCTGTGCCTCAGTTTCCCTGTCTAGGAGGGCTCCTTTCCTTCCACATCCTGGCCCTTGCTGCCAGCCAGCACAGGAAACTGAGCCCAGGTGCTCCCCAAGGACAAGGGACCAGAGGTCCCCTCCAGATGCCCGTGCCCACCAGCCAATCCAGCAGCAGTGACCCCAAGACTGGGATCTGCTGGGTGCAGGAGCAGCACGTGCTGAGCAGGGCAGGGCAGGGGATGGTGGCAGGGTGCCCAAGCATCACAGTCCTCACTGCTGGCACTGGCAGCCCCATGGCTGGGCTGGTGGGAGGGGAGCAGGTACGTGGATGCTCACGCGGGTTACACGCCACCAAGGACTCTGAAGGACACGGGCCTGGGTGGGAGGAACAGCCTGGGGACAGGGTCTCCTCACTGCAGTGCCTCTCCTCACTGAGACCTGCTGTCCCTGGGGAAACACGGTGGCCAAAAGCAGATCCAGGGCTCTGTGGAGACATCTCTTCACACCCAAGGGCACCCTGACCCCAGCCCTCATTCACAGCTGTCCCTCCACTCCCTGCAGCTGCATCAGGCAGAAGTGCATGAGCAGTGACATCCCTCTGCAACAACAGATTGGGACACTGAGGCAGAGCAAGGGCCTGGCCCAAGGTCACAGAGCAGGAGACATCCATGTGGTCTGGTCCTGGGCACAGGGCTGCCTCCTTGCCATCACCATCCCCGCGGTCCCCATCACATGCCCAACAGCTCAGCTTTCAATCCTACCAAAATCACCTGCCCACGGTAGCAGATCCAGCCTCAGCACTGCTCCTTCCTGCCCCCCGCCCTCCACCAAGCCAGGCACATCCTGCCCGTGGTGCAGCCTCTGCAGCACCGCTGGCTACCACAGCCCTGCCCTTTGCCGCAGGGATGCTCGCTGGGGGAACAGCCTCGGGATGCAGGGGGTGCACGCAGCAAGGAGAGAGGGGCACAGACAACCCACAGCAAGGAGAGAGGGGCACAGACAACCCACAGCAAGCAGAGAGGGGCACAGACAACCCACAGCCCCAGCGAGGAGGGGCATGGGGGTCTCAGCACGCATAGGTGTCTGACAGAGCCCACCCATGTCCAGGCTACCTGCTCACCGCTGCAGTGCCCCCACCTCACTCACCCCCTCTGCACCAGCCTGTTGCCATCGGGTGCTGCCATCACCGCAGAGGCCAGAAAGCAACTGAGGGCTTGCTTCAAAACAGCCAGAGACCCTCTCCCTCTGCAGCTCAGGGGGTGGGCAAGGGGCAGTGTGCCCCCGACAGCACGCAGCCCCAGCACAGGCCACAGCTGCTCACCCTCCGCCTGGGCACAGCATCTCTGCCCGCCTCGGGGAGGACACGCTCAAGGACAATGCGTCCCCAAAACCTGCAGCACATCAGGGATGCGGCAGCAGGGCTGTGGGAAGGAAGGAAGGGCTCCCCAGCCGTGGGTCCTCCCTGCCCCAATGCCCGCCTGACCCACGCCGAGCCCTGCTGGCTGCAAAGGCCCAGCCTGGGCAAGCAGGAGAGACGCTGGGACAAAACACCTGGGGAGGGAGGGAGGGAGGGAAGGAAGGCAGCGATACGGGAGCGGCGGTACCTACCCCATCCCAGCACTCCGGCATGGTGAGGAGCTGCGCGAACGAGGATGCTCAGGCAGCGTGGGCCAAGCTGGAGGCGCGGGTGCGGGTGTGGGGCACTGTAACGCAGCGGCCGGGGCTAAGCAGAGCTCTGCGCTGGCTCAGCCCCTCGCCTGGATTTATAGCGGAGCCCCAGCCCTGCGCTGAGCCCTCCCTCGCCCTTCCCCCTCGGCAGGTTTGGCCTCCATTGCAGGCGAGCGCCGCGATGGAGCCAGCACTCAGCCATTGGCTGCCGCGGGAATTATTCATGCTCCAATTGGCCCCAAATACCCTTGTTTATGAAGAAAAAACGCCTGGCACCGTGCGGTACCTTCTCCATCTTCCCTCTTTCGGCAGACGGAGACAGGCGGGGTGTCTGGACTGGCATCCCGCGGAGCAGCCCCGGCACGGCCAGGGCAGCGCTCGCTGTGCCCGCGGCACACACCTGGCTGTGCCACACAGAGCCACGGCTGAGCCCGCAGCCGCCCGGGCCAGGGCCCTGCAGCCGTGCCCGGGCAGGGCAGCGCGCACACAGCCACAGAGGGACACGGGCACACGCGAAAAAGCAGGAGAGGGACACGGCAGGCGTGCTGTGCCACGTGCACGTGATCACGCGTGTGCATGCACACGAACACGTACCAACACAGACACACACGGGCCGGGCAAAACCCTGTCTGCCAGGGGAAAAACTGGAACAGTTAATACCATACCCACACCGAAGCACATGCACCCCACAAAATGCTGTGGCACATCCCCCAGGCCAGGCCCTGTGTGTGTCAGTACCTGTTCCTGTATATGTGCACACCAGGAGCACACCTGCTGCATCCTCCTCCCTTGTGCTCAGCATGGATGTCACGGCCATCACTAGTGCTGGGGGATGCACAGTGAGCTGCACACCTGCAGAACCTTGTACAGGTGTGCACAGAAGGGCACACACATGTCCACGCCTGTGTCACCTCACCCAGCAGCACACTTGTCCCACCTGCCGCGGGATGATGGCAGGCAAGGGATGTGCAGCATTCCTCCCTGACCTGGGCATCACCAGTGGCAGGCAAATAAAGCAGGAGGAGGGAAAATCCAGCAGCTCCAAGGGGTTGGATTGTGTCCCTGGACTGACACATGCTGTGTGCATGCACACACATGTGAATATTCCCATGCAGGCAGATGATTTCTTCCCTGATTCCAACAAGGCCTCTTAGCACCACAGCCCTCAGCAGTCTGAGGGTGCCCTCCCCCTGCACCCTGCCTGCCCCTGCCCAGCCCAACACCACTGCCCAGCTTGGCATGACCAGCATGAAGTTGGGCAATTGTGGATGGAGAAGGAGTCCCACAGTCCCCTCACTGCCTTTCAGGACCCCACTGAAAGCCATGTCCTACAAACAAGCCAGGGCTGCACAGGCAGAAGGTCTGGATGCGGGAGAAAGGACAGGCAGGCAGAGGGATGACATTCACACTGCCTCCACCAGGCTTTACTCTGACTGCTTTGTCCCGTGGGGAGCTCAGACCCAGGCCTGGAAAGAGGCATCTCTGCAAATGAAGGACTGAGTGTGATAGGGAAGTTCCCAGGAGGTTCCTGGCACTCCAGGTGCCATTTTTGGTTTCCCTAGCCCTGCTGCCTGTAGAGCCAAAGACCATGACAGCCACAGTGCCCAGAAGAAAACAAGAGATGAAGAGGGACAAAAAAAGACAGAAAGTGGTTAAGAAGACAGAAGGGGTAGAAGAGCCAACAAGGTGAATGCAAAAGGGCTTCAGGGAGATGGGAGGGCTGAGCAAGGCTGACTTCGCTGGAGTAGCATCAAATGGGATCACCACTGCCTTGGCTACTAGCCCACTTGCCAGGTGGGTGGCCCAGACTTCTTGCAGGATCCAGGGCACCCGAGTCCCAGGGCACCTTCCCCCAGCTCTCCTGCACCTTGGCTATGTCTCAAGGGCTTTACTTTGGCTGGTGGCAGAAGTGGGGGCTCCCCAGGCCTCCCACTGCCCCAGCCACCCTGAGCATCCCATCAATGACTGCCTCTAGGGAGGAGCAGACAGTGAAGAGTTAAGCTGGGGGCTGGATTGGATTATCCCAAGGAGGTGAGCCTAGAAAATTGGGTAAGACCTCCCCAAGGAATGGCAGGCAGCCCCCAGCCTTTGCACTGCACTAACTTGCAAATGTCAGAGTGGAGAAAAGGAGATGCTGCCCTGGCACAACCCAGGAAACTCAGCCCATCCCTGCCCAGAGGCTCTTGGAGGGAAACCAAGAGGTTGAAGGGTCTGGCTGGCTTGGGAAAAGCTGCCTTGGTTGTTGCCCAATTCCTTTTTTAGGTCCTGAGGGCATGGAGGTGCATCCCTGTGGCATTTGCTGTCCAGAACTGCTCCACTTGGGCACCACCAGGGACACAGTTCAGTGCCACAGTGGGCCAACCCCTGAAATACACAATGATTGTCCTGGGAGGGTCATTGCTCTTTAATATCCCCTGTGCCAACCAAGCCCTGCCCCTGCACAGCTGAGCCAGAGCCATTCTGGTGCCTCTGGTGCTACTGAAAGCTCTGGGCAGCCTGGCACTGCCACCTCCCTCCCTCCTCACCTCCCTCTCCCTTCTCTCTCTCACTCTGGTGACACCAGGAGGTTTGGTTTCCCCTCCAGTGGCCAACAGAAGCCTTGAGCAAGCAGAGAAGGGAGCAGCCCAGCCCTGCACACCCTGCTGCTCCCAGCCCCAGCACCTCACCAGCTTTGGAGCTGTTGGGGAGGGCACCATTGTAATTATTTTGTGGCTTTTGAGAGGGCCATCAGGTATGTCCCACTCTGTGAACCACTGCAGGCAGCACCCAGCACCCTGCCAAAGGCCTTGCTCCCTTACCAGCTGCACCCTCCCACCTGCATAGGAGTGGGCCAGCCCCCAAATTCTGGTCCTGCTAAAACAGGGACCTGTGCTCCCCTGCCCTTATCCCAGGATGAATTAATTCCACATTTATTTTGTCCTTACAGGTGCTTTGTTTCAGTGCTGTACCTGCAAGGGCTCAGCCATGACCACCCAATCCCACTCTCCCCATGGTCCCACTGCTGGCAAAGTGGCAGCACACAACCTGAAGTTGTGACAATCACTGGTGTCCCCTGGCAGGGGAACACTTTGGGAGGGGGACAGGCAGCACTACACACTACCCTCCCTCCCCAGGGAGCCTGGTGCAGGATGAGCCTTGGCAGGGGTGTGAGAGGGATGCAGACCAACGTGAGAGCCAGGCATGAGCTGAGCTCCCATGAGTGCTGGAGCATGGGGCTCCTCTGGAGAGCAGAAATGGAGGTACAAGATGGGCAGGTGCCAGCCAAGGGAGCAAAGGGGCCCTGCTCTCCAAGAGAGGTGGGTGGTAGAGGGGACAATGCCCCAGCCCTCCAAAAGAGAAAGAGGCTTTCAAACATCCTTATGTAAGCAGGGAGCTGGCATCGCCTGGGAAACCATTGCCATGGCAATGGTAGAGGGGCTGGAAAAGCAGCTCAGTCTTCCTGAGAAGAAATTGCCTGGTTTAAAGGTTTTGTCCCCAGCCCATGGCCAAGTGCCCACCAGCCACATCTGAGCGCCAGCACAGAGATGCCTGGCAGCATCCCCCTGTCCCCTTCTGACAAGGACCATGATGGATGTGCAGCCTCATGCACAGACACTGACCAGGCACTGCATCCCATGAAAAAAGGGACAGCAACACCCCTGAGTCCACTGAGTGCCCCCCAGCCTTCCCCAGGCATAGGCTGCTGTTCCATGTGAAACCCGGGGGTGGGCAGCACTTCCCGTGGCTGGTCCTACCTTCCAGTCTGCGTCCACAGTGGAGAGGAAGACATCTGAGTTCTCCTGGGATGAGAAGGAGCCATTAGGGACAGAGACACCTCTCACTTCTGCAGTGCAGTGTGCAAACACACACACACCCCCCTCCACAACAGCTGCACCCATGTGCATGTGTTACCTGAGTGTAATGTAGCATGATGTGCAACCTCTGCACACACATCCGTCATCCCTCCAGACCTCACCTGTGCTCAGCCACGCGGGCTCATCACTGCCAGCACGCACACACCGAGGAGCACTAATGAGCACCCAAAACCAGCACACACACACACAGAATACCACCCCAGTACCAGCACACCAGCCCTTCACCCCTCCCAAGCTCCCCTGTCCTGGTCCCCACGTGCAGGAGCCAGAGCCAGCGTGGTCACCAAACTCACCAGCTCAGCGTCCTGTCCCCGCAGCAGCGGCTTCTCCTCGGTGAAGCGCAGCTCGTGCAGCCCTGCCATGGTCATCTCCTGCAGCAGCAGCCCTGCCAGGGCAAGGCACAGGTCAGGGCAGGTCCTTTCCTTGGTCCTCTTTGCCCCAGCCCTCCAGAGCTTCATGGGGCTCCCTCCCATAGGGATGGGACCCAAATCAGCTTCACTCCACCCATCTACTATGGGCACTTGGTGTTTCAGTCATCCAGGGCTGCAGTGAGCCCCTCTGCACAGAGCAGACAGTGCCTAGATAAGCTCAGCTCCCAGCTCCTACCCAGGTCCAGTTCTCCCAGTTAAGGACAAACCTATCTCCAGGGCATGATCTTGGGCACACTGAAGGGCCAGCCTCATCTGTCCATGCTGGTGACCTCAGTAAGCACCCAACCCAGAGCAAGAACATCCAAATTTCCATCCCAGCTTTCAGCATCAGTCAAAGATAGAAAATCCAAAATTTTGGCCAGTTTTAGGCTGCAGATAGGCATGGATGGGACAGAGGGAGATCTCCCTGCACAGGCAGGATGAGGGGTGATGTTTCTCAGCCATGCTGGGAGGCAGAGGGATGTTCCAAGCAGAAAGAGAACAGCGAGACAGCCTGAAGTTTGTATAGCAGTGATGGAAGAAATCCAAATGTGAAGCCTTTGCTCCCAAAGCCTTCTCCTTGCCTGTGAATCAGCTGCTGGCCTGTTGGTACCTCAGCCCCACGACGTGGAGGGACATACTTCTCCATGGAGCCACTGCTCAGCAGCAGTGTGACACTGGGTGCTGCTGACCTCAACCAACACTGACATCTCCAAAAACACCCCCAGGCACAAGCTCAGCTCAGAGAGCAAAAGAGAGCAAGGAGATCAGCAGCTGGCTGCACACAGAAGGTGAAAGACATTGGGACTCAGGGAGCAGTCCAGGCTCCCCTGTGTTTGGATGATATGGGTACCTGGCAAATCCCAGTGCCAGGGGATTATCTGCACTCAGACCTCAGGTATTGCCTTTGCAGCCTCTGTGTTCACCCCTTCCACAAGACCAAGCCTTCAGACAAGCTGTTGCTTCTCCAAATGAGCTAGCACTGATCCCACATCCTCCCAGCTGTCTCCCCCCCCGTGCAATCTCCCTGGATATAACAGGGATGCTCTGGGCTGTAGGAGCACCGCAGCAGACACAGACCCACTCCATCCACACAGCCTCAGCCGAGCCTGCTTCACACTTTGTCCACCTCCAAACCCAGGTGAGCCCAGGCTGACAATGTGGGAAGGACAAGAAATGCCACAAATATTGCAAAGCCACCAGGAATACAGGAGCTGGTCATAAACTCCCCTCCAAAGTTGGGTTTTGCTCCTCCGACTGGGTTTTCCATTCAAAACTCGAGCAGGCTGTGCCACCTGCCTGCTCCCTGCAGACACGGCACATTGCCTTGCTCCTCGGGAGCCATCCAACAGTCCAGAACTGTTGGGAGGGAGAAACACCACTGCAAAGCCTCTCAAGATTCCCAGGCCACCCAGCACCAGCAGTCTCCATGTCACCCCCTGCCCAGAGGGTCCCACCAGGCTGGGGGATGTCGAGAGGTGCCATCAGCCCCAAGGAGAGGCACAGGAGAGGGACACACTGCTCCAAGCTGAGCTGTGCTGCTGGGGAGATGGCTCTGTGGCACAGGGACAGCCCTGGCCAGCAGCCCACCAGCACAGCCAAGACAACACAGCCTGCAGAGCCACCAACGGAGCAACCCCACAACCCCAGGGGAAAAAAACAGGAGAAAAATCAGCCTCACCAATAGCTGGGTCTGGAGGAGAGCAGGAGAGTTCCACGCTGAGCACACCAACCCACAGTGTGGCCACGGCCCCAGGGTGGCTGGGAACAGCACTTAGTGTATGGTGAATGCCTTTATTAATTACAGCCTGCAGCTAATATGGGAGGGAGGGAGGGTGGCTGAGCCATGAGGAAAGGCCCCGTGACCTTGCTTGTGTGGTGGGGGCAAAGCTGGCTCAGGGGGGACGTGGCAGAGCCCTGCCCCAACAGCATCCCCTGCAGAGGGTGGACAGTCTCCCAAAGTGGTGCCGAGTGTGGGAATAGAGGAAGGATCAGTAAGTCAGGGTCACTAAGCAGGGTCACAGCCATGCTTCCACCTGTCCTGGGTGCTCTGCATCTCACGCCACCCCACCCCACAGGAACCCCTGTCCCTCCTCAGCAGCGTACCTGTGGGGCTGTGGGCAGTCTCACCCAGCCCCACTGGACCACCATCACTGTGGAGGGCTGGTGAGGAAGCCACAGCTCCAGGTTTCCTAGCCAAAACAACTTGGCTCCCATCTTCTGCCAGGGTAATGTGCCCAGCAATGAGCCCCTTTCCTTGCAGCTCACCCCAGTGCTCCCCATCAAGCACCCATTCCCAGGGTACCACCACAAACACACCCATCTCTGCTCCCACTCTGCCTTCCCAGTGCGGTGCCACAGTTTCCTTGGCACAGCCAGGACATGTCTCTTCCCTAGTTCCCAATCAGTTCCAAACCCAGCAGGATATATCTGATCTGGGACTAGTGCTCTGCCCCACCAGGGCCCTGGCACTGTGCATGTAGATGGGACAGGAACAGCCACATTGCCTTCCCTACCCCAGGGATCTGCAGCCCATTGCTGGCTAACTGGAGGAGAACCAGCTTGTAGCACTATTGTTGTTGTTACTATTATTATTATTATTATTATTATTATTATTATTATTATTATTATTATTATTATTATTATTATTATTATTATTATTATTATTATTATTATTATTATTATTATTATTATTATTATTATTATATCATGATCGCGACAAGGCTTTGAGCTCCATTTCACACTTGGGAGTGTGTTGGGTCACAGGGCAGGAATTCCTCAGATGTTGCCTCAGTCTCACAGGAATGCCCACACTGACTACCTGCCTGCTGCCCTGGCACGGATGTGGTGCCCACAGGATGTTGGCACGGATACCTCAGGCTGACTGAGCAGCAACAAACAGGCAGACAAATCGGGAGAAGTGAGGGCTGGCCCATGCCAGGCAGTGAAGCCAAGGCAGCCTTCAGTGAGGCTGGGAGAGGGAGGAAGGGAACTTGCAGCTCAGTCTGAGCCACGGCCGTGTGCCCACAGCATTGCCCCCGAACAGGACAGATGGGGGACCACGATGGGGTGAAGGAAAAGCCCAGTGTGACAGAGTCTGGCCACAGAAGGAACAGCCACAGCTTCCTCTGAACCCGTGAGGGACACAGGACCCCAGCAAACCCCACAAACCAGCCCAAGAGTGAGGTCCAGCTGAGGGTGCAGGACCGGGCAGCCACACCACGGGAGCCGCCAGGCCGGGGGACACGGTGCCACTGATGAGGGGCTGAGCAGCGCCGGGTCTGGGGGTGGCGGTGGCAGCAGGGGGCTTTGGAGGGGCTCAGGCTGTCTCGCAGTGGCTGTTGCTAAGAGCAGCCTCCTTCCCAGCCCAGCGCATTCGTCGGAGCAGCGGGGAGACTCCCAGGGGAGGCTGGCTGAGGAGCCAGGAGGCACCGCAGGGATGCTCTAGCAATCCCCCGGGCCACCCCAGCCCCGGCTGTCTGCTGGCCGCTCTCTTCGCCAGGAGCGGCCGACTCCGTTCCCCCTTCCCCAGCACCCCCGGGCTGGGCTTTCCCCGCTGCAGCAAGGAATCACCTCCCGGAGCCCGGGAAGGACCCGACCCCGGCACCCACAGCCGGGGAGCAAAGGCAGGGTGAGGGTGTGGGGGCAGCTCCATCTCCTCAGCGGGGACTGAGGGGATGAAGGCTCTCGCCACCGCCGGCCCCACCGCCCCACCGCCCCTCCGGGTTTCGCAGCCGCCGCTCCCGGCACCGCGGCCGGGCCGTACCTGTCAGGAGCTCGATCTTGTGCCGGAGCACCTTCATGCCGGGGCGGCGGGTCCCGGCGAGCGGGGCGGGCTCCGAGGGGCGGCGGCGGCCCCGGCGCGGGGGGCGAGCGGAGCCGGTGCCGGTGCCGGTGCCGGTGCGAGGTGCGCGGGGCGGCGCAGGGGCTGGGCTGGGCACGGCCCCGCCGGCCGGATCCTCCTCCCCTCGCCGGGGCCGGAGGGGAGGGACGGGGCCGGGATCGGGAACGGGGGCACCGGGAGAACAACGGTGCTGAGGGAGGCGGGAGCGAACGGGAGATGGAGACTGCGGGGGTTTCGCGGAGAGCGGGGGGCTGCGGGGGTTGCACGGGTGATGGAGGCTGCCGAGGACACAGATCACCCTCTGGGGAACCATTTCGGTCCCAGGGTGGGACCGTGATGGCCAACAGGTCCAACAGGTCCCTGTGGTCGTGGAGTCCCAGAAGCAGGGGAGAGTGGGAGCCTTCGGGAGCCCCAGGTATGGCACAAGGGGTCTGGGGCTCCCTGAGAGCAGGGGAAGGTGATAATCAAGGTGCTCGGGGAGGATCTGGGACAAGAAGGGACCTGTGCACAACAATGATACCTGGAACGCAGCCTTTGGTGGCCAGGGGATGTAGGGAGTCCTGGAGAGTGGGGCCGTGAAGGACAAAGAGCTTGGGAGTATCCAGGAACAAAACCACGGATGACAAGGGACCTGAGGGTCCTCTGGGGCATGGGAATGCAGGTTCCCCTGAGCATAGGATGGTCCTGATCAAGGTTGCCAGGTGGTTGCAGGATAAGAAGGACCTGTGCAATGAAGATCCCCACAGCAGGGCCATCATGGTCTGGGGCTGTGAGGGAATGGGGATCATGACAGTCAAGAAAGATCACCCAGGAGCGGAGGCTGTGGCTGGGGTCATGATGACCCCGTGCACAGTGATGCTGGAGGTGTAGGGTGGCAGCTGTTTGGGGCAGAGCAGGAAGTTGTGAATCACTTGAAATCTCCTGAATTGGGACAATTGGGACATTGAGAACACAGGGCCTTGGCCTGCCCCAGAGCAAGGATTGAATCCTGCTAGTGTCCAGGCTAGACAAGCCCATCCTGCCACTGTTCCTTCCTCTGCACTTCTTTGATTTCATTTTAACTGATTTTTTTCCCCCACACCTAGGGATGTAACAGCCTCCACTCCCATGCTCCCTGAGGCAAGTGCACAGGACATACCATCCAAAACTGGCTCTTATCAAAACATGGGGAGCTCCTGAGGACCCCATCACCTCCTCTCAGTGGGGTTGGTTTCTCAGCACCTGGGTTGAATCAGGTATCTCAGAGCTCAGCCTCATTGCCCCTCAGCCAGTCACAGTGGCCAACAGACCCCTCTGCTTCAGGGCACCTTTGCCTGCTGGGCCAGGGGGTGCCTTGAGAGCAGCCACAGGCAGTCATCCTACAAACAGCTGCTGAGGGGCTGGAGAAATGTCTGCTCATACTGACATTCATCCCTGGTACATCAATTTTAACAGCTTGTCCCAGGCTTTTTGGATGGCAACCAAAATTCAGCTGATTTCAACCTCTCCCGCTGAGTCACCACGAGTTCTGCATCCAGGCTGCATTCATTCGCCTTTTCACCTCAAAGAGAGGAAAAGCCCATGATGTCAGGGAGCTCAGGGGCTCTTAAATCCCTCAGGCAGGAGCTAGCCCCTCACCTAGCCCTTCAATGGGATCTGATCTTTCCTGCCTTCAGCGCTGCTTTTCCCCCTCTTCTGTGGGTCCCGCAGCCAAGGGGTTTTCTCTGAACTGGTCAGGGATGAGACAATGTTGGTTCTGATCTTCCTGACATTGCACACCTTTAAACCTCCTCCTCCTCTTCCTTCAGTTGCCAGGGGTTTCTATGGGAATAAATACTTTTTCATGCTTGGGATTTATCTTCTCCTCAGCAGTCACACCTCCAAGTAGAGGCCGAGGGGGCCAGAATTGCAGAACCCATGGATGCCATTGGTGGCAAGAGGGAGGTGGAAGGACTAAAAGGCCCTGGGATCTTTCATTTTCCCTGTCTCTGGAAGAAACCTGGAAAGATTCCATGAAAAAGGCAGAGAACATAAAAGTCCCAACAAAAATGCTCCAGCATGACCCTGCTCCCCCTCCCAAATTCCTGTTGCAGTGGTGCCATCTCGACCTGGCAGAGGTGAGCTGGGACCCCTAACCCTGCTGCAGGCAGCTCTGCACCCCTTGGCCACCCTTCCCACAGTGGCACCCAGTGCTGGCAGTGCCACAAGGACCCCTCCTGAGGTGGACAGAGCCCACAGCTGCCATCAGCAGAGAGGGAGGTAGAGGTGACCAGCCGGGAAGCAGAGGCCTGAATCCAAGCCCCGAGGCAGGGCAGGGTTTGACAGCCATCCACAGCTCCAGGCTGCAGCCTGTGCTGCACACAGGGCTGATCTGGGGGCAGGAGGGGAAGCAGCCTGGGGCAGATGTGCTGGCTGCCCAGGCTGGCTGTGCAGGCTCAATGTGGCAGGATCAATGTGCCTGTATTGAAGGGCTTCATGGGGATCGGGTACCACCCCAGGCACAGGCAGTGCAGTGACGATGTGCAGAGGAGTCACAGCTAAATTTAGCCTCATTTGTGCGTGAGTGTGATGTTTTTATTCTTGCCCTTAAATAAAAACATTGTTTGGAGGCAGTGGCTGCTGGTTCTGCTTTGCTCAGCCCTGGACCTTGGATGGGTTGTTTCAGTCAAGCTATTCAAAAGAGGGAGAAACGAGAATAAGCAGTTGGTGAGACAGATCCCAAAGACCTATTTTCAAAAATGCTCAGGAGCCATTTCCCAGAATCCAGCAGGGCACACAAAGCAGTGGGAGTGTGACTTTGGTGGCTGTGGGGATGTGCTGGTGCTGAGGGAGAGGTGTCTTCCAGGTAAAGCTGCTCCATGGGCATGGGATGACATGATGGAGTCTTGACCATAGTGAGGGGTGTCTTGAGTGTGAGGCAGCAGCACTGGAGTACCAGCTTTGGGTGATGGGCGCCATCCTGCATCCCACCTTGGCTGGACATCCTACCCCTAGAGCAGGCACATTCTGCCCCAGTCTTACATCCCCAGGGCAGCAAAAGGCACACACCTTGCTGGCTCCAAAATAATCAGAACCAGAATGACAGATCTTGGGTGCCTCAAAAGAGACACCTCAAACCTTGCCCAGAGGTCCCAGATTGGTACCAGGATGGGTTGGTGTCCCCAGAACTGCTGGGCTGCACAGGGCAGGGCTGCACTGTGGGCTGTGGGCACGGACAGGGACAGGGACGGGGACAGGGACAGGGACAGGGACAGGCAGGAGCCAGCCCTGCTGCTCCACATCCTGACACCACACATTCCACTGAAGCTGCCTGGGAAGGTAAAATCCTGCAGGGAGCTCAGCATCCTCTGCGTGCCACACAGCCCCCGAGCCCAGGATGGGAGCAGAGACTCTGTGACCTGGCCCAGGGCAGAGCTGGGCTGTGCCCTGTGTGCCCCACAAAGCATGTGCTGGGGCTGGCGAGCTGCCCGTCCCCCCCGGCTGCCTCCTGCCCTCCAAACACAGGGCTGCCAGTAATTTTCCATCCTGGCTGTGAGCTCTGCCCTAACGAGATGTTCTCCTATGTCCCTCTAACAGGGCTGGGCCCCATTCAAGTTTCTCTGTTCATTCAGACCCTGAGTCCCCTCACTGTTTTGCTGTTCAAGCTGCCCACCAGTCCTGCAGGATGGCTGCTCCTCTGAGCCCTTTTCCTCACAGTGCTCACAGCCCCTCTGCCTCAGGGCAATAGGATGATTTTGTTCAAAAGCCAGGGGAGAAAAAAAGAAAAAAAAAAAAGAGCAGCAACAAGCCAAGAAAAATTCCCATGGCTCAGCTGCACTAGGGCCAGGAACAAGGCAGCCCTGGGGACTTTGCCCTCAGCCATTTCCAAAGCTGCCTCTGCACAGGCACCTCTGCCTGGAAATGAAGGTCTGGTCCATCAGCTGCACTGGCTGGCCAAGCACATCAGACTAAAGTTGATTTCCAGAGGAAGGTACCTGGCCCTGGAGGGTGCCTGCAGGGTGTGTGCCTGCAGGGTGTGTGCAGCAATGTGCTGCCTTCAACTCCTTCCCCTTGCAATGAAGCTGCTCAACTCTGACCTCACTTAAGGCAATCATTTTGTTGGCCTGGAGACACTACCAGGAGACACCTCTTCCAGAGGCAGAATTCTGAGCCCATCTCTCCAGAGCAGGCCCCTCCATCCCCTCCTGCCTCCCCCCCAGCCACAGGAGCCAGCAGCAGCACTGCCCAGGCCCCCTGTGCTGCTTCTGCCACAGCTTCTTCTCGGAGCCAAGCCAGGCTTTAAATAAACACCTGTCAGCAGAGCCCAGCCACGCTCAGAGTGAGGCATGTGTGTGTTTAGCAGGTTGATAGGCGTGAGACAGAGCAGAGACAGCAGGGGCTCTCTCCTCAGAGGCCAGAGACTGGCACATTCTCAAAGGCAGCATTAATCAGCATTTTCAACTGCAAAGCACTTGTCACAGCACAGCAGAGTTGCCCACTCTTACCTTCCCTTGGAGGACGGAATAATGCCATTTCCAAGAGCTGACCTCTCTAGCTGCAAGCTGCTGTGATGCTTTAGGGGGAAAGTGATGGATTTGGAACACTGAACTTCTGTTCTCAGAGTTTCCACAGTTCCCTAGTCCCCACCAGCTGCAGCCACCTCCAGTTCCTCCTCCTTGCTGGTCAAGAAAGCCCTCACAGGAGCAGCCTAACACCCAGCTCCCCTTGCCTTGCACCCCACCAGCTCTGCCCCTGACCTTCTCCTTGGCCGTCAGCTGATCAATACCTCTAGCTCTGGTCCATTGATCCTAACGATTTCATCCCACTTCTCACTAATGCACTCTCTTGTTATGGGCCACGTTATGGGTATTTGGGCCATGGACCAGGCAGATGCTGGGAGAGGGGCAGAGGGCTGGCCAAAGGTGTGTCACTGCTGTCCCAGCACAGCACTGACTCTGAAACACCAGCCTCTCTCACTTCCTAAGGCAGGCCTTCATCTCTTCCTCCCACAGCTCTTGGCTCACTGGACATCCACAAACCTCCCTCCCTCAGCTCTCCAGCTCCCTGCACACTCATCTTCTCCTTCCCTTTTTAGCCCTGTCCTTTGTAGAAGCCTAAGACAAAAGATGAAGTCCCCAAAGTTGTTTGGGGAGAGCTGGATACCAAGTGCTGCCCTGGCCTGTGCATTTTCCCACCTCAGGGGCTTTAAATCCAATCTTTGTATCACCCAGACCCAGAAAGAGTGGCTTGCACCAGTGGGTGCCAGATACCTACCCAAACCCACTTTTCTTGGAGTCTCCATGTGCTCCTGAGTCAGGGTGTTGCAGACTCTGTGGTTAAATGCCCCCTGAGGTGGCTGCTGCTCTGCAGCTGATCCTGGCAGGGCTCCTGGAGCCCCCTCCACATGCTGGGGTTCACCAAACAAGGGGCTCTGGGCCATCCTGGCACTGACCTTCCCTGCCAACCCAGTCACACACACCCCATCAATAACAAAGTGCAAGATAACAAAATGAGCTGTCACAGCCAATTAACATGCTGGGCTTAATCGGCTTGTGGGCTTTCAGGGTGGAGGTGAGGGGCTGGCTCCAGGCTGGAAGGGCCAGAGGGAGGCAGGGTAAGACATTTCATATATTGCAGCCACCCCTCTCTGCTGGCTCCCTGGCCAAGAGCCAGGAGTGGGAGGCCAGGGCAGTGCTTCCACAGCCATGGCATCATCTCAGGGGTGTGTGGGCACCCCAGCCCTGGGCACGGCCAGCAGAGAGGGACAGACAGCCCGAGGTGACTGGTGTCAGAACCCCACACAGGGCTTTAGCCCCAAGGCAGACCCTCCTGCTAGGAGAGCAGCCAGCACAAATGGCAAACCCAAAAGGCTTCCACTTAAAGCCAGGAGGGATCTCAATGGCTGTCGCTGAGCACCTCTCAATTAATTAGCATCCTGCTGATTCTACAATTGAGACGATTGCTAAGGAGATTAAATCGGTCCCTGCCATAAAGCAGATGCTGTTCCCAAGGCCTGATTTGCAGTGATTTTCCTTTCCTAGAGCCTTTTTCCTGCCCTGTTGAGTCAGCTGAAGCCCCAGGGTGCTGGGTGCAGCCAGGACACAGCAGAGCTCCAGAGGGTGATGAGGGTGGGACCACTCAGTTAAATGTCACTGCACGCCCCAGGACGGCTCACTTGGAGGATGCTGTGTGAATCCAGAGCAGTGCTGGGTGAACAGAGCCTGGCCATCCAGGGAGGCCGTGGTCTGGTCACCCCATTCCGCCTGCATCAGCAGGGACAGACTCAGCTGGGCAGCCAGAGCTGCATTTGTGCATCTGAGAGCCCAAACTGAAAGGGAAAATAACAGCTCAGCCTCCAGGCAGAGCTCAGTAAATCCACCACGACTGCAATAAACCCTGCTGATTTGGTGCAAACTTGGAGTAACCCCAAATGCACAGGGCAGTAGTACATGAGTACAGAGTACAGCCCTGCCCACAGGCTTGGCTCCACTCCATCAGCACTCCTTGGGTCTCCACCATCACAGCTGAGGAGAGGGAGGACTTTTCTCTGGAAGCCTTTGCAAAGGGTGTGACTCTCACAGTTGGTTTGTTAGTGCTGCCCAGGGCCTGTGTGTGGCTTGTTCCCTCACCCCAGCAGAGAAATGGCCATTCAGCCACCCATGGACACAAAGAGCACTTAGGAAAGGGGCTGCAGGATGTCAACTAAACAGCCAAAAACCTGCAAATCTGGTATTTGTGAGGTGAAGGCAAGAAACTCCTCTTAAATCCTTGCTGTGATGAGAGCCTGTCTGCAAAGATACACCCACCCTGCCCAGGATGGTCCCACAGCAAGAGAAATAAGCACATGAGAGGGCGGCTTTGATTACTCTGATTACTGCATCTGCTTCACTGCTTCCTCCCATGTGCATCGCTGCCAAGTCCCACAGCCACCTCCTCACTCCACTTCTCTCTAACGCCTGAGGAAAAAAACCACCACACTACATCCTCAGCATTTGGCAGCTTCCTGGTCTGAAGGCAGGGGGAAAATTGTCTTTTGTGTTCGGCAAGGGTTTGTGAGAATTTGTCACAATCCTCCTCTGCTTTCCCTGGGGAGAACCCAGGGCCCTCCAGGGACCAAAGGGACAGCAAGGGACAAGCCCTGTCCTACAAGCCACACAAGCTAAGAGTCCAGTTTTCAATCTCCATTTGAATTCTGCCTTTTTTTAATACCTTTTTTTTTTTTTTTTATCACAGCATCACAACAGAAATGGAACAGCACCACTGTGACCTTCAGGTGACATCTCCTTACCACTGCCCATTTCCAGACACAGAAATCACAGGAGGGTGTCTGGGACTGTCTTTAGGGTTGCAATTTCTCAAGCTCATCTGCAGGCAAACTGGGATTCCTTATTCTGTGTCCCTCAATGCTCCTCGCCCCCAACCCTGCTCAGCCCATCTGCTGCCTGTGCAGTGCCTCGACCCAGCAGCAGAAAAGTGACTTTTTTCCTACAACAGAGGAGATTTCTGCCTTCCACAGGTCCAGGTGGGAATCCCAAAGAAGATGCATTTTCCCCAAGGTGTGGGGGAAGCACTGCAAAGAGCTGCAGCTGTAAATCCTCACAAAGGCTAATGAAAGGCAATGGACCAGTGTGCCCTGCCAATCCTGGTAGAAAGGATACTGAGGCTGCTGGCCCAGCCTGGCAGCCTGCCATGAGGAATAACTCTTCAAAAATAGAAGCATGCTAATCTGAGGAACTGCTGGTATTGTCAATGACATTAATGAAGTGTTTGGAAAACCAGAACAAATGCCTTGGCTTTTTGGGGCTGTGCCCCTTGTAATTTTCCACAGCAGCTGAGGAGTGCTCAGGCAAACAGCACAGTGCTCCTGGTGCTGTCCTGCTCCCCAGAGCAGAGCAAGGACTCAGCCCTGGGGGCTCCCAGCAAGCCTGGCCCAGTGCAGCAGAGCCTGGCCAGCCCTCAGGGAACAGGCTCCCCAGAGCAATTTCCACTGGGAAACAAAGCCCATCAAGCAGCCTCAGTGTGCCCAGGGGGAGCTCACTGACTCCTCTTCCTTCTTGTTTTCATTCCTTGTCTCAAGCCCCCTCTGGGTTCTTTTTCACCACCATGGTCAAGACCTGTGGGGTTGCAAATTTCTCCCTGGCAGAAGGGTTTTGGATTCCACAGCTTTCTCACCCCTTCCCTCCTGCAGCAGCAGTCAGTAATTCTTTATTTTCATTGCCAACCATGACATCCACTCCTCATGTATGCTCTAATCTAGGACAAGGTAGTGCAACCTACCAAACCCAGATTTCAATTAAAATTTTGAACGAAACTTCTGTTGTAAAAGGTAGAAAATCACTGGTTGAAGATCAGAACAGCTTGTGCTCCTAACTCAGTCAGGTGCCACAATGTCTTTCATAAAAATAATACTTTGTGTTACAGTATGTCAGTTCCCAGAACACTTCTTGTTGTTGTTCCTCCTGGTTGCTGCTCAAATTTTGCCTATTTTTTCACTTGATTGCAATTAAAACATTTGTGGCAATACTGTAAAATGTGTCTATGAAGTGATTTGTCATAAATACCAGCAGTCCTTCAATTTAAAAGCTGAAGGACATGGGAGAAATAAAATTGAAAAGTCCTTTTCAGACCTTTCCCAGGTAGTTCTGTAATGAAGCTTTATTGTACCATTCTGAAAACACACAAGTTCAAACTCCTCTAACTTAAAGCTTGCTGCAGTGCCATGGAAAAGGACAGCTGTGTTCACAAAAACTAAAGAGACAGAAAAAAACCTAAGCAATACTGTAATTTAAAATTACAGGATCAGATTTTTAAGGGTCCTTAACTCATGGTTACGAGAAGTGGCATTGCCTTCTTAAAAAAAGCCAATGACATTGAAGACTACTTCAGGGATATTTTTCCTCCCTACTCTGAAGGCTGTTGCACAAAATGTTGGCGAGTGAGCAACCTTCTGCTTGCATTTTGCATCCAGCAGTAGAGAAGAAAAACGTTCTTACAAATGCAGGAAAATTAGCTTGGATAGTCACCAAAACCAGTCCAGAAACTGATGAAACTCATGATTTTGGTTATAAACCAGCTACATCCCAAAGCCACAGGTCAGTAAATTAGTATTTCCAATTGAAAGATGCTTCTTGTCACAGATGGACTTCAACTTGCTGCCCTTGCAGCACTGATCACAGCTCTGCCATGGTACACAAAGTGTTTGCTACAGTGCCTGGAGCAGCAGGATCTGGATAGAGACTGCCAATTCCCACCTCCCACCAGCACTACAACAAAGCTGAGGTAACACAGAGTCATCTCTACCCATCTTATGTTCCTAAAAATGCAATTCATTAAAGCAATAGCTTATTGATTGGCTGGCAGGGTGTCTGCCACAGGCTGTCCAAGCTGCCAGACCCCACCTGGGCTAAGTCAGACAGGAACTATTTCTACACTAGTACAACTGCACAAGTTAGCTCCTGACCACATTACCTGTAAGAGCAGAGGGATTATCTACCATGGCCACACTTGTGTAGAGACCTGGACTTTCCCATTTGATTTTTCTGCTGCGGTGCAATAAACAACAGACTTTTCACATTATGAGCATTCCCTTACAAAACATTTATTCAAGATAAAAACCCAGAAATGGACAACTGCCAAATGCATAAGCCATTATGTGCCATTAAGTCATTAAGTGCAGCAGCATTTCATCCTGCACATACTTCAAATACTTTGTCAGGCAAGCTTCCAGCCAGTCTCCTGTGGCAGGGCAGCTGGCCCTGTGCAGCTGAGGGGAGACACTGAGACAGTTGTGAAGGCACAACACTGTCCCCTCTGACCACCTCCACAGGCTGAGCTTCAACATCTCTGGCCAAGGAACAGCCCTTTGTGCTCGAGGTCTTGTTTGAAGCATCCAACATCCAGGTGCATCTGCAAGTCCAGTAAGAGCTCCTTTGAGACTTGGATCTTGCTGTCACCTCCCAAGGAGGTGAAATAAACTTCCCACAGAAGTGAAAGTGCTCAGCAGCATCAGGATCCAGCTCCTCTGCTTAGGTTCTTTTTCCACAGAGGCACAGAAGCACCTATAAGGAAGGTGTCTAATACTGCTCCCAAAGGACAACCATCCTGATGACTGCAGGAACTAAGCCCTACAGAGATAACCCCATCTTCTGTCTCCATCCCATGGGACTTGAGATGACCTAGGTTTAAGGGCATCCACACGGGATGATAATCCCTGTGCTGTTTAGCAAGTCCCAAATCCAGTTACTCCTACTGGCAAGGATGACATTTACCAGGATCATATTCCTAGATTCATTTGGATGGATCAGAAGGAAGGAAACTCAGTTCATTTGCTCTGTCCCTTCTACTAACCAAATTTAGAAACTGACGAATTTCTCACGGAGGAACAAGTATCTCAAAGGTTGATAATGGGGCAGAGTTTCCATTGAAGTTTCTGCTTTTGATCTGGTCCAGACTTTACTCTTTGCTGCCTTCTGCTTCCTCCTCTGTAGAACACCCATCACAGAGACAAATCCAGCACAAAAGCCACAGGCATCAAACAAGAACACTCTTTACTGCATAGAACCAAGGTCACAAGGGCCATAAAGGGAGAGAGGACAAGGCGGCACGAGACCTGTGCAGCCACTTGCTGTGTGGGTTTGAGGAGGTATTTCTCTCCAGGGCACTGGTACTGTGTACAGGAGTCAGCAAAGAAAAACATTCCTGCCTCACTAAGAGCACCTGTTCCACCTCAGTGTATAAGAAATGAAAAAAAATTAATGTGTATCACATTTTTTCCACATCACTGGGGCTCTCTAAAGACCAGGGAACCTGGAAACAGCTGTTCAAAGAATCAATAACTTTTTCGAGCAGGCTGGGATGGGAAGGACAAGATGAAATACATAAATTACATTTCTGTCCAGATCTAGTATTGTAAATATCAATTTGGAGCAATAATTAGTATTTATTACCCTTTCAGAAAGTCCTTTCATAGCCTTTCAGCCACCTAGCAAACACTTAAGCTGCAACTCTTCAGGAGTGCTATGAGTAAGCAGTGGTGTCATCTGGTTTTTGTACCCTTGCCCTCTGCCTTTAAAATTTTCATTAGTTTTACCCAAAGCTGCTACAGAGAAGAATGCCCATTAATGGACAGGGAGCCCGTCCTTCCCTAAATTGATTGATTTTTCTCTTCTACAACAGGCTGTAAATCTGCATTCCCCACTGCAACTTCATGTTCTTCAGGCTTTCAACCATCCACTTCTGTGAGCTTTCTTTTCCCGTAGTTCTGCACCAGACTGGAAGCTGTGATTTGAGAAGCCTGTCCCTTTTCCCAGCACTGGAAGTCATTCAGGCCTTTCTGGCCCACTTGAAAGAGAGCCCGTTCCAGCTCATCCAGCCGTGCCACCAGAGCAGATGTGTCCTCATTGTAGGCGTTCTGAGAGGAGTCCATGATGCGGCGGAAACGGGCAACGAACGTCTGAAGGGAACAAACAGAGTCACTGACAGCTAACACAGAGCCACACCAGCTCACACCTGGAGGCCTGAGCTTTCAGAACTGAAAAGCCAAAGTTTAGGCTGCTGTTCACAACAGGCCAAGGGTCTGCAACCAGCACAGCACTTGTTGAGCATGGCTACAGAGACAAAACCACTTCATGCCTGGGACGTCAAATACCTGCTACCGGATGGGAAGCAAACACAAAATTGGATTTTGGCTGCTTCCTCACAACAGGCTTGAGGAGACCACAGGATATAACACAATTATGATCTATTCTCCCTTCTCAAGCAATCGCTGCTTTAGAGCAGGAGGAATGAATCTTGTTCCACAGCAGCTGCTGCAGGAATGTACAAGCTGCAAGCTGTGAATGTCCTGGAAGCTGAGCCAAACTGCTGCTGAAAAGCATTCAGCATGCTAGAAAAACAATTAACCACGAAAAAGGTGAAAATCCAAACCAATGTTCAACCTATAAATAGCATTTTGAAAAGCTAAGCAACAAGACATATCTAAGGCATTTCATTTTCCTCTCTATCTTTGCTTTTGGGAACCGGAAAAAAAAAAGGGTCAGAACTCTTTGAAAACTGTGCCCTGTTATTTCAGAAGTTGATTTTAGAATTGCCAGAACTTATAGGATAAAGTAATAGGTTAAATAACAATAAACTTATAGGTTTTCAACTCAGCACAACTCCCCCCTTGTTTGCTTTTAAAAAGAGAAATCAAACCTGGCATGCTTTGATTTTTCTGTCAATAAGTAATGAATTCTACTGTGGCTTTTTTCCCTCAGATGTCCATTAGCACAAACAGAAAAGACAAGGAAAGGCATGGGCACCTCCTCAATGCACAAAGCACATGTTCAGTGGACAGCTCCAAGAAAGCAGCAGCACTTTAAAGCCTCTCTGAATCAGCCTTAATGTAAAGCACAGAGAAAAAGAAAAAATGCAATAAAAACCATCCCAGCCCACTTAAAGACCAGGCTGAAGAGATCTCAGAGCTGTTAGTGGTTATGTTTAAAAGCTCAAGTAGACTGAAGTCTGGAAATAGACAAAGATAACATCTATCTTTTAAAAGAGAAAGGGGAGATGGAGAGGGAGAAGGGAAGAGCCAGGGAATTATAAATCCATCAGCATCAATTCCTGGAAGCATACTGGAACAAAGAAGCAATACAGAAACTTCTGCAAGATAATAAAAGAATCTCAGCCACCATGGACTTGCCAAGAACAAATTCCCAGGGCCCAGCCTGGTTTCTGCTAGGGCAGGGTGCCAGGCCTTGCACAGGCAGGAAGAGCAGCAGAGGGGTATCTGTCATGGGGCACTGCTGGAAGATGTAGCCAGACCACCCAAAGATGGTCAGGAGAGACAGCAATCATCCACAGCTCCTGTCAGGAGGGAAGAACACACTGAGTGGAGTTCCACTGGGGTCTCTGTGCAACCAGCTACTGTTGTTGAGATGCTAATTAATGAGCTTACTAAAGGAATAGAAGCTGTGCTTATTAAATCAGCCTGCAATATGCAGGAGAAGGAGAAGGGCTGACTACAGGCATGTCGGGGAGCAGAGCTCTTAATTCGTAACAATCCTGACTAATTAGAAGGATGGTGTGAAAACAATAGGCTGTCATTCACCCAGGACTAACAGAAGGTTTTACATTAAGGCAGAAATAGTACAGAGTCAGGAAATTATTTGTTCACAGATGCAACCTGTACCATCTCACTGTGGTCTGCAAGCCAAACACAGACCCGTGTGACTGCATCGTGACAAACCAGATGCTGCACCAAGATGAGCCAAGAGCATCACAGCCACACAAAACTCACAAAGTGATCCTTTTGTTTTCAGCAGCACAAGTCCTGAGCATGAGACTTCACTGCTGTTCAGGGCACGGCGTGGTGGATGCAGATCCACTGGAGAGGCACCAGCAGTGCACAAGGAGGGCACTGAGGTTAGGGAGCATGACCCATAGAGAAACATCAAATGAACTGGGACTGCTGCAGGAAGGAAGAGAATAAGTTGTCCTCAGCATTTACTTTGTATGAGACAAACAGAACAGAGCTTGTATTGCTGTGAAGGAGCTTTGGTTCAGACATTGGAGCAAACCTCCTGCAGTGAGGCTGGCAAGGTACTGAAAGAGATTGCCCAGAGCAGGGTGAGCTCTCAGTGTTAGAGAGATTTAAAGACAGGTATAGTTTTATAACCCTACGTCTCCTCTAGTCCTGTTTTTACAGGATTTTATGAAACACCATATTTACAGTGTGGAAACACCAAGCTAAAATTACACTCCTGGATGCACAGTGGAGGCTTCCAGCCCCAGCCTGTGTAGCTGCCAAAAGGGACATCCATATTCAATCCAGAAGTCATCGGGATTAAACCAGGATATTTTTCCTGAATACTGCTAAGCAGCTGGGAGCTAAATGAAGACAGAAAAACGCAAATCTAAGTTTCAAGACCTGATTCAGATACTTGCCTGCAGGATAGTCTGAGCTATCTCAGGATTCTCTGGATTCTCAAAATTCAGGAGCTGTGAGCCAAATCCATAGTAGTAGGGCCCCATTTTATGCAGATCAACTACATTGGCATCAGCACTGAACACCGTCCTCCAGGCTTCCTTGTAAATCTTTGGCAGCTCCACAGAGATGATTCTCCTTTTGCTGTCATGCAGCCCTTTAGCCAGCCACAGGGGGATTTCCAGCTTTGACCCCTGGAGGAATCAGAGAAGCCAAAAGTTATCCTTGCCATGAAAGTACTCCTGAAGCAGCCCCAAAGACATAGAGTGAACTTTATTAATGAAGATCCAGCATTAAACAAGTCAGTTTTGTTTTCAGAACAGTCCTTTGTTAGTGCAGCATAAACCAGACACATTTTAGAGGCCTTATTACTGCAAAACTCAGAAAGTGGACTTAAAGTGATGCTGTATGGCTTCAGAATTGTCAGCTGATGAAACAGCAAGAGAAAAAGAAGGAAAAAAAACCCCAAACAAGCAAAGTGTGTATAATAAAAGCAAAAATAACTTTAAAGTAGCAGAGACATCCTTGCAGCAACCACGAAGAGAGGGCGCCCGGGCCTGGGAGGCGCGACAGGAGGCGGGGGCGAGGCGGCGGCCCCGGGGCAGAGCCGCCAGCGCCCTGTCCCCTCCCGAGAGCGACACTCCCGTGTCCCGTGTCCCGTGTCCCCCTCCCGAGAGCGACACTCCCGTGTCCCCTCCCCGTTACCTCCGGGATGGACTCGGCGCTGCTGGCGCCCTGCCCCATCAACAGGGCCAGGCGCGGCAGCGCGCTCTCGGCGCGCCCCGGCAGCTTCTCCTGTGACATCAGGATATCGTCCAGCGAGAGGAAATTCTCCTCCATGCCCAGCCCGGGGCCCACGGGGAAATACGCCTCGGACATGGCCGGGCCGCGGCTCCCGCCAGCCCGTGAAGAGCCGCCCGCCACCGGCACCGCGCATGCGCCAGGCCCGCCCCGCGTCCGTCCGCGCCCGGCGCCGCTGATGGGGGCACGGGACCGAGGATCGGGACTGGGACCGGGACCGAGGATCGGGACTGGGGATTGAGGATTCGGACCAGGACCGGGATGGGGAGCGGGATCGGGATCGGCACAGGCATCGTCGCCGCGGCTGCCCCACAGCCGGGGCTCCGCAGGCGGTGCCGTCCGTCCCCCCGCGCCTCAGCCCGAGGTGCTGCGTTTAAGAGGAGTCTCGGAGCTCTGTCAGGACAGCCCCACACTGGGATTGGGTTTTGCGGGGAATTCCTCGCTGTGCAATTCCTCGCTGTACGGGTGGCGAGGTCCTGGCCCAGGCTGCCCAGAGCAGCTGTGGGTGCTCCATCCCTGCCGGTGTCCAAGGCCGGGTCGGACGGGTTTGGAGCAGCCGGGGATGGATCCAGCCTGTGGCAGGATCAGGATGGGCTCTGCAGGCCCTTCGTGCACGGAGCGCTCCAGGGATCTCTGCTCGGGCAGGGCGGGCTGGGCACGGCTGTCCTGCCCTGCCCTGCCCCTGAGGGTGCTGCCCCAGCCCGGCCCTCAGAACGCTGCTCCAAAGGCAGCGATGGCTCCCTGCGGCTCTGTGAAAAATGCGCATTTTATGATTGGCTTTTCGCAAATATTAAAATGAATAATATATGTGTTATGCTAAAAAGTTATGCTGTATTAATTTTCTTAAGTAGTGTGTTAAATATAGTTTTAGGTTGTAACATAAGGTTAAAATAGAAGCTATGTAGGATAGTTTTTTTCTAAACAAAGAACTCGCACCGAGGTAGCAGCGACAGGACACCTAAATCTTCCAGAGAAAGAGAATTTATTGCTCCATTATCAGGAGAAGTTAACTTCTTCCCACCTCGCTCAGCCATGAAGACGCCGGTTAGGATTAAGAGGAAGAAGTTGACACTGACCAGACAGAATCCTGTGTTTGAATGGAATTTATGCATCATGTATGAGATGTATGAATATGCAACAGATTATTGTTTTTAAGGGTTAATCCTCTGTTAACGTGTATCCTTTTCCGGGCTTATGTTGCCCAGAAAAAGATACCCAGACGTCCGTAACTTTTTTTTTCTATTGTCTCATATTGTCCTAATCCAAATTGTCCAAATTATTATTACTCTAATTATATTGCTATTTTTATAACCATTTTATTATCATTAAACTTTTAAAATCTTAAAAAAACAAGTGATTGGCGTTTTTCACAGGCTCCAACACCTCCATCCACACCCTGCTGGCGGTTTGTGGGAAGCCCAGGGAATGCTGCCCCTGTGCTTGGCTCTGCCCACGTTTCTCCTTGGCAATTGAGGACGCGGCTCGCCCTGCAGAGCACATGATCAGGCCGATGGATGTGCCTGTGCTGAGTAGGCAGAAAGCAGTGCAAATGAACTGTGTACACCTTGGGTTTCAAGGGGAGGCTACAGCCCAAAGTAATTTATTTTAGTGCTGTAATACAAAGAATCAAGTCATGTTTTGGTGGCAGAATCAAATACCCTGTGCTAAATTCTGGGTTTGGTTGTATAAGGATAAAAGAAGTGGTTATCCCCCATTTTGATCAGTGTTTTACTTCATTTTAGAACCTGACCTTGTGGGGGTTTTGCTCATTGTTTTGTTGTTTCACAAGTAATCCATTTTTCATCAGATTAAAATTTTCTTGCTATTTCCTGAGCTGTATATGCTGAAAACATTACTTTTTCTATAGGCAGTGGTCTATAAAATATAATTTAAATAATCTAGTAAATATTTCAGTCTTTGTTCTGTTGAGGAAGGAAAATAAACAATTGAGCAGTGTTGCAACACCTGACAATTTCCCTGAGCAATAATCATGGAGTTATTTATAGAGGGTTTGATGATTTTTTTAATGACATTTTCAGTCCATGACTAAGGTGCAGCCCAATGCATCTTTAATCATCTGTTAATTCTTACAACCTCAGCATTCTTCCTGCTGCTGTTTGCTCAGGCTGGATCCACTAAGATTTGTAACTATTTTATCATCATTAATTAGCATGTTGGTACTCCAACATCTTCATCAAAGCCAGACCCATGCAAAATAATAAAATCTGAACCAGTTGATTAAATCTCGTGCTGTTTTATTTCATACTGAAAAAAGTAAAGCACAGACAGTGTGGGCTGAGACCTCAGGATGTGTGCTTCCATCACTTCCATGTCCCCTGGGTCCCACTGCAGCCTGTGCTATAAAAATCCAGCCAGCACAGGCGGGCTGAGATGCAGTGAGCTGTGTGAGCAGAAGAAATGAGCCCATGTGTGTTTGTCAGTGTGACACCCACACACTGTTGATTCCACTGCCAGGTACATTAAATACTGACAGCAGCTGGGGGGGCAATGCGTGCCCCCAAAGAGAGGTTTCAGGTAAAGGTAATTTCTTGCAACATGCTGGATTTCTTTCTGTAGCATAGAAAACAGATTTGTATTAATTTTAGCAACACTGGCTATTGTCCTGTATTGGTTTTGTTTGGGGTTTTTTGTTGGCTTTTTTTTTTTGTTTTGTTTTAATGAGAGATTAAAACTCTCTGTTTGGAAAATAAATCCTCCTATCTGTGCACGTTTTCCAGATGAGTTGCAGAGCAATTTCTGAAAGCTCTTTCTAAAGGACAGTTCTGATAAAAGTATAATTTGCTGAATTGGATTAGTAAAAGTATTCCCTGCTTAATGAGGTTTAGGAAACAAATCTCTGCTAAATATGAAAGTGTGCACTTTGTGAGTGAGAAGAGAGAACAATGCAAATGGAATATGCAGGCTAAGACATCTGGAAAAAGAAGAAAGAAAAGCACAATTTCCCTGTGTCCTGAGATGCCTCAGCCTTCAGTGTATGATACAGAAATAAGCACCAAGGTGCAGAAAGCCCAAAGTACTGGGTAAAACTGAGAGAACACAGATGGAAAGGTGTTTACCCTCTTTGTGAAATCAGTTGAAGAATGGTTCTTTTGTGAGAATATGAAAGAATAATGAGTTTGGTAGACAAAATTATGTCACCCCTTCCTATCGAGAGAAAGGCACCGGGCAGGTTCTTATTCTTGAACACTTGTGTGTGAATCTTAGTGTAAAAATATGCATAACGAGCCCAGCATCCTAAACCATATTATATTTTCATAAATATGATTTCAAGGCCTTCCTGAAGGAAAAGGAATGTCCTGTGTCATACCTGATATATGCCAGAAATTGAGTAATGACAGAGAAAAGTGTTGCAGAATTAAGGCTGAGCTGTGATGAATAAAACCCAAATCACTTGAAGTAGATAAATTAGAGCACTGCAAAGTAGAGGAAAGAGTAAAATCCTAGAAATCGAGGAACAGCCTGTTACATCTGATCTGTGTTCTTCTAAAATCTTGAATACCACAGAATTCAGCCAATTTAATACCAGATAAATTTGGGGAAGCAGGGCTCTTACCTGCTTCCTCCCAGGCCTTTGATCAGAGCAGCCCGTGTCTGTGTGTGCTGCAGGGCTGCTGAGCTCTGTCACGTCAGCATCTGCATGTGGGGTGCTGAGAGAAGCAGCTGATGGAGCCACCCTGGGTAATCTAAATAGCATTAAATCCACGAAGTAAGTCAGCTGAAAGAGCTTCAGGATGCTGGTGAGAGAAGGAAGCACCTCTCTCCCTGTGGCCTCTCCTTACCCCACTTTTTAAGGTGAAAGTGGGAGAGGAATCATCAGTCTCCACGTATTGGACTAAACCACAGCACAAATTGAGGTTAATCTTGAATCTTTTTCCCCTCTGAGGTAGAGAGGATTACAGAATGATTTGCTTTTCTTATTTGCATGTGTTATCCAGCAGTCAGAAATGCTGCCTTAGCATCCCTAGACGAGACATCTGACTGACTGATGGTTTCACTGTCTAACCTGGCCGAAGGATCCTGAGCAGCACCCGGGTGTGTGCTGAGAGCAGAGCTGGAGAAGGGCAGCACTCACCCTAACACACATCCCTCACCCACAGCCCCGGGTGGGATGTCTGAGCTGCTTTAGATAATTATTTACTAAGTAAGCAGCTAATGCTACTTAGCTACTCCTTTCCCTCCTGGAAGTTACACTCCACAAATTTGCATTTCCTAATCAGTTGACTTGCCTGTGGCACTGGGAGACCTCATTTGTAAATGTACTTTGTCTTTGCTCCCCCTTTGTTGTGCAAATACGGGTGTATAACTCAAGTAAAGCAATTGGCTTCGGTAGGATTATCCTGAGGGAGTTAGGTGCTGCATCATGTGAATAAACTCTGCTCTCCAAGGACAGGTTCTGCAGTCCAGCACAGCTTCATCTTTGGAAGGAAAAAGGGGTAGCAGCACAAATCAGTAGTTAATTGAGGAGAGAATCACTTTCCTGTTCAATTTATCTGCGAATGTGAGATGTTCAGCAGCAGCAGTAAGGACACACCATATTCATATTTACATATCAGAGTATCATTCCTTTTCATGTGGGGGAAATGTGGAAGATTGTGTCCTCACATATTGTGGATGGGAGAACAGCCTCAGATGAAATGATGGGATTTAGGGTAACCAAACATCCTATGGGAAGGATCTTTTGGCTTCCGTCTTCCAGCAAGGGTCTCTCAGCCAGAAGGCAGCTGGGAGTCTGGCCAGCTTATACAGTGAATTTCAAAATCTTTTAAACACCTTCTTAAAGAGGAGTATTGAAGTCATAAAATCAACCAGATGCTGTAGCTTGCATTGCAAAAAAAAAATTCTGAAAGAACAAAAACATTTCTAGAATTCCAATATTTCCCCCCAGCTGTCATTGACTCTGTTATAATGCAGAAGTGGATTCAGCACTTCCCAAGGCTTTTTCAACCATTGTGTAGTTTTTCTGGTAGGTGGAGAGTCACAGTTAAATCAGCAGCAGGCATTTGCAGGAAGTTTCTTGTTTTAAGCAGTAGTGCCATGTTGCTAAAACTTTTGATGGCTTGGTTGGGAATGCTGCCAAAATTGTTGATGTTTTTTCCATTTGGAGTTCCCTAGATGACAATTCACTGTTGTTTTTGTTCAGAAGTGTGGGAAAATTATAATTGTGACAACTGCCTTTAACAAGAAATTAATTGCTGATGACTGTGCAGAATTGCTGATGACTGTGCAGCAAATTCTAAAAGGGTGACATTTCTCAAACTCTTGGTGTCTCAAGGTGACTGTGATGGTGTGAGTAGAAAACTCACAGTATTTTAGTTTCTTTAACATCCACTCTCATGATGGGGATGAAAGAAAAGTGCTGTGTTCATTCTTGACAGTGAGACCCCTTCCTACTCCTAAAGCACTCAAGCTGCTGAGCAAAACAATGAATCCTTTCCACAGCATAAAACATTAAACATCAGCAATTTCTTTTTCTTGAGTCTCACCATTCATAGTAAATATCCTAGGGAGCTGTTGGAAATGATGCTCTTCCAATTAAGTTGCATGAACTCCAACTCTATTCAGCTAAAGTCTGTTCAATGCCCAGAGACAAAAAACATCTAATGAATCAATCTTTGTGCACAGAAAAAAACCCTTTCTTTTTATTTTCTTTTCTTTTTTGTTTTTGGTTTTTGTGGGTTTTTTTTTTGTTTGTTTGTTTTGTTTTTTTAAGGAAATTACATAAAAACTAGAAGCTGATGGCCTCTTTGAAAGGAAGAGACAGGGGTGGGTTGCTCTATGAGCTTCACTTTCCAAATGATGTCGGGGCTTTTTTTTTTCTGAGCTGTCCAGGACATTTCCAGTAAAAACAAGCTAAAATATGCAGCTTTTACTACTGTGGAGAAAAGATTATTTTTTGTCTTTCAGACTCAGATAAGCAATTGTAAATCTGGCTACAGATATTTTTCATGCTTTTCTCTTTATATCCTAATACTCCTGTTCTTCATTCTAGGTTCTCACTCTTGTTTTTATTACACTGGAGAGTTTTAAAGTGAGTTACTGGGAAAAAAAAAAAAAAAAAGCAGGCCTATGTTTTTCTCAAGATCCAGAATGAGAGCTTGAATTCTGAATTGCAGAGAGCAGATTCCTACCAACTCACATATAAGTAATCAGTCAGTTACTACAACATAAATGCCAACAGTTTCTTCACTGCCTTCATTCAGATTTCTTCTATCTGGCTTCTTCTCAAGCTGGAGAGGATGCACTCATCTGCATTTCTGTGCTCAGCTGCCCGTGCTCTTTGAGCCATGGTTTCAGCATTACTCCAGCCCTTCATCTGTCAGCACTGGATGAGCAGAATGCTGATATTCCAGGACTTTTTCAGAGCATAAATGCTCCTTTTGGCCCATGGCTCGCTGTCTTTTTGGCAGCAGATTCTCTGAATTCCTTAAATCTGATTGCCTCTTGGCTGCTGCTTTTCAGTTCTGGGCTGTGGGTATGTGGTCAGGCTGTCCTGTGTTTTTGAGGCATACTAGAACAGGAACAGATCCAAGTTGTTTCTTCTCTGATCAGATATGGGAAGGGAAATCCAACAGCACCTCGCTGGAGCCCACTGCATTGTGTCAAAAAGTAGAGAATCTTGTTCTTAACTTGTGAGGAAGCTTTTCATCCTTCAAGGAAAGAAATGCTGTAGAAATGTCAGGTTACACTGAATATATACTGAGAATTTGGCTGATATAATGGGATTACAGTCCAAATGAGCACACCAAAAATTCTGTGCCCCAGTGAGAAAGACTATTAATATAATATCAAGTAGGAGTTCTGTGAGGAGCAGAGCAAACCCAGTTTGTTGCTGGCATTCCTGGTGTCATGGGGAGATGGAGAGGTGGCTGCTGCAAATCAGTTTCTAGAGACTGGCAGAGAGCAGCAATTTCTGGGCTGTTCAAAGGCGTCACAGGCAGAATGGGAGATTTGGACAAGGTTTGTCAGGGAGACCCTCCCTCTGAGTCATGAGAAGCAGAAAGGACCCCCTTGCTTTCTAAACCCCTTCTCAGAGACAAGATGCATCTGGTTCCAACTCTACCCTCAGACTTGGTCTATGGTTTGTGTCTAAAGGATTATCCAGGTGTAATTGAGCCTTTGTATTACTTTGTCCTTCAGGAGTAAGGATGGTAAACCAAATATATTTATATAAATAAAACAACTTATTTATTTGAATTGATGATGATTAGATTAAGAGATCTTAATCAGAATTATTTACTACACAGAATAGGTAGTGCACTACCTGTGCACTATTTACTGCAGCATTATTGAAGCAATTGTATCCAAGCCAGCAAAATGATCACTAGGTAGAGGTTGATGTTACTCACCCACAGCAAGGATGGGCAAATCTCTTTTGCTCCTCTGAAGTTTAACTTTGGGGTTGATGGGTCTGGCTGGTCTCAGCATTCTTCAACACCAAAAGCAGCTGACCCTGCTCCTCCATCCAGCACTGCTCACTTTTGCACGAGGGTGAGTTTGGATCTGTTTCACCCCCAGGCAGGCAGAGCACCCTGACACTAAGGGATGCCTGTGGGGCCCTGCAGGTTCCCCCTCACATCATTTGCCAGAGCAGTCAGGCAATCCCAGGTGCAGGGAGCTTGGGAAGCATGGGGGGAGAGTTTGAGAAGTTAACCATTGGAGCCCAGGGTCTGAGGGAGAACTGCAGTTGGTTTTGAGCATCCTCTCTGGAAGAATTCCAGTGATTCACAGTGTGGGGGAATGCAAAGAAGAGACAAGACAGGCAGCTTGCATGTCTGACAGCTGAATGGCTCTGTAGTTCTGAGAACATCCTGTCTCGGTGTATCCTCAGATCTGACAGCTTTGCTCTGGCAGGCAGGGACTGCTCTGTGATCCTGTAAAGTTTATCTTGGTTTCCATGAAACACCCCTGTACGTGCCCAGCAATATATCTCATTGCCAGTAAGCCAGCAGTGTGCAAGTGCCAGCAGCTAAATATCCAGGAATGTTACATTCAAAAGTGACAAAACCCCATGAGATGTGTTAAAAGCAAACACATTTTCTCTGGACTTTGTGGCTTGTACTCAGTGGCAGCCTTTATCACACAAACACAGATGAGGATTTTTGACAGGGTTTTAACCTCTTCTAGGAGAAGCTGCATATCTTTTGATTTCCTCATTTTTCTTATAATCCTCTATTTACAAGCAGAGCTAGGAAAATAACAGAAAAAACACATTAAGTGGGGAAGGTTTGGCAAACACAGCATAATCTTATTGAGATGACTGATGGGTTTAGATCTTGTTTTCAAAAAAAGGAGTTCAAAAAATCTATCTCCTCACAGAATTATGGGCAAAATATCTCCATGGTATAAACAGATGTAAATCCACTACAGAAAGTGCAGCTTTCATCAGAATCACTGAGGGTGATTTTGTTGTTTAGTTGATAACAATTCAATATTACAATTAGCAGTCTTTAAAGACAGTGACACCTTCTTTGATGGGTGCTTCAATGCAAATGCTTTGGTTTTGTTCTCTTTTGACTAATAGCCTCCATCTTAGAGCCTCAGTGCATTAAGTGTTGTGTCATAGACATTTTTGCCTTTTCCTTATATCCCTTCTGAGACTTGCATGCAGGGCAGAACTGGGCTCTGTGCTCCAGTTCTAAATGCTCACAATTGTATGTATGGCTTTTCTAGTAGAGATGTCAGACTGGATGGTGGTTGTTTTTCACTTCAGGTGAAACATGATGGAGTTTGTGGTTCCTAATGAGCTCGTTCCACAAACCAAGTCCCAGCTTTTTGACAGTGAAATGTGTGAGTCAGACCTTGAAGATAAAGGTCTTATGCAATTGCTTAAAATTGCAGCAGGTTGTTTATAACATCCTTAGCATTCAAGCCTGCTTTGGCTTTAAGCATCAGGAGGAATTTTGTGACTGAGCAGTGCACTGGATCTGTCAGGGTTGGAGTTAACTTTTGTCACAGCTGCCTGTGTGGTGCATTTGTGCCCAAAGCAGTGCTGCTGCTGCTGCTGAGCAGGGCTGGCACAGTGCAAGGCTCTTCCTGCTCCCTCCTGCAGTCAGTGGGCTAGGGGTGAAGTGAGAGGTGGGGAGGTGTTGGATTAAGCTTTTGTTTTTATTTAGACATGGGATAACTGAGAGGTGTTTTAAAAAATTTTATTCTATTTTCAGGGAAGCTTTACCCAACAGGGAAGGGACATGACCAAAGGGATATTCCATTTATTATGACATAATAAGTCAGCAGTAAAAGCCCGGGGAGAGGAGGTGGAGCAGGGGGATGTTTGTGCTCATGGTGTTTGTGTTCTCAAGCAATGCTGCACTTGCTGAGACCCTTCTTCCCAGGCAGGGACTGGACATCTGCCTGCTGATGGGAAGTAGTGAATGAATCCTTTTTGCTTTTGCCTTGTTGAACTTGTTCCATGAGTCTTTTCACCTTCTTCTTTCTCCCCTCAGAATGGAGTGAGCAAAAGGCTGGATGGGTGTTTGGCTGCTGGTTGAGGTCAACCCATCAGAAGCACCAGAAAATTCAGCTCCTGCTCCTAAGAAACATTGCTCATCTTGTTTCTCTGCATGGGATTACATTGTTATTGCAGGATGTTCCTCTGCTTTACATTGTCACCTACTTTTACATTTTCCCTCACATTCAATTTCCTTCCAAATAACTAGCTGTGGAAGTAATGACATCATCCCAGTTTGCTCTGACTGCTCACACCAAAACAGCTGGCTATTTCTGCAAAGCTGATTAGGATTGGCACCCTTCAAAACATTGAATTTAACTAAATTAGCATTTAGTTTTCAGACAGAATGTCTCATGGAAACCCAGCCTCCTGAGATGTCAGACTGATACTGATTTCCTTCCCTAATTCAGCAGGTTTGTACAAAAGGTGCTGGACTACACAGTTTTGAAAGGAGCTGTTTAAAACTTGATTCACACAGAGCCTCTGCCCAGCTTTTCCACTGCTGCCATTGCAAGGTGCCTCATCCACAGAGGGTGCTCACAAGGGCAGTCTGACCCCCCAGGAGGATGGCTGAGCAGCTGGCCAGGAATCTGCTTTGTCTTATTTTCAGTCTCATCTTTTCACTGTGTCTGTTCTACACAACCTCTGCTGAGCCCATGGGCTCAGGAGCTTCTGCTCCATAAATTCGACTCCTGACTTGCAGCAGCCTGATGGATGATCCACAAAGAAGTTGTAGTTTGCCATTGCTGCCAGCAAATTCAGCTCAGCCCAGCCTCTGGGCACACACATCAGCCATGTCTACACACCAGTGGAGAGTACAGTTATTTCATAATTTTTGTTATTTCCTTCTTTTCAGCTTTTCTCTTGCTTGTGCTTCCTGCAGTTTTTATAGAAAGATATTTTTTAAAGGTGGGTGAACTGGTTCATTACTAATTGTGTTTGTTGTGTATAATGATGGGTATTTCTAGCAGAATCCATCCTTTTAATCCAATTCTTTGCCACATATACACAAATGGAAACAAAATGCCTTTAGGACTCATATTTGTAAAGAACATTAGTAGTGCAGTGAGGTAGATCAGCTTCATGCATTCATTTGAAGACTAGAGTCTAAATTTAGATTTATTCCCAAATGAGAAGGGATTTGTGGCCTCAATTTCAATAGCTGTTTCAATCCAAAGCCACCACAGGAGTTAGTGCAATGAGAAGTCCTTGATTTGGACTCTGGGAAGGAATGGTAGATTAGAAGCTGGACCTCCAGCCTTCAGTGGAAATTCCTGGCAGAAATTCCTTGGATGTCTGACTTTGCTCTCTGTCCAACCTTTCTGTGAGTCCTCAATGTCACCAAATTCCCCTTGATTTACTCCACGTTACCACAAGACCCAGGTGTCCCTGGATGATTCAAAGCATTCCTGTCTCTCTCTGGCTGGTGGTGCTGAAAGCGTGGGTTTGGTGTGGCAGCCTCTGAGCTTGTTTTCAGTGAGCCATTCCTGCTGTGGGGTGAAAGCCACAGCTCCAGGTGAGAGATTTGCTTTGGGGTAGAAGTGTTATCCTGCTTCACCAGCAGTACAAGGGCAGCACATCCCATCTCAGGACTTCTGCTGCTCTGAGTGATCCCAGATGTGTTAGAAAGTCTCTTTTCCCAGCCCGGCAGTCGAAGAAGGAGTCAGAACTCTTCAGTTCTCCTTCTCAAGGTTGTTTATTGTTTCTTATCAATAAAATTCTCTCTCTGGCCTGCCAAGGTCTGTTCAGCAGGTCAGACAGAGGCACACTGGCTGCCCTCAGGGCAGTGTTATCTTTTTATACTAAAAACTACGTGTACGTTATTTACCATAACTTTCCAATACCTATCACCTGTGTTAGACAGTGAGCTTCTACCTTAAACCAATCCAAAAGTGCCACAATCACAGCAGAAGATGGAGGCCAATAAGGAGAAAGGCTGGACATGCCCAGATTCCTCCATCTTGCCTCCTGAACCCCCATTCCAAAAACCCCAAAAATCTATTTTTCACCCTGTGACAAACTAACTATTGTTCTACTTAGAGTTTCGTGGCTTGCAGATCCTCATCTAAGGTTGGTTATTTTTTCCATGGGTCATAATCAAAGTCACAGGTGTCTTGGTCTCTGTGGCAAGGTCTCTGAGCCCCCTGGCAGGGGTCCTGGCAATCCAGGACAGCCAGAGGGATGTCCTGAATTCTGAGTCCCAGAGCTGGTGTGGCTGACACTGCAGAAGAGCTTCTGTGTTGGCTGCAACCCTAAAAATGACAAAGCATTTTAAGGTATGTGGGGAAGACTCACAAAGTTATTGTGTAGCTCATGAGCAGGTCCTGTGCAGGATGCAAAGCTGGGGTCAGTTGTGCCCTTTTGTCTTTCTATATTAAGTGTCATAATCTTTGCCCCTTGTATATGTGTAGCCTCCATCAGGGATAATGGTAATGAGTTTTCATACCAAGGGGATATTAAATCCCCATTCCCCTTCAGTAATGTATAATGTCAACTGCAGCCTTTGATGAATTCAGCTTCTTCTTAATTAGATGTCTGAGCAAGAGATTATTAATCCATTTATCTCCAATTCTAATTGTACCATGAATTGCTTGCTGTTTCATGCCCAAGTTTATGATCATAGTTATCTTCTTATAACCTTTAAGGAGTCATACTCTTAAGTGAATTTATTTCTGGAAACTTGAATTCTTGTGTTCTTATTTGTATTACTTTCCTCAATATGTGTGTGTGTAGATATTTCAGAAGCCCCACTCCACCAGCCAGGGCTATTCTGCAATGCAGCAGTTCAGCAATTGCAGCTGGATGCCATTTTCATGGTAGCAACATCAGGCCTTTAAAAAAATTAATTTTAGCACCAATTAGGGGAACTAGGTTCTTCTCATGGCAAAGGCTGGGATTTTTATACCAAAATTACTGAGTGGGCTTGATTTGGAGACCTATCAACTTTGAAATGCAAGTTAAAACCATAAACTTCTGTTGTGATACTAATGTATAATTTCTAATGATCCTATAGATCTAAAAATCAGTCCTAGGACATTCAGGGCAAGCCAGTTCATTTGTTAAAAGAGCATGTAGTTGCCTAAGTGACACACACTTGTCTGGATACAGCCAGGGATTCTTTTGAAAATGTCCTCAGAGCAAGCAGAAGGTTTTTTCCTTTTTAACAGGCTGAACTGGCCTAGTTTGCAATCCATGGTGAATACTGCAATGGCTCCATCTGCTGAAACAACTAAATCACTGGGAGCTTCAAAAAGTTGCAGCAAATGATTTGGTTTTTTTTTTCTAGTGGTGTCTGTGCTGTTCATCCCCTCTGTGTTTCTGTGTCTGGGGTGGGCTGTTTCAAAATGGACTCAGAACATTCTGTGGCTTCTCTGTGTGTCCCCACAGAGCAAGGGGTCTGACAGGCACGTGGCTGATATTCAGTCAAGTGGAATAATAAATGATAGTGGGTGAAGCCACTTTCTCAGTGCTCCTGTTTTTATATGGGCTGCTGAGTAAGATTGCTGTGTGCAAATAGGGATTTCATGGCACCATCTAAAAGGTACAGTGATATCTGGAAAGACAGAAGGGTAGTAGAGTGAGGGCAGCAAGTTTTTCTGTTTTGTTCCCTGGTTTTAGCCACCTATGCTGGCTGCTATTGAAAAATACAAACAAACCCTCCCCCAATCACTTCCTATCCTGAGTACTGTGGCACATGACAGCTCTTCTGGCCCTGCAGGTGCTGCCAAATGATTGCTTTCCACTGGTGTTCCTGATGTCCTCACTGACAGCTTGTCCTGGCTGTCCTTTCCAGGGCAGAGCTTGTTTCTCATGGGCTCCCTGTATCTCACTGGGGTCTCTGTATCTCACTGCTGAACAAATTCCAGCCAGGACAAGTCTGGCTGCTCCCACCCCTGCAGCTCTGGGAGGCCCCTCTGGCAGAAGCTGTGAGCATGTTCACAAGCAGCTGGGCTGAGTTTAGCTCCAAATACACCTAAAATAAAATCATACCTGCACAGCTGAGTGCCACTGTGTCTTGTTTTGGACGAGAGAATGGTTTAGGTGTCTGTTTTGAATGCATCTGGCAGACTGCATGGACAGGGATATCTGCTGACAGAGGAGCAAGCACAGGGGAGTTTCTTGCCCTGTCTGCCCAGGGGAAGCTGTGGTCTCTTGGTGTCACTGAAATTTTTCTACTCTCCTTTCTCATAGTTGGAGAGCAGCTGACCTTGTTTGTGTATCTCATCATTGCCCTGAAACTGTTCCCCCCCACCAGGTGAATCCAATGTAAGAGGACCTGCCAGGACACAAAGCCAGCCCTTTGTCAGCCTGGCTGGCAGCAGCCATTGAAAACTGTGATCTGTTTGTGCATGGGCTGAACTCAGAACTGGGATTTCTGCACCCCACAGTTTTTTGAACTCCCCCCAGCTCTGCCAAGGATGCACTTAGTGACTTGGGGAAAGTCAGATCTCTCTCTTTCAGTTTCCACTCAGAAAGTGTCTCTGAGCCATGGAGGTAGCTCTTGCCTCACCAAGACTGGGAGCATTAGTTGAGCTGTACATTTGAAGTCATAAATTGCCATGCAGGACCAGACCCTGCACCAGTGCATAAAGGGAGGTTTTATCATTGCTTTTGAAGGGAGGAGAGCTGTGATCCAAGTGCCTACAAGTGGGCAACCCCGTCTTCCTCAAACCTCCCTGTTGGCTTTTCTTATTCACCTAAAAATATTCCTGCTCAGTCTTCAGGCTCAGCTTTCTCCTGAGCTTTGTTTGCTCCTGCTGTTCTTTCTAGCAGGGCTCTTCTGCTTGAAAAAGGTACTTTGATTCACTCTGTGCTCTTGACTTGAAGCTAATGGGGTTCATCTGATCTGGTGAGTCAGAGAAAGGTCCTTTGAAGCTCTGTCTTGTGGACTGAGTGAAGCAGAGCCTCTGTGGAAGACAGACATGGGTTCATATAAGAGTGCACACACTGTGCCTGACTCAATCTTGTAACCAATTCTGTGTAAAACATGCCTTTTTGCCATGAGTGTATGGGCAATAATGGCTAAAATTATGTCAGTTCCTCTCAGCCACTGACAAATTTGAAAGCAGTGTTATGCTGATGCTGAGGGGTTTGTTTTGAATACCACACTGCATGCTTCTCTTTAGCCAAAGTCATTTATTTCTGCTTTTTCTCTGCTCTCCACTTCTTAGAACATATGAATCTCTTTAATGTAGTACACAATGTTCTCTGGTTATGCTACTAGTATTTTGTGGGGCTCATAACCTCAAAGTGGAGATTTTTCATTACAGGATCTCCTTTTAAAGTAACCCAGGAATGGCAGTGCTGGATTCAGGCTTCCCATGCTGTCTGTGTGAGGCAGTGAAGTCACTGGTACCAGAGGCCCAGCTCACAGCTGGAACCTTAGAGGAGGCTGTGGAGGAGCTCACAGTTAAGTGCCACAGCACAAAGAGACACAATTAATAATTCTTGCAGTGGTCTACTGCTCACTGTGCCCCATTTGTAGGCTGGGGCAGCAGTGTGGGGGTGAGCAGGCACACCAGGTACAGGCTGTGGGTGCTCTGGCTCTGGGGTGGTGCAAGGTCCCAATGGACCCCAGAAGACAGAGGAGAGGGATCCCTGTTTGCTGGAGACTGCCCAGAGTGAAAGCAAAAGCAGAAGGGGGTGCAGTATTCCTGCTGGTACCTGATGTCATGAGAAGCTGAGTAGTGCAGGATCAGCCATTCCTGGTTATGTAACTCATTTGTGGCCTCGGATTCATTTGATCCCTTTTATGCATTTTGTTGGCAGCAGAACATTCTAGCCATTGCCCCAGGAAGGATGAAAGAGGGCAGTCAGAGCAGATCACATAGCCAGTGAACCTGAAAGGGAAAGGTAACTAACCATACCCTCTTCTCTGTCAGCAGAGCAGGATTTTTATCACAAATCCTACCCCAAGCTGCTGAGAAAGGCCAGCAAGTGGGGAGCTTCTTCTTCCACCAAAGGAATAACTATCCCTTTCATAATCTGTTTGGTGTGACATTATTCCTTCAAAATCCAACCTTTGCTGGAAATTACTGATTTTAGAAGTGACCTAAGATTGCCAGCTTCAAGCTTGGTGTTGTATATTTGTCAGCACTTTGGGTATAAGAAGTTCTGCCACCTCCTCCTGCCCGGTCTGTTCTTTGTGTACGTGTATTTCACCAGGCAATGGAGACAGAGAAAAACGTTCAAATGGAAAGCATTTTTAGAAAATCACAAGTGTTGGTGGCTAGTGAGTATTTCAGGGCACATGCAGGTCCTGAGAACATTTTCAAACACATTTTTGAATTATCCCTTTTTGGCGACTGATAAAATTAATTTGCATCTTTGAAAAGTCCCTTCACTTGGACTCCTTGGGAGCTGTGAAGCTTTCTGTCTTCTGAAGGTCAGGGTGTGAGCTCAGGTTCCCAAATGGCAATCTAACATTAGAGAGCTGTTTTTTGAACATCCCCAAACTCACCATCACGAGTTCCACACGTGATGCATGTCTCACAGGCCTGCAAGCCATCAAGGCAAGCAGGCTGCTGTGCAGAGCACTGGTGCTGGTGGCTGCACGCTGTGCAGCAGTGCAGGAGTGCTCTTTGATCTGCTGGCCACAGATAAGGCCCTGCTCAGAGGATGTGTTTACCTTAGGAGCTCTCTTTGATGGGTCCTCTCGTTGATGAGAGCAGAGCTCCGTGTCTGCTCAGTTTCTCTGAGCAAAGAGCAGATCAGCTTTCAGCACAAGGCTCTGGGTGCTGCCCCCCTGCACTGGGCAGGAGTTCTGTGCTGGCCCTGGCAGGGGATGGATGCAGAGGATTTTATCTGCTGTGAAGTGCAGCTGGGGCTTAGGAGGCTCTTTCACCTTCGTCCTTATAAGTCTGATGAGCACTTTGTCATTTAGGATATGCAAAAATGGAGAACAAATCTTTCATTTCCTCAGCCTTTAATATCAAGAATATTCTTAGTGGCCTCAACAAACCAGCAATCACCCAGTGCCATCACAGTGTAGATCATTTCTCTGTGTCATTCAGTGTTATCTCATCAATGTTGCAGTCCTGAGCTTGACACCATTCTGTTTACTGCCACATTATTAGTCCTGAAGGGAAACTTAAAGTCCCTCTTCTTCTTTTTCCTTGGAGTTAGTTTATGGCAGGGATTCAGGGATGTGCTGGTCTGTGCAGACACAAGAGGATGTATACATGCCCCATTCTCAGGCCTGGGAATGGTCTTCACAAAGCCTGAGGTTCTTTAGGATTTGTGTATTTACATGGGTTTCAACAGCATGGTGGCTCCCATCTACTTCCCAGCTACAGCAATGAAACCATGACCAGCTATGCACTGATAGAGCACCCAGAGCTCCACAGAACAAGTTGAATGTCAGAGCAGAACAGTTTTACACTAGATCTTTAATTTTAAAAAAATCAATGTGTTATTTCTCTTCTTTCTTCCCAGACTCATACTGCCTTCTGCTAGACCCCACTCTTTGCTACTACTTGAATTTTCCAAGAAATTCAAGCACAAACACAGCTGTATCATTAAGAGGCTCCTGAAACAGTGAGAAAATGAGACTGCACTTATCCCTGTTCACTTCAGAGACTCTCCTTGGATGGTAACAGTTCTCGTGTTGAGCCAAGAGATTCATACCAAGGTTGACAAATGCTCCCTGGGATCCTGACATTACATCTGTGTGTCAAACACTGCCCTATCACAAAGGCATACATCTTCTGCTGTTTGGCAAAAAGTGGGGAGCTATTTCTGAGATTGAAGAATTATTTTCTTATCTCTGCTGGGCCCTGAAGGACTAAACACACCTCCTACAGACTGCATGCACTGCTAGAAATGCAGCCATCAGCAGAGCTGTCTGACATTCCTCTCCTTGTGTCCAATAAAGATGCAATTTTGCTGTGAAATAATGACAATTTCAGACATTACATGGTGGTATTTTACTGCCCATGGCAATTTTACTGGTCCTTTTCTAATCCCTCTCCCCTTTTCAGGTTGCTTGAATGAAAATTACTATTTGGTTGTCAAAGATTAACCTTTTAAAGGGCTCTTGTATGGTCCCATGATTTCACAGACATGATGTGAAGCATGTGGGGCTTTCACCTCCTGCCAGTGAACCAGCCCAGATTAATCCCTCTGGTCTAGCAGCTCATGACAGGCAAGACTGAGCATGGTCCACTGCCAGTGCAGGCAACGTGCATGGTGAGAGCTCTGAAACACTGACAGTCAGAGGAGTCCTTGCTCTGAGATGTTGACATCTTGTGTTAGAGTGAGTAATGTGCTGGGATGTGTGCCAGCCTCTGAGACCTTCATGGGAAGGCAGCACCATAAGCAATTTCAGTGTCACTTAATTACACTTGAAGACACTCTGGTGGTTGTGGTATCTAAACACAAAGTAGAGATGCAGAGAGGTGCCTCAGGACATGGTGACTTTAGTGTGACAGAATCAATGAAGGGCTTTGAAGTCTTGTCTTGTTTTCTTTGCAGATATTTCTCTTTGATCTCATGCTGGGATTTGGTTTTGGTTTTGGTTTTTTTTGACAGGTGCTGTTTTTTTATTTAATGTTAAAATCCCTTGTCACATATAACAAGAGCTGCTGGATGCAGTTCCTAGCCTCTGACATTAGAGGAAAGTTATGCTGACCTGCATCACTGAGTTCTCCAAACCTCATCTGCAACACCTTGATGCTGTGTCCTGCAGGACTTGCCCATTTTATCATGCCTGCACCTGCTCTCATCTCCCTGAAACACAGTGGCTGCCCCACAGATGATGGTGCCAGTGCCTACTCAGTGTAGAGAAAGGAAAGGGAGGACACTGGGGTCAAGGGTGCTGCCTGTCTCATTTTATGGCCTATTAGATGATCTCTGGATGTTTTCTCTTCTCTGTGAAAGACTGACACTTTTTAGGATACTTTGGGATCCACAGGAAAAAAAGCTTTGTAGGTGCATTCATACAAAAAATTCTTTTCCATGCTTCCTGTGGCACTCTCCCAGAAGCTGTCACTGGCTTTGTGCAGGACCTCTGGCAGAATTTCTCCAGAACCCTTTTTCTGCCAACAGCGTGGGCAGCTGAAAATACTAAAATTATATTTTTTTCAAAAATTACTGGGGGCCATAAAGGATATTTTTTATGCCAGTATGATATGGTTGTATTAAAGCCATTGCTGTATTAAAGCACTTAAAATAGCTTCCCCTGCAAGCTGCTCACACTGGGGGATCTGCTGTGGATGCTCTTGGCTGTTAAGCCATCCCAACAGGACTTTTTTGTGCTTTTCTGTCGTGGATAGAAAAGACTGGAGGACTTTGTCCTGCTGCCCTTTGTCCTGCCTGCACAGGAAGGCTTCAGTAGTGAAGGCTTTAGAGCCATCCTCATCCTCTCTTTGCCAGTGCCAGCATCTCATCAGTCTGTGGACTTGCATGCACCAGGGGCTGCAGCTGTGTTTTCTCAGCAGAGCAGGCACAAAATAATGAGTCAGTTTGCAGGGCCTTCCAATCAAAACTGTGTGTACCTTAATTCCTCTCTATTTTTCCTTTCAGTGCATTTTACCAAATATACACGAATCAGCAAAGCTAATGGATGTAAGCAAATAGTGCCAGTTTGTTTTCTTAAGCATATTCTACTTCATGTCATTGCTAGAGGTGATATTCTAGTCTGTTTCATTTGTTTTTCTTGGAATTAGAGTGTTTCTTTCTTACAGAATACATCTGAAATTAGAAGTAAGGTCAATCTAGAAGGTTTTTGTTGAACAGCTGCTCTGATGTGTTTGTTACAGAGTTCACCTTGCACTGTAGAACAAAGGAGGTCAGGGAATGCAAGCACGTGAATTCTGTTCCCTTCTAAATGCTGTCAGATTCCATTCATTGCCCTTCATGGGGGTGTTACTGAAACACCTTCACACAAAGTACCAATATCAAAACCAATGGATTTCCTGGAGTATCTGTGTCTCTTGTGGGAATCATTATTTTGTGTAGGCTCTTAAATCAGTTTTTATGAGGCTTGAAGAAGTGTCTGTACTTTGCAATAGAAAGGCTTTTTTGAATAAGAGTATTTTGCAGTATTTTTTTAAAACCTGCCTGGAACTTAATCTGCTACCTGGAGAGTATTTCATTTCCAGCTCTTTCCTGGCTTATTTTTGGGCTGTTGTGTCCTGGCAGTGTAATTCTTTGGTGGTTTGGGGATTGAAGTGTGGTATCTGATTTAGCAGCACTTCATGCATCCCATTGATCCTAAGGAAGGGTCTGTGAATGGCTGTGTGTGATCTGGGCACTGACAGCCTGTGCTGGCTGGAGCACAGCTCTGCATTCACAGCCAGCTCCATGCAGTGACTTGTGGTGACACAGCCAGGAAGAGAGGAGCACACAGAGTCTGGGCTGAGAACAAGAAACAGACTTTTTTTAGAGTTGGAGTGAAAATTCCAGCACTGTTTAGCAGCCATGTCCCTTTTCCAAATACTTGTGCAGGAAGAAGCATCCCATATCTGAGGGAACCATGTGGGTTTTTTCTCCCCTGGTTTCCTTTTGCCCACTTCATTCACATCATATTCCTGTGCAAAGCCTCTCCCCAGCTCCCATCCACTGGCCCTGACCCCCTCAGGGGGTCTGCAACCTCTACATGGGAATTTATGAGCAAAGCTGCTGCTCAGGAGGAGCAGGGGGTCTTTTGCTGCTGCACCTCAGAGCCCTGGTGACCTTTAGAGCAAGTTATTGACCTCCCAATAATTCATATTATTTTAGATGGACTTGGGCCCAGACTCAACAACCAATTTAATCCCCAAACCTCCTGCTGAAATTAATGGGCTGCAACATTCATGTTGACTTTAGTGGGATTTCTGTCCTGTGATTCATTTGCTGCTCTTTTCTGTATCTGAACCTTTTCCATTCTATTTAAAGTGTGCAGGGACTGAGCACAGCTCTGCTGTCTCTGCTTGTTGCACAGAGATCTTTGCACACCCTTCAGGTTGGTAAATTCCATGATATTTGAGGAAGAGTATTAATAGCTAGGATTCAGCTCAAGCACTAGCTTTGGAGGCTTCTAGGATGGCATTCAGACTGCATGGTCTGTGGGGCTGCCAGACACTGACTTCAGTGAATTGTAGAATCTTGGAATGGTTTTTTTGGAAGGGACCTAAAAGACATTCTAGTTCCATTGCCCTGCTATGGACAGGGACACCTTCTTGTAGACCAGGTTGCTCAGAGCCCCATCCAACCTGGCCTTGAACACTTCCAGGGATAGAATGTCCATTTTTAATGTGGCAGCTTCCCTGGAAAAGCCTCCATCACCTGCTATCCCCACTGCAACACCAAACACTCATCTCAGGGAGGCTTTAATTTATGGGTGGCCTGGATAAAGCCCTTGCACATTTGTCCTGACTCTTCCAGCATTTATACCCAGATGTGGAGTCACAAATAACTAGCACTGAAAGTTTGCTGTGGACAGCTGTAGTTTTTCAATTAACAGCTCTTGTTAATCCTGGGGATGCAGCTGCCAGGGTGGATTGTGTCTTTTTCCCCTCTACCTTGTACTACTGCTGTCAAGACATGAGGATTGATTTGTGTTCCATGCACTAATGTGCAGACAGGATGCAAAGCTGAGATTCTCATTATACCTGTGTTTTCCCAGCTTGGATTCATCTCCCTTTGCCCTGCCTGCCTTTCAGGCTGTGCACACCCAGGGAATGTTAATGCCAACAAACTCCAGAGCTTCCCTGTAGGACAGCTGAGCCAGGTGCTGCTGGCTGCTGTGTCCAGCAGTGTGTGGTCCCTCAGGGTGTCACACAAGACATGAGAGGACCTTGTTTGACATCAGTGTTTCTCTACAGCATCCACATGAGCACACATTTACTTCAGCAGTGCAAAGTGCATCCTGGCCTTGCACCCTGGTGTCTTATTTTCCTTGCCCCAACACAAAGCCTCAGCACACTCTGGAGTAAATTGTGATAGGAAAGATGTCTAAAACTCTCTTTTCTAAGGGCTGTGAGGAGCAGATTTTTCCATTTGTTGCTTTCTTGAACTATCAACTTTACAATGAGGGTATGGTGGATATTTTCTGTCTGCAATTTACCTGACCTTTTCCTTAGCTGTAGCTCAGTGTCTTCCTTTACTCTGCAGGAGATTTTCAGCACTGGACCCACAAAGGGCAACACCCTTCCAAGTGTTGCAGTCTGATTTCAGTGTCATTTTCCCCTTGTCTGAAAGATTTCCAGTGCCCATGTTTCTGCTGGAAAAACTAGCTGGTGTTTATCACTCTTCTAATCATGCCAAGTTTTCAGTATCTCTCCTTGTTTGCTTCCTTGCAGTTCCTTGGTGTTTAACCTTTTAATTTCATCTTTTACTTTGTTTGTTTGTTTGTTCCAGGATTGCTGGCTGCTAAAGTCATTTTCCACATTAGTAGTTTAACATGGCATTAGACTCTTGCACCTTAGAACAGGCACATTGTGTTAGAATTGTCTTTGCTGTCCCTCAGCTTTTTTTTTCAGTGCCAAAGCCAAGATCCTTCCCTACTTAGCCCAGGAGCAGAAAACTGTGAAAGCTTTCAGTAGGAGATAACAGGGATATCAACACAGTGAGGTGCAGACAGTGCCACGCCTGCCCCAGCCATGCCCCAGGCCTCCAGACACAGCAGCTCCAGCTAATCCTGCATTGCACAGAGCTGAGCTCAGGCTAAAGTCACCCCTTGGCTCACACTGGTGCTGCCTTCAAAGTCTGCCCTGCTTTGGGTAGGACGCCCAGCCCAGTGGCCTCCAAATTACTCTGGGATTCATTGCCACTCTTGCCTGGCTCTGTGACTCCAGGCAGAAGGTGGCCTGTGGACAAGCTCAGGTCACTGCCTGAGCATGGGCAGGCTCTCAAAAGTTGATTCCCAAAATGTCCCAGGCAATTCCTGTCCAATGCAGAGGTGTGTCAGGGGAATGACACCTCTGGATTGGAATTCCTTGAAAGCCTGTATTTAAAGCCTAAGGGCCCCACACCTCTATTTTCTGTTTCTGTGAAACTATTCACTTGAGAAATATACTATTTCTCATGTTCCCCTGCTTTTATCACAATACTGAGCTATAAGTAGTATCTCTACTGTTGTGTAAAAGCCCTCATGTTTGGAGAGTAACATTGGTGTAGTTCATGATAATTAACAGGTTACAGATGCTGTGTGCAGGCAAGGTTCAGGTTGGTAGCACTGCTGGAAGGGAGCATTGTGTTTAATAAAGAAGAATTTGTGAACTAAAAGTCCTGAGTAGATGTGTTTGCTGACACCCTTGTCTCTTAATGAAGGCTTTTCTTAAAATAACAAATTGCACTTGTTTGCCATCACCACAGGGCATCCCCTTCATCCATGCCTGGAGAAGGAGGCTGAGGAATATGAGCACAGACCAAAGCTGTCTCAGCCTTGTTTCCTTAAGGGTTGTTTTTCATGCTCTCTATTCCAAAATTATCTCATTACACAGCATAAACCCATATAGCTTTGCAATAGCACCCTGCCCTTCTTTGGTCTGTGAACTTATTTATATCTGAAACATTTTTATTTGTTGTCTTTTTAATGTCATATTTTAAAGCTTCTCGTGGTGCTTGACCTGCAAATGGATATTTGAAACCAAGATGAGCTAAATCTCTCTATAAGAACAGTTGCTGTGGAAAGGGTACATTTATATTAGATTATATTCAAACTGTGCTGAAGGAATGGAATTGAACCAAGAGGGAAATATGATTTTTATTGCCTGCTTCTCCTGAAAATGACACATCATTTCATCTGGCTCATTTTTTTATTGGCATTTTTCCTCCTGCTTCAATTGCAGAATTACTGTGATTTGGAGACTGGCAATTTTACTGAGACCAGTGCCTTTCAGGTAAGGTGCCTTCCACCTCTTCCAAAAAGTGTGTGGCTGCTTCTTTTGAATTTAGACTGTCAGACAACATGATCTGGGTTTGTTAAGAACTGCAAATCAGTTTTCAAACTAGAACACTGGCACAGGTCTAATTTGACAGATCTCTGGCATGACAGAATTTAACAAGTCGGGTTCTGTGCATAAAACATGTTTGACGAGAGCAAGATAAGAGTTTCACAAAAAAAAATTCAAAGTCCTGGTGTCTCTCACATTTAGGATTGTTATTGATGTTGTGGAGAACATCTTGATATCATTAACAGATGACAAGGAGTCAGCAGACACAAAAATGTGTGTGTCCAACTAGAGGTTCCTTGACTAGAGCTGAAGTCTTTCAGAAGCTTTCAGAAGCTGCTGTACTTCCCATTTCTGTCTCTTCCCAGAGACAGAACACTTCTGATCAATTGAATTTTTTTTTAAAGTGAGATGACACTTTATCAGAAATTCATTTTGTCTGTTTGATTTTTAAATATTTCCTATTCAAATGAACAATTTTTATCTTCTTTAGGGCTAGATGAATTCATTATACTTACATACTATAGCCAGTAAAATCCTCTTAATACCTGTTTATACTAAGTACCTATATATGTATAGACATGCATCATATATTTATTTTTTCATTAGATATCTATTTACAATATATATCACTAATTATTCTCTTGAAAAAAAAACTTAAGAAGTTAAATGTTGAATGCCCAGAAGTTCAAATGTGGGCTTCCAAAGAGAACACAACTTGTATTGACCAAGAAGGGAAACAGGATCTGTAATGCCTTAAAGGAATGGGGTTAGATCTGATAGAGAGAGAGAATTTATTTAAGATCTGATGTTAAAAAAGTTGATGCCATACTAGTTGTGCCATACTAGTCAAGAACACAGCCCTTTGTTTTCAAACATCATTAGATTTTTTTTTAAATGTGGGAAATGCATTTAAATTTGTTAATGCTTCATGTAGATATTATAGTATTATTTTATACTAAAACCAGCAATGATTTTCACTTGCAGCAGGGCAGGGTGCAGGTCAGACCTGCCCTGCTCCCCAGTTGTGGTGGCTGTGGCACAGGGCAGGCAGGGATGGCAGGATCCCTGTTCCAAGGCAGCCCTGGCAGTGGGATGCACAGCATGTTCTGGGCTGTGTCATTGCTCTTCTCTCCTTTTCCAAGGTGCTGTGAGGAGCTTTGTGTCCTTGCCATATCCTCTAAGCCAAGAAGATCTCAAGTGTCACAGTGTCTGCTCTCTGGGGATGCTGACTAATAAAGTGCTCTCCAGCTGGCTGCCAGTGCCTGCTTCTTAGAAATAACCCAAACTAGGGAGGTTACAGACTCCATTAACCCCAGGATGTGTTATTACCCCTAAGCAACAGAGATTTTTATGAGCTAAATCATAGCTTTGACAGCAATATATTTTAGAAAATAATGCCATGGTTCCTAAAAATCATGAAGATGTCATAGAAGTCATAGGTTTTGGGTTTTTTCAGCAGGTCTGAGATTTATTTTTTAACATTAGTATCATTATGATGTCTAATTCTTAACAATTTTCAAGTTCCAAAAAAGTACTACTTTTTTTTCCTCCTGATGAAATGTGGCTCCAGATCTTGGGCTCTAAGGAAATCAGTAAATATTTCAATACAAAAACATTCCACAGTCTTTTAAATCCTGACTGTTAATTTTTAAGACAGTATGAATTAATTGTAAGTTTCTGACACAGACACAGCATCTAAGAGAACTGCAAGATTACAGTCCCCAGAGTATAATCAGAAGATGTTTTCTTTGGATGCTTCATCCTCTTCCACCGCTGAAAGCATTGAAACGAAGATGAAACTTTATTATTCTGGCAGAGTCAGAGACAAGGCAGCGAGTGCTGGTAGCTCTCATCTAGCAGATGTTTGTCACTCTGCCTGACCAACCATTCCTGTTCTCCCTGGCTGCCACAGCTGTGAAAGGGAAACTGGCCCTGGGGCTGTTTGAATGACAGGCTCAGACTCCTCCAGCCCCACAGCAGCAGCACTGGGTGTGTGTCATGGCTCAGGTGTGCATCAGCCAGGTGTGGAGGCTGCAGAGAAGTCTCCTTTTTTCCTCCTGGGAAATAACCACAGCTGGCAGATCAGAATTTCCAGAATATTTCCAGAATATTTCCCAGCACCTGATTTTGCCAAAATCTAAAGCTGATGTTTTTGGAGGCTTTCTCTTGGTGCCCATGATTTCAGACATGTTTTGGAACTAAACCTGATACACCTTCTTGTCTGTCAAGGGCCAAAAAAATACTTATTATACTTAAGTTAGTTGATTTACCACACCAATGCTGCAGCTGTTGTGTTTGAGGTCATGGTCTCTAAACTCTGTATCTGGAAAATAAAATAGGATGCTGCTACAGAAATGGCTCACAGCAAACAGCAATTGTTGCCTGCATTTCTGGATTCAAGGGTGGCCAGGAGTCCAGCTGCTCACAGGAGGGTTTCAGCTGTGCTGTAAAAACCAGCCCACGTGCAATTTGTTTCTTAATGCACCTTCACCTCACCCATGGGGAAGGATGCCCATCCAGTAGGATGGATGTGTGTTTTCTCTGGAGCTGTCTAATGAAGCCTGCTTTAACTCTTCCTCTTGCAGGAATGCAGACTGCTCTTGCAGCTCTGGTCCAGATGGAATACCCCAGCCCAGAGATGGTCAGACAGGCACTGAATGCTCCAGTTAACATGCTCCGTGTTTGGAAGAGGAAATACTGGTGCTGGGAAATCAGTAACATTAACCATCTTCATCTTTTTTGAAGGACGAACTTGCTGTGGGAATGCCTGTCTGTCTCCTGCATGGCTCTGAAAGTTTGGCTGCCTTGAAATTTAACTCAGAAGCATTGTAATTAAACCTTGGCATTTGAAGTCATTAAGAAGCAGTCTACATTTTAACATAATCTCAAAGCATCAGCAGGGTGCTGACAAAAATGAAATATGTTAATTTAAAAGTGTCGAAGTTCCTGTAAGCACGTGGTTCATACTGTTGGCAACAAGCTCTTCAGAAATGGCACTGTAGCCCCAGTAATCCAGAACTCAGCCCTTGTCTAAGGAGGGGTCAAAGAGGAGAGTCCAGCTGCAGGAAACTGAGGGCCAGAGTTGGCATTCCCCATCAGAGAATACATCTTACATCACCATCTCTGCTCCTTCACCTCAAAATTTTGGGGACGTTCAGGAAGCCCAGACTGTGAGCATCTCCAGGAGATGCCAAGGAAGGAAGCAGAATCCCATCCACTGCTGGAAACTGGATCTTTTTTACATTGAAAAATAGCCAGAATATGTTTCTTTCCATCAGTGCCTCTGGGAGCCTGTTCATCACCATATGCAGATTCAGAAAAGTAAAAAATGGTGATGTGTTTTAGCCCAAAATCCTCCAGGAGAAAGACTCAGTCACCTGTCACCCAGTGCCAGCCAGGGAGTGGGTTCACAGGTCAGGATTGCTACCCTTTTACTGCTTGAAGAGTGTTGAAAAGGCAGCAGTGTAAATACCAAGACTTTTCAGTGAAGAGGTCAGGACTGGCAGCATCTGTGACGGTGACTCAGCCCCTACAAAGTCACAACCATTTTGTGGAGCACCCTTGAGTCAATCTCTCGGTGATAAGAGCTTTTGCTTAGTTTAAAAAAGTACTTAATGAAGTCAAGCTCCCAAGGCCAGTAAATCAGAAGACAAATAAAGGTCCTCAGATATATTCATGGCATCCAATAAGTACTGAGCACTCACGAAAAGCAGACACAAGGTGCGTGTTTTCAGTGCCCTCAGTGTTAAGGAAACTTCCCAGTCTGACCATTCACGAGACTCTCTGGAAGTCACACTCCCAGTGCCTGAATTCCACTGCTGGGACATGTGGCATTCACATTCTCTGAAACATTCCTTCACCCAGGATTTTTCTCCTGGGAAGAAGCTGAGAAGCCTCAGAGAAAAGGAAAACAATTTTTATCTCATTTGCTTCTCCTCTATTTTACTCATGCATGGAATGTGTTTGGGGATTGTTTACCCACAGGTGATTGTTTCATTGCATTCTGCAGTGAGTTGTTTTCACTCTTTGGACAATCAGGGCCAAGCTGTGTCGAGACTCTGGAAAGAGTCACGAGTTTTCATTATTAGCTTTGTAGCATTGAGTAAGTATCCTTTCTGTATTCTTTAGTATAGTTTAGCTTAGTATTCTCTAATATAATATAGTATTATAAAGTAATAAATTAGCCTTCTGAGAGCATGGAGTCAGATTCATCATTCCTGCTTTCATCAGGGCATTCCCTGCAAATACAATAATGACAGAAGCCTCTTCACAGTGGGCGGATCCAGTGAGCTCCAGGGTGTCCTGCTGGACCCCCTAAACACACAGCCAGACCCATCTCAGAGTCTCATATGTCTGCTTCCATTAAGCCATTTATTCCTCCAAGGAGGAGCTGCAACAAAGGAAGCCCTGAGCTTTTATTACCTCACAGTCTCCTGACATGCAAGCCTTGCTCGTCTTCCTGAGTCCCTGTCTCTGTGTGCATCCACCTTGCTGACATCACACATCTCCATCTCTTAAGAAGTTCATTTTTTAAGTTCTCCTCCTCCTATGTCACTAGATTTCTGATGTGTGCTCAGTAAAAGATGCCAAGGAGGGGTTTAAACACATCCTGTATCAAAGCACACTGGGCTGGGCAGTGTGTGAAGGTTTAAACTTTGTTTCAGCAGCTCTGAACAGCCTCCTGCCGAGATCCATCACTCAGTGCTGAGGTCTTGGAAATCAACCACGCTTCCAGCAGAAGCTTTAGCTGTTCCATGACATGCTCCCCTCACTCAGGTGTGCGTGTACCTGGAGCAGCTCCTCCGGCAGCTCCTTGGCATTTTGGGGCTGACTCATACAAACCACATTTTCCTGCTCTGCATGATTAATCTTGATATTAGTGACTAATAATGTCTATCAAGTTTTTTCCCATTTTTCTGTGCTCTGTAAACAAATACATCTACAAGCTCTTCCCGCACCATGGTTATGGCAAGTGGCAGCCCCAGCTGGCATTCCCCCTCCCTGTGTGTTCCTGCAAAGCAGGTCACAGGAATAGCTGTCCTGGTCACAACCACAGCCTCTCACACATGGAAATGCCAGTTTTATGTGCAGCAGCTCAGACTGTGTGCTTTGCTTTAGTTGCCTGCAGACCCCAAACTTGCCTTTAGCTGCAACCACATCTAGACCAAAGGAATGAGGTTTGGGGGTGGGAGTGAGCTAGCAAATGGTTTTACATATTGATGTGAGTTCTAGTGAGAGGAATCACACTGCAAAATAGCACTTGAACTTCACAGACTGATGAGATTACACTCCAGCATGCTTGTACTGGCACTGCTGAGGGGCCACGTCCCCAGTGCCTCAGTAGCTTGATTGCTTGCAGATCCTGATCTTCCATCCATGTGGACAACCTGCTAACTTGGGTTCAGAGGAAAATTTGGATTAAGCTAAAAGTTTCAGTGGTTAAAGGTGAGGCCTTTAGCTGCCCTCTGAAGAAAATTTTTAGTTTTCCAGGACCTCAGACACAATGTCTAGGAAAAAAAGTCACCTAAATGTAAGTATGCCTGGAGGAAAGTGGCACTGTGGCAATTTAACAAATGTGGCTGTGCCAGGCTCTGCCTCCCACTGCAAAGGATCCAGTACCTGACAGGCAGAGATGTCCATGAAAGTGTCTGTCCTCTTTTGGGACATTTTGGCATTTGGAACATTGGCATTTTGGCCCTGACCAGCTTTCTGTCACAGGCCATTAAGTCTGACCCTGTTCTGTCATGCAAACTGTTTCATTAATCATTGGGTGCTCCATCAGTCATTCATGCCTTTGGGCATCCTACAGCTTTTCAGGTGTTAGAACAGCCCAGTTCCACAGGGATTAGGGATAGGTCACACAAGAAAATGCAGGGAACTTTCATATCCTCACACTGATGAGTTGGATAGGTGGATGTAGGCAGGCATAAAGGTAGAAACTGGATGAGCCATTGGTCTGCATGGCATCTCCTGCTTCTGTGGCAGAAGAATTGGTAGCACAGATTATACTGTCACTTATACCGAGAACATTGCTTTGTGACTTCCAGCGATTGCTCTGGGGAAGCCTGGGGAAGCCAGTGGTTCCCCAATCCAAGGCAGGAATGGAGTGTTAAGCAGACTTCTTTCTCTATAATCCTGATTCTCACTGCTTAGACTAAAGTGGACTTAGACTTAGACCACCAAAAAATGGACAGAGCTGGAAAATTTTTACTTGGACAGGTGTCCTGGCTGGCCAACTCAGTTTTGCTCTACCCAGTGGGAATAGTACCATAGACTGGTGGCCTGGCAGAAGCTGTGAATCTCAAGGCTTTATTTCCCTTTTTCAGATTAATTTTAACTTAAGTTTCCCTCCAAAATGTCAATGAATTCCCACTAATACTGGATCCTTCACGCTTCCTCAACTACATCTCACCTGCTATTGTACAGAGCCAATACAAGACATGGTCACACAGATTTCCTCATTGTAACATCTCTCAAACATCAATGATTTCTGAGTGCAAAACTTGTGGCCTCCTGCAATCCTTCCCATCTAGCCTTCTCCAACCTTTAAAAATAATTCCATACTTTTTCCATTTCCATGAGACCTGTTAGTCTGGCAGCTCTTGGTTCTGTGGGAAGGGAAAGACCCTTTCTGAGCTAGCCTGGTAAGATTTTAGCATTAATGGGGTTTTTAATTGTTTTACTATGAACTACACAGACACAGAGCCCTTTGGCAAGGGCACCCTGTAGAAATAAATTGAGTCATCATCCTTATAATAGAAAAGCTAATTCAGTATGGATCTGTCCTCCAGTTAAGGGCATGCACATCCCTCAGAAAATGGTTTTACCAACTGACCAACTTCTGCTTTTAACTTCTGCTTGCTTTTCCTGACAGATCCTACTGTCCTGCTTGTGGAAATGACTTATTCATGGCTATAGGATCAGCCTGGTCCTGGGCCCCCCTCTAACTGTGCTGCATCATCCACTGCTGGAGGGACTGGGCTTGAAGACTGTTGGTCCTGCCCAGAAACTAGTTGCCCTCTACTTTCTGCCTTCTTTCCAACACAAAACATAGCAAAACAACCCCAAGTTTAAAATACTCTTCTCCTTAATATGGGGGATTCTACAGAGGCTGTAAAACTTCCATCTGGTTACAGAGAGAAAAATGAAGAATTTCAGGCTGTTGTCTGTCAATAGTGAAGATGTGTTTGTCCTGGATCAGCTCTTTGTCCCATTGTTATGACAGTGGACAAAGGCCTCCTCAGACACTTCCTCTTCTGCCTTGGCTTTCTTAATACCTCCTCTCTTTTGATTTGATATCCTCTTGTTATTGGGAAGGAGGAATTTCTTGTGGGACTGGGCTAAAAGGAATTTTAATGGTCCACTAATTCCAGTGTCCTGCAAAAGGTATTGAGTCACTTCACAAAATGTCTCTTGGTGCCCTCTTCATGACCAGGACACTCCATGCAAACTCCAGACAAGAGACTCCACTGAGCTGCCACCAGCCATGCATTGGAGCACCGTGGGTCACACCAGGGAACAGCACCCTGCGACAGCTGCTGCAGGCAGCACCCTCGAGAGCCTCCATATGTGCTCTGATAAAAAAGCAAGGCTCCCATCCAGAGGTGTATTCCAGGAGCTGGCTAAGTAAGCTGTACAGCAGATCTCCTGTAGGCAGGCGATCACCCTGCCTGCCTGGAGTCATTCCCTGCCGGCCACACAGTCCCAGACCACCTTCACTGAGGATGGCAGACACCAACGCCTCTGGGTGGTAGATGGGTTTGCTCATGTGTGCTCAACATCTGCTGAAAGGAACTCGACCAAGACAAACACGCTGGTGGTCTTGTTCTGCTGGTACCTGACCCATCCAGGCTGTGCATGCCTTTGCCATGGGAGTCTCTGTTCCAGCTGCTGCCTCCAGCACAGAACCAACACCATCCATCACAGCGCTGGAAATCTTCCAGGATTACTCACAGGTGGTTCAAATTTTGTCTTGGAGTCTAAACTTGTCTTGAGATTTGTCTCCAAGGCAAGATTTGAACCATCTGTGAGTAATACTGTGAGACTTGAAGGCACCAGTGGCCAAAAGCTGTTTTCTTTCAGAGTTCCTCAGTGAAGACAAGGTGCATCATTCCTGCCAGGCACCTGGCCAGGAGGGCTGTCACCAGGAGCCAGGACCTGACTGCTAAGGCCAGCAGCAAGGGGAGCAGCGTGGTCCGGAAACACAAGAGGAGAAGCACAAAATGCCAGGGAAATGACATAAGAACTTGTCTTTGCACAACAGGGAACCAAGCTTGGGGAAGGAAGCGACCTTCAAGTATCTCACTGCACTTTGGTAACACAATCTGTACTCAAAGACTCCACACTGGTGACTTTGCAAGTACCACACAGCATTTGTTTTTCTGGGTGGTAAATTGAATGGACGTGTCCTGAAGGCTGTGAGGGTTATACTGTACAGACTGGTTTGGCTGGGTTGGTGCTTTACTGTGGTTGATAGATTTTTATCAGATGCTTTTACTTGTTAAATTTTCCTTGGTTGTGGGAACAATCCAGCAAATAGTAAAAATGATGGAGCACCAGGAGACATGCAGCCAAGGAGATCATTTGTTTGGCTGGATCCCTTCCTGCACAAGGGAGGCTTTGTGTGAGCTCACAGAAGAGCCGTGTTCATCTTGCTGTGGGCAGAACTGGCAGCAGGCTGCAGGCTTTGTCTCCATGCAGAGTCAGGCTGGCTTGGTTCTCCACGGAGCCGAAAACTCATTATTTCCGAGGTTACGGCCAGGCTGCTGGGAGGCTACAGCTCCTTGTGAGAAGTGCCTGTCTCCCAGCAGCATTGGCAAGGAGGCAGCCAGGCCTTTGGACAAAGGAAGATGTTTGTGCTGGTCTCAGAAAGGAATTCCATGCTGCCTGTGAGAGCTGCCATGGGGGTCGTGCTTCTTTGGCAGTGCTGACCTCCTTGGAGAGCTGCAAAGCATGGCCCATGGGTCAAGGACAGGGGCTGGTCATGGTTCCACCAGCACCTGGCCTCCAAGGTGAACTGCTCTGGTAGAGGTACAAATGCAGAACTGGAAACTGATCAGGCGCAGTACAAATGCATGTGTGGAGCACTGACTGCAGTGGCAGGGGGTGTGATGGCAAAGGGACAGCCCTCCCAGGGGTTTCCTGGGGTGCACGTTGCTCCTGCTCCTCCAGTGCCAGCTCCCAGAACTCCTGATTAGGCACTGCCTCCAGGCTCCTTGTCACCAGCTGTGCCAGGCAGGACTCAATCCAACAGCTGCGAGGCCAAGGCTCCAGAGGGCTGCAGCAAACTCTGGCCTCCTGCTCACATCTGAGGTACATCTGCACCTCGGTGGGTGTTTGTCTGTCCATGACACTGCAATCTTCCTATTACAGACTCTGCTTTGTCACAATCTGACTGTAAAACTGAGGGAAGAGTAGCACCAGTCCTGAAGGCAGCTGTTCCTACAGGCATGCCTAGTTTTAGGAGCTTTGTCAGGGTGTGGAGAATCATTTGTAAATATCCCTTTTGCTGGATCCAGACCATGGCACAGCAATGTGCTCTGACTTCTCCATGTGGGATGCTCAGGGCCAATGGCAGTGGGTGGCAGGTCTGTTTAAACATGTGTGTCTCCCCCAAAAGCTGATGATGGCCACAGCTTATTTGGGATGAGGGATACAAGTCAATTAATCATATATACATGAGAAAAATCAATGCCCTGGCAAAGTCAGTCCCATTTTTGGCTAGAATATGTCAAAACTCATCTTCAAAATGCATCTTGAGTCATAATCACATCCTGTTCATGGGAGGAACCTCGCTTTCTGCCTTGTTGGGTGCAGGGATGAATATCCTTCATTGAGGGATCTTGACCACATACAGAACTCAATACCAGAAATTGAGTGTTTTGGGATGAAGAGGAGGGAACAGCATGTATGGAGCATAGCCTGGAGTTCATCTTTGCATGCAAGATGGGATGGGGATCCCATGAAAAAGCTGAACATGGGGACATGAATTGAAAGCTGTCTTCAAAGCAGTGCTTGTGTGTTTTGGCTGATTCAGACTGCAAAGATAACTCTAACACCAGGTCTCCACACCAGCCCATGGCTGTGATGCCTCAACCTGAGACAGTCCATGTTTCAGTGGGTTGGGGAGAGAAGCTGAGTGACCCAGCAGAGCCATGATGGGGTGGTGAGCAAGGATGTCATCAGTGGACAGCCAAGAGGTTTTGCAGATGCAGAAATGTGAGGTGCAGATTTTTAAGGTGTTTATATCTCTGTCCAGCCACACAAAGCTTTTCAAAGGTCAGCAGGAGACCCAGCACTTTTCTGCCAGATTTGTCCCTTGCTAAACACCAGACTCCAGAGATCTTGTCTTCAGACAAGGTGATGTTTTAATGGCTGAACAAATATTTTCCTTTACTTTGCTCTGAGAAACAGCTGAGCTTTTATGGCCAGATTTGAAAATAATAATAATAATAATAATAATAATAATAATAATAATAATAATAATAATAATAATAATAATAATAATAATAATAATAATAATAATAATAATAATAATAATAAAAACAGCTCTCTAACATTTCAGTGAAAGTAGGTAAAGCTTGGCAAGCTTCCCATAACTGCAAACAGGGCTTTTTGCTATGGGCAGTGCCAGGCAGCATTAGAAGGCAGCAGGCAGCCGTGGTGCCCAGAGCTGGGCAGCCCAGGCGCCAGCTGGAGGAGCTGGCAGCACACCGGCCAGCTTTCCTGCCAGAATCAGCCTGGCAAGCCAGTTCAATATCCTGCCTGTGTCCCACTGGAAAGCATCAAGGAAGATGTCACCAGTGATGAAATTGCTGATAATCGAGTGTACTCTGCCAGGAAAATTATCCATCAGAAAAAAAAAATTTAAATTGCCAACTCTGTGCTTGAGTGTCTCTGCCCAAATAGTAGCACCTTGTGGAAGGCAAGTTCCCTTTCAACACAGGATTTTGCTGTGATCCCATGCAGAATTTGCTGCAAGAGAAGAACATCTCAGCTGTGTAGCAGGGCAGCTCCAGCCACCTCACTCGGCAAAACAGCCACCTGCACATCCCAGTGCCACAGCACCGCTTCAACCAGTGACTCAGGCATTGTCCTTTGCATATCTGCCATGAACTCCAGTTTATGCAGGGCCTGACTGCCTTGCTTATGCATTTCTACATCTCCTCCAGATCCTAGGAGATGATGTTTGTCTTCACTCTGGTGAAGACAAAGGGTGGTAAGAAGGGCTAGTAAGCTGGGCTTAGGATGGGGTAGCCTTCCCAAAGGACAAGGTGATCTTCCTCTTGCTTTGTTAAGACAGGTTTAGCAGGAGTGGGTGTCACATCTGCCTTTTCTCTCCAGGGCTGAGTGCCCTGGAAGAGCAAGCATCATGAACATATTCTCCTTGTTTTCCAAAGATCCTGTGAAACTCTTGCCTGGACTGCATTCAATCAGGACTCAAAGTATGAAATTATAAAGTCCTCTTAGGTTTTTTCATCACGGAAAACTCGCTGGGTTTTGCAGTGTCTGGTTGAATCCTTATCTTGCTTATTTTTCCAGGGGTATTTTGGAGTCAAGGCTGATTTCCACCTGAGCCTAAGCTGATGTTTTGGGGCCAGGCATAAGCAGCCCCATGTCCCAACCTCTGCTCTGTCACCTCAGGCTGGTGGCTGGTGCTGAGGCCTGGCTGCACCCAGCCCACAGGGGCTTGAGGAAGATCTGGGGTTGGCAGCTCCCCTGGGACTCGGGGAAGTGAGGGGGATTGAAAACTGGCCCAGAACATGGTGATTGGCAGCACGAACTCTGTCTGGAGGCCAGTCACTAGCACAGTGTCTCAAGGGTCAAAACCACATCCAGTTTGTTGGGAAGTAGCTTTTCTGAAAAAGATCTGGGGATCTTAGCAGGCACCACACTGAACATAAGCCACAGAGAAGATTAAAAGGGTGCCATGGGTTGTCTTAGTCAAAACATTGCCAGAAGGTGAAGAGAGGAGATGTTTCCCCTGTGCTCAGCAATGGTGGGTCACCCCTAGAGCCTTGTGTCCAGTGCTGGGCTTCTCAGTGCCAGGGAGCTAGGGACACAATGGGGAGAGGCCAGTGAAGGGACATAAGGTGAACGAGACACTGGAGAGAGGGGGCAATGCAAAGGGAGCCAGGCTCTTCCCAATGGTGCCCAGTGCCAGGACCAGAGGCACACACTGGAACACAGGAGAGTCCCTCTGAACTTCAGGAAACACTTTTTCACTGTGAGTAGGACCAAGCACTGGCACAGCTGGCTGGGGAGGTTGTGGAGCTTTGTCCTTAGAGGTGTCCAGCAGCTCTCTGGGCACGAGCCTGGACAGCCAGCCCTGGGTGACCCTGCTGGAGCAGGGCGTGGGCCAGGTGACCTCTGGAGGTGCCTCACCTCAGCCAGCCATGGCTCTGGGAGCTCCTCCAGAGGAACATGGAGCCCTTTGTTCACCCCAGGTCCCACCTTGAGGCTGGAAAGACGTGATGGGGTGACAGGAATAACGAGGGAGTGTGACTTCAGGTGGCGATGGGGTGACAGTGTGACAGGGCTGTGACCAGGCCGGAGTGGCAGAGGTGAGTGTCTGCAGTGGTGTGAGGGAGTGGCGCGGGAGTGGCGGGCGTGTGATAGGCTGCGATGGTGCGGGCAGGAGGAGGCTGAGCGGGTGACACGGCTGCAGAGGGGTGTCAGGGTGTGGCGGGGCGGTGACACGGGACAAATGACAGGCGACGGGAGGTTCGCGTGGCGGGACCCGGCGCCTGAGGGGCGGGCGCAATGGCGGGAGCAGCCGAAGGGCCGGACCTCCACGCCGCCGGGGGGCGCTGCGCGGCGCTGGGCGGGTGCGGCGGCGGCGGCGCCGTTTCCGGGTTGGCTGCGCGGCGCTCGGGGCGGCCCCGCCTGCAGCCGCCGGCACCGGGCCCGGGCCTCGGCAGCTCCGCGGGCCCCGCGCCCGCCGCCCCCGGGCCGGCCCCGCCCACCCCGGCCCCGCTCCGGCCTGGCCCTGCCGCCCGCCGCCGCCGCCCTCCTGCGCGCCGCGCCCCGCCTCGCCGGCCTCCCGCGCCGGCCCCGCGCCCTCCTCCTCCTCCTGCTGCAGCCGCCGCCCGGCGCCGCCATGCCCGGCCCGGCCGCCGGCAGCCGGGCGCGGGTGTACGCGGAGGTGAACAGCCTGAGGAGCCGCGAGTACTGGGACTACGAGGCGCACGTCCCGAGCTGGGGGTAAAGCGCCGTGCGGGGACCCGCCCTCCCTGCCGCGGGAGGGCCTCAGCCCGTGGGGAGGGTTTCCTGATACCCCGCTGCCGTGCTGGGCTGTGCTGGGCTGTCCCGGGGGGCTGGGAGGGGACCCCGCTCCCCGGCCTGCTGCCCTGTTCGTTATCCACTCTTCCCCCACCACCGCCTCTCTTCTCTTGGTGCCCGCAGCAACCAGGACGACTACCAGCTGGTTCGAAAGCTCGGCCGAGGGAAGTACAGCGAGGTCTTTGAGGCCATCAACATCACCAACAACGAGAGGGTCGTCGTGAAGATCCTCAAGGTGAGTATCCCGTTGATGATGGAGAGGCTTGTGGTGGCTGGGAGCAAGAGAGAGAGAAGCTGGGTTGGCAGGGCCAAAGAACTGTTGGATCTCTTTCTTCACCCCAAAACTCCTGTTTTCTCGTTAAGGACATTGGGATGGTATGTTTGGAAATGGATTTGGTGTCTTGCGTGCTGTAGCGCAAGTGTTTTGATGTCTCCACCCCTCCTTGTCCAGCGTAGCTCAGGGCTGAGAGTTCCTCTGGTGGGGGAGAGCTCTGAGTCCTGACATTTGAACAGCGTTGCGTGTTCTGCCTGTGTTTGGCAAATCGTATCTGGCAATGCCTGTCTAAAACAGCCCAGGCACTGCCATTTCAACAGGAATGTGAAGCCTGGAGCGGGGAATCCTTCTGTTAATCTCCAGACAGCGGCATGTGGCCTTTTCAGAGTTAGGCTGTGGGATGCTCAGCAGTTAAAAAAGCACCAATATTTTATATTCAGTCCCTTGGAGGATCTCATGTGGGAAAGAACTTCATCACAGCCAGACTACAAACACTGGAAACTTGAGGGGGTTCAAGGAGAGCTACCAAAGTTTGGCAGTGTTGGTGACCTGTGTGCTGGTGTGTTGACCCTGGTGGGGTTGGCTGTGGGAACCTTTGTGGAGCACTGGAAGGTTGTAGTTTGGGAGGGCTGTGCATGCGTTGTACGCTGCAGGGCATGTCTCACAGTGTTTGACACTGAAGCAACAGCTCACAGCAATCTGTGCTAACTGTCCTAGCAGCACTCTGTGTTAGTGATCTCAGGGCAGGCAGGGGAGTTAAGACAGAGATGAAAGGTTAGAGTTGCAGTATGTTTGGTTCTGGCTTGGCTGACACTTGCGGCTGTCACTTGTTGGACTAGCGACACTTGTCACTTGTTCCCCAAGAGCACGTGGGAGCCAGTGTCTGACCATGGGTGTCCTAAGAATTTGGGCACACATTCATCCACAGTGTGCAGGGGATTCTGAGCTTAGTGTGCCCCTGCAGCCACTGAGAAGAGCAGCTTTCCAGGACATGCATCTCTGCAGGGCTGTAGCCTTAAGGCACTCAGTAGATCCACTTGGATACCGTGTCTGGCTGTCTCTGCTGACATTCTCACTCTCTCACTCTGCCTGCTTCCTTGGGATCTGCCTTAGCTTCCCAAAGAACTTGCCATGGTTTGTCCAGCCAGTGCTCCTGGGAAGGGTGATGGTCTTCCATCTGCCTCTGGGAGGAGGCACACAACCCCCAGCTTTGGCTGTGGGCAAGGAGGTGGCCAGGTGAGCTGTTTGGGAGAGCCTCTGTGGCTGAGCCTGACGTCAGGGCAGAGTGGTGAGGTTCACGTGTCCTTGCCAAGCCAGGTTCCTCTGGCATGCTCCCCCTCCTTTGGATGCTTTCTGTGGTTTGGTGTTTTGTCTTTTTTAAAGCAGATGCAGGCAGAAATTTTTGCTGTGAGACAGTGGTCACAAGTGGCAAGTGCAGAGCTGGATTTTATAGCAAGATGCCTTGTGACTAGGGAAACCGTGCAGTTGTGCATGCTGCTGTGGAGCCCTTGATGGTCTCTTTGGGACTGCTGTGGTTTATTGAAATCCTAGGTCTTGTCCCACATAGAAAGGCACCACAAGGCTGGGAGGAGGCTGCAGGGAAAGTCATCAGAAACCCTGCTCCTTGCCTCTTCCCAGCCCAAAGAGCCTCCCCTGGAGCGATGCTGCTCTGCCTGTAGCAGCTGAACTCTGTCACGTCTAGGGAGCCTGTCAGCCTTGGACGGTGAGTCAGCTGGCAAGAGTCATCTGAGGGCAGCTGGGTGCTCCTTCTCCTTGGGGCCTGAATGTGTTGCCTTAATGCCCTGCAAGCAGGAGACTGGATTGTCCCAGATATGAAGTGGTTGGTGTTGCCACTGGTTCCCCTGGCTCTCCCCACTTGCATTAACATGCAGACAGCATTCCTGTGAGCGAGCAAGGAAAAGCAGAAGGTCCAGATAAATAAAGATGAACTTTCTCCTCAGTGGAAAGTGGGTCAGTGAAAAGGGAGTTTCAGAGCACCACGTTGTGTACATTATGAAAACCTGTGAAGTGTGGCAATAACATCACTCTGATCTGTGGAAAGTGCCTCTGGTTTCCTGTAACTAGTCTCAAAACTTAATTGCAAATGTAATTGCATGTATCTATAGGGGAGCCTTAGCAGAGGGGCTGGGTGTCTCTGTTCCTCCTAAGACGGGAAAAATTTAGATTCTGTGCGATGAGAAATGCAACCAAAAGTCTTCAGGTTTTTGTGTGATGCAGGGATGGGTCAAAGGGAAGTACCGTGGTTGGGCAATGGATGCAGACGTTTAGCACAGTTGCTCCTTTCTCTTTAACATTCTTTGAGAGTACAATTTATGTTAGGTGTTAGAGTGAGTTTTAGCAAGAGTCACTGTCTTGATATCTCAGCCTCATGGGAAGTCACTGGTGTGTCTTCCTGGCCTTTGCTCGTTGAAGCAGCTTGTCCTTACGGAGCTCAAGCTAGCACATAGCAAGTACTTCCCCTGTTTGGTGTTGTACTACCTGAACATCTTGTACCATCCTCCACAGAGGTCAGGAAATTTTATCACCCTTTGATGCAGAACTGAGCCACAGAGATTTCCTGTGTGACTTTGGGCAAGTCCCTTAGCCTCAACAAAGCTGAGACTAGAGCATAGGTCCTGGTTTAGGGCTGCATGAGGGAGATAACTGCTCTTCCTCTTAGGGCAGCCACTTGCCTGGTTTGTCTGTAAGTGCTCCATGAAGACTTCAGCTTTGGACAAGGCCAGGGAGCTGAGGGCTCTGGTTGGTACCACAGTGCTCTCAGCCTTTTGGACTTACATAAAGCAAGGTGTCCTGCTTCCCTGGTTAGCACCCAGCATTTCCTTTCAGTTCTCCTACCCCAAGTGCAGGACCAGGCATATCCTGCAGGAAAATGGGGATGTTGTTAGTTGTAGTCATAACGTGTATCAGCAAAGGAAGAGAATTAAGATCATGCAATTGACTTTGACATTACCATTTTCTGGATCAAGTGCCTTACAAATATGATGCTCTTAATGTCACTTTTCCTGGGAAAATTCTGCAGCTCTTTTTTAAAAAGAAAAATTAAGCAAGCACGTTGCTTCTCACTCCACTGCAGCAGGACATCAGGATGCACTGTGTTGCATGATGTGTGCAAAGCAGTGAGGCAGGAGCCTGGTTTGCCACACAAGACACCCCCTGCCCAACATCCTTCAGAAGCTTTTATCTTGAGCAGTGAGGCAGAGGACAACTCTACCCCTTTTCAATGTATTTAGGGAGCAAAGAGTGAGAAGTTGCTGAAGTATGGGGACTGCACTGTACTGACCTTCCTACCCCTCAGGTTAGTAGGGCAGCCAGCAGCTCTGCTCCTCACTCCCTTGCAGGTGTTGGAGGTTCCTGTCTGCTTTTTGATCTGGCTGGCCTGGGTACAGCTGTGCCCCTGCTTCCTGCCTGCCTTGGGGCAGCCCACACCAGGAAGGAGGAGGGTGTGAAAGTGTTCTGTACGTGTTTTCGTGTCGTGCTTAAATCTGATGCTAAGGTTTGACTCCCAGGATGAGGCCTGACATTCCTCAGTACATACAAAGGAAGTTTAAGACGTCCTTGTTGCCAGTGAGTCCTGTGTTGTCTACATGCAATGCAGGTATCTGAAGCACAGCTCTCCTCTTCCGTATCTTGCCACACAGAAGTTTTTGATGGACCACTGAGGTCAGTCTGTGCTGTCTCTTTGATGAGGTTCTCATTTTGTTTTTCTGCTAATGCAGCTCCAAGATGTCTCCCTGCATGCCTTTAAAGTGAATCCTCTGTTCTGGGGTAACAGTGTTCTTGGAGGATGTGAACAGTGTTGCAACTTGCCACTCCAAAAGCCAAGGCTGACTTTCCAAGTTGCTTGTAACTGCTACAGGTGATACCATGTAGTGAGAATGCTGCTGTTATGAGTTACCTGCAGTTAGTGCTGGTGCTGAGTGTTGGCTGTACCACATGTATAGGTGTGTCCTTCACCTCCCAGTCTCCTGTACTGCCTCCATCCCTACTGCACCCCCTCCATGGGAGTGGAGATTACAGCATGGCAGGCCTCTACAGGAATCAGGAGTCATCCTGCTTTTGTGATGCACCTGTGTCTCCATGTATGCTCTACTTGCCTGCAAAGCATTAAACCCATCAAAAAGAGGCTGGTTTGTCTCCTAGTGTGGTTACTCTGCATAGGCACAACATGGGTGGAGGTAGGGGAAGAATGCAGATGCAAGGAGAGGGACCAGTGAGATGGAGGTCCTGCAGCAGTGATGAAATAGCCTTTTTCTCCTTTGGTGGCTTTTGTCCCTCTGTGCTGAGTCCATGCACTGGAAATTTCAACCATGTACATGGTTTCACAAGTGCATTCTTGCTTGTTTGGCTTTGTTTTTCCCCTGTTCCCCCATTTGGGCTGTGTGAACCCTCCAGAGCTGCTGCTTATACCAGGCACTCTTGGAAGATCCTGCCGTTGTTGAACTCCAGTTATCACTCCAGCTAGAGAACCAAGTTGGGATGGTGGCTCTGCCAAGTTTTCTTCTGTCTCTACAAGATTTAGAGCCCACATACATCAGCTTGTTCTAGAGGGAGGCTGAAATTACTCTCATGCTGGTGTGCAGAAGGGATTGCACAGGGAAATAGGATTGGATGCTGTTGGTCCCTCAGGCTGGAACTTTTGACTGCATCAGTGACCTTCCACCAAAGCTGTTCAATGCCTGCTCCTGGTAACTCTGTGTCTCTTGCTCCTCCTGCATTTGCATGCACTGAATCAGCTCCCCCTGTCCCACTTCCTCCTCTGGCAGTCTTGAAATGAGCCCTTTTGCAAGAGAGATGGGTACATAGCTCTGGTCTTTCAAACACCAGTTGCCCACAATAAGCTTGGCAGAGTTGGCTGCTGGAGTCCAGCCTTGTGTGAGCTGAGACCAACTGGGACAGTACTGGGTGCCTTGCAGAGGCCTGGAGATGCAGCTGGTGACTCTTGTGGTGGTGGTGTAACACCAAGGAACTGATGAGCTGCAAAGCTGCAGCTCCCCCGTGGAGAAGGGTGAGATAGAGCATTGTTTCTGTTTGCAAGGGCCTAAAGGAATGATTTCCATCGCATGGAATGGTGGTGGGAATCAGAGCTTGGTCCTCATGTCTCACTTTTAGTTGACTGCAGAATTCTTGATGTATCATGGGCAGTTCTGAAGCCCCAGGAGGGATGTTTTGGGGTGTGCCCTGTTGGAATGAAAAGGATTCTGAAGGAAAAAATGAAACTGCCTTTAGAATACATGCTGGGATATTCTACCAAACTTAAGTATATTTTATTTCACTAAAAAAGCAATAGTACTTTTGTACTTTCTAGGTATGTTTTCCCCCCCTCTTCTCTAAAATTCAAGAGCAGCTCACAAAAGTTTGAATTCCACAATGGAAGTGGTAAAATGCAAACAACCAACAGAATGTTAACATAAGTGGGCTCCTCGATTTTGTAGCTCTTTGGAATACGATTATTTGGTTTCCCAGCTGATGTCTGGCAAAATAAGCAGAGCTGCTCTGAAGCCAATTTTCCTATTGAGCAATTGGTGTCAGGCTTTATAGGCTGATTATTGTGATCCTTTTGATAATACTTGCTAGAGACAAATGAGCTTCTAGTGCCAGCTTTTAAATGTTCAAAGCCTGTGACAGGGATGCTGCTCGAGCCTTTCACTGGTCCTGGACACTGTGTGTTCACATCTCCCTGCTTGTTCACTGGAAGCATCGTTGTATTTCCAGGCTATTCAGGCTTGGTGAGCAAAAAATTGATTTTTTTTAATGGGGTGGTGGAATACATTACTTTAGTTTCTCGTGGATTTGTATCTTTTGACTGCTAAACCTTCTTTCCTGCTGTGCTAACCCCAGTTTTGTTTCAGAGCACCTGCTGGGCAAAGCCCAGCACCTTCTGGGATTCCTTCAGAGCAGCACGTGTGCTCCTCAGCTGGCAGCATGTGTGCACTGCTGGGCTGCCTGCTCTGGGCTAATGTAAAATGATTTTTATGCTTTGGACTTAACTCGTATTTCACATGCCTTCCTGGTCACTGTTTTTCTTTCACAGTGAGAAAATGCATAGAGAACTTTGGATAACAAATCTGATTTCTCTCTTTGCTTGAATTCAAGCAATGCCTTCCCAGGTTGTTGGGGAAGGCTGGAACTGGAGCATCTGACAGAACAGTGTACTCCCTTTGCTTTAGAAACCAAGCAAAAAAGATGTTTAGCCAGGCAGCCATTTATTCCTTCAAGACAGGAAGTGATGGTTGCAGTCTTTTATTTAAAGGTTTATTTTAGCAAACAATGTTAATTCTCCCAGCTGGTGTTTGCTGCAGCTGGACTCCTTCCCTTACAAGTTTGCATGATCCTGTGGGAAATGACCCAGGATCTGTTCTCTTGGTCACAAAAAGGTGTTTTCTTCTTGATCTACCTGACTGCAAAGCTTATTGTGTGACATTTTTCACTTCTGCAGAGGGATAGCTTTGCATGATGCTCCCCAGACTTTGGGCAAAGAGAGTTGGGATAGCTCTGGTCACTGTCACTGTCTCTTCTGCCTGACTTTCAAGTGAATTAAAGCATCTTGATCCATTTGGCTGGTAGGGTGGGAGTCCTGCAGCCACCAAGGTGGCTGGAGGTCATCTTGTCCCTCTGCTCTGGACACTCAGCTGTGAGCTGTATGTTTTGTCTCCACAATCCACAGCCACCTCACTTCCAGTTTGCCTGAGGAAGGAAGCAATTTTCTGGGAAACTGAAAAACTGGCTTGTGCTAGACAGTAATGTTGTTCTAAGGGTACTGATGCAGTTGAAGTAATTAAACCCCTCCCAGTGTAGACACGGTTAAACTGAGACATGTCTTTTAGCCTGGTTTCCTATGGAAACGAGTCTTACGCAATCCTGCTGTCTGTCAGCCTTTCTCCCCTCCTCCCCCCAGTAGTTTTTGCACTGGTTGGCCAATTTCAACCAAATGCGACAGAAGTCTCCAAGCTGTCAAGTTTGTACAGATTTCACAGAAGTAGGTGTTTGCACAGAGCAGAGGGACTGTGTTGGAGCCCCTTCCAAAGGGAAGGGCTTTGACCCATACTGGTCACTGGAGAATCCCAGCATGGAGGAAAGCTTTGAAATACCTTTGGCATGAGAACAGATGGAGTTGGAGGCTGTACCTGTGTAAAACACTGCCTTGCAAACACAGGCAGATCAAACTCAGGAGCAGTTAATTTTGTTGAGCGGCCTGCTCCTTTCCTCTGCTTGAAATCCCCCTCCCAGTGCAGGAGGACTGGCCTGTGTGGGCAGCACAACCTGAAATGCTGCTGTTCATAGCCTGGTTTAATAAAATAGCCTTAAATGAGTATTGTTAAAAATACTCTGGCTGCAAGGGCTGGTGTTTTAGAAGCTATCCCTGCTGGGAGAGGCAGATGGTTGGAGGCCATAATAGCTTCAGTTCACATTTAATCCATGTGTGTTTGGAGTCAACATCCTTGGAGAGACAGATCGGGTGACTCTGAGAGACAGTTGTAGCAACCCAGACTTAATCCTGGTGCGTGGCTGATATGCTGCTGCCAGCCTGTAGTTTGAGCTGTACTGGGCTTTGGGACATGAGGGAAATCAGCAAAGTTTCTCTGGTTTGAACAGTTACCCCCAATGCATTGCTGGCCATGTATTGGAGTGGTTTGCACCAAGGTGTTTGACCTGCCAGATGCAAGGGCTTGGGCTTGGAATGGGTTACTGGGCAAAAAAGGAGCCCCAGTGATGTGCCCTTGGATGGCACTTCCAGGGGCTGTGCAGCTGTGGCTGGAGCAGTGGTGTGGGACCTGTGGGTAGGAGGTGGTGTGAGGCTAGGTGGGTGAAAGCTGTGTGGGATGGGGTGCAGGCCAGCAGTCACCACTGAAATGGGGAAACTGTTCCCCCCCCATTGCTCTCTCTGAGGACACTCCTGGGCAATAGCTTTTCCTCTGAAATTACTTCAGCCAATGGCATTTCTTTTGCCTCATCCTTGTTTACTTAGTGGTGGAAAACCCCACTCTGAGTGTGTTCTGAGGATGCAGGGCTTCCCAGCCCTAGCCCTACCTGGAGGCTGGTGGGGCCCTGGTCCCAGCTCACAGCTGATATGGGGATGGTGTGATCAACCTGGCCAGAGCTCTGCAGTCCTGCAGCTTAGCAGGAAAAAGTGCAAACAGCCAGTGGCTTTTAACTCTCCCTCTTGCTGAGACAGTGTTCGCCCGAGTGTCTTCCCTTGGTGATGTCAGAGATGCTGCTGGTGGTGATTATCTGCAGGCATTTCATTAAAAAAGACCAACTTTCTTCTCTCCTTTTTTCCACAAGTCACTGATTTTGTCTGCTCTAGTGTTTTAGTGTGTGGTGGGTAAGGGTAGATTTCTGATGGAGATAACGCAGAGCATCATTTTCCCATCCTGCAAAAGGTAAAAAAAGCAAGTGGAAGTGACTGGAAGACAACAGCTTCTGCCCCAGTGGAAGCAGTGGCTGCTATGAAAGGAGAAAAGGGAATCTTGGAGGGATAGCCTCCCCTAGCTGATGCAAAAGGCCCCTGAAATAACTACAGTACAGAGGGAAAGGTGTTTCTCAGTGGGCTTTGGGTTCTCTTGGCTATGTTCAGGGACTGTTTCAGCTCGCAGTCAGGAGCAAGTGTTGCAGCAGAGAGGCTGGAGTCTGTCATAGCCAGGCCATTCAGGGAGCACCTTCAGGATGTCAGTGCCTCAATTCCTCTTTGAAGTTCCTTGAAAAACAGCTTGTGTGTGCAACTGCCTCACTGGGCAAGCAGAGTAACCAAATTACATTCTCTAATTCCATCTTGGCGTTCTGGTAAGATCTGTGCATGTGGGTGACTCAAGGGCGGTGTCTGTCTCCATGCTGACATAAATTAAATTAGCTCCTAATGAAGCATCCTCCTCTCAGGTTCCAAGATGTAGCCCTCACTCTTGCTGGTTTACATGCCCCTGCTCTGGCTGGTTCTCCCTTTGTGTCCAAGCTCCCAGGAGCTCCAGCATTCTCTGGGTACTGCCCTGGGGCTGTTGGTCCCACTCCCCAGCAAGCCCTGCCCAGCATCGCTCCAGCTCTGACAGCTGTGGTGGCCTTGCTGCCATTTTCCGCAGTGGCTTTATGAGGTGCTGACGCTCCCTGTGCTGGCATTGGTGTTATTTTTGGCGCTTTGCTTCAGGCTGAGATTCTCATCTTTTGGCTTTAAAGTCTAGCTCATGCCTTTTAACTTGCAAGAGGAGAAGAGCAGGATTCGAATCTGAAGGTTTCAGCCACCTGAAGAGCCTGGAAATACAGCATATTTTATCACTTACATAAATGCCATATTTTCCCACTATATAAAACCTTCTGTTCCTTCTCCTATCTGCTCATACATTTCTGCCAGGGGTCTGAAAACAGGGATTGCCTTGGATCTGCCTGTAAGGGAAGTATGAGTTGTACCATCAGCATTCTGTGGCCGTCATAGAAGTGGGAGGCTGTGGCAGAGGTGAGGTGGTGAGCATGAGCTGTTGAGCTCCTGTGGCTCCTTGTCCTTCACTCAGACATCTGCTAATGTGTGTTACTTTGGGAAGGTGCCTCATACCTTTGCCATTGCTCATCACACCCCTCCACACACACCAGATTCAGTGCCAGATGATGAATGTTTTAGAAAGCTAGAAGTCTGGAGAGGAGTGCTTTCGTCAGCAGCCTCAGAGATGGGGCTTTACTGGCAAAGGGCTTTACCAGTCCCTGCAAGATGTCTCTGCAGTTCTTTTTAGTGATACTGGTGGGGCAGGAGGGGATGTTCCAGATGTGAAATGAAGGACTGCTAGACTTGGTGACTTGCAGCTGGTCCTGCCCACACTGGTCAATAGCCAAGGCTCATGAAAAAGTCTCACCTCTTATCTGCTCTAAACTGCCTTTCATTTCCAGCAGGCAGGGTTGTGCTGGGAGTGGATGAGTTACAGAAAGGATCATTTGCATTGAAGTGAACCACTGGATCAGCAGAGTGTAAAAGCCAGCCCAAGCACTGAGCCTCTGCCTTGGGAGCAGCTGTTCTTTGTCATTCTCCACAGGGGGATGTCCAGAGGAAAGCTTACTTTGCAAAGAGGGCTCCTGAGACTGAGCAGATTAGAGGAGGAGTCAAAACTGTTTAAAATGTCTTTAGGCTTTAAAAATAATCATGGTTATGGATGCAGTGACATGCAGTGCAGTTGGCTTTGTGCATTTGAAATGTTTGCAAGTGAGGCACAGCAGTGTCTGAGCTTACAAGTAATCTTGGTGCTGGAGACTCTCAGGTTATTGTTTCATGGGATTCAATTACTCATTGGGAAACAGGTTGAAAAGTGAAAGACTGATTAGTGCTGGTAAACAAAAGCAAAGCTAGGTCCACCATGCTTGTCCTGTGACTCTGAGTGCACAACATGAATCAGTATGTTGAAGTTACCACATAGCAGTCCAAGGCACTTTTAACCACAGTTACTGGAGTCACAGTTCTGTTTTTCTGGAGTGGTTTGATTGTCCCCCTGATGCATGGAAGGGTTTCGTGGATGAGAGGGAAATCCTCGCTCATGCAAAGTGTCTGTCTCCTCTTTGGTGCTCAAAATATTCCTGTGTGAGGGTGGGAGCAGAGAGAGGAGGGGAGGTGATGTGTTCCAGTCAAAATCAGTGGCAGAAGTCAGTGTTAATTTCTGGAAGGACTCTCACTTCTAATTTCTTTTGTCTATTTAAGCCAGTGAAGAAAAAGAAGATAAAACGCGAGGTTAAGATTCTGGAGAATCTCCGTGGTGGCACCAACATCATTAATCTGATTGACACTGTCAAGGATCCAGTGGTAGGTGCCTGTGTTGGGGGGTGTGTTGGGATTGCCTTTCCACCAGCTGAAGGCACAGGCTGGTTGGTTTGGTGGGCTCCTCTTCAACACCCCTTCTGTGTCCTTCGTCAGTTGCCCCAGCTAATGGGGGAAAGTTTTGAAGTCCTACAAATTTTCTGTAAGAAAGTAGAGCCTGTAACCTTCTGTCTGGCATCTGTAACCTAAGATCCAGCCAGGGCAACTGGATATTAAGCCCTTTAATCCTTCTGGTTGCTGTCCTATGCAGTGACCAGTGGTCATACCGTGGTCTGCCCTGCCACAGTTACCCCATTCCTGGGGAGTTTTCTGTGACTGGCAGCTGGCTGAGGGCTGTGACTCCTGGCCTGCTGGCAGCCCTGGAGAGGAAATCCTGCTGCAGTGTCACAGTTCTGGCTGACCTCTCTCCTGGGAGGAAGGCTGGGAGGCCTGAGCTCCTGGTGACACGTTTTGCCTTGCCCAGTGCTCTCTCTGCTCCATGGCGAGGGGGGAGCAGCACTGGCCAAAATGCCAAATTGGTGCTCAGTGTGGGGGGTATGAGCAGGGTCCCTAGTGAGAGCTGGGCAGGAAGCAAAGGCTTTCTCAGGTCTCTTGGAGCCAAAGAAAGGTCAAGTGTGTATTTTAAACCATGACTTTTTCTCTCTTGCAGTCAAAGACCCCTGCTTTGGTGTTTGAGTACATCAATAACACAGATTTTAAGGTGAGTTTGCCTGAGTGTAGAGGAGGGAGGCTTCCCATTTCTGTAAAATGCTGTGATTTTCATATAATCCTCAAGAGCTGTAGGGGGAATTTAGGGTTTTCACAATTGTGAGCTTTACTTTTCTTTCGCCATGTAAATCAGAAACCTGGGCTCTAGATGAAAAGGCATAGAAGGTTTGTGTGCTGAATGTCCCAACTCTGAACAGTAAGGTCAACAGGTTAGATATTCTTGCTCCCCTCTCAATTTAGTAATCAGTGCTGTGCTATATATTCAGCCCAAGTTAATCCCTGAGCTGTAGTGCTCTGTTTACAGCAGTGCAGTTGATGGAGCTGGTGACACTGCCTTATTCTGGAATCCTTCAGACCTGGGAACTGTGGGGTAGCAGAGGCTGGAAAGCTCATCTCCCACTGCTCATGGGCCTAGTAGTGAGGGATTGAACATTCTTGAATACATCTTAAGAGCTTTCTTTTTCTTGTCTGAGGCTGTAGCATATTCCCTGGCTCTTCTGATGTCTGGAGGCTCAAGGGATATTACTGCTCCCAAAATGAGGGTCCTTCTGTCAGACTGCAGCTACAACTGCCTTTGCTTCCAAAATGCTTCTAGACAAAAGGGATCTATAATTAGCAGCCACACCTATCTTAATGGTATCTTTGTTTCCCCCATGTGAGCCTTTACCCTAAATCACTAAGTCAGTGGTGGAGAATTAACTGAGCAGTTGCCATTAGAAAGCCAGCAGTCATTCCTCCTGCTCCATTCAGGGATCTCTTTCATTCCATGTTATGGGATGGTGGGTTTTTTCTTCCTTTCTGTCCCAGATCATTATGTAGCTACAGGTTTTGTAGGAAGCAGATGTACCAAACACCCAGAGAAGGATCTTGGGCTGGTGTTGGTTGTAAAGGAGGCAGCTGGCTCACAGACCAGCTCCTGCAGCCCTGCATGCTGAGGGCCAGCACACATAGTTTGTGTCCCTCTGGGGTGGGCTGGTGAGCTGGATACTGCCAGGTGGGATGTGTGTGTGTAGCCAGAGCTGCAGCCATGCTGCAGTGAAGGTCTGAGTGCTGCTTAAACCATGTAGAGATACACTGCATGAGCTACAAGAACAGCAACTTGCAGCAGCATCTGCCCTGACAGCTCTGGGTGGGAAGAGGAGTGTTGCCTCCATCAAGTAAACAGCCATGAGAGGAGTGCTCTGTGGTGACCTTTCAGGGCTAATTAAAGCAGGTTTGGTTTGCCTGGGTTTTGTTGACATCAGCTGGGCTGTGCCAGTGCCTCGTGTGTTGGGAATGTGCCCCTGTGCGTCTGTGACCCACAGCCTCCTTGGAATGCTGGTCCTAGAAGTTTTTAACTTTCTCTTTAGGGAACTTTTAATTATTTCATTGATTTTTATTTTTAATACATGTCTTGAGATAAGCTATGTTGCTCAGGCATTGGTACACCTTGCTGAGGATTGCTTTGTGTGTCTCCAAGTCAAAATGTGATTACACCACTCTGACGTGTCTTTAGAGGAAAAAATTTTCCTCAAGGATATCCCCAGAAACTGAAATGTGTCCATGAAGTGGAATGTTCAGCAGTACCTTGGGGCTGGTGGCCAGCAGGGACTCTTAACTGAAAATGCTGAGCTTGGGGCCCATGGTCCTTTGGCCATCCTGGCCTCATGGAGAGCCAGGCTGGGCACTGCTGCAGCAGTGAGGAGCATTGGACTGGCCACTGCACAAGTGACAGTGCTCAGCTCTGGCTGTTGCATTAGAAACAACTACATGAGCTTACAGCAGACTTTTGTAGGCTCCTGGGAGAAAGCCTTGCTCCTTGGGGAAGTCCAAATTCACAGCTGAACAAGTCCAAGACAGAAAGTATTGATGCTTTTGATGCTGATTGGTACAAGGCAGGAATAACTTGTCTTGGGAATGCAAGTGTGTCCCCAGGGCATGCAGTGTGGCTTCTTGTGTTCAGAGCTTATTTGTAACCTGAATTTCCCTAGCTGTGTATGGGGTGTGTGGGTTGTTTGATGCTCCACTCCCATGAGCTGTCTGCCTGTTTGAGTAGGTTCTTGGGGCTGCAACTAATTGCAGATTATAGAGCTGCTTCTACTGAGGTGCCTGTGGGTGTCTTCTTCTATATAGAAACTCCCAAGATGTCTCTTCCCTTGCTCTGAAGTGCCAAGCAGAGAGTACAGAGTATGTGAGACCACTTGTGTTGGTCTCAGCTTGCTCTGTACCTCCACATGTGAAGCAGCTGCAGAGCACCCAGTCATTGTCCCCCTGCTCCATAGTCCTTGTCTCTCTGGGCAGCCAAGTTCTGCTGGAGTTAAGTGCCACAGGAGCTAATCCAGGTGACAAGGACCTCTTCTCTTTGTTTGAGTGTGGCTGTTGCTGATGTGCCCATCTCTCTGTTGGCATCTGGATTCAGCAGCACTGATGAGAACCAGCATGTCACTGGCAAATCACCTTCAGGGTGTGTGAGGGGTTCCCAGGGCAGCTTGTGTGGCTGAGGGCTGTGACTCCCAGCCTGCTGGCAGCCCTGGAGGGGAAATGCTGCTGCAGTGTTGGCAGTCCTGGCTGACCTTCCTCCTGTGAGGAAGGCTGGGAGGCCTTAGCTCCTGGAGACACATTTTGCAGGCAGCAGGTGATTGTTGACTACTCCACAGGCTTTCATTTTTCTCTGTCCTGTTGGCAGTAACTGCTCACAGACTTGGATGTCTGCTCAGTTGTCTCCTTTCTGGAAGTTCCTTTCCTCCAGCATTACTATTTTTTGCTTTGATGCTAATACTTTGACCCCTTTGCCTCTTCCAATGGCAGAACACTGTTCATGCCAGTGCACCCCTGGAAGTGGCTGCTGGGTTTCCTCAGCTCTCTGTGCCTGGGCAGAAGCTGCAGTTCTTTGGGATCCAAGCTGTGGCTGTGGATGATCCCAGATCAGAAGCACAAGCTTTTATTTCACTATTCTTAAATGATGGTATAAACAGGAGACTTAGGTGATACCTCCCCAGAGCTGATTACATTTTCTTAAATTACCTGTCTGGTCCCCTCTGGAAGTGACAGCACTTGCCAGGAGCATGAGCTGGAGCCAGGCTGGATATGTATTCTGCTGTGTGAGGACAGCAGCTTGTGTGCAGGGTTAGTGTTTCTCTTCAGACCTGCTGCATTACTTGTCATCTGAGAGCATTCAAGCTCCCCACAGCAATTTGCCTTAAATGAAAGCTGCACTGCAGAGCCACATGCAGCTGAGGAGCCATCAGTGAAATTAAATGTCTTTTGCTAATTGGCTTCAAACTAGAAATGAGACGCCTGCACTTCAGCCACTGTCAGCTGTCACGTATTTTGTACCTGGTACTGTGCCTTTCATTGCCCCAAAGAGGCAAATGGGGCCAGACAGGTCTCAAGGACCAGTTCTTGGCTGGGTTTGCTCTAGCAGGTTTGGAGCTGAAGATGAGATGGATAAGAAAGGTGAGCAACGGAGGGTTTTGAATGTTCAGCTTGCTGGAGTTGTGGGTACAGTGGGCTGTTGAGTCAAGTCTTCCACTTCACCTGCATTTTGGTGATTTTTCAGGCCCAGTTGCTGTGAGGGAAATGTCTGTGTGGGTTTTATTCTTGTATATCCAGGGTTTGTTTAAAAAAATGGTTGTTGCCCTGCATAAGCAATGCAGAAGTAGAAAAGATTCTCCTCCCTTGTGTGGCTGCCAAGGCTGGATGCTTTGGGAACTGTTTTCCCATTTTTTTTTCTTTTGTTGCTGCTGCTGCCCTGCACCCCAAAGCAGTGTGTCTCCTCACAGGCACCCTGTTGCTCTGCAGATGCTGCTTCCTGCACGTAGCCAGCTGTGTTGCTCACTCAAGGGAGAGGAATAAGCATTTAACTCCTGTCAGCCCCATGCTGGGGGAAGTGTGTCTCTGCCTCCCCAGGCATGAACAGGATTGGTTTATGATTGGTTTATTGGTTCTGTGATGTGTGCCAAAATATCACCAAAAGCTGGAGAGGGGTAGTGGCTGCCTATGGGTGGGTTTGGCCTTTCCTGGTGCTCTGTATGGAGAAAAGAGACCAGCCTGGGTCTCTGAGGCCTCATGGGATCCTGAGTGCTGGGCAGATGTTTGCGCTGGGTCTGAGTGATCCCCGCAGTGATGTTTCTGATAATCCTACTCCACAGAGACAGCTGTAAGAACAGAACATGGGGCATGTGTGCAAAGGAGGTGTCTGTCCTGCCCTGCTAGGCCGGGCAGAGGGGATTTGGAGCCCTCTGTCAAAGCCTGCTTGAGGCAGCTGCCTGTGCAGGAGCCACTTGCAGTGGAAACCTTGGCTCTGTCCTTCAAAGCTGTCTGCATTCATTGGCTGCCTGCAGGGCTGAGCAGGCTCCTGCAGGGACTGTTCCCTGTGGTGAGCAGAGCTGGGCACTGCTGGCCACACTGCTGGCCTTGGCACTCACAGAGGTCAGAGGGGCTGGGTTTCACAGGCAGCTCTCCTAGGGAAATCTGTTGAATGCTGTTTGCCCAACAGTTTGGGCTTATCATGGCCCAGTGCCAAAGGCCATGAGCCAGAGAAGCAACAGCATTGCAGGTCTGAGAGGAAAGACATTGGTGACCTCCCTTCCATCCCCTCCCCACTTACAAGAGGCAGAGAGCCAGGGAATAGGGAAAGTGAGGCCTAGTCTTGTAATGCCACTGCCTTTCCTGCCCTCCTCCTTCCCCAGGTGCATTGATGTTGCCTGGTGAAGTTGAATGGGGCAGTGAATGCCAGGACATGTTTTACACATTGCTTACAGTGTTTGTAACCTAGGAAGCCATTTAAACAGACCTGGAAGGACTCAGCTGTCCTCTGCTGGCCCTGTGTCCTGCATCACTTGTGCACAAGTCAGGAAATCCATCCCTGCTATGGCTCTGTAGCTTGTGGCTATGTCTTTTTTGCTCCCTGCTCACTTGTCTGCTTCACTGGGTTGCTCCAAAGCATTAGGATCATCCCAGCTCATGAGAATACAATGCAGTTGTGTCCTGGAGGCTGTTAAAGCTCTGTGTGTGTAAGTGACACTTGTATGTTATCAAATGATTTCTGATTTTGGGGCTGGGCGGGGGCTGTTTGTAGATGGCCCTCAGTAAGGCAGGAACCTGAGGATCTCAGCATAGGCTTGGAGGGGATCCAGGGCCAGAGCTGCTTCTTTGGAATGTGAATTTCAATCCCTTGCTCTGGGATTTTTCCTGAAGCTGCCAAGTGGTGCCTGTGATGGACAGCGGGCTCCAGTGCTGATGCAATTGGTGATTTGTCTGAGCTGTGAGATGATCCTTGTTTGTAAGAAAGGGCAGAGAGGTCTGGTCCCACTGCTGCCCTGTGAGTGTCCTTCCTTGCCCTGCCCTGGCATCTTGCCTTGCTTTCCCTGGAAGAGAGGACAGCTCAACAAGGTTGGACTGACTCCACAGCCACTGAAAGATACTGAGCAGAAGGCAAATTTTGGGCCAGCTGTGACCTGGTGTGGGAGCAGCAGGAAGATGAGTTTCCCTGTGATGGTGCTGGTGGCACAGGGCAGGTTGAAGTGCCCCCTGGAGCTCTCACTTCCACATGAGCTGCTGCAGGACACAGGAGAGGAGAGTGGTGGCAGTGAGCACTTCCCCACAATTCGAGTTGTGCTCTCCTTGCTCCCACAAGCATTCCTGTGCTCTTCAGTTGCATTAGCCTTTACCCTGGGATAGAGGATAGAGCCCTGTTGCTCTAAGGCTGGCTCTCTTTGTGCCTCCCAACCCCATGCTCCTTTAGATTGATGTTTTCCTCTCCCTGTCACACCCTGAACACCTTCCCATGTGTTCCCAGCCCACCTTCTTTGAATGCTGTTGTCAGTGCTGGCATACAAAGTAATTACAGTGACTTGACAACAGAAAAAAAGTCACAATTTTCTGTACCTCCTCCAGAGCTTTTGTTCTGTCCCCCTTGGACAGACTGCCAGACATCTGCTGGAAAGTTGTGACAAGTCTGAATGATGCCAGTAGCATTTCACAGGAGCTCTTGCATACTTTCTAAATTTCCTGGCAGGTCTGAGATCAGGAGAGCCCCCAGGAATGGTAGCATTCATAGGGAATCTGGAATGGATCAATGACTGGAAGCAGGTGGGGTGCAGGAAATTAAACTAATCCAAATCTGGAGTATTTATTTTTTCTCTCTTTTTTTCTCCTCCCTCCCCAAATCTGTTTCAGCAACTGTACCAGATCCTGACAGACTTTGATATTCGGTTTTATATGTATGAGCTGCTTAAGGTGAGTGGCATTGCACATGACAGTCTGGATGGGGAGACTAGGAACAAGAGAGGCAGTAGTGGGGTTCATGGGCACTGTTGTTAAGAGGTTCCTTCAGTGCAGAATTCAAGTCTCATCACCTGGGAAGGTTTGGGAAGAGATTGGGTTACCAAGCTTGTTGCTGTGAGGTATTGCAGCCAAACTGGGGGCCTCTGGTCACCTCCAAAGAGTCTGTGATCCTCTGAGGTCTAATGAGGTTTGTCATTGTGTCACCAGGTAGAGCTGTGCTTGGTCTCCCTATGACTCTTGCACCATTGGGCTGCTGTGAGGAAAATCAACTCCCAGAAAAACAGCCAGAGCCAGGACAAGGCCCTTGAGGCAGGGCTGGGGAGCTGTGATGCTAGGGAGAGTAGAAGAGAGGGATTGGCAGCTCCAGGCTTTCCTCTGCTGCAGTATTCAAATGCAGCCCCAGAAGGTGAATTCTGCCCACTAAGTTATGCCAGCTGTTACATGTAACATCAGTATTTTCCTTTGACACCTCCCAGCCAAAGTTTTCCTTGCCCCTCTGATGAAAGGTGAGGAGTGCCCTCAATACCTCCCCTTAACTAGCCTAGCTTGCACTTCCCCATGGAAGTTCCCTCCAGGCGCCATGGTGGGTCTGTGGGATGTGCTGCTCTGGCTCCTGGGGGTCTCCAGCTGCAGGACAGGGGAGGCAGCAGGGCACAAGGGAGAGCTGACAGGTTTGACCCATCCCAGGGCTGTTCTGGGCTGACCTGCTGAAACAGCAGCTTGGCTTTCTCAGTCCTAGCAGGGCCTTGGCACTTCTGGGCTGGCACTTTGCAGCTCCCATGCTTCTGGAAAGGAATGGGACAGGCTAGGAAAGCCCTTTATGCTCTAGGACTTGATGACTGAAGGAGACTTCTGAAAGAGATCCAGTAGGCTCAAGGGAGGCTTTCTTCTCTTCAGCCCCACGCTTGCCCAACTGTCTGCAAGGGAAGGTCCTTCCTGCTGGGTATGGGAGTGAGCCTGAGGCAGCCTGGGATTAGGATGGGAGGGGTGATGAAGTTCAGATGATACTTGAGCCTTGGCAACACAAAACACTAGAAGAGCTTCATGCCTGGAAGCAATTTGTGTAACCTGTTAGAGATCTCCTGGACTGGAGATCCAGGAGCACAGTTTGTGTGAGGCCACGTGTCACTGCAGGCTGTTCTCTGCTGGGATGGAAGCTGTTGCCTCCTTGCTTCCCACTGTGGCACAGGCCCAAGGACAGCGTTGCTTCCCTGGCACTGGTGTCTTGGATATTGAATGACTACAAGCTGTACCCTCTTTCTGTGCTGCTGGAGATGCCATAGCATCTGATAGATGTTGATGGATGGATCTCCCTCCCCTTGGAGATGAGAAAACAACATTCTCACCCCCTTGCTCAAGGGAACAGCTGCGCTGGGGGGGCAAGTGGTGCAAGGTCATGGAGCTGGGGAGCTTATATGTGCTCTTGCCTACAAGCTTGAAGCAGCTTTGCTCTCCCTCATGTGCTATCACTTGCCTTTTTTAAGTGCAGTTTGGCTTAAATCAGCAGGGCAGAGGTGACTTTCTAACTTGGGTGTGTTTTGGGACACAAGTGGAAAGCCTCACTGGAAGGCCATAAAACTGCATGCATGTAGGAATCATTCCCCTTCTAGGGAAGAAAGCCTGACCTAGGAAGCACAGGGCTACCCAGGTTGGAGCACTGGGCTTGCCACCAGGTGGGACACCTCTCTGCATTATGTTCTTCAACAACTGTGCAGGGAACACAGGGAACACCTGTGACTGCAGTAGGGCACAAGGTCCATACAGTCTTGTTGCCAGCTTGTCACTTTATCATGTGCAGCATAAGAGCTGAAACTGCTCATTCCATATGCCAGGGTTATGGCACTTCTTGTGAACTCTTGCTTCTGGCTGAGAACTGTCTGTTACATTGGTAATGCTGTGCCCATGATCACAGCCATGTCTAATGTGTGTGTGTGTGTGTCTGCCAGGCCCTGGATTACTGTCACAGCATGGGAATCATGCACAGGGATGTCAAACCCCACAACGTCATGATAGACCACCAACAGAAAAAGGTACTGTGACACCAGGGCTTACAAGCAGGGGTTTTCCAGGGAAAGCTCTGCTGCCTCTGTACCCATAGCCCTGGCAGATACCCCTCTAACCTGCACAATCTCTGTAACCTTTCTCTACTGGCTCCTCTCCATCTGTGCCAGCATCAGGAGATGGTCAAAGTCCCACAGAGAAGCGCCTCAGTGGGAGTCCATGGCTTCCTCACTGCTGGGGTGTGCTGGTTAGACCACAGGAAATGGGCAGCACAGGGGCCTACCCCACCTCATGGTACTTCTGTCTCATTGGTGGTCCACAGGTCCCTCTCTGTCAATCAGCAGTGGCTGTACAGGCAAGGCAAGGTGTATAAGGAAGGGAATCTCTTACTGGAGTCCATCCCTAGGAAGCAGGTTGTCCATCCCTGCAGCTGTGGGGATGGTCTGCCTTGCAGAGTGTGCTGAGCCCCTCCTACCCTATTTTCTGCTCTCAGTCCCCAGGTAAAATCAACACTGCCTTCAGCCCAGCCCTTTTAAACAGTGGGATAAGACTTTTGCCTGTTTCCTGGTACTCAAGGACCTGGTGGTGCTAGTAAGGAGCCAGATGCCCAGCAGTAAAAGTGTGCTTGGACTCAGAAGGCAGTGGAGCTGTCTAAGCTGGCCTTTGCGCAACCAGCTGATGTTAGGGGAAAGGGAAAAACCTGATCAGAGAATTGCTGAGAGCTTCTGTTGTCCACAAAGGTCCTTCCTCCACCCTGGGCTCCACACTTGCATCAGGGGATTGAGGTTTGGCCATTGTGGCTTCTCCTGACTGGCTGGTGACTCTGTGTCTCTCTTGCATGCTCAGCTGCGGCTCATAGACTGGGGTCTGGCCGAGTTCTACCATCCAGCTCAGGAATACAACGTCCGTGTGGCCTCTAGGTACTTCAAAGGACCAGAGCTCCTTGTGGACTACCAAGTAAGAGTCTGTCTCCTCCTTGCTGTCTATCCAGTGATAACACTTGTGGCTGCACTTCAGCCACCTTTGGGTTGTCTGGTTTTGCCTGTCAGGGCATTGCCTGGGTTGGAGAGAGGCTGGCTGTGAAGTGCAAAGGCTGAGGCTGCCTGTGCTTGTGGAGGCTGTGGTGAGTGTGCCTTTTCTGACAGCTTCTCCTTTTCTCCCTCAGATGTATGACTACAGCTTAGACATGTGGAGTTTAGGCTGTATGCTGGCAAGCATGATCTTCCGAAAGGAGCCCTTCTTCCACGGCCAGGACAATTATGACCAAGTAAAGACATTGTTACTTGGCTTACTTTGTGAAAAGTTTGTCCCCAGTTCATCTCTGTGTGTACGGTGGGGAGGCTCTGGGGATGGGGCTGCCAGGCTGGGAGGATGCTGCTATGTTTCGTTGAGCCATCTCTGATTTTGCTGCCTTGTGTAGGAAACTTGTTTTCTGCACATCTTGCAAAAACAAGTTTCAAGGGAGAAACTCCTTCTGCCTGGATGTTTCCAGAAAGAGGGCTCTTAGATTTGGGCAGCTTTGCCTCTGCAAAGGAGTGGTGGGCTGCCCTTCTGCTCTCTGAACATGACTTTTGTTCCAGCTGGTTCGCATCGCAAAGGTCCTGGGCACAGATGAGCTGTATGGGTATCTCAAGAAGTACCACATAGAACTGGACCCACACTTCAATGACATCCTGGGCCAGTAAGTGGAGAAGTGAAATGCTGCCTTTTTTTCCTTGTAAGCACAGAGAGGGAGATGATAAACTGATGTCTGTACCCTTGAGGCACTCTCAGCAAAGGCCTGCTCGATCTTCTGGATAACGGTGCTGCTTGCAGGCTTCACATCTAGCTGCTCATGCCATCTCAGGAAGTCACTGAAATGCAGGCTCTTTCCTTTTGTGTCTCCCATGATTCATGTGCCATCTCCTATTTCTTCTCCCTCCTGCATGTTCACATCCTTTATGTAGAGATGTAGAAACTGCAGTTAAGTGTGGGCTGAGTGGCTCAGAGTGTTCCAGTTGAGATTTCTGAAAAGTACAAGCAGAATGGATGGAATAGTGAGGACAGGTTCTGTGAGGCTGGGATTAGTGAGGACAGGTTCTGTGAGGCTGGCTGGCAAGCCAGACCAGTTCTAGTCCCAAGAGTGTCACCCTGCCTGCCACATGCTGTTGTCTAGTCCCTGTAGACAGAAGAGAATGTGCAATGTTGTGCCTTTGCTGGCACAGGAGATCATATAGTTGTGTACATAAAGAAGAGGATTTTCCACCTTTGGCAGGTGTTTGCTGGGCAGTAGCTTGTGCAAGAAAGAGCTTTGGGCTGTTTATCACAGCCACCTATACTCAGAAGTGGCTGGTGGCAGGTGATTCCCGTGGGACATGTGCAGTGACAGCTGGTCCCTTTGTCCCTTTGCAGGCATTCCCGGAAGCGCTGGGAGAACTTCATCCACAGTGAGAACAGACACCTGGTCAGTCCTGAAGTCCTTGACCTCCTGGACAAGCTGCTGCGATATGACCATCAACAGAGGCTGACTGCCAAGGAGGCCATGGATCATCCCTATTTCTGTGAGTCTGTGCAGTAGCTGGGGCCAGCAGGGATGCAGTTGTGGGGGCACATTTTGGCTCCCCACTCTGCAAAAGCCTTAGCGGCTCTGTGGGGTTTCAGGGCAGTCTCTCTGGAAGGATTTGCCTGGGTGGAGTTTCCGCTTTATTAAATACTGTTTCCTTTTCCTGCCTGGTCTGTCTCCTACAGATCCAGTGGTGAAGGAGCAGTCCCAGCCCAGCTCAGAAAATGCTGTGCTCTCCAGTGGCATGACAACAGCACGATGAGGACTGGAAAACGACGGGTAATTCAAGATGTTTACAAATAAAAGCAAAACCTTCGGTCACACAGTGAAGGGAAAAGAACCAAGGACCCCCCCCTCCTTTCCCTCCCCTTTATACTCGGCAGAAATCTAACCTTGGGGGGGGTCTTAAACCTCAGTTCCTCTCTGGTGGTTGTGGTTAATGTAACTCTAACCCTGTGGTACCAAAGCCCTGGGCAAATGGTCTTGCAAGAGCTAAATATGTAGTGATATCCCCAGGGCTCCACACAACTGATTCTGGTTCACATCTCTATGGATCCTTCTCTTCCTTCTCAGTCCAGCCTTCCCCACCATGCTGGTGGGGACAGTGGGGACAAATTGGTCGTTCTACCATCAGCCCTTAGCATGCCTCTTTCTAAACTTGCCTTTCTGACTTGTAGACTCTGAATGAACCAAATTCAGGCTGGGGGTCAGCAGGTGCAACTCTGTTTTGAGGTCCAAGTCTTTACTGCTCACTCTGGGCTTGAATTTGGCCCTTGAATTCCAGTTTCAATTGTGAATGCCGGGGTGGTTGGGGGGAGGGGGGGCAGTTTGACAAAAAACAACCCACAAACCCAGCAGCATCTCGGGATTGGTTTGGAGCATTAATACAAAGGCACTGATCCGAGTTGCTGGGGAGAGGAGTTTCCCCCCTCCAGTGTGTTTGACAAAGGCTCGCTCTGAGAAGAAACTCAATAGACCTGCTTTGGAAACTTGTGAATGTGAGGGCTGCTCTTGTGGCAGGAGAGGGGAGGGACTATCCAGACTTTCCCACCGAGCTCAGGAAAGTCAGTGTTGCAAGATTTCTTGTGATAGGTGTGCAACCACGTACCTCATGACGTGGCTCCCATGAGAATTCGTGCCAGACGCAGACTTATGCCAGAGCACAGCTCTGGAGCGGTTCAATCCAGCACCGCAGGATGGAGGAGTGGAGAGGAGGCCAGGGAGGAGAGCACAGGGAGGGGGGAGGATCAACAAACAGCGGCGTCAGGGCAGGGGCTGTGCAGCTGCTGATCCAGGCCTTGGGATCCCACGCAGTGTTTGAACAAAGTCAGCCATTTGTTGAATTCTGGGGTGCCGATCCTGTTGGGGGGTGGGGGGTTCGTCTTATGGGTTCTTTCATCAGATCCCTCGATGGCTTTATAGCCCCACAATTCACAGTTGCCTCCTCTACTTGTTCTGTGTGTAACTTCATCAAGTGGTTCTGGTGACACTCAAACCTAGACGCTGGAGATAGTGTTTTCCCACCAGCACCTAAACACAGAATTTCCTTCTGCGGCATTGTTGAAATAGTTAATTTTTTATAAGGTTGCAATGTTTCTATTTGAAACATCTGTTTACATTCCATATTCCAATAAAGTTCTATTGGCATCGACAGCAGGTCAATCCATTTGTATAATTCACTGAAACCAATAAATATCTATACGTCTGAACGTCTGCCGTCTCAAATCTATGGGATAGCCAGAAGGCCTGAGAGCTGGAGGCCTTGTGTCCTCCAGGAGGGCAGGTCAGCTCTTCCAGCCCCACTTGTCTGTGTTTTTTTGGGATCTCTCACTCAGTCTTTGGTTGCAGTTCTTCCTGCTGTCAGCCCTGAGAGTTTCTCTGGGGCAGATTGTCTCCACTGCCACAGGGCCACAGAGGAGGTGTGAAGGCTTGGGCACAGCGTGGGGCTCAGCTCTTGTGCTCCACTGAGGGACAGACCTGACTGCTGTTACCTGGTGGGTCAGACCAGGTCACCACTGCACAGCTGGAACTTGGGGTTCTCCACCTGTGTACCCCCCTGCTCGTCTGCTTTCAGCCTGCATGGATGGCTTGGTCTAAAGATGTGCTGAGTAGGGAGTAGCTGTCTCCTTGCACCTGAGCACAGGGGGACTGTTCTGGGTGTCTGGCTGAGGAGCAGCCTGTGGTTGCTGCAATCCTGCAGGGCCTTCCTAGCATTTGCTCTGCTGCAGAGGCTGCTGAAGGCATTGGTGAATGTTCCCAGCCCTCTCCTTCCATCTGCCCACCCTCCTGGCTGCCTGGCCTGAGAGGTGGGGGGGGGGGGAGGGGGAGGGTCTCTTGTGCTATTACGCTGTGCCAGTACCAGCAGGGTTGGTTTGGGGTTTAAATATCAAGTTTTGAACTGATTTTAAATATCTATTGAATTGCTCCATTGAGAAGTGGATGTTTCTCATGGCCTGTCCAAATTGCTATGGGAGAAGCTTGTCTGTTTTCCAGCTCTTGTGTGTTGGCATTCCCAGCTTCTGGAGGGGCAAGGCAGAAGAGGTGGGGAGAAGAAAAATGGGTTGAGTGGGGGAACTTTGGTAGGTGAACAGTGTTGACCATTGTGTATGAGTGTACTGCATATAAATGCTTGACTGTGTCTGAACCTGATGGTGAAATTTCAAGGTGGCACTTGGGGAAGTGTCTTTTCTGTAAACCTGCATCAGGAATTCTTTCCTGGTAGCCTCAAGAAGAGGAAGAGAGTTGCTTTTCCAGAGAATGAAATGGCTTTCCCTGGTTGCAGTAAGCAGAGAGGCTGGAACAACCTGCTCCTTATCTCCCCACAACCCTACCCCAGCTCTAGGGTAGGATGAGCAGTGACAGATTCATCCTGGAGGGAAACAGCAGCTGAGCAAGAGTAGTCTGGGAATGAGGAGGATATGGAGTCTCCTGATCCCAGGGCAGTGGGGATGTTTAACTGCAGCTTGCACCAATTTATCTCTGCAGCCAGGGGCTCTTCCAGCACTCAGAGCAGGAAATCCTTCTCTCCTCTGGACCTTAGCAAAACATTCTCCTGGCTGTAAGGACAGCCAGGAGCTGGGGAAGAGTGCTTTGTCCCTAGGAAGTTAAGAGGACTGGGAAACATGTTTTATCTTCATCTGCTTTCTCCTGGAGAAAGTTAGGAAAGTCCTAGTGCATGTTCCTGGCCTTTCAGCTGGCCTGGCTCCAGCTTTCTAACAGAGGTAGAGCACTGGTTTGGCTGAGTGCCTTGGAAGAGGAAAGGCTCAAAACTGAGCTCCAGCAGCCACTGAGGGATGCAATAGGAAATGGATGCAGCAAGCAGCTTTGCCAGCTTGTCTGTTGCAAGTGTGCTGGGCACGATGGGCACTTTTAGTGGAATTGTGGGAGGTGTTTGTGGTAGTGGAGGGAAACTCCAAACAGCAGGTCATGGAAAAAAAGTCCAAACTTGTCTCTGGCTGTCTGTGACAGTTGTGCTTTGCTGGGCTGCATCTCTCTCTTGCCTTGCTCAGCTCTGCCTTCCCTTCTCACCTCTTCCAGGCTGAGGTTTCCTGCTGCCCCCAGGTCCAGAGAGCCATGGAGGGTGCGCCTGGGCCTGGCTGGGGTGGGGTGGCAGATCCGGGGCAGCGTGCCCAGCCGAGGAGCTCCGTGTTGAGCTGGCAGTGCCCCGCGACGCTCACTTCCCTCCTCCCATCTCTCCTCAGGTCCGATGCTGTTGCTCCCAATTTTCCATAAGCAGAATGAGAACCAAATCAAACGTCCCATCGGCGCGGTAGAGCGACGGCGGGCGGACTGCGCGGCGTGGGCAGGGCTCAGAGCGGGGCACACGCCTGGCTGGACGGCACTCGCCTCGCTATGACCGCAGCCCTTCCCTCCGAGTGTTAAAGGTTCTTCTGCCTCTGTTTCCTTGTTGAGCTCTTCCTGACCCAGAAAGCGTGGAAATGTGAAGGGTGTGCAAAGCAGTTGTTGGTTAGTCGTTCCTTCCTCTGTTCCAGCTGTTCCCCCCCGACCTCTGATGGACCACGGTTAGACAGCTTGTGCCTGTCTCTTCCAGGACATGGGGGTTGCAGGGGATGTAGTATCGTGATGGACAGTTCTATACTATAATTAAAATAATTCTATATTGTTGAATAAAAGTTTTAAAAGAAGCATGCAAGGAGGAGTATTCAGTGGGGAGGGAGCTGGAGAGTGTTGGCAGAGTGAGCTGTTCCCTGTGCCCGGCTAGGACAGGCTGGGTAAGAAAAGCAAGAGAAAATCATACAAAGTCAGTGTGGGCAGAGGCAAAGGAGCCACTTGCCTCCTTTGGAGGTGTTTTTCCTTTCCCTCCTTAGGCCCCCACACTCTTCTGAAGGTGCCTGCCTGGGTGGTGGCCTGAGTGCTAATGCTGGTACCTGTTTTTTCCAAACTTGGGTAGCCTTGGGCTCTGTCTGTGAACCCCTGGAGCTCCCATCTCTTCTTTCTTGGGCTCAGGCTCTCCTTCTCCTCCCCAGCACCATGACTGCAAAGCTGTGAGCCTGGAGGTCCTGCCCAAGGGCCACTGCATTGCAGGAGTTCCTCTCAGATGTGGTCCTTCACTGGCAGTGCTCAGGAGAGTCTGCCTGCAATAATGATTGTTGGCCAAGCTGGGCTCTGGCCTTGGGTATTAATGAACCACTTGAAATTCTGTCTAAAAGCCACCAGCTGGACTCTGTATGACTGTACATGGTAATTTCTCTTGTGTTGTCCCGTTCCTTCATTGCCCATATGTTTTTCCCTGTACATTTTTTCCCTATAATGAAGCTGCCTGGGGGAAAGGGTACCTCTGAGACAAGGCTCCTGCCTAGGAAAGAGGGACCTGTTGCTGGTTCCCAGGAAGGGGAGCTCAGCCATGGGCTCCTGCCAAGCACAGAACCACTCAGCACTGCTCTCACCCAGCCCTGGGCACTGGCCAAAGTGGAATTGCACGAATGAGTCCTTGCACAAGGCCTGTAATGGGTACAGGTATGGGAAGGCACTGTCCTGGTGTGTCACACATGGAGATGTGGACATGGGCATCAGGTAAGTTTAAGCTACTGTAAGGTGCTGTAAGGCAGGGCATGGTCCATTGCCAAGGAACAGTTTAATGGCAGCTCTGTTGTATCCAGGACTGTGCTGATCTCTGGCATCTACGTTCATCAAGACTGGTTTTGGTGGGTGTAGCTCTGGCCAGAAGTGAGAGCAGGGAAGAGCCCATGGCAGAGCCCACAGTGGGCCCAGACTGGGCAGAAGCAGTACTGTGAGCATGTGCTGAGCTGAGGTCCCTGCAGCAGGTGGCACATCCGAGCACTGCTGCTGCTTGGATCTATCCATCTCCTGATGCTGTTGGATCATGTTCCCCATTGCCACCTGCTGCCTGTTGCAGCCCATATCCTTTCCAAGTTAACAGCTTGTCCCCAGAGAATGCTCTCAGTGACTTTTTAAACTGTTGTTTGTCAGAAATAAACTCTTCTTTGCCTATCCTTCTTTGTCTCCAGTTCATCTGGAGTCAAAAAGTGTTTGCTCATTCTGGGCCCTTGCTCCATCCATTGCACAGGTATCCCTCCAAGGCAGTGTGTCCTCCTTCCATGATTTTCTCTGCCATCTTGCTCCAGTACACACTGGCACTGCCTCCTTCTGCACCCACTGATGTTTACACCCTTGTTCTCTTCTGATCCCTTGCTCAGCATCAGCCCAGCTTTCCCCTCCTCCTCCTTCTGCACTGCTCAGAGTTCAGCCAGTGTGAGGTCCAAAGCCTTCAGGTTGCCTCAGCACCCAGAGCCACTTTTGGGCCTTGCCTCTCCTTGCTTGTGGTGTTTATGGATCTCCTGTTGGAAAATCCAGGCTGGAAAAGTCAGCTGGAGTCATCTGGACAAATCCCAGGATCTCACAGTCCTTGCAGGAGTCATTACTTTGCTTTTGATTTTGCCATGTAGTGAAGGCTTTTGGCTCACAAAGGAACTGACTGAATCTGGTGGTGTTTTTATTGGTCCAGGCTCTGTCCTTGGAGCTGGCCCAGCCCTGGCCATCTGCTTTCCAGTCAAAAGGGCAATGGCCTGGGTTAGGATTTCCCAGGCCATGAACCTGGACCAGGTGCTCCAAGGCAAGCACAGACTTGGTGATACTGGAGAGACCTGCTACATTTTGGTGTCATAACTGCACCCAGCAATGTGACACTTCAGAGCAGCACCATTTCAGAAGCTTCCTGAAAATCTCATTCCTCTGAAGGCATCGGATTGCTGAGAATTCTGAAGGGAAGGAAATGCTTTAGTGGGCAGTTATTTCTGGAGCAGGCACTCTCTGCTCACTTCTTGGACAAGATTATTTTCTTAGGATGGGCCTTTTCCTCCATCTGCTCCCCCAAATTCAATCCCTGTACACCCTGGGAGCTGGAATCAGGGGTGAGGCAACATGCCAACATCTTCCTACCAATCTTCCAGGTGGATAACATCAGGGTGTGAGTCTCTGAAATACATCTCTCAGAGACCTCTTCCAAATGCCAGCCTCGATTATTAATATGGGTTAATGATTTACAGGGCTCTCTGTCTCTGCCCACACATGCTCAGGGAAGGAGGACAGGCAACGGGTGCTATATTTTCTTAAAATTAATTGAGAAATAGGGAAAAATTGAAACCACAACCTATTTCTGTGTGCAGCAAAACATGACTTTAAAGTGGTAAGTGGAGAGCATGTGAATGAGCCGGCTGTTCAGGAATGGCAGCTGGATATTTGTCCCAGTTGTCTCCTACCATCTGATTAAGGGAACAAGTTATTTCATCCTGCCATATAAAGTGTACTCTAACCCTCTGACTAAATATAGCTGATCATTTCTAACTGATGCCTTGCTTTTTGTGTGCTCTACTTGTTTGTGCAAGGAATTGTGAAGGAAAGTGCTGCTAAGCCAGGTGCTGCGAGGGAACATTTGCAGCCCATAGGAGAGACAAGCACACCTAGCAGACAACATTGCTAGGATTTGAATGGAGCATTAGTTAGCAACAGAGGCCTGGATTTAACCTGAAGAACCATAAAGCTAGTGCAGAATGGTAATTTTTATGCTGTTTAGTGTCTGTACATTGAAAATAGATGGTGTAAAGAGGTGTTATTGCAGCCAGAATAAATGGCTGTATGTCAGTTTAGAAATGTAATTTCTAGCCCAAGCTGTTCCTGTTAAGCCTCTTCAGCTGTGCCAAGGCCTTGTCTCTACCCAAAGAGATTCTCCCACCTGTAAAGCTGTACATCAAACCCCCAGTACTGCCAGGGCTATGTTATCCCTGCCTGCCTTAGAGCAGCAAGAAGACACAGGAGGCTCCAAGGGCACCCAGAATTGAGTGCAGCTAAAGGAAGCAATGAAGTGGAGCAAACACCATTCGAACGCTCCAGTCCTGCAAAACCAGCACAGGGAGGCCCCCTGGGAGGAACGAGCAGAGCCCAGGCCGAGAAACACCTCACTGGCAAAAAAAATCATCCTTGGGAAAAGCAAACCACGGCGTCCCCTTTGGACTGAGGCTCGTGAAGAACGGAGATGTTTTAGAGGCGTCCCTGCCTACAGCCCAGGCGTTCGGGGAACGCGGTACCGACCCAGGGCACCGGGCACGGTTTGGAGCGGGCTCGGCTCCAGCAGCTCTGCAGAGCGAGGGCAGTCAGAGGCCGGAGCCGCGGTTGCCGTGGCAGCGCTCCCACAACACCGTCACCGGGAAGTGCATCCGGGGCCGCCCCAAGTAGTTCCTCGGTGACGGCGGCGGCGCGGCGCGGAGGGATCCGCCGTGTCCTGGCAGAGCGGCGGCCGCGGCGCGGCCCGGCCCGCCCGGCCCCGGCATGTTCAAGAACACCTTCCAGAGCGGCTTCCTCTCGGTGCTCTACAGCATCGGCAGCAAACCGCTCCAGATCTGGGACAAGAAGGTGAGGCGGCGGGCTCGGCCAGCGCCGCGGCCCGGGGAGCTCAGCTCAGCCTCCCGGGCCAGGCCCGGCGCCGCCGGGAACCCCCCGGGGCGCTCCGGACACCTGTGGGGCCGCTCGGCCCCCTCCGGGACCGGAGCTGCGGCGGCCGGGTTACCGGGACTCCCAGGAACGGGATACCGGCACCTCTCGGGTACTGGTTACCGGCACGGCCCCGGGGCCGGGGCCGGTACCGGGCCTCTGGGGTGTTTCTGAGGGGAATGTGTTATTATGAGTAATTTCTGCCTTTGCCGGGCAGAAGAGCCCGCCCGGCATCGGAAGCTGCAGCACAGTGGGGAAGCTGCAGGAGTGGCCAGCACTGGCCATGGGCAGCGGGATGGCCCAGGCCCCGTGGCCACTGTGGGCCCGAGGTGGGGGTGTCCTGGTGCGTGACCCACCTTTCAAACAGGCTCGCCAGAGGCATGCAGAACTGGGCTGTGTGGCGGCTTGTGGGTGTAGGAGAAGTTGTGAATGTCTCATCACTTTGTTTCTCCCTCCTGTCACTTTTAGAGTGGTTTTGCTCAGGGCCCCGTTCCTTCTCTGGACTGTCTCACATCAAGGAATCGTCCTCAGGATGTTTAGAGATGTTGAGCTGTGCTGCTTCCCCCATCACAAACCATCCATGGTTTAGTGATTCTGCAAAATACTTGTTGTGACCTCTGAAACCAAGGCTACAACCTGTATTTGGATGCTTGTGCATGAGCCTTAGCTGAATTTTTTGTGGCTTCAGCAGGAACGAAAGCCTTCATGACAGTTCAGACAGCAGCGATGTTTGACCTGAGTGGGCTTGTGTGAGCATTTACAAGTTTTGAGATGGGGGACGGGAAGCACAGACCTATCCTGTTTCCCATCAGTGGGTACCCATGTACCTCTGTGAAGAGCTGGGATGCCTCACACTGCCCGTGTGTGTGTCTGTGTTTCACACAGATATTTGTGACTTTAAAAAAGGATCAACAGCTTATTTGGATGGTGCAAGGACGGGACGCATTAAAGACTTTTAGACTGGGGATGTTGTGTCCTGTCAGAGTGGATAAGCCATAAGCAGGCTGTGCTGACCCTGCCTGGAGGTGGAGGTTGGACTGGAGACCTCTGGAGCACCTTCCCACGTGAATTGTCCTGTGGAAGGTGATACTGTTATGATTGTGTGGCCCATGAGTGGGAGCAGGAGCTCTGCTTGCAGGGTGGATGTCAGCAGTGGTCCTTTCAGCTGCAATAGTCTTGCAATAGTGTCTCTTGCATGAAGCATGGCCAGCCTGGGTGTGCTTGTTGTGAGGATTGCCATGCTCTCTTTGGCAGTGCATGAAATGCCCCTGTCATTTTGGTGAGAACTGGAAACAGTATTTGACATTCTCCCATGTCCTGGGTGCATGTATGAGATTACTGGGTTCATAGCTGTCCTAATGTAGACTTTCATATCTTCGCAGAAGGAACCAGCAGGCTGTGATTTCTGCTTTTTTTAGATCTCAGGGAATATTTCAAGCTTTTGTGATGTGGGGAAAACCCATATATTTTTTGGCCTTAGTAGGATGTGCACTGCTTGTGCTGGTGGAGAGAGTGTGTGTGTGGGTGTGCAAGAGTGTGCCTGAGCGTGTGAGTGTCTAGCCCTTCCCCGGAGGCAGTCAGCCAAGCCCAGCAGTACAGACCAAGTCCCCTTGGTGACCAGTGGCTGGCTGGTGGCTCCCCTGTATAGCTTGTCCTTGTTTTTACCCCTTATAGCACTCAAGTTTGACTTTCACTCTTTTATGTTTGTTTATTTGGGCCTCTGATACAAGGCTTGAGTTCCTTGTGTTCACTGCAGTATATTTTGATAGATGGAACTCTTGCACTCAGTGTATGTGCAGCATGCTGGGCCATAAACTCTTGCTGGCACTCTGGGGCAGTGATCAAAGCCTTGGAAACAGCAAGGTCCTGGAGAGTAGGAGCCAAGTGGATGTAGATGGGTCCTCCCGGGGTCTTACTCCCTCTCTTAATGGAGCTGTGTGTGCCTCTTTTTCCCCTCTCAAGTGACGTCTGTGCTGTCTGCCCCACTTCTGTTCCAGGTGCGCAATGGCCACATCAAGCGAATCACGGACAATGACATTCAGTCACTGGTGCTGGAGATTGAAGGAACAAATGTCAGGTAGGAGAAGCCCCTTCTGCTGTTCTGGGGGAGCAGAACTCTGCCCTGATGCAGAGTGAATGATGGCAGTGCCCAGAAGACATCATCTTCAAGCTACAGCAATGTGATGGCAATGTCTTTGTCAAAAAATGGAAGAATCTGGGTCATATCACTGATACTCCCCTGTGGCAGTGTGCTGTGCCTTTCCCTGGATGTGCTTGTAGAGCTCTCATTCTTATCCTAAGTGGAGCAAAGGGATAAAAAATAAAATCCCATTATTCTTCCATTACTTGAAGGGAAGAAAAGCAGTATTTAATACCCAGCCTCGGTCAGCACTGCCAGTTACTGAAAAAGCAGCAGTGTCTGCTGTCTCTCTTATTGTCTTGGGCCTGTTCTCCTCACGTGACTGCTGCTCTCCCTACAGCAGGAAGATCAGAGGGAGATTTATGAGGGGAGTTGCTTATGGAGCTTCTCTTAGCAACCTCGTCTCCATCGCCCCGGGAGACAGACGCCAGCTCCATGAGCGGGCTCAGAGTCTCCAAGGCTTCTCCAGGGGTGATTCAGAGCAGGGCGCTCCTTATAAGGGCAGTGGAGACTCCTCTCCTGCAGACAGACTGAGCCAGTGCTTCTCTTCCTCCAAGAAGTGTTGATACAAAACTTGCCAGGCGTGATGAGTACTTCTAGGGCTTACAACCTCTGTTTTCCCAGCTGTATAGAGCACACAGGGCCTCTGCCATGATCTGAAGGGCTCTTCCTGTTCAGTCAAGGGTAGGAGGAGGTTGTGTAAAGAAGCATCGCTGACATGGCCTTGAAACTGGGGAGGTGAAGCTGTCCAGGAAGGTGTTTCATGCCCTGGGTGAGAAAAGTGCAATTTGAGATGCATTCTTTGTGCCTGTTATCTTTTTCTACCTGCAGCTACCTCTGAAGCTCCCCCTTCTGTTACAGGAAGCCCTGGCTGTTGCTGAGATCTTATGATCACAGTTACCCATTTCTGCCTGTCCTCCAAGGCTGCATTGGGCCAAGGGAGAGACCTGGGTTACCTTGGGCTGTGCACTTTGTGCCGTGTGAGATCCTAAAGTGTTTTTCTCTCACCTCTCAGTACCACGTACATCACGTGCCCTGCTGACCCAAAGAAGACCCTGGGCATCAAACTACCTTTCCTAGTGATGATCATCAAGAACCTGAAAAAATACTTCACTTTTGAAGTGCAGGTGAGGAGTGTGCAGTGGGGAGGCCCCTCCAGGGACCACTGAGGAAGGCGCCAGAGAGCCTGCAGTCTTGTGTTGGAACTTGTCCCAGGCAGTGAGTGATCCCCAAAACAGTTTTGCTTTCTTGGCCATGTGGTGTGTCAGGTCTTCTGGTATGGGGGCATCAGTCAGCTCACAAACACATTGTTGCTGTTCCAGAAAATGGGTCTGTTTCCTGTGTTAAAATTACTTCTGCTGCGGAACGGAGGGGTGGGAGTAGAGATCCCTCTTTGGAGTCGGGTAGCACTGTCCTGGGGCACCTGGGTGAGCAGCCTGCCTTCCTTGCCCAGGTGCTGGATGACAAGAACGTCCGTCGGCGTTTCCGGGCGAGCAACTACCAGAGCACGACTCGGGTGAAGCCCTTCATCTGCACCATGCCCATGCGGCTGGACGACGGCTGGAACCAGATCCAGTTCAACCTGTCCGACTTCACGCGCCGTGCCTACGGCACTAACTACATCGAGACCCTGAGAGTGCAGGTGAGGAGCTGCCCTGGGAAACCAACGGCTGGTCATGTTCCTGCTGCCTGGGACAGCAGGATGGGAATCTGGCTTTAGCCCTCTGTGGTTCCTTTGCAAAGCCCTGTGGAAGGTGAGCCTGACTGAAGCCTCACCTACCTTGACTAGGCTGGGATGAAGGAGCCCATTTCCCTCTTGTTTCTCTGGCTGTGTGTTGGTTAGGGTGAGAGTTGCAGTTCCCTGTGGCGTGCCATGAAGGTGGAGCTCTGCTGGGAATTAGCTGTATGTTGCCTTACTGTCCAGATAGGCTGGACAGTGATTGACTGAATGGGAACCTGGATGGGAAGGACCCACGGTGTACAGACCATTCATACCCCTGGTCAAGCTTGTTTCCTAGTGGTAGTGGAGTTACCCTGCTTTCACCGAGTCCCTTGTAACAGAGTTGATGCAGTGTTTGTTCCTGCTGAGGACATGGAACTTGTTCCATATGCTAGGGAGTCATGTTCACGGTGTCCAGTGGTGTGTGTTATTTTGAGGAATGTCTGTGTGTGGAGCGTGCCTGTTCCTTAGTGTGAGGGGAGTGCTGCAGTTCCTTGCAGGATTGCCCTGAGGTGCAGGCAGTCAGCTGAGAGTTGTCTGCCTTCTCACATACTCACGAGGGGGACCAGAGCAACTACTTTGCTGCCAGCTGATAGTGGAGGCAGCACAGGCTGGACAGGCTCATTCCTGACCTCAGGGAGGCCATGAAGTGGGCGTGTTAAAAATGCAGCCGGCTGAGGCTGTGGGTGTTCTGTTAAGTGCTGATACCAGCAAAGCAGAGGTCAGTTCACAGTAGAGAGTCCCCTTAGCAACTAAGACAGTTGGCAGAGATACCAGAGCTTTGCCAGATCTTTTGAGTGTTCATACCTGGAGACAGGGATGCAAATGCAAAGCAGAGGGCACTGACCAACATTTTGCTGATGCCCTGTCAGATTCAAAAAAGCAAGACAGTGAGATAGCTGTCCAGCTGCTGAGCCAAAGAATCCATGTTGCAGCGTGACACCAAAGCTGGATGTGGAAAATGGACTGACTCTTTGTTTTGACTCTCAGATCCACGCCAACTGTCGCATCCGACGGGTGTATTTCTCTGACCGGTTGTACTCGGAGGATGAGCTCCCAGCTGAGTTCAAGCTGTATCTGCCTGTCCAGAGCAAGGCCAAGGTGAGCTAGATGTGGGAAGGAGGGTGGGAGAACAGTGAGCCAGACTAGCATTCCTCTGCCTCCTCCTGCTGCCTTCGCAACCCGGAGTTTCTTCTGGCAGCAGAGCTCTTGCCAGCTTTGGCCACCAGCCAGGGAGCACCCTCTCTGTTGCCAGGGTGAGCAGTCTGTCTGGGGTGCTTTGTTGTGTAGCTTTCCTGCCAAAACACATGGAAATTGTCATTCCCATCTAGGAGCAGGGTGAGCTGTTCAGCTGCTCCCCATGTCCTCCCTGATTGTGTTGAAGGACTCTGGGCAGTTGCAGCCTCCCGCATCTCTCCAGAGCTTTCATCCATGACTCAGCTCAGCAACTTTGCTCTTCAGAGCAGCTGCAGCTCCACATTTGTCTTCCAGGAGAGATTCTGTTTGTGTCCCTCTAGCCCAAAATGAGTCCCCTCGGATCTTTTCCCCGCCCAGTACCAGACAGTGGTGCCATGAGGGGGGTACCATGGCTGCCTTTCAGGAGGAGATGCCAAGCTGTGCTCCTGCAATGATGGGAGAGGAGTGAACATGCTGGCATATTGAGAGATCTTGAGCAACATGCAGGAATTTTGAGGCTTGTGAGGAAGCACCTTCTTTGCCAGGGCCAGCCTGTCCCAGTGCAGACACTTCTTTTAGCAAAGAAGATTCCTGGGCAAAGTTTCAAGCTGCTGAGGGAGGATACTGGGGGCTGATGGTAGTGGGAGGTAGAAGGCAGTGTTAACTGTAGGTAAAACCTCTGGGGAACCTGTCACTGCCTTCTGGGCTGTAGCATCCTCAGAGACGTGTCTGGGGAGTGCTTGGAGCCCTCCCAGTACTGTTGTCTTGTGCTGCCAAGTCTTGTAAGTGTCTCCTTTCTTCTCCCTGCTCTGTCCAGCAATAACACCACATTGTGAAGAGATGTTGGCGTGCAGATTGTACAGAGTCAGAGTTTTCCTGGCTGTTCCTAAAGTGCTGAGCCTAAACTCTGCAAGTGGCCTGATACCCAGTCTTGTCTTGCTCAAAGTGGCCACTGTGCCTCCAAAGAAAGGATTCAGCAGGAATTGTGGAGTTAAGTGTGTCCTCTTGAAGTTAGCAATTTTATTTTTTATTTCCTTGTTTCCATCTCTTATATATGCTCTAAATATGGATGTAATACTTGTTCTTGAAAAATTATTAAACATTTGGCTCTGTAAATCTGCTTCTGTCTTCTTCCTCCTTTGATGGATCCCTAACTTTTTAGTGCTTCAGAAAGTGCCAGGGAATTTCTTTGAGAACCCAGATGTTAGAATTTGCCTCTGAACTTTGATCAGCACCCTCACTGTTTAAGGGTAGCAATCTGATGAGAGGAAAATTAGTGAGGATTTCCACAAAGAATACAGAAACTGTCTCCAATCCATGAAGTTTGTGGTACTATGACAAAAACTCATACTGTTCATGAAAATGGGTTTTTCATTCCCTTTTTCCTTGAAGCCATTTTCCCCAGCAGTGACAAATTGGGCTTACCTGCCTGTTAGGGTACAGTTTTGTTGGCTGTGTAGTTACCAACTCACTCCAGCTCTCAGCCAAGCCCTTAGCAGCACGAGGCACACAATAGCCTTCCAGCTGCCAGATTGTCCCTTTCCCCAGGGATCAAAGGGGAGGTTCAGCACAGCAGCAGAACAGGAGCGGAAGTCTTTTCCTGTGCTGAAGCTGCCCTTCCCTGCCTCAAACCAATCTGCCTTTGTTGTAGAAAGGCTTGTGAAGGGGAGGCCAGAGACTCCATCAGTAAGGGGGTGAGTCTGGGGGTAGGTAATGCCTTTCCTGCCTGGGGCCAAGGCCCCCATCAGTACTGTGGAGGGCAGGTACCAAAGGCTGGCACTGATCCTTCCCTGGGCTGTGCAGTGAATGGAGAAGACTTCACTTCTGTTATTGCTCTGCAGAAAAAAGCTGCTCTCTCCCAGGTGGAGGAGAGCCTGCTGGGGGACATCTGCCTGAGAATCTGCCTTTAATCCTGACCACTGAGACGCTGCCTGGTTTAAAGGTTTGGCATGTCCGTGCACCCTCTCTCTGCACCTCTGTGGCAAAGCTCTCCAGACCCCTGTAATGGAGCTGCCTCACCTGCACCTTTAGAGCTGCTGGGCTTTGAACTGGAGGTGCTGCCACGTGGGGCTGGATTGCACCTGCAGAAGGCTTTCTGGAGAAGACCTTTGCAATTCTAGCAGCTGAACAGCTTGGTAGCTCTAAGGAGCCCAGCCAAGGAAGCCTACATGAGAAATCACCATCCATCTTGCATTGACATGTCAAGGCTTGGCTGGACTCGATCTGTTCAGTGGAATCGCACTGGATCATGTGCCAAGGGTTGGCCTTAATGAAGTCCATGGTGAGGCTTTCTCCATGTTTTTAAAGCTTGCCAGAGCTGGGGGAGCTGCTGAGCAGATCCATCAGACCCCAGGAGGGTAAAACGTGCATCCTTTCCTGCAAGGCCTTGCTCAACACCATGTGTTTTTGGCAGTCTTTGGCAGCTGAACACTCAGCAGGAGCTGCTGCTGCCTTTCCCTGCCCTGCTGGGGCTTGTGCTGGAGTTGCCCCTGGTCTTTGAGGATCTGAGCTCACCCTGAGTGACCAGCCCTAATGCATTAAGAGGGGCTGGGCTCCCCTGGGCCCCGAGCTGGCTGCCGCTGCAGAGATCAGATGGACCCTGCTGCCAATTCCTGCCCGACCTCTAGGAGCTGTGCCAGCAGATTTGCTGGAATAAACTCCCAGCCACAAACCCTTACATCCATATGGACCTTCTGTGTATTTTTAAATACAAAACAAAATACTGAATCTTCCTGTTTACTTGCTGCACAAAGTGGAGCATCATCGGATACTGGCTCTTTCCTTTACAGCCAGATGCTTGGTGATTTACACAGTGCTTCCAAAATCTTACTCTTCTAATCCCTCTCTCCCATCAAAACTTTAACCATCTTGCTGAAGGTGGGTGAAGTTGGATGCTCTCTCTGTGGGAGAAGAGGATGCTGCTGGGAGATGGACCAGAATGTCAGAGGCATCCTGTCAGCAGTCCTTTCCTAAATGTGCACAAGCAAAACTCCTGTGGTGGAGCACTCATCTTCTTTGGTTATGGCTTTTGACGTGGCTGGGATGCAACGTCCTCCTACATGGGAACAGTGGAGGAATGCAGGAAGGAGGTGGGGGCAGAGGTGGGAGTCATGGATGGCTACATGGATGGCCTGCCTGCTCCTGGGCCAGCCCCAGCTGGGTATGAGGGGTGGGTAGAGGGGAGTCCCAGTTCAGTGCAGGCAGCCTGTAGAGAAAATATCTTCAATATCTCCTCATTCACCTTTCTGTGGGTGGCCCGCTCCTTCCTTCTTGCATAAGTCCTTGTTGCAGTTCATGTTTAGTGGGAGAGAAAAGAATCTTTGTGGGGAGCCCTGGTTTCAACCCCGGGCAGAGCAGGACCCACCCAAAGATCATTTTTCCTTCTCTGCATCAGCCTTTCACCTTTGTCTTCCACTGGCTGGGATAAGGTTCTGCACTTGGACACTTCAGTCAGGCCCTCAGTGTCGGGAGCTGCTTTCTACATGAAAGGCAAAGCTTCCCTTGGAAAGCTTGGGTGCTGAAATACAGTGAGTGCCCAGGCTGCAGCTCCTTGGAGCAAGAGACCCGCCCTGGGCTGGGCCAGCAGCAGCAGGCTTGGGCTGGAGCAGTCCCTGTGGTGTAAGCCAAGGCTGGGACATCCCAAGGCTCCAGTGGCTCTGCCTGGGCAGGTGGCAGCTGGTGGCAGAGCAAGCAGGCAAAGGGGTTTTCCTGGAAAGCTGTCTCAGTTTGCTCTGCTGCTGAGGCAGAAGAATCCTCTGTGAGTGTCCAGCCCAGCAGACACTGTCTGGCAGGACATTGATACAAGCTTCTGTCCCTCCCTGTGTTCGTCCCCTTGCACTTTGTCACTTTCCTATCAAGTGGGTCCTGGCAAAGAAGCACAGAGCTGTTTTCAGAGAGGGATAAGCAGGAATCAAAAAAAATCTGGGCCAAACTCTGCTTCTTGTCCATCCTGCATCTCCCTGGATGTCTTGGGCCAAATGTTGTCATCTTTATAGAAGGATTACACCTCCAGGACGACGTTAATCCTTTGCAGCTGTTGTCTAATGTGGAGCAGGCAGTGCTGGAGGCAAAGGAAATATTTATTTTGAGTTTTACCACTGGCCACCGCCCAGGAAAACCAAGTGACGGTACTGGGGACTTTGGCCACTGTGTATGCAGAGAGAGCTGATGTCCCTGCCCTGCTGGTGCATGCAGAAGGGTGAGACCTTCCACTGGCAGGCTGCAAAATGGGACCACCCAAACAAGATTTTTTTGGGTAAGGGAGCAATTGTGCATCCTGAGAGCTAACCTGGGATGCAGCAGGGAAAGCCTCAGAGCTGCTAGAGGTGAGAAGATGATGGATGCCAAGTTGTGCTGAAGCAGAACTGCACCCACATCTGCTTCACCATCACTTCATGTGTTGTCCCTGCAGCCCCAGAAATTACTTTCTGTGAGATGAGGGGTCCCAGCACCCCCAGGAGCAGGCTGGGGGCTGCGCGGTGGGTGGGGAGGAGAGGGGCATGAGCCGCACATACACGAGCCGAGCTTAGCGTGGTTGGTGGGTGAATCCCACTGCAGCGGGGCTGTGCCGGCACCAACCCCTCCCTGGGCAGTGAGCACAGGCAGCAGGTTCAGCCCCTCCCGGGCCCCGCGGCCCTTCCCTCCATCCCCAGCATTGTTTCCTCCGACCTTGAGCTGGCCGGTTGCTGCTTGCTGTATCCCAGCCCCGGTTCTTCCTCTGCACTGAGCCCGGCTTCCTCTGTGTTTTCCGGGTCCTTTCCTCAGCGCTGAACTGGGGATCGTGCCCTGGCTTGCAGAGGAAGAGGAGGATTCTCCTAAGATGGTGCCAGAAGGGCAGAGAGCCCCTGCCAGCCCTGGTCTCCCCCTCACACCCACCCCAGCACAGCAGGGCCTGGAGGACACTGAGCTCCCAGGGCCTTTTCCAGGTCAGGCTCTCCAACCTATTTTTGGGAAGCAGGGAGCTGCCAGGCTCCCTGGGAGTGGATCCTGGTGGGGCAGCCCGGTGCCTGCTGAGGCCGGGCTCAGCCGGGCTCGCACGCCCCATGCTCCCAAGAGCCCTGTCCTTACAGCAGGTGCCTGCTGCGCTCCTGGGGTCTCACACCCACCTAGCCAGAGGTGAGCTGACCCCACTGTGGGTGTGCAGGGGCCTCCGGCAGAGCCCGGGCGCCGCTGAAATGCTGGGCTTTTGTCTCCAGCAGGTCCCTTACTGCTGTCCATGAGCGTTTCCAGATGGCCCTGGGCTCCTGGCACCAGCTCTGCTGCAGCATCCGGGGAAAAGCGGGAGGGGGTGGGAAGTGGTGTCCCAGCTCACCAAGCGTGGTGGCCAGGGCCTCTGCTCCCAGCATCCCTAATTCCCGCTGGGGAATTGTTCCCAGCTTCTGTCCCATCAGCAAGGAGGCTCCTCCCCCGCCATGGAAGGGATGCCATAAGCAGCTGGCCCTGGGCACCCTTGTCCAGCTCTGCCTTTTCCTGCAAGCCAGGCGTCTTTCCAGGTACCAGGCTTTGGGGTCCCAGCCCTGCACCCCACTGAGCCCTCTGTACCCCCAGGAGAGAAGGGAAACACGGCTGCCGTGGGAAATACAGCTGTTGTCGGAAATGCATCTGCCACGGAAGTGCATCCAGTGTGGGAAATGCATCTGCCGTGGGAAATGCATCTGCACTGGCCTCTGGAGCAGTCTCTGCAGGGGTGGGGAGAGTGAATCCCAGCCGTGCTTTCCTCCTGCCTCGCCTTTTGGCCAGCTCCTGGTGCCTGTCTGGCCCCAGTTCAGCACAGGCTGGGGTGTCAGGCTGCCCCATGGCAGGGCTCCTAGCTCAGCAGAGCTCTGGGTCCTCCCTCAGCTCTGGGGAAGACCCACACGACCACAAATCTGAGCAAAATGGTCAAAACCGAACTGAAAGAAGTTAAAAGCCGAGGAATGTGACCCAGCAAGGCTTGGCTGATGGAATACAACAGCCCTGAGCCACTTGGAGATCTTTTTCCACCCACTCCCCCCAATTCCTCAGGGGTTTTCTGTTCCTGATTTTGACTTCTCACTTGGCTGCAGTGACGTGCTGAGTCTGAGCCAAACGTGTTTTCCAGGGAATCAGTTCATGGCTGGAAATTACTGCCCAGTGTGGGTAGGAATGGAGGCTGGGGCAGGGGAGGGGTGACTCAGGCTACAGGGTTCCCCCCAGCACAGAAAAGTGGGGCTAGAGCCAGCATCAGTCCTTCCCTTTTACAGTAATTAGTGGCTGACGAGTAGCTGGGCAGCTCAGGGTAATTCAGTGCTGGGAAGTGGTTGTAGCAGTCGGGAACTGAGCCAGCAGCTCTGGGCCCTGGGGAGGGGGAAGGATGGGGGAAGCACAGTCTTCATATCCTCATCCATGAACTGGGGGAACCCTCCCATCCAACCAGCCAGGCTGGCAGGAGGGAATGAGGGCAAAGGAGCAGCTGGAGCACCAGGGCAAGGGGAGCAGGTTGGGGTGCACCAAGACAGAGGTGCCCGGGGCAAAGAGGCACAGGTACCAGCCCTGGTCCTGCTGCACGGGAGGCTGGAGGAAGCAGATGCTGACAGGAGTCAATTCTCTCATGGGGATGCTCCCCAATTCCACAGGTTCATCCCCACAGGGATGGGCCAGGTTCACACAACCCCCTTGCCCAGCACAGCCCAACCAGCCTCCCTACCAGTGCAGTAATGCTAGGGCTCTGCTGCCCACCCCAAGGCTGCACCTGCAGAACAAACCTGGCTCTAGCTGCCCCCCCATGACATCACCAGCCTCTGTGGTTTTTCTTCCCATTAATGGCTGAGCAACATTTTTCCCAGATAAAGCCAGTTTCCTACCCCTGAAGTCTAATCTTTCCCACTCCCATGATTATTTCTCTGATCTCTGCAGCACTCATGACGCCTCTTGCCTTCCTCTGCCGAGACAGCAGTGGTGAGACAGGATATGGCCACCCCTTCCCCCCAGGAAACTCAGCAGGGCTGTATGGGGACAGGGAGCTGAAGCACCCTGTGAAGTGGCTCCAGGAGGGTCCCCCAGCTGCTGCCGGCCCCTGCACGGGGAAGGGAGGTGGCTGCCCAGGGCTGAAGAGCAGTGCTGGCTGGGGGAGAACAAGGCACCCTGTGTTCCCAGCGAGGCCCTTGTCACTGCCATGGGAGCTGCTGAAAGGCTGCTCTGTCCACTGGTGGGGGTGGGGGGGCTGCTTTAGCTGACCCCCCTAAAGTGGCAGCCCCAGGGCAGGGACTGCTGCAGGGACATCACTGGCCATGCTGGCCCCTTCCCTGCATCCCCTAGCATGGCACCCAGTCCCCTGGGGGTGCCGTGCAGGGTGACCTCCCAGACAAGCCCCATCACCACAAAATTTGCCCAGTCCCTCCCAGGGCACCCCCGCAGCAGGAAGGACAATGGCACTACAGCTCTCCACACACCCGACCCGTTTAATGGACATACAAGGTGGCTGTGCCCACTGCCCTGCCGACAGGGCCACGTGCCCCAGGGCTTCTACCCACAGTGGCAGCAGCAGGGCCCAGACTGAGCTGAGCCCCAGCAGGGTTGCAGAGGTGGCATCTCCCAGCTCATACTGCCTTTAGGCACCACATCCCTGTATCCCCGTGGTTCAACAGGAAACACAGCCATGAGCTCAGCCCTTCCCCACCACTGCAGGTGCCAGAGGCTGAGACCTGCCAGCCCGCAGCACTGGGGAGCAGCCCCCAGCCCACTCACCACCCAAGCTGCAGTGGGCTCACACAGGAGGAAGGGACCCTGCAGGGACCCATGGCAGATGCAGGCACATGATGGGTGGCAGCCTGAGGGTCACGGCTAGGGGGACGCACAGGCACTGGGGAGCAGGCAGGGCCTGGATGCCCTCCAGCCCCCCCATGACCATCCCCGGTCCCAGCCCGGCTGCTCTGGAGGGGCTGGGGGGGTCGGGCATCCCCCCTTTTCTGAGGCTGGAGCCATCAAGCAACAATGGGGGAGAGGGGCCGAGGCCGTGGTGAGGGTCAAGGGGAGGGGGTGTCAGGTCCATCTTAGCACCATGGTGGCGGGGGCGGTTGGGGGAGGGAGCCAGGGTCAGACCCACTCCTGCAAGGAGCGCTTGCAGTACAAGAGCATTCGGGGTGCGCCCTTCCTCTGCATCTGCACGATGACGTAGATGAGGCCCAGGATGCAGAGCAGCAGCACCAGCAGCACCAGCACCATGACCACGCTCATGGTGCGTGTGTACTCATCGATCTGCACCACCACGTCCACGTCCCTGCCTGGCTGGCCATCTCCCTCGTTGTAATCCTCATCTTCCTCTTCCTCCTCCTCACCTTCAGTCCCCCCATCCCCATCAGGGTTGAAGGGGGGTCGGTCCACATCGGGCCAGCGGGGATTGGGGTCTGGGACCAGCTCTGTGTGACAGCCCATGAAGTCCCGTAGGATGGATTTGGGATAGCCTGGCTCTGTCTTGAGACGCTCATTGTCGAACTTCCAGTACTTTGTGCCTCTATAGAAGTAGGTGGAGGCTGGGGGAGAGAAGATAGAGACAAGGGGTAAGTGGGTGGGCACAGGACACTGCAGAACCTGGGCATCCCTGCAGATGCCCAAGACAGCAGGTTTTGCTCCAGGACTGGTGAAACGCTTCAGAAAGGGATTCACTGCTGACTCCCACACACTCTCCCCAGGTCCATCCCATAGCCAGGCTATCAGAGGGATAATCTGATCTCCAAGACCCCCACCACCACCACCACCCATTCCTCTCCTCCTCTACTTACAGGCATCTGGGCTGAGGAAGGCTCCCTTGGGCGAGGGAGGGATGCCCACCCAGACAGAGATGGGCTTTGGGTAGCCAGGGTCCACTGAGCGTGTGTCCTCGTTAAAGCGCCAGTATCTGGGGAGGGAGGTGGGGACTAAGTGACGAGCAGAGGGGTCCCCACTGCCCAACATTCTCCCCCTGACAGGGGCCAGGAGGCAGCAGAGCAGGGAGAACCCCACAGACACTCACCTGTCCCCACGGAAGAAGAAGGTGTGTCCTGTGGGTTCCCACCAGACGGCTGTGTCAATGCTGTCGTAGGGGATGCCCTGCCCATAGGTGACCAGGGGCTGTGGGTACCCAGGCTCCAGGTTGGCTTCTCGGAAGAGCCAGTACCGGTCACCTAGAGGGGAAAGAGTTGGAGAAGGGGGATGAGAAGGTCCTGCCCAGCTGCTGTGGCAGGTGCACAAATGGATAGGGATAGCGGTAGATGCCGCCCTGACCCCTTGGGATCACAAGCAGCTGTGGCTGGGGAGGTGGGTCAGGATGAGATTAAGCCAACCAGCTCTCAACAGCTTTGTGGGGGACACTGGGGTCTCGCTTCCACCTCAGCCCTCCCATCCAGTTTCCCTGTTCACCTTTAAAGAAGACGAACTTCCCATCATGCCTCTCGTAGGCAGCATCAATGTCCCCAGGCAGGCCCCGCCAGAAGTGTCCAATGGGCATGGGGTAGTTGTCCAGCACCCGGTTGTGCCGGACCCTCCAGAACCACCGGCCCTGGAAAGAAACAGGGTTGGCAGAGGATGAGGAGGACACAGGGACACAGTCACCTTGCTGAGGGGTCCTCCCACCCACAGACCCACTACATCCCCAAGGAAGGGGCAGGAGTGGGTCCTGGCAGGCACCTTGAATACAAACATCTCCCCACGCAGCACCGCCACCGTGTCGAAGTCCCCATCACAGATGTCGGGGCCATACTGGTCAGGTCGGTCTGGGCTGCCAGGTTTGGGTGGTCGGTCTGGCTTCCCCGGAGGGGGAGGTTTAGGGGGTCTCTGGTCTGGCCTGCCAGGTCTCCGGGGTGTTACGGTGGGCAAAGGCTTGGTGGGCTGAGGGTGCCCATCTGCGGTACCTGGATCGGGCAGGTGAGAGAAGGGATGTGATGATGCAGACCAGCAGCACCTGTACCTCAGTTTCCCCAAACACATGCCAAGAATCCCACCTCTGGGATGATCCCCCAACCAGCTCCTCACCGTAGAGCTGCTGGATGCCCTTGAGGTCATCCTCAGGCAGCTGGAAGTTCTCCGTGTCCATCCACTGGTAGAAGGGTGCCATGATAGCACTGGGGTTGCTGGAGTGCTCCAAGCCCAGCGAGTGCCCCAGCTCGTGCACGGCCACCAGGAAAAGGTTGTTCCCTGCATGGAGAGGCACCATCAGCAAGAGGGGGTGGAGAACATGACACATGAGGCAGACCCCTGGACCCAGCACCCTGCAACAGGGGTGCTCCAGTGGGGTTGGCCTGCAACACCCATGGTGGACCTGCTCTCCCTGACAGTCCTGTCCACACCAGCACAGCTCCCCCCTCCACCCACAGTGGCCACCAGGCTTCTCCTTTACAACCTCCTTGGCCCTCAACTCACCAGACACATCTGCATTTTCCAGCGTCCAGGGCTCATCCAAGTCGAAATGTGTGTCCCCCCCCATGCCAGGGCCAGGAAAATAGGCATGAGCCAAAAATCCCCCAAGGCCATCAAAGGGAGAGCTGTCTCCATGGAATCCAGAGGCAAAGAGCACCATGATGTCAGCCTCTTTCTTCCTCTTCTGCCGGATGTCCTCGTAGGCCACCTCCCGGAAAACCAGCGGCGTGGCTTGCTCCCACACCCGGAAAGCTCGTCGGACAGCCTCATGTGAGTGGTACCGACCCAGCTTCTCCGTGTAGTTTTGGATGCTGGGGATACAGAATTCACTAGAGAAGGCCTGGAGCAGCACTCGTTCCCTGAGGGGATCCATGGCTCTCCATGGACCGGGGGGAGGGAACCCCTGGCACTGCTGGGTACCTGAAGGTGAGGTGGCTCTGGCTCCAGCGCCGCCCTGTCAGCGCGTACCGCTTCCGACGCATGTTGGACTTCATCCGTGCTCCAAACTGATCCGGGACTCCACAGCGGGGACGTTTCATCCACCTGCCAGGAGGACACCGAGCCAGGGCTCAGCCCACCACAGCCAAGGTCCCTGAGGGGTTACAGCACCCAGACAGCAGGGACAATATCCTGGCTGCAGAGGTGCAGCCCCCAAAAGGGGAGAAGCACCTCCCAAGGGGGACAGCACCCACTATTCCAGGTGCCAGCAGAGCCCCAGGGCTGTCAGAGAAAACCAGAGCCGGAGAGTAGAGCTGCCATCTGCTTGAGCAAGGGGACAATGGAGAAACTCACGCCTTGGTCTCCTCGTCCAGGACGCCGGTGACGGTGATGCCGTAGAACTTCTGCATCTCCGCGAGCGCGGCGGAGAAGGTCTGAGCCGAGCGCATGGTGGACATCCGGCGGCTGGGCTGCGGCAGGTACCCGTAGAGCCGCAGCCATGCCTGGCCGGGAGAGCCGCGCGTTAGCCCGGCACCGAGCAGCCCCGGAGCTCCCCAGCACCCGGTGGGGAAGAATCCCTCCCCCTGCCTGACTGTACCCTAGTCCCTTCACAGGGGTGGTCAGTGCCAGCTGCCAGTGGCAAATGCCACCCCCGAGCAGACAGCGCTGCGGCAGGAGGGCACAGGGTCCCTGCCCTGCCCTGAAAGGTGGGGAAGCTGGAGATCTCGGGGGGCTGCTGCCAGATGGGCTGACTCCAGGGACGAGGCAGCTGGCAGGGGGCCAGGCTGCCTGCGGGCTGCCTGTCCCTGTCCTCCTCCGGAGGCGTCCCCTGGGAGCTGCTGAGGGATGTGAAGCCTGGGACCCCCGCCCCGGCCTGCACCCACAAAGGGGCTTCTGTCCTGCGGGGCTGCAGCCCCAGGGCGGGGGGCAGGAGGGTGCTGGGGCGCGCCGGGGCTCTTCCTTCCTGCCCCAGCCTCCGCCTCCTCTTGTCTGCTTTAATTGCATTTTATTTTTATCTTTATTATTACTCTTTTGTAACTTTTTTTTCCCCTCGTAGTTTTCATTTATATTTTCCAGATTAGGGGGGTTTTCCTTTTAATCTTTAAAGCTTTTTTTCTAAATTCCTTCCAATTCTTTTTCCTTTTCCAAGTCTTATTGCTCTTCCAAGTCTTTTTCCTTTTCCAAGTCTCCTTCTCCAGGTTCTCCAATCCTTTTCCTAACCCAATTCTTTTCCTATCACTTTTTTTTTTCCCAAAAATGGCTTAACATTTTAATTGCTAAAAACATTAAATCTATTAAATTCTTCTACCCCTACTCCCGTTCCCTCGGCAGTGTGGTGGAGCAGAGCCTTTATCAAAAGCCCTTTCACCGCCTCCCCCGCCGGGCACAATGCGCTTCCTCCCCACACCCCTCGCCCGCCGCCTGCCACCCCCGGGGACGACCTGCAGCCCACCGCCCCGCTCCCCGCCTGCACCTGCCCCGGCCGGCGGTGCGGCGGGCCCGCAGGTGCCGGTGCGGCGGCCGGGGGTGTGGAGCCCCGGCCCGTGGCTCACCTCGGCGTTGATCTCCTCGCCCGCCGCCCCCGCCAGCAGCACCAGCAGCACCACGAGCGGCGGGAGGCGCCCGCCCGCCCGCCAGGGGGCGCCGCCCCCTCCTGCCATTCCGCGCCGCCGCCGGGTCGCGGCTGCCCCCGGCCGCGCCGGGCCGGGCCGGGCCGGGCCGGGCCGAGCGCGGCGGTGTCGGAGCTACGCCGCCCTCATGGCCCGGGGCCGAGCCGCCGCGGGGGGCTGCGCACGGTGCATGGGAGGCGCTGCCAGGCGCGGCCCGTCGCCTCCCGGCCCGCCTTTTGTGCGTGAGGTCAGCACGGCGGCGCGCGGCACATGGGCGGCCGGCGCGGCGCGGCGGGGCCCGGCTCCGCTCGGCTACCCTGCCGCGCTCTGCCCGCCGCCGGGAGCACCGGAGCGGCTGGCGGAAGGCGGGCGCGGCGGCGGCGGCGGCGGCGGGGAGCGGTGGGAGCGGGCGGGGCGGGGCCGCGGCAGGGGCGGGGCCGCGGCAGGGCGGGGCCGGTGGAGGCGGGGCCGCCTCCCCCCGCACGTGGGTGCGCGGCGGGGCCGCGGGCTGAGCCCCGGTTCGGGCAGAGCCCCCCTCCCCGCACCCGGCCCTGCCGGCAGCCGCCACACCCCCGACTTTGCCCCCACAGCCACTGTGTCCTGTCCCGAGGGTCTCTGACACCCGGTGTTACACAACCGGGTGCAGTGCCAGGCCCGGCTGGGGCCGGTGGTTGAGCATTAACCTGGGAGAAACCGGTTTCACTGAAGTCCCCAGGGGCTAAATATATCTCTGTTTGTTTTTCTTTCCCCCAAAAGAAACTTATCTTGCAGATCCCCATCCTGGAAACTAACTGGCTAAAGACTTAACAGATTTTTTTTTTTCTGAAGGACTTCAAAAGGCTGCTGGCAGCAGCAACTGGCTGCAATGCTCCCAGGGACACAAATCCCGACTGTCTGGAGATGCTCCCGCAGACAAAGCCACTCTCAGAGCCAGGACAGGCAGCACGGAGTTCACAGGAGCACTTACAGAAGTGGCCTACGTGAAGATTGCAGGAGTTGTGTGTGTCTAAAAGGAAACAGCTGAAATACACCACAGACACAATTTTATGACACGAGGAAACAGATTTTTACTGCTCAGAAGTCCTGGACAGACAAGGAATAAAAGATTCAGGGTATCACATCAGCATCCTGTTCCAGCTACCTGAGAGGTTGCAGCTGACCAACCCAGAGGACAAAAGGATAAAAAGGAGTTTCTCCCGAGGGACAATGTCCGGCCTGCGATCCCCCTGGGTCACCATCCACCTGGGGTGCTGGTCACATAGGGCAAAAGTGTGGAGCCTGGGCAGGAGCCACCACCCCTTGACTCACGCAGCTCAGGCAAACACTGACACTGTCCGTTCCAGGGCTCACCCACACCTGGCAGCAAGCTCTTGTTCTTTGGCAAAAGGATCAGACACTGAAATGTCTCTACAGAGGCAGCAGCAGTGTGAGAGGGACACAACATGACTCAGGAGCTTGTCCGAGCTGGCTTACAGTAGGAAAACACTCAGGGAAGAGGATCCAGCTCCACGTCCTTCCTCTTGCTACTCAAAACATGCCCAGAGCCTCCCAACAATCTGGCAGTGCTACTTCCCACTGTGTGAGACATTCTCCCTTTAGTAGCAGCTTCCCACGCTACCTTCTTCCTCCTTCCCATAAGGCATCTATGGCTTTTGAAGACTTTTCCTTCTTCTTAAAAAAAAAAAAAAAAATCAGCAAAATTAGCGACCGTGGGATGTCTGGAACCGCCAGTGCTGACTGCAGCATGTCCAGCAGTGAGGATGAAATCTGCTACAAGCACACTTTTCTTCAGCCAGCAGCTCAAACTGGAAGTGGCCCGACTTGAGGCCACCAACGCCGCAGAGACGCTGAGCAGGCAAGAAGAGCGCAGAGGTGCGTGACAGCCCATGCCACGCAGAGCTGTGCCAGACTGCAGCCCTTGTTACAGTGTCAGGCTCTTCGAGGCTCCAAAAGGCACAGCTCCACCCGCCCCTACCTCAAGGGGAAGGAGAAGTACTTGTTCCCTGACTTGCAGCGGATTTGCTCCCATTGGATACGCAGCAGGAATGCTGACTCCTCAAACCCATCCACAATGTCCTGGAAAATAGAGGCAGGAGTCAGTACCAGCAGGGCGGATCTGCCAGAGGATGGAGTTGGCAGCTCCCTGTCTGAAGCAAGTCACAGATGAAGCCATTTGCAGCTGGAAGCCTCTGATTTCCCTCAGGAGGGTGATTTAACTCACACTCCCCCCAAAAACTTCACATCTTTCAGCCCAGTGAAGTTTGTCCTGCTCACTTGAAGAGAATGTCCCATTCTCCACCCCCGGCAGGGAGATGTGGCTGGACTCCAGCTCTGCCCTCCCCCTGCTCTCCACAGCACCCCATGTCTGTGGGGACACACCTGGAGCTCCCGCAGACACTGCCCTTCCAGCCTGCCAGATAGGTCCCCGACGCACCAGGCCAAGCTGATGTGGAATGATGGGTCCTGGAGGCAAAAAACACCGGGGATAAGAATGTGAGGGCTAAAGGAGGCTTTGCTCGATGCCCAGAGCCACAGTGCAAGATCTGGCATGATGCTGCTGCCCTGCCTGGGATCACAAAGGCTGGAGGATCCCAAAACTGGGAGTCCCCTCCTCTGCCAACTCAACAGCTGCAGAGCTGATATGGACAGTGCTAGAGGCAAGAGGAGTCCTGGGCTTCCCACCCCAGCCCCTTTGGACACCAGTGGGCAAGGCTGCCTGGTTCTGAGCCTCCCTGTGCTCAACTCTGCAGCTGTGGGAGAATCTCTCAGGACTGGTTTTGGAGCAGGTACATGGGTCACTACTGAATAATCCACATGAACTGCCTGCTCAGCTCTAGACACAAACAAACTGCTCTGGCCCTTCAAAATCCCAAACCTGTTCCCAAAGCTAGTACTAAGCAAAAAGGCTGGACTAATGCCCAAGAAAGCTGCCCAAGGGAAAGACACAAGGATTGTCTTCAGTCCCAGAGTGCCCATTCTATCCTAGGACAACCCTGTTTCCATGCACAGCAGGGCAGCCACTGCAACTGGCTCCTGTTAATTTGAGTGAACATCTCACAGGGAACCAGCTGGCATGTCCAGACTGGCAGGGGAGCAAGCAGGAACGCCTCACCTTGTAGAATGTGGGAAGGTCAAATTCCTCTAGAACGCTATCCACCTCCGAGACCAGCTCCAGCAGCTGGAAATGCCCAGCAGAGACCTCCAAGCCAATAAAAGTCCTAAAGAAAGGCAAGGAGAGACTGCAAGCACCCTTTCATGCTGCACAAAACACAGCCCTAAGAATACTTCACTCCTACTGGGCAAGTTCCCTGCTCCCTACCACAAGGAAATCTGAGGAATGCCAGGTTTAAGCATCCAAGGATGCTGATTGTATTCAGAAGAAAAACAAAAGATGTGGTAGCAGGAAAAAGCAGGACTGGATGATAAACCATGTAGACTTACTAGATTAGCCTAGTACCTTTTGGGACATGAAAATCAGTTTTCTAGGCAAAGGATGCACTGGATGGATATTTCAGCAGAGTGCCATGCCCATGCAGGAGCTGCATTAAAAAAGTGGAAGTTGCTGGGGAGGTTTTACAGTGTGAGAGGAAGTAGGGAATGGGAAGTACCAAGCTGGAGAGATGTGACAAAGTCAGCACCTCCTCCAGGACTGTCGGGATGACAGTTTCTAGAGTCATTTAGAGTCATCATTTCTTCCCCTCCAGGAGGGAAGCAGAAGATTCAAGCCATTCACCCTGGTTCCATATCCACTTTTTCCTACCCATGACTATCTTGGGCTGCCTTTCCCACCAGATTCAGCAACTTTCTGCAGTTTTAATCACCTCTGCTTTGACATTCAAAAAAACTTAATTCCATTCCATTGGAATCAGGCTTCTGAGCTGACGCCCAGGAGAATTAGCACCATCTCAGCTATTTCTCTCCAGCTCTTGGAAGACCTGCACTACAATTTCACGACTGGCACTGCTGCCAAAAGAGGTGGTCCCACTCTGCTCGCCCCAGGCTGTGCACGCCAGCTAATGAGACCAAAAGCTTGCAGAGAAACAGTGCCAAAGCTAAAAATTTGTACAGATGGCCGAGGAAAGGTGTGAAATGTGTGGAGATGATCTGGAAGTGATCACACACTGTGCTGTCCTACAGCCCAACTGTGGGACAGGCAGGTGACACTTCCCATCCACCCAGCACCTTGCTCAGACTTCTCCTGGGGCAGGCAGGCTGCTCCACTGTGCACTCACCTGGTTTTGTTCTGGTTGGTGTAAACCTTCACTTGGTCAGCCACGCAGAAGAACCTGAAATAAGAAAGATCCTATTTCAGCTGCAGGGAAAAAAATAAAAAAGGAGAAGATGAGGAGGAGCCAGGATTGTTATCAACCATGGAAAGATACAGGCAAATATATGCTGCAATTGGACCAAATTGGTGCAACCAGAACCTCCTGGGGCTCAAATTAATTAATTCCCCTCCTGTTTCCAGCCCTCTAAAGCCTGACAGTGACAGAAGCCCTGAAGCAGCTGATGCTCAGCCCGTGCCTGAGCCAGATGTAAGAAACAAAACCATCATGGTTTAGGGGATGGCACAGCTCTGGCCTGATCCTGGAAAACCAAAACCCGACATGTCTGGTGCCAGATCCTGAAGCAGTGAGGAAAAATCCCCAGGGCTTTAATGTCCTGCCAGCACCAGCTGCCAAGGACACCTTAGGGCGTGGATGCTGGCAAAAAGCGGATCCCGAGGGCAGAGGAGGGGTGTGAGGAGCGCTCTGCCGGGGCTCTGCCAAACCCACCTGTGGAAGGCGGCCAGGCGCTCCCTGAGGGAGCGGACGAAGGGCTGTATCCAGTGGTAGCGCAACACCACGCACTGCGAGAGGCTCAGGTGGAACTCCTCCATGGCAGCCAGCGACGGCACGTAGGTGCGGGCGCGGGACACCAGCAGCTCCAGCAGCTCCAGGAACTCCTCCTGGGCAATGTCTGCGGGGCAGCGCCGTCAGAGGAGCCGCGGATGGCCGCCGGGACTGGCGGGACCCGGGGATGCAGCGGCTGAAGTCCGTCCCGCCATCCTCCCGGACCCCTCCCGGTCCCAGTGCAATCCCGGTGCCGGTGCCGGTGCCGGTACCTACAGGGCAGGTAGACGTGCGTGGCCCAGTTGCCCCGCTCGTGGGGGAAGCCGCGCACGCGGCCGCCGTGCAGGGAGCTGTCATCGCTCACGGCCTCTTCAGGGTCCGGGTCTCCCGGCAGGCCGGTGGGCACGGGCAGGAGGGGACGGCCGGCGCTGCGGGACCGGAGCGGGGTGAGAACGAGGAAGAGGAGGAGGAGGAAGGCCGTGCGCTCCCGCCGCCTCCCGCGCGCTCCCGCCGCCGCCACCCTACCGCACCCACCTGGCCGCGGGGGGACCCTGCGCGCCGCCATCCCGGCTCCCCCCTTCCTCCTCCTGTTCCTGCTCCTCCTCGGAGCTGCTGTAGCCCACCAGCGCGGCGCTCATGGCCGCGGCACCCGCCGGCACGGCCCGCTCCTCGCCGGCGGCGGCCGCGCAGTTGCCGGCGCGGCCCGGCAGGGGGCAGCACCCGCCGCGCCCGCCCCGCCTCCTCCGCCGCTGCCGCGGCCGCCCCGGCCCGGCCCGCTCCGCTGCCTCCGCTGCGCTCCCGCCCGCCGCTCGCTCCCTTCCCTCCCTCCCCTCTTCCCTCCCGGCTCCCGCCTCCACGCCAGCGCGGGGCTCGGGCGCAGCGCGCAGGCCGCGGCCCTGCCGCCGGCGAGGCCTCCTCCCGCCGTAGGTGATCGGCCCGGCCGCCGCCGCCGCCCTTTGTGTGCGCCTCGCCGGGGCGGGGGCGGCCCCGGGCGGGCAGCGACCCCCTGCACCCGAGCCCAGCGCGGGGCCTCCCGGCGCGGCGGCGGTGAGGGCCTCGGGGCGCCGTCCCCGCGCTGCCAGCGGGGCCGCCCGATGGGGAGCGGCGAGCGGCGGGCCGGGCCTGGCCGCGGGCTGCGGCGGCGGCGGTTGCTGGTGGCCTGTGAGCTCCCCTGGCCGCCCCCGCGCCCCGCGGCCCTGAGGCGGCCCGGGCCCGGCGGGAGCAGCCGGGCCATGCCGAGCAGGCCGCCTCGCCAGTTTGAAAGTACCTCTGCGCTCCCGACCGCGCTCCCTAAATGGTTGTCGCTTCCCACCTCCCACGGAGGGATGAGTTAGGCTGGAGCTGGCGCCGACGCGGGTCCCCGCGCAGAGCCCTCGGTAAGCCAAGGTTGGTATCGCTCTCCCCTGCGAGGGGTACAGTCTTTCCTCCCCGTTAGTCCGGGGTGCGTCGCCGGTGGGTTCATCCTGCCACAGTTGGCGGGGGAGGGTGGCACCTGGGCTGGGCTGAAGTTTGGTGTCCCGCCGAGCTCGGGTGCAGGTACCGGCACTGCGAGCCCTTGCTCCGTCGAGGTGAGCTCTGTAGAAGGAAGGCATCCTGCGTGCCGGCGGGGCTGCGATGGGGGCTTTGCTGCCCCAAACTGTGCTGGAGCACAAAATAATGAAGTGTCCCCACAGTCAGAGGCGGGTCCAGGACTACCTGAGCTGTGGGGCTCAACCCAGTCTCAGCTGAGTGCCGGTGGAGGTGGGGATGCTGGGGAGTGGGATTCTCTGGTGCTGTTTATTGCATAGTTTTAAACATAAAAAATATTCTTGTGGTAGACCAAGGATTTCCTTGCCCTGGGGGCAGGTGGTTTGACACAGACATGGGGTTGCTCTTATGAGCCCGGGGGCTCAAGGCCCAGGAGTGTTGGTGGCTGCTGCTCACCAGGGCTTGCACCTTCTTCTCTCTTGAGGTGTGTTGACACTCTTGCTGTCTGCTGCTCGCTGGTGGGTCTTATTCTTCCAATAAACCTGGTGCTAGGTTTATTGGTCATCTCACTTTTCAGTGAGCCTGATGATGCTCTGTAGCAAGGCCAGGCTGCAGCTCTGGCATAGGTTGGTTGGCTTCAGTGTACTTTTATTACATGGTTTGGTAGGAGGTTCAGCTAAGCCACTGCTTTAACTCTACTTTTATCTTCACAGAGTGATCCCTGTGTCTGGGGATAGGATAACACTGAGGGCAAGTATTCTCCTGAGCTCCCTGGCTCTTCCATTCTACAAGTGCTGCCCAAAGAAGGGGAAATGCTTTGCATGCATCCCTTGGGTAATGGGCTGGATATCCAGGCTGGAGGAAGAGCAGAACCATTTCACAGAGCTGTTTCATGTTAGGATGTGTAATATCTAACCCAGTAGTTTTTTGATTGCACAGTGTTTGGTGCATAGCCTGTGCAGAGAGACTGAGTTCTGGGACAGTGCCACAGCAGTGCTGGAGATCCAGTGACCACTCAGGGCTGAGCTGAGCAGGCCCTGGGCAGTTGTGCTGCCTCTTGTGAGAGCACAACACGCAAATGTGTGCCTGGCTGCAACCGAGCAGAGCCCAGCCCTTTCCAGGCTGAGAGCTCCTTGTCCCATGCCCTTTGCACAGCAGCAAGTGGGGCTCTGGTTCTACATTGGCTTCCTGGTAGCTTTGCAGGGATGCCGGAGATTTTTCAAAGAGAGCCATGGGGGAAGGTTGATGAAGAATTGCCCTTGTTTCTTCTATGACCTGACATGAGCTATCTTCTTTCCTGCAGGGAGAGCTGCTCCTGGGTTGCATCCTGTGTCCCTCGCAGGTGTGAGCACATCGCAGCCAGCACGGAGAAGGCCCTCCTCTCCTCTTCAAGGCACTTGCCTCTGCCTCCTGTACCTTTGTCCAAAAGAAGGAAAAGCCAGACCAAATCAGCCCATAAAGAACCTGTGCTGGTCTAAGGAGGAGGCTCTGAAGTCTCTTCGCCGCTTTTCTTCCCAGGATCCTGGCTGTGGGCTGGATTTTCTGGTCTCAACTTGAGGGGATCATTTACAGGGAATCAGGATCTCAGAATCTTTTGGTCTTGCTTTTACTTGAACCCTTTCATCCGGGAAGCTGAAGCTATCACTGCTAAAATCCCATTTTTTTTCCCAAGCATGTCAGAAAGCTGGCAGCAGCAACAGCAGCAACCACAGCAGCCGCCGCCACCGCAGCAGCACCACGCTGGGGCAGCCGCCCTCCCAGAGCACTCCATCCCTCCCAGCACTGCTGACAACCCCCTGGGCTGTGCCGTGTACGGCATCCTGCTCCAGCCAGACCCTGGACTGCAGCACCACCAGCACGCCCCTATCCAGGCTGGAGAGCCATCCCACAAGTGCGGTGTGTGTGGCCATGACCTCGCCCACCTCTCCAACCCCCATGAGCACCAGTGCTTGCCAAGCCATGACCGCTCTTTCCAGTGTACCCAGTGCCTGAAGATCTTCCACCAGGCCACTGACCTCCTCGAACACCAGTGTATCCAGGTGGAGCAGAAGCCCTTTGTGTGCGGGGTTTGCAAGATGGGCTTCTCCCTCCTGACCTCGCTGGCGCAGCACCACAACGTCCACAACGGCAACGCCATGAAGTGCTCTATCTGTGAGAAGACCTACAAGCCTCCCGAGGTAGAGCATTCACAGCCTCTCGACCCCTCGGAGAAGCCCTACAGCTGCTCCATCTGTCAGAAAACCTTCAAGCACCTCTCGGAGCTGTCCCGGCACGAGCGTATCCACACGGGTGAGAAGCCATACAAGTGCACGCTGTGCGACAAGAGCTTCAGCCAGTCCTCCCACCTGGTGCACCACAAACGGACGCACAGCTCCGAGCGGCCCTACAAGTGCACGGTGTGCGAGAAGACCTTCAAGCACCGCTCCCACCTGGTGCGCCACATGTACGCGCACTCGGGGGAGCACCTCTTCAAGTGCAACGTCTGCGAGCTGCACTTCAAGGAATCCTCGGAGCTGCTGCAGCACCCCTGCACGCCCAGCGGGGAGCGGCCCTTCCGCTGCGGGGAGTGCCAGAAGGCCTTCAAGCGTCCCTCGGACCTGCGGCAGCACGAGCGCACGCACAGCGAGGAGCGGCCCTTCAAGTGCGACCTGTGCCAGATGAGCTTCAAGCAGCAGTACGCGCTCATGCGCCACCGCCGCACGCACAAGGCCGAGGAGCGCTTCAAGTGCAACCTGTGCGAGAAGGGCTTTGTGCAGCCCTCGCACTTGGTGTACCACCAGCACGTGCACGGCATAGAGAACCTCTTCAAGTGCAACGTGTGCCAGAAAGGCTTCAACCAGTCCTCGGAACTGCTGCGGCACAAGTGCGTGCAGAACGCGGAGCGGCCCTTCAAGTGCGCGGTGTGCAACAAGTCCTACAAGCGGGCCTCGGCCCTGCAGAAGCACCAGCTGGCCCACTGCGCCGAGAAGCCGCTCAAGTGCACACTCTGTGAGAGACGTTTCTTCTCCTCCTCGGAGTTCGTGCAGCACCGCTGCGACCCGGCCCGCGAGAAGCCCCTCAAGTGCCCCGACTGTGAAAAGCGGTTCAAGTACGCGTCGGACCTGCAGCGCCACCGGCGCGTGCACACGGGCGAGAAGCCCTACAAGTGCTCCTCCTGCGAGAAGGCCTTCAAGCAGCGCGAGCACCTCAACAAGCACCACAGCGTGCACGCCCGGGAGCAGCAGTACAAGTGCATGTGGTGCGGGGAGCGGTTCCTGGACTTGGGCCTGCTGCAGGAGCACAGCGTGCAGCACACGGCCGAGGGTGCCTACCAGGTGGCTGCCTGCTTGCCATGAGCCTCCCGCCCCGCCGTGGCTTTCAGCTTGCATGGGACGCTCCCGAGCCTCGGCCTTCCCTTCCCTCTCCTCCTCGGTTGTTGGCAACCTCCAAGGAGTGTGGGGGAAAGGGGGGGCATGGTGTGTGGGCAGGTAAACTTTCCTCTGGCCTCAGTGGTTAATATGCCACCTGTATCGAAGTAGCAACAGACGACATGGACATCGCAAAGGGGTGGAAAGGAAAGGAGGGAAGCAGAGAGAGAAAGCTATGCCTGTAGATGCCTGGTGTTCCCTGGACTGTAGTTTGTGCTGTACCCACAGTTCCAGTCCTGGGAGCTCAGCTGTCTGTTGCAGGCACCAGCTCTTTGTGTGCAGCCTTTTTCCCCTGTCCTGCCTGGCAGGGTTGGTGGGGAGGATTGTGTGACTCTCCTTCTGGAGAGGGTTTAGGAGCAAGGCAGAACCAGCCTTCCCTTCTCCCAGGGTGTGCTGCTTGACATAGAGATGGCAGGTTTCTGCTGCTGCGGTCTCCCAACTTGGTCCAGCCTCAGTTGAGGGCATCATTTCAGATGGTTAGTGTTGATTGACTGCCCCAACCTCCCCTGCTCTCCCTCCTTCTAGAGTGTTGAAAGGGAAAAGCCATGGGGCTTCACAGCTCCAAAAAGCACTTTGGCATTGCTGCTTTTGCAGTGGCTGGCTGTCACACTCTGCAGGGGTTCTGAGTGAGCCTGCCTGCCCCCTGTCCCTGCCAGCTGCACAGGGAGCTGTAGGAAGCTGCCACCAGAAAGCATGACAAGGAGCACTGGGACAGTCTGCCTGGGAGGAGGTCGTGGATTCTCCCTCTCTGGAGACATTCAGAACCCACCTGGACATATTTCTATGTAACCTGCTTTAGGTGACCCTAACTTAGCAGGGGGCTTGGACTAGATAATCTCCAGAGGTCCTTCCAGCCCTAACAGTTCCATGATTCTGTTACAGCATTCATACCCTGCTACCAGCTTCATTCAAGAGCTGCTTCCCAAGGGACTTGGCCTCCTCCTGCCTTGCCTCCAGCCCCTTGAGCACCCCTTGGGCTGACTGTGGTACCTCCAGCAGGGTCAGGCAATGGGCTGTCACAGCTCCAACACTAAGGAGTGAGATGAACACTACAATAACCTACAACTGCAGAGGTGTTGCCATGGCCAGCAGTAACCACAGCATGTGCCAAGGGCTTGGTGTCTGATTTACTGGAGGAACCAGAGCCAGGAGAATCCTTTAGGGCCTGCAGGCTCAGCTCCATGGGGAGGGCAAAGCTGCAGTGGGTAAAGGAGAAATCTATTTTTTCCCCTCTTGCAGGAGTCCTGTTTTACCCCTTTGACCTTTCTTTACCTCATCTGTATTCTTCAGGTTTTGCACACTTCTTGTAAACATCACTTAAAAATAAATCTTCCCTAGCGAGGTTGATGCAGCCTCAGGTGTTTTCCTCTGTAGGAATTTGCTGGCATCTCATGTCCAAGAGATCTATTACATGTCAGTTAGATGCCTTGGAGGTTGAAGATGTGCCTACTAGGTTGTTCCCCAGCCTTCCCCCTCCATCTTTGGAGATATTGAGTGTCCATGTGTGGAGATGTTCAGACCCTGGCTGGATGTAGTCCTGAACAACCTGCTGTAGCTGACCCTGTGCAAGTAAGGAGTTGGACCTGGGGGTCTTCAGAGGTCCCTGCCAGCCTCAGCTCATCTCTGGTGTTGGCTGGTGCTCCTGTGAGGTTGTAGGGAGCAGCAGCCAGGGTGTTCTTCCCATGTGCTGCACGAGTGATTTGGACAAAGTTAATGACTGCTGTCCATGGCAAATGTACACAGATTAACCTTGCAGAGAGTTGGACTGGGCCTACATCCCTGTTGGGGGACACTTGTCTGAAAGGTGAAGAAAGGGTTTAGTTTTCCATTTCCAGCATGGTGAGGGGAGAACAGGGTGCATTTTGAGGGGCTGGGACAGGGCAGTGACAGGGTAGATCCTGGGGCTGAGTCTTCTTCATGTGCAACTTTAAGATTATTAAAACTGTGCTCTCTGCTGCCCAAGGAAGAGGGACCCATGATGGTTATCTTACTTTGTGCTGCCTCAAAGATGTAGAACTTCCTACCAAGTTTTCCATCTGTGTTTCTTTTTTCTCTTTTTTTTGTTTTACCTTTTTTTTAAAAAAAGCAGTTTGTTAAAATTCATTAAAAATACTGTATAGTTTAACTTGATGTCATACTGAATCTTTAAAAAAAAAAAAAAAGATGTGATAACTTGGATTTTTATAGAGCTCTTTTAGTTCTAGGTAACTGGTTTTTGCTGTTTAATATGTAGTAAGTTCAGTGTATGCTTTACTGTAGGAGTAAAAGAGAGTCCAAACAAGGGAAGGCTAGTCCTGTCTTTACAGAAGGGCTTGGTGGTGGTGGAGACTCAAATGTGGGACCAGATGAGGACTGTGGCACCCACCTGAACCCTTGCTGTGTTCCTGCCTTGGGCCATGGTTCCTCTGCTCTTGCCCAGCAGAGCTGCCAGGGGCTCAGTGGTCACTGGCAGCCAGGATCAGTGCCCAGGGCTCAGAGCTTGCAGAGAGGCTCAGCTTTGCCAGGAGGAGGGTGTGAGATAGTCACTTGCAGCCTCCATGGGCTCTTGTGGCTCTGCTCTTTTTTCCTGGAGCATCAGAGGAGGGTTTGGAGCTGGCTGTGCCCTGCTCTCTTCCCTCCCCAGGAGCCTGGGGGGGCTGCCTGGGTGACTGCCTGGCACTTGGAGCAGAGGAGGGTGGTGCTGAGCCCCAGACACAGCTCCACACTATGCAGAGCCATGGGGCTGCCAGATCCTGTCCCCTTGGTGCAGCTGGACACTGAGAGTGTTGGGGGGTGTTTCTCTTCTGCTGAGCAGCTGGGAAAGCCCTGGATAGCCAAGTGAGGAGCTATGGCTCTGCCTAGGGTGTGGCACTGGCCAAGCAGTGCCCTGGGCAGAAAGATTCATCAGGGCTGTGTGCATGGGACCCCATGCCAGGGAGAGAGGGGATGCTGTGGGGAGCTTGGCAGGGATGAGCCCAGGTCCAGGTCATCAGCTGGTGAATAGGTGCCTCCAGGTTCAAAAACATCATGGTGCAGGATTAGAACATCATTATTAGGCCTGGCTCTGAGTCCACGGTGACTCAGTCTCTTGTTTCATTTGCTGCCCTGCAAGAGCCCAAATCCAGCTGAAGCCCATGGAGAACATGCAGCTGGAGCTTGCTGTGTGGGGTGGGCACTGAGTGGCCACAGAGAGCTTTTGGTATATTTTTATAGGAGCATTTTCCAGTTGGAAGCAGCAGTGATGCCTACAGGGGTGGGCAAGCAGGTCCATGTCCATTGCTGTGCCTTTAGGTTGTGTTGTGTCCAGTGAGGTGGGAGGAGGTGGAAGTAGCAGGAGGCACAGGAGTGTCAGGAGCGCTGTGCTGCTGTATGGGGAGGCACAGGCTGCCCTGGGAGCTGGTGTCCCTGGGGCATCACACTCAGGGCTCTCTGCTTACTGCTGGCGTTTCCTTTTCAAACCAAAGAGCAGCTGGGGCCAAAGCCTGTTGGGGAGTAAACCATGTCTCTACTCTGTACCTGTTGCACTTCACTTCTGGTGTTTATTTCAAGCAACTTTCAGGCTCCAGCCTCCGCCTGGCCTCTGGCATTCCTCACTGCCCTGCAGCACCCCAGAGAGTTTCTGTGCTGGAGCTGGTGTGCCATCAGCCCCATGGCAAGTGCTCGAGGCAGTTCAAAATGTTGCTGGCAGCCCACCTGAGGATGCTGAGGGGCTGGGTAGAGGGGGGTCCCTCCCAAAGGGTGGTTCTCCTTGGCAGGCAGTCTGAGTAGGCGGAGAGGAGGGTTAGGTTGGGCAGAGGTTGTGTGGGTGTTCTCCAGGACATAAGTCCTGCTCTCTAGGGCTGCTGTTCCTCTGCCTTCCTGGGTCCAGGAAAAGGTAGTCTGTAACCCCTGACCCTACCTACAGGATGCCTTTAGCTGTCTCAGCCCCTTCCCTTCCACAGCTTATATTTTTAAAAGACATTCTCGGCTTCTTTTCTTTGTTCAGTTCTTTATTTGTAAGCAGTGGTTTGTTTTTTATTCCTTCTTCCATACTGATTCTGAAGTCCCTTCCTTCCTTCCCACCTCCCTCTGCTGTCCCCAGCCCCAAACTCCTTTCCCAGGCTGCCAAACTCCTTTCCCAGGCTGAGGCTGGATCCTGGTGGTACCAAACTACTGGCGGTGAGATCAGGTGTTCAGGACCTGAGTCTTGCTGGAATCCAGTGGGTGCTTCTGGTCCTTCCCCACAGCAGGCCATCCATTTCACTGGGCATGGGCAATGCCTGTCACCTGGCAGCTTGGCATGGGATCCTGCCCATGCTCTGACAAGTGAATCTAAGCCAGGACCAAGAGCCAGAGCAGAGCTGTAGGAAATGGGGACTGGGGTGGGAGCAGCCATTTCCATCTCCAAGGCTGGGGATTAGGTCAGTGAAGGACTGTCAGACATTCCTGGGAGATGTCCTGGCACTGGGGTGGGCTCAGGCAGTGCAGTTGGTTCCCCTGGGAGTGCTGTGGAGCAGCTGTGTGCATCAAGCAGGCAGCTGAGCTGAGTTAGCTGTGCCAGGGACCACAGCTCTCCCTGGGGCCGTGGGGATGCTCAGGAGGCCGTGCCAGCTCTCTGGTGAGCAGATGCCATCTCTGCAGTCTAGGTGGGAATATGTTCACACTCTGGCCTTGGGGCCCATGTGCTGGACTGGGGGACAAAGGGGAAAGCATCCTCTGACAGTTTTGGGACCATTTCTGGGCACTCAAGCCTGCCCTTGCAGGGAGAAGAGGAGGTAGGAGAACACTTTCTGCGCTTCCCTTGGCTATTTACCATCAACTCCAGGCTGCAGCTGAAGCCTGACCATTAAAAATAGGCAAACCCCTCTTGTTATACTTCAGAGTTGGACTCTTTCTCCATTGGGTGGTGAGTTCACCTGTGGGAAGGTTCCTGTGCATGCAGGTGAGATGCTGAGATTCAGTAAGGGCAGGCCAGTGAGGTTTGGGGCTGCAGCTCCCCCCAGGCCCAGGTGAGCACCCAGCTCTCCCCAGCTTCCTCCGCAGCATCTCCTGGCAGCTGCCCCTGGCATTTTCTGGATGTGAAGATGCTTCTCTCACAGCGTGCCTGGGATGCCTGGGAGAGCAGGAGCACAGGTGGCAGCTGGACCATGGGCTTGTTTCTGAGTGCCTCCAAGCCGTGGATCTGAGGGACTTCGTGGTCTGGGAGATCTTGGGCACCTCCCAACCTGTGCTCACGACTCCGACAGCGTTCCCAGGGCTGTTGGAAGTCACAGCCAAGGTTGCTGAGGTTTGTGTGGCTTGCAGTGCCTTTAACACTGCTCTCCATGTGTTTCTAAGATGATACTCCATGTATGTGTGTATATATATTGTAATAACACATCCCGCTCTTCTGTGTGAGTGTCAAATGGTTTTGCTTTACTAATAAATTTATAGTTATTTATACCTTCCTGTGGGTGTGTAAGGTTTCTGGAGTGGAGGCCATGTGCCAAGCACTGCCTCCTCATCTGTCTTTGTGCATCTATCTGGCTCTGGTTGGGTTTTTTCATGTTTTTTTTCTTTCCCTGAACTTTTTTGAAGTAGAATTAATGGTTCATCTTCCTGATAACCAGAAGATGCAGGATACGAGCAGGCTCCCAAGGGCTGAAAGCAAACACAAGCAGAGTATGCTGGGTGGTTTTACCCCTGCTAGAATTGGAACGATCCCTCCCCAGGGCAAATCTCCTCCCTGGGAGCTTCAGGGCAGGAGCAGGCAGGAGTCTCTTCCTGCCAGAAGGGAGCAGCTGTTCAGGGGGCAGAAGCTGCTGCATGTTGTGCTCTGGAATCCCAGCCCCACATTCAACTGTTCAAACAAGGTTTGTTTTGCATGCCCCATCCTGTGATAGCAGGATAAGAGCCTGCTACAGAGCTGCTGGGGCCAGGCAGGATGGGTACTTGTTGCCCACCAGGACGGAGACAGCCATGGAGTCAGGGAAGGAGGAAGCTGGTCAGGGAGCTCTGGGCATGCAGAAACAGGCTGGGCATGGGCCACAGAAGCCATGCTGGCACCTGGATTCCAGGGTGTCATTGTGGCCAAGATTAGGGGCAGTGGGAAAGGCTGGCAGTCGTGCAGGGCTGGAGGTAAACGGATCAAGCAGCAATTGGCAGGCTCAGCAAGGGGAGGCTTAGCCCAGCCCAGCACAGATTTGCTGTGGTTGCTCTGGAGCTGGGGCAGAGCTGTGGGTGGAGCACCCTTGGCACATCACCTTGTGTCAACCCACGGGGTTTCAGCAGCTCCACTGCTGCTCCTCTGCACATCCCTGCACCCCCTGCCCATGGGTGAGATGCCTGCCTTCCCCCCAGCGCTGCCGGTGAGTGCCTGGGATGCCTTTGGTGGCTCCAGGGATTTTGAGGGTGCTCAAACCTGTTTGATTTTGGGGTGGTTTTTTGCAGCACCCTGCACGAAACCCTCAGGCAGGCTGCTGGGAGCCGGGGCACTCAGGACAGCTGAGTGCCAGTAATCCCATTTGCAGGCAGCACAGGGCTAATCCCGCAGAGCCCTGAGCCGATTGGGGTGGCTTGGGGGGCAGTGGCGAGCTGCAGTGGCCAAGGGAGCCCACGCGTCCCAGGGTGGCTTCCCAGGGAGGCAGTGCTGAGCCTGCGGCGGTAAGTGGCGGCCATGGAGCCGAGGGACGCGGCTGGGAGCTCTGCAGGGCCACCTCTCCCATCACAGGGGGGTTTGGTGATCCAAAACAGCCGGGGGATGAGCTGTGCTGGTCCATGGGGAGTGATGCTGCGAAGGCTGGGTGATATGGAGGGAAGGAAAGGCCACGGTGCTCCCTTCTCCAAATGAGGCTGTGGGTCTGTGCCCTCTTTGCTCTTAGAAATGAGACTAAAGCCCTTTGCTGGCTGGCAAAAGGAGCTGCCACAACAGGTGGTGGCATCGCGGGGTGCCTGCAGTGCAGCAGGGTGCATAAGGCTGTCAACTCTTTCATCTCATTGAAGGCAAATCCTGCCTACTTATTCCTATTTCTTTCAGCAGCTAGTTTCGTGGGGACCCACAAATGTTTCTGCCCATTTCTTGCTCAGATCTGGCAGAGGAACAGCCTCTGCCCACCACTATCTTTCCCAGACCAAGGACAGGGATATGGCCCAGGCTTTTACAGCTGCACAAGCTCATGGTGAGGGAGGAGGAGCCCTTGGCTGACAAGGGGGGCTCGCAGCAGCCTCAGGGGGCTTTCTGCAGGATTGTTTGGGCTCAGTTGTGTACGTGGACCCAGGGCTTCTTTGGGTCCTGTGAGAGTGCCCCAGCATGGGTGAAAATGCCTCTGCTGCAGGCACTGGCAGCTCTTCCTTGCTGTTCCCAGGGCATTCACACTCCTTATCCCTTGTACCCAGCGAGAGACACAAGGTAATTTAATTGGTTTCTGGTTGTCAGGCCTCAGGAGGTGTTTTACAGCCACCCTGTCCAGCTGTGGGCTGTGGGGGTCTGTGGGAGAGTGCATGGAGGTGGAGGCAAGCAAAGGGCTGAGGACACACATCACCCTTCCTGCAAACCCCAGCCTACACTTAAGGAGCCAGGCTTTGGAGAGCCCCCAGTGAGCCATCTCAAGGGAACTGAAGATGTCCTGCATGCCTGAAAGCTGCATGAGGGATTAATTCAAAGAGCCCAGTGCTGAGCAGCTTCCAGCCTCTACCTGCTGCATGTGGGACTGGGATTGAAACTCCTGTGCAGTCTCCTGGCTAGGCTGGAAGGAGCTCAGGGATCTGCTTCCTTTTGCCCTTCACAGGTATCACGTGGGGGCTGTCTGAGGTGCTCCTGAGCCCTCCAGTTTGGGCAGAGTGGGGTATCTTTAGAGGGGCATTTTGGGCAGAGCACAGCCCTTCAGAGGGGCAACAGCAAGTGACACCCCCAGTCTGAGCTGGATGAGAGCTCCCAGCTCTTGTTCAGTACCTAAGAAGGGGAATGTGCAGCATCCCTTGGCTCTGTATCCCAGCCCAGAGCTGCTTCATGAAGGGAAGGAAGGGACCCAAAAAGACCAAGCAGCCAGAGCTTGGACAGCTGAATCCCTGCTCTGCAACATCCCACTTTTACCTGCCCTATCAACGTCACAGCAGCCAGTGCTGGGTGCCTTTGCTGCCCTTGCCAGAGCCCCCTGCAGGTACCTGCCGCAGCAGCCACCATGTCCCTGGGCTGTGGCTGAAGGGTGCTGGAGCAGAGTTGTTTTGTAGGGGCAGAAAGAGGGGATTTGTGTGTTGGAACATGAACTTCATTAAAAAATTCTGTTCAAATTACTGTTCAGCTTCCCTCAAATGGAAAATGATGAGGAGAGTAGAGGACACTGAGCAGGGCATCACAACTTCTGTGATCTATCTAGCAGTGGCTTCCTAGTCAGGACAGGTGTGCAAATAAAACATCTGACTGAGAAGCTAGCTTCAGGAAAAGCAAGTTTAACTGAGATGGTGAGAATAAAATAGAGTGTTTATTTTGCTCACAATAGCAGTGAGGGATGAGGGTTGAGCAGGGTTTGCTCTGGCTCTGCTGTAGTGCCATGTTTCCCAAGCAGGACCTGGAGACAGAAGGATACCAAGGACCTTCTTGGGCTGCTCAGGAGACAGCCCAGTGAGCAGCTGGTGTTCCCTGGGCACCCCAGTGCTGGGCTCCTGCCAGCTGGAGGCCCTGGGCAGTGCCCGCAGCCAGCGGCATGATGGGCTGGATTGACCGGGTGGTGCCCCAGCCCCCAGTGCCCCACGTGGCAGAGGAGACCCCTGTGCAGCCAGCCAAGGTGAGCAGGGAGCCAGCCTGGGGGGTGATGGGGACCCCATGAACACAGTGAGAGGTGCCTGGTGCCTCTTCAGCACCCCCAGCACTGCAGCATCCCCAGGAGGGAAGGGGGCCGGGATGGATTCCTGCTCGGAGCTGCTGGGAAGCAGCAGGAGGACGGGGAGTCCCTGGGGTTTGCAGCCACCTTTGAACAGGGACAGTGTCCCTTGTGCCTCATTCTCTGACACCTCCTGCCTTTTGTCCTGAAGGCACCGACAGGAAAGGCCAGCGGCCTCGTGGATGCTGCTGAGCAGGCACGCACTGAGGGTAAGCCCCACACTGGCTCAGGCTGCCCATCAGTGCTCCTTTACCCTCCTGTCCACTCCTGCCTGGCCTCCTGGGGGCTGCCAGAGTGGTGATAGGAGCTTGTCTTATTTTCCTCTGCTGCTGTTGAAGAAACGGAAAAGAAAGTGACCTTTGTGGTTTCTGAGGACTCGAGTTCTGTGTTTGACAGGTACGGCTCCTGCACCCTTTGTGCAGCATGATTTGCTTGGGATTTTGCTTTTTGTTGGGGGCTGGATGCTTTGGATGGCATTCCCAGCTTGACTCACACCTTTCCCTGGCAGTGTGGGGAGCAGTGTGCTCTCCTGGCTCTCCCATGGGCTGGAGAAGGTGATTCCCCAGCCAGCCCCAGCTCCAGGGCTGCAGGCACTCGGGAAGAGCTTTGAGACAAGCATCGACATTGCTGATGAGGTAGGAGACAGATCTGGGAAATGGTTTGGTGTATTTGAGCTTCTGCCTCTTTTTACCTTTTCTTCTTTTCTCCTTCTTATCACTATCCTGCTGCTAACTGGGAGCACCAAACCTGCCCTGCATGCGTTTCTACCTTCATCCATCCCTGGGGAAAGGGCAGGTTTCCCTCCCCACCCAGCGGGGTGATCCCTCTCTTGGGCTGTCGGGTTTTTAGACAATATGTTTGGCTTTTCAGACAGAGGTCCAGGTCCTTGGCGATGAGGAAGACGATGGTCTGGGTAAGGAGAGCTGTGAGTTTGCAGTTTGCAGCACCCTGGGACTCCCACCTCCCTCCTCCCCAGCTGGTGACGCCGGCACTATTGTCCCCTTGCGCTGGCTGATGGGGGCACCTGAAGCTCCCAGCAGCGCAGATTCCCTATGCCCACAGCAGCGCTCTTCTTGCAGAGATAACTCCCTTCGATGCCGAGGAGGACGTCTCCGAGGGCGAGCCGGAGAGCGCCCCGGAGCAGTGGTGGGTGCCCAGCCAGGCTGGGGGGATGCGGGAGGGCAGGAGGGCGCAGGATGAGCTCCCCGAGCGCGGCGCTCTCCCCGCAGGACAGGAAAACGGGTGCTCAGCTGGCTCTCACAGGGCTTCGAGAGGATTTTGCCGCAGCCGGAGGGGATGAAAAAGCCGGAGGTGAGCGCTGCCTAGCTCGGGAAGAGCGGGGACTACCGGGCAGAGAGTGAGGAGAGCTCCCTGCCTTCATCCTCTGCAAACCCTAGCTGGGACCCTGGGGAGGAAAACCCAAGGGAATTCCACAGAGCAAAAAGAGACCTCTGGGTGCTGTCCCGGTGTTCCTCCACCCTGATGCAGGGAAGGGAGGACCCTTCACTTGGGGCTGGAGTCAGCAGCCTTGGTGTCTGGGTTAGCTGCTTGTTGTCAAGGCAGTGGGGCTGACACCAAAGCGGGTCCTGTGTGGGGCTGAGCATGTGGGGATGGGCATGTGGGGATGAGCATATGGAGATGAGCATGTGGTCCTCTTGCGGTGGGGACATGTCCACCTGGGGTGGCCTGAGGCCGCAGGCAGTGCTTTGCCACGTCCATCCGTCCCTCTGTCCCTCTGCAGCCAGAGCCGAAGGAGAGGAGCGAAGGCGCGGTGGAAGGTGAGCGATCCGATCCACGACCCCCGGATCCCCCCGGGCTGGGCGGGCTGGGCTGGGCTGGGCTGGCCTCGTCTCCAGGATTCCCTCTGTGCCGGGAGGGGTGGGGACACGGGTCCCAGGGGTGGGGATACCGGTCCTGCCGTCACGGCACAGCCCTACACAGCTTGTGTCCCCGTGTGCCCATGTCCTCGCCCCAGGCACGCTGCCATTGGAGCCCTCTGCGGGACAGGGCGACCCTTCCTAGCTTGCTCCACTTCCCAACAATTTACGTCAGCTCCATTGCCAGCCCTCCTTTTTTCCAATAAACCTGAGCAGGCACAGAAGGGACTAAAACCCAGGAGAAGTCAAAACCCGGCGCTCCCGGCGCTCCGAGCGCCCCGGCGGCAGCGAAGGCAGCGGCAGCCCAGGGCCCGCCGGAGCCGGGGGCCGCCCCGAGCCCGCAGTCCGGGGCTGTGGATGGCACCAGCTAACCACGGTGGCACCTTCTGCCGGGCTCTGCTGGCCACAGGGACGGCAGATGCCGGAGAAAGGCTCTGGCTGCCACTTCTACCAGGGGTTTCTTCTCTGCAGGATGTTCAGCTGGTTTGTCCAGGGGCTGGAGAAGGTGATGCCACAGCCGGTGACCAGGGAGAAGCAGGATACACAGGTAGGCTGTCTGATGGGCAGGGAAAGAGCACGGGAACACCACAACCCTGATGAGCAGGGTGCCCCCTGCCCTGCAGATGCCACTAGATCAGGGCTGGGACATGCTGTGGTTTGGGCTGTCACCAAGCTCTGTCAAGAGAACAAGTCCCCATGACCTGCTTAGCTGATGTTTGGCTTCTAAGCAGCAGGAGATCCTGTAGCATCTGCTTTCTTTATTGTTTCCTTGCCTTTCTGTGCAGCACTGGCTGGTGTCCAGGCTCTAGCATCTCATGCAGGTGTGGTCCCAGCTCTAAGGAGAAGCAGCAGCAGCTTTACAGAGCTCTGCTTTCCTTCCCTGGCCCCCAGGCAAACTTCTGCTCTGTACCACTGAGTGTGTGCCCATGGCCCAACCATCCAACTTGCCACAAAAATGGGGTATTTAGGGTAAAAGGGCCACCTTTACTGGAAATGGGGCATTGAGGGTAAAAATTAAGGGTTACTGAAAATGAGCAGTGTCTCATGGTTCCCTTCTCCTCTTGACAGGGAGTGCCCACATCAACCTCGAGTCCTGTGGAACAAAGTAAGTGATGGCTCCATTTCTCCATGATGGTTTGACTGCCAGGCTCGTTATTGGCTTGGGCTACTGGGAAGAGGGGTCACTGGCATCTTTATCCCCTGGTCTGCCCCGGGGGCCAGCTCAGGATCCCCTGGAACCCCCCAGGGAAGCCATGGGAGGTTGTTGACACTTGAGAAGAGGGAGCTGTTGCTGAGCTGTGTTGTGGACTCTGTAAAACTCAGGCTGAGGGAGTCTCCAAGTGCAACATCCCACATCCTCAGGTCCTGGGGTTTGAGGTTAGTGCTGATATCAAGGTCCGTCCTGAGCTGTGCTGGAGCTGGAGGGATTTGATCAAAGAATTACAAGGGAACTCAAACCTGCTGCTTTCTTTCTCTCCTTTGGTGTTTGCCAAGCCTGCTGTGAGATGTCTAGGAAGGTACCCCAGGAAAACAAAATGCTGGGATTAGATGTCTTAGAACGGAATCTGCATGGTTGTGGGAAAACCTGCAGGGTTCACCATGCTGCATGCCTGTGGAGGGGATCAAGCATCAGCTCTGCAGGCAGGGGGGGCTTGGCTCCCCACTGCAGCCACTTTGGGGCATGCTGGACAAAATGCAGAGCCACAGCTGCCTCTGTGGTCTGGGCAGGGTTACACACCCCTGTGCAAGTGCTGTCCCATGAAAGGAGTGGCTGGTTGGGCTGTGGGAGCTACTGATGGGAGCAGGGACAGTTAAGGCATATGGAAAATGCACACCCCCAGGGATATGCTGGGAACTTGCTCCTACAGGCCAACAGCCCCTTGGCAGAACCTGAGAGAGGGAAATCCTGGGGGAAAGCATTTCTCCATGTGTTTGTACAAACTGGAGGCCTGTGTGCTGCCAGGGACCTTGGAAAGAGGCAAAGCCAGGGATGCCACTGCAGTGAGCTGGGCAAACACAGCCCTGGTGCCCAGCTGGCTTTGGTGCCTTGAAGCATCCCCAGGTCACTTAACCTGCCCAAGGAAGGGAATGATTGGGTCATGCAGGAGATCTGCCCTGGCACCACGGTCATTAATGTTTTCCTTCTCCTTTTGTTTCAGGAGGCAAAGGGGCTTAGCGCCTCTGAAACAAATGGAAAACGAAGACGTGGCAAACCAGCCCTTCCCACACCCAAAAGAGACCAACCTGAGGAGAAAGCACAGCTGGGGAGGAAAAGCACAGGGGAATCTGCAAATGGTGTTCAGCTCCTTCCCAGCTGGGGCAGTGGGACCCAAGACTGGCACAGGGATCCAGTTCCAGGGCTGTCCCACTTGGCTCCCTCTTTGCTCTGGGAATTGGAGCTGCTGGTTTTGCAGGATGGAGTCTGTGAGATGGGAGCTATGATTTACAGGATGGTAGAAAAGCATCACTCAGGACACCTCATGGCAGAAAGCCTCTTGCTGCAGTCTCCCAGCACTCCTGGCCCTCTCAATGCCCCACAACATCTGAATATTCACCCTGAGACCCCCAGCTGAAATCTCCAGGCTCCTTTGAGTCAACTTCTGCCTCTGAAATGTAATGTTATAAACCTCTTGAAGCTCTTGTCAGCTCCTTGTTGCTTTTCTTCCATAACTGATTGTTTCCTCCCAGCAAGTGGAAAGGGCTCTGATCTGCAGCAGCAAATCAGGAGGGTGAGGTTAATCTCTAGGTGAATAGGTTGGAGTTAATGGTTAAACATATTTGCCCAGGCTCTTCTTCTGACAGAACTTACCCCAAACTCTCCTTACCCCCAGCTATGGCTGCTCCCTCCTTAAGCTCACAGCTCCATGGATGCAGCACTAACTGCAGCAGCAGGAATGTCCCAGCAGGAAGAGGATTCCAGGGGCTGTCTCCAGCCCAGAGGTTGCAGACAGGCATGGCCAGTGCAGGCACACTGGGCTCAGGGGGGTGGGAGTCCCTACACCCCAGGTTTTGGATACAGACCTTGGAGCAGCAGACTGGTTTGGGTTGTGAGTGACCTTTGAAGATGATCCGGTCCAACTTCCCTGTCCTGGGCAGGGACATTGTCCCTTAGACAAGGCTGCTCCAGGCCCCATCCAACCTGGCCTTGAACACTTCCAGGATGGGGCAATCACAGTACACTATTCCTTCCTTATGTCCAATATGAATGTCCCCCCTTTCAGTTTAAAACTGCTGCCCCCTGTCCTTACAGACCTTGGTTAAAAGGCCTTTTCCAAATTTTGAATCAGCCCCCTGATGTATTGACAGGCCAGGTTAAGATCTCCCACTGTTGCATCTCTTTAGGACCATCCAGGCCACTCTAACAATGAGTTGTGAGCCAGGAGACCACCCTGAGATCCTCCCCTGTATTTATAAAGAATCTTGCTTGTACCAGGACATGGTTTTAGTATTCACCACATTTTCATATAATGTATCCAAAAGCCATGGTGTGCTTTAGAAGCCATTTCCCTGATTGCTGTCCCGTGTTTTAATTAATGGAGATCCAGAGGGAATGGACTAAAGGCATTGTGGACACCATGGGGTGGGTAAACAAGCCACAGATATGACACTGCATGGGTTTCCTGCCTTTCTGTAGTTCAGTTTGCACATTTCCTATTAGCTTTGCTGTGGACATGAGACCTCAAAATAAACTGGTTTTACAGTGAGCGGATGTGCTTCCTCCTCCTGTTTCTCTGAGCTGGTAGGATGGGTACCCCTGGGACATGGAGAGGGCTCCTCCTGGGTCAGACTCCTCACTCTGCAGCTGCCTACAGCCCCCAGTAACCTACTGTGGGTTTTGCCCCAGAGATGCTGGGAAGTGCTGTGGGATGCTCTTTGCCTGGGAGAGTGCTCAGAGCAGGCAGGACATGGTGTTCGAGTGCTGTGATGTGGGCTCTGGGTTGGGTCTCGCAGGCCCAGAGTCCTTGGGCTGTGCTGGGACAGAAATTCACAAAGGGGAAAGGCTTTGGGCTCCTCCAGATTGCAAGGAGGGACAAAACATGGCCTGGAGATGGGCCAGGACACTGTTGGTGGAGGGGGCTGCATGTGCAGGGCAGCCAGCACTCATTGTGTGCTGGATTGTAGCTTTCCTAGAATCACAGCATGCTTTGGGCTGGCAGGGCCCTTAAAGCTAAACCAGCTCCACCCCCCCTGCTGTGGGCAGGGACGTTTCCACTAGACCAGGTTCCTCAAGGCCTTTGTGGGCTTTTGGCTGTGCTTGGCAGAAAATGGTGAATTTTCTTCTTCCTTCTGCCAAGGGGCCCAAGGCACCTGTGCAGCCCAGCTCAGGGGTGAGACTGGTGAGTCAGGGACAGAAAGAAAGACTCCAGTCTTCAGGTGGATCAGAAGGCCCCTTTAATGAAAATTGTGGGTCTTTTTATAATGTGGCTCACAAAGGTGGTACCTGATTGGTCTCAAAGTAGAAACATCTCACACTATCGGTGTGCTATGAACAGCACACTGTAGAGAACAATAACTATAAACAATGGTTGCAGAAAGAGAGATAATCATTGTTTTAATTCTTTTCCTCTAAGATTCTCAGGCTCAGCCTGGGAGAAATTGTCTCTGTTCTTACTTTGACTGAACTGAGAATCTCCACACAGGGGCAGCAGGGCTGAGAGCTGCTTCAGCACTGCCCCCCTGAGCACAGCAAACCTGGCACCTGCCTGGCCTCTGGAGAACCTGCTGCTGCCCCTTCATCACCTCCCTTTCCCCATCCCTGTTTCAGCTCATGCAGCCCCTGGGGAGCAGGAGGAAACCCAGCTCATCCTGAAGGAGATGGATGATGGCCAGATGAATGAAGAGATGGCAGCCTGGGCTCACCAGGCTGAGCTGCAGGCAGATGCTCATTCCCTTCCCACCATACAGGAGGAGCCTCAGGAAGAAGAAGCCAGGTAGGGAAGGGAGATGCTGTTGATGGGCATGTCTGTGTGCTCTCCAGCCATGGGAGGGGACAAGCCCGTCCCTGGGCATCCATCCTTGCCAGTGCTGTGCTGGAGCTGGCAGCCGAGGTGCCTGGTTCCAAAAAGGGGGAATCCCCCAGCAGGACCCAAAAGGTGCTTGATCAAATGTCATTTTCTCCTGGTGTCTCAGTTTTGGTGAGGGCAGGCAGTGCAGAGCCACAGGAGCAATGCTCACAGTGCCCTGCAGAGGACAGGTGAGGGAGGCTCTGCTTGGGCTCCTGTGGGTAGAATTTAGTCCCAGGGCAAGAGGTCTTGGACCTTGTTCCCAGCAGTGGTGTGTGCAGCTGGAATGCCATTCAGAAATGGAAATGGTCCCTGTATCATTCACCCTTGCTTCTGCCATAGAAACCCCTGCTGGGCTCTGCCCAAGGGCTGGGCAGTGTGTTCAGAGCCAGCAGTGAGCTGTGCTGCAGCAGGGGGATGGGAGGGCTCCATGCTTGCTCACAGAGGGTTTCTGAGCCCCCCAAAGTGCTCCCTGAGCCCAGCACAGCCAGGTGAGCACAGCAGTTCCCCCTCCACAGGGGCAGTGCTCAGCTCTGCTCAGCACAAGGGCAGCCCTGGGCCTCACTGGCTCAGCAGAGCTCGGCCAGAACCCACAGAGAGCTCCTGGGGGGGCTTCAGCTCATGAGCTTCTCCTTTCCAGAGTCTGTTTGTGCTCCCCAAACACCGCCAAGGGGGACGAGGAAAAGGAGGAGGAGAAGGAGGAAGAGAGGAAGAAAGAAGAGGAGGAGGAGAGGAAAGAAGAGGAAGAGGAGATGAAGCAAGAGGAGGAGGAGGAGAGGAAAGAAGAGATGAAGCAAGAGGAGGAGGACAGGAAAGAGGAGGAAGAAGAGAGGAAGAAAGAGGAAGAGGACAGGAAAAATGAGGAAGAGGAGATGAAGCAAGATGAGGAGGAGAGGAATAAAGAGGAAGAGGAGAGGAAGAAAGAGAAGGAGGAGAGCAAGGAAAATGAGGAAGAGAAGAGGAAGACAGAAGAGGAGGAGAGGTATAAAGAGGAAGAGGAGAGGAAGATAGAGGAGGAGGACAGGAAAAAGGAGGAAGATGAGAGGAAGATAGAGGAGGACAGGAAGAAAGAGGAAGAGGAGAGGAAGGAGGAGGTGAAGAAGAAAGAGGAGAGGAGGAAGAAGGAGGAGGTGAAGAAGAAAGAGGAGAAGAGGAAGAAAGATAAGGAGAGGAAAAAAGAGAAGGAGAAGAAGAAAGAGGAAAAGAGGAAAGAGGAAGATAAGAAAGAGGAGGAACAGGAGAAGAGTGCAGAGTGAGTGGCTCCCGTTGCCTTTAGGGCTTTGTTGGGAAAGAGCGCGATTGCAGCTTTTGTTTCAAGTGCGTTCACCAGCTGGAGAGGCTGAAACACCCACGGCAGAGCAGAGCTGCCAGCCTGGCAGGCTGGGCAGGGATGGGTGCACTGGGGATGGGTGTGCAGGGGATGGGGGTGCGGCAGGGATGGCATGCAGGAGGGATGGCAGGAAGGAGGATGGCAGGAAGGAGGAATGGCAGGCAGGAGGGATGGCAGGCAGGAGGGATGGCAGGCAGGAGGGATGGCATGCAGGAGGGATGGCATGCAGGAGGGATGGCAGGCAGGAGGGATGGCAGGCAGGGGGGATGGCAGGCAGGAGGGATGGCAGGAAGGAGGGATGGCAGGAAGGAGGAATGGCAGGCAGGAGGGATGGCAGGCAGGAGGGATGGCATGCAGGAGGGATGGCAGGAAGGAGGGATGGCAGGAAGGAGGAATGGCAGGCAGGAGGGATGGCAGGCAGGAGGGATGGCATGCAGGAGGGATGGCATGCAGGGGGGATGGCATGCAGGAGGGATGGCATGCAGGAGGGATGCTTTGGCAAACCGGCTGCCCCCAGGGCTCGCTGCTGACGCGGCACCTGGCGACAGCAGCGTCTCCCGGTGACACGGGCTCCGTCTCCACCGCGGCCGCCCGTAGCAACCGCAGCCCCTCCTGCGCCTTTGGGAGGTGCGAGCGGGCAGCTCCGGGAGATGGGCCGTGCTATTTAAACCATGTCCAATAATTCAGGGTACTCGGGATTATTTTGAGTGTTACAGAGCTGAATGTAAAGACAGGACTATGTGTTGTGTCTGCAAATGCTGCTTCATACAAGTAGGTACAATTTTACATTTCTTCTTGTTGTAGAACATAGCTGAGCTCTTGTGGAAGGTGGTGACTTTGGTCTGGATGGTATTGGGAGACATCTTTCTGCTCAGATTAGTAGTTTGCTCTGATTTCACATGAGATAAACATTTAGGGATTTATTACCTAGCACTGCAATATTATTCTGTGTTAATTCCTCTAAAGTAGCTAGATTTTCAGGAAGAAGCTGAAAACACATGATTACTCACTGTCAAACCCATATGTTTGTATTTCATCAAAATCTGTTCCTGGAGCTTCACTGTAGAAACTTGAGCTTCAGTTGTGGGGTGAATGAGATGCTGCTCCATCCTTCAATGTGTTTGTTTACTGGGAAAAGAGAGAGAGACCAACAGGTTTTCTAGTTTAGGATGGAAAGATTTGTGATCACATTTGAAGAGAGCATAATTTTAAACATTAAGGGGGGAAATTTTTAAAAATAACAAAACAAATATTTTCATGCATTTAGCTGTCCTTAAATTCTCATTATCCCAAATCCCTGCTTTGCATTTCTTACCAGGAAAGAGCAAATCAAGAGGTAAATGCACACAGCAACATTTGAGGCGCTTTTGTTTCATTTATGAAGTGATATTAAAGCAATAAAACCAGTCTTGAGAGCCCCTTTGTCAGAATGGTGGAACTGAGGCCTGTGCTTGCTCAGGAAGGAAAATGAGAATTATGTGTCCTGGTGGTGTCTTGCTCAGGCAAACATGGGATTTGAACAGTGCTTGTGGGAAAGCCTTGCCTGGAAATTAGGTTCTGGCTTTTTATTAGGTCCATTTTAATTATATGAGAAATGATGCACAGGAGGAGAAACATTCTGCCTGGATCTTTCTGCCTCTGTGGTTTCTGTTTATGCCCATGCAATGCCCTGATTTATTTATGCACCTCTCACCTGGTCTCCCAGGCAGTGTTTTTTCTCTCCCTTCCAGAGCCCTGCTGCAGCCTCCTTGTGTCCCTGCTGATGAGGGTGTGGATGAAGCCTGCCTTGCCCAGGAGGCCCTCAGGGCTGAGCAGCTGGAGGAGGTTGAGATAAATAATCTCCAAGGTGCCCTTGTGCAGGTACAGCACCGCTCCCTGCTCGGGCTCCCTGCACTGAGCTCCTGCAAGTGCTGGGGCTCAGAGCTTCTCTGAGGGGATGCTGTGCCCTGGGAGGAGCAGGCTGGGCTGGGCACAGGACATGCTGCCCACCAGGGTGTCCCCAGCCCTGAAGATGGGCCAGCAGAAGTGGCTGTGGATGGAGGGAAGGCTCCTCTCACCCTCCAGAGTGGGCACTGAACAAGCTGAGAGTCTGAGTAGGAGGGACATGGGGCAGCCAGTGCTCTTTCACTGACAGAAAGGGCTTTTTCTCCTTAAAATGGCTTTTTGTTTTTCATTTTGAAGGGGGAAGAGGAGACAGCTGAAGCTGCTGAAACCAATGCTGAAGGTACAAGGTGTAGCAGTGGGGTGCCAGGCTGGGCTGGAGTGAGGCAGGGGATGCTGGGGGGAGAATCCAGCTTCTCCTCTCCTGGCAGGGAGCAGGGAGCTGACTTCTCTGCAGCCTGCAGGGGCAGTCAGGGCTGCTCCCAGGGTAAAGCAGCAGGGGCACAGCACAATGGCAATATTGGCATTGTCTGGAGCCAGCTCTGAATGTACAGTGCTTAGTCCTGTTGATTCAGCAATCCCTGATGTGAAATAAGATTTTCTCCTTCAGCTGGAGGATGTACAGGGATAAAAAATATTTTCTCTACCACTTTCCTCCCTTTGGGAAATAACCAGTGACATAAACCACATTTTAATATAACGTGTTAGGAAGCAATGGTTGGTAATGAAAATTAGGTGGTGAGTTCCCATTGCAGCCTGACTGAGCAGAGGCACATCCTGGCAGATCTCCACTGGCATCAGGAAGTTGCACAGGGAATGGCTTGCCCTCACCCCTGAGATCCTTGCAGAGGGGCAATGGTGCTAGAAAATGCTGATTTGTCAGGAGCTGTAGTGATAGGACAAGAAGCAATGGGTACAAATCGAAAGAGGGTGAATTTAGGTTAGATCAGTAGGAAGAAATTCTTCCCAGTGAGGGTGGTGAGATACTGGAACACATTGCCCAGGGATGTTGTGGATGCCCCAACCCTGGCAGCACTCAAGGCCAGCCTGGATGAGGCCTTGACCAGCCTGGAGCAGCAGGGTGTGTCCCTGCCCATGGGACACGACCTTTAATGTCCCTTCCAACCCTTAACCTTCCATGACTCCATGAAAAACACCTGCTGGGATGCCCACCACTGCCACCAGCCCCTGTGGGCAGCAGCAGCAGCCCCAAGCCCGGCTCAGCCCCACATTCCTGCCGTGCCCCATCCCTCCCTTCTCACAGCCCTCTGTTCTGTTGCAGCTGCCGATGCCTTGTCCCCTGCTTGAAGCTCCTAGCGGCCGCCAGCAGCATGGCCAGGCGGGCCCAGGACGTCGAGCTATTCCAGCTGGTGCATGACCAGCCCCGGGCTGGCAGGGCCCCCTCCCCTGCTGGCCACGGGGCTCTAGAGCAGCTCCCCAATGTCCCCAGTGTCCCCAGCTGCCGAGCCCCCGCTGCCATCCCTGTCCTTGCCAGCAGCAAGCCAAAGGCTGGAGTTGTCAACCCCAATTTTTGCACTGAGGAGCAATCCCCACTAGGTATTAGAGATGTTGGCTTTGATGCCTTGTGTAGCTAGAGGGGTGCAGGGGGGTTCCTGCAGTAGTGGCTTTTTTGTTGCTTTCTTGGGGGGGGGAGAATTAAAGAAAATAAAAGCACGCTTCATGTTGCAGCACAGAGGCTGGGGAACAAAACTCATGTGTTTGTCTGCTTCTGCCTCATCACCATGTGCCTTTTTAGCCAAGCCTAGAGAGTGTTGGCAAATGCTGTGTGTTTAGAGCTGCTCAGAAAGCTCTCCTGAAGGAGCTGCAGGCAGAGGGTGCAATATCACCACACACAGTTTCCTCTCCTGCATTTGTGCAGCCTGCTCGTGCTGAGGAGAGGAAGATGGAGGTTTGCTGCTCATGGCTTTCTGCCTTTTCTGCAGCTTTGCTTTGCTTTGTTTTTCACCAGCAAGCTGAATTCTGCTGCTTTTCCTTCCATGCAACATGATTTTAACTTTGCCACCCAAACAGGCCTTTTCTCAGGCATTTAATCAATCCACACTCTGATCCACTACCTCCACAGCAGTGTGAAGCAGGAGGAGGTGCATGGGGTCTCTCAGATGTGTGAAAACCTCCCACAGAAGAAATCCTGCAGGAATTAATTTTATTTTGCTAAATAGCTAAGAAAAGACATCACACTTCACTGGCCAAGGTAGCCCCTGGTGCCATTTCTCCTTTGGACAACTGGCATCTTTCTTGACCCACCACAAACATACAGCCTTCCTGCTTCTGACCTTGCCTGTGGCAGGAAGCAGTTATTACCTCTGCAGAAGAAACAAGCCATAAATGCTCATTTAAATAGGGCCTTATTCTGCATGAAAAGCAAACACATTTAAATAGTGCCTTATTCTGCATAAAAAGCAAACACTGTGTGGTTCAGGGCTGTCACAATCCATGTGTTTGCATTCAGAAGGAGCAGGAGAATCCCTACACCCCGGGAGGCAGGTTTGCTCCTGGAAATCCTGGGTTCCTGCAGGGCACCTGCAGCTGGGAATTCTAATATCCATGGTTTTCCAAGCCACAGGAACGCAACACTCACATGGAGTAGCTGCAATCACTGCAAGCTGGGCGAGCAGAAGGGCAGCAGATGGCAGCTCTTAGAGTGTTAAAAACTGGGCAAAAAGAAAGATAAAGAAGTGCTCCAAATGCTTAGGAGAATGGAGAGCCAGGCAAGAAGGGAAGGGAGGGAGGGAGGAGGAGAGTCCTTCCCACACTCTGCGGGGCCTGGGGCAGCTCTGGGGTCTGGGGAGCCGTCCTGGCTGCAGGGGGGCCCTGCGCCCCCCTCACCTGCCATTATTGTCCTTCCCCACGCAGCAGGTCACCCCCCCACCGTGGAGATCAAGGATGTGGACAGCCCAGGCCGTGCTGTGGAGATCCACGGCACCTATGGAGAGCTGCCTGCTGCCGGCGCTCCCAACCTGCTGGCCGTGCCCGGCACTGCATCCCCCAGGTACGGCTCTGCCCGGGGTACAACATCCCCAGGCACAGCATCCCCAGGTACAGCATCCCCAGGTACAGCATCTCCCAGGCACAGCATCCTCCATGCACAGCATCCCCAGGCACAGCATCCCCCAGGTACAGCATCTCCCAGGCACAGCATCCTCCATGCACAGCATCCCCCAGGTACAGCATCCCCAGGTACAGCATCCCCCAGGCACAGCATCCCCCAGGCACAGCATCCCCAGGTACAGCATCCCCAGGTACAGCATCCCCCAGGTACAGCCCTGCCCTGTGGTCCCAGCTCCCCCGAGGCTGCCAGCACAGCAACATTTATTATCCCCATTTATCCATGTGAAGATGCTCATCCCCAGCAGATCTGGACAGTGCTGTGTGTGCAGAGGGTGTCCACAATCCTGTGTGTTGAACAGCTAAAAAAAAATGGCAAAAATGTCCACAATCCTGTTGAACAGCTATCTATACTGGGACAGCAGAGCCCAAGGCTTCATGCAAAATACCTGCAGTGAAAATACTGACAGCATTAAACATATTTGCAGTTACACATGTGAGCATATAAACCCTTCTGCTGGCTCTCCAGGGAGTGTCTCAAAACAACACTGGATATTTTTAAAAGGGGCTCCTGTTCTCCTACATGAAGAAATAAAAATTAATTCTTGTGAGCCAGAAGGAAAATGCTCATGTCCTGCTGGTGTTTCCAGAAGAAGACATAACTCTGCACTGAGCAGTCATCCAGCATCTCTAAATCCCTTCCACTGGCCACAGTCTGGAGTTATTTCCTTCATGGCTCTGTGAAGGATTGGAGTGAACAATGTTTAGACAGAGTCATAAAAGACTCATTGCAAGTGAGCCCCACACCTGCCTGGAGCCTGGAAAGCTGCAGGCTCTGCCAGGACACCCTGGCTGTGCCAGTGGGCAGGGACCCTGTGCATCCCACATGTTCCAATGCCTCTGCCTGCAGCATTCCAAGGGCACCAGAACCTGAGCAAGGGTCAGGCTGTGACCCCCCTTCCACCCCAGCTGGCTGCTCTGAGGGTGTGTGTCTGCTGCAGGGGGCCCCTGACAGAGCAAGGGGTGCCAGGGCTGGCCCCTGGGCTTGCTCAGGGCTGAGGACAGCATGGAGCCCTGAGGGGACAGAGGCAGGGGAAGGGCAGCTGGAGACTGCTGAGAGGCAGGGGATGTTGTCCTAACACCAGTATGGACTTTGGCATGACTATTTCACCCCAAAGTGGTGTTTTGGGAGCCCCTGCATCCATGTTTGAGAGTACTTTAAAAGGAGGGTTTGTGGTTTTCCTCCACCCCTGCCCCAGGCACTTGGGAAATGAAGGCTCATCAGTCTCGTTCACCTGCTCCACCTCCCAGCAGGACACACCTGGGAGCCAGCAAGGCTGGAGGTGGTGGGTTCACAACATTTGAATCCCATTTGAATCCCATTTCTTTGGGATATTTGTGATGGCAGGATGACCTCCCTCAGCATCCTGCCTTCTCCTGCTCCACACACAGCACTGAGACATTTTGTGCCATGGCCAGTGGGATCAGCCACTGTGGGGGCAGAAGACAATTTCCTCATCACAGTTGAAGTTCTGGGCTTGGCTGCAGGTTTGCAAACCAGTCCAGATTTTTGCTGGGACTGCTATCTTCATATTCAGCTTCCCTTCTGACACCTTTTGTGCCCACATGTAAGGAAGTCACCTGAGAAACCCATCTGTGCCAAAGGGAGCCCCAGCTGTGTTAGGACACAAGCTCTGGGTGTTCTGGCATTGCACTTTCCTTGCCCCTTAAGTGCAGTGATGTGGTGCTGTGGCACTGGGGGCAAGCACAGGATGATGCCTGCCCTCTGTGCATTATTGCCAGGTACCCAAATTGAGTGGCAAAATGGGCCAGGTGGCTGCATGTCCATGGAGCCAAGGGCTGGCTGGTGCTCAGAGAGAAGCAGGGCTTCAGCAGGAAGGGAGCAGGGGGGCTCACTCCCAACTACTCCAGGCAATGGCAAAAATTAGGGGACCCTAACAGGAGAAGGGGGAATGGAAAACAGGTCACACCTGGGAGGAGGGAGAGGAGCCAAGCCAAGCCTTGGTCTCTGTGTTTGTGTCTGCAGGAGGAAGAGACTGCTCCCAGAGGATGCTCTGGACAAAGAGATGGTGAGCCAATCCTCCAGCCAAGGGCTGGGCTGGGACCAGGAGCAGAGGGAAAGGTAAGAAATGGGCCCAGGGGCTCCAGATCAGCCAGGGGTTCACATCCTGGGGTTCACATCCTGGGGTTCACATCCTGGGGCTTGGGTGGAAATAGCAAACACCCCAAATATCCTTTGGGATTCCAAAGGGAGAGGGAGCCATGTCAGTTTGTGTTCTTCTCACTACACAATACCCAAACAAACACAGGTAGATCCTAATTCAGGTGCTGTAAGTTAAAGAATGGGTCATGACTGGGTCGTGGCTCAAGGCCAGGTTGGATGGGGCTGGGAGCAACCTGGTCTAGTGGAAGGTGTCCCTGCCCAAGGCAGAGAGGCTGGAATGAGATGAGCTTTAAGGTTCCTTCTAACCCAAACCATTCCAGGTTTCTATGACCCCATGGACCTGCCCTGGCCTTTCCTACCTCCATGAAATGCCCTCTGGTGTCCCCACAGCCTCCCCGAGCGCATCGGCTCAGCCTCGAGCCTGAGCAGTGCCATCATCAACACCCGGCTCCAGGAGCTGGTGAGGCTCTTCAAAGAGAGGACTGAGAAGGTGAAGGAGAAGCTGATTGACTCTGATGTCACCTCAGATGATGAGAGCCCCGTGGCATGTGAGTCCAGGCGGGGCTGGGAGCGTTTCCCCGGTGGGTCCCCATACACGCTGTCTTTTCTGGGAGGCAGCTCTTTTATTACCAGTTTAAAGACCTGGAGAAAAACTGCAGTAAAAAGATTTTTCTGCCCTTTGAAATGACTGTGTGGCCTCTCCCAGCTCCCACCAAGCCAGCACCTGCAGCAGCAGCAGTGCCTGCCCCAGGAGGGGAGCTGGAGGGGGACAAACCTTTGGGGGATGACCACTACTGTGAGATGCTGTGCTGCACGTTCAAGCGCCGGCCCTGGCTGGGGCACCTGAAAAGCTTCCAGTTCCCCAGCAGCATTGACCCCCTGACCAGTGAGTGATGGAGCACAGCCTGGGCTGGGGGCACACTGCTGGGACTGGGGGAGAGAGGGTGATGGGGGGGGAGGAAAGCTAAGCAAGAAGCAACTTAGTTTTTTTCACTAAAGCACAGACTTTTAAATTCCTCTGCAAGGCACAAGCTTTCCTAAATTCTTCCAGCTGTGGGTGTCAGGAGCGGGGACTGGGCATTCTGCTTTCCCTGCGGTGTGGATACCCCCCAAAAAACTAAAATCACAGAAGAAGATTCTGTGGCCACCCCAGAGAAGCCCAGCTTTTTCCTTAGTCTTTCATGTTCCTCAGTCCTTTGGAAGCCTCTGGGCTCAGGCAGCCAGCCACCAGCTCAGCATGGCTGGAGGGGAAAAAGAAAAACAGGGAAGCTGGACTTGTGGGAGCAGAGCAAAAGTAAATATAGCTGAATGAGCAAAGTTAGAAGAAGCTTTCTGATAAAACATGGTGTGTTCTGTGACCAGGGGTGTTCACTCTGTGCTGGAGCCCAGCTGTAACCAAACACTGTCACCAAGAGACTTCCTGCAGGTTTTCCTGTTGTGCTGAGGGCAGGTCAGGGGATGGAAACCCCTCTGAGCAGAGGATTCCCACAGAGCAGGGATGTGTTTCCAGCTGATGGTGGTGCTGTTCCCTGTGTGCAGATCTGATGTACGTGCTGTGGCTGTTCTTCGTGGTCATGGCCTGGAACTGGAACTGCTGGCTGATCCCTGTCCGCTGGGCCTTCCCCTACCAGACTCCAGCCAACATCCACTACTGGCTGCTGGTGGATTACCTCTGTGACCTCATTTATCTGCTGGACATCCTCATCTTCCAGACCCGGCTGCAGTTTGTGCAGGGGGGAGACATCATTGTGAGTGGCAGGCACTGCACCCAGCCCTGGGGACCAGCTGGGCACTCCCACCCCATCCCCTGAGGGTGCTGCTGGACTCTGAACTGAGCTCTCTCACCATGGCCATGGCCACCAGGGCTTGCCTGCAGGGTGCTGCTCCAGGGGCTGGCTCTGCCCGTGGTGAGGTGCTCATTGACTGGCCCTGGCACAGCCGTGTGGTGCCAACCTTGGGCATGGGTGTAACGAACTCTGGGGTTCATTTTCAGGAGCACACCAGGCAGGATGTGTTAGCAATTGCAATCTGAACACACAGATCTCTCCCCTGAGAAAAGGGAAGCCCTTGATTTCATTTCCATGTTCAGTTAAACAGACTGAAAAATCACACCTTGAGGGTGCAGCCTTCCTGTGGCCACACAGATGCTCAGACAGGCAGTTTCCCCTGCAAATGCTGATTTTGTGGTGCTGGCACTGTGATGTGCTTTTCCTGGGATGCAAAATCAACACAGGACGTCCCAAGGTAGGATGGGAAGATGGCATACAGCCAGGATTTCTCTGATTACTCTTCTTCCCTTTCCAGGCACAAAGGGAGCATCTTCCCTGTTGTAGTGCAGAGGAGGAAAGCCAGGCATGACCACATTGACCCCAGCTTTCCTTTCTCTAAGCAATAATCAATATTCCTCTCCCTCTCTCCTTCCTGTCCCCAGACTGACAAAAAGGCCATGAAAGAGAACTACCTGCGATCACAGCGCTTCAAGGTTTGTCAGCCTTGTCCTTATTCATCAGAATCTTTCATCTGCCCTGTGGGTTCAGCCCCACCCCAGGGCTCCTGCAGGTCCCCACAGAGGTTTCTCCCTGTGTGGATTTCAGATGGATGTGCTGTGCCTGCTGCCCCTGGATTTCTTCTACTTCAAAGTGGGTGTCAACCCCCTGCTGCGCTTCCCTCGCTGTCTGAAGGTGAGCCAGGGCTCACAAAGTCACAGCAGCAGCTGCACAGGGCACAGAGGAGTCCTCAGCTGCCTGGGGTGGGCTGTGGCTGGTCAGACCCATTGATGATGGCAGGAGGATTATAAAATGGAGGGAAGTTTTGTCCCAAAGGCTTTGCAGGGTTGTTGGTCACACACTTCATTTCAATCCTAAACCACTCACGTTTGACCAGAAGGGCACTTAAGGATGGAGACAAATCTGCCTGTGGCAGTCCATGCTGCAGAAGGGCTGCAGGAGGGAAATGAGGGGCAGGGGGGTTTTATGGGGAGGTGATTCTCCTAAGGGAGCCTGGAACATGCAGCTCTCCTTCTCCTCCCAGTACCTGGCCTTCTTCGAGTTCAACAACCGCCTGGAGGCCATCCTGACCAAGGCATACATCTACAGGTGAGGGCCATGGGGGGAAAGAGGGAGCGTGGAATTGCTCTTTGCCCCTGGGGAGGAAGGATCACTTCATTCTGCACTTGTTCTGGTCCCTGGTTTCTTTTCCTGCTGTGCCTGGGCTGGCTGACATGGACTTTGATGTGGTGGGACAGGAGGGTGCCAAAGCCTGCATGGGTAGGATCACCTCTCTCCAACCCATGGGGACAGGGGTGCTGGCACTGAAGGAGAGCCATCAGCTCTCCTGGCACTTCTGTAGCTGCAGGAGGCAGCAGCAGGGTTGGGGTGCTCTGTCACCTCTAGGGTCACCACCTCAAGGCTCCTACTGATCCCAGGGGAAACCTGACATCTTTCCCTGGCAGTCATCATCTCCCTTCCTGCTCTCTCCTGGGTTTCTCTGCAGAGTGATTCGGACCACTGCCTACTTGCTGTACAGCCTGCATGTGAACTCCTGCCTCTACTACTGGGCCTCAGCCTACGAAGGGCTGGGCTCCACCACCTGGGTCTATGATGGGGAAGGAAACAGGTACAGGCCAGGGCTGGGGGTCTCACATAGCACAGCCTGCTGGAGCTGGAGCCATGAGGGACGTGTTGGGATGCAGCTGGATTCATGAAAACCCCTGAAGCAAAGGGTTGGGAGTGCCAGGAGATGATGTGGAGCCAGGGAGAATGGCAAGGACAGCAGGGATGTGACGTGCAGTAACATACAGTGCTGCAAGATGAGGCTGCAGCTGGGCAGAGGTGGAAAGCAGCTGCAGGTTGAAGGGACTGAAGAAGTGGATTCCTGGTGCTGGGAAGTAAAGGAATGCTCCCTGGCCAACCAGGAGACATTCAAAGCATGACTCCTGCTTCTGTCTGTTGACTGTTGCCAGGTTGGGATGGAGGAGTGACCCCTGTGTCCCTGTGCCCTGTGGCAGCCCCCCCAGACCTGTGAGGTCTCTCTCTCAGAGTGAGATGGGGACAGTGGCCAGCCCTTCCCCTCACCATGGCACTACCTGTGTTCAATGTCCCCTGTGCAGTCAGTGATTGATGCCACAGGCAGAGTCCTTGACTCACAAGCTGAATGCCCACATCTGTGTTAATGTTGCTGCTAGAGAGTTATTTTGTATAATATACAAGTCTGTGTCCATCTTCAGGTGGAAACAAATCACCCAAAGGAATGCCCAAGGCCAGGGAATCAGGAATTCACTTGGCTTCTCTTAAATCCTATTCCAACAATTTGCTCACTAGCACATTTTTCCCCCTGATGATTTCTAAAAGTGTAAATTTGGCTGAAAATATGTTGCTGGTTTATGGCAGAGGAGCAGAAAACAGGAGTAACCAGAGCTGAGCCTCCCATGTGGAGGTTCCTGGAGGGACCATTGGTTCCCCTGCTCCTGTAGCATCTCCAGAAGCGCCTGCAGGTGTGGTGGGCAGTCTGAAGCCCTTCAGTTTTTCCTTTTGTCATCCATAAATTACTCTCAGCAGACTCTGGCTTGCCATGGCCAGAGGCCGTGAGCTCAGGGCTGAGGGGTGAAACAGAAATGGCTTCAGAGCTGCCTCCTCTTCTCCTCTTCTCCTTTTCTACTCTTCTCCTCCTCTCCTCCCAGCTACATCCGCTGTTACTACTGGGCAGTGAAAACCCTGATCACCATTGGGGGCCTGCCAGACCCCAAGACATTGTTTGAGATCGTCTTCCAGCTGCTGAACTACTTCACAGGGGTCTTTGCTTTCTCTGTCATGATAGGGCAGGTGAGTTGGAGTCAGAGGGGATTTACAGCCTCAGGTGGGGGTGGTTCTGGTGGGTTTGATCCACAGGTTTGCTTCTCGGGGTGTGCTTTCCCCATGGGGAGACCTGCTTAGCATTGGTGTAAGACAAAGAGGATCTGGCAGATGCTGGTAGGGCTTGGCTTACATGCTTAACCTGCTGATGGATAAGTGACAGCAACTTCAAGTTCTCCTCTTCCTTTCAGATGAGGGATGTGGTTGGTGCTGCCACTGCAGGACAAACGTACTATCGGAGCTGCATGGACAGCACCATCAAATACATGAACTTCTACAGGATCCCCAGAGCAGTTCAGAACAGGGTGAAGACGTGGTATGAGTACACATGGCACTCCCAAGGCATGCTAGGTGAGATCCAGCCACTCCAAGGGTGAACACTTGAATCTCATGTTGTATCTCATGTTTTATCTCAAGTGGTTACTCTGCAGAGCTGAAATGTTACTGTCAAACAGCACTACAGTTTGGGGGTGGAGGGTGGCTAATTTTACTCCTCAGCATAAGGGCTGGTTTCCTCACTTTTGGAGTTTACAGGCTGCCACTGGGTCACAGCACTTTGGTGACCTGGCATCACTCCCAGCACACTGAGCCCAGTGTCCCACGTGCCCTGGAGAGAGGACAGTGACTGTCCAGCAGCAAAGCCACCAGCTCACCCTACCAGTGAGTCATCAGGCAGGACCAGAACCTCTGTGCCCACCCTCCTGGACAGGAAAAATGCTGATTTGGGCTTGGTGGTCTGTTTCTAAGAGCCACCAGGGCAGGGACAATGCAAAGGGTGATTTTCCATCACGCTTCAGATTTAGACCTGCAGGTTGCTGGGTGGGCAGAGGCTGGGGGAGACCCTTCTGTGCGAGCTGGCTCCTGCCCTCTGCCACCACAATGTGGGCTGCTTCCCCACTGCCTCATGAGGGACACACTCCCAGATCAAGTGCTGGAAGCAGCCACTTTTCTGCTCTGCCTCACAGATGAGTCAGAGCTGCTGGTGCAGCTGCCAGACAAGATGAGGCTGGACATCGCCATCGACGTGAACTACAACATCGTGAGCAAAGTGGCCCTGTTCCAGGTACCCTCTGCAGCACAGCCCTGCCTGGCACGGCCTGCCATGCCAGCACAGACTAAGGCTGGCATGTTTTGGCTCTGTTTGGGCTCAGGGCTGTGACAGACAGATGATCTTTGACATGCTGAAGCGGCTCAGATCAGTGGTGTACCTGCCCAACGACTACGTGTGCAAGAAGGTGAGGGGATGCTTGGGAGTCACAGCCAGGCTGTGCAGGGCAGGAGGGAGAGCCAGGCCTGGCCCTTCACCCTGCTGAGCCACCTCACAGAGAGGGAATTTGGTGCAAAAACACCCTTGGTGAGAGCTGGCCTTGTACAAAGCAGCTCTGAACAGCAAGGGAGCAGGGGAAAGCTTGTTGGGGTCTTTGGGATGCTGAGATGAGAATGCTCAGGAGTGAGCATCATCAAGGCATTTTGGGAGCTTGGAGAGGTCATGGGGATTCCCAGCAAGATGCTGCTTAGGGCATCTATAAGGTGTCCTTGTTTCTGGGTATCCCAGCCAGCTCCCTGTTCCCTGCAGGGAGAGATAGGCCGGGAGATGTACATCATCCAGGCGGGACAAGTGCAGGTGCTGGGCGGACCTGACGGCAAATCCGTGCTGGTGACTCTGAAAGCTGGATCTGTCTTTGGGGAAATCAGGTGAGAGAAGCATGGTCAGGGAGCTGGGGAAATACAGCTTGTGGGTGAGCAGGGTGGGAAGAGGAGGGATCAGCATCATCCCAATTAATCTTTGTGACCGAGAGCCATGAACGCTGGGCAGCGGCTGAGACACAAATCACAGCTTTCCTGCTGTTTTTGTCATTGTGTTTTCTTCTGCCTGGGGAGCTGGTGATGGTAAACAGGGGAATATGGATGGAGGAATGGGGAAATTGATTAGAAAAGGTGTTTCACAAACACAGTCTCCCAGCCCTTCCATGGGAATGAAAAGCCCCGCATCATTTGGGAACACAGCAATACTGCTGCCTCCCCACAACCCAGCAGACACCAGACTGGTGTAAAATGCAATATTTAACCCTTCAAACCCACAAATAATTTTTATATAGTAGTCCACGCAAGATTTTCCTTTATTATTCTTTGAAAACTGCACGATAAATTCCATCAGGAGTGCAAATTCAGCTCTGAGTCCCCTGAAAGAGAGAGGTGCAGGCGTGTAAAGGAGATTTGCAGTTCTGAGCCTGCAAACAGAGGTGTTGATGTCTTGCATTGTCTCTCGCAGCCTGCTGGCAGCAGGAGGGGGAAATCGCCGAACAGCAAACGTCGTGGCCCACGGCTTCGCCAACCTTTTTATTTTGGAGAAGAAAGACTTGAACGAGATTTTGGTGCATTACCCGGAGTCTCAGAAGCTGCTGCGTAAGAAAGCCAAGTGAGTGCTGGGCCGCTGCTTTCTAACCTGCGGGGCTTTAAAAACAGCAGAGCCTGGGCTTCGCAGTCCCGGGGGAGTTTTCTGTGGGTGTGAAGCCCTGGGACAGCTCCCTGTGCAGGCGCTCCTGTGCAGGCGCTCCTGTGCAGGCGCTCCCGCTCCGGAGCCGCTCCCGGCCGGGCTGCGGCCGCCGTCCCTCGGCAGAGGGCACCCGGCCCCCGGCGCTGCTGCGGAGCCTCCGCCTGCCAAAATTCGCCTCTCACAGGGGGTGGAGCTGGGCAAGGAGCATGGCCAAAGTGCCTTCGCTTAAAAAATCTTTGTAAAGATTCGGTTTAGTTTTTAGCATCGCTTAGATTTGTTGTTCTGTCCTCCCTAAGACACGCAAAGCTCCTTGTGCTTTCAGCCCTGGTTTCTGTCTATTATAAAATCCAGCTGATAGAATGTTCCCGGACTGACATCACCTCTCCCTTTCTGTGCTGCAGGAAAATGCTGAGGAGCAACAACAAACCCAAGGATGAGAAGGGAGGCCCCAGAGATGCCCTGGTCATCCCCCCGAGAGCTGACACCCCGAAACTGTTCAGGGCTGCCCTGGCAGCCACGGGGAGGAAGGGGGGCAAAGGGCCCCTGGGGCGGCTCCGCTGGAGGCTGAGGGAGCTGCAGGAGCTGCAGGCCATGCAGGAGGCGCAGGTCAGCACGGGGAGCCATCGAGATCCGGCTTTGCTCCCCTAGGTGCCGAAAGTGCTCTCCCCACCAGCTCCGGAGTGGTTAAGGTGCCTTAAGGGACCGAGCTCAGGATGCTTGGGTCTGTCAAAGCTTGGGCAGGCAGGAGGGGGTGACCCAGCATCTTGCACAGGTCTTTGGGGGAATGCCAGTGTCCCACAGGGGTTTGTTTTGCTCTACAAAAGGGAAATACATTAAATTTTTGCCTGCCTGTGCTAAGCCTGAGTCAAATTTTTAGCTAGGCTGTAGCCACAGATGAATGAATGTCTCTTCTATCCTGCAGAGACAGGATAATTTATCATAATTAATAATAATGATTCATAATTAATCAATGTATGAATCAATTCATCAATGTACTGGCACCCACAGCCCAGATGAGGTCCCAAATCTTTCCCCAAGTGGCCAGGACAGAGGTCCCCACAGCAAGCAATGCCACCTCTGCAGGAGCCCCCTTGCTTTTTGCCATGAGCAGCTGAAAAGGAAAACAGCCCTGTCCTTCCCCCCCCCCCCTTTCTTTCTTCCAACTGTCTCAGCTAAACTTGTAAGGAAAGTTTTGTCTCCGTGCAGCCCCTGCTGTTGCTATTCCCAGCACGGAGCCAGGCACACTTATCACACCTGGATATGCAGAGGGAGGGGAGGGAGAAGCTGGTAGGGAGTGCGGTGACCTTGAGGCTGGGTAAACACCAGGCTGATGCCAAGCATAGCTGCATTTCTGCAGTGCTCCAGAGGCATGAGGAGCTTCAAGCCATGTGGTGTTTAACATTAATCCATGACCAGTTAACAGCAGCAGTGAGCAGAGCACTGAGCGCTGTGAATGAGTGAAAAGAAGCCCAGTGCTGAGGGTGCATGAACTGGGAACTAACCCCACCTGGGGGTGAGCAGGACCTGCTGACATCCCTCTCCTTGGCACATCCCTGGGGCTGGCTCCTCTCCAAAGGAGGACAGGGCAGGCTGGGACTGCTCCCTCACAGCAGCACTAGGGCCAGGTTTGGCCAAGACCAGCCCCTCGAGAGCTTCAGGATCAAAGCAAAAGTTAGTGCAGATGTGGGAGAGCTCTGTTGTGCTCCTCTTTCTGTGCTCCTCAAGACATGCAGGATATAATCCAGCAGCCCCTCTTGCAGGGAGCATCTCTGGCATCAAGCTGACATCCCAGTGCAAAAATCCTGTGCTGGAACCACAGAACTCCTGTCCAGCTTTGTCATGTCAGGGATAGTGGGCAAGGATCTGCTAAGGTTGTTTTTGTCTCTTTTTAAACTTTTTATTGCAGGGTTGCAGTGTCAGCCCAACCCCACCAAAATCCCCAGTGCACCAGAGATCTCCTGTCACATCCCGCAGAGCACGAACCCGCCTGGGAGAAGAAATATCCTCAGAATCTCCTGATCATTCAGTCACCATTCGTGTCATTCCCACAGCAAAAGAAGATGAGGAAATCCTTGCTGCTGAGATTTCAGAGAAAGATGAAAAAAAAGAAGAGCAATGAAACAGCAGCAGGTCACAGGGCAGGCGTAGGAGCCAGGCAAATGCCTGGGCCAGCAGATTTTTTATTGTTAATGATTTCCATGCAGTGGCTGTAGGTTTTGCTGTGTGCTGTGGGTAGGATCTGCCTCTCTCTTCTGCCCACACCCTCAATCACTGCTGATAAAACCCTCTGCCATTTGACCCAGAACCATACAAGGTTTCTCTGCTCTGCAGATCTATTGAGCACCTTTATGAATTTCCCACTAAATCTCAGGTCAGCCCTCTTGCTTTGAAATCTGGCCTTGTGGAGGGAGAGCTATGGAAAAATTGCTTTTTATGGCTCTGGATGGTTAATGAATGTTCAGACAAAGCATGAAGAGTTATTCACCTCTGACAGCTGAGTCACCACTTGGCCAGAAACAACCAAGGGGAAAAAAACAACAAGGTTTCTCTGTTGGGCTCAAGGTTGACAGCAGAAGTGGGGAGTGATTCATCTGAAAAGGATGTGGGCTATGCTCACAGGCCAAGCTTGGTTTGCTCACAAATCAAGCTGTCATGAGAATGCCAAGCTCTGTCCCCAAGTGCACAGACTGCAAGATGCTTGAGGGTCCCCTCGTGGTGCCAAGACCACCTTGGCTTTGCCACTGGGAAGAATTCTTGCCAGCTGCCCACCCTGGGAGGGTGATGGACTCTCCATTACTGGGGGCTCTCATGGGGAGAATTGATGAGCATCTTTCAAGGATGGAGAAGCACAGTCCTGGATGAGATAGATGTCCCTGGAGTTCTTTTCCAGCCTCGGGATTTTTCTGTGCTGCCACTGCTGGGAGGGATAAGCAGAGAGCAGGAAGGGAGAAGCTGAGTTGGTTTCAGCTGGGAGGGGAAAGAGAAGTGCAATAAGTGCTCTCCTCTCCCAGACAGTGTTCCAGAGTCAGCTCAGAGCCTGTGATGTGCCAGCAAGTGTGCAGGTGCTCCCCTGCACTCCTTGCTGGAACTCAGTGGCATCCACACTTCCAGCAGGCAGTTCCCAGCCCTCCAGCCACTTCAGGCTGGCTCTTGGCCACATCTCCTAGGAGAGAGAAGCCACTCTGGTGCTGCTCATCACTCAAGTCATGAAGTCACTCTCCCAGCTGTGCTGGGACTGGGTGCTGGAGGGGAAGGCAAACATCTGCTCAGCACCAGCTGATGGCTCAAGGTGTCCCAACTTCTTCCAGTGCCACCAGCTCCTTCCTCATCCTCCTCCAAGCCAGCACCCAGCAGAGTGAGCTGCAGGTGAGCAGAGAAGCAGTGCATGAGGTGGTGCTGGGTGAGGTTTGCAGCTCCTCCCCCGGTTTTGGCTGTCCATGTTCCCACAGCACCACTGGCTGCACTGAGAGGAGCCACTTTCCATCCTCTGGAGGAGAAGCTGGGGCAGGTTTTGCTGCAGGGAGCAGCCCTGTCACCGTGGCCAAGGGACTTCCCAGGTGTTCAGCAAATGCAGTGAGCAGTGCTGCAGGTTCCACAGGTCTGGCTGTGACACAGAGAAGGGTGGCAGTGCTGGTGTCACCCCCTGGGTGATTCCTCTTCCCATCAGCAGCCCAGGGCTGACCTCCACCTCCTTTGGGATCTTCTTTTGTTGCTTTTCCCCCCTCTCTTGCAAAATGTATGGGTTTCTGTGGCAAGAAATAAAGCCAGGATAGGTGTTAGCATTAGTTAATAATGCCTTGCTTTCTTTCAAAACAAATTTAATGAGCTCCACTCTACTGTGGGAGGGTCTGAAGCCATCACATTGCAGGGGAGAGCCTGCACTCACCCAAACCTCCCTGCATACTTCTCATCCTGAGTCATTTGCAAGTGGTTTCCTGCCAGGCAGAAGATTTTGGTAGGCAGTGCAAAGTTGGGGTTTTTTGCACTCTTTAAATATTTATATAAACAAACCAGGAAACGTGCAAAAATCCAACTGGGGTTCTGATTTACTTCTATGACCTAATACTCTTTAGAAAAAGCATTTAAATAAATAGTGGGCTGTAATTGTTCTCATAATACACTGTATCTACAATAAACACCATGTAGATTACCATTTATTTGGTGTGGATTTATTTCAACATTCCAGCTGTTTTTTCAACTTCTTGCTCACTCATGCACTGACAGAGCCAGAAAATCCTCACATGCAGTTCAGATTTCCCAATGAATAATTGAGAGGTTCAGAGGTCACATAATACTGGTAGTAAAATTGCAATTTGCCTTTAATCTTAATTAATTAAGAGGGGGGAAAAAAGCTTTCTTAAATACCAAAGATTGCTTGAAGATCTTAGTTTTCAACAAGCAGCATGAGGTGGTGATGGATACACGACTGGTAATTCTGGAACCATGGGGAGATCTGAAATTATCCTTCTCTGTGATCTGTTTATGGCTTTAGTTCTTTGGAGAGATTATTCTCCAGGTAATAATTAAGGTCAAGGTAGGGCTAGACTTGCAGGCTGGGCTGGGGAGTTGAGCTCAGCTCTGTTTGCTCTGCAGGGCTGTTTAGAGATGACAGAGGACAGAGACTTTAGTGCCTCGTGTTTTGGGGGTTGCCATGGCTTGGCTCTCTTCTGTTGAACTTTCAAATTCCATCCATTAACCAATTTTGCTGTATTTGCAATGGGCTTCCTTTGCACTGGCTCCAATAAATACCTTGCAGAGGGCACCCATCACTCAGTGTTCCTTCCACCGCCCTTGGAACATTCCTGATGGATTTGGTAACACTCCATGTACCTTTACTGCATTTCTTATTAGCTTTTGCTCATTCCTCTTGGTGTCCTTAAGTCTGGGGTCGATCTGCTGTGAGATCCTCTCTTCTATTAATGCAGCACTTGGGGAATCTTGACAGGCAGCTGCTTATTGCCATAGAAACCAGGTTTTCTTGCACTGATATTTTAGCTGTTGCAGCTTTTTAGTGAAATAAGTGGAATAGAGAAGTGCTGGAGGAAGAAGCAGAGCTTGTCTTTGGAGCTGTAGGAATGTGGAAGGTTTTTCCTCACTGTCACCAGCAGCATCTTTACTGGAGGCTTTATATATACTGTTTATATCTTTATTTTTTGGTTTTTTGGTTTTTTTTGTTTTTTTTTTCTGGGGGTGTATTCATATTCCTGTGGCCTGTGTCTTTCAGAGAACTGATACTGATTCAATGTTCTGTAGGAAGTTAGAGGAGACAAATGTCTCCCATTAGAAAAATCAGCTGACAGAGGGAATAGTGCAGCCCACCACAGACATCTGACAGTGGAGGAAGTTATTTTCCCCTGGACAGAAACAGGGCAGGTACCTCTCTGTATTTATAGCCAGAGAAATCTTTTAAAAGATTAAGTGCAATTGCAGGTTAATCACTGATAAGGTTGTAATGAAAGTAAAAGCAAATAAGCAGGTTTGGGGATTAGACTCAGGTCCAGAAAGAAATTGTAGGATAAATGGAAAGCCCAGTTAAATAGTGGTTAATTAGAAAGCTTGAAATAAAATTAAACACTTCAACCTTGAAACCTGCAAGACCTTAACCAGCAGGACACACTCCTAGTTTGGGAACAGTCTGAAACCCACTTTTTCTGTCTATATATATTTTTTTCCTTTGTGTAGCTCGGCTTTGAGTGACACTTGCATATAAATCTGTCTGAATCCCTTTTTCCTTCCCCTAAAATGGAGCTAATACAAGTCTGGTTTTCTCTGCTCTGAGCACACAGCTCCTTTTAAGTTCAGTAATGGTTCCACTGGGGTCAGCACCCTGAAAAAACACCAGACCACCTTTTGGAGAGGGGCCACACAGAGGTTCACAACCTATGGATGCCCATGACAGCCTCTGTTAGCAGCAGCTTAGGCTGAGCTCAGGCTCAGTGACCTTTCCCTTTCTCATCCTTTCCTCATTTAACTGTTCTGGTTTTGGGATGAAACTTGCCCACTTTGGTTCATGCCCTAGGGTGAATGTCTAAGGGGGATCTGTGCAGTATCAGTGAGCTGGCTTGGATCACCTGAAGAACTGAAGCCTAGAAACCTTTGCTCTTTCATGCTGTTTTCCCTGCTTTTACAAATCCCTCGATGCATGAGAAGAGCTGGAATTGGAACAGCTAAAGGCTCAAAACAGTTTTCTTGGATAAACTGGAGGAAATTTGAGAAGAAATGTAAACAACTGGAGAAGTGAGATAAATCAGGTTGTGGGGATGCCAGGGAGCACCCCTGCCAGTTCTGGGCTGTGACATCCTGGGGACAACCAGCGTGGCCCAGATGGCTTCACACGGTTTGCAGATGCTCATTTTGCAAACCTGAGCTCAGCAGGGCGATCCCTGCTCCCTGCCCAGCTCTCTTTGCCAGCAGTGGTGGGGAGGGCTGGCTCTGCCTCCCTCAGTGGGATTGCTGCTGGGGGCTGGGGGAGCACCCGGGGCATCCTGGAGCCCCCATGGATGATCTGGATGTGTCCCAGGTGAGCATCACGTGGATGGTCCGAATTTGCCCCATGGTGAGCATGACATCGCTGCCTCACGACGCTCTGCCTTAGCAATGAGCAGAGGAATGAAGACCAGCCGGACCAGTTCCTCACTGTAGATAAGAGGCTCTTTTGTGCTGCAGAAATGCCAATATCACGTGCAGATCCCTCCGCTGCCATGGTTACTGGCCACCGGCAGAGCCGCGGGCAGGCGAGAGGAGTCTGTGGCATTGACAGGGCTTCTGCTCCTCCCTTCACAGGGGAAACCCCATAAAAGCTGCATTCTGCCCCAAAAAGGAGGGGAGGTGGCTGCAGGGAGCCCTCTCCGCACCTGGCATCAGGATGATCAGAGCTTGCTGCCAATGGAGGCTCTGCCCTGCCGCTGGGCTTTGCACTCGGGGCTTTCTAAATTCCTCACTAATAGCCTGAGATATTACTAAAAAAATGAGAAAAGTAGTGCTGCGGCTTGGGTGGGCAGAGATCAGCTATGCCCCATTTCCTGTTTTTCTGGCATTAGGAACAGCTTGACCTCTTGGCACTCTTGCTTTTTGCACTAATGCTCTTCTCATTAAAGTGCTTTCCTGAACACTAATTAGGGCGGTTTTCCTTTTGTAAATTAGCCTGATACGATCTGTGTGTCTTGGCAGACACCCTCGGAGCAGGAACCCAGGGCTTTGCGTTTGATCGCTGTTTATTTTGCAAATCTCCCCAGTTTCAATGTTCTTAACTGCCCTCTAGAAAGTGCTGGCAGGTGGAGATTAATGGGAGGGAAATGGGGATTTCCAGCTGGCCTGCCTTGAGAAACAGGAGACTTTTTGGTGCTACAGGGGCCTTCCAGTTGCTGTGAGTTAATGGGGTGCTGTGGGCACAAAGAAGCTCCTTCCCATCCCATCTTGGCATCCTTGTGCAATGGAGCAGCAGGGCTGCAAGGAGAGGCACTGCCTGAACCAGCCTCTTAACAGGCAAGAGAAAAAAGAAAATCAAATTAAGGCATTCATTTTCTGCAGTTGAAGCGCTTCTTGTGACCACAGGAAATGCTCAGGCCCCAAAGCAACCCCAAACCCACCTAAAACTGGATGTCTGTGGGCAGAGGAAGTCCACCTGTCTGCCACTGCCCCCACATCGGTGGTGTCAGCAATTTGCTGTGACCAGTGGTGCTCAGGAGGGGATGGGCTTTAATCAGCTCTCAGTTAATGCACTGGCAGATGGGAACAGAGGGCACAGAGCTCTCTCTGTCCCTGGCCCAGATGGGATGGAGCCACAAGAGATGGGCTGAGAAATTCACTGGGGAAGGCAATGCTGGGTGCAGAAGCCATCCTCTGCCTTGGCTTGCTGGGGAGGCTGGAGCATCCCTGGGCAATGCCACCACCCTGTCTGCACCAGCACTGGGACATTTCTGGGACCAGGCACCATTAGGGACCATCTTTACAACAGCATTTACTGGTCCATAATCAGGGAAGAGGAGAACTGCAGGGGGGCTGCACTCAGGAACCCCTGAGGCTGAGACAGAGTCAACAAAGACTTTGATGAAAAGACAACGATTTTTCAATGCTGGTGTGCCAGCCCTGTGGCACCACGTGTGGGAAAGCACGGGGAAGGATCCCACCCCAGGCAGCTGCTGCCAGCCTCGGCCAGCCCAGCTCACTCCTGGTGCCTGAGAGGGGACCACGGACCATACCCAGAGCTCAGTGCCCCTTCCCAGCTGTGCTGAGCCATGCACACCCTGTGGGTGCTGGCAGGACTGTCAGTGCAGGGCTGGAGCAGCAGGAGAAGCAGGATGAAGGCTGTGGAGAGCATCCCTGCCCACGGCAAGGAGCGTGAGTGCCGCAGCCCCGAGGGCTTCTGCAGACCCATGGGCACCATGAGGAGACTCACCTGTGGAGGAGGATGCTTCCAGAAAAAGTGTCCAGCACAAGGGTTGGCCTGGATGGCTCCACAGGTGAGAGCAGTGGTGGGGGCTGGGGGCAAGCAGGGCATAGTCTGTGTCAAAATCAAAGGCTGGGGATGAAAACCAGCTCAATGCCTTTGCGTTAGAGTTGTTTTCATGGAACATCCCTGGGTGTTTGCACACAGGCTCTGTGTTTATTTTGCTGTTGCTCCCTAGGGGGTTAATTCAGCAGCACATTTTGTCTGGTGGGTTGAAGTTGAAGATAAGTGAATAGAGATGCCTGAGCCCCAGAGAGCCCTGGTCCCACCTCAGCTGGGATACTGAGTGCCCCAGCCATGCCTTGCTCCCACCTTGTGTACCATTTCCTTCTCCATCTCACCCTTATTGTTTCACCTGACGCCTCTCTTGGATCTGCAAACAGATGTGAAAGCCCAGGAAGGTTCACCTGGAGTTCCCAGCAAGCTGGCAGTTATTCCACCTCAGTCTGCATAAACCCTGCCTGCACTGCCAGCTTTCCCTTAATGTCTCCTTGTTTTTCCAGTTGTGAGTGATTACTGAAGGGATCCCCTGACAGAGGAGACTCAGGTTCACCCTTCACATCCCGTTCACCTCTAAGGCACATGCATGAAAATCTGGGTGTGGGTCTGCTCCTCTCCATGAGGAGGAATTAAATCAGCTCACACGGCGCCGGGCGCAGGCAGCAGAGAGAAGCGTGTGGCTCTTTAATATTCATTGGGTGTAGATGTAAAACTTTTCTGTTCTAAAATAGCCTTGCACAGCGCTGTGCTGCTCCTTCTTCCCTAAACCACAGCAGGAGGCTGGAATTCAGTCTTTCCTTTGCTTGTCTTCCCCAGTTTCCCCTGGCTCAGCCAGGAAGCAGAAGACCCTTTCAGGGTGTAAAGCCTGCTTTGAGGACAGATCCCAGCACTGTGGGTGCAGTTTGTAATTCTACAGTCTGCTGAGAAAGAATCTTTGAAGCCCCAACACAGGAACAAAAATTTTTCACTTTTGTTTTGAAACAGGATGGGTGGCTGTGGTAGTTATGCACCTATTTTTGTGTTAACAAGAAAATATAGTTTTTTTCTGTAAAATTTTGGCAGGTAGATTCATGGATCTCTTTGGTGACTCACTCTTAGCTGAGTGCAGTTTTCTTCATCCTCTCAATTGCACCTTAGAATTAAAAAAAAATAAAGTCTGGTCCCAGTTAGATCCATAATAATTAAATTACCATGAAATATCCTACAGTAAGTTAAACTAGAAATACCTCAGCCTTTTTCCTTGGTGAGTGGGAAGCTGTGATAGCATGGGGTGGGCTGGAATGCTCCAGCTCAGGGTAGATAAAAGTGGGAAGAGATCACCCAGCAGTGAGTGGAGGCAGTGGGAGCATTCCTCTGCAAATGGGGACTGGATGGAAATGGATTTGGTGCAATACAACAGACCCCTGGGCAGGGCAGGGCCGAGGCTGGGGTGAAGGATCTCTGCTGATGTCCCACTGCTGCTGTGGGGCTCCTGGCAGTGCAGTGAGAGCCCTGGGATATCCATTGTCCCCAGCGGGTGTCGGTGACCCTGGGAGGATCCTGTTTCCATCTCCCTGGTGCCAGAGCTGCAGAGCAGCATCGGTCCAGTATCCCGCACAGCCCAGCCCTGAGCCCGTGCCTGCGGAGCATCCCTGGGGCACACAAAGGTGACACGGAGCCAGCCAAGGACCCGAGGGGCCAGCGTGCTGTGCCCGTGCCGGGATGGACTCTCAGTGGGATTTTGCAGGCAGCTGGATATCGAGCAGGCAAAGCCAGTTAGCAGGAAAGCTGTTTAATGCCACCGTGAATATCCCACCTCGTTTGCATATTCATCCCTTTGTTGGGCGCAGCTCTCGCGATGCAGCCAGGATGCAGCTGAGCCCATCACTCATCACGTTATTTTCCTTTGCATGGCTGCATTTGCTTTATGACCACAGGGATATTTCCCTATTCCCTGCAGAGGCTCTCACTGATTTACCTCTGCCCATGCCCTAATCAGCTGGATGTTATTAGTGAGCCCTGCATTCCTCCAGCCCCTGCCCCAGCATAGCACAGCCATTTTTTACAGCCCCAAAACTCTATTCCCTAAATTATTCAGAATTACTGTGTTTGCTTCCTTCCTTCTCCAAAGACAAGCACTCTTTGGAGGGCACTAAAAATAAATGGGTTTGCTGAGAACTGAATCTGTTTCTTAAAGAGATGGCTCCCCTCCCTTCTGACTGTGCAGAGGAAAGCCTACCTTTGCACACCCTGTCACCAGTGTCACCCAGCCAGGGGAACAGGCTCAGTGTCATTGTGGGAGCTTGGCTTCAAGGAGAAAATGAGCGCCAGAAGTAGTAAAATTCTTAAAAGGTTCCAATTGCCCACCTGCAGCTTCTATCTTCAGACATTTCTTTAGTTAGAAAGAATTGCAGAAAGCACCCAAGGTCCCAAGTGGAGGGTCCTAAGGATGCCCTGTAAGCACTGGCTGGGGGAGTGCTGGTGGGCTCCTTCCAGAGCAGGAGGATCAGGATCTCCTCCTGGCATGCAGCCATCTGTCCAGTACAGCCAGAATTTTCATTTGCTGGTTGAAATAGCCGGGATGGAATTCACTTGGTGTCAAGCTGCTCCCTCTCTGGGTCTGCTCCAACCAGCAGGGGCATCCCCCAACCAGCAGAGAGGGTTTAGCCTCAGCAAGGACACCTCGTGCTTATTCTTAGCCTTGTTTCTAAGAAGTGCTTTATAAGCAGGAGCCTGTGTTGATTAATGCCATGAAACATTAATGACTTAGGAGGTGAGCTGCAGTCCTCCCACAGAGCAGCTCCCCACTCCCCAGCAGCCAGAGATGAGCCCAGCGCTGTTTTGTTTAGGCAAGGCACAGGCATTAAAGCCAAAACCAGGCTGTTCCTGAAGCCAGCTGAAAAATATGACAAAGACAAAAGGTAGGTGAAAGAGAAAAGGAGGCTGAGGTTTGGTTAGATGGTGTGCACTGCAGTCCGAGATAAGAAATTTGGAAGGGTGGAAGAGTCACCCACCCAACTGCTGCTACATCTCACCTGGCACTGCCCTGGCTGCCAGCACAGCAGAGGTTTTGTCTGCCTGAATGCAGCAGGTTGGAAAAAGTGTTGCTTTTCCCATTTGCTTGATATAGAGGAGATTTGCATGGGGACAGGCAGAGCTGAGCCAGGCATGCAGCAGCTCCCAGCTGGAGCGGCCAGATCCTTGGCTGTGGACAGGCTCTGGGCTGCCCTGGGCTGCCCAAACCCAGCCCAGCTGGCTCGAGGGGTTTGGCCAAGGTGCTGAGCTGCAGAGACACCACCACCAGCCGAAGCAGCATCCCAGTGTGTTGGATTTTGGCAGCAATCCTTGAAACACCCCTGCCTAGCTCCTGCTCTCCACCCAGTTCCACGCAACCCTATCGCAAGGATCAGAGCCTCGGGGTTGAATTAATGCAACTAGGGAGCTTTAAAATGAGTATTAAATTTCTCAGGAGCATGCAAAGACTTAATTAAAACTCCTGTCATTGTGTGAAATGGCAATGTAGGAATGTAGGAATGCAGGGGGCTCGTTCCTGCTTTGCAAAGCATTTCATGTCGGCTTGGCAAACCATGCCTCAGCAAAGCCGAGAAATCCCCTCACCTCCTCGAGGAGGAGCAGAATTAGAATAATGAGCTGGTTTATAATTAATTGTGCTCTGGGGACACGTTCTCACGCTGTCTGATGCTTCTGGTGGGAATTTTCTACAGGGAGCATCCCAACAGACAATAAGTTTCAGGTATCAGGTGTGCTCCCGCCTGCATTCCTAGACCAGGTTATCAGGTTGCTCCAAGGGAGAGTAGGAGGAGTTACATTTTTTCTGGCATTAGGGGGATTTTTTAGCTGTCTTACAGATGTAGGTTAAATATTTGCTCAGGGCAGAACAAACACCCAATACAAAGGGCCCCACTTGGTGATGTGTTTCGATCGCTGGAGCTTCCCTCCATCCAAGTAAAAGGCAAATTAACCTGCCTGACTTCACCGCACCACGGCAGCGATGCTTTCCAGCTACAGCACGGGCTGGGCTAAAAGCAGAGCCAAGGTCACTGTCCCCGGGCAGGGTGCCCAGTGGCGGGCTGGTGCTGTCTGCGCAGGGCAGATGTTTTAGCCCTGATGGTCATGGATGATTCGAGCCCTCCCGCTACCTGCTGGGTGCTGGCAGGAGGTGCGGCTGGCGGCCAGCCCTGCTCCTCCTTGCCGTTCCTCTGCCTGCCTGCAAAGCAGCATTTCTAAAAATACCTCCGGCGATGTCGTCAGCCGGTGCTCGCTCAGGTCACGGAGACGTGACAGCCAAGGAAAGGAGGATGGGAGCATCGCTGGGGGACCAGGCTGAGCTTATCCCAGGCAGTGTGGGTGAATCCCTGCAGAGAGGGGGGCACGAGCAGGGTCCCTGCTGCCTGCACAGGCTCCCATGTGTGCCCCCTGACCGCAGCCCCCCCGAATGTCCAGCAGCAAGTGGGCATCCCCTGGGATCCACAGTGCTCCCTTGAGCCAAACAGCATCACAGTGCAGGGACAGGGAACTGGTACCTGGCCAGCAGCGTGCAGGCAGAGCAATCCCACTTCTGGATTCCTGGAGAGGCTGTTCCTGGTGTGCTGGGCCTGCCAGAGAGCCATGCTGTCCTTGCCCAAAACAGCCCAGCAGCTGGGAGGGGTGGGTTTTGTAGTGCTCACAGGTGACTGTTTGAATAGGGCTGTTGGCACAGAACCCTTCCTGCATCTCAGATTTTGCTCCATGCTTATTCATTGAGTTATTCTTCTAAACTGGGGAATTCATGCATGTGCCTGCTTAATGTAGACTTACTTGATGTAATTGATACAACTTATGTGCTTTGCATAATTGCAATACCATTAAAAACCTGAAGCATTCAAAAGCCAGGAAATTATTTACCAGTTAAAGTAAATTACATAAACATTTATTTTACTCTTTACAGCTCATAAATGAAGTCAGCGATGATATGGCTTTACAGTTGCTATCAGAAAGGGGAAAGTAACTTTCTGTGTGTCAATATTATCCCAAACCAGCCTCAGGAGCTGCACAGATAATGGGTTACTCATGCAAATTAGACACTGCTTAGGGCCCCTATGGGTAAATGTATGTACATATGGATGTGTGTCTATAGGCATACACACCTCTATCCATCCATGCCAGGATCCATGCTGGGAATGCCAATAAAGCTCGGATGAAGGGGGGACAGGGGGGGAAGCTTTCACTGGCTGCAGGGGAATGGCAAACGCAGTGCAGAGCTGGAGGCAGCTGCCAGGCCAGAATGGCATTGGCTTCTCAGGGGCAAGTCTCTGTGCCAGGGGCATGGGGACATGGAGGTGACCTTTCACAGCCCCCTCTCTCTGGGGTGAGTGTCTAGAGCAGCTTGTCCCCCCCCACACAAGCGACTCCCTGTCACCTCTCACCATGTGGCTGGCTGGTGACAGGGAGTGGAGCAGTGTCTCCTGGGGGGTCTCTGAGGACATCCAAGAGGGACAGGCCAGGATGAAGAGACAAGGCTGAATCCTGCTCCAAACCTGGCCAGGAGTGAGCAAAAGGCTGGGACTGAGTGTGGTGAGAGGAGGTGGAGAACACACGTGGTCTGAGGGGAGCACAGCACAGGGCTGGCATCAAACCCTCCTTTCCCAAGGGATACCACTCCGGCATTCCCAGACCCACGTGGGACACAGGTCAGCCTGCCATCCGGCGGATGTGAGCCATGGGCACAGGGCTGCCACCACCAAGGATGCCAAGTTCAGCTTTGTTATGGGGAATATCCGGTACTGCCAGTTCATTACCGTGAACAAGTCATGAGTGACTCGTGTCAGCCAAACCAGCCATTACTGTGAGGGCTGCGTGTGCAATACAGGGAGGTAGATACAAATCACACCCTAAAAATGCATGTATATTATATTTAAAGTAGGATTTTCTGTTGCCTTTCCAACACCAGGGCTTTTGTAGAGGTCTTGGCACATGAGGCTGTTTTCTCCATGCCTCTGGGTTAGAAAAAGGTTGTTTTTCATGTGATATCTGTGTCCCTGGGCCCTATGAACCTGGGGTGCCAGCTGGCATTGCTCCCAGTGGATGTTTGGGAGCGGTGGGGATGTGACAGAATGTGAGGAGGCCATAGTTTGGGTAGGCGGGTCCTTGTTGTGTAGGACATCAGCGCCACTGTCCCCATGGTCCCCCAGGGTCCCCGTGATGAGTGATGCCAGGAGGGGTGCACATGTGGGGGTCAGTTATACTGGGACTCTCTGAAGAGTACCGGGCTTGGGGTGGGAATGGCAGAGACACACGGGGAGTACCCGGGACACACCGGGAGCCCCCAGCGCTATAGCAAGGGAGGGTCAGGGGAGCACGGTGGGGCGGGCCGCCCTGGGAAGGGCACGGGGAGCACCGGGGCTCCCTGCGCTTCCAGGGCTCCGGCCAGAGGGGCCGGGGTGCCCCGGGAACGCACCGGGAGCTTTCCGCAGCCGGGCTAGGCCGCCCCTCCAGAGCCCCGCGCTCCCGGAGTCGCCGCCGCTGCCCGGTGCGGGAAGGGGAGCCCCGCCTCCGCCGCCCGTCGGGGGTTTCACGCGTTTCCGTGGCAACGAGTGCGGGGCGGAGCTCGGCGCTTCCGTTACCGAAGTGCCCGGGAAGGAGGGGACTGGCCGGGGCCGTGCAGGGTGCCCTGCTGCTGTCGCCGCCCCGCGCCCGGTGAGTGGCCCCGCGGGACAACTCCGGCACCGCCGGCACCGGGGAACCGGGCTGGACCGGGCAGGACGGGGGCTCCCTTTGTCTGCGGGCTGGGAGCGCTGACACGGAGCGCCCGGGGCGCGGCGAGAGCGCGGCTCCCCGTTAGCCCGCGGCGGGCGGCGCCACCGGGACCGGCACCGGGGCTGCGCGGAGCGGGGCTGCGCCTCCTGCACCGGCACCGGGACCGCCCCGCTGTGGGTCCCGCCCGCCCGGAGCCGCCGGTCGGGAGAACAAGGGACCCTACGGTGGGCTGGGCGGCTCCGCGTCCTGTTCCCCGCCGAACGCGGCCCCGGTGAGGAGCGGCGAGTGCGGAGCGGTGTGCGCGGATCGGTGCGGAGGGAGCGGAGCGGTGCAGTGCTGGGCGGTGTGCGCGGAGCGGAGCGGGCGGTGCCGTGCAGGGCATTGTGTGCGCTGAGATGCGGTGGGTGCGGTGCCGCCCGGCTGCGGGGCTGCCCGTGGTCTCGAGTTCCTAACTCCCTAAAGTCAGCCCCAGCCCGAGGTTAGGAGGGGCCTGGAGAGGCTTCAGGAATGAGTAAATTAATTACAGACACCGTTTATGTCACATCCGCTGGGAGCACGGAGGGAGCCCGGGGCTGTCGCCTTTTCGGGAGCAAAAAACGGGATTGATGCAACTTCCTGCGGGTTTCGGGAGTCGGAGCTGGTGTTACCGTCGTGCCTTGCTCCAAAACGTCCCACTGGGATTTACAGCTGGACACTGAGACCGGCTGAGATGTCCGTCCTTGCGCTTCTCCGCAGAGGTGCTGCTGCACTCGGGACCCCCGTGCCATGATCACATCCCGCAGCGCCTGGCACCTGGGATCCGGGCCCTCCGCCGGAGCCGCCTGGAAGACCAAGGACCTTGTCCCGGACGGTGAGTACAGCACGGTGGCTTGTCCTTGCCCCTTGGGGCTCAGCCTGCTGCACTCACGCCCTGCTCACTGGGGGAGGAGAGGCTGGGAACAGGCCAGCCTGCATTTTTCACATTTCTTTCGGATGAAGGTCAAGATTTGAGAAACGGGCACTCAGAAGCAGGGAAAAGCTCTGGGCAGCCTGCTGGTGAGAAGAGAGGGCTGCCTCCATCTCCCTGCTGGCCCTTCCAAGTGGGAAACTTAGGGAGAAAGGTTAAAATTTAACATGTAAGATAGAAAACAGAGTGATCTGCATGGCAGGGTGAATGCAGGCCCTTTGCCTCTTCCCAGCCTTGGCTCCTTGGAAAGGCTTCTTGTCCCTCTCTGGCGCATGGACCCCATGGGTGAGTTTAGTTGGAGTTTGCTCTGTGGAGGCTGAGCTGCCTTGCAGACAGGCGGGCAGCTGCCTGCCCCAACCTGCAGCCGCTTGCTGGGAAACAACCCTTCCCACTTCCCTCACCAGTGGTGCTGAATGGGGCTTGGCAAAGGGGGAGGCTGAACCCCCCTATTTGAACTTCTTTTGCTCTTGGCTTCAGCATTTGCCTTCATCCCTCTTTGCTGGCAGCCACTTCTCTGGGCACAACTTCTCTGGCACTCAGGCCAGTCCAGCCAAATGCTGGTTGGCCCCAAAGCCTCCAAAACCAGGGTTTTCAGCTCTTTCTCTGCCCAACGGCTGCTGCTGCCCGTGCCGGGATGGGGAGCTCATCGCCTGTTATCCAGCACTTTGGAAACGCTCAATTTTCATGGCCTGTGCAAAATGTCATGGATAATTAGAAGCTGGGAAGAAGTCCAGAGTGATGGACTAACTTAATAAGGGCACATCTCCCTCTGGACATTGGTTCCACCTTTGGCCCAACTTCCTCTGTGTGGTTTTAGGGGGGAAAAGGCTGCATTATTGAGGTTTGATTTGTGAGCGATTGATTTTTTTCCCTGCCAGCTGGAGGAGAGATTTGGGCACCCGCAATGGTGGCAGCATTTATGGCAGACAGGTGGGGGGGCACAGGGTCCCCAAATGGGATGTAGCCCTTGCCAGCTGCTTTCCCTGTAGCAGAGGGGGACAGCCAGGGGAGAAGGCTCCTTGAGTTGATGTTTCCTTCTGTGTGGCTCAGCAGGACAGGGAAGTGCTGTCCTGGCTGCTTTTGGGTTTGGCTGCCTGACAAATGAAGGAAATATTTGGGGGCAGTGGGGGGAGGTGACGCCGTCAGGGTCCGTCTGTCTGGTTTTGGTGATGCAAGCTGGCTTTGGCAGCTTTTCCGAGACAGGATCGTAGGAAGTGGAGGAGCTTGGCAAGGGGTAGAGCTGGGATATCCCTGGTGGGGACACAGATCTGGTCCTGCCGAGGCCAGACGGAAGCTACACCCTGAATTCTCATTACTAGTCATTGGCAACCAGTCTCCGCCCCCTGGAGGGCTAATTTTTCTAATTAACATAATTAACATTTTTAATAAAAGTCATGTGCTGTCTCTGCCACGCCGTGTGGTGGCGGCAGCAGGGAGGAGGAGGAGGAGGAGGAGGAGGAGGAGGTGGGTTTGCTGAGCTGGCCGAAGGCTGTGTCTGTGCTGGGCTCCCAGGTGGATCCAGTGATGCTCTTTGCTCCATCTCAGGCCGTGGGCAGGACAGGCTCGGCGCTGGGGGCGGAGCAGGCGCCTCTCCCCGGGCTCCTCTGCTCCCTGCACTGCTTCAACATAAAATCCTCAGCGTGAGCTGGCCGGACTCTGCAAACCCCCGTGGTCTCTACCGGGCACTCCAGGTGAGGAACGCTGAGCCAGCCATGGGATGTATTGGGAGGGCAATTTTAGGGTGATGGGGAGGATGCCTTGCTGCACCCATCTGGGCCATCCAGGTGTTAGCCAACTTGTTCCCTCCTTCAGCACAACCAGTTTGTGTCTGGACCCCAGCAGCGTGTACCTCACGCAGAGCTGCTGCCTGGGTGGAGAGGGAAAAGCATCTCTGGGGAGTGAAAAGGCATCAATGGGAACAGTGTTCATAACAGAATAGCATTTTCTGGGTCACTTATGGGTCATGCTGGCAGGAGAGATCAAGGCAGAGGTGTGATAAGAAAATGCAGTGCCGTGAGGTGGTGTTTGCCAGTGGGATGGAGGAGAAGGAGGTGGAAGGGTGTCACGGCCAGGGACAGTGTCGGGACACCACATACTGGTGTAGCTGCCACGAGTTCATTCCAGGCTTCAGGCAAATCATTCAAATTCCCCTTCTTTGAAAAGAAGGAAAACACCTTATCACACACCAGCCTCAATGAATTCCCTTCGGCAAAACCCCTCTGGAGTCTCAGATGCAGAGGCACCGCAGACACGCGGCTTCTCCAGGAGGATGCCGCCGCCTCCTTCCAAATTATTCCCAAATTACTGGCATCTACCGACTATCTGCCCCTCTGCTGGAGTGAGGTTTCCCCAGCATCACTGGCCTGTGGGGTGATGCCACAGGCTCTGAGATAAGATTTAAGAAAGAAAAGGCATTATTGAGCAGGGTGAGGTTGGCTGATCATCCCCTTTTGAAAGCAGCCTTATGAAAGCTCCTTTCAGATTTCTTCTGATTTTTTGGACCTCCATCCCACAGGGCATGAGCCATGCCTCCAAGTCAGTCTCTTTCTTTTTAAGGCCATAGGGAGACAAATAGGAAATATTCAGTATAGCTGTGTGGCCAATCTGAGCAAAGTTTTTTCTGTAGAGAACTAAAACCATGATAAGTTCATTGTGTCAGCTTCTTGGAGGGAGGGTCTCCCCAAGATCCGCTGCTCTGTCTTCTGCACTTCCCGCCCTGCTCGCTCCTCCTGGCCAGCCCTGGGAAGTGCCAACTGCTGGCACCGTGTCCAGCCCGGTGTGGGCGGTCGCTGTCTCAGCTCCCTGACCTGTTTCTGCCACAGGCCCTGCGGGACACGACGTGCAAGCGGCGGGAGGAGCCGCGGCACCAGGCCCCGACCCCGGCCACGGAGGAGCCGCCCGCAGCCCCCCGTGAGCCAGCGGCAGTGCAGGCAGCCTCCACCATGAACCTGGAGAAAGCAGGTGAGGGGAGAGCAGGGTTGCAGTGCTGGGTGCTCAGGAAGAGGGATGGGATGGGATGGGATGGGATGGGATGAGGGCTTGGTATCTGCCAGTGGGTATCGAGGAAACCTCTCCTCTTTTGGGGTGCATGTAGATGTGTGGCTGTGCTCACTGTGGGAACGGGGCACAGGAGAAATCCAACACCAACCAGCTGCTGGCTGCTGATAGGGACTGATGAATTATTGAGCTGGGTGAACAGAGCAGGTGAGCTCTGATGAGCCCGCTGCTGTTTCCTCTTTCTTAAGGAAAATGTAACGTGTGTGGAAACGCTTGCAGCATGCGTGGCTGTGCCAGGATGGGGAAATCCCAAAGTCCCAGAGTTTCCTGTCTTTTTCCGTCAGGACTGAATTGTGTGAGCTTGTTAGGGCACATCTTGGGAGCTGCTCCTTGCCTGGTCCCCAGCTGCATCCCAGAGCAGCTCCTGAGGTGGGGTAGTGGCTGGGAAGGGGCAGGGATGCAGGAGAAAGGAAGTCAGGGTCTAATTGGCAGTGGTTAGAGGGCAGAGCTGAGGAGCAGGTGTCTTTCCAAATGGCTTTCTGAATTTTGCAAATTTCTGCATTTTGGAAAGCAGGAGGGTCACTGTGCACCCTGCCTGCCACACTCAGATCACGCATGGCCATCAGCACATCTGCCCAGGGGGAGATGTGACACAGAGCTGGTCAGCATCTCCTCTCCCATGGATGCTGTCACAGGAAGAAGGTGCTGGAGTGTGGAGCAAGGCATGATCTGTGGGGATTTTCCTGCCTGGCACTTTCACTCGCAGCTGAGTGTTGCAGCTCTCAACCTGGCTCTGCCTTGGGTCTCAGCCCAGGATTAGTGAGAATGATGTGTGCAGGCGTGCATTGTGTCCACAGGAGCCTGGTGCTTCCTGGAATTTTGTCTCACCCCTGCACACTCCCCAGGGGATGAAAGCTGGCCTTCCTGACAACTTTGGAGATTTCGGGGTGGGATTTTTCTTTTTTGTTTGGGTTTTTTGTGTGTTGGTTTTAAAGAGAAGATCACGGTCCTCTGCCTGAGCTGGGCTGAGCTTTAAGCATGGAAAGAAAGAAAAGCTAGCACCTGACAGTGCTGTTTTGGGGTATCCAACCCATGGCAGGAAGACAAAACCTGTTGGTCACTTCTGCAACCACTGCTGGATAAGTCCCAGGGCGTGCAGTCAGCAGCAGGGTTGGGGTTTGGTCCCAGCATTTCATTTTTTGCAGGTTACACTGCCTCCTTAACTCCATTTAGGGGTAGAAAATCTGACTCACAGACAAAAAAGTCTCTCTTTTTCCACCCAGGACATTTCCCATGAAGCAGGCAGCATTTTCCTGCAGGCAGCACAATGATTCCCAGCACCAGCTCCTGCCTGTGAAACCTCAGGTTTCTGGTGGCAGCAGCTGAAATCCACGGCAGGCAGGAAAGGGCGCCGGGCAGCCGGGATCCTGACCGTCAGTCCTGCCGCCTCATCCCACACTGGGAATGAGTCACGCCAGCTCATTGCTTCTTGGGAACTACCAGGTCATTTGGTAGGCTCTGATGTACGGCCAGGTTGGCTTCTGTCAGCACTGGTGGCTCTATTAACATGCAGAAAGTGATGTTTAAAATAATACTAGGAAGGTTAGAAAGCCAAACACACAAGGATTAGGCAATATGGCCATTCAGGGTACCTGTATAATTTAAATTTTGCTTCCATTATGTTTGTGTGTAATGACGCAGACTTTAATGACATGATCACACACTGCTTTTCCACGGGCACCTGCTCATTCAGAAGAAAGGGTGCCGGGGTGAATCAGCGTCCTGCTGAGGGCGGTTGTTATCTGAGCGAGGTAGCAGCATTTCAGTGTGTGATGGGGCTGGGTCACAGTGTGCTGGTGTGGGAAGGTGCTCTGTGCTGTGGCCTGGGATGCTCTGCTGGCAGCAGCAGATCCCTCTGGCTCCCAGCCAGCTGGACCCCACTGTTAGCCTGGCCTGCTCTGGTGAGCACCTTGGCGCTCAGGATGCGCCTCTGACACGTCACTGCACTCTCTGGCACCTGTGCAAGTCCAGTTTCCTGCGTTCCCATCTGCAGCTCAACCCCTGGGGACTCTCCATGGCTGGCATTCTGCTCTCCAGTGAGGTGACTGTGTCCTGACCAGCTCCATCTTTGCTCATGCTGCAGGAGGGAGGCTCTGCGGTGGAAAACGTGCCAGCCTGGCCACGGCCCGGCCCTTCCCCGTGATCCAGGAGGTGATGGCCTCCATGGCACATCTGCAGAAGGAGAAGCTGCGGCTGCAGGAGGAGCTGCTGGAGCTGCAGGAGAAGCTCGCTGCCCAGGAGAACAACGAGCTCTCCCTCTCTCTCCAGCTGCAAGGCCAGGTATGTAGGGGACAAGGTGATACAAAGGGGTCCATCAGGGCAGGCTGTGGCTTGGCTGGAGCTCTGTGGCAGTGAGTGCTTGCACTTGGAAGGAGTGTAGGATCTCCATCATTGAGCATCTTCTTCGCTGGGTGCTCCTGAGCACCAGCTTTGGCTGTGCCTCCTTTGGGATGCTTGCAGTCCCCAGTGACACCGCAATAGTGCTGACAAGGCTGTGTGGCTCTGTTGATATGACATGGCCAGGAGGGCTTTGGGCATCAGGATGCAGCTCTGCACCAGTCATTCATCCATCCAGCACAGGACAGCTGCTGTGGGGTCAGCTTGTTAGACTGACCAAGCAGTTTAATTTTAGTGACTTTCAGCAGGTGGAAAGTGAATGTGAAGGCACAGAATTGTCTGATGAAGGGACAGGTTTTGTCCACTGTGACACGCTCCCCCAAAACCACCTCCTGCACTGATGCAGGCACATCCTCAGCACAAGTGCTTGGGTCGTCTCAGGGACATGGAAATTTTGGCTGCTCGTAAAGAGATTTGCATGTGGCTGTTGTGGAAGCTGTTGCAGTCAGGTTCTGCTTGTTCCACGGGTGTCAAAAGGAGGAGGTAATTGTCCTGCATTTGGCTGGCATGCTCTGCATGACACAAGCGTGAGCGCAGCGGGATCTGGCCCTGCGCTCGCCAGTTCGGCAGCAGGCGCAGCCGGCACCGGCCGGAGTGAAGAGCTGGCCCAAACTTCCAAAGCTTTGGGATGGCCGGGCCACGGCTCGAGCCAGATCCAGCTGCCAAGGAGTCCCTGTCACGTCCAGAGAGCAGGATGCAGCTGGAGATGCCTGAGCAGGTAGGGGAAGGAGGAACGTTGACGTTTCTGGGCGCCACAGCACAGGGAATGGTGGGCAGGCTGCGGCGTGTGCGCCGACTGATTGGGCTGGCGGCTTTCCCGGAACAAGCCACGACTCTTTTCTTCTCAGTACCTCCCCTCCCTTAAAAATACTTATAAAAGTAACTTAATAATCTCCCTCAGTGGATATGGAAATGGGGTTTTCCCACTCAGGCGCTCGGCGCTCGCTCGGCCCCCAGCCAGAGCCAGGGAGATTTGCTGTGGAAGGAGGGGGATCCCGATCCTGGCTGGGAGCAGCCGCCGTTCCCCACCTGTAGCTGGGGTGCTCCAGCTTCCAGCTGTGCCAAATACAGGGCACATAGAGGGGCTGCCCACCCTGCTGCCATCTCTGCAAGGGCGTGGCTGAATAATTTACCAGATTAATTACAGCCCCATGTCAGCACATCTGCATTGGTTATTAATCAGCAGTTCCTAAATTATGGTCCATGGAGAGCCAGTTGCTGGCTGGTTATTGGGATGGGGCAATATCCAGGCGTGTCCCAGAGAGGGCTTTGGCGGTTTTCTGAAGTGGGGAAAGTGGGAGCTGGGCTAGGATCTGGGGGATGGTGGTCAAGTGAGGGACAGAGCAGGTGGGTAAATCTCACTATGACACAGTCCATGAGACTGCTGGCTTCACCAAGCAATCACTGCTGCTGTTTATTCCAATAACTGCAGATTTTGGGAGAACTTCACTGGTCTCTGCACAAAAAAATGTTGAAAATTTTTGAGATCCACCTGGTCTTGCAGGGAGGGCAGCCTGGTTACATGAGATGGACAGATGCCCAGATGGGGGTTGATGGAGAGCATCATCCCATGGGACTCAGACATGTGGTCTTCTTGAAGAGCTCTTGCTCCTCTTTGTACCAAGATAACTTTCCTAGAAAGAAAAATAGAGAAGGTAGAGCAAAGCTGGTTGTGAGGGCAGGACAAGGCACTTCTGACTCTTCAAACACAGTTATGGATGGGTTTGTTTTTTCCCTTCTCCAAAGATGATGCCTTTTTATTTTTTTAATAATGGTTTCTGCTAGTGCTCAACATGGACAAATTATACCCATGGTTGAACAAGGTCAAAGCAAAGCTTTCATTAATGCTCATTTTAATCAGCTCGTGTGAATCAGGCGCTCAGAGCCAGGTGGAAAATTAAAGCATAACAAAAGTGTGAGCCAGACTGGACGTTGGTGGCTGGGGCGGCACCGCAGGGTCTCCTCCAAAAGCTGCTGAGGTGCCTCGTGGTTAACCTGGTCTGTGTTGACAGGTGGAAACTCTGAAGGCAAAGCTCCTGGAGCAGGCACAGGAGATCAGCCGGCTGCGCTCGGAGCTGGTGAGCTGCCACTGGGATGGGACTGAGCCACCCTTGCCCTGAGGGACGCTGGAGCTCTGGGTCACTGAGCAGGAAGAGGGAACACAGGGTGGGCGGAGATGGATTAAACCTCCCCAGGGTCACAGTTTGCACCGTGCAGGTCAAGAGACACTGAGGAACAAAAGTGTGGGATTTTTTGTCCAATGCAATGTGGCACTGGTTGCTGTCACCCGTGGTGGGAAGTGAAAGCCCTTCTGTGGGTTGGGACTTGCTGGGGGCAGCAGGAGGCTCATCAGTGCAGCAGGCTGAGTGATTCCCAAAGGGCAGGCAGGGACTCCCTGGGAATGGCACACTGGGGGCTGTTTCATACAGTGGGCTGGGGGATCCATTAGGGCAGCAGGCTGGGGCTCCCTGGGGTGCATGGAGATTCCATGTCCTCTCCCATCCACTCCCGGCTCAGGGTGGCACGGATGCAGAGAAGCACCGGGACCTGCTGGCGGCAGAGAACGAGCGCCTGCGGCAGGAGATGAAAGCGTTGGAGGGGGAGCTGCGGGAGCTGCAGCGGCAGCAGCAGGCACCATGCCACGACTGCCCCCACCTGCAGGTGAGTCGCCGGTGGTGGCAGTGGTGGTGGCAGGGTGATGGGCACCTATGGGTGACACGGGCCTGGCTGCCTGTCCTTCACCAGGAGAACGCCGAGCTGCAGGAGCAGCTGTCCCAGCTGCAGCGGGAGGCAGAGGAGACGCGGGCCAAGCTGGTGGAGCTGGACCTGGAGGTGCAGCAGAAGACAAACCGCCTGGCTGAGGTGGAGCTGCGGCTCAAGGACTCCCTGGCTGAAAGAGCCGAGGAGGAGGAGCGGCTCAGCCGGCGGCTGCGGGACAGCCAGGAGACCATTGCCAGCCTCAAGTCCCAGCCCCAGCAGATCAAGGTGAGCTCTCCATTTTTCCTGGTTGGGCTGGATGCCTTACAGTGCCTGGTAGGTGCCCTGCAAGTGCCACCTGTGTCTCTGCCCTGAGCACATCAGCACAGCACCATGATTTCCTAAATTATCTCCCTCTGGGCCAGCAACAGCTCCATCCCAGGCCCTTCAGGTGCTGTTTCCCCAGCACACCCCATCTGTGGGTGCTTTCCCCTGCAGTACATCATCAAGACGGTGGAGGTGGAGTCAGCCAAGGTAAAACAAGCCCTGTGCGAGACCCAGTCCCGAAACCAGTACCTGCAGGAGCAGGTGGGGATGCAGAAGCAGGTGCTGAAGGAGATGGAGCAGCAGCTGCAGAGCTCCCAGAAGACGGAGGCTCAACTCCGAGCTCAGGTCTGAGTGTGATAGGTGTAAATCAGAGCTCCCCCCACATTCTCTGCCTGCCTGGTACTTGCCAGGTAACCCGGTGTGGCAGCAGGTGGGCACTCACTCATTGTCATCCCCCACTTGCTCCTCTCCCAGATCATGATGTACGAGGCTGAGCTGGAGCGAGCCCATGGTCAGATGCTGGAGGAGATGCAGGCGATGGAGGACGAGAAGAACCACGCCATTGAAGAGGCATTTTCCCGCGCCCAGGTGGAGATGAAGGCGGTGCATGAGAACCTGGCAGGTGAGGAGGGTGCAGGGGGCTGGCAGGGTTGCCTGACTGGTGTTGGGGTGTCATCATCTGCCCCTCACCCTGCCTCGTGCCTGCAGGTGTCCGGACCAACCTGCTGACGCTGCAGCCGGCGCTGCGCACCCTCACCCATGACTACAACAGCCTGAAGCGTCAGGTCCGCGACTTCCCCCTGCTTCTCCAGGAGACACTGCGCAGCGCCAGGGCTGAGGTGAGCCCCCCCGGGACCACCACCCAGCCTCCCTCCATGCGGGGTGGAGGTGCTGGGGAGTCATTGAGCCTCTGGTCTCCACTGTCCCCAGATCAGCCAGGCCATCGAGGAGGTGCACAGCACCAACCGGGAGCTGCTACGCAAGTACCGGCGGGAGCTGCAGCTCCGCAAGAAGTGTCACAATGAGCTGGTGCGGCTCAAAGGTGTGCAGGGTGTGGTGTCCCAGAGGGGACACAGGAGAGTCCCCATAAGGTGGTTGGGTTGGCTGCAGGATGCTTCAGCCCACCCTGTGTTTGATGGCTGACTCCCTGCTTCTCTCCTCCAAGGAAACATCCGTGTTTTTGGGCGAGTCCGCCCCATCACAAAAGAGGACGGGGAGGGCCCTGAGGCAGCAAACGCTGTGACCTTTGATGCTGACGATGACGCTGTCCTGCACCTCCTGCACAAGGGGAAGCAGGTGTCCTTTGAGCTGGATAAGGTGTTCCCCCCACAAGCATCCCAGGAGGAGGTGGGTGCTACCGTCCACTGCTGATGTGAGAGGGGGAGGCAGCCACCTTCCCCTCACTCTCCCCTGTCTCCCCCAGGTGTTTCAGGAGGTTCAAGCCCTGGTCACCTCCTGCATTGATGGCTACAATGTCTGCATCTTTGCCTATGGGCAGACAGGGGCAGGAAAAACCTACACGATGGAGGTGAGTTTGCTTGGCTTTGTTTCCATTTTCTCCCTTGGCTTCCCACCCTCCAGTGCCCAGTCTCCATCACCCAGACTGGTGGCCAGCTCAGAGCTGGTGTGCACCGGTGATGGTCACTGCTGCTCCACAACATCCCCCTGGGCTTTGCTTCTCCTCAGAAAAAAATACAGAATAAAATGCCAAAGTGTGTTTTTTTCCCTGTTTGTCACCTCAATCCTTCAGGGGACGGCAGCAAACCCAGGGATCAACCAGCGGGCCCTGCAGCTCCTCTTCTCCGAGGTGCGGGGCAAAGCGGCTGACTGGGACTACACCATCACTGTCAGCGCCGCTGAGATCTACAATGAGGCACTCAGGTATGGGGATGGGCAAGAAGCTTTTTTTGGACATCACCCCATGCTGCTCTCCCCCACATCCCTTCACCCCTTCCTAGGCCTCACAGTTTGTCTCAGGGTCCTGGGCATGCATTTGGCCGTGCAAGGATTTATTTTTAATTTATTTGGTGCACACCGCCCTTCCCATGAGCTCCATCGCTTACACAGGCTCCCAGCTGTGCCATCACTCCCACTTTCTGGCCCTGATGCAGCGGTGGGGGCATCCCCTTCTCCCCCCTTTCCCTGCCCATGGACACTATATTTAGGAATTTGTAACTGGGAGCTGAAAGCATGGGAAGTATTTTCCTTCCTAGTCCAGCCACAGGAGGGGAGGAGCCTGGGTGCTCATCCATGAGAATAACTGGGAGCAGGGATGGGAGCGGGGTCTGAGCTGGGTGAGAGGAGGCACATGGGAGCCAAGAGAGTTGAGGTCTATAAATAGGATGTGCAGCTTTCTCAGGGAGAGATGGCTGCTCTGGCAGTGTTGGCACACAGCCCTGAGCCACGGAATGGATGCCAGCACTCCCTTGGGATGGGAATGATAACGAGTGTCCCTTTGCCCAGGGACTTGCTGGGGAAGGAGCCACAGGAGAAACTGGAGATCAAGCTGTGCCCTGATGGCAGCGGGCAGCTCTACGTGCCCGGGCTCACCGAGTTCAGGGTGCAGAGCGTGGAGGACATCAACAAGGTGTGGGGAGATGGGGGCAGCGGGCACAGGAGGGTGGCAGCAGGGGTGCAGTGAACTGGGGAGGAGTCTTTGGTGTGTAACTCCTGGATTTGGGAGCATTTCTGAAGCCATGGGGAGCAACAGGGACCAAAATAGGTCCCTGGGTGTGATGTGACGGTCACTGTCCCATGGGATGAGCCACAGGGGGTTAAAAATAAAAGCGTGGGGCCTAGAGAGTTCCTGAGGGATTAGTGGGGTGCGGCTGTCACCGCAGTGCCCTGCCTGTCACCCCCTGCCTTTGGTGCATCACCCAGGCTGAGACCTGACAGCAGTCATTACCCTGATGGGCCAGGCACTCTGTGGGGGCTGATGCTCGGGTTACATCCCTTGTCATCCCTGGATCACAGGGGATTTGTGGTGGGACTGAGGCAGGCTGGCCTCACCCCCTCAACTCCTCGGGCTCCCCCAGGTCTTTGAGTTTGGCCACATCAAGCGGGTGACAGAGTGCACCAACCTGAACGAGCACAGCTCTCGCTCCCACGCCCTCCTCATCGTCACCGTCCGTGGCCTGGACCGCAGCACGGGGCTCCGCACCACAGGTGGGTGTCACACAGCAAACCCTCACCAAGGCACCTGGGCTGTGGCATCCCAGGGGTCTGTAGGGCTGGGTGCTGATTGCCAGCGGTGGGGTTTGGCTGTGTGTCCTCAGGGAAGCTGAACCTGGTGGACCTGGCAGGCTCGGAGCGGGTCGGGCGGTCGGGCGCGGAGGGCAGCCGGCTCCGCGAGGCACAGCACATCAACAAGTCCCTGTCGGCGCTGGGTGATGTCATCTACGCCCTGCGCTCCCGCCAGGGCCACGTGCCCTTCCGCAACTCCAAGCTGACCTACCTACTGCAGGACTCGCTCAGCGGTGACAGCAAGACCCTCATGATGGTGCAGGTAGGGGCTGGGCACCGGTGCCTGTATGCCCACAGCCAGTCACTGATTTCTGAGCCCCTCCTCGCCCCAGTGCTAAGGCAGGTGGGAGGGAGGCTGGAATCAAGGGATGGGGCTCACCCATGGGTGAGCACTCTGCAATCATGGTGCCAGTGGCAGCTCTTTTCCTGTCTCTGCACCCTAGACAAGGCCAAGGAATGGGGAATTAACTCAGAGGTCCACGATCCTGCCCTCCCTGCCTGCACATGGATGCTATCCCTATGGGCAGCATTATACAGTCTCTTTGTATATTGTCATCTCCCCATCCCCTCTTTTTCTGGGAGGATTTTAAGCTCTGGTAGCTTCTCCACCCCTGCCCTGTGACCCCCCCCCACTCCCAGCTGCTGGCACCCACACTGAGACCCCCAGGGGGGGCTGCCTGAGCCCCTGCACCTGCCATAGCTATTCCTGGCTGCTCCTCGCACTGGGGCAGTTGGTGACAGGGAATCCAGCTGGCTCAGACACTGGCTCAGGCGTGGATGGACAGGGCTAGCCTGGGAGGGGCAGGTTAATAATAGCATCTCACTGGCCAGCAGCAGCAGGTTTTCTAGGGGGGAGCCCCCGGGGTGCACAGGCAGCTGCCAGGGTGACTTTGTGCCTGCTCCTCCCTGAGCACAGGTCTCCCCTGCTGAGAAGAACACCAGCGAGACGCTGTGCTCCCTGAAGTTTGCCGAGAGGGTTCGCTCTGTGGAGCTGGGTCCTGTCTCCCGCAAGGCTGAGCTGGGCTCCTGGCCCAGCCAGGAGCACCTGGAGGTACTCAAGACACTGCTGGTGCCCTTCCTCTTCACCCTCACCCCAGGGATCCCCCCCTGTTTTGCCCCCACACGTGGTCCTCAGAGCTGCTGGATGTTCCTCTAGAGCCACCCCCATTAGGGACAATCACCCGGTGGGATGCAGGTTGTTCCCAAACTTCAGTGTCCAGCCAATGCTGCCACCTTGGCTGTTCCAAGCCCTGTTTTACAGCAGCCCCATGGTACACCCTGGGAACATTTGGACACCATTACCCAGGCATGAACTATCTGCCTGTGAGCCCATCCCCATTCCTTCCCTCTGGGGTCTGGCCTGGCCTGACCTTGGGGCTGTGTCCCCTCTCCTCCCAGGGTGACTCGCCGGGCTCTGCAGCACCACCTGGCCGGGGCCATGCATCCCCCAGTCCAGGGCAGCTCTCCAATCGCTCTGCCTCCATCCGCAGGAAGCTCCACACCTCAGGTGGGTGGTGGGGAAAGCTTGAGAGCCCAGACAGGGTCCCTCCATCCCAAGAGGCTCCAACCAACAGCCCATGGCAAAGCCTGCAGTGGGGAGTGAGCAGCTCTGTAGTCAGCTCTTTAGTTAATAGCCAATTAGCCATGGTTAGCACTTCCCCAAGAGTGCCCTGGTTCAAAGGCACTGTGATGGCTCAGGGGAGGGCAAGGGGAGGGCCATACCAGCAGGCTGAACCTCTTTCCCCTTCGATTTCAGCCTGACTTAGGGGCAGCCGTGGCTGCCAGGTGAGTGCCTGCGGCCGGTGCTGGTGGAGGGCTCTGCTTTCACCCCGCTCCCCACGCAGGGCAGGGCTGCTGGACTGTGCAGGGATGTTCCTGGGAATGCTTATGCTACCAGCTCCTGCTACAATGCCACCAGACAGGGCTGGGGCACTGGTGGCTGTGCCCCTGCCTGCTGTAACCCATGCATCTGTCCCCTCAGGGAAGCTGAGGCCAATCCCCCTGTGATGAGTGCCAGCCATGGCATCCAATCTGCTGCAGGACCCAGCCCCTCACAGTGACACAGAGACGGCTGCTGGAAGACATGAAGGCTTTGGTGCTGTTCCCTTGGCCACCAGGACCCATGACCAGAGGGTGAATGCACCTCTTACCATGAGCAGCACAGGGTCAGGGTCTCCCAGCAGCCATGCTCCCCTCTCAGAGTAGGGGACAGTGGTGCTGGGCAGAGATCTGCCCCCTCGGACGCTCAGCTCTGTGAGTTTATTTTTGCTGGACAGATGTTTTTAGCCAGAGCAGGGAGCTGCTGGGTGCTCCCTCCATCTCTCCAGCTTTGCTTTTACAAGGAGATCTAGCTGGAAGAGGTACACAGAGCCAGACCAGTCCCCGGCCCTGCCTCTGCTACTGCCACAGGGCCATCCTGGCCACAGCTCCTGCAAGACTGCATCTGGGCAGCTGCCCAATGTCTTTCAAAGAAGCATTTCCTCCAAGTTAAAAAATCCCAGCAGCTCTCTTTCCTGTCAGTTTCTCAAGCCCTGTTGTTGCATGAAGGCCCCCGGTGCTGTGCATGAGCCGAGCTGCTGTTCCTCATGGGGCCAGTGCTGCCAGGGCTCCACACTGGCTGCCTGTGGTACCTGGCACCAGGGGGGATGGAGCAGTCTCAAATGAAGCTATTGTAAAGTTATTTACCAGTTGTCTTGTCAAGAGAGATCACAGTGTGGTCGAGATGAAAGTGTTTGAAATATTTATACCTGTTTACATGGTCTTGGAATGGAAAACTAGTGGACAACAAACAAAAAAGACCCCAAACCTCCAGTCCAAAAGCCTCTTGGCTTATGTATGGGGATGGTGGTTGGCAGGGGTGTGGGAGGAGATGACACTGCCCTTGGACCTCTGAAGACCCACCTGTGGGTGCATTTCCTCCTGCTGCAAACCCCTGCTGGATGCACTGATGGCTCTTTCTACCACTCTCCTCTCGCGCTTCCACGGCGTACTCTATTTAAAAACAAAAAAGGGAAAAATAATTTAGCCTTTTGTAAAATTAGTTGTTTCTATGTATTTTAATAATTAAAAAATACCCTGTTTTGTAACAAAACTTATTTTAAATAAACTCTTAAAGCCAGTCCTCCTGCGCTGTGCTGTTCTTGAACCCTGCTTGAGGAGGGGTGGGTGCTTCTTCCCTCCTCCCATAGGGCTGGAAAAGCCCATTCTATCCTTCCCCTTCAGCTGCCCCCGGGGCCAGCCTGGCAGCACAGTCCCTACCCCATTTTGTAGCTATCAGCTCCTGCAATTAGCAGGAGAGCAGTGGTTAAATCCAAAGCGAGTCTCAATGTGCCCATGTCCCGCTCCACCTTGTGCTGCCCCACCTCACATCCCAGCAATAGGCTGGTGGCTGGCAGAGCCTTTTCACACCCCATGGGGGTCCAGGCATGGGATTATCACCAGATAAAGCAGGAAGCAGCTGCAGAGCAGGAGGACACACACCCTGTGAGTGTCCTGCTGCTCGAAGCAGGCAGCACTCACCATCAGTCCTGCAGTGGCTCAGTGCCAGGACCTCTTGCTGTACAAGCCACTTTTGGAGCCACCTCCTCCAGAGGCACGGAGCAGAGCAGGTACTCCCCTTTGTTCCCAAAATGTGACTGACTGGATGAAGTATCAGCAGTGTGGGGACTGGCTTTAGCTTTCCTGATGGCCCCACTCCACCTCCCCAGAACGGCCTTCCAAACGTGCTTCCTGGCTCAGAGCCCAATGCTGCTCTGCCCAGACCCACTGGAGAGCCAGGGGAGGGAGATCTGTGTGCAGCCAGGGAGAAGGATGAGCCCTAAATGATGACACTGCTCCTTGGGCTGGGAACAACCCAGCAGAGTGAAACTGCCCCTGGGATTTCCACAAGCCACCTGGCAAGTGCTGGCTCTCCTGTTGTTCACCCAGCCTCCCAGCAGGAAGGGTGAGAATGGTCAGCTTCCTCTGGGACAGGCAGGGAACACAGCCCTGCTTTTCCTGGGCACTCCCAGCCAGGAGCCATGCCAAGGTGAAATGCACTTCAAGAGATTCAGGCATTTAACACAACTTTAAAAAAAAATACAAATATTTTAATAAAATTCATTATAAGTTACAGATTCCTGGAGAATAGGCTCCAGTGTATAAAATGGGAAACAGGCTGGGAAGAGCAGGGAAAGCACCAAGAGGAACCTCTTTCCCCAGAGGAAAGAAGAAAGAGGGACAGAAAGGTTCTGACAGACATTTATTGGGGGAAAAAAACAAAAACAAACCTCTAAGAATGGTCCAGTGGATGTAGAAAGACATAACTCAGTCCATGTCCCTCTGTTCCTCCACCCTTCCAAACCCTCACCCCCAAAGGCAAGCACATACGATGAGTCCTGTTTAAGTCACATGTTTTAACAGGTCCAGGTAGACCTCAGATCCAGGGACAGACTGAAGGTACTGATCCTCTGCAGTCCTGGGTGCCAGCAGGGATGTCTGAGAAGCCAAGTCTCTTGGTTCAGGTCTTTGAGATGCACCAGCACAGTGGCACAGTGTCCTTGCCCATGTCAGATGAAGCCAAAGGGGCTGCTCCCCCATGGCAGTTGAAGTCCCTTCTGTATGGAAAGGGCATCACCCCACAGCAGGCATTTGTGGGACGGTGCCTGCAGTCCTCAGCAGCTGCACAGCGAGAGCAGGGCCCCGGCCCAGAGGGCTAGGCAACAAGAACCGACAGCACAAGCGGGAAGGAGGGGTGACAGCAGGCTCAGAGCCCTCCTGCAGGAACAGGCCAGCACACAGAGCAGCCCAGAGCTTGATGCTGAGATGAAGAGCTGAAATGAAGCAGCTTCCCTACAGGGCTCTGTGGGGCCCTCCACCCGCCAGGGCCCCTCACACAGCACACACGTCTCTCCACTCAGGTCCTCCAACCAGCCCCTAAGGCACCAGGGCTGGGTGGGCGACCAGCCAGGCAGATTGCACTTCCCTGCCATGCTGGAGAGGGGCAGGGGAAAGGACGGACACACGGAGAGATCTGAAATCCAGCCAGACCACGAGCAGGGGAAGCTTGGCCACCTGTATTTGTACATGAGGAGGTGGTGGCTGTTAGTCCAGGACAGCCATGAGGAGCAGCAGTTCCCGAAAGGCACTACCATGGCGGCCACTGAGCCCAGACTTGTTCTTGACAACGTTGCTGATGTTTTTCAGCTGCTTGTAGCACAACTTGCATTTGTGAAGCCTGGAAAAAAAGGACAGCAGACACAGCATGAATCCCTAGTTGCCCGAGGTGTGGCAGTTGATGCAGTGCCAGAGAGGCAACTCAGGCAGGAGAGAAAAGCCCTGAAAATGGCCTGGAAGAGGCTGAAATATGAGCACAGCTCTGCAAAAACACCAGGCATTCAGCCCACGTCCTGCTGTGACAGGAAAATGGCATCCACATAAGGGCTCTTTCAGCCCTCTTCCCCCTTTGGCAGTATAGTCCAGGGAAAAAGAAGGTGCTGTTTTCCAAAAGCCAATTCCCAGAGAGGAGCTATCCTGTGAACAAACTCAAAATCCAGGGCCATTTTTCTTGTGAGGCAGAGGGGAAAGTCACAGGGTGGTTTTACTCCCAATACTTTGTTTATGTATGACTCAATGCACAGAGGCAATGGGAAAGGCAGTCCTTTTCCTCTGAGCACGAGGGATTGGTGCTTGCAGACAAAGGGAAGGCATGTCCAGTCTGGTATCAGAGCCCTGATGGCAAGAGCAAAGTTCACCCAAGAGAAAGGCTGGTCCCAGGAGGGAGCAAAAGAAGCATGTGCCTCACCTTTCCTCTCTGCTGATGTCCACTCCAACAGAAGGTGGTGCGGCGAGGATGTCTGTGATGAGTGGCAGGAATCTCTGGAGAATGAGTTTCAGGGATGTGCAGCCGGTCTGCACGTAACTGAAAAACAGAGAATCGGGTCCCACTTGAATGCCATCCTGTCTCCCCAGCACACAGCCCTCAAACAACTCCACTCCACCACCTGTAACCAGGGAAGGAGAGCAACAGCCAAGTACAAGGAACACACCTGAGTTCCAAAGCTTTCACAAAGCAAGTCTGTTCCAAAGGTCCTGGCACATACCCCACCCAATGGGGACCTCTCTCTGCTCAAGGGCAGAGATGTCCTGCCAAGGGAACCTGGCAGAAACATCTCTCCCAGATGAAAGGAAGAGCAGAAGCTCCATCTTAAGAGAGGCTACAAATTTTCCCCCTGCAGATGAGTCCCCAGGGCTGTTGCAGGACTTCATTTCTTGTCCCGAGCTGACAGCTTCCTTCCCAGCAGTGTGCAAAGCCCATTTGTTTTACATGACCCCTCCTGGCTGCCAGAGCTGTCTTAAACCAAAACACTTATGACAAATCCCACTATCCTGTTCTTCCTGCCCATGTATACTTTCTGTATATATCTTCTCCCACACACACCTGGCAACTCCATAATTCTTTTACAGGCGTAATATCAGCACAAGACTGTATCTGCAGTGATTTCTCAGGATTTTCCTTCAGGTACAAAATACCCAGCACAGCTCCCCCATCACTACCTACACCCTGTCCCTCAAGCACACCATGTTCTTGAAGCCTCACCTTTCATATTTACTTTGGAGTAGTTTTTCTATCTGTGGCAGGACTATAGTACACAAATCCAGCTTCCAGAGAGACCTGAAAAGAAAAGGACATATCCTGAGACTGGAGACTGAGGTTTTACAAAGCCAAGCTGACACAAATAAGACTTCCTGGCAAATGCCCAGACGGACACACTCAGGTTCAGAGAGCAAGTTCACTGACTCCCCCTCGTGAGAGAAAGTGGCAGGTTCGGACATATTTCTTTGACTCTCAGAAGAATAACTTTATGAAGCCCCAAGACTTTGATTTTCCTTGGCCCCAAATAGTTCCAGCAGTTTCTGTCACTGCAGGCCTGAAGATGTGACTACAAGCATATGAATTTCATGCTGCTATGGCCCACTGGATATGGGGCAGGTACAAGGCAGAGCTCAAAACTCCTAGCCAGGCAGCTCTTGCACATCCCAGGGGCTAACCCCATCCAGGACTCACGCTTTTTGGTTGACAATATTCAAGAGATCCACGACTACAGACAGATCGTTGATAGCCACTGCAGAGTCCAGAGAGTTCTGAGAGAGAAGGGGAAGAAAAAGTCATGTATTGCAGAGGTCAGTCTGGTTAGGCTAATGCAAATTAGTATCTAGTGCTGCTTTCCCAAAACAAGGTAGAGGAAACATGAAGTTGACCAGGGAAGAGAACTCTCCCATGGGAAAGTTTTCTCCATGTGAGTTTCTTTGTGACCATTCAGCTGCTGCATTCTGTGGTGCATCCCTGAGGACAAAAGCTGTGAGACTCTGTGTTTTGTATGAGGCAGAATCAGCCCCAGAGAAGCAAAGAGAGCTGCTCAGCTGCTCCCCTCAGGAGCCTCAGGCATGTCCACAAGCTTGCCTTGATGTCACTGGTGCTCCACACGGCGCGCACGGCGTCCAGGTTCTTGTGGCGGCTGGTGAGCACCACGCACATGGTCTCGTGCCCTTTCCTGATCTGGGACATGGCCTCCTCATCCACCAGCTCTGTCTGGCTTTGGTTCTTCACAGCCTGCAAGTACAAACACCAGGAACAGAGCAGGATGGCACAGAAGGTGGGAGCATTCTCTGGTCTAGGTGAGAGCCAATTTTGGTGCAGAGATTGTCAGTGAATACTGACTTCCTTGCAGATGGTTGTAAAAACCTTTTGAAATGGAAATGCTCGATTTGTTCTGATTTCAGCTACTTATTTCCTTTTTTTTCTACTACATCAATCACAAACATGTTTAAAGCTTTGGAAAAACTCTCAAAAAAGGTGACTTTAAAGTAAATTTTCAAGACCAGTATGTTTTAATGAAGAAATGTTTTCACACAAACCTTTTTTTTTATTTTATGTGAAACACTTGTTTGGGACTGCAAGTTTTATTACAAAGCATAAATCTTATGTAATTCATTAGACTCTCAATTTGCTTCCTGCCCAGGCCATGACAGAACCACTACTTCCTTTACTCACATTTAGAGTTTGATATCATAAGGATGCTCTGGTCTTTCCCCCTTTTTAGGACAAGGGAATACCCTCCCCAAGAGAGACCAAGAAGTCTCCAAGATGCAAGAGGCAGAGATTCATGTGGAATTATTATGTACATGTAATGGCAGACTCCAATTTTTTAAATGAACCACTGTCTGGTACATGGAATAGTTCAGTGACTGTCTCACCTCTTGCTCTTTGCTTTGCTAAGAGCAGGGCTCAACTCTGCTGTATTCATACCTATCACCCCCTTTCTGATGCCACCCAACACAGACATTAGCTGGAAAACATTGTCCAGAGACACTTACTGGGAGAAAGTCAGAGGCCTTCAGGCCAATGGGCTCATTCCTGGCTGCAGGAATCACTGATGGCTCTGTTCTGCTCAAAGAAGTTGAGGAGGCAATCAGTGGCCTCTGGTCTGGATCAGGCTGCAGGAGAAATTGGGATAAAAGCTCTAGCAGGAACAGTTTGGCCCTAGTCCGATGATCTTTATTTCTAACCTGCTTTCTTCTCACAGCAGGGCCCTAACAGAGAAGCAATCTCCAGATTGCTAGCATAATTTAAGAGGCAATAAAGTGACTCTCAGGTACACACCACGATGTAATTAAGGTTTGTAAAGAACATGGAGATGCCCCAGTAGAAGTGCCAAGTGATGTTATTGTTATCTGAAATTAGGGCAATGGGCTGTGGCCACCCTGAAGGCTAAGAGAGAATTCTAAAGAAGCCAGTAAAATGAATACTTGCCCATCAGCTGCTTGCACTTTCGGCAACAAAACAGCCTCTGTTCAAGCATTGGTAGAAACCTGGCACTTGATTCTCTGAGTGCCCCAATTTTGAGATGCAAGGAGAAGCACCACTGCAAGCACAAGCAGCAAACTAAAACAGGCCTTAGTTTCACTGCTAAGGCAAGACACTTGGCAGCACAAAGCCTGAAGCTGCACTTTGACTGCCCTGCAGTGAAGGAATCAGCCTGAGCAGAAATCAAAAATTTTCCAGCTCTGCACATCCCTCAAAGAGCACACAGAACATACGAGCTCCTGCTTTGGCAGCGAGGTCTGGACATCCACAGCTTGGCTGGGCTTCACTGCTTCCTTTGCAGTTCCAGGCTCTACCAAGAGGGAGAGAAGTGGGAAAGCAGAAAATGATTGTTACTTTCAAGAGCTGAGAGCAAAGGCTCTGTTTAGCTGTACTACAAGGAGTAATTTCTGCCTTCAGGCAGCTCTCCCCCTCTTTTGAGGGCTGTTAATCCTATCCCCACCAAGTGGTCATTTCCACACTCACCATCCTCAGGAGGGGCAGGAAAGGGCTCATTGCGAGGAGGAGTTCGGCCTACAGAAAAAGATTTAAATAATAAACAAATGAAGGAGCATCCAAGGCTACAGATAAGTGGTAAGTCAACCTTGGAGCAGAGAAATCTCTAACAACACCACACACCAGGGTAATCAGTGATACAACAAGCAGAGTTATCTCTTTTGGACCTTGACACTATTGTTGAGTTTAGCTAAAAGCTTTCAGCCTTCATGGATAGAAGGGACAAAACTGACCCCTGTGGTTCACTGCTGCTGTAGAGGTGTGAAGCATGAGACAAGGCACTGTCACAACAAATAATATTAGGAAAAATCCACCTCCTGTTATTGATTTATATAAGTAAATAAAAATAATGCAATTAATTCCTCAGAAAGAGTATCTCATTTTTATAATTTGCATAAAAATGAGATAGAGACACTGCACAATGCCTCCTAAACAACAAGTCTTTGCTTTAACAAAACATTTTGCCTTTCCGTCTTTAAGGATGATTGCTGATCTTATACATATCAAAATTCTAAGCTAATAAAATTACCTTAACACTCTAATCAGAACAGGAAGGCAGCACTTTTACAACGAAGCTCTGGATTCTGAGCCAGGCTTCAAACAGACATCCCTGTACCCTAGTAAAGGTGCCTCCTTTAAGCTATTCACCAACATGCATCAGTGTCTGAGCACAGAATATTAAAGAAAAGCTTTCTAAACTCTTCAGTCACAGGTGAAGTCTCTCTTACAGTGAGCCAAGGGTCAGTTCTAGCAAATCACTTTAGCACGCTGATCTCAAACCCAAACACTACTCAAAAGCACTGTAAACCCTGATACTGACAGATTGCATTCTTGGGCTGGAAGATCTCTTTGTAATCCTCCTGGTTCTGGATCTCAGCCTTTGATTCCTTCTCATCCCGGTCATCTTCACTGCTAGGACTGTGCCTCTCACTCTCTGAGTTGTGCTTCACTCTGCTGTGAAAAAAGAGTTGTTGTCAGGGGAAGTCATATTGTTAGAGAGAGAGAGAACACTGAGTGCCTGGGACATTTCCTTAAAATCTGGAAACTCAACAAGCCAGCAGACGGCCTCACCTCTGTGGCTTGCTGCAGCTCGTTGAGGGCCTGTCATAGATGCGGCGAAGGGAGGACCCTGTGGGGGTAGGTGGCACAAGAGGCTGGTCGTCCCTGATCAACCCATGAGGAACAGAATCTGACTTTGGGACTCTGTTGAGATCCACAACGAAGGAAGAGACTGTGCTTTGTGCAAAGGAAACTCCTATCTGCAGAGGCAAAAGATCAAGATAATTTACCAAGGAGTGGGGTGCACACCAGCCCTTTTGAGAACAGGCATGTTGGAGTGACCCTGAGCCATTGTGCTTGAGGACTGCTCAGTTCAGTGCTGTGGATTTTTCAACCTGAAGTTGCCAGCAATTTTCAAAGGCCTGGATAAAACTTTTGCCAAGCATAGCTTCTAAATACTAGTCAAACTAAGCTCCAGCTCTTTCCTCCAGAAGCCAGAGACACAAAGTGGAGCACAAGGCACACAGCCTTTGGGCATGCTACAAGCCCTGACACAAGCTTACAGGGCTGAAGGCCTGCAAGGAGGCAGCAGGATTTTATCTTGTGTTTCACAGCTGCCTACCCCTGCCTCAGGAGCAGTGGCTTACCAGCTGGTTGTTGCTGATAGACAAGTCAGCTACTTTTCCCCAGTTCACCAAGACCACATCAAAACAGCGCTCTGGCTCCCAGCCGTACACACGCAGCGAATCCTGGAAGCCGCTGTACAAGCAGCAGCCATCCGGGTTGAAGAGCACACACCTGGGAGGAAGGCAGGAGAATCAGGCACAGCATTCCCACCTTGCTCAGTCCTTGTGGATCTCTGACTACACTGAACACCTTCAGTTTTGTTTCTAACAATGAACCTTGCAATGTGGTGTTCACCTGTGCAATATCTCCAGCAGCCCAAACTTCTCCCCAGTAAAGTCTCTCCCTGAGGAAACCTCCCCTTCACCCCACCTTTAGTCTCTGCCTAGCACATTTCAGTAGGAATTTAATGTACCTGACAGGAGTGGCCTCCTCTTCAATACAGCTCACAACTTGAAACTTCTCCAAGTCCCAGAACCGAACAGTCCTGTACACACAACACAACAAAATTCATTGTTCTAGAAATCACAGGAGGATCCAGATTTTAAACAAAACATTAACAGTCAGAATGACTTTTGCTGTTGTGCACATACAGTGAGCCTACACAGAAGGCTGGTCTAGCTAAGATCCATGAATCCAGACAGAGATACTTAGAGGCTCTAGATATGGACAGGCATTTAGAGCCAGCCCAGAGCTAAGAGAACACCCTGCCAGCTGAGCAGGGCTGCCTGCTGTTCACATAGGATGTCAGCTGGATTTGTGAGAGGCTTGGGGCTACACATGGGTTTCTAGTGTGGCAGAAGGTGCCATCAATTTTGGATGAGAAGGGAAGATCTCCATGTTCTGCCCATCACAGATGCCATGTCCTGCTGTCTAGATGTCTGGCTCTCGCAATGGCAGGTTTGAATTGAGTGACATTCCTCTTGACATGCCCTTCTTACAAGGAAAGGCATCAGGAAATGGAACAGACATATACATTTCCCTTCTTTCTCCCTCCCCTGATGTACCTGTCAGAGCTGCCAGAAGCCAAAAGGTATTCATTGGGATGGAATTCAACAACATTTACTGGGCCAGTGTGTCCTGTAAACTCAAACATCAACTTCCCAGCAGTCAGATCCCACAGCTAAAAGGAGGAAAGAACAGAGACTCTTGAAGAGATTAAATGTTAGAGATTTCCAATACACCTGGGATTTCCTTGTACTGGTAACCTTTTAACACTTCTCCCCTCCAAGAACAGACCCAAGTCTGTACAAGAAAGCAATAATCAGAAAAAGAGTACCATCCAAATAATTTAAGGCTTTGTTTTGGTTTTGTTTTTTGCATTATCTTTTATTTTCCACATAACTTGTCCCCTAGAAGTTTCTGGTTTATATTTAGAGACTGAGACAAAATATAGCAGTTCCATCTGTCCCCACAGACTGTATCTCAAAAGTGAACAAACAAAAATCCAAAAGCTCTGAAACCCTTAGCAATTCCTTCTCCCTGTGCTCTACTCTCCACTCGAAAATGCCATGAAATAACTGATCAGTTAATTTCATGTGAAACTGAAAATAAAATCAGTCCTTCATCTCCATTCCTCCACCCTCCACGTGAAACAACTGAAATCACTACTTCAGTCAACACCTTCCTGAACTCCTCTTCTTGCTCTGCTCAGTCGTGACAGCAATTTTCAGACTGATAATCACATGTAACATGTATAACATAAACAGAGCCAGAAATTAGTCTGGTGGAGCAATGTGCTGTGGACAACTCATTTGACAATGTTTACTGAGGCCAACATTCAGATATCACAACTCTACTACCATCAAAACATTGATTTTCCTGTGCATAGTCTCTCCCAATGTGTCTGCTGGATAAGGGCATTTCAACCCATGCAGCTCTTCCATGGGTGTTGTGGGCCATCAGACAGGATCCCCGTAAGAAAACCAATCTCTGCAAACCCATGGGGCTCAGCCAGCTGCCAAATGAACTAAGGGTATTTATGAGTGAGTGCTGGTAATGCCTGGTAAAAAGACAATCCCAGCATTCCCACGTGCTACAAGCACATAAGGAAGGTGTCACAATAAATTACCTTTACAGTGTGATCATCAGCAGCAGAGGCCACCCATTTCCCATCAGGGCTGAAGCGAAGACACCGAACTGCTTCTGTGTGACCCTGAAATGAGAAAACCAACAGTATTCTGGCTTTTGTCTTTCAATCCTATACAATGTAAAAACCAAAAACCAATTAAGTGTTTTACAGAGCTCACAGCTTGCAGAACCCAACACTGTACTCAAGACACTACACCCAGCCACACTAAATGTGTGTAATCTCTTCACCTAGTAATTTATGCCATCAGTTTAAGTATGGTAAATACATATCTGGCTTCACTAATAAGAATCAGTTCTAAATTACAGATTTACATATGGTTAGATAGAAGTGCTGTGACACTTAGTCTCTGGTTTCCACATGAAATTAATATACAGCAAGTTCTTCAGACAGAAAAAGGTCCCAAGAACAGAACCATCTCAGTGCAGTGGTAATACCATTAAGAATATAAAGAAACCCTCACGGATGCTCTCCACCCCCCTCTGAAGCCATCCACAATATAGCACATGATACCCATTGATATCCCACAATATCCATTTCATATTCCCATACAGCTCGCAGAGGCCTGCTGAGGTTTGCCAGGCCACTTCACAAATCACACAGATCTCATTTTCATGCTGGAAAACCAGGAAGTTCATTGTACATAATCACATTTAGGTTTGCTCACAAGTCCTCAAAAGAAATATTTCTCCCCTCTTTGCAAAACCGAATGAAATATTTTACCTTGAATGTGAAGATACAGCCTTTTCTTCTTACATCCCAGAGCTACAAGGAAGAAAAGCAAACAAATTGTATGTTTAGAGCAGTATGGGAGCTCAAGGGTCCTGCCAGAACAAGGGATCTCTGCGTCACCAAGCTAACAGATACTGCACAATGAATGGGCTGCTGAACCCCTGTAGGCCTTAGGGGTATTTTCTAACTCCCCAAGTGAGAATCACTCCTGGAAGGTATCTCTTACTACAGCAGCTCAGTTCTGACAGTCAAACACAGTCTGAGGAAGCAGATAGCAATCCATAGCAATCCATAGCAACCAGGACATCTGTGCTTGCTGACACCAGGTCTTGGCTGGCACCTTACTCAGAGCCACATTCCACACCAGAGGAGTCACATTCATGAGCTGGCTGTAAAAATACACACAGGGATTTCACAAGCACTCAAAAACACACCTGCCTACACACGGAAATGATGATGTGCAGCATCCACCAACAGCTTGACACAAAACATGTTCTGGCACTCCAAAACAAAGACACTGCGAGTAAAGAGGAAAATCTCTGGTGGAAGCTGGGTTTTACCTTAATGTTGGTGTCCAAAGAGCCAGATGCCACAAAGCTTCCAAAAGGATGGAAATGAAGGCTGCAGATATTCGCTTTGTGACCTGGTAGGGTTCGAAGAACTGGGAAAAGGAGAGGCAGAGGAGAGAGAAGGAATAGGGGGAAAATATTCAATAGTTCATTTTCACCAGACACCATGCAGAAGTGTAGCCATACTACCCCCAGCATTATTTTATGGAAATATACATTATTTTGTGGAAATGCCTCTGACTTTACCCCAGCAATGAAAAGAAACAGCAATAGAAAGACCATGATCAATGAACTTAATGACAATCCTGTCCTGAGGTATGGAAACTACAGGAAGAAGGATCTCCATTCTGAACATGAGGCAGCTGGCAGGCAGTGCATCTTTCCATTTGTTACACAAACAGCAAAATGGGCCAGAGGTGGAATAGTTTTGGCTGGGAAGTGAAGTGAAATAGTCTTGACTGCCTGCAGTGTTCACCTTGCAGTTATTAGACAGACCCTTTCCCAGGACTCTGCACCCCATCCAGGCACCACCTCTTAGGTTCCAATATGCACCCTGGAGTCGTTCAATTGCCCCTTGCAAGAATCACCACAAAGACAGGAAACGGATGCTTAGGAAGCAGGAGACAAAGAAACGATCAGTGTTTCAGCAAGTCATTAAGTAACACCCCTGTAATTCTGGAAACCAGCAAGGACCAGTAGAACTGGTACACCCTATCTTACCAAGCAGTGACAAATGCAGAGATCAACTCTAAGAAAAACTGTTCAGATAATAACAAGGGCAATGCCTCTCCCTCATCCATCATCTGGAACAAGCTGATGATTCCCCTGGCAGAAATTAGCTCTTGAGCCAGAGCTGGGGTGGTCATTTGCACAGACACTGGCTCATAGGTCTTCTAATAAATGCAGCCAGATCAGCTACTCCCCACGGGCAGAGCCAAACTATTCCATAACTGAGCTGATTCTAACTGTCTGAATGACATCAGTGCTTTCCATTATTGATGCTGCCTGTGGTTTGCCTCCTTAGCTCAGCCAGTGTAAGTCTATTTTCATTACACATTTCTTCTATGAACAAGTAGTAACCTATAAGAAATATTCATTCATTTTCTGGTATTCCTGCTGGAATGCACTCAAGTGATTTATGATACCTCTGCAAACTCATTCTAGCATTTGAGGAAAATGCAATAAATAAAGCATGACTCAACAGTGGCCTTTAAAGGATCAGAGCTTGATGAGTTCATAGCTTTTACAGTTTATTAAAAATTAGGTCTTTGTCTATTTATGTGGCAATGCAAGAACAGGACAGCAGAAAAAACAAAAGTTAGAACCTAAGAACAAGAAGACAACAAGCAGAGGATTCCTGCATTTGTACAAAACCTAATAAACTTAAAAACTTCCAATCTGGTTTGGGATCCTTTTATTAAGGTTGACAATTCTAAGCTGAGACTCTGAATACAAATTCCGTGTGCCTAGTTATCTCTACATGTATGGAAACTGATCTGGAATACAGATTTTGACACACTTAGGTCAAAACCATAGAAACTAGTCCAGCAGATCAGTGTCCCCAAAACATGCCCAAATTTCTGCTCCAGCATGAATACACAGCTCTATAGCCTCAGCAGAAGGAGAAAAAGAGATGCAGATGAAGATGAAAGCAATACCAGGCTCCTGTTCCTTCTTAAATCAGGAACCTTCTGGGTCAGTACAGGCATTAAACATAAGGATTCCCCAAAAAGTGTGCGTGACCAGAAGCACAAACTCATGGGCACATACCTTTGGCAGCTTCCAGGTCCCAAACTCGAATGGACCCTGACCGGGACCCTGCCACTATGAGCTTCTCATTTGGGTTGACTTGTAGGCTCTCGATGGGGGTTGTGTGGCCTGTCAAGCTCTGCAAAGAAAACCATCAGTGTCAGTCAGCAGCTGCTGGCACAGCCCTGTAGGAACCAGGGCATTGTTCATTCTCGAGGGGTAAGTCTTTAGCCATGAGCTGGGACCACCTGGCTGTGCCACAGTCCTTTTTCCTCAGCAGCCACAAGGGTGGTAGAGCACTCTAAAGCCCATCACTGTACCCAGCACAGCACACCTGTATTCCAACATTACCTTTGGAATCACTTTCTGAGGCACACTGACTAAGTTTTAAAGGATGCATCAACAGAGACACAGGTAGTTAAACATTAGGGGCGGATGCTCAGGCAAGGCTGACACATTCTTACATCACAAAAATTATGCTATGGTAGCACAATGCCACTGTGTTTGCTTTAAATGGGTCACGTAAGTGTCATGAACCAGTTACAAAATCAAAGCAAGAGCAAAAGCAGGGCTACTTTGAAAACTTCACACAAGCCCCAAGCCATAGGTTGCTGCCAGCAATGGATGTCACAGTGATAGCATGGTGCTAACACTGAAGTACCGACTTGAGGCACAAGGCACTAATTCACATGAAGTTCCTTTCATCCTTGAGCACCTGAAAGCTTACAAATTACATCAGCATTTTGAAAAGGCCTGTATTTTAGTAAAACACAAGAATATTTAAAACTAGCTCTAGAAAACAAATCCCACCATTGCAGACTTTCTGCTTGCCAAATAAGCAGTATTCTCTGCTTTAGTCCATCCTCAAATGTCTTTTAAAATAGCTACACTAGCTCTGTGCCTCCCACACACATACAGAGGCTGGGAATGCCAGTTGGAAGCTGCCTGTTCTGATGGAGCTTTCTTAGGAATCCATGTGCAATTGAAATCCTTTATAAAATCCACAGTAGCAACTGCCATTACAGAGAACTAGAGCTCACATTCAAACCAAGTCCCAATGTTACTTGAAAAGTTCCTCTTCTCCCTCTTTTCCAACACAAACATCCATAATCGTTAGAATATAAACTCTAAAAATGAACTTCAGAGGACAACCCCAAAAATCAAGATTCTTTTGATATACAACAATGGCACAAGCAGCTTCAGTCAGTCCCTGCCTCTCAGAAGCAGCAGCTCTCTCAGCATCTGTGGTTCCCAGGGAGTGCAGGAGAGGTGCAGCTCTTTCACCACAGAAAGGTACAGAGTTAGTTCTTCAACCTTCTCTAGTAAGGCAATAGTCCAGTTTCAAAATGAAGTCATGCCACCACCAAGATCCTGAAAAGGAAGCAGCAGCTCTCTCAGCATCTGTGGTTCCCAGGGAGTGCAGGAGAGGTGCAGCTCTTTCACCACAGAAAGGTACAGAGTTAGTCCTTCAACCTTCTCTAGTAAGGCAATAGTCCAGTTTCAAAATGAAGTCAGGCCACCACCAAGATCCTGAAAAGACGCTGCTTAACTACACTATGCAAAAAACTCAGCCCTCCAAAGGTGATCAGTCACATACTTAATGAATGGAAAAATAAAGTGGACAAATTCTCCTTTTAGCCTTTTTCACCTGACTTTCCTGGCTTTTTTCTCACAAGGCTCACACTGGCTAGAGCAACGCCTTTGATACCATAACATTATTGTGTTGTTAATTAAACAAATGACAAGAGATATGCTAAAGCTGGTTTTACACAACAGCCACTCAAAGTGATGCAGGACAGATATCTGTTAAATATATATTTATGGTGCTCTTTAGTGATCACTGCTGAGGTAAGCCTACCCTTTGCTAATACACTGCAACCAGAGTGACTCCTCCCCAGCCCACAGCAAACTATTGTGGCAACCTTCATGGTGACAGTTAGGGACAGTAGCACAGGTGGGAATGCATCCTGCTGGAGATATCTCCTGCTGTGACTGCAAACCCCAGGGTATAAAACTGGCCCCTGTGCCCTGCACTATAAAACTAGCTGTTCTTGTACAAAACTCTTCCTTTAATTATTTGTAGCCTGGTAATGTACTAAAGCACAATATTTATTATGTGAGTAAGCACTGGTCCAGCTCAAGCATTCCCACAATGTCTCTAGAGAGAGCAGTGGTCTCACCAGGCACCCAGTTCTGTCCCTATCTTTAGCTAGAATCTGGTTACACAGCTTTGTGTTGGCAAACTCTATTCAAAAGTCCCACAGGCTCCACCCCAACAATCTTTCCCCTTATTCTCAACCCTCCAAACCTCAGAATTAATATTCCCACCCCCCAAAAGCTGAAAACAGGCCTGTCCTTACCATGATGCAGTTGGGCTTGCTAACTGACCATATGTTGACTCGACAGTCGTCTCCTCCAGTGGCCAGCATCCGGCCCGAACCTTTTCCCAGGACTACTGAGGACACATTGCTGCTGTGGGCCATGATCTCTTCTGCACAAAACACAGCAAACACTTTTTACAGATCCGTTATAAAAATATTCATCCCATCCCTCCAAAAGGTCTAAAAAAAATTCTTTCTCCAGAAACACCTTCCAGTTTCCACTGGACAAGCTGTAGCAGCCCACTGTTCAGATAAGAAGTCACACTATTATCTTGCTTTAAACAGTCCTTCTTGGCTATTCCTGCTGCACTAAAACATTTGCTGACCAAAGTTTCACAACTCCAGTGCTCACATGGCTTACAAAAAGCATCTTCTCTCACTTGCAGCAGCTCAGGAGCTTTTAAAGATTTGCTCAAGTGCAGCAAAGCACTTTACCTGCAATAATGCACAGCAGCCAGAGTCATCTAGTGAAAGGCCCTCTAATCCTGTTCTAGAGAGCAGAAGCAGACAGTCCAGCCTGAGAAGAACTGGCAGAGGAGCAGCAGTACAGCTTGCTACCTTACCCAGAAAAAAGCCAGACTCAGCAGTGGGGAGAGGTGGAGCTCCCTTCCCTGAGCTTTGGCAGAGACTTTGCTACATCCCCATTAGGGAACACAGGCAAAACTGAGCACTGCAGGGCATGCAGCTGTGACAAAGGAGGGTGAATATCCATCCAAATGGGCAGAAAATAACAAATCTGATTGATGCTAAATGACTGTTAAAAAACTGGGAGCTGAGGGGACGCTCTGACACTGCAACAATACTGCAACTCTATGAAAACCCCATCATAAAAAAAAACTATTTGGGGCAAAAGAGAAGCAAAATAAGCATATTTGCTTACACATCTCACAGTGGAATTTTAAATTCATTCAGAATTTTGGCTGGGGCTTTTGGCAGATGCACTTACCAATATCTTCATCTAACTGTTCTCTTCTTTGAAACATCACAGGATTTGCATGAAACTTTAAAAATGGTTATGAATCTGTAAAAAGGCTAGGTAGCATCAATTCAGCTTTCATTCAGTGTTTGGCTGGGAGGAGCAATGTGATCATTTTACATGCAACACTAATCCAAAAGGATTTTAGATGGCTGCAATAATAATTACAGGTACTTTGATCTTCAACTCTAAGGAGTGTTTTTTGGAAAGCAAAACTGCGCAACTTTCACTTGGGCTGGAGAAACACCTTTCAAATTAAAAAGGTGACTGGACCATAAATTACATGTGAAGGACAAATCTGAAAATACACCTGCATTGTGTTGAAAGACCAAACTTCCACATAAAACTGCTAAAACAAAGCCTGTATGGATACACAGACCACAAGGTAATCAAAAGTACAATTAGCATTACTAGACCAACTCACTAGTTAAAATTGCAAGGACAGATGCTGAGCATTGCTGCTGAAATGAGTGTGTCAGCAGCTCCACTTCTTCCTGTCTTGATTTCCTTCTTAATAATATATTGTAAGTTTAAAAGTCATTGTGGAAACATCCAGCCAGGATGTTCCTAAAAGCCAGGTGATAAACTGATGTCTGCCTTGGGCAGAGAGGTTCATTTGCTCTCCCACAAGTCCCTTAAACCCACAATTTTTTTATTTTATGAAGTTCTTGTCACCAGCTATCACCTACCACCAGCCCAGTAACACTCAACTCCTAATTAGCATTGCTGAAACATCCCTAACACTCAGAATGCTTTTCCCTCTAAAGAGGATGCTAAGATGGGGCAGCAGCCAGCAAAAATGAAGACCAAGAACTTCTGCACACCTATGGAAAATGGAGATGGACAGACTTTCAGCACGTCCTGGACGTCAGGGATTGGAAGATAACAGCAAACTGTCTTTCTGATCAGAAAGATACAAAATTCCTAAGTCAGTAATCTCAGATGACTTCAGGTGATACCAGCCAAGGACACTACTTCTGACAGTCAGTTACCAGAGCCCACTGACTAAACCAACTGATCACATCCTATTGCTTCTAAGCATTCCTCAACGAAATAACTCATCAGTGACCAGACAGAAACTGACAGTCAGCAACTGCCTACTACTCCTTCAGAGGAAGAATAATGGACATGAAACCAGCAGATTCTCAGTCTCTTGCAAAGCAATTTCAAGAGGATAGGACACAGGGGCCCTACAAAGATCACCTCATTTCTCCTGCAGCAGAGAGCTCAGTGAACCTTCTGTACAAGTGAGCACCAATGAAGGACAACTCCATAGAGGCTAAGTTCGAGGCCTTCTCCCTGATACTGAGGGGATGCCCCATCAAAACCTGGCTCTCAAGAGCAGTTTCCATTGAATGACAGAATAGTCTGAGTTGGAAGGGACCCACAAGGATCATCAAGTCCTACTCCTGCTTGTCCTACACAGGACAATCTCCCCTTTGCCTGAGAGCGTTGGCCAAATGCAGGCTTGGTGCTGTCAGTACCTCTCTGAGGAGCCTGCTCTTGCTCCTGTGAAGGTGAAGAACTTTTTCCTAATATTCAACCTAAACATCCCCTGGCACAGCTCCAGAGGGTCGCTCAGGTCCTTTCACTGGTCACAGACAGCAGGGATCAGAGCTGTCCCTCCAACGCACTCAAGAAGCTGCAGCTCATGATAAGCTCTGCCCTCAGCCTCCTCTTCTCCAGGCTGAAGAAGCCAAGAGAGCTCCAGCACTCCTTTGCATGGCTTCCCCTCTAGACCCTTCACCATATTCACAGTCCTTCTTTGGATGCTCTCCAAAAGCCTTCTATCCTTCTCAAACTGTGGTGCCCAAACCTGCCCTCAGGACTCGAAGTAAGGCAGCACCAGCACAGAGCAGAGTGGGACCATCACCTTCCTCGGTGCACCCCAGGGCACAGCAGGCCCTTTGGGCTACCAGGGCACACTGGTAACTCATTTTCAACTTGACATCGACCAGGAACCCCACATCACTTTTTGTGAGGCTGCTCTCCAGCCTCTCATTCCCCAGTCCCTCCGTACATCCAGGGTTGTCCCCTGACAGGTGTCCCATCCCTCACTGCCTCGGTTGTTCTTGTACTACAGTAGAGTCATGTGGGGTCAGACAGGCACTTAGCTTAGCGCTGCAGCAACTATCCAGAAAAAATACAAGACAGTGACACTTCGAAAACAGCACTGACAAGGCCACGCTATTCACTGCGCCGCTATGTTTTCCAACAGGACTTCCAGGAGTTAAAATTTCCAGTCAGCAATGCAGAAAGAGGGCCGGGGCACCATATCCAGGGCAGGGATGAGGTGGCTCCTACCCCTCCCCGCTCCCAGCCGGGGCGGCTCCCCCGCCCGGCACTCACGCAGCTTCCATGCCGTCTTCGTGGTGACGGCCACGGCCATGGCTCAGCGTGGCGCCTCTCGGGCGGGCAGCGCCTTCCTCCTCCCGGCGGGGCTCCGCTCCGCTAGCGCGTCCTACGGCCAGGCCGTGCACCGAGGCTGCCCCGGCCGTCCTGCGGGCACTCAAACACGGTCACGGCGAGACTCTCCTCAGAGGCGGCGCGGCGGGGAACGAGGCCTCACTGCTGACGAGCATCACGGGACGGGAGCGCCGGTCGGGGTGAGGGCGATCGCCTGGACGCTGGCGGCGGCGGGGCCCGGCAGTACCGGACCGGGACCCCCTGCCCGCCACCGCCCCGCAACCGGCCCTTCACAACAACCCCGCGCCGCGCCGGGCGGTTGCCCGGGCTCCGCGCGCCGCTCGGCCAATAGGAAGCGAGGGCGGGGTGGTTGCCATGGCGACGGCAGCGCGGCCGCCACTCGCGGAGCGGCTTCTTGGCGTAGCCCTGCAGGCGCGGCCAATGAGGAGGCGGCGCTCTGGATGGGGGCCGCCATTTTGCGGGGCCGCCCTGAGGGGCGGGGGCCAGGCTGTTCCTACTCTGCGGCCGCTGCGGAGCTCCCGTGAGGGCGGCCGGGGACTTTCCCGGGCCTCGGAGCTCACGGCCCGCCCACGGTTGAGGCCGTCGTGCCCCTGGGCTGCGGCCGGTGTTCCTGTTAGGCGGCTCATGGGTGTCTCGGCACAGCCCCGGTGGGAGCGGGACTCCTGCGAAGCTTCTGTGCCTCTCCCCCCCGGCTGAGGGGCGGTCGCGCCGCTTGTGCGTGTTTCTCGGAATCTTTGAAACCAATTACTGCATCAACAGAGAAAAATCCGATTAATTTGACGCTGCTCCTTGATAATGACCTAAGAATGAAGGGTGAATTTCAAGGATCATAGACTTCAAGCTCAGGAACGATGCATGCCGACAAGAGGGAAATCGGGCAAGAATGCCAGGAGGCTTTCCTGGATGGATAAGAAGCTGCTGAGCAGCAGAGAAAAAAAAAATGCGACTGTGGAAAAGAAAAATTTTTTATCAGAAAGGAAAAAGAAACTTTCAGGAAGTGGATACGAGGACAGGTGGCCTTGGAGGACTACAGGGAAATCCCCTGACCAGGAGGCTTGGGGCTAGATGATCTTTAAAGACCATTCCAACCCTCTAATGTTCTGTGATTCTGTAATATGCATTTGCTGATGGTTTGGCAGCTGCTGTATCCCTAATGGCTATAAAAGGATTTTTAAATTATTTTATTCTGGTGTCTTCTCTGGTATTGAATTAACATTGATGAGTTCATATCCACAGTGTTATATGGGGCAATGTTTTGTCATTACAGGGCTCTAGATCAGGTCAAAGAAATGTTACATTTGTGAACTCACCAGTTCAAAGCCTTTGCTTATGAAAAACTGACTTATAAATTCGTTAAAATATTATGTTGGAAAAGAATCCGTATTCCCAAATAATCCCACTCCTGCTGCCAGCAGCTATGGAGTGGATTTGGAAGAGAAAAGCCCTGAAAGACTGTGCATGGTTTGTCTCCCCTTGTGAAGCAGACCTCAGGGCTAAGGTCTCATTCAGACTCAAGTCTCAAACGTGGAATTTCATGAAGAGACAACTGATGTAGCTGCAGATGGGCCTTAGAAAAAAATAGGGTAAGGAAAAGGTGTGGAATGGTGCAAATTTATTAAAATCTCTGCAAATCTGATCATAGTGAACTGTTTACTGCAGGCAGCTCCAGAAAAGGAAAGAAGAAATTATTCATGCCCGAGGTACCCAGCCAGGCAAGGATTCCTGAGCAGCACCTCTTTAGGAGAATGTTTTTTTCTATTGTGCCAACTGCTTTTCCCTAGAACAGGAAGGGGGAAATCAGAGGGAAACTGCAGTGGGACAAGGATTAAAGCATTTCACAGAGTAGTTTCTGTTCCAAGTTGCCATGGGGCTGACTTGTAAACGTGCCGTGCTCAGGCAGTCATTCCCAGTCCCTGCAGAGGCTCCACTTCACATCGTGGAGTTGGTTGCAGTGTGGGGGGCCACGGATTCATCCTCCTCTCCAATGTACTGACTCTCCTCCAAGGAACTCTGGGAGCTCCTCTGCTCCTCTTCCAGCACCTGTGAGGGAACAAGCAACCAGCAGTCAGGGAAATAGGAAAGTGAGGAGTAAAATCACAATTCACAGAGCTGAGATGAAGGAAAAAGACTGGAGCTGATTTATTTTTGAGAGAGGGGAAAAAAGTTTGAGATGAGGTCTCATGAGAAGAAGAAAACAATGGGAATCAAAATGTGGAGCGGGAAGAGGCAGCAAATCCAAATGTTTTGCCTCACTAGAGTCAAGAAGCCCTGGAGAACCAAATCATCTGTGATTGAGATAAGGACTGCATCTGACCCTGGGGCTATTTTGTTCTTTGATCTCACATGCTAATTACGAATAAAAATACATATATCTATATATATACAGACATATTTATGACTCTGTTAAAATACTCCCCCCATAATCCCTGTTATCAACTAATCATTCTTAATTCTTTTCTTTATTAACTAAACAAAACACAGTAATATTTCTCAGTGGTGCAAGTTTTTCCAGAAAGTCAGGAGGTGACCATAGCACAACCATGTTATATTTTCCTGGAAAAGCAACTGAAGCTGTGCTGACTTACACCAAACTGTGATTTGTCCCAATATGTTTTAATGATATTAAAAGCTCTTCAGAGATAATTCCTGACAGAGAAAAAGCTGACTCTGGATTTCTCTGAGTGCATGCATTGAATGCTGACATTAATGAAGTTTACCTACCGTGGCTTCATGCTGTTGTTCTCTCTTTGCAGTGCTGTACAATGAAACTGTCAATTTAATATTGGCCTCTTCATCCTCACGGACCATCAAAATATTTAACATCTTCCAAGAAATGAGAAGAAAGACCCCTCAGCTTTCCCACAAAATGAACATACCTTTAGAAGCCTGACCTGCTAACAGAGCAGATGCTGCATACAAGAATTGTAGAATAACATTAAATATAGATCTTTGCAAATATGTGTACATCCTGCTAGATCAAGCTCATAGTCTTAATTTTAAATTGCTACTGTGTATGAAATTCTTGATTACAATTACTGATTTAACTGATAAAGCTTTTCTGGAATCAGTTCTGGCACTAGTTTAGAAATGGCACTGATAGTTTTGTCTTATTCTTTGTCTTATATAGGATATGCAGCACAAGCAATGGGAATATTTTGTCTGTTGATACATCGAGACTGAGAAATTTGGAAAGGTAGTTCATGAGGTCAAAGTGAACTAGCTTCAAATTTCTGAGGAAAAAATGAGATTTTTTCAAAGTTGTTCTTAATTACTACTAATATTCTGGGTTAATGTAGTTGAGCATTCCCTCTGCAGCTCCTTCAGGGATTTATCTTCCTCAAAAAAACATTAAAAGAAATCCAATAGCTGTGCCTCTATCTGCTAGAATGATTATATTTATCATGAACTAATTACAAAGAACATGGATCTGTTGCACCAGTCAGTGTGATCAGCAGTACAAGCAAAGTGTTTTACGAAGTATTTCCCTACAGCTGCTCATGCAACAAGTCACTTCAGTATTTTGGGTAGGGTTTCCTGGCAATGCCTAGCCACTAGATACAGCATTACATACAATATCCTTTCTTTTTGGCCTCATTCCTGGGCAAATGGCAGGTAGGCTTCCAGATGCCCCAATTAATAAATTGTCATTTGCTCTCTGAAATGTTTCCTTGCAGGGAAGGAAGACTAAGAGCAGGAGCAGGAGAGTGTGTGACCCTGCATAAATATATTACAGCTACATCTTCACTGAACAATGCCTCAGTAGCAAGCATAATAATTCAGCAAGGACAGCAGCTTTGTCTTACTTTTATAACAGTTTATGCTGAGGAGGCATGAAACTATTTCTACACCTGATCAGCTCTGACTCTGTGAACACCTCCCTGTTACCTCTGCTTCAGAGTCCCGCACTAGTTGCTTCAGATCCTTCTGTTCTGCTCTCAGCTCCCACAGCAGGTTGTAGAGATGGCGCATGTTCTTGTGCTTCTCTGAGGACCAGGGCTGGAAGCAGATAACTCAGTGAGAAACAGCAGCACTGCTTGGGTGCACAGATCAGGTACTCTGCTGGCAGAAACTGGCATGATCTTGCTACAGCCAGTAAAGCAGCACTCATTTCCATCACTGAAACATCAAACCCACGGTCAGCATGGGTTTATCACACTTCATTTTGATTTAGAATCCATCAATAATGTGAACCAGATGGCACATTTTGCTGATGCTGCTGTTTTACAGTTGAAATGAGATGAATAGGAATGTACAGAAATAGAGATGAAAAAAATGGGATTCCAGTAATGCTATTCTGAGTATTCTCCCCAGTGGGAAACAGGAATTTTAAAAACCCTATAACATGAAAAAAACCCCCTACTTTGTATTCTCTGTTTGGCTTTCCTAAGTGTAATTGTACAGCATCACTGCAGAATTTACTGGCAGCCTTCTGCCTCTGGTTACACTCTCACACTGATGCTGAGGTTACTGAGGTGACCCCTCACCCCGATGAGATCATTTGCCTTAATGGCAGCACTCCACTTCTTTGGGAATATCTTTTATTTAAGGCTGTCTATCTATCCATCTATCTATCTATCTGCAATGTATCTCTGCCTCAGCATCTTGCTCTGCATCTGCAGAGTAAACACTGGGATATTTAAGGAATGATAGGACCCAAGAAGTCCACAGCAGAAATAGAACCAGAACAAAGAGTGTCTGCCTTTGCGGCTCTGTTCTTGCTCTTTTTGAAGAGGGAACAACAGAGGACAGTTCAGCTTCCCTGCCATGAATCTACAGAACTGAGTCCAACAGCTGCTGAACCTACATTTTGCAGGATCCCAGGGGATGTGGAGTTTGCCTGATGACCAAATCTGAGAAGATGACCTCAGGCATGGCCAGAGCAGGCCTGCCATGTCACATTATGTCCTGCACTCTCAATCACTCCCAGCATGGCAGTGCATCTCCTGGGCTGTGGGTGTTGTCAGCCTGGAGCTGTGCAGGTGGAGTAGAAGGGCAGTATGGAATACGTCATGTTTGTAGTTCTTTCACTGACATTTCACCTTTGTGTCTTGTGATCTTCATACCTGGTATTTGAGAGTGTTTTCTCTGCTCAGGAAGATTTCATCTTCTCTCTTCTCCCTCCCTATTACTCTGCAGAAAACCACCTTTGAGGCAATGGTGTCATGGAGTTCAAGGTGGTATGTCAGCTGGATGACATCGTCTATGACCATAAAGACACGTTCCTCTACATCTTCATCAGCAGGCTTTTCTGGGTTTCTGTGGAAATACTCCTTGATTTCCTAATGGAGGGTGAAAAAAAGATATAGAAGCAACTTAGACAACACAAAACTGGGAAATTTACAGATTTGGGTAAAACCCCAAGGTCAAAATTGTGCTTTTCTGCCTGGACTTTTTGGCCAATGGTCCTACTGTTCTTGCCTATTTCTTAAAACAACCCAACCACAAAGCAGCTTAAAGCAATACGGAAGTTTCCTTTTTGTGGAGCAGAGTATGCTTTCCAAACTCCAAGTTAGCTTGGGATGCATCCCTGCCTGAGGGACCTGCAGGATTTGTGGTATTTTGGAGGAAAGCAAAGTTTCCCACCTCTCCCAAGACAGGGGAGGAAAAGGTAGCATGTTTGGTGCTGATCCAAAGACAGGCCACTGCATGGCTCTGTCTTGGCAGGTGAAGTGTCTGAGCCATATATACTGCCAGATGTCAGGTTTTCTCCTTCTGTTCTGCAAACCAGACCTGACAAGAGGAAGAGTAAGATTACCTGCCTGTAACAGATCAGAGCAATGGGACAATTCAGGAACCTAAAACAATATTGGTGTCAGCTCAGCACACAAAATCATCTTCCTAGTTTTGAAATCTTGCAAAAATTTTGTTCTGAAATCATATTCACTTTTTTATTCTTTCCTCTGACACACAATTCCCAAGCCTTAGTTTCCTAGTTTAATTCTAGCTGCTCAATACAGTTCCTGACAACTGCTCACACTGTAGTTCTCTGTCAGGGAAGCAACTGTGAGACACAGCAGCTGAACAATGTTTGGATGTCTCATCTGGAGACATCAGCCTCAGCCATGCCTACTGAAAATGAACTGCAGCTCCAGGCAGTATGTTTTGCATAGTTTAAATATCACAGTGACACATATTTTCTGTTCCTGCCTTGGCCATACCACTATGGGCCGGGCGTTAGCCTCAGCTGTGACTCCAGCCATTTCCACTCCCAGGTCTCTTTCACCAAACTCTATGTGCCGCATGTGCAGGAAGTCCTCCCGCCCCATGAAGTACTCTGTCATCTCTGTAGCAGTTTCAAAACGTTTCCAGAGGCCATCAACTCGTGCTGTGTGGTAAAACTCCACTGTGTGCCCAGTTTCAGGTTCCAGTGATGTGTAGGTGTGAGCTAAGGACAAATCACACACAATTTCAGAGTTAGCAACTGTAATACACTGAACACGAGCATGGCCAGGGGGTGTTTTATTTTCTTCAGCTTTAGCAACAGATCTGATGCAGGAGTTATCCCCAGCTGCACAACACTGAGAGAACAAACATAATCCTAAAGAGAAAGTTTCAGCTTCTGTCGATTCTGCTGATAAAAGCAGAAATGTATCCCCCTGATACATATGAAAACTATGTATTTTTCTAACACATAGAAAACTACATAGCTGTGGGAGCACAGCCCAGGACTGCAAGCCACCGACCCAATTCTATACTCTTCACTGGAGATCATTTTTTTTTATCTAGGTAATATATTCCACAGGTATCCAGTCCCGCCTGCCTTTTGCCTTTGGGCTGTTGCCACTGGCTAGAAGGGAGTTATGTGACATCCCATCAGCTGCAGTGGCTGCCCAGATGAGCTGGAATACCTTTAAGAAGGAGGGGGTGTCCAGGCTTAAAATGGTCTGTGATCAGCAGTGTTTGATGATCCACTTCTCTCATATACAGCAGGTCTTCTCGGTGTTTGAACCATTCCTTCACCTCCAGTTCTTCAGTACCTGGCAGGAAACAAGTCATTTTGCAACCTTAGGTCACCTTGTTGGAGGTGGAAAAATTCTGATGGGCTCCCAGTATCTGTGCCAGCACCCTGTGCTCCTGATACAGCCTCAGTGGACACAGTACGGCCACTGGAACTGCCCCTGTGCAAAGGGGAATTTTGTATGTGAATCCTGATCTACATTTGAGTAGATGAATTATACCCTAAGAGGGTCTATTCCTCTCCATCAACCAGAACTAGAGTAATGAACTCAGGAATAGAACATGGCACAGCAAAGGGCTATGGATAGACAAGAGAAATTCCATCCCAAATATTTAATAATGGTGTCAGGAGATTGGAGCATCACACTATCCGAGAAGGCTGAGGGCAGGACACTGTATGTCCAGTTAGGAATCTGCGTGGTTTCTTGAACCAGCTGTTAAAAAGAATGTTTTCAACTACAGAGACATCCTCAGGCTGTAGCTGCCCCTTTCTGTGGCCCCTTTTGACACCAATGAGGAAATGAAGATAGTGACACTCTTGGATCAAATCCAACTAGTCTTCCATTTTTCTCTGAAGACTGAAAATCCAAGCAGCTGACCTGTGACATTGAACAGTTTTACTGGTGTATAAAACAGATTCAAACTCTTATGAAAAGCCCTAGCAATGCTGGAAAGTTCAGGGGCTCCACAGACTAAGCATGATTAAGAGTTTGAGGATAAAGTAAATAATTCCCCCACAAAGCTGAAAGGAAAATGAGAAAGCACAAGAGAAACTCTGGCAGAAAGGGAGCGACCTCCCTCTTTCCATCAGCATGGCCCAGGCTGTGTGCTCAGTGTGTGGTGTGCTCATTCATCCCTCTTACGCTCTGAGTCTGCGTAGACAGTGAGGCGTTCCACCAGCCCGTCTGCATTTGCATACGCCGCCCATTTCTCCTGCTTGGCTTTATCGTACAGGATCACCTTCTTCCCCCGGGGAAAGGGATTCTCATATTCTGCAGTGGGCAAGAGAGATGTCAGACAAATTGACTCCTCTGTACTCAGACCCCAAAAACAAAAAAGAATTTAAAAGGGGAAAAAAACATGGTCTAAGGGACATTATGCATTTATCATGTTTGCTGGCAATAAAGCTGTTCAGATTCTGCCTGTTGTCCATTAATGTTATAATGGTATAATAACTCTTTCTCTCCCCAAACAGAGATAATGCAGGAGCAGTTCCTTGTGCATAGCAGTAAGAGAAAGACCATCCCAGGCAAAATTCCCAGCTGGCAGGAAAACACAGTGTGGGGTGTGTATATGGGGGGAAGATGAGACTGCAGCACTGAGGGCAGCCACTGGAACCAATAGCTGTTGTGGCCTTCACCTAATGTGCTTCACTGTCACTGTTTGATCACCCTGAAGGGAGAACCCAGTGAGACAGGCAAATATCCCAAACCCACTGAAAGGTAAGCTGGAGGCAAGCAAAAGGCAAATACCTACCTCTGCAAGACACCTTAATTCGGTCTACCCATGATAGTGGCATCTCAAAGCTCATGCCTATTTCCTCCTCTTCTTGCTGAAACAGAAGCAGAGATTTGTGCTTTTGGCAGCATCTCTTACTGTGCCAGGAGGCATTTTGGTCCTGGTGAACTGCAGTGATGAGAGCTCAGCTTGTGTGAGGCTGTGTTCTGGTGAGCACCATGGAACAGCTACAACAGCACATCCCTATTCGAGCCTGATGAAATTATCTTTTCCTGGCTACTGCTCATGCTGGCAGGGAAGGAATGTGGCAATCACCAGATTATTTTATGTAGACCCTGGAGGACTCTTTGCTTCCCAGTTATGGGCACAGGCTGAGTAGATAGCAGGAGGGAATTATTATTTGCATTCCTCTGTCCTGCTGTGTGGGTGCAATGTCTATTTTATTATGCTGTCTTCTCCCAACATGACAACATTTTGTGCTTCTAGTACATGGCATTTTTTGTATTTTAGAGGACACACATTATTTCTGCATTTGTCTGGCAGGTTAACCTTGCAGCCAGGAGGGGAAGGTGACCAGCATAGAAAGAATGTCCACAAAAATCACATTCTGGATTTTATTTTTTAAAATTATTTCAGCCCAAAGGCCAGTGCACTGGAGGCTTACAGAGATCCCTAGACACTTATGGCACCTAAAGTACCACTTGGAGTCCTGCTTCAGAAATCACCAGAACTCTCCTAGATTGAGAAGGAATCTAAACCTGGCTAGAGTAGAAGGGATGTGACCTGGAGAGGGCAGCAGGCAGGCAGATATTCACTATGGACACACTGGTTCCATACAGGGTCCCCAGTGCTCAAGAGCATCGCTTGGGTCACTCACCATGTCATCTGTGTCATTCTCGGCTGACTCTGTGGGCAACTGAGAGGCATTGTTGCTCTCTGAAAACATAATTTCCCAGCAGAAAGGATCACTCAAGTCAAAGCTGAGCTCCTAGGGCATACAGAAAAAACTCTTTTAACTACAGGGCATTGCCAAGGGCCTTACACTAAATTTGACCACTGCATCAATATGTCGTGGTGCTCTGAACATGGCTAGGTGTCAGAGACTTTAGGAACTCTAGAGATCTGGACCTCAGGGAGGTGAGCTCCTCAAATCCTTGGCTGGCTGGTGGGACCCCAAAGACTGCCCCTGTGCCTAGAGGTTGCAGAACCCCTTCCTCGTGGTGCCTCTTCCTCAGATGAGAGGAAATTGCTGGAAATAATTCTGCCTCCTTCCTCTGGGCAAGTATGGCCCCAAGCTGATCTAACTCAGACCCTCACCTCCCAGACTCTGTGTCTGCTGGGGGGCAGCTGAGGTGTGATAAGAGCTGAATCAGGATTTTACCTTCCTTGAGCTATGCCTGACAGACCCAAAACATCCTCTGCCTCAAAAGCTGTTGAGAGGAGTGCCTAGCCAGCCTTAAAAGCTAAAACTCTTGCACTGTAGAGTTTAAATAGATGTGATCTGTATTTGCTAGCTCAGAGTCTGGGATGCCCTGGAGTAGTTCCATAGTCTATGTAATCAGAGCAACATGACCAAAACCGACACAAGGAATGCTTACGTGGAAACTGGACTTGGAAGTCCAAGTATTGGTTTTGGACTTCCCCAGGACTCAGGAGAGCCCAGCTCTCCCTCACGTGCCAGGCAGGGTGCAAAGGGCTCCCTACCTTGCAGCCTTTGCGGCAGTCCTGCATGTTCACCCAGTAGTTCCTGTGGTTCCAGACGCTCTCAATCCCAAGGAAGCACTCATCCTTGGTGCTGTGGTGGTTTCCTGTGAACGGGTTGATGAAGAAGGTCTCGGGAACCTTCCTCTTCCCAGACAGAACCAGAACCCAGGCGTGCACCCGCAAGCCATGCAAAGGGTCTCGCTTGGGCTTTTCCACCTCCTGTAGCACAGAGGATAGAGCAATAATTACTGCCATTTCACTGACACTTTATTCCAACCCAAGGGAAATCTTATCCTTTCCTCTGCCTACTTCTAAAGAGCTCCAGGCTCTTAATGCTTTTTAAGAGTGAGGTATATACCCAGCACATGTTACTGTGCCAGCACACACTGTGCTTCTGGAGGCCAAGTGCTCATGGCCATGATCAAGGTCATGTCATACTTCACAGAGGAGGGTGTGAGCTCCTCTCTTTGGCCAGCCATTACCTGTGTCTCACCTCTTTTTCCTGAAGCTCACAGGAAGGTGGACCTTACTAACTCACCACAACTACCTCCTCTTCTCTTTCCTCCTCTTGTGTGGATTCAGTTTCTTCCTCCTTCTTGGCCTTCTGCTGAAGCACAAACTGGCTCTGTGGCTCTAAAGGGTACTTAATTCTGTACTTGTTGGGATCCTCCTCTTCTGGTACCTGCAAAAGCAGGGTATTACTGTGAAACCCAGCAGAGATCAAGAGAAGGAAGTAAATGTATGGCTTACAGGTACCTCTCCGTTCCCAACACTTGGCAGTTTGCAATATTGCACCCAGTGAGCAGAAATTCAGTGAAGCCAAAAAAGCCTTGTAATGAGCTGTAGAAAAACATTTAAAAGATTCCTTTGGTGGATACAGACTGAAACCCAGTGCGGACCTGAAGCTGCTTCCCCTAGCTCAGCTCTGGAGCTCACTTGACATGAACAGGCTGAGCATGTGTGCTGGACTCCTCTCTGCCCACTCACTGCAGATCTCACCTCTGGGGGCTTCCTGAGCCGTGGGCACAGCTCCTGGGTCTGGTCCAGGGAGCACATCTCGAGGGTGGCATATCCATGTACACAGTAGGCATCATAGCCAGCCCCCACCAGCAGGGAGCACAGCAGCACAGTGAAGTCAAAGCAGTTCCCTCGCTGGTACTTCAGAATGGTGGTTGGGGAATAGAGTGAGCTGGGCTTGAAAGAAAGAGATCACAGTGCTTGTCTTGTGAAGCTGAAACATGCACCAGACAGAGAGAGGCACTGCCCACATCCCTGGGCCCTGCACCCTATGGGAATCTATTATGCAACATTTCTTTAAAAGCCACTGACTCTAAAACTCCCCTCCAAAATGATCTGGGGAAACTCTGACCTCAAATCTCGTGACAAATTTAACCACAGGAAAGGAAGGAAATTACAAACTCATCAAACTGCTGAAAACCTAATGCTAATTCTGGAATGGGATATCCCTCTATCTCCTGCTGTTCTGTCTACAGGTCTTCCAAGGAAAACACCCATAAGCTAAATTATAGTTCACAGGAGGAAACATATTTCTTTTCTGGCCCTCTTTCTGGCAATAAAAAGTATCACTACACACATACTGCATAGAGAGAGGTTCTAATCCCACTCAGTTCTCAGACATCACCTAAGGTGATCAAGGCAGTCTCCACCTGCTAAATGGAGATCCCTTCTGCGTAGTCTCAAAGTGCCAGAGCTCCTCTTGAGGCCCTGGGGCTCTTGGGACAGCCTGTGCCTGGTGTAGATTGTTTAGGTCACTCTGCAGTCCTTGCTAGCAAGGAGTGTGTTCTCTTGGCTGATTCTCATCAAGAATTTGCCCCAGCTCTGGCATCATCCCTTTTTGCTAACCTAGAAATCTCCTTTCATCCCAAAATATACCCAGATATGGGAATATAAATGTCAAAAAGTTCCTAAGAACAAGTCACTGAGGTGAAGTATCATTCCCTAGGGTTTATGTTCTCCTCTGTTCCAAAGTGTCTTGGTTTTCAGAGGGGAGACTTGTCAGCCATTGCCTCCCACAGTGCTCCAGCTGCTCACCTGGGCTGGCTGAAGGCAGGGTCTGGTCTTGAAGAAATGGTGCTTAATTACTTAAAAGGTACCACACTGCACATGCACTGGGACTGTGGATCCAACAGAATGCACAGGGTCTAGGAAAACCAGGGGGCTGCCTAAATAGTGAGGGGAGGGTGGAAGTGTCAAAGACCTTTGTGATCCCAGCCACTGGCACTTGCCCACTGTGTCCTGCTGAAAGGCCCTTCTGTCACCTCTGTTCTGTCTCTGCTGGGGCTGCAGCCCCTTTCTTACCGGTGTGATTGGGCACTTGAGGGGCTCCATGATGAGGTAGTCACAAACAAAGCTGGCACAGCCTGACCAGTAGTACATGTCTGGGTAAGGCAGCAGGGTTGGCCTCACTGTTGTGCTCACAAACTTCTGTAGAGCAATAAGAGGAGTTTGGTTAGCCAACAGGCCCTTGGCAGAGTCTCCTCTCCAAAGCCATCCTCAGACCACCCCTGGATGTTGCAGATGGAATTCAGGATCTTTCTACAGCATATCAACAGCATCAGTATCCCATCTCTCCAGTTCCAAGATGGAAATTTCATGGGGTTGGGAGGCTGTCTGCTTGCCTGTGGCTGAAACTTCATCCTCATCTCAGACACATTCCAGATGTGAGCCAGTTCTTCTCTTCATTTTCAAGCAAGTCAAATCACTACTGCCTTTTCTTGCTTTTACATCCTCCAGCATTTTTTTTGCCTTGCATGCTAATCATACAACAAATTTTGGGAAAAGCTGGTACAAAGTAGCAATTCCAGGTGCCCAGGGCACAGAGGGGAAACATCAGGTCCCAAACTAGACAATAGTTGTGCAGCTTGGGTCCAGAGAAAACAAAACCAGACCAAAAACTTCCACATTTACTCCTTCCCTGTAACTTCGGTGAAGTTCAGAGTAAGACCTAACTCTGGATCCCTATCTGTGGCTGAGCCTGAGCCTTATCTAGTTCAAGTATTTCTTTTCCTTCCCTTTATGTTTCTGTGGTCTCTCCTGTTTCCTAAGCATCACACTGCAGCCTACATGGCAACACCAACATTTATATGGCTCATGAATGTGGACAGCCATGGTATTCCTGGGGTTCTGTGTGCCTGCTCAGGGGCTGAGGGTTCAGCCAGCAGGTTCCCATTCCCTTTAGCCAAGAGGGGCTGCTGCTCTTTCACAGCATTTGGCACAGTGGAAGCCAAGTGTTCCTGTGCTGTGGCCCAGCCCCACCCACCCATACCTGCACACCACACTCGTTGAGCGGGTGGATGAAGAGCGGCTTGCGTTCAGGGCACAGGTGAGAGTACTGCTGGAAGAAATGGTCAGCAAGCTGAAGCAGCTTATTTTCCTGCTGGGAATTTGTCTTGTATGAAGATGGTAAGTTGGATGTGTCAATGGAGCTCCAGTCAAAATCACTTATGTAGAAGAGGGAGGCAGAAAGACACAAGTAATAAGCCAGGAGCAATACAGGCAGGATGATCTGATATCAAAACATGGCAGGGCTTCCCTGTTTCACAGGTACAAAATGGGGGCACTATCCAAGGATATGATTTTGACATAGCCAAGCATCTCTGGAGCAATGGCAAACTGACATACACCCAGGGTCTCGGAGGATCTTTATACAGCGGTGAACAGATGTACAACCAAATGAGTTTTCTTATCTTACTTGCACACTCACACTCTTGGACAAACTCATCAAGCACAAGAAACTTGCTCACTCCCATCACCATGCAAGGGGACCACATGTGCCATCCACACATGTGCAATCACCCTGTGGGGCCCAAAGGGAACATCTCTGCTCATCCCAGCCATGAGCAGAGACTTACGATTCATCACTTAGGGCAGAGGCTTCCTCCGCATCTAGCTCCAGCTCATCGAGGAAATCACTGATATTCAAAGAGATCACATCTTCTGGTGGTTTCTCCACTTCCTCCTTCTCTTCCAGGGCCTCCATTCTGCCTGGCACTACAGGAATGCACACACCAGCGTGAATTCAGGGGTGAGACCCAGCTACACAGAAACACTCCCAACTGTGGCTGCAGTGCTTTGGTACATGAGCATCGTGAGTCAGCCAGAACCATGAGAGTTAAGGGAGAGCACAGAGTTAGGCTGGCTTTGGTAAACAAGTGGCTCCATGTTCCAGCACACCCTAAGCGTGCAGAGCACTCAGAGCCTGTCTCGGTAGGGCAGAGCACGTCCCCACATTCAGAGCGCGTGCTCCGTGTCCTCCGTCCTGCCCGGCGTGCTGCTGGCGGGGCAGCAGCTCCACCAACCCGCTGGGCACCGGCCGTGCCCCAGCCCGCAGGGGCCTTGGAGGGAGCGGGGGCTCCGCGGAGCCGGCAGCCCCCAAGGGCACCGCCTGCCGCGTATCTCCGCTGGCGCGGGCGGTGTTTGTGCGCCGTCCCTGCGGTCAGGCTGACCCTGAGCGGGGCACGCAGCGGGCACAGGGAGGTGCAGACCTTGCCCGGGGGACCCCGCAACCCCCGGCCCTGCCCCGCCCGGCCGCCCCCTCACCGCGGCTCCAAGGGCGGCGCGGCCGCTCCGGCCCCGCGCGGCTCCGGGGCGCTCACCATGGCAACGCCCGCGCCGCGGCTCCGGGGACAAGGCCTGCGGTTCCCGGGGGTGGGACCTGCTGCTCCCCAGGACGGGACCTGGGGCTCCCGGGAACGGGGCCTGCGGCTCCCCCGCGCCCCGGCCCGTCGGGGACACCCCCGGAGTCCCCCCAGACCTCTCGCCACAGCCCCCGGCCCCAGAGGCTCCTCGGGACCCCCGCGCACCCCCTGCGCTGCCCCAGCCCGGGCGTCTCTCCCAGCCCTGGTGCCGACGCCGTGCCCGGGCCAGCTGGGAGAAGGGGACAACGCGGAGCACAGCAGGGGACAGCGGCCGGCCCCTGCCCGCCACCACGGCTGAGCCGTCGCCCTCTGAGACCCGCTCGGAAACTCACGAGTTCGGCTCTCTTAAAATAAAAACCACCCCCAGTGATCCTTTGTTGCAGAGGCACTTACCCAAAAGCTGGCACCAAGGGAGGCAAGACACCTTGTTCTTTTTTTCTTTTTCTACTTCTTTTTCTTCTCCTTTACCATTACCTTTTTCTTTTTAATTTTCTTTCTATTTTTCCTTTTCCTTTTTATATTTTCATTTTCCTCTTTTTTTCCCTTTATTTTCCTTTTATTCTTAGTTGTCAGTTTATTAGACTGTAAGCAGGGTCAGATGCTAAACACTTTTTTTTCTGTTTTGTTGTTGTGATTAAGAAAAAATATGGATTGATGGACGAATGTTCACATTAGGCACTCTCTTAAGGGAACCGTAGCAATTAAAGCTATGAGGATGCACCGACTGCAGTCAAAATATATCAAGAAGCATCATGTTGAGTGATTAATGTGGTTTGCAGCTGGTTACTGTTGCCCAAATGGCATGAACTTCTATTGAGGGCAGGGATTTAGGTTGGGTATTAGGAAAAGGTTCTTCCCCCAAAGGGTGATTGGGCCTTGGAACAGGCTCCCCAGGGAAATGGTCACCGTGTCCCAAGCTTGCCAGAGTTCAAAGAACATTTGGACAATTCTCTGAGAGGCACAGGGTGGGCCTGCTGGGGCAGTCCTGTGCAGGGACCAGGACTTGGACTCAGTCCTTGCGGGTGCATTTCACATCTGGATATGAAACAAAGTGGGGTAGGATCCTCCATCGCTCACCAGTAATTCTCAGCAGTTCTTAAATGCCAGAAGTCAATTTAAAAAAAAAAAAAAAAGATAAGGGAAATATATGTTGTGTTTCCAAAACTGCCGGTACTCAGCACCCAAAGTTATCTGGCCTTGGTGTGTGCTGCTGTGGTATCTGTTGTTATTGCTGCATCAAAAACACATACCACCAAACCAGCTGGATGCCCAGACCCCAGATTCCGGAGGGTTTTGCTGACACTCCCTGTTTGGGACCCTGTCAGGGCGTGAATTGGGTCAGCATCCACAAGCTGTGGGCTCATGGGCACGGCCATCCGTGCCGGAGGATGGACTTTGAGAGTCCTTTCCTCCCCGGCCCCCGAGGGATGCTCAGCAGGCTCTTGTGCAATCCCAAAGGCTGCGTGTTTGCGTGGGGGAGAGCGATGAGCTGTCGGGAGGCGATATAAGGCACCCAGCAGGAGGTACGGAGCAGCCCCGGTGCACCGAGCCACCCCCGAGGGGAAGGAACGGGGGCAGCGGTGGATGGAGGAGCAGAGAGCAGCAATGGTGAGCAGGGGCAGAACAAGGTGGGGGGATCTCTCAGGATGGATCTCTCAGGATGGCTGAGCAAGGAGTGGACGGGGCATTAACACTTCCTGTCCACTGCTCAGGGTCAGTGGAGGGGGGGGTATGAGTGAGCTGTGTGAGGGGGATTTTGGCACTGGCTTTGCCCTGCTCTCAGCACTGACAGAGCATTGCCCAGCCACCAGTCCTGGCTGACTTGCATCCACATCTCTGATAAGGAGTATCTGGTGTCCAGGGCCAATCCAGCACTGTGCCAATAATTTCTCTTGAGAAATGCATTATCTGTACCAACAGAAGAGATTGTCTTTTTGACACTAATTTTAGTAGTGTTCAAAGCTTGGGTTTGTTTTATGATCCCCATTGTCTCCTTGTTATAGTTCTGATTTACTGGAACACTGAGGATCCTTTTGCAAATCCTAAATCTTCAAAAGTGCTGTAGTGGGAAGAGGGTAACTCCTTTCCTCTTTGGGGAGCCCAGACTGCCTCAGCTGTGCAGCTTTACTCAAATTGCCGCTGAAATGTGGCTTTATCACAGCCAGCACATCCCTGTGGATCCCAGGGCTGGCTTCTCCCACCTCCTTTCTGGAATAGCTAAATTCAGGATAGTGTTTGACCCCTGTGTTAGCCTGGTGGGGGAAGGTTGATCTGGCCCTTTGGGATGGGAAATTACTTTGCTTCTTGGAAATACAGCACAGAAATTATTGCACCAATGCTTGAGGATTCAGCCTTTCTGAATGACTGCAAACATCTCCAGTGAGGATGACAATAAATTCAAGTTATCCAGAGCCTGCTTGTTTTTCCAGGAAAGGATTGTGAGATGCTTGCTGCTGTTGTCTGTGCTCTGCCTGGCTGGCTGTGAAGGCAACAAGAGTGAGTCTCCCTGTGCTCTGTCCCTGCTGGGTCATGGATGGGTAGTATGGAAGGAAAGGCCAAACCTTCACCTGATCCATGTTCAAGTTCCTCATTCAGCACACTGCTGAAGGCTGCTAAAGAGGAACAATAGAATAAGGCTCAGAGAGGCAGGAACTGGGGTCCAGGAGCCAGCAAAATAGGCAGAAACTGCAGGCTGTCCCCCCCAGCCACAAAGAGTGTGTAACCCATGGTGCTGCAATGTGCCACCATGCTCCTTGGTGACAGTGACAGGCCCCTTAGCTCTGGTCCAGATTACAGCCAGGCTGAGGAGGTCTCACAGCCTCCCAGCAAGCCGAGGCAGCAGGTTCTTCCTCAGATGTGTCTGCTCTGGCTCCAGGGAAGGATCTCAGCCCTTGAGAGCTGTGCAGAGCTTCCTGCAGTGGGGTGAGTTCTCAAATCTCTCATCAGGGAGATATTCTTGCTGCATTTCATCTTTCTTGCCTTTCCTTTGCTGCAGGTGAGCTGGCCAGCACCCATGGCCTGAGGCCAGGGGTTGCCCTCCGTGTCAAGAGGAGCCCAGATGCCTGCCTCCCAAACCCGTGCCAGCACCAGGGACAGTGCCAGGTGCCTGTGGACAGACCAGTTTGCAGCTGCAAGCCAGGCTTCACAGGGGAATTCTGCCAAGGTAGGGCTGGGAATGCTGGTGAGCCCTCCCCAGTCTGTCCATGGGCACCAGAGGGAAGGGAGATGGGCACTGGTGTTACCATTGCTCTCCACCCCTGTAGCACATCCCAGCTGCAGGTTCAGGTGCATTCTGTACCACTACAACCATCTCCTGGCTATGTGCTGGTACAAGACCCATCCACAGGCCATGTTCTTCTTCCCCAAAAGCCTGATTTCCTTGGCTGTGCCATGGTGTAGGAGGGCATGCTGCAGGGCACAGCTGCCTCTCAGTTTCAGAACAAGCAGATGCACCCTGGCACAGATACAGTGAAGACACTGGCCAAAAACTCTGTCTTCTTCCTCTGAAGGAGAGGGTCCCTGTCCCTCTGGTGCCCTCGACACACTGTGGGGGTTGAGTGGACAGCCCTCCAAAGGGACCAGCCTGTCTTCTGCCCAGTGTCTCTGAAGAGCCCTACAGCAGCCTGCACCAAGGCTGGGATGAGAGGCTGCTGAGCTCAGTGGGACTGTGCCACCCTCCAATTGGCCTAGGGCTCCTTCAGGCCTCTCCCTTATTGCTATTGCAGATGGCTTTTTCCCCCAGATGTGGTGCTGAAGCTGGCCTGTGAGGAAGAGCACATGAAGATGATGGTGAGGAAGGAGGTGTTTGAGCTCTTGAAAATCCCACTGGAGCTTGTCCACTTGAAGAACCAGGCATGCAAGGTCTCAGAGAAGGAAGAAGAGGGTGAGCTGTTTTTTGCAGCCATTCTCACAGGTGAAAACCACACTGCCTGTGGATCAGTAATCCAGGTGAGGATCCACAGCTCCAAAGCCAGGAGAGAAACAGACATGGTGAGGTGGGATGGCAAAGGGCAACCCCAAATGTTTTTGTTTTTATATCTGGGTGCTGAAAAGTTCTCATTCCCTTTGAAAGTCTTCCCTGAGGATGTCAGAAAGTTCTTCTGCCTCCACCAAACCCCTGCTGGCAGCCCATTTGTCTTATTTAGGAGAGCTTGGAAGTCTTATTGTGCACTGGTAACAGCCCTCAGCGTTCTGGAGACATCCTATGAAGTCTGCAGCCCTGTCCCCTTGGTCCCTGACTTGCTTCATGGAGCAGGAAGGGAGCAGACAAGGTGCTCGAGCTCTGCACTGCACAGAAGAGCCCTGTGCCCACCTGTGCCCATTGTCCTGACTGCTGTTCCAGCAGCCCCCAGACACAGGCTGAAAGCCCAGCAGATGTCCAGGCCTGGAGCAGCTACAGCTGAGTTGTGCCTTCTGAACTTGCAGCTCTGTGTGTGGCATTCGTCATGATCTTGATTTCTGTGTTGTTCCAGCAAAACAGCTCCCATGTCTCGTACTCCAACACCATCGAGTCGGAGCAGGAGGTGCCCAGGGCCACGATCTCCCGCAGTTTTCAACTGGAAGTGCACTTCTCCTGCATCTACGCCTACCAGCAGGTTGTGAGGCTGCCCTTCGCTCTCACCGCTGTTGACAAGTGAGTGTCCCACTTCACCTGGCTGCTGACATGGTGTCTTTGAGCTTGGAGAGAAGTAGATTCAGTGAGATGATTTGCAAAGACCCTGGGGAGCCCTAGGGAGCTCTGAGAGCAATGGTGGCTTCACCTGTGCAATGTCCTTCCCACCTCCTTGTTCTGTTTGTGAGCTCTCATCCTGTTTTTCCTCTCAGGCTGGTACAGCTTGTGGTCAGAGAAGGACACTTCAATGTCAGCATGAGACTCTACAAGTCCTCCTCCTACCTCGAGCCTTATCACCTGCCGAGTGTGGCTGTCCCCCTCACGGACACACTCTATGTCCTGCTGAAGATGGAAGGGCAGCACCAGCTCAAGTACTTCCTGCTGAGTGTTTTGGACTGCTGGGCCACGCCAAGCACGGATCCGCACCAGGACACGCAGCACAAGCTCATTGAGCAGGGGTGAGGGGAGTGAACCCAGCACATCCAGTCTCCTTGCACCACAGTGTGCCAAGGACTAGACAGAAATAGGCCTGTGGGCTGCACCCATTCCCTGTGGGATGTGTTATCCAAGGCGGGGATGCTCCACCTCGTTTGCCACCCGCTGATCCAGCCCCATGTCCCAGGTGTCCCCATGATGAGACGGTGACCTACCTGAATGCCATTGGAGAGAGCACCACTGCCAAGTTCAGCTTCCAGATGTTTCAGTTTGTTGGTTACCCTGAGGTGTTCCTGCACTGCCGTGTGCAGCTCTGTGTTCCTGATAGCCCGGAGCCCTGTGCCAAGGTGAGCTCCCTTGCTGGACTGCACCGTGCCCTGGGTGGCTGTGGGACCTCCCTTCGCTGGCTCTGCTTGGAGAAGGGGCTCTGCTCTGGTTTTGGGTGCCTCACAGAATAAACACCTCCAGAATCAGGAGCCCTGAGCACCAAAGGTACAGGGGCCTGACCCCACCAGAGATCTCCTTTCCTTCTTCTCTGGGAAAGGGAGATCTACAGGATGGCCCAGGTGCAGGGTGCCCTCCCCTGCCCTCCCATCACCTTTCCTTTGGCTTTGTTGACAGCAATGCCCTAGGCACTGGAGGAGCAGGAGGGCACTGGCAGATGACAACAACAGGATTGTCTCCTACGGGCCCATCCTCCTGCTGGCTTCTCCTTCCTCAGGAGCAGAGATCCACCATTCCAGCAGTGACCAGCAGGACCCAGCAGGTACATATGTCCTGCGGGGCACCAAGGTCAGTCCAGGAGATCCAAGCAGCAGTCCAGGAGCAGGGCTGGGGGCAAGCCCACCTACAGCATGGCTCAGAGCAAGCATGCATGCTGAGCTGAAGGCAGCAGGGGTGGGTGGAGGCCATTTGAGGTGACCGAGTCCTGTTAGTGCCCTCAGGATCCCAAAGTACCCCCAGCTCTTGTGGCTCCTGCCTGTCACAGGAGATGACCTCACTGCATTTCACTGCATTTCACCCAGTGAAATGCCTCACCAGGGCTCAGAGCTGGCTCAGGGGACCCAGATACACAACCAATCTCTCTCCTCTTTGGCAGGACCCAGCCCGTGGCTCTCCAGGGCCCTCATCCTGCTGGGTGTGCTCGCCGTGCTCACTGTGGTTGCTGCAGCTGTCAGCGTGGGGCGGAGGATGGGTTAGGAAACAGCTGTTTCCCAATAAACATGACAGGAGCAGAGAGGCTCTTGCTGTGTCTTTTTGGGTGTTTTGGGGAAGGGGTTAATGGCTGAATCCAAACAGTACTTGAAGGATGAGGTGCATCACATTGTTTCTGTTCCCTGTAGCATCTCTTGGACCTTCTCCCCTGCAGGTCCATAGTCTCTAAACCCAGAGTATGTACCCAGGGATGGGGGAGCCCTTCCTCCTGCTTCCCTCTTCCCCACAGAGTCACCCTGACATGTGGGGAGATGGAAATATCCCACACTCCATACCAAAGCTGGTCTTGGCATAGTTCTGTGCCACACAAAGGCAGCGTTAGCAGAGAAAGAGCTGCTTTGTTCATGCAGTGTGTGTGTGTGTGTGTGTGTGTGTGTGTGTGTGCACCCATCCACAGTGATTTCTCCCTTCATTCTTAACATTTCTCTTTTCATTCATGGCAAATGGCCAGCAAGACTTTTCCCATTTATGCATCCTTAATATAAAGCAAATAACAAACAATAATGTAGGTATTAAAGACTAAATTCACAGTGCTCAGACAACTGGCAGGGGTTTAATACCAAAACACAGATCAGGAGAAGACAGCATTGCCCTGCAAGGCAGCTGTATGTGCATTTTGGCTAGAGCACCATGTCCATGAGGGAATTGCTGCTGGCCCCAGAGGCTGTTTGGCAGGAAGGACACAGCAGATCTCTGCCAGAGAGCAAGGAGATATTTTGCAAAGAAGATCATGGATTTCCTCTTCTTTTTACTGATTCCCAGATGCAAACTTCTCACAATCCTCTCCCTCCAGTGGCAGGGATCTCACTGCTGAGCTGGTTCAGCACCAAAACCCACCCCTAGCAAAGAGGATGATGGCTCCATCATGGGTGAAGGCAGGTGCTTTGTGGGCTTCCTCTTGTCCCCTGGGGAAGGAGATCAGGGCCACCTCAGGAGCATGGAGCGGCAGCCTGGAGGGACTTTGCAGAAGCATCATCTGTGGAGCTGCAGTGCCAGCCTGTACCTTGAACGTGCCAAGCTGCTGGATATTGAGGACTGTCACCACCACACGCACTGTTTGGCTGCTCAGGGACTGGAATATCTCCTTGGGGAGGTGGATTTTACCTGCCTTCCCTTTCTCTGTGGTGTTCAGCCTGCTGGGGCCCTGCAGCAGAGAACTGAGTGAGAGGTTGTTGCTTCCAGGTCACATCTCTGTTCAGAACCCATCAATCTCGCTCCAGGCACAAATTCAGCCCTGCCCAGGTGGATTTGCTCAGCAACACTGGCAGGAGCCCCGAGGGCAGAAGGGGAAAACCTCATTCCCAGCACTCGGCATCTATGGGGGCAGAGCTGGGAGCGGGACCCGGCAGATTCTCTGCCCACCATCACCCACACATGATCCCCTGGGACAATCAGAGCCTGGGAGAGCCTCTGGGTGGGCAGGAGGCACAAGGTCACACCTGTCTCTTCTCCTTTCCTACCTCACACTCCCTCTGACCACCTGGTCTGCTGGGATGGCTCCTTGGGGAGCGCTCTTTCCTCCCAAGCACCACTTCAGTGGCTCCTTGCCAAGTGATGTTGAAGTTGATGTGTGACCATGATGCAACCCCACAGGGAGGAGGAAGAGCACAGCAGGGCACACCACACCCTGGGGCAGGGACTGAGGGATGCTTGGAAGGTGTGGGACCTTCCAAGCAAGGGAGAGGGAGGGGCACACCTCACCTCTGTGGGGGAGAAGGTGATGAGGACATCACGGGTGACAGCCCTGCTGACATTGAGGAGCAGAGTCTTGGGGCAGCCAGCCAACTGTGCCACTCTGACTGCAGCAGCCTGTGGGACAAGGGGGGCTGTGGGACAGGGGGACATGGGGACTGAGCCCACAAACCCTGTCCTGGCCAGCCCTGCCCCTACCTGAGCCAGCGCTCCCTCAGGCAGGGGCTCTTGGAGTGCCACAGCTCTGGGCAGTGCTGGGACAGGAGGAGCACTCGGGTGCTGCTGCCTGGGTTCTGCTGCTCCAGCACCACATTGCAGCACTCACCGTGCTGATCACCCCGATGCAGGTCTGGGGAGGGTGGCAGCAGGTGACCACTGGGCACCACAGCACTGGGTGGGCACTGGGAGCAAGGGTGGGAATGGGAGGGACACTCACCAGAACAGCTGTCCTGTCCTTCGGCAACATCTGGAAGAGGGGGAAAACACCAAAATCTAGGGTCAGCCCTCCCTCTGTCCAGAGGGAAAGGGGAGGAGAAGGCAGGAGAGTCTGGCAGCTGCCAGGTTTTAAAGGAACAGTCCTGCAGTTATGGGGGCTTCAAAAACACCTGGACAGGGATCAGAGGTGGTGAGGGCAAAACCACCGTGTCCAGCCTGCCAGACGGTCTCACAAAAGAGACCCCGGACTGCTGATCCCAAGTTTTAAAAAAGCCCCCAGCAACAAAGCCTCCAACTGTGCTCACCTCTGCACAACCCTGGGGATGCTCCCCTCTGGCCTGTCCACATTTCAGGATGAAATCCCCACTTGGTCTTTTGGTGAACACCTTCCCATGGGAAAACCTTCCCACAAAGCCCATGCACCCCCAGTGCTAAGGATGCACTCACCAGGCAGCAGCAGGAGCAGCAGCACAGTGCCCAGGAACAAGTTCATGCCACTTTGTGGGGTCTCCTGGCCACCCCGGCCATCCCACCACGCTCTGCTCCCCTTGTCCCAGCAGCTCTGCTCCTCCCCAGGGCTTGTGGCCACTTCTGAGGTAAGAGCTGTTCCTCATTTCCCTTATGAGAGGCCCTCACACCTTCCTGTGGGCTGGCAAGTGACCTCCTGTCCCAGCTCTCAGCAATGGCAGCAACCGCCGGAGCCGCAGCCTTTCCGCCCAGCTCCTGCCCATCACCAGCTCGAGGCTTTGTGCTTTCCCTTTCTCCCCACACTCCTGCCCATCACCAGCTCGAGGCTTTGTGCTTTCCCTTTCTCCCCACACTCCTGCCCAGGGGTTGATGGCCCTAACCAGCCCAGCAAATGCTGGAGCATCCTCATCCTAAACCGGGCAGCACTACAAGCCTCCAGGATGAAACGTCCCCTTCCTGCCCCAGCTGGGTGGAGGGGGATGATCTGCAGTCAGCTGGAAGGGGGTGCTGGGATGGGAAATGTGGTGCTGATTCTGCCTGGCCCCACAGCCACTGAGGGGATGATTCCCATCCTTTGATGTCTCCCTCCTCGGATCCCTGTCCTCCACCAGCCTCCCTTTCTGCTGGGGAGTGACAGGCCCTGGAGACTTCCCAAGCCATCTACCTCCCTCCATAACCCCAACAACACCAGGCAGCCAATGCTCTGCCAGGAGCACCATTATCAATCCCACTATCCTCAGCAGGATCCTACAGGGGGAAGTGCTGGGTCCTGCCCCAGACATGGGATAACCCAGATGAGAGATGGATCCCATTGAGAGCCCACCAATGCACCAAGCAGAGACCCACACTCAGAGAAAAACAACTTTAATGGGCACAAATCTGGTGTGCAGGCAGGCTCACTGAACTCCTACATCACCCAAAAATAGACATTCAACGAAATAACAAAAATAGATTATTTCAGCTGCCTGAGAGTGTGGCAGGGGCAGAATCATTCTGTCTTCTCTGGGGAAGGAGCTTCATGGTGACCATCAGCAAGGGCTGAAAACTGGGCCTTTCCCACCCATCACTCCTGGCCTCAGGACGTGGGAGGGGATATCAAAAGGCACTGGGGACCCTGTCCCTGCCCCTTCCACTTTTTACAGCCCCCACTGCCCAAGTAAACATCCCTCCCTCCCTCCTTCCTTTCCTCTTTCCCTCCTGCCCCAAGGTGCCAAGCCAGTCAGGATGAGAAAATTGGGGAGGGGGCCAGCAGAGGGGAGGGTGGCTGGCCCCACTGTGGGTCCCTGGGCTCCCTGTGGCACTACAGGGCAAGTGCAGTAGCAAAGCAGATGGCGTGGTCCTTCTTGTGCCGTCCTTGGCATGGGGAGCTCTGGCACAGCACGGCCACCACGGGGCTCAGCTGCTGCTGGGCTGCAGCTTGGCACTGTCAGAGCTGCTCTGAGAGTCAGGGGACTTCCTTGCCTGCAGCACCATGGTCCAGTACCAGAGGAAGATGAGGAAACCTGGCAGAGGGGAGAGGAAGCGTGGGTGAGGGTGAGCCCCCTTGAGGGACAAACCACAGTAGAGAGCAAGCCACCCAGCCTGCCAGAGCTCCTCTTGTACACCCTCACCATCCCTCCAACAAAATCCTGGTGCTCTTCAGAGGAGCCCAGAGTCACAGGCTCACCTTGGAGGGAGTTGATGATGGTGAAGATGTAGAGGGAGACAAGGCAGAACACACCAGAGGTGAAGGAGAAGAAGATCAGGGCCCAGGGGATGCCCAGCAGGATGCTCAGCCCAAAGAGGGCCAGGACATGCTTGAGCTTGTGACCCTTTTTGTTCTGCCGGAGGATCTCCCGTACCATGGCCCCCAGCATGACCGAGTTAAAGAGGAACACCAGGCTGAAGAAACCCAGGTTCACGGCGTTATGGACCAGGGGGCTCGTGATCCAGCATCTGGAGGAGGAGAAAGGGCAGAAGGTTACTCTGTGTCCTCCCACAGGGTCACGAGGAGGGGCTGAGAGAAGCACAGAAGTGTGGTGCCAGCCCAGCGCCCAGGGAGGGGGATCCCCCTGGCACAAAACCCCAGAAAAGCCCCAGGCCATGGTGAAGGTTTAGCCAGCTGACTTCACCTATGACCAGAGACCAGGTGACCCATGTGCCATGACTCACATGGTTGCGTTGGTGGTTCTGCCATCAATGGATTCATAGATGGGAATGGAGACGGGGCCGTAGTTCGTCCAGCTAGCCAGGAGGATGGTCACCACGCAGAAGAAGGGGAGCCCTGGGAGGAAAGAGCAGAGTGAAGTGGCTGCCCTACTCCTGCCCTACTCCAAGTCCTTCTGGAAGGACTTGTTGGCCCTTTCTCCCTGCACAGAGCACAAGCCAACACCTTCCCTCCCAAAGAGAAACCAGGGATGGATGGAACACACAGCAAGGGCACCTGGCATAAGCCCCAGCCTGGAGGGAGTGGTGCTGTGCTGGCCTCAACTAGGGACCTCCCAGGGATGTGGAGCTTTAGGCCATAAAAGATTACAAGATCTTCCTGCCATGACCTCCAGCCCAGAGCATGGCAAAGAAGCATGGGCACTTCCTGCATCCAGCTGTCATGGATGGTTCTTTCAGAAATAAAGCATCCTATTACTATTTAAAGATCCCAAGTGGGGGCTCTCACAGGTCTCCATTGCTGGGTGATCACCCAGGATGACCCACCCTTGCTTTAGCACCAGCTTCTCCTCTCAGCCTTCCAGTCTCCTCCTCCACCAAGGCTCTCGACAGACAGCTGCTCCCCCACAGCTGTGTCTCCATCCCCATCCAGGCATGGTATCCAGTGGGAAAGACCCACCTGAGTGCCCCTCCACCCCGTGCCCTCAGGGGGTCTCTGACCGCCCACGCTCACCCCAGCCAACTAGGCAGAGCTTGAGCAGGAAGCGGTCATGGTAGGCGTTGAAGACTTCAATCACAAGCCTGTAGAGGTTGTAACCCTCAATGCCCATCCAGGTGAGGCAGCTCAGGAGTGAGAAGTGCAGAAACAGCCCCCCAGCTCTGCAGATGGCCTCGCTGCTGCTGGCAGCCAGGTGCTCGGAGATGAGGAAGGTGGTGTCCAGGAGGAAGATGGCAGCCAGCAGGTTCATGTGGATGTGCATGCTTGTGATCTGGTCTCGCTGTTTGCTTCTGGAGAATCAAAGGGAGCAGAACTCACCACCGTGCCTGGCCAGCACCAGTGGTGCCCACAGCTCCCCACTGCCCTGCATGGGGCACCTTGCCCCAGCAGAAGAGCAAGGAGACTCTTTGGTAGTGCCAGGGACTGAGAGACCAGCCCCACTGAGAGACCACCCATCCCACATGCAAATCCAGCCCCTACAGCTGACCCTGCATTGAAGATGCTCAGAGGGCTGGAGCACTTTTCCTGTGGAGACAGGGTGAGTTTGGATTGTGCAGCCTGGAGAAGGCTCCAGAGAGACTTTAAAGCACCTTCCAGTGCCTAAAGAGAGCTGGAAAGGGACTTTGAACAAGGGCATGGAGTGACAGGACAAGGGGGAATGGCTTCAGTTTGAGGGCAGGTTTAGTTTAGATACTCAGAAGAAATCTTCCCTGTGAGGGTGGTGAGGCCCTGGCACAGGTTGCCAAGAGAAGTTGTGGATGCCCCATCCCTGGAATTGTTCAAGGCCAGGTTGGATGGAGTTCTGAGCAATCTGGTGTAGTGGAAGGTGTCCCTGCCTGTGGCAGGAGGGTTGGAAATTAATGATCTTTCAGTCCCTTCCAACCCAAACCATTCTATATTTAGTTATGATTCTAAGATTCTAGGTCTGAATCATCCACTTAGGATCAGTGACATGACTCAGGAGAAGATACTCATGTTCTCCTCTAGGTCCTTGAAAAGATATTTGAAGACTTCTGCTTGCTCCATAAAAATCAAGAAGATTTTCCAAAATCATTGAAAAGAGCTGATGCTTCTGCAGAAGACCTGACAGAGAGGGTGGATCCTGAACAGGAGAACCCTGCTTTCTTCAAACAAAGCTCCTTCATGATGCTTCTATCCAGGCCACCAACTGCTTGGAGAGCTTGTGCCCACCCAGGGGTTCATGGCCAGGGACAGGACACAAACAGGGAGTGTGGGGTGAACCATCGGTCTGTACCTGAAGTAGAGGAAGAAAATGGTGCAAATGGAAGCCAAAGCCGAGATCAGGCAGCCAGCGTAGCTTATGATAGTCAGGTAATTCCTGTGCACAGAGGTGATGTCTGGAGAGGAAACCTGAGGAAGAGGAGGAATGACAGATGGTGAGGAAGAGCACCACTGGGAATTATGTGAGGGATCTAAGGGAAGGTGCTACCCACCATGAGCACAGCAAAGTAGGTGAGGTGGTTGCACCTGCACTCGGTCTGGCTGCTCCCTGTCACTGTGGTACACCCATAGCTGTCCCAGCTCCCAGAACTGGCTGTGCAAGAGGAAGGGAGAACATCTGGTGAGCAGCAGGAACATCTGCCATGGCCCAAAGGATCTTCAGGGCAAGGTGTCCAAGGAAAGAGGGAGAACAAGAGCGGGGGGTCCCAGCTTGTCCTAAGCCAAGCACACATACTCAAATAGCCCTCTCAGCACAGGAACCCATCCCTAGGGAAGGGGAAAGCTCTTAGGTTAGCTCTGGAGGGGGAAAACTGACATCACCCTGTGGGAACGGCTTATGGAGTGAGGAAGGGAAGTGCAGAGCAACCTTCACCCTGCTGGTGGGGCTGTGGTACCTTGGAAAAAGGGCCTGACTTCACTCCCCAGGGCAGGGGCACTCACCAGAGGTGTCCTCCTGCCAGAAGACGCACAGTGGGGTCACGTTCCTCTGCAACGACAAAACCACAGGCCCTGGTCAGGATGCAGCTGTGGGCACTTTTGATAGGGGCCAACACGGAGCAGGAGACAAGATGGTCTCAGGAGACAAACCACGACTTGGATAAAGCAGACTCCCTCTATGGTAGGAGTGGGCTCCAGGCAGAGACCACTGTGTTAACAACTGATGGAGCAGATACCTCCTTCCAGATCCTCTTTTCCAAACAAAGGGTTTAGCTTTGAGCAGGCACCTGACAGAGCCATGATGAGCCTGCTAACACAGTGTGCCTCAGCCCTGGTGACAGTGCTGGATGTGACACACCTGCCATGAGGCATCTCCTGGAGAGGGGAGGGCAGTGCCAGCACCAGTGCACACAGTCAAGCCATGATTGTGATACAGCCCCAGGAGACACAGCAGACCCTGCACAGGCAGGCCATGGGCATGGACCTGCTGGATTGTGAGCCCACCCTAAGCTGGCAGGGGCTGAGCCCTCCTTCCCTCTCCAGTCCTGGTGGGATCAGGTTCTATGAGGCTGTTCCCCACCTACCGGGAGCTGCCCATGGAAGAAAGTGAGGACCACTGGCTCGGAGAGGTTGGCCACCACTGTGTCCACCAGGGAGATGCTGACCACCTTGTCACCCAGGACGTGGCTGCTGTTTTCATCCTGTTGGAGAAGAGGAGGCAGTGGCAGTGTGGGAAGGGAGAGCAGCCAGGTGTGAAGCAGAGGAGGGTGCCCAAGAAGAAGGTCCCAAGACATTACCCATCAAGCTTTTGGCTCATCTTTGCAACACTTTCTCCCAGCGAGCACCAGCACCCTGGTCTGGTGGCACCCCTGCAGCCCAGTACCATGGGACACCCAGCACACCATTCACATGGGCATTACCTGGAACATGGTCTGCCTGTTGATGTCCATGAGGAGCACCCTGTGTTCCACCACCTCCTCCCGCTCCTTCACCATGGTGAACAGGCTCCTTGGCAGGTCCACTGTGAATCCCTGGACCTCTCCACTCTCCTGCAAAGAAAGACTCATCAGGAAAGAGGTGTAGAGAGAGCATGATGGGCCAAGAGCACTAGAGCAGACTTTGCAGGACCCACCTCTCTCTGGGAAGCAAATGTGAGGGGCTGAGGAGCCTGGCTGGGCTGGACCCTCAGGATGGTGGCGTGCACAGTGGCCTCCCCAAAGGTCTGGTTCTGCCCTTCCAGCTCCACCTTGGCCAGCATCTTCTCCAGCTCCCCAAGTTTGCTGTTGGGGAAGGGGCACAGTGAGCTGGGTGCAGCGGGCGTGCCTTGGCAGCAGCAGGAATGGGACGAGCTGGGAACTCACCGCCGGAGCCTCTGCTGCTCCCTGGCCCCCGGGGCTGCTGCCAGGGGCTGGGCAATGAGGCTGTCCAGGGCAGTGAGCTGCTGCTCCACATCCTGCTCCCACACAGGCATGCTCTCTGGAGAGGCTGCGGGAAAGGAAATGCCATAAAATGCACGGGCACAATTGGCTTCCTTATGCCCCAAACTAACTGGCAGAGCCCTGGTGGGAGCAGAAAGCAGAGGGCTTCAAGGTGATCCCAAGCCAGGAAAGCTGACAGTGACCCCAACCCACAGGGCTTTCCTGCCACCCACAACTCAGCTCCCACTGAGGACATGGGGACCTCATGGTAGAGACTGAACCCTGAGAAACCACTGCAAAGACTGCAGTTTTCTGGGATTTTAGGCAGCATTTTGAAAATCTCCACTTTTAAGGATGCTGGGTACCAGGCCTGTCTTTGGGCTGCTTCAAGAAAACCTACATCCCCTTCAATCACCCTTCAGCTATCTTCACATCACCAGGCTAAACCACACACTGGGAAACAACCAGTGCTCTGATGATGCCTAGGGAACAGGCTGGGGATAAAAGTACCCTTTAATTCCTTAAAAGAACATTAAATTGCATTTACCAGGGAAGAAGTATTCAGCTTTAGCATCCAGGGAGGTGTTCTTCCCACCCTTTATGATATAGGACACATTGAAGATGTCAGCTCTGGTTCTTTCAGTCTTCTGACTCTCCTGTCCCCGGGGGATGCTGCTGGATGTGTCCCCACCCAGGGGGATGCTCTGCTTCCCATACACCAGCTGCAGGGTCCTGTTGGACTCAAACCAGTAGATGCAGAAGCGGTACCTGCCCAAGGTGGGGGACAACCTGTACTTGTAGTAAGAGTTTCTCCTGCTTGGCAAAAAGGGCCTTTTTATGATCAGAGCCTGGGCCGTGTTCTCGATGGAGATGATGGCGGGGCCGTGCTCGTAGATGGCAGAGCTCTCCTGGGTCTGGTTTCGGTCACCACAGAAGCGAAAATCCTCTTCCCTGCGGCCACTGGCTCCCACCCCTGCATTGTACAAGCACACAGAGACAGCAGATCATCTGCAGGGACAGCCAGCCCTGCAAGCACCACAGCCCTGCAGCAGCTGTCACACGTGGCATGCCAGGCTCTCCACCCCAGTTATTCCAACCCTGTCCTGCAGGCTGAGTGACACCAGCCACGTCCCCAGTGTCACAGCCACACTGCCAGGGTCTGCCAGGGCCCTTTGGGCAACAGGACCTCCTGTCTTTTGGGGACACCCTCTCCCATGTGCCACCACCCACATCAGCAGACACTGAAAGAGGACCTGTCCATTCCCAGGAGGGATGGATGGAGGCCTCCTCCTCTCCCTGGAAAGGGAAACATTCTGCCCCAGAGACCCACCAGAGGCACATCATCCTAGGAGATGTTTTACTTCTGTGGAAGCCTTGGTTGCACACATCTCATGGTGCCTCCAGCCAATGTTTTGGGGCTGTCAGTTACTCCCAGCAGCCCAAACCCAGCTCACCATCCCAAGGCAGGACAGTCTACCTTGGAGGAGGGAGAGAAGGAGCAGGAAGAGGACCTTCATCCCGGGCAGCTCTCTACCTTGGCTTGGCCTTCAAGGAGACAGCAGAGCCTGAAAGGGTACAAAGGGAAGGGGCCACGTGAGTATTTGAGTATCTCCCATGCCATGAGGGCAGGGATGGAGAGCAAAGGCTGTGAAAGTGGGACATAGGCAACTCCCTGTTGCCTCTGCCTCCAGGAGGAGCCAGGACCACTGGGCATCCAAGCTGGCTGTGGGCTGGAAGGATGGCAGAGGCTGGAAGCCCCTGAACTCTTACCATGGAGAGGGTGCCCCAGCACTCCAGCCCAAGAGTCCACACAGGAGGGGTCCCCTCTTCCGCTCTCAGCTCCACATCTCAGTTAACACCCTGACTTCTTATCACAAATGATAGGAACAGAAGGAAACTGTGGTTTCCTAATTTGCCAGTCCTGAAATTATTTTCTCAGATGTTTTCAGCTCCTGCAGATTAGCTGAGGAGCTGGGCACATTGCAAACCACTCCACCATTTCAGCCTGCAGAAACAGGCTCTCCCAAGCACATCCAGGCAATGCCAGCACAGCAACCATGGCTGCCCAAATCTGCTGCTCACAACGAGCTGGGCCACATCCCGCACAGCCCCATTGCCCATCCCTTCAGCTGGCACTCTGCTCCACCACCCTTTTCTTTGTCTTTGCATGAGGACAGGGATGCTGTGACCTACACTCAGGCCAGCACTGAGCACCCTCAAGTGCAGACACACCCCTGCGCTCACCCAGCCACTCCCTTCACACATACAGCCTTTCTCATTGTGCTTTCTGCCTGCCCCAGGCCACAAACTGCACGTCCAGCTCTGCTAGGATGCACCAAGTGTCACCTCTTCCTCGCCCTGCTGTCACTTCAACCGTGGGACACACCCTGCCAGGGTCTGGCAATCAGCAGAAGTCCCCCAGGGTGGGGCAGCGTTGGTGGGGACTGTCGGAGCAGCTGGCCCAGCCCAGCACTTGTCAGTGCCCAAAGTGAAGCCAGCACTGTTGGCCACTGCTGCACCAACTCCTGCACTGCTCTCAAACACCCCCCCCGCAAAAAAAAAACCCACCAAGAGGCCAAAACTGTTTTCTTTGCTGTGAGTTGGTGCTGGGGCACCAACCAGCATCACTTGCAAAGGCTTACAGCTCTCCCAGATGCTCAAGGGTCATCAGATGCTCAATAACTCATTAGCAGATTTTTCCCACCAGCACAGGCTTTTCTGGAAGTTTCTCTAGCCAGCACAGATCCTGCAGGGGTGTACAGCCCACTCCACATCCTTCCCCCTGTTTCTTATGGCAATTTATCATCAGCAGATGGGGGCTTTGGGTTGTTAATTAACCTGCTGCCGTGGTTGTAGCTAAGTGACACTAACGAGGTCTCCCAGTGTGAACTGGGGGGGTATGACACAGGCATGACTTGGCAGGAGTAAATGGATTTGGATGGGGCTGGCACACACTTAGGAATCTCACATATATATCTAAAAAACACAGACCTGGGCTGGCAAAATGCTGTGGGTGATGGAAAACACCTGGATCACATAAAAGCAATGGAGCTTCATGTGAATGCCAACCATGTTGAGGCAGCACAGAGCTGGCAGGCCAATAAAGCATCGCCTCTGGATGGGGAATGCTGAATCCTAATGAGGCCTCAGCCCATCCCACTGTGCTGACATCTTTAAGGTGTAATTGGGAAGGCTGGAGGAGAGGATCAGCCCCTTTCAGCCGTTACTCAGCTGGGACCAGAAATCCCTGTGGGAAGGAGGGTGGGGGAGCCGGTATTTCCCCTCTGAGCCCTGTGTGCTCCTGCTGGCCCGACCCTGATTGCCGCTTCCTGAGCTGAACAATAGCAAGAGAAAATCCCCTGAAAATGGTTTCACAGTGAGAAACCACTGCCTCCATCCACGCTGGCAACAAGCACAGCAAAGGGAGCAGGATGTGCTGGGTTCTCGTCAGGGCTGAATCCTGCCTCATCATCTTCCCATACCCGGATGGGGAAACATTCCTGGCTTGGCCTCAAAATCAACCAGATTATGTACAAAGAGGTGGCAGACACTCTGCCAGGGCTGCACAGCTTGGAGCAGGCTCCCTTATCAGCAGAGAGGGAGGCACTAGTTCTTATCCTCCCATCACCATTAACATAGTGGCCTTGGGAAGAAAAGCCAAAGCATTATATTGAGGTCTCTAAACCTTAGGTGAATAGAGGGCAGGGGGAAACAAGACTTAAAACCCCACAAACAAAAGGTGTTTACTACCACCTTACTGCCTTCTGGGCGACTTGGCATCAGGCGTTTAAGTTTATGGAGGTGGCACATGGCTTTTGGACATGACGTTTTTCCCAAGGAGAAGGGAAGATGCTCTGATGACTCAAACAAACATCGGAAGCAGGGAGATCCAGGAGCTTTTATCTGTTTTCCTTCCAGCTCCATTAGGAAAGTGACGCTCTGTTCCTCGAGATGTGAGTGAGTCTGAGGCTCGTCACCACACTGGGTTACTCAGGCAGCCACTCAGCAGCACGATGAGGAAACTGTGGCACAGAGAGGCAAGCCAGGACGGGCTCCTGGAGGTGCAAAACAGCTTTGCACAACCAGCCCCTCATCGTAGGGACCAAAAACAATGTGCCCTAGGTCTGGGGCTGTACGGGATGTGAGGACCCCATGGGGGTCCCCCTGCAAAAGGATGCTCCAGTGTCAGTATCTGAGTGCTTCACAAAGTGCCCTTGTCCTTGGCCAGTGGTGCATGCCCAGCCACACGTTATTCATGGCATTGGCATGTGATTCCCAGCACCAGTGGGCTTGGCTAATGCCCAGGGAGTCGAGGGGCAGCTGCACTGTGCCAGCAGCCTGGCAGTGCCAAGCTGTGCCATGGGGTGCCTCAGCTTTTCCCGGGGCCATGGCACTGCACAGAACACCCAGCACCTCCAAGATGAGTCTTGCCAACAGGATGAAACCAGATCTGATGGTGATTCCCACGGGAACGGCACAACTCCCTGCCAGATCTGTTCTTTGCCAGCCACTGGCAGCCATCCCTTCCCACAAAGGCTGGCATCCCTTCCCACAAGGGCTGGCATCCGTCCCCCACAAAGGTGGGGAGAACCAAGGGGAGGCTGGCACAGGCACCTGCCAGTGCCTGGGGCTCCTGGGACGGAGCGTTTGCTTAGAGCTGGGTCTTGACATTAAAAATTTTTTTTAAAATTTCCATTTCCTAAAAAACACCACAAACAGAAGTACCACAGTGAACTAACCCAGCACTTCCTCCAGTGCCAGGGCAACACAGCACCTGGCTCGGCGGCACACGAAGCCTTGTGGCTTCAGCAGCAGCCACACACACTCTGCAAAGGACCAGGTACACCCACACCAGGCTGAGGCTGTCGTGACACGGTTACAACACAGTGCCAGGACAGCTCTGGCCACAGGGCTACAGACAGTTGTCCCTGCCACACACTCCCACCGCACAGGCTTCTTTGAGAGCAACCCCATTTCTCCTCCTGCACATTCCCCATCCAAATCACTCCCTTGGGTTTCAAGTGACTCCCAAAACACCCTGTCCACTCCCTTGGGTTTCAAATGGCTCCCAAAACACCCTGTCCACTCTCGGGTCTTCACAAGAGCAAGGTCCTCATTGCCTGCCTGTGCTGCAGGTGCCAGGGAAGGGAGGTGCAGAGCAGTGCAAAGTAACTCAGGACCACCCCAAATCAGGTTCCCAGGTATTTGGCACAGAAAACAAGGTGCTGGAGCCTAGTGAGGACAAAGTCTGAAGCACCCAAGGAACCAGGTAACAGACTGTGGGCCTCCCAGATTCCTGCCAAAGCCCAGCTGTCGGGTGGGCTGATGGGAAAGGAGCTGGTGAGTCCAAGTGCTCCTGAAAAGCAGGCGCCAGCAGGCTGAGCCCAGCTGGTCCCGTGCAGACATTGGCACGCTGGGAGCGACCCAGCCTGCTGCCTGTGAACCACACAGCTCTGCCCCTGCACCCACGGGTGCCACCGCAAGGTGCAGGGATGGCCAACCCCAGAGATCCCCGTTCAGCCAACACACAGTTGCTCCAAACCTGTTCCTCTGCAAATAGCAGCCCCCAGGCCGCAGGATTAAGAGCTGGACTGCAACCAAGTATGCAGCATTTTCAGGCCTTGGCTTAATTCACGTGGGAGCTGCAAACCCAGCAAGGGACACGGCAAACCCCACTGTGGCTGCAGTCCTGGGCTCAAAGGATTTGCCCCCCGCCCATCTCTGAAACACTCCTGGCTCCCTGCTGGTGGTGGAGCTTGTGGGGGGGGGGGGCTTACTGCAGTCCTCAGACCATGAAATGAGATTTGGCTGCCTTCCCTCCACAACAGCCATTCGGACTTGCTGCCAGGAGGTTATTCCAGGAGACTTCATTTCAATTCTCCAGCTGCTCTCACTGAGTTTTGCTGGTCTCTCTGGAGGGGCAGCACAGACAGTGGGTAGAGACCACCCCAAGCATCCTACATCCCATATCCCGCAGCAACATGCCAGGACCGGCAGCAGCAAACTGGGCTGTTGCAGAAGGAATCCCCCCAAAAGGCATTTTAGGGAAGGGAAATAACCCTGTCGAGACATGCCGGCGATCCCGCGGGATGCTGCACCCTCCGCCGGGAGGGAGGAGAGGAAGGAATGAGGTGTGCTGGTGGTTCCCATAAAGTGGGAAGCAATGGCCACACACCGGCCGGCAGCCGGGGCTTCGTGGAGCTCAGCTGTGCGGCTGGCAGCAGCGCAGAGCAGCCGGTCCCGGGCAGCTCCGGGGACTTTGTGGCCCCATGGCCCAGGAATCCAGCCTGGCTCCGGGGCAGGCGAGAGCGAGCTCCATGGAGCAGGGATGAAGTCTGGTTTCCCAGATCACTGGCACCACGGCCATGAGCAGACTCCCCGGGCCTTGCCCAGCCCGGGCAGGGCATCACCCCCACCGCAGAGTCCCCGCACCCGGAGCGGGGTGCCGCTCAGACCTCCATAGAGACCCCTCCGCTCCATCCATCCAGGCTGCTCCCTGCCCGAGCAGGCCGGGGCGCTGCCCGGTGCCGCCGTCGGCGCGGAGCCCCCCAGCCCCGCTGGGCTGCCCCAGCCCCGGCTGGCACCCACCCCATTCACTCCCGTCCCGCCGCTCTGCCCGAGCCCGGAGTGCCGCAGCATCCACTGGGCTCCCGGTGCCGGGAAAACGCCCCTCAACGCCGCCTCTGGGACCCCCACGGCGGACACCGGGCTCCGCCATCCTCCCTCGTCCGCGGCTCAACCGCTCCCCGTTGCCCCCATACCTGGAGTCGGTGCGGGCTCGGCCCGGCACTGCCCGGCACCGCCCGGCTCCGCACGGCTCCTCTCGGTTGGGCTGGCACGGCTCGGCACGGTTCGGCTCAGCACCACCGCGCACCTCGCAGCGCGGCTGGCTGAGCGCCGTGCCCGGGGAGCAGCGCCCCGCCCCGTCCCCCCGGCGGACGGTGACTCAGCGGGGCGGTACCGGGACTGTTCCCCCCGCACCGACCCCTCCGAGACCCCCGCGATCTCTGCGGGAGCCGCGGGGCCACCGCCGTCGGTCACGGCACCTGCCCGGTTCGGCTCTGCACGGCTCTCAGCACCTCGCAGCCCGGCTCGGTTCAGAGCGGTATGCCGGGACCAGCGGCCCCGCCCCGTCCCCTGGCGAGACCCCCTGAGATCGCTGCCCTCGGTCACGGCACCTGCCCAGCGAGCCCCGGGCCGGGAGCACCGGGCGGCTGCGTCCCCCGCCCGGCCGGCACCGGCACCACCGTGGGCTGGGGGACCTCAGCTGGGGACAGCCGGGCGTGCCGCGTCCCGTCGCCCTTCAGCTGCGGGCTGGCGGGCGTCCAGCGGCGGAGCCAGCAGGCTGCACGCCTGACTGCCAACGGGATTAAAAAATAACAATTAATGGGAAAGCAGCCGGGACGGAGTGTCCCGGTGACCCCTGTCCGCTCCCCGCAGGGTGTGAGGGAGGAAAGGAGCAGGGCAAGGAGGCCAGATCCCAGGAGAGGGATGCACAGCGCTCCCCTGGAGCAGGTGGGCTGGGGTGTGGGGTGTAGAGCCTGGACGCGACCACAGTTCCCTCAGCACCCACCCCAAGGCTGGAGATGGGCGCCCCGGCCCTCGGTGGGAGCTGGGGCTGGAGGCAGCGCTGTTGGAGCGGGTAAAGCTGCTCCTGCACCCAGCCCTTTGTGTGTGCCCCGGGAAACAGCCGGGCTGGAGAAAGCTGAGACGCAGGGAGCGGAGGGAGCAGGGCGGGGGGAGAGCTCCGGGAAGTGCCCTGGGTAAATAGTTGCTCTTGCAGATATTTTCAATGGCTTGAATGAGACTTTTCTTTCTGCAGGGGGAAGGGTGGAAACAACTTCCCTCTCCAGCAGGAAAGGTGATGGACCTTGGTCCACGAGGATTGTGCCACCACAGGTGCCATGGCTGCTTTGGGATCCCTGGAGCAGGGAGATCCCGCAGTTTGCATCACCCCACTGCCAGGTTTCATTTCCAGCTCCAAGCCCCGGTTTCCCTGGCTGCCACGGGACAAGGCTCCCATGGGAAGCAGCTCACATGGCCGGACCGTGGCTAAAGCGGCCGGACCATGGCTAACAGAGCTGCCTTTGAAGTCCGGCCGCCCCCACGCCTCAGGGAGCTGGGCGAGCTCTCAAACGCACCCTCAAGCAGCCAGAGCCGCGGGAGCATCGCGGGGAGCCAAGCCTCCCACTGCGGGTCATCCCGACCGGCTCCTTGGGGAAACGCCATAAATCCACCTCCCGGGAATAGCTCTGCTAAACCCAGGATTAGGCTCTCCTGGAGAGGGGAACTAGGTGCAGACCCTTCGGACCAGCGAGGAAAGGATTTTTTGCTGCTGCTCGTGAACAAGGAGTCTTTTGTCTGCATTCGATGTTATCAGAAGTTATTTTTAGGTCAACGCCTGCACTTGCTGGTGTTGTCGGGATTATCTCTAAGTCGACAGACCTTCAAAGACTCTGCCTGAGCACGAAGAGGGAGGAAATCCTTGTGTTGTCTTTTGGAAGGGACATTTGCCCTTGGACTCGGCCTGATAAGGGTTTATTGCTTTAACTGGGGAATTCCTATGAAAGCCCCACAAGTTCTTAAGAATCCTAAGAGCTCCTAAATCCATTAAAGTGCCTAAATATGCTTAAAGTTCCTGAAAGTCCTAAAAGATCCTGAAAGCCCTGAAAGCTCCTGAAGTCCTAAAATGTCCCAAAACCCCTAAATGCCCTAAAACCTCATAAACCCTAAAAGTTCCTGAATATCCTTGAAGTTCCTAAAAGCTCTAAAAATTACTGAAAAACCTAAGAGTTTCTAAACCTCTTAAAAGTTCCTAAAAGCCCCAAAAGTTCCCAAAAAGCCCTAAAGTTTCTAAAACCCCTTCATTTCTCTAAAAGCTCCAAAAGAACGCTAAGACTTCCAAAATCCTCTAAAAGCCCTAAATCTTGCTAAAAGCTCCTCAAGGCTGCGGCGGAGGGCGGGAGGGAGGGAATGTGCCGGCAGATCGCGGCGGCGGGGCGAGGGGATGGGCAGACTCCGGCAGGAGAGGGCACGTCGCACCGGGCTGCTGCCAAACAAGGGAGACAAGCGTGGGCAGGGGAGCCCTGGCGCCGTCTGCAGCCGAGGGCTGTGCCAGCCCCACTGCCAAGTGCTGCCAGCCCCACCGCCCAATGGTGTCAGAGTGCCCAGACCCCTCCAAAGCCTCTCGGGTGCTCCCAGCAAAATGCCACCATAACCAGCCTCAACCCAGCTCCGGTGGATGGAGGAGGATGAGGAAGCAGAAGGAAGCTGGTGGGAGGGGATGCCCCTAGATCTCTCATCCGGATCTGGCGAGCAATGCCAGGAGAGCCTGGGGAGTCCCGGAGGGTGGTGATCCTAGGGGAGCGCCTCAGCTACCTTTGAGCGGCTGCGGGTGCTCGTGCTCCCCCCTTGCTGCTGCTCCACCTCCTTCAGCCTTTCTCCTGGAAAAACATCCGGTGGGGAGGTGGGTCCACCCCACCCCACGTGGGGATGTCTCCCTCAACGAAACAGCGACACAACAGGTGCCAGGGCAGTAAAACCCGAACCCGTAGGCACAGCAGTAAACAAGGATTATTTGTTTAGGCTCGGCTTTGCAAATAAACCCCCGGTGGTGTCAGGGAAGTCTGGGGGAAAATTGGTCCCTGCAGGTGTCTGCACGAGCACCAGGTGAGGATGCTCCCATGGGAAGCAGTAACTGGCTCCCCAGCAAACAAGTCCCAAAACCAGATCCCTAATGGAGCCAAGGTCTTCTCCAAAACTTCCATTTCCCACGTGGATTTAGTGTTTTTCCTGCCTGCCTGTATCCCCAAAATCTACAGCATTTGCTATAATTCCACGGCTTTGCCCCTGGAGCCTGGTCTGAAGCCTGAAGGCACCGTGGTGCCACCAACCCTCCTCTCCTGGGGAGAAAAGGATGGCACAACCCCTCCAGCAGCCCGGCCCTGGCTCCTGCCAGGTAAGGCGTCCAGGAAGGTAAGTGGCACCATTTCTCCTTGAGAAGATTATAGGGGCCGGGCCCCCTCCTGGCCATGCCCAGGTGCTGGATGGAGCCAGCCCTGGCGCTGTGACACTGCGGGGGTGGGAGGTTCGATCCCAACCCGTGCTCCCCGCGGAGTGCTTCAACCCTGCTCCTGGTGTGGCAGGGTGGGAAAAGGGTGACCCCTGGGCACCAGCAGTGGGCTCAGCTACCCAAGAACCAACATATGTTCCACCAGTCCCCAGAAGGTTTAGCTCCCTGGGGACTTCCCAGGGATGCTGTGCTCCCGCTGCCAGGAGGCAATCACCGAGTGATTGTTTCCCAAGCACCACCGGATACCGGAGCAAGGTGGATGTAGGGCAGCCAGAGTGACTCACAGCACAAACCCCGAAATCTGGAGATGGGGAGAACGGGCACGGAAAGCGCTGGGATGTGACTCTCCCATGGTGGGGCTCAGGGGGGAAAGTCGGGCACTTGGCGCCTCACCAAACCCGCAGGCTCTCAGTGAATAGCTGAAGTCACCGCCGGAGCGGTGAGCCATGCACAGCTCATCCAGTGTGAGCGGGGGGCACCGCGGGGCCCGGCGGGCTGCGGGGAGGGGACACAGAGCTCCGGAGGGACGGACCTTTGTCCGGGATGCCGGCGGCACTGACGGGAACGCGGCGGCGCTGGCTGTCCTTTGTGCCTGGAACAAAGAACAGCCAGAGGCTTCCTTCGCTGTCCAGAAGCGGGAAGGAGCCAGAAAGGGAAACGTCACTCGGCAGAGATGGGCAGCGTGTCCGGTGGTGCTCGGCCCCCTGCTACCGCGCCAGAAACGGGCACACCAGCTAATGGCACCTCCCTGGCTCACCGTGCAGGGACAAGCGTGGGGGCTGTGGGAACCCTGATGTCGCCACAGGCGGATTTGCCATGCTGCGATGCTGGTCTGCATTCCAGCAGGCAGAGTGGGATGTCCAGCTCCAAAACCTCAGGCATCAGGAGAGGAAAAACCCCAGTAACATTTCCAGGTGATATCTGGTTTAGGCGGATGCACCGCGGGCTCAGGACCCACCCGCTGCCCACAGCTGATGGATTTAGTCCCTGCAATTTGTCCTGGCTATTTATTTCCACAGGCTGGATTGCTTCAACTCCGAAAGTGTTTGGTCACCTTGAGGAGCTCTGCTTGGCTCTGTCTTCCTCAGTGAGAGCGGGAGGAAAGCCGAGTATCAGTTACTCACTTCCCAACCTCTCCTCCACCCAAACTCCTCTACCCGATGCCAAGACAAAGCCCTGCTCACGCATTTTCCCGCCGCCCCAGGGCTGCAGGTGGCCTCCACCCGTGCGCTGGATTCGAGGCGAGGAGGCCTTCTAGTGTGATGCTGTCGTGGCTGAAAACCCAGGGTCGGTGTGGTATGGGGATGCCACAGCTTACAGCCACTCCTGCCAGCCTGCAGCCGTGCTGGCACCAAACGGATCTGGGGGTTGTTGCTGGAGATCTCCCGCTTTTGACCGTGCCTTGTGAGATGCGCAGTGAGTGGCAGCTCCTCAAGGGGGCTCAGAGGTCCCCTCCCATTAGTCAGGGGACACTTCGGCACCGCTCACCGCCACCGGCCGTCCCTGCGCGTGCATATTCCCGATGTGGGACCATTCCTGCGATCCTTGTGCCATCTAGTGGGACCTGCACCAACCACCCGGCGGGTGTCAGAGCGGAGCAGAGCCCGGCCAGAGGCGCCCGGCTCACCCGGCAGCGGAGGAGACCCACGCGGGCAATCCAAACGCGCTGCTAAAGAGAAGCAGCGGCCAGTGCTGGTCGGTAGCAGAGACACCACGGGCAGGGGGGCAGCCGCGGTCCCCAGGAGATACAGCACCCAGGGGCCCCGAGCTGCAGCTCTCCAGCAGCAGCTCCCACCACCCAGAGAATCGGCTTTTAGCCCCAGTGCTGTGCCCTGAGTGTCAGGGTGCTCAAACTGTCCGGGATGCCCGCGGTGCAAGCTGTGCCTGGCATCCTTGCTGTGCCTGCAGCCTGGGCTGTGCCCTGCCTGCCTGGGAATTGTGGAGTGCCAGGGACTCCTGGGGTGCACAGGGTGCTGATCTTCACTCTCTGTGAAAGAACATGGGAGGTGGAATGAAGGGGAAGTTTAGTTTGGGCATTAGGAAAAGGCTTTTCACTGAGAAGGTGGTCAGATACAAGGACAGGCTTCCCAGAGAAGAGGTCATGGCATCAAGCCTGGCAGAGTTAAGGAGTGTCTGGATGATGTTCTTAGTCACATGGTTTGCTTTCAGGCTGTCCTGCAAGGAACAGAGAGTTGGACTCAGTGTTTCTTATGTGTCCCTTTGAACTCAACATAGTCTGATGCTGTGACACTACAGTTGATGCTATTGCCAGGATGGAGCCACAGTCCATGACACCCCCCAGTCACCACAGCACAGCACTCCAGCAATGGCAGCTGGCCTAGCTGAGGGAACAAAGGTCTTTTTTTACCCAAAATCGTTAGGTTTGCCCCAAAAGGCTCCATTTTGTGCTTCATCTTGGCTGCTGGGTCCAGCTGCAGGGATGTGGCCATGAGCAGGGTTGCAGGGAGCAGGGGTGACTCAGCCACACCAGTGCTCATTGTGGGGCAGCAGTGCCACGCTGTGCTTGCCCAGCGCCTGCAGCCACTCCTGCAACATTTCTAGGTCTCAGTTCATGACGTAGGGCAACCATCTGCTTCAGTCTGACCTATCCCAAATGGGAGCTCCTTGGGAACAGATTTAAGGGGGCCTGCTGGCCACGGCCAGGCTGGAAACCCGAAACTAGAGGAGAAGGGCGCCAGGAGGAGGATGCTTGGACCACAGCAGTGGGTCACTGGCCACATCTTTCAGTGACGCGCCCCAGACCAAGGAGGTTTGATTTTTGCAAGGGTAAACCCCACAAATCCCAGGATGCTGCAATGCGTCCTCGAGCCTGCTGGTGTCACCAAGACACGTATGTCCAAGCAAACAGTAAAGACACGCTTGGAAAAACTTCGCCGGTTTTAGTGTCGGGAGCGGGTTAAAGCCGCAACCACGCACCCGCAGCTCTGGCCAAACCGCCTGCAAAATCGCTTCACCGGCTGCAAGAGACGGCGCCGGTTCCCCTGGCACAAGACGCTGGGATAGGGGCGTAGGAGAGGAAAGCATCCCTCGCCTCCAGCTTTTTGGGGTTGCTTCCAGCTGGAAAAAAATCCGATCTTGGAAAGAAGTTTTGCTTTAATTTGATTTGGTTTTCCCTGCCTCGCTCGATCCTGGGGAGAAAAAGTTGTTGGTGTCCCACAGCATCGATTCCACGTCCCGCGGAACACAAACCCTCTTGGCCGCTAGTATTTCCTTTTTTTTTTTTTTTTTTTTTTTTTTTTTTTTTTTTTTTTTTTTTTTTTTTTGTTTTTTTTGTTTTTTTTTTTTTTTTTTTTTTTTTTTTTTTTTTTTTTTTTTTTTTTTTTGTCTGAAAGGCATCCCGCAAAGGGGAAAGAGACAGGGGCAAAATGGTGGTTTGGAGTTTTGCCGCTGGGCCAGGAGGGAGCAGCACGGGTATGTGGGGAGATACAGACACTGCGCGGCTACCGCTCACCCGGGGGTCCCAGGTCCCCACGCCCCGGGGCAGACACGTGTGCGCAGCCCAGCAGCAGCCACGGGCAGGGTCCCCAGCCTTGGGGGCACACGCTGTCCGAGCCCCCGGGCCCGGCACGCTGAGCAGGGCTGCCCGCAGCCCCCGAGCACCGGAGCCCCACGCGTGCGGCCCCCCCGCCCGTGCCACGGGGCAGGATACGCAGCGCGGCCCGGGACCGGCCTCCGGGCGCGGGCGGGGGGCGGGAGTGGCGGCGGGGGGAGGAGGAGGAGGGCGAGGAGGAGGAGGAGACTCGGCCGCAGCGCCCCGGCCCGCGCGGGCCGCCCGCACCTCCGCCGCCGACACCGCCGGGTGAGCGACCGGACCGGGCCGGGTTGGGCTGGGCTGGGCCAGGCTGGGCTGGGCCGTGCGGGCAGGCGGGCGGCGGCACCGGCGGCACCGGGAAACTTGCGAGAAACTTTGGCGGGGGAGGGGCCGCGCCGGGCCGGGCCGGGCCGGGCCGCGGCGGGGCGGGCGGGGCCGTGGCGAACCGGGCGGGGCCGGGCCGAGCGGTGCCTCCCGGCCGGACCGGGGGGAATTCCGGCGGAGCGGAGGAATGCGGGGCTCCCGCCGCCCGGGCCGCGACCGGTGAGTGACGGAGCCCGGCGCCAATGCAGAGGCGCGGGGGGCGGCCCCGCCGGGAGCCCGCGGGGAAGGGGCGCGATCCGCCCGTGCCGGTGACCCACGTGTGCTTCCCGCTGGTGTTCCGGGGCTGTCCGTGAGCCACGCGTGCTTCCCGTGGGTGTCCCATAGATGTTTGTGCTCCACTCGTGCTCCCCGTGGGTGCTGCATGGTTGGCGGTTCTCTGCATGCATTCCGTGGGTTTTGCGTGGGTGCCTGTGCACCGTCTGTGCTCCCGTGGGCGCTGCTTGTGCCGGGTCCTACCAATGCCTGGGATTCCTCCAGGAGCAGCCGAGAGAGCACGGGCCTGGGCTTGCTGCTGAGTTTTAGCAAAACTTCACAATTTCAGCAAGTATCACCAGAAAATTTAGTTCTTTCTCCCATGCAATCCCCGAACTGCCATCGGCCTCCGTTCCCGCTGCTCCAGCACTGGCTCTCCCAGCCCAGCCGGATTTGGTAGCAGGTCTGGGCTGCACCGTCCCAGAAACCTGCCGGGGCTGCGGGCAGCCGCGGCTGGACCCTGTACTTATCCCATTAGGACGCGCAGCAGCCTCCCATTGAGGTTTCCTGGGGCGGTCTGCCTGCCTGGCCGCACCGGGTGTGAGGTCCATGCCGGGATGTGAGCTCCATGCCGGGATGGGGACACTCAGCACCGGCCCTTTGTTGCGGCATCATCGGAGAGCACATCCAGCTGCCAGGACACACGTCCTGCTGCCACGCCACGCCAATCCTGCAGCTCCGGCTCTCCTTCCGGAGCTGTTCCTGCTTTGCTGGCGCCGGATCCAGGCTGTAACCCTCGCTGGAGCTGCTGGGGTGCAGCTGAGTACCCCAGCTCCAGCAGCAGGGATGGTCTTGGAGGCTCACAGATGATGATGTCATCAGATGACCTCATGCAGATGATATCATGCGAATGACATGTAGATGTCTTCCCTTCAGCTGGCAGAGGAGCCTGCAGAGCCAAGCTGAGACCAGATGCCGGTGGCTGGGCTGTGGGCTGTGGTCCTCATTGAGGACCTCACTGGTGTCTTCACTGGGGATCTGGCTGGGGCCGTCACTTGGCTGCCAGCTGGGGACATTGCCAGAGTCCTCACTGGGGACCTGGCTAGGGTCCATCCAAGGGATCTCATCATTCAGTGTTCTGCTCCCCAAAACCAGGGACCGTGCCCCTGCCCACACTTTCCTCCAGCCACCTGTCGTGGTCCCCAGCTGACCCGCCGTGTCTCCTGCAGGTCCCCGGGTGCAGGACGGTGACGGCCATGCCCTAGGGGAGCCCCGCCATGAGCCAAAGCGGGGCCTCGCGCCTGGCCGGCTCCCCGCCGCTGCCGGGGGGGTCCCTCCTGGCCCTGCTGGCCCCCGAGCCCTCCCCGTCCCCCCCCAGCGGGACACCCTCGCCCGGGCCCCCGCCGGCGCTGCTGGAAGGGGACTGGGAAGGGCGGGAGGAGCTGCGGCTGCGGGAGCTGGAGGAGGCGCGGGCGCGGGCGGCGCAGATGGAGAAGACGATGCGCTGGTGGTCGGACTGCACGGCCAACTGGCGTGAGAAGTGGAGCAAGGTGCGAGCCGAGCGCAACCGGGCTCGGGAGGAGGTGCGGCAGCTGCGGCACCGGCTGGAGGCCCTCACCAAGGAGCTGGCCAGCCTGCGCCGCGACCGCGACCGCGATGAGCGCCCGCCGCCACCGCGGCCACCGGCACAGGCACCGGCACCGGCACCGGGCGGCGCCGGCAGCCCGCCCGCCGACGGAGCAGAGGGGGACGCCGGCCCTGAGCAAGAACCCGTGCGGGATGTGGGGGCTGAGGTGCCCCAAAAAGCCAAGGTGGGCGTGTGGGACTGCCCCGGGTGAGCAGGGGAACAGGGGAGCTCCTCATCTTTGTCTGCTGCCCATGGGCACCCCCAAACCAGCACTGCCTGTCCTGTAAAGATGGGCAGTGTGGGGGGACTGCTCTTGGGGCAGGATTGGGAGGGCCAGACCCCTCTCAGTGCAGTAGAGGGTGGTCAGACCTCTCTTGGATTGGTATGGGGGTGTCAGACCCCTCCAAGCAGCACTTTGGGCTCAGATACCTCTTGGAGAAGAAGGGCAGTCAGATCCCTCTTGGAGCAGCACTGGGGAGGGATCAGACTCCTCAGAGCAGTGTCATGAGGAGATCCAGAGCCATCATAGCCCCATGCAGTGAGATCACCTTGGCAGTGGCACCAGTCCCTCTCCTGGGGTTTTCCCTTTGGAGGCATCAGGCAAAAATCACTGTGCCAGTACAGGGGATGGTGGCATTGGCAGTGCTGGTGGCATCTCCCAGCCACGGCTTGATTGTCAGGGTGTCCATATGGGCCTCTGGCAGGGGATTTTGCTGAAGGAAGGAGGAGGAGGAAGGGGGGAGCACACCAGAGCCACCTCAGGGATCATCCCAGCTGCTGCAGCCATCCCTCCTCTGCTGCTGTTAGCTCTGTCACAGCACAGAAGTCACTGCTCAGGTGCCACGCTGTGGCAGTTTATTCCACCTGACAGCACAGCTGCCAAGTGACAAATCTGAGAGTAATGTGAGCACCCCCCACAGCTCCACACTTGGTCCCCAGGGACATCCTGTCCCCTGGAACCCCCTGCTGCTCATTTACTGTGTGCTTAGAGCGCCTGGTAGAAGGTCACCCATGTGGCAGTCCTGGGTGAGATCGGTGTCATAAATTGGTTTTAAATTTTTGGATACCAAATTTCCAGCCTGGTAGGGAGCTGGCAGCAGTGTGGTAATGTATGGGAGCTCCCCTGGGAGGGTAAGACCCTCTTCATCAGCCTTAGGGGATCCCCAGGGGATGGAGGGAGAGTGCTCTTGGTTATGGGGTGAGGGCTGGTTGCTGTAGGGGCTGGGGAGCCCGCTCACCCTGTCCCCTGTGCTGGGCCACCCACGGCGCCACAGGAGCTGGAGCTGATGGAAAACATCTTGACGAGCAAGCAGGAGGAGAGCTGGGAGCAGCGGGGCCCCCGGGCCTCCTTCAGCCGCCAGGAGCGGAGCCGCCTGCTCTGGGAGGACGTCAGCGCCGTGGAGGAGGACGCCACCAAAGTCACCGCCCTGAAGCTCAGGCTGGATGAGTCCCAAAAAGTGCTGCTCAAGGAGAGGGAGTGAGTGCTTGGGACATCATCCTCGCAGGGTGCCAGCTGATACCAGCCTGGTCCCCACTGGGATGGCATGTCCCATGGGGTCCTGCAGGCTGTCACTGTCACTGCCTTTCCCCAGGGACAAGCTGGCGCTCAGCAAGAACATTGAGAAGCTGGAGGGCGAGCTCAGCCAGTGGAAGATCAAATACGAGGAGCTCAACAAGAACAAGCAGGAGGTGATGAAGCAGGTGAGCAAGGTGCCTGGGGAGCAGAGCTGCCCCAGGGGTGGCCTGTCCCTCACAGGGTGGCACATCCTGATGGACATGGTGGCCCACAGCCACTTCTCCAACACCAGATTGCTTGTTAAGGGTCTTCATTAGTGCTGCTGATGCAGTGGGTTAGGTTGGGTGGATGTGTGTGGGCAGAGCTCAGGTGGAAGGTTGATGTTCACAGCCCCCTTTGGTGCCATGTCCTCCCACAGCTCAACATCCTGAAGGAGATTCATCAGGACGAGCTGGGGCGCATCTCCGAGGACCTGGAGGATGAGCTGGGTGCTCGCTCCAGCATGGACAAGAAACTGGCTGAACTGCGTGCAGAGGTGAGGCCAGACCCCAGCGTGGGGGACAAAGCAGGCAGAGGGGGGTTCTGCTGCCCCCCAGCCACCCCAATGTCCCTGTCCCAGATGGAGAGGCTGCAGGCAGAGAATGCGGCTGAGTGGGGCCGGCGAGAGCGGCTGGAGACGGAGAAGCTCAACCTGGAGCGGGAGAACAAGAAGCTGCGGGCACAGATCGAGGACCTGGAGGAGGTGCTGGCTCGCAAACGGCGGCAGACGGCCAGTGCCCTGGACACTGACCTCAAAACCATCCAGGCTGAGCTCTTCGAGAAGAACAAGGTGCCACAGGGGAGGTGACCCCCACCACCGCATCCCTGGGTGACTCTGTTGTGGGGCTCAGCCTTCCCAAGGACTCCCTCAAGCCCAAATTTTGCCATCGCCTTTCAAGGGATGGTGGTGACCCCATCCTTGCTTCATCAGCTCCTGGGTCATGGGGTGGAGCAAAGGGAGAGATCCCTGAGGAGGGAGGAGGGGACACCCCAGTGGGGGGGGGGTGGCTGTCCCATGCTCAGCCCCCTCCCTTACCCATCACAGGAGCTGGCTGACCTAAAGCACATCCACACCAAGCTGAAGAAGCAGTACCAGGAGAAGATGGCCGAGCTGGCCCATGCCAACCGCCGGGTGGAGCAGCACGAGGGAGAGGTGAAGAAGCTGCGCCTGAGGGTGGAAGAGCTGAAGAAGGAGCTGGCCCAGGCTGAGGATGAGGTGGGAAAGCTCCTGCAAGTGGAGGAGGTCAGGGAGCTGTTCTGCTCCCATCCCGTCCTGTCCCGTCCCGTCCCGTCCCGTCCCATCCCATCCCATCCCATCCCATCCCATCCCATCCTACCCCACAGCTGGATGAGGCCCACAACCAGACGCGGAAGCTGCAGCGGTCGCTGGACGAGCAGACGGAGCAGAGCGAGAGCTTCCAGGTGCAGCTGGAGCATCTGCAGTCACGGTGAGCAGGGGCTGGGTGAGCCACGTGGGGACCAGCCAGGATGGGATGATGTTCTCCTTGCCACCATCCCTCAACCAGCATCTGCCTGGTTGAACCCCGGGCTAAGCGTGGCCCAAGTGCCTCTGACATCCTCGGGAGGGGCACAGCCATCCTCTGAGCAGTCTTCACCCCACCTTGAGCTGGGTGGCATTCACCTCCCAGTTAAACCAGCACAAGGCTGCCCAGAGACCAGCACAGCTCAGTTTTATGCTGCTTAGGGTTGCACCCCCTAGTACTCACAGCCAGGGCAGGCTGCTAGCATCCCACACCAGTTTGGGGAGGTGGGAGGTGAGTTTTCTTGCCCTTAAAACTTTCCCTAGCCCTGCTTTGCCTCTCCAGCAGTAAAGAGCTGAAATGGCTGTGGGATCGATGCCGTGGCTCCAGGAGGCGCTGGGGGGGTGTTTATAATCATCCTTTATTTTATTGGGACATCTGCATTAAATCACAGAACCATAATGGAGGATTCATCACCCCCCCCCCCAGACTCCCTGTGCACTCAACCCTAAATAATTCATGCTTTCCAGTAAAGTGTGGTGGACTGGTTGGATCTCACTGGATCCTTGGCCTCTGGATTTCAAATTTGGTTCATAAAATTTCTATGATGAATTTTCACAAAAAGGCAAGAAAAGAGCTAAAACCACCACAGGTTCCTGGGGATGGGTACTCCTGGGGTTTTTGAGGGTTCCTCAGTTTAGGGGGATGACACCTCCCTTCTCTGCAGTCCTGTTTGGGTCTGTGCTGCCTAGCACAGTGATGTCCATCCTTGGAGAGGTTTAGCCTGTGCCCCACTTGTACCGAGCACCATCCACAGCTCCCAGTTCCAGGCTGGCCCCAGGCTGCGGGGCTCATCCTGCGCTCAGAGCTTAGTGAGCGCTGCAGGAAGGGATCTCTGGGGTCCAGTCATGCTGTAGGGGTGCAGGGGAATGGGCTCGGCTTCAGGGCCCCCCAGGGCCATGCTGCCCCCCCCCAGCCCAGCAGCTGTCCCCCGCAGGCTGCGGCGCCAGCAGAGCGCCCCGCTGTTCGGCAAGATGCGCAGCGCCCGCTTCGGCCCCGACGACGCCGGAGACGGCACCAGCGACCCCGACGAGGATGAGGACCTGCAGATACAGGTGCCCTAGAGCCCAGGGCCAGTGCCACCACCGCAGGATGTGCCACATCAGTCCCCTGCATTCAAGTGCGTGTCGCCACAGGGCCCAGCTGTGCAGTGATCCTTGTATAGATGGGGAAACTGAGGCATGGAGCGGTGGGGAGAAATTTGCCCAGGGTTGCTCCAAAATCCACTGCCTCTTGGATAGTACTGGATGGCCCTTCAGCCACTGGCATCTCCTGGGACACTGATGTGGCCACTAAAGCCAGCATCACCGAGCAGCCCAGGAGGAGGAGGTGCAGGGCAAGAGAGGCACCAAGCTTGGCAGCCACAAACTGCCCACTTCTTTTTATATATATTATATATATGTATGTATTTGTATATGATTTTTTATTATAAATACAGAGCCCAGATGGGCCCAGGCTCTGGTGGTAGTGTGAGCCACTAGTCTGTCCACACACAGGAGTGAGGGTGGGGAGGGGACACATCTGGGAGAACTGGCATTTCTTCACCAGCCACACGCAGGCCTGGGTGTCACCCACTGGAATCCCTGTCCCCATGCCTGGAGACCAGCCCAGTGTGAGGGTAAAGCCTGTCCCTGGGCCTGTGCAGTGAAAAGTGTTCACCCAGAGGTGCTCGCCCTGGGGAGGTGCAGAGGTGCTCACCTGAGGGTGCTGCTCACCCCAGCACAGCCCCTTCAGCCCAGCCCCCCAGCACAGGGCCCTGGGGGCTTTGGAGGCGCTCAGACACAACCGTATTAAAAATTAATATTTCGGTGAGCTAATCCCCTCTCTCTGCCTTTTAATTGATTGGCTAAAAGCGCAGCTCTTTGCTGCTCATGGGGTTTTTTTAATGCTCTTTTATTTCCAGCGATTATTCATATTTTTATAGCCCAACAAGTGAAGCCGCGGGGGTGGGGGTGCCTGGGGGCAGTTTTATTAAGAGGTCTGGAAACCAGTTTGGGGGGCACGGAGCGGGGATGCGGTGACACCTGAGCCGAGGGACGGACCAGAGGCTGCTGCCGCCGCCCGTCAGTAGCTGCGCGGTGTTCCCTCTAAAGCCTAATGATGGAATTTTCTTTCCAGGGCGGCCGGTTGTGGCTCTGGTTGGGCAGCCCGGGGGTGGAGGGAGGGTACCGGGGCGGGGCGGGCCGGGGCGGGGCCGGGGCGGGGCCGAGCGGCTCCGGGGATCGGAGGACGCGGAGGCTCCGGCGGGTCCGCTCGCACCGGGAGCGCGGTAAGGCGGCGGGACCGGGAGATACCGGACGGGGTTTGACCGAGATTTGGGCTGACCGGGTGATACCGGACGGGGTTTGACCGAGGTTTGGGCTGACAAGTGTCGGGGGCAAACGGCCGGGAGGTGACAACGCCCAGAGGGACGTCCCCGGTGGGAGACCGGGATGCGATGGGTGATTGGGTGTCGGGGGGCGCCGGGTGTGGGGGTGCCGAGGTGACAGGTCGGGGATAGGGGGGCAGAAGGTGCCCCCCAGCAGCTCTGGGTTCCCTGGGGGTGTTCCTGTGCGTGGGGTGGCTGATGGGGATGGGGAATGGGGGCTGTTCCCCTCACAGGGAGCGCTGCCTCGGCCGCTCTCGGACAGCGGGCGGTCCCCAAGGCGCTGTCCCAGCCGGATCCCCCGGCGTGCTGAGCTTTGGGGACCCGGGTGTCGCTGGCATGGAGGAACATCTCCGGGGATGGCCCTGTTCTGTTTCCTGGGTTACTGCCTCCACCAGGGACTTCTCGACCTGGGATAGGAATCTGGTCCCCACCTGTTCCCTCCGGTGTGGGCTGGGGGAACCAGCAGGGACCGGGCTGAGCGAAGCCGAGCTCACGGGAGGGCTGGAGAGAGGCTGGGTGACACCGGGGGGGCGAGGTTGGAAGCCGGGGTCCCTCTGGCCCCCGGCGCCGGCCGAAACAGCCCAGAGCAGAGCCGGCCTGGCCGCTCCCACCGAACCCAGCCCGTGCCCGAGGGCCGGGGCCATGTTCCTGCCCAAGCGAGCAGCCTGGGAGGAAGGAGGGGGAGTGCGAGAGGTGATGGAGACCTGTGGGCGAGGTGTGGTGCGGGTGTCCCCTCGGACACATGTTGGAGCTGGCGGCAGGGGACTGACCACTTGTCTGTGCCACCCTGGCTCCACCGTGCTGGCAGGGGTTAACACCGGACTGTTCCACTCGGATGGTTCAGGCAGAGAAGGGAGGAGGAAGAGGAGGAGGAGGAGGAGGGGAAGGAGGAGGAGGAGGACGACAAGGAGGAGGGGGAGGAGGACGAGGAAGATGTCACCCGTCGATCTGTCATTTCTCTTTTCCAGCCAGCATGGGAGACACTGCTAGCACCAAGCTGGGCCAGTGGTGAGACAGGAGGGGGTAGGGAGGAACATGATGGAGAGGGGGGGGCGAAGGTGAAGGCAGCCCCCCCCTCCCAAAATATCCCCTACCCTATCGAGCCATCGCCATGGCGACGAATTTTAACGACATCATCAAGCAGGGCTATGTGAGGATGAAGAGCAAGAAGCTGGGGGTGAGTGGGGATCTTGGGGAATGGGGAGATGTGGGAGGGAACACCCATGGATTTGGGTGCTGGTTTCCCACTGAGGTGACATGGACAGGTCCCTCTTGTGGCTTCCTGTGCCCCTGTTTTGGGGTTGAATAAGCAGCCTTTGGGGGGGCTGTGGTTGCAGAGGAGTGGGGGATGGCAGGGACAGGCCACTTGTTGGTACCCAAATCACCCAGCAGCCCCAGGGGTTCAGCATCTGCACCACCAGAATCCTGCACCGGGTAACACCCGTTCACCTGTCCCAGGTCACCCAGAATTTGGGGGATGTCTGTGAGCCTTCCCTTCCCCCGTGCCTCAGTTTCCCTGCACACAGTTTGGTATCGGGGATACCCCACACCGGGAGGGGTTGGAGCTGCTAGGTGCAAATTACGGTGCTGTGGGAGTGCAGCACCCACAGGTGGGGGGTCAGGGGGTTTGGTCGCCCATCTCCATGGTTTGGAGCCGCAGCAACGAGCATGCTGGGTAATTTCATGCTAATTAGGGAGAACAAAGAGGGAGCGGGATCCAGGGGAGCGGGACATGCCTGGGGACCGTAGCCCCACCACCCTCAGAGGCAGGGGATGTAGGAGAGGGGACGGGGAAAATGCCAGAACAGCGGTCCCCTTGGGAGCTTTGTCTGTGTTCATTAATTAAGCTCTGTAATTAGCACTGGCGGGGGGTGGGAGCAGATGATGGCAGCCCCGGCACAGCCCTATCCCCAGCATCCCCTCCTGTCCCCAGGCCAGCAGGGTCAGCAGAACCAGGCACGGGTCCTGGGGATGGGGCCAGGGGGCTGTGGTGGGGACAGGGAGCCCCTCTAGCACCGAGCAGCCGCCGCGCTCTCTGTCCGGCAGATCTACCGGCGCTGCTGGCTGGTATTCCGCAAATCCTCCAGCAAAGGGCCCCAGCGCCTGGAGAAGTACCCGGATGAGAAGTCGGCGTGCCTGCGGGGGTGTCCCAAGGTGAGGGGGTGCTCTGGAGGGGTGCTGGGGGGCTGCCCGCTGCTCGGGGACCCGTGCCAGAGCAGGTCCTTCCTTGTCTGCACTCGCCTGCTGGCCGTCACCCCATGCGCTCCGGAGGGGGATGCAGCTGGGTCTGGGTGCTGCAGGTGTCAGGGTGTGCGAGCAGCCTTCGGTGATCCCCCAACTCCTCTGCAGGTCACCGAGATCAGCAATGTCAAGTGCATCACGCGGCTGCCCAAGGAGACCAAGAGACAGGCGGTGGCCATCGTTTTTACCGACGACTCCGCCCGGACCTTCACCTGCGACTCAGGTACGGGGCAGCGCCCAGGGGAGCCGGGCCGAGGGTGCTGGGTGGGGCACCCCGGCGTGGCCAGGGTCGCCCAGGGGCTGCCGTGGTGCCTTGCAGAGCTGGAGGCGGAGGAGTGGTACAAGACGCTGTCGGTGGAGTGCCTGGGCGCCCGCCTGAACGACATCAGCCTGGGGGAGCCCGACCTGCTGGCGCCCGGCGTGCAGTGCGAGCAGACGGGTGAGCGCGGCGGGGAGTGCTCGCCCGGGGCTCCGCCTTGCTGCACCCCCCGCTGATTATTTTATTTTCTATTTTTTTCCCCTTTCCAGACCGGTTCAACGTGTTCCTCCTCCCCTGCCCCAACCTGGACGTCTATGGCGAGTGCAAGCTGCAGATCACCCACGAAAACATCTACCTCTGGGACACGCACAACCCCCGAGTGAAGCTGGTCTCCTGGCCCCTCTGCTCCCTGCGCCGCTACGGCCGCGACGCCACCCGCTTCACCTTCGAGGCCGGACGGTGAGATGTCACCCTTGCCAGGACAGGGATCACAGCTGTGTGCCCTCCTCCAGCTGGGTGCTGCAGGCAGAGGCACTGCTGGCATCACCATAGGCAGGCCTGAGGCTGGGGTGATGGCCATGGGCTGTACAGTGTGCCCATGGCCAGCGGGGCTTGCAGCTGGTTCTGGTCCCAGATCAGCACCGTGAAGGGGACCTGGCACAGCTCTAACAGTATAGGAAGCTGCCCCAGCTGTCATCTGTGTGGGTTTTGTTCATCATCCCTTGGCTTGAAGACCTTGGTGACATCCTGTGCCCTGTCCCCACAGGATGTGTGATGCAGGAGAAGGTCTCTACACCTTCCAGACGCAGGAGGGTGAGCAGATCTACCAGCGTGTGCACAGCGCCACATTGGCTATCGCTGAGCAGCACAAGAGGGTCCTGCTGGAGATGGAGAAGAATGTCAGGGTGAGCTCCAGCCCATGCTGAGGGGGGACACAGCTGGGGTAGATTCTGGGGGCCCTGTGTCACCCTCCTCCCCCCCATCCACTGCAGCTGCTGAACAAAGGCACTGAGCACTTCTCCTACCCCTGCACACCCACGACCATGCTGCCCCGCAGCGCCTACTGGCACCACATCACTGGCTCCCAGAACATGGCTGAGTCCTCCAGCTATGCTGGTGAGTGTCCCTACCCCACACTGAGGAGATGCTGCTCCTCCAGCCTCCAGAGCTTTCCCCACCAGGTGAGCCCAGCCTCTGTTTTGTCCCCAGGGGAGGCGTATGCAGGTGCCCAGGCCAGCTCGGACACTGACCTCCTCAACAGGTTCATCTTGCTGAAGCCAAAGTCCTCCAAAAGCGACAAGCCTGAAGACAGGGAGCCCACATCGTCCCCATGAGCTGGTGTGGGGGGACTGTGGCAGGGGTCCCCTTTTTCTTCTCCAAGGGGTGGCCAGGACGCAGGCAGTGACCCCTCAGAATCTCCAGGAGACCGAGCTGGGGCAGCTGTATGCCAAGGCCTTGGGAAGCAGGCACTGGCTCACGCCCTGGGCTGGCGTTAGTGGAGGCGATGGCTGGCTCAGCCTCAACTGACTTCAAATATATATTGAATACCTGTATTGTAAGAGATATTTCCTTCTCACATGAATGCAAATGTGGTGGCTGCTGAAGAGCCCTTGGGCAGATGCCCAGAGGTTTTTGACTCTTAGGGATCCAACTGGGAGGTGAAGAGAGGTGGGGGGTAGGGGGGGTCAAGAAATTTGGAGTTTTCTGCTTGGCAGGAAGGCTGGAGCATCACTCTGCCATGGCCATGGAGCAGCATTGACGGATGCAGCTATGTCAGGCTGATGGTGCAGGGTCCCACCCCTCCATGAAGAGCAGGGTGCTTCTGAGGACACCCTGCCATCCCTGAGCTGATTTTTGCACTTCAAGCTATTTAAACGCTTGCTGTAGAATTGATATGTCTCAGGAGAAACTGGTTTTCCTTCCAGGGGGGTTGGTTGGGGTGAGTGGCCAGGCAGAGCCAAGCTCCCTGGCTTCTCCCACCCCAACACCCCTCACTCCTCCCACAGCTGTGTCCCCCTGCCATGCCCCTGGTTTATCTGCTGGTGGGCAACCATGGGACTGGTTTTGGCCAGTAGCATCTGTCTCTCAAGGGGCAGCTTTGTGGATATGAGAAACCCCAGGGCAGAGAAACCCATGTGGATGGGGAGAGAGCCACATTCCTCTGTGCATTCCCACAGCCCTCACTTCCTCCTCACCCACTGGGGGTGGAACTGGGCTTTATGTGCTGAACTTAAAAAGCAATTGATTTTTTCTAGTTCTCCTATTTATTGACCTCCTTTAGAAGGGCTATCTTTTTATTGCTGTGCAAACCTTGGTGTTTCTTTGGAGTCTTCTTTCTGTCTGGGTTGGATGCTTGGTGGTTTTATTTCTGCCCTTTAAAGCTCCAGGTCCATGTGTTGGGCACAGGGAGTGCTGTGATGTGGGAATCTGTGGTCTGTAAATACTGTGTTTCAGGGTGGTGTAGCTTGTGGCTGAGGGGACATGGGGACAGAGAAAGGCTGCTCCTTGCAGCATGGCTGTACACAGAGGGGCTCTGGACCCTAGCACTGCCCTGGGGTTAGAGGTGGAACTTGCCCTCTTTTCCTGGCTACACACCTCATCTGGAAAAGATTTAACATTTGTTACCAAAAATGTTTGGGTTTTCTGTTTTTTAAGGAGTTGCTCAATGAATAAACAACCCTTATCCACATCCACCCTTCCTGTTTGTCTGTTCCATCCAAGCGCGCTCGGGAAGCGCGAGTGGGAGTTGTGCCTGCCAGAGAGAAAAATGCTGATGGGGGAAATTTCCTGAGGTTCCTGGCAGCATGCTTGGCTCAGGGCTTTGTTCTGCCTCCAGCCATGGCCAAGACATTTCAAGTGAAGCCCTAAAACCACTGGGTTAGGAAGAAGGGTAAAGGGAGTTGCAACTCTCCATCAAACCCTGAGTGGACAGGATGCCAGCCCTCCACTGTCACCCTCACCTCCAGCTGCCCATGGCTCTGGGGATGTGCCAGGCTGTGGTGGCTCCAAGTCCCCAGGTGAAGGAATTTCAAGGCACACCATCTGCTAAGCTCTCCCAGAGCTGTGCCAGGTAAGCTGTCCATGCCATTTCTGCCTGGCAGCACTGGCCTCAAGGTAAGACAGCCATGCCAGCCAGCACAGTGATCCCTCTAGGGACAGGGACATGGGGAGCCATGCTGCAGCCAGCTCTGCCATGGCAAGGAAATGGAAGCAGCAGCCGGGCTGCAGCAGCTTTTGCCTGGAGGAGAAGGCAATGCTGACATGGGCTGCTTTCCCCAGCTCAGTGTAACCCTAGCACCACCTCCTGAACAATCCCCATCCATACCAGGATGAGCATGGGTTACACAGGCCTTCCCCTCCCTCCCAGCTGCAGGTCTCTCCAGAAAGTGTCATCAAGCTCATCCCAAGTCATGCTGGGCAGTGATGGAGGGGAAGAGGAGGGGTGACAATTGCTTTCAGCCACTGCCAGTGGGATCAGGGCATGGGACCTGCACCAAACTCCAGTCTAGCACACACAGGGGGCTGTGGGCACAAAGAAATATATCAGCCAGGGGCCATTACTGACGGCCAATGCGCCACCCAGCTCCTCAGAAAAGGGTTATACAGCACAGGGGAGGAGTCTGTTCCAGAGGATTCTGTAAGTACAGCTTTGCCTGCCTGGCCCAGCTGGGCTCCCCTGCAGTGCTGCCTTCTGCAGCTCTCACCCACCCCAGCCTCAAACATGTGCTTTACACACAGCCTGGATCAATGAACCACAGGCTGCCTGCAGGAGGGGGCTGCTCTCCTCAGGAGATAATGTCACAAGCAGCAATCAGCATCAGCAAGCAATGCTCCCTCCAAAGCAGATCTCATTAAGTTAATGTCTATTGGAGAGAAGTAAATGATGTGACATCTCCTCCAGCAGCTTTGAATGAGCTTTCAGGGACAACAGAAAAATCTGGGGGTAAGGCTTTATTCAGCACAGTAAAGAATGGACATGTAAATAAGGTAGGGTTGTGTAACAAAGGTACACGCTTCCCAATCCCAAACATCACATGGCCAAAATCCAACACCAGAACCAAAATCCAGGATTGTTTGGAGACAAAGCCTGTCCCAGTTAAGATGCTCATTAACTGATTCCCTTCCTATTCTACCCTACAGGTAACTGGCTTTCCCTGGGAAGGAGGGCCAGGGAAGAGGTGTCAACAACCAAATGCTGGGCCAGGAAAGGCAGAGGGAGATGATGGGGAGGTAAAAGCCTCTCCCCAGATCTCAGCCAGGCATCACTCACAGCTCACAGCACTCTCTTGCCAGGGCCACCTCAGTTGATAGTGAGGACATCACTCTGGATCTCGTGGCTCAGCTGTGTCTGGAGGTCGCTCAGTTTCTTCTTGAGGCCGGACAGTGCAGACAGGACGATGGTCTCAGGGCGCAGAGAGCCACAGGACTCCACGTTGTAATAAAACCTGAGGTTACACAGCAGGGGTTATGTCACCATCACCTCTGCAAGGAGGTGCAAACCCAGACTGCACATCATTCCAGCCCATCCACACCCACAGCAGGGAGATCTGCCTGGAATCCCAACCATCATCATCATCATTCCCCTCCCAAGCAGGCAACAGCCAGTGCTGCCCCTCTACAACCATCACACCAACACTTACAACTTCCCAGGCTGCAAGAGCACTTCTGAGATTGATTTCTGCTCAGCACTGTGACCAGTGAGGCAGCAGCCCCAAGCCAGGGACTAAGGCTGGCTGAGGCACTTTGGCAGTGCAAATAACACCAGCAATCAGAGCATGAGACACACACAGGTGAATGAACACCTTAAGCCAGGGTATTTCCCCCACAGGCCTCACACCTCACTGAATGTGCACCGCCCTCCCTGGCAACATGAACTCAGAACTGTCTAGTATCTCCCAGAGGGGAAAACCTGCCACATCCAGGCATATCACCACTTAATGCCAACTCCTGCCCTGCTTTTCAGGGAATGTCAGCTCCCTGAGCTGGTAATTTCAGCAGGGTGTAGACATTCTTTATTAATGAGAACCCATGAGATGCACCCAGCCAGTCACCCCAGCTGCAGCACTGCATTCAGCTCCCCACCTCTCTGGCTTCCCGTTGGGGTCGTAGGGAGCCTGAGCATCCTCGTCATCGATCTCTGAGTACTCACTCTTGGGCCTGGAATCAGAGAGCAGGAGAGGTTACACAGAGCCCTGCTCCAGCCTGGCCCCACAGAGCCCAGGCACTCAGTTTGGCCCCAGTGAGTGAGCACTGGGGCTCACGTGCAGCACACAACAGGGTGGTCAGCAAACATCAAGTCCCAGAAAAAAGATCAGTCACACATTGTGCTTTCTCGCTCCTCATAAATGCCCCAGAGTCACCCATCAGCACTGGAAGGGAATCAGCCCTGCTCTGCCCAAACTCAGCAAGTCCTGTACTGTGGCTCTATCCACCCACACTGGTACAATCTGGCAGGTGCTTACAGTGAAAGGATGTTGATTCCTGAAAGGGACTGTATTTATGGAGCCTGGATGCTTTTATGGTGTAATGGACCTTGGGTTATCTTTTCTTTCTACATCCCACTGGGCCAGGAAAGCAGTGGAGTACTCCAGCACTCAAGTCTGTGAGGCACAGTTGGCTTGGACCCAGCAGGAAAAAAATCTCCTGTACAACAGACACCACCTGCATCACTGAGCTCCATCCTGATGTCCTGCACCTCCACTCCTCTACCAAAATCACTGCAATTCCTATGCATCAGTTAGGCAAACACATCTTTCTACCTGCTGTATCCCTTGGTTTATGGACACCACACCAGAGAGACTGTGTGGAACCACTTAATCCATGTAAGAAAACCCAAAGCCTTGAGCTCTCTGAGAAGCCAGCACAGAAAATCCTGTACCCACCAAGGTCTCCTGCTGGCCTTCCTCTGCCCCAGCAATACCCAGAAACACTGATCCCAGCACTCTGTAATCAGCTGCCTGAAATAAAACTCTATTTCTCAAACAAACCCTGTGCCTGTGCAAACCACTGAGATAAAGTGTTCATGAAGGTGGGATTTCTTGTTACTTGCAGAACCACCCATGACCAAAACAGTGCAGAGGTTTCCATGACCCTGACAGCTGTTTGGAGAGTCCAGCTGCATGCCACTGCTCTGCCAACAGCCTCAAAAAGCAACTAGCACGAAAAACTAAACCAAAAATCATTGCTAGCCTTGGACAGCAGAAGGCTTTGGCTCTGTATTGTCTTCACAGGGAGTCAGATGAACTTGAAAAGACAGACATATCATCAAGAACTGACAACTCCAATATCAATCTTCTTCTCGGATTTTTCCAACTTTTACATATATTTTGCCTAGCACTTCTCAAAAATTGTTTCCTGGTGCCCTGTTGTATGCCACACCACATTTGTGAGCCTGCCACTGATCAATGTTTACAGCAGCACATCCACTACCCTGCCCAGTCCCTGCTCTCAGCCTGCCCTGCCTAAAGCACCTGGTTCCTCACTATGCTGCTGGTTCCAGAGTGCTCAGTGACAGGATGTCACTCAGTGACAGTGATCACTGGGATACAGAGCCAGGAGCAGCTCAGGTTAGCAGCATTCATGAAAAGTGATGCTGGATGAAGTCCTCACCCAGGCCAAAGCAGGGCAGCAGCTTTCCAAAAGTAAAATCATGTCACTTTTGGATGAGAAGCTGTGTGGAACTTGTGCAGAATGGTATTTCAGAGGAGAGGAAAGGGCCAGAGAGGGGAATCCTGCCAGAGCTCAAGCTCCAGGAGTGAGAAGAGGTATAGGTTAAATCACAGCCATACTGGGCTTCCTCAAGCCAGGCTGAAAAATCAGTCTTGCAACCCAAACTTCCACTCTTTGCCCTCATAGCAACTTCTGGATTGGATCTGTTCCTTCCTCAGACCTTACTTCGACCTACAAAACGCTTGCACAGGGAAGAAAAAAATCAGCAAGTGGTGAAAAAGGGCATGAAAGCGAGGCAAACCAGCAGTGATGTACATGAGGGAGGACAAAGATGACCACAAACCAGTCCACCTTGTGTGCAGCTGCCAACAAGTGACTGGCCTTGCTACCCAACCTCAGTAGCAGAGTCTGAGCAAGGGGATGTGGCAGGCATGCTCCCCATCACTTACTGAGCCAAATTACAGAGCTGAAATCTAAGTTGTGTCCTGCTGGAAAACCCTTCCAGCAGACAGACAGCAGGACATACCACTCCTCTGGCTTGGGGTACACGGTGTGCCTGAGCGCATTGTCGGGGTCGTACTCGAAGGCCACTCCGGCCGTGGGGTTCCACTTGGCGTGCTCCTTGCCAAAGCCCTTCTTGGCATAGGCCCGCAGCCGCAGCTCCTGCCCCTTGCGCAGCTTCACTATCAGGATGTCTGCGAAAGCAGAGAGAGACATCAGTGTGTGATCACACTCTGCAAAGGCAGATTTTTGGTGCCCAGGAAGATGTCACCCACATCCAGGTTTAGCTTGGATTCTCAGCGGGGCTCAGATGTGTACCCAGAAGAGTTAAGTAAAAAGGAGCTGCACAGGCCCCCAAGGAACAGCCAACAACACACCATTTCACCTCCTTGCTGTCTCTAAGCTCTCACAAGGAAAGACAGAAGCACCCTCTTCAGTTCTGGTACAATCTGAGTGGCAGCAAGACAAAATGCTACCCCACTTGTGCAGTGACACCAGCTGCTCAGAAGCATCATATTTACCGCTGCCTTACAGTTGCACAGGTAGTAAAGGAAGAATGAGTTCAAAGAACCTGAGTGAAAAGGGAATTTCCTCCTAGAGTTCTTATTGCCAGTGACCGACCACTCACCATCCTGCTCCACGTAGTCATTGGGGTCATTGTCTCTGCTCCGAGATGTCACCTGCAGCAGCCAAACAAAACAAAGCAAATCAGGGACAAGATCATTTTGGATGAGTGCTCCAGCACAGCACATCTGCTTGGTTCCTGAAGTCACTCCCACAACTGCTACAGATGACACACAGTGCTCAGGGCACCTCAGCCAGAGGCAAGTAACAGACAGCAGGCTCCAGCTGGGCTTTACCCAGGCACACACTGTCACCAGGCAGCAGGAGCAGCCCAGGCTGTGGTGACATCTGGATCCACCTCAATAGTGTACTAGAACATTCTCTGTAAGTCCCTTTGCCTCTGTCCCACTTCAGCACCACCAAGCCTCCCCAAGATGACTGCACAGGAGCTGTTTGGCAGCACTACCCTGGCCCAGGCTCCTCACACTCTGCCATGCTGAGAGTCAAGAACCAGCAAGCCAGAGTCCTCAAGAGAGCCAAGGAGTTTGGGACGAGGGGTGCAGGATGAGGTCACACTACTTTGCAGCCCATCAGACAGCAAGTGAAGGACAGCACAGCAGAGACAAGGAGGGCACTGGCACACACACTGCTCCTGCAGATACTCATGCTTTGCTCAACCACTAGGATTTAAGTGGAGCTTTAGGCAACATGAAGTGTGGTCAGAGTGCCTACATTCCTTGTGTTTGCCACCCTGCCTCAGCAGGAGCAGGGAGGTCATCCTTCCCCTGTACTGGGCACTGGTGAGGCCACACCCCGAGTTCTGTGTCCAGTTCTGGCCCCTCAGTTTGGGAAGGACACTGAGACACTTGAGCACATCCAGAGGAGGCAACGAGGCTGGAGAGAGGCTGGGAACACAAACCCTGTGAGGAACCACTCAGAGAGCTGTGGCTGTTTGGCCTGGAGCAAAGGAGACTCAGAAGTGGGCTTATCACTCTACAACTTCCTGAAAGGCGGCTGCAGTCAGGTGGGGTTGGTCTCTTTCTCCAGGCAGCACTGACAGAACCAGAGCACACAGCCTTAAGCTGTGCCAAAGGAAATACAGGTTGGATATTAGGAAAAGGTTTTTCATGGAAAGAGTGATGAAGCATTGGAACTGTCTGCCCGGGGAGGTGGTGGAGTCACCATCCCTGGATGTGCTTAAAAAAGCCTGGATGTGGCACTGGGTGCCAGGGTTGGACTTCGTGATCTTAAAAGTCTCTTCCGATCCTGTGAATGCTGTGAGTGCTGTGAGTGCAGGAGGTGGCACTGACCGGGATGACGCGGGGGTTGTTGGAGATCAGGTCCCGAGATGTCACGTGCCGAGTCTGGTCCTCGTTGCAGCGAACGTCCAGCGTGAACTCCACGGAGCACTCGGGGCAGAACTCGTCACACGTGCAGTCCTGGCACACACACGGGCTCTTTATGCAGAAACTGCCAGAGCTTCCCATCAGATCCAACACCCACCACCCTCAAAATGACTCCCCACAGCATTTTTCTTGACTCACTCTGGAATATTGCATCTTATCCACAATGTCGTCGCTGGTGAGTGGGATGAGGCCTGTGAGAAGCAGGAAATCAGAGGAAGGTCTGAGTCAGACCACACGAGCCCCTAACCCTGATTTTGCCCAGAACACACCTTCATCTTCCTCCCCACCCAGCACTCACCCAGCCTGTGTGCAATGAACTCATCGTGGAGCACGGAGGAGTTGGCATCGATCTGGACCCAGTCAATGGCTGCAGAGAAGAGAAAGTCACAAACTGACGAATACTCATGTGGAGAAAAGCAGCTTGTGAGGGCACAGAAAATATTACAGAGATTGCAGAGACACTGGGGCAACATCTGCAGAGCACAGTAATGGTTGACACGGGTAAGGAGAGCCGAACGCAGAGGGGAGGTGTGGGAGAACACGGAGGGAAAGTGACAGAAGCCCAAGGGACTGCAACCACAGGCAAGCGAAAAGCCTCACCTATGATGGGGACTTCTGCGATGAACACTCTTCGAATGGAATTTGCCACCCTGAGAGAGGGAAACACCGTGTTTGGGCGTGAAGGAGCCGGGGGCTGCTGTGGGGCTTTGCCTCAGAGACCCTGCCGGGCCGCACCGGCGGCGCCCCCAGGAAGCCGGGTCCATGGGGCCGCCCCGGGGCCTCCCCACCCCCGGGCCCGCCCGCGCCGGCCCCGCGGCGGTGCTCACGCCAGGTCCGTGTTCTCGATGATGAACTTGACGTTCTCGTCCGTCAGCTCGGTGATGCGCACGGTGGGCTGGTTGGCGTACGGCATGGCTGCCCCGCCCCGCTCCCGGCCCCACTCCCGCCGCCCGGTCCGTCCCCGCCCCGCTACCCCCGGACCCGGTGCGCCCGCAAAAAGAGTCCGTGCTAGGCTGAGTACGACTTTATTGGTGCCGGGGAAGGGCTGGGCACGGCCGCTCCGGTGCTCGCCGCCGCTGCCGCCTCACCGACGCTGGTTCAGCCCCGCCAGGTTCTTGATCTGTGGGCACAGGGAGAACGGGGTTTAGTGCCGCTGTCCCGGACGGCTGCCGGAGCAAGTGCCGAGGGGAGGCCGGTGTGCTACGAGCAGAGACGCGGGGCCGAGAGGCAACTCTGTGGTCTGGGGACGGGCACGAACCAAACTGGAACTGACTCCGGCCACCCCTCGGACCGGTGCCTCCCGGGCAGCAGGTTTGGGTTTACTTCTGCGGCCACACAGACTTGGGCAGTGAATTTGTGCTTTTGAGGCTCGCTCACTCATTTTGCAGAGAGCTGCAGAGCTCAGCACTCCGTACAGGAATGCACCTTGGGACACCCTGCACGTGGGAGGTTCGGAATGTGCTCCCCTATCAGGTATGTACTGGGATGATTCTGCCCTAAAGCCATCTGACTACAGCCCACCCCCCTTCAGGATGCATCCAGGTTTAACTGGGCAGTGGAGCTGCTGCAGGGACAGACCAAACAACGGCCCTGGGAGACATCCCAGACCCGAGGGCACCGTGTGGATGTAAAACAGATCCCGGGGCTTCTCTAGGGGAAGATCCTTTTGACATATGCAGGTATGACAGAGGAGAGAGCCGGAGAGACACTAAATTCCACCACAACTGCAAGGGGAAGGAGGTGGGAGAAACTGTTGACAAGTGCTTCATCAGTAAAAATAATGTCTAATTTATATTCCTATTTGTCTTGTCTTGCTACAAGGTAAATGTATTTCTGATAACAAGGAAATCATTTTGTTGCTAAATAAAATGGGAGTTGTCCAAAAATAGAATCACAGCCGCTTCAAAAGTCACTCCTGGCTACACAAAGGGTTATTTTGTATCCCAGAGGAAGTGCAGTTCCCTCTGCATGGACAGAAAGCAGCCCAGGATGCTACCAAGACATGAATGAATTCTTGGAAGGACAGTGAAGTCAAATGAAAGAGCTTGAGGAAGTCACCCTGCTGTGGCTCAGGGACTGGTGCCACCTCCCAAGTATCCATGGGGCCACGGACCCTCTGTCAAGATTTCCAGCACAGGGCCTGGCACAGGGAGAGATCTTGTGACACGTAATGGACAACAGTTGTATTTATTCTGATCACCTGTCTCTCATCCCTAAAGCTCACCTTGCAGCTTCAGACTTAATTTCCTTATACTCTATTCAAGTTCTTTCACCACAAAGCAGTGAACTAACCTCCAACTACCAAGGAAATCACCCTTAAATAAATCTAAGTTATGAAAGATGACAGTTTTTTCATGTTGTCCTCTAGATTTGGGAGGAAAACACATGCTGACATTCAGAAGCAATTCTGCTCTCACATCCCTGCTGGTTCCAGCATTACTTACAGTAACTGCAGCTCCCATCAGACCCTGGACAACAGCTTCTCCAGTGGATTGTACCTGGGAGACACAGGGAGAACACAACATTTTGCCTCCTGCAGTTGCGCTCATGGCCTCCAAACAGAGGGAATACACAACAAATATGTATCTGCTACAGAAAGGTGCTGATAGCACTGCAGACAAGTGACAGCCACAGACAGAGCACATGGAAGGGGTTTCCTGGGAGGTCTCCTAACCACTGGGACAGTCTGACAAAGAGGGCACCTACATGTAAGTTTACCAAAAACCACATAATCACATATTGATTTTGAACTGACAGCAATGAGGGGGTCTCTCAGCAGATGTGCATGATGGAAAAGCCAGGTGTGTCTACACATATCTTTGTGGAGAAGGGATTTGCTGCATGCACAGCTGTCCCCAAGCTTACCTGAGTGGCTGTATTGCTCATGGTCATGGCATCAGCCACTCTGTTCTCCAGGAAGCGCCAGGTGTCCTCAAAGCCAGGGGACGAGTCCTGCATCATGACCAGCTCTGTGGTGTTGTAGATGGCAGTGAGCACTGCCCGCCGAGTGTACCAGTTAAACTGCCGGGCACAGGGAGAGAGAGAAAGCTGTGACCTGAGTGCACATCCAGAGTGCAGAGAACAGCAAGGGAAAACCCACACCCACAGCATGATCCTCCCTGTTGTATTTTCTGGGTCCCCCATCATTGGGAGGCATGATGAATCTGACTCCATGTTCTTAGAACGCTAATTTATTATTTTATTATCTATATTATATAAAAGAATACTATACTAAACTATACTAAAGAATTGAGAAAGGATACAGACAGAAGGCTAAAAGATACTAATGAAAACTTGTGACTCTCTTCCTGAGTCCAACACAGCTTGGCACTGATTGGTCATTCAGTCTAAACAATTCACATGAAATCAATGAGACCACCACCGTTGGATAAACAATCTCCAAACCACATTCCAAAGCAGCAAAACACAGGAGAAGCGAATGAGATAATAATGTTTTCCTTTTTCTCTGAGGCTTCTCTGCTTCCCAGGAGAGAAATCCTGGGCAAGGGGATTTTTCCAGAAAATATGACAGTGACACCTCCCCGTATAGAGGAATTTGCCATTTGCAGCTGGATCTTTCAGGGCCTCAGACAAAACTCTTTCTGTTCTCTTCCTGTTCCTAAAAACCCACCTGACGGGTCTCTGAGGCATGAGATTTCTCTGCCTGGCTCCTGGTGTTGGGAAGAGGGATCTGCTGTGAGTGACTTTAAACCCCATTAGTGGAAAAGAGGGAGCAGGCTGAGCATCACAGCTTTCCTGGAAAACTCATGCAACCAGTCAGGAGGTGCAAACAAAACACAGCTTTAGGACCTCTCCTAATTCCTGCCTCAGTGAGACTTTAGGAACAGGTCAGTGCAGACACCGGCTCCAACACGTTGATTTGACTTGCATAACACGTAAGGGACTTTCAGTTCCTGAAGCAATTGCATTCCTTCAGTTGTCTTCTGGTTTATTCCTTTAATTTTTCTGCTGTCTTATTTATTTTTCACTTCAGTAGCTTCTCTTTTATACAGAGATAAAAGAAGATTATTAAAGTAGTTTGTTAAAATGGTTCATTTAGCTTTTTCCATCTCACCCTACATCTATAAGAATTAAAGTAATTTATTAATTGCTATAATTAAGGTTATAATTTTCTTTTATTTCCTGCCAGAAAGATGAAAGCTTTAATAAGCTACTGGTATTTTTAGGTAGGTTCTTTAAGGGTTTTTAAGTCAAGACTGTAAATGCTATTGCTGGTAGAAGAGAGCTGTTTGACAGACCCATGGCTCACTCACTGAAAACTGGATCAACTTCTCAGTCTCAAAATCTCAACAACTTTGTCTGTGTCTTCAAACAAGAAAAAAGAAGAGCACTTAAGAGCCTAGGAAAGTAGGTTCTTTTAATTTGCACTAATCCCATTGGCAGTAATTTGCATTCAGCCTCAGTGGCTCTTAAGTCTCCTTAGAAATTAGACTGTAAGGACTATAAGGACCCTTGGGTGCCTCTGAAATGCCTTCTTCACTCAACAAATGGGCCATTTGCAGAGGGACTCAGCCCCACTCCTATTTGAACCCGTGATTTTGCCAAAATGCTGAGGGGTAGAAGCAGCTTGTCCCCAGAGCACAAGAACTCACATCTGTGGACTGGTCTCCAGCATAATGCCAGATATCATCAATCATGCTGGTGAGGAGGTTGAGGCTGGAAGGGATGTTACGTGGGAGTAACAGGACACTCAGAGCCTGCAAAGGAAACACACACAGAAATGGGAGCCGAAGAGAGAAGGATGTAACACCAAAGGAGACCAACACTGCTCTGCCCTGTTATCTTTCCCTGTTGCTGCTGACTTGCCTCCAGCTCCCAGTGACAAGTCCTCCCAGCTCTTTGCAGTCTTTCCAAGCAGCAGGATGTGCAGGGAGCACACAGTGTGTGCTCAGTAAGTGGCACAGTAAGTTCAGGCCTCAGCCTGTAATGGCCCAAAAGATCCCTGCTCAGTTCAAACATCCCTGTGCTGTCTCTCCGGAGCTGCCTCTCTGGCATGGAAACATCAGAGCCTGAGCTGACTCACACTGTGCTGTGCCCCTGTGGGCAGGGAGTCACATCTCTCATTTCTCTGAATTTGACTTTGAACTCAGAGCTGTAACCAAGGGCAGAACAGCGCCAGCCATAATGGCCCTGCTGGGATCCTGCAGCCTTTGAACGTAATCACACAGTGCCAGGAGAGACACAAACCACCCACATCCTTCACAGGGCAAATTATGCTAATCTGAAAGAAGAACATGAAGCCTGTACTCTCTCTCTGTGCATGGGGTGTAGGATTCAGCTGCCCAGAGGCCAGCAGTGGCTCTGGACAGAGGCAGACATCGCAGCAATCTTTGCAGCCCAAGATTAGGAACTCTCTGCTTGTCACTGTAGCCACAATTCAATCTGTGGGAAGAATGGCTTGGGAGTTAAATCTGAATTTAGAAGCATGGAGCTCTCTCAGTTCTCAGCTCTACCCTCAGGCTGCCAGGGGTTTGTCAGTCCCTGCAGCAAAGCAGTTCTGCATTTCCAGGCGTGAGGTGATCCCAGTGCAGCCACAACAACGCTGCACAGAGCCTGACTCGCAGTGACCCTGCAAGCAGGACTGAGCAGACACACAGGTAATCAAACCCCTGGGGATGTCAGATGGGTGGCGAGAACAACAGAGAGCTTTGCCTTTCCAGAACTGCCAGAAACAGTTGCTCTAAGGTCACTTTTAACTGCCTCTTTCCAAGGCTGCTCTCCTCTTGAAGGCTACTAATCATTTGAAAGCAGCCAGGGCTTCATTTACTACCTTGAACTAATCTGTTGGAAAGACTATGTTGAAAGTCACAGGGTGTTTAAAGTATACACACACAAAAAGAGACAATGTTGATATTACTTTTATACCTGGGGCCATTTCTCAATATATGGAATCAGCATCCTCAGTCTGGCTTCCACTGCATCTCTCAGGAATTCATCTATAGGCTTCTTCCTAAGGAAAAAATATTAATATCCAAGTTAAATTCAATTCTGATCTTGAAAGACCAATCTTCACCTGGCTGAGCAATAGATAAGCAAAGTATTATATATCCTTCATGCCTTTGGTCCTAGTCTGTATCTGAGAAGATGGTTTTATTTGGGTAAATTGTACTTTTAACTTAAAGTACCTGTGTTCCAGGTGGCCTCTCTGTCTACCCAGCTCCCAAAATATGCAAAGGAAGACATTTGTTCACGCCCAGTACTCACTCTGCTTCCCCCAGCTGCACTAGTTTCTGCTCCTTCTTCAGCAGCTCAGACAATTTGGTGTTGCACTCAGACACAAAGTGCAGGATCAGCTCACTGCCATCACTGTGAAACAGCCCTGCTGCAGCAACAGAGAGGCCCAGGGTCTGTAGGGAAGAGGAGAGAAGCACATACCAGGTCAGACTAAGCAGGATCCAACTAGAAAAAAGTTGTATTTATTTTGTGAAAGACATTATGTGAATTTAAACAAAGCAACACTGCATTAAAAAGTACTTCCTAGAAATGTTGTCTCTTTAGGATTCACTATGCTACATTGTGCCTCCATCTAACTCTGAAGGGGTTATCCTGTAGCAGCTGGGTTTCATTCCTGCCCAGTAGCATTTGCTGACTAGGGTGCATCGCCCAAGAGTATGTGGGGGAAGCATGCAGGCCTGGCTGTCTCTGCACTTCAGCTCCATCCAGTTTTCAACTGGTTTGTTGCTTCTCTCCCCACATACCTTGGCTCCCTCTGCAATGGCCTCTGCAGTCCAGCCATGTTCAGGCACAAACTCCAGCGCCGCTGTGAGGATTCGATGCTGCAGCTGCTCCTCGCTCTCATAGTCCTCAGACTCCTGGCCGCCCTGGCCAGTGTAACTATGAGAAGGTATTGTTACAGTGAGGGGAGTGTCACCACCAAACGGCAGAACCCTGGGCTCTGCCACTCACTCGCTGACACCAGGCATATTTTGAGGCCTGTTTAGTATCAATCTGGCCTCCTCCAGTAAAATCCTTCCCTGTCCAGAAAAAAGATTCTTAACGAACTTTTGCTAAGAGAGAAGAGAAAAAGAAGGGAAGGAGGGCTCAATAGAGATGGAGACCAATCAGCCCCACATTCCCCTCCTTTACAGAAAACTAAACTATATAACTTTTTCCAACATGGGCTTTATACTATGGGCATGCGGACAACATGTGGTTGTCCCCATTTTTTTAGATTCACACAAAAATCCAGAAACAAAGACCTGCACTTTGCAGACAAGAGAGTTTCCCTCTTGAAAGCACGCCCCATACTGTTTCTATGGTGGAATTAGCATGGTCACAGCAAACCAGCTCTCCAGCTGCTGCAGTCTAGGGCTCCTAAACTCTAGATCTTGCTGTCTTCCAGTTTCAGATGTGAGGTCCAGGAAAGCAAAGGCCCTTCGATCCCTCTGTCGGTGGGACAGTGCTAGAAGGAGCTGTGACTTACCTGGGGTGAGGGCCCTGAGGTTTCTGTTCAGGCTGGTGACCAGCTGGAGGTGAATCAAAGTGCTGCTGAGAGGAAGATGCCCATGGCTCCTTCTTGTGCTCATCGGAGGCTCCCCTCAACGCGGCCGAGGCCTGCAGAGCGCGGAGTGGTGGGTATTGCTGGCACCTGACCACTGCAAGGGAAACCAAGAGTCAGCATCTCCTTCCCACACCAGGAAAATCAAGGTGGAGAGACTTGTGGTGAATGCAGCTGGAAAGAACAGAAATTCATACTGTCTTTTTTAATGCTTCTCAGCTGAGCTGATGTCTATGTGAATAAAGCAAAAATATTTTGTGGGGGAAAGAATGGTGCAAACGGCACGTATTGCAAATTGTTTCCCAATCTCGGACTGGAAAGCAGGAACCCAACCATGCCCTCTCCCCATTTTGGTCCCTGATTAAGGAGTTGGGAGGAAGGTGCTGCTGTCCAAGCAGCAAGTCTGACACGGGAGCCGAAGAGCCCTGGCAGACACCACACACTAATCACTGAGTGATTACTCAAAGACACTCTGGGAGAACTTTTAACTTAGCTGCTGGTTTTTGGATTTGGGTTTGTTTGGGTTTTTTTTTTTTTTTTTTTTTTTAGTAAATTGGGTTTCACGCCCCACGCTTCTAAGGAAAACCACCACCGACCAACGCCTCCTTCAAACCCACCGGCTCGGCGTCCGCGCCGCTTCCCTCACACCCTCGTGCCCTTCACCTCACCTTGCCCCGCCCCGCCCCGCCCCGATCGCCGGGGCGCGCGCACGGGGGCGCGCACGGGCACGCGCTCCCCTCTCTCCCTCCCCGCTCCGCGTCCCGGGCGCGCCCCCCCCCGCCCCTCACCCGAGCGGCCCCGCCACAGCCTCCAGCCCGCGCGCCGCAGCCCGCCCGCCGCCGCCATCTTGGAAGCGGGCAGAGCGCGATGATGTCACGGTGACGGCGTTAGACCGGGACGAGCGAGCGGAGCCGAGCGGGCCGGGCCACCGGAGGTGAGCGGCGCGAGACGGGGCTGGCGATACCCCTTTTTCTCCTTAAAAATCTTTTCTGAGGCCTCGTCTGAAGCGCTGGGGTGGGGTGTGCTATCTGTCTATGTGTTTAAGTAATTCCTTCACGAAATTTCCTCACGTCTCCTGCCCTTGCTGCCGATGAACCGTCCCTGCTCGGTGACCGAGAGGTTTATTGCGCCCGTTCTCCCTGCGCTTAAAATGCGCACCCGCTGTAGGGCCCGCAGCCTTGCGCCGCCGGAGCGTCCCGGGCCGCCGGAGCATTTCCAGGCCGCTGGGAGCCGGAGCGTGCCGGGCCCGCTGGGAGCTGGCTGTGCTGCCTCTGGAGGCTGCAATTTACAGCCCTGGAATGGTTTGGGTTGGAAAGGACTGTAACGATCATCCCATTCCAACACAGCGGCTTTCTAATCTACCGAAGCGGAATCTGCGCTATTGTTTAACCCCTTTCCTTGCCCTGTTCCTCGGGGACTGTTAAATGTGTGTGACATGGAGATAAGGGCCCCTCCTCCGCGGCCTCCTCGCCGCATCTCAGGGAGGTGGTGCTGCTGTTGATGCAGTTTGGGCTCTGACAGATCTTGCAAGGTCATAAGCTGCTGTTCAGAGAGGAAGCTGTGACTTCGGGTTTATCTTTCCCATCTTGGCATAGCAGCTTGGGTGTCTTTTGAGATTTTCAGCTTTCTTCTTGGGAAAGGTGACTTTTTAATGGGATTAATATGTGTGATTACAAATGTTACTGTGTGCTCTAGCTGCTTAGCTTGTGTCACACCTGCAAAACCAGTTGTAAGATGTTACAACCTGTAGTGTACATCCAAGGTGTATATTCCATACTGGGTTGGCATTGTGGTTGTTTTAGTGTGAATTTGTACTACAGTGGCTCAGAAAAGGCACAGACTGTCCCATTCTGAACTTGTTGGCAGTTTCCAGGAAGGGGGGGGAGTCCACAACATACAGAACCAGAGGAACTGTGGGTCAAAATCCACTCCCCACCTCACTGCAGTTAAATTTGGTACAGCATATCCATGAGCTGTGCTTTAGTGACAAATGTGGTGGCAGTAAGGCATTGCCCAGGATGTGTGAGTAGTGGTTCCTGGTACAGATCTTGCTTACAACTGTCTCTCTAGAAGTAGGTGTGTTGTTTCCAGCTAATTGAAGATGCACTGGGCAAGTGTTCTGGTCAGCAGTGCTCTCTGTTTTCTGTGTTGAGTTAAATTAGAAAGAAAATAGGTTTGTGTTGGATAGAGGAAAGAGGGGAGGTCATGGGCTTCAATAGCTGGTGATGCTATGAGAACAGGTGATGATGGGATACTATTGCCATACAAGGAATAGAATCTCATATAAAATATCAATGGAGACAGCTTTCTCAAAACTGTCACTGTACATTCTGTTCTGCTCCTCCCTCCCTGTAATTTGCTCACCCAGTGCCACCAATCATAACGGTGAGAAGAGCCTCAATCTGGAATGCTGGGAATGCTGAAAGTTACTTTTTTCTTCTCATGTACTGCATAAGTAAACTCTGCTAGGTCCTGTTTGAAGTAGGAGACACAAGGTAGTGTTTAATGTCAAATAGCTGTCACTGCTCAGGAAATCCAGAAATCCTGGCAGGTGAGTTTTTGTGTTATTTTGTTGATTTCTTTAAAGCATGGCTTGTAGTGTCCCATCAATGAACTGGAGAAACTGAATTATGCCCTGAAGTGTAGCTCTTTCTTCATGTCCTGCTAATGCTCAGTTTGTGGGAACTTTGTGTTGCCCATTTCCAGAAACTTATCCCTATTTCTTAAAACAGCTCAGTTGGTTGTCACAATCCACAGAGGTTCGTGCTGTGTTTGGCACTAACCCTTCCTCTCTCTGCCCCGGCCCTGCCAGGTTTGCTGTTGCTGAAATGGGCGAGTACGGATTGGCTCCAGGCCAGCGCGTGGCCATCATCTGGGACAGCTCCTCGCCTGTCGAAGCCCTGAAGGATTTGGTGGATAAAGTCCAGGCACTGGTGGGAGCTGATAATCATATCTCTGTGGAAAATGTTAACCAGTTGCCTCTGTGTAAGAATGAGCTTAATTTTCCACTGTTTCCTTAAAAAGGGAGAGGGTTCTGCTGTTGTGTGAACCAACACCTTCCCACTTTGGGAGTCAGGACTCAGAACATTGTCAGCACCTGCTGCTGCCTCTTACCTGGGCAGTACAGCAGGGGAAGTGATGCACCTTGGCTGTGCTTCTATGACTGGTATCTTTAAGCAGTTCTTGCTGTTTTACTCAAGCATGAGGAATGTGGGAGGTGGAACTGGTGTTTTGAGCTGTGTATGTACATGTTCAATTGTACCATCTTGCTCTTTCTTCACAGCGGCTCACAGGAAGTCCAGTTTTGATGTAATCCTCTCTGGCATGGTACCAGGCAGTGCAGCACAGCACAGTGTGGAGCTCCTGGCAGAAGTAGCTCGGATACTTAAGCCAGGGGGCCGTGTCCTCCTGAAAGAACCAGTGGTTGCAGAGTCAGGTGAGAGACTCTTGCTTCCATGGCGACATAGCATTTCTTTTGAGGATTAGGCTGAAATAGAAAGGAACCCTGATCAACACTGAGAGATTTTCATTCTCCTGACACACTAACTCAAATCACAAGGTTTTTATCCTGTGCTTATGCTGGTATCCATCAGAGATGTTTGCAGTCACTCTCCTGTCAAAAATGCTGGATGGGCTTGTTCCTAAACTACACTGAAAAGCTTCAGTGACTGCTGTTTTCTCCTGAGGGTGCAGTGTTAAGTAGTTACAGATGTTGTGTTTCTGAGGAGCTTCTGAAGTGGTTTTAAAAACAGGTGACAGATGCTGAAGAGATTGCCTCAGAAGTGCATTGAGAAGTAGTTATCCAGGAAAGGTTAAAAGTCTTTGGACTGAGTTTTTGGAAAAAAACCAGAGCACGTGCCATGGGACAGCTGGAATAGCCATGAAAAGGGGAACACAAGATGATTTCTTAATGTAGTGTGTTCATTTAGGAGTCCATGTTTTGAAAACTTCATGAGTAGTTTAGTAGGTAAAAATGTTTGGGAGGGAGTTTGTTTGGTGTTTGGGGTTTTTTTAAAATCTTTTTTTGATAGGTATTGATTGGATTGAGAAATGTTTTGGCATATATAGTGCTTATTTTGAGCTAGAATGGCTTTGTGACCCCACACTGTTATTCTAATGATCAAGCTGCTGCTGCTTTTTCTGGTTTGTTCTGTTAACTAGAAAAGGCCTAATTTTGGTGCAGAAGTTTAGCTCGAGTACTTCCTTCTAAAGTTCTTGCTCTTTGAGGTTTCACAGTGAGCTGTATTCTTATTCTTGCTTTCTCCTATTCTCTGCTTTTGTGTCTTGCAGGAAACAATGCCAAAATCAAGACAGCATCCAAGCTTCTCACAACTCTGACTCTCTCTGGGTTGGTGGAAGTGAAGGAGGTAGGGATGTGTTTACCATTTCCAGAAATGCCCTCAGGCAGTTACCTGGGGATTTTTTGGGTGATGAGGGTTTTAGCTACCCTGGTTTGCTGTAAATGTGCATAGCCACTGCCTGGAACAAACATTAGATAGTCAGCATAGTGGTTTTCTTTAGGATTAAAAATGCTGACTATCTGTTCACTGGAATGCTGGGCTTGATGTTAAAAGAAGGGGTTCTGCATAAGGTTAACCTAGAATCTTTCTTGGCAGCTGCAAAAGGAAGCACTGACCCCAGAGGAGGCCCAGTCTGTTGGAGACCATCTGGGTTACCAAGGCAATGACCTTCTCATTATTCAGATAGAAGGCAGAAAGCCCAATTTTGAAGTGGGATCCTCAAGTCAGATCAAACTTTCCTCTGCCAAGACACCTGGTCCTTCAGGTGAGGAGTGGTTGATGCTAAATACCTGGATTTGGTGGCTCTCACAAGGCATCACTTGCAACAGGGAGACAGTTCCCAAGCAAGGAGTGCTACAGTAAAAAGCTGTGAAATGGGGCTTTCCAAAGTTGCTTGAACTCTTTATTTTTTTGAAGTAGATGGGGCAAGGCTGAAATAACTCCTATTTCTTCCTTTGTTTGGCTACAGCAAAAAAACCCTCTGTGGACCCAGTTGCTGCCAAGCTGTGGACACTGTCTGCCAATGATATGAATGATGAAGAGATGGTAAGTGGTTTTCTTTGTGAGGCTTTGCTGTTCCTTCTCTCTCCCCATTCTTTCCTATTCTAAATACTTTCAGTCATGCTTCTTAGGAAGCTTTACAACTTCAGAGGTAGAAGAACCTCCCCAGGGCAAAACAGCTCATCTCCTTCATGGGGTCTGAGAACTCAGTGATATAGTAAGGGCAGAGAGGAGACAGGGATAAGAGGGCAGAGCTGCAGCACTTTAATGCCAGCGTACAGATAGTACCATTTCTTTGAACGTAACTCACCGCTGTCATTCCCTACTGAAAAGTCCATTTCCTGCATTTTGTCTCCCATGGTGTGTTTTCAGGATCTTTTGGACTCTGATGAGCTGTTGGATTCAGAGGATTTGAAAAAGCCAGATCCATCGTCCCTCAGAGCTCCATCCTGCAATGAAAAGGGCAAAAGGAAAGCCTGCAAGAACTGGTCAGTGCTAAAATTCATGTATCAGTGAGCCTTTCAATTGCAGTATTGAACTCTTAAAAGTTGGAGGAATTTAAAAAAGATTGTAGGCAATTTGCTGCTCTTCAGAGCCTAACTCTCTTGGTTCATGTCCTTTCTTATCTTAATTATTGGAATGTAAATGCAAATACAGTGAGAATTGACCTGTGACTGCTACAAATTTATCATGATGGTGTATATTATCAAAAGCCATCTTGAAGGTGACTGCATAGCTTGTGCAGCTTGCCTAAAACCCTGGTTTCTCACATTCCAAGGAAAACAGCACATGTAGCAAGTGCTGTAGTGTCATTTCCCACTCAGTTTAAACTTGAGGAGTGTTTCAACACTTGTTATACAAACCGTGGTGTTGAAGAGCAAAGTGAGGAGTGTGAGCCCCAGAGTCAGCTGTGTCGTGTGACAGAGTGAGGGCTGTTGCATGTGAGCAGGGCTGGCACAAGTGTTGATGACTCATGCCTTTAAGCAGAAAAATGCAGGTGACTTCTTTGTTTTCCTTACAGCACATGTGGCCTGGCTGAAGAACTGGAACAGGAGAAGAAGGGCTCACAGCCTAAATCTGCCTGTGGAAATGTAATTAGTAATTTTTGTCTTTATAATATGGTTTGCAGTATATGATCTCTGTGTAAGAATTGTGTTCCCTAGTCACTGCAGCCTGAGCTGGATCCCTGCTTCCACACACTGCCTGTGCAGCTTCTGCAGAGCTTCAGCCTTTGCCCTGTGCCCCCGTGCTCTGTACCAGCACATGCTGTCTGTTCTGATTCCCTGGGGCAATCAGAGTGAGCAGTGACCCTTTCCCTCTCTGCTCATGGCCTGACCAGGGACCTGCCCTGTGGGAGCTCAGGGGGCTGCCCCAGCCTGGGCACACCAAGTAGGGTGGAGACTTATTTCTGTGTGAGCCTGCACAGCTCTGCCATCTGCCATCAACACACTAACCAGATGTGTTAAGAAGGGGATAGAAGGGAAGCAGTTTCTGTGCTCATAGATGCTGAGGAGCATGACATCTCTTGACCTGGAGAAACCATATCATAGGGGAAGAGACCTGAAAGTGGCACCTGATTACAGACAGTGCTTTTTTTTCCCTTGCCAGTGCTACCTGGGGGATGCATTCCGCTGTGCCAGCTGCCCTTACCTGGGGATGCCTGCCTTCAAGCCTGGGGAGAAGATTCTCCTGCCAGAGAACCAGCTGCACGATGCCTAACAAAGACATGTCCTGCCAAGGACTCTGCTGCTTTTCCATCACTCTGAGGTTCTTCCTGCAGTCCTCATCCTCTCAAACTCATGCTCTCCAGCCAGTACTCCATAAGGGGAGGGACACTGCGGGCACTGACACTGCTGTGAGCTCACCACTTGTCATCAGCCTTGGGCTACCTGATCCTCTGGTGACAAGTCACGTATTAGACTTCATGTGATACCTTGTTTTGGCTGACCTGACCTGACTTGATCCTGGACGCTGGCCGTCACAGCGTGTCCCACCAGCAGAGGGAAGTACAGTCACGTGTCAGGTTGTCCTTGTGTGCCTGTGGCATTTCCAATGCCCATGTCCCTCAGCTCTAATTAGTACTGATTGTCCCTGGTGAATCAGCAGCTCTGGCTCAGCCCCCGGGGCGATGGGCTCCTGCTCTCTTTGAAATTTCAACCTGCAGCCCCTTATGTGGAGATGGTTCAGCAGCTCCTGTGGCAAGTCAGGAGCAGGGAGTACCCTCAGCAGTATGTACTCATAGCAGTGTGCATGGGAAAGACTGACAGGCGTGATGAATTTTCAAGTGTATTAGGAGCCCCTTCCCCCAGCTGTTTTCAGCAAAATGACAAATATTCAGTCCCACCACGAACTCCTGCCTTTAAGGCAGGAAGCTGATGAAACAAGATCTGTCTTATCTCCCCACAGCTTTCAGTCCAACACAAGCTGATAACACAAGGGCAGTCTGAGACTATCACCTCTCTTGGTGGTTACCCAAGTGAGTTACCTGCAGTGTCAAATACATAAGAACACAGCAATAACTTAATTTCTAGATGATCTGTGGTGGCCCTCTGCTCCCTCTCCATGAGATACTATTTAATTATGTAGTTACTCCTAGTGAAGCATCCTGCAGGTGTGGGATCAGGGTGCTGTTCACATTTTGCGCTGGGCTTGCTTCTTGCCCAGGGAGGGGGAGGAGGAAAGCCCACATTCAGTGTCTTTGAAGTGGGGACTGCTTTGTCTGGAGCTCTTGCTCTACAGGATGTGACTTCTTCTTGTGTGCTACCTGAGTTACTAAACTCATGGAGAGGGCTGGGATGAAAGGCTGTTCTGTTCTTAAAATAAAAGTGACCAATAGTAAAGCCTTTGTTTTAAGGCTGGTATTAGTGGTATTCTAAGTGTGTCTCCTACTCAGCCTCTCAGTGATTTCTTAAACTGTTCAAATGTTAGGTTGCATTCTCCATAAATTGTTCCTCTGAAAACTTGACATGAATATGTGGAATGCACTGGAAACCAGAGATGTTAAGGAAAACTTAAGAAAACACCTTTCTGACTGCTCAGATGCTGCTCTGGGAATCACACTTGCACTGCCCCAGGCTGTCACTGGTGGGATTGAAACCCCTTCCTTCCAGAGCACAGCTTTCCCAGACCCCTCTTTCACTCCTCCCTAGTCCCTGCTCCTGTCTTTAGTGGGAACAGCTCCCAAGGCGACAGGATTTGTGTGATAAACCACCTGTCCAACCAACTTGTTGCTCCTAGCTAGTGATGATCCTAGAAGGAAATGGGCAAAAGCTCTGCACACTTACAGCCTTTGAGGGTTATATTGCCTTTTCTCAGCCTCAATGGTAGTAGAAGATCAGATCTCTTTATGAGGTCCCTGATGAAGGCAGCCCTTACCCTGAACTCCACTTTCCTCTTGCCCAAACTGTGAGAAGCAGCACTTTTGTTTCTCTGCATGAGTCAGTCTTCCTTTTTATGGCCAGCAGAGCTTGGGGAGCAGCAAGGACACACTCAGTGCTCCTGGCATGAAAACCCATTGTGGATGTTCCACCCACCTGCCTTGGGTGCACACAGGGACAAGGAACCCTCTCCATATGGAGGAGCTTGGGACAAGGACAGCATTGTGTTTATCATTGCTTTACCTTCACACAGTTGCTCAACTCCTTGTGATATCATCTTTCTGAGAAGTGAAATTTGGAGGCTCAGCTCTGGCCATAGTAGCTGCTTTGCCTTTTTAAAAATAGCCAATGGGCAAAGATGTCCCCCACCCTCCCTGCTTGCACTGGAGAGGTTGCCTCAGCTAGTTCCTCCAGCAGCCCTGGCTGCCTTTCCCTACCTCTTATTCACTGCTGTTACTGCTCCAAGGCTATTTCATGGCTTCTTGCCTGTTAAAAATGCTATCCCAGATCTGATTCCCCACTAAACCTTGGGCATAAAGGAGGACGCAAATACAGCACTACAAATGTCCCAGCTTCCTCCATTTCATTGATAAATAACTCCTGGTGAAGCAATGAGCCATGTTTAACTCTCCACTTCTTTTTAAGACAGTTAAGCAAATGCGGAGACTCTGGCATCCCTTGTTAGTCTTAATTTGATTTGCACCTCAGCTTTCCAATTTTGCCTCTGCAATTTAGCAAGCATGTCATTCTGCTTGTGTCCTTTGTGGTTTTCCTCATGGCCTTGTGTTTTGACCAGTGGGGTTCTGAAGAACTCTGCAGCTATTTTTGCCTCCTCTGAAACTTCCCCCCGCTTCCCTCAGCAAATAAGTGGCTACCAAGGTTGTTAGTACAAGTTTCAGGCATCTGGCTCAGCTCTTCTTGAATTCATGAACAGTTTGTGCCTCTTAGTTGAAGATTTTTAAAAACCATTTTCTCCTTAAAATAACAATATAAGTCATTTCATGCTATAGACACAAGAGAAGGGCTGTGCTTGTCCAGCCCAAGGGCCACCCAGCCTGGCTGTAGAGAATCATGGGATCCTTTCAGGTCAGAAAAAAGATGTTTGAGTGCAACAGTTACTCCATCACTGCCAAGCTTGTGCAGGTGTTTATGTCACTGGTGGCAGGGATGTTGATGGGGCATTGAATGGAACCTGGTCATGCAGGTGCTGATGATGTTATGCCTGGCAGAGAAGGTGATGAGGTGGGTTGTTTAATGGTTGGACATCATATGCTCTGAGAATAACGCAGAAGATCTGGACTATCTTTTTGGGGTTGTTTAATGGTTGGACATCATATGCTCTGAGAATAACCCAGAAGATCTGGACTATCTTTTTGGGGTCATCTCTGAACCTCAGCATCTGTTGTGGCTGTAACACTAAATCACTAGACTATGTGCTGGTTTCAAACCCAGTGGGAAAGTTATCTCCACTCAAGCTGCTCCTCTTCCAACAGCAGAGGAAATACCAGGCAAGACCACATGTAGGAATCACAATTTTACTGAAAAAACTCACAATAAACACAACATTATCAATAAAAGAGGGCACAAAAGAGAGTGCTCTACCCACAAGAAGGGTATTCACCAGCAAACCAGCAGAAACACCTGTCTACTCCCAGGACAAGCAGATCCATGTGCATCACTGCAGCAGCACCTCTGTGAAGTAGGCAATGCTTTTCAATCCTTGCCCCTTGTGTTTCAAGTGAGTGAATGAAACAAAGGTCAGCCCATATCACAGCAGGTGCCTGCTCCAGAGAAAATCCAGAAAATTGCTCCAGGACTTCTCATGGCCAGCATATGCCACCCAGCATGTCCAGGACGAAGCTCTTCCTGAACACCATGCTGGCCACACAGTGTACACTGTCATTCCTGAACACAGAACAAGCAGCTAGAGGAGCCTGTCACCAACTAGAGACAGTAAAAATAGTTGCTGAGGCTTGGCAGTGCTTGGAGCTGCAGAAGGCAAGGGGAAAGCAGGCTCAAGAGCCCTGTCCTCACATGACTTCTTCCAGGGGAACATAAAGCAGGGTTCTGCAGCCACTCGGGGGTAATAGGTGTCTTTGTCCCCAAGACTGTGCTGCTGTATGAGCTGACACCTAGTTTTTGAGGAGGACGATCCCAACAGGTGGACAATAAGCTGCTCACCTCCCTCACTTGCCTTCTTCCTTGGGGGAAACATCCACCTCTGTGTTGGCAGCACTGCCATCCCCACCACTCTGCTTCTGTTGCAATGGCTTGACCTCGGTGTAAATGACATTGGAGGAGGCAGATCCTGTCCCCTTCTTTTCAAATTTCAGGTTGGCATAGGTCAGCTCCTCAGTCCCTGTCACTGAGGCTGCCTGCAGGGAGATAGCAATGAGTAGAACCTTGGCTTTTCTTTCTGTGTCTCCCCTGTTAATATATTTCCACTTGCACAATCCTTTTGCTGTCCAAGCATTATCCAGATTGCTCAGAAGTGCCACCTACTCAAACACTCATAAGCCCTTATTTAATAGGAATTAATAAGTGTTTAGGACCATGTTTTCAGAAAGCAAAGCTGATTTTACTAAGAAATCCTTTAAGTGGATATTCAACAATGCTCTTTTTGACAGGGAGGAGGAAGTGATATGTGAAAAGCCCCCCCAGCTTACCGTACTGACCCGATTCCCCTCTGCCACTTCCCCGCTCATGAGCTCTCCTGAAAAAGGAAACCTAGTTTAAATAGTAGTTAAAATAGTGACAACGATCATTATTTTAAATTAAGAAAATAATGAAAGAATGAAGCAAACATCTGCATTGGTCCTGCTTTTGTTGTGGGAGAGGATAAGTCACTGCAGCTCTGTGCTTTTGAAGATGGTCATAGGGCTGCAGGGGTTGGCAAGAGCTTAAAAGCCTTTGGAGGGGCTGGAGAAGAGCTCTGAGATGGACACTTCTGGATATGCAAGAACTGTTTCAATCACACAACAGGCTGTGCCATAGCCAGACTCCCACCAACAACTGGACAGAAGGAAAGGAGGGGGGTGAACCTTCTCAGCACACTGGGACAGTTTGTTCAGGAGTACTTGTGAAGGGAACACAGAACGAGCAAGAGCAGTAGGATGTCAAAGATGGACATCTCCCAGGCCTGACTTTGTCCTGACCAGCAGTTGAGTAAGAAATGCCAACCTGTTCTGTTTCTTCTGCACTGCCACAGCAGGAAGCCAATTACGGGCATGTAAAGGAGCGTCCCGACCGCTAAGCCAAGGAGGATGCTCAGGAGGAGGTTGAGTCCTGCACACACAACATCACAGAGGCACTCGTGAGCCACCATCCCCCAGGCAGGGACACTGCTGCCATTGCCTCCTTCATGGCACAGCCAGTTTCTTCCCAGACTTGGGCTTCCAGACCCTGAACCCTCTACAGCTTCAGGGTGCTGACAAAATCCAGTGGGGAATGGTCTCCAAACTCATCCAGGGGGTAGCTGGAGCACCAGAGCCCCTTCCCAGCATCACAACCTCAGATCCACTGGTGCCTACCCCAGTTTGGCAGTGGGTCCCACCCACCCATGGGAAAACATCTGGCTGTTTTCTCCCTTACTGAGACACACCTGTCCAGATCTTCCCTGTGACATCAGTCTGAGGTCCTGCACAGACACAGCCTGAAAGGTAGAAACATGAGTGAGAGACTGTCCAGAGGCAGAGAACACCCTGCACCCTGCTCTGCTTTGGAGCAGGAGCCTTGACCCCACAGTCCTGGCTGTCCCTCTCCTGCCACCACAGCTCCAGCCATGTCAATATTTGGCTGATGTGCTGTAGTTGGAGAATATGGCAGGTCCTAGGAAGGAACCAACGGCCCAGTAGCTCCATGGTCTGTCCCCCCATCCCATGGTGGGATGAATCTGCCAAAAGCTGCTGTGCTGGGCTGGCTTCTCCAGTTCTCGGGATGCTTTCAGGGGAAACAACACATGGAAGAGGCAGAGGAGTGCTGGAGGTAGCTTCCTTCTCTGTCCACTCATCTCCCCTATGGAAACAGACCCACTGCCACTTACTGAGATCTGCTGCTTGCGTTCTGTTTCCAGCATCTGTCGCGTTTGGTCTTCTGATGAAGACCCTACACACACAGATTCCAGTGCAGACTGTACACGGGCTTGAGCTGGTGAAATTCATACAGTTTCCAGCCAGAAACACAGTGTTGGTTTGATTTCTAGCATCTGTTGAGTTTGGTGTTGAGTTGAAGACCCCAAAACCACAGATTTCTGTGCGGGCTGTACACAGGTTTGAGCTGGTGAAATTCATACAGTTTTCCCCCAGAAACACAGGGTTGGTTTGATTCTCCCCCTCCAGACAATCAGGATTGTACCATTTCACCTGCACTGTGAGATTCTCCAAACCAGTCTCGAGCTGCACAGTGGTGACTGGCTTTACCATTTGACTGGCTGTTCCTGGAGGAAACAAAACCAAAAGTGATAGCTGAAATACAGATGATCTACAGGGTCATGTCCCATATGGCACTCATGAAAGACACAGTCAAGCGACCATCCCTTCCTGCAGCAGCTGATGATCTTTTCCAAATCTGGCTGCTGAGTATTCTAAGCATTCTAACCATGCTAAGCACTCAACACTGAAATGTTGCATGTTGACTTGTGCCATTGGGTGCTGTGCAGTGTACAAACTTCTCTGTGCCTCAGGAAGGACTGAAAATGTGAGGATCAGGGCGAAGGCACCTCCTCCACCTGTGACATAGACAGCACCCAAGCAGGAAGTGCCTCAGGCTCCACCATTTCATGGAGCATGAGGTGGAACTGGGGGATTGGCAGTGGAGAATGGACAGCCCTGAAGAAGCAAGGAAAGTACAGTAAACAGATTCCCTGCAGCCTCTCTGGCTTCATCCCACCCCATAATGCTCACTCTGGAGTATTTCAGAATCACTCTCTGAGCTGAAGTCACTTCACATGTTCTCCACTGAGTCGTCCCTCTCTCACCTCTCTTCAGTCCTTTCTTCCCACTTCAAGGAGTGTTAGTGTACTTCTGTCCCTTACCACCCTTACTCAGTTCAGAAAATCTGCTCTTGGATATGTTCTTTGTGTTCTCTACCCTGCATGTGTACATTCCTGCATTTGCTTTGTTCACATTGGCAAAGATGAGCTGGGCCAGATCATTTTTCTTCTCCACATCCTCTCTGCTGTTCTCCATCATTTCAGGTGACATTAAACCATTTCCAGGGGGCAGTGCTGCTCAAACCTGCCTGGGGCAGACACTGCAAGATGAGACCTAACCCTACCAACACATCAACTGTGGCTGAAATCTAGTGAGGAAGTCCTGCTGGAAAAAAAACCCTATAGGAGGGCTGGTTTTGTCTTAAGAAATATCCACATCTGCCCTGTGAATCTGACCCCACTCTGCAGTAATCAGGCTTATAAGCATTTCTGTTTCCTTCCCCCCAACTGTTTTCTCTCCCTGCTGCTGAAGGCAAAGCTGGTTCAAAGCCCCTGGAGCTCACAGCTGTGCAAGCACAACTGCAAGGGGGACCCCTTTGCAAGGTACATGGCAAAGTGCTGCTGCAGAAGAGGGGCTAAATGATGCAAGAGGGGAGGTAAAAGTGACAGCAGGCACTTTCCACACCTTCTACAGGCATAAGCAAAGAGGGAAGAGTTTAGAGCAGAGGTAAGGGCACTGGGGGACTCACCAACTGGCAGCCAGGTGAGGAGCAGCAGGGGCAGAAAGATGTTGGTCAGCCAGAGCTCCATGCTCCCCAAGAGCCTCATGGTGACAGTGCTGGGTGCCTGATGGGTTCAGCCGGGAGCCTGCGTCTCTCCCTGCAGTGTGGGGTCACTGCTCAGCCAAGGGCAGCTGAAGCCTTGCTGGGACCTCACCCCTGCACCACTGGGCCAGGCAGTTTCCTCTGTGCTCACAGGCTTCCCCTTTCTTCCCCTTCTCTTGCCTCAGCCCAGTTCTTATCTCCTCTCTTCTCTGATTCCTCCTCTGGTTTCATCCTGACCACATACTCTGGGCCCTCAGACCTGAGTAATGCCCCGGGAGCTGCTGAGGGCCATTTCCCTCTCCACGAGGGCCAGCCCAGCTCCCTGCCACTTCCCCAGCTTCCTACAGCACCACCTTCCCAGGCCACCCGATCCTATTTTGTTTTGCACCAGGGAATGGGGCCCCTGGAGGAAGCAGTGCTACAACGGGGGGTGATGTCCACACCCATCTGGTGATCAGGTGTGCTCCTGCTGAGCCCAGGTGGGGACACACACACCCTGCCAGCCCCCAGGGACCTGCGGTTTGACATAGGGATGGGCTTGATCAGAGTGGGATGCAGGTGGCCCTGCAGAGCCCTGCCTCCACTCTGGCCATGAGGACACAGATGCCAGCTCCTGTCACTTCATTGCCACTGCCCTGTATTTCCCTGCCACCTCTGGCATGACAGACATGGGCATCCACCAGACCAGAGACAGCTTGTGTCATCCTTGGCACCAAAGGGATAAGGGCAGCAGTCAGCAGGTGCAGGCCCCTCTGTCCTCCCAGCCTCTGTGGGTGCAATCTCTGCTGCTCCCCAATGCCTGCTGCCACGCTTCATACTCAGAGCAAAACCTCCTCTCATCTGCCATTTCCTCCCCTTTCGTTTCTATTAGCATCCACAGTAGCCACCCTCCTCCACACCATGCTGGGCACACAGAGCCCAGCCACACGTGTCTCCAGAAGAAAGAGTGTTCACTGGAGCTCTGCTCCACCACCCAGTGGAACTTCCTGGCTGAAGCTGAGGTCTCATCTGTAAAGCAACCCACATGAGGAAACAGCAACACCAGCATGATATTTGCTGATAAGATGGCACAAGATCCACAAGAATGACAAGTGAGACCTCTGCATCTCTTCCCATGCTCTTTCTGATGTTCAGTTCCTCTCTGCATTTGAATCTTCATCTTCTCTCATTTCACAACTGCATAATGATATGTACTTGTTTGCTTCCTTCCTTTTCATTTCTATTCTGGTTCTACATTTCCTGGCACTGATGAAGCCAAGACCTTCTCCAGCAGGATGTGCCTTCCCCCTGTCCCCAGCTCTGGTGCTGGTGGAACTAAAGGTTAATGTCTTGCTTTCTGCTGACTCCACAGAGGTGTTCTACTACCAGAGCCCCTTCCAGCTCCACAACCACATTCCATGGTGCTCTCTGCCAAGGAGAAAAGAGAGCAGGAAATGACAATGTTGCTGCTACTAACAGGGTGCCTGCTGTCAGCAGCAGATACACAGGGCACTACTCGATGTCCACAGCAACAGGGAGGCTGCGGAGTTCCTCAGGAGCTCCCCACTCCCTCGAAGCACACGAGGAAAACACAGAACGTGCCACCAAGGTCTTCCTCTCCCAGCTGCTGGGAGCCGGCGAGCAGCCTCCCGTGCGAGGCTGAGGAGGATGAGGAGCGCTGTTTTCAGTCGGCCCGCGGTGATTTTACAGAGCTCTTCCTTGGATGCCGTAGTGCTCTGCCCCCCGCAGGGCCGCCAAAAGCGATCCTGCCCTCGGCGGGAACCTCACAGCACTGCGGGGCTGGCGGGGCTCGGGGCCACATCGATCTGAGAATCCTGAGCCCCCACGGAGCTGGGCACCGAAGAGCCACCGTCAGAGCAGCTGGTGCTGGTGCCGCCGAGCAGGAGGTGCTGCAGACACCGGCGATGTACCGGGCTCCCGGAGGCACAGCACCGTCGGGAGGAGGCGGTCGCCCCTCAGACCAACTCCGGGCACAGCCCGGGACCGAGAGCGCCTCACCACGGCCCATCGTGCTGCTCTCCCATTGGCTGTTGTCTCTGTCCGTCACAATAGATCCCGCCTCTGCGCCCATCTCCGGCCTCAGGATTGGCTGTCCCTTACGCGGCGCCTGAAGCCCCTGGGCACCGCCATGCTGGGGGCCGCTGCCCGGAGGAGGGGCGGTGCGGCGCTGGGCTGTCGCGCATGCGCGAGCCGGCCACGGCCGCCGCCCCGGGAGCGCGCGGCCGCCTCGGGAGCGCGCCCGGCCGGAGGATGCGCCCGGCGGGACAACCCCGGTGGCCCGGCCGGGCACAGGTGAGGGCGGCTCGGACCCCTCGAGCCCTCCGGGCTCCTCCGCTGTCCCCAGGCCGCTGGGCGGCGAGGGGAGCGCGCTCCTGCCAGAGGGCGCGGGGCCGGGAGCGGCCGGGGAGGGGCCGGGGGTACCAACTCCGTGTGGGCCGGTGAGGTGCGGGGGGGCCCGTCCCGTCCAGACCCCTGAAGGAGGGAGGACTGGTGCGGTAAGGCGAGGTAAGCCCTGCCGTGTTCCAGAGGTGAGGCGAGGTCAGATGAGCTCTGTCCCGTCCAGCCCTGTGAGGAGCCGCACACGGGGAGCAGCTGCCCCGAGCCCCGCTGCCCCGGGCAGCAGAGAGCATCGCTGGCCATGCCAGCGGCGTCCTCGGGGCTGCCATGGCCGTGCCGCCAGCTTTGCATGAAGGCCGGTTTGGTTCCCAGGATGTTCCCGCTGCTGCTGTCTCCGGCACGGTCCTCACTGCCACCTTCGGCCTCGGGCGGCACCTGTGGGAAGTGCCGTGCCTGGAACGGGGCCTTTGCTGCCGTACGTGCAGACCAGGAAGGACAGAGTGCTGTGCCGGGCTTGTGCCAAGTGTGGTGGGAGCTCCTTCAGGTTGTGGACTCGTGCGTTATCGCACAAGCCGCTGGCACTGAATCAAAAGCACGTTTAGTAAAGAAAGCACGTCAGTCTTGACATCGACACGTGAACCATTCCATACACAGCCTCAAGTATATTTGTGCCAGAGGGCAGAATTGTTTGCTGGTGTGCTCCTTCACCATGTGCCTCATCTTTCTTGGAACTCAAAAGGAACTTTTTAGGATAAGTTGGAGACACGTGAAAAGCTTTCTCTTTATGCAGAGTCAGTGCTACCCTGGCCAGCACCTTTCTGAACATGGGCTGTTATTTTCACTACCTTTGGCCATCTGTAATGTCCCACAACAGTTTCTGGGCCCTGTGATCTTTGACTGTACTATCTAGTTTTTGAGACTTCTGCCTTTGGAGCTCCCAGACTGCTTCAACATGGAATTAAATGGGATGCTGATTAAAAGGGACCATCAGGTTTTTAATTGCATTGGGTCACAAAGTTCTTGTTGCTGTGTGTACCAAAAGAGTCAAAAAGCTCCTTTCTATGACCAGGATGGGACTTCAAACTCACTGTGAAATTCAGCAAAAATGAAGGTGTTTTGTGGCCACCAGAAAAGGAATGGCAGAGCTCTTAAGTGCTTCTGTTGGAAAATTCAAGTCAGAACAATGTTGCAGGATTGATTATTTAATATCTGTTAAAAAGAGATTGATTTTTATCTCCTGACATGCAAGAGACCTGTTGCAGTCTGGTTTCAGTTGCCCATAAAAGCTCTGCCTTTTTTGTTTTCTGGGGGAGGGTTCTCATTGGAGTGTTCATTCCAATGTTTGGCTGCTGGAGCAGTTGATGCACTAGGATTTTAATTCTTGTAACTAATTTTCTGAGGCTTGTGGGAAGGTTTGAGGCTTGGTGCGTTCTAAAGTAAATATGTAGAAATTGTACCTGATTCTAAGCTGGTGTTGGTACCAGTTTCAGGCATTTCTTTCTCAGCTGTTCCCGTGGTCTGCCAAAACCACAGTTCAGTGCTGGATGTGACTTCTGTGCATTCAGTGAGCCTCAGTGGATAGACAAGAGTTTCTCTTTTCGCTCCCTGTGACAAACGTCTGCAGTATCTCGTGGCAAGGGCACTTCACAACTTAAAAACATCTGCTGTAAGGAACCACCTCTTTCAGATTGTTTTGCTCCTGCCTTCTCTGAGCTCTGTTTGATGTGCTCTTACGTGGTGAAGGACAGTGAAAATTTTGCTTTTCTCCATCCTAAGCCACTCTCGACTTCATTACTTGTGATGTGTCTTCCAAATTGAGCAATCTTTCCTTGTTTAGGTCTTCCTTTTCAGGAGATTTTGGTGCTTTTGTTCACCTCTGCAACCCTTCCAGTTCTGCTCACCCCCTGCTTAGAGGAAAAATACCAGATGTGCACGTAGAGCTCCAGACGATGGTGCTCTGGGGACTTCTGTGGCAGCACAGTGCTGTTCTTCTGAGAACCCTGTTCCTTCTTCCCAAACTGGTAATTACAGCTGCCTCTCCTCAGCAGCAGCCTTTTTCTGACATGGAGGGTTTAGGCTGTTACCTCAGGGTGGCCTGGGCTGGAATCCCTCTCCTGCCAGCCCTGGAGTGTGTCTGCAGTGTGTGTCTGCAGTGTGTGTGTGAAGGCTGCAGTACCCATGTGTACCCCTTTCTAAAAGCTCTCTCAGCTCAGTTCTGCTCATGCTCCACGTGCTCTGTGGTTTGCCCTGTGTAAGGATTGGCTTTTTGCTGCCCTTCAGCACCTACATCCACCCTGCTGTGCCTGTCCTGTCATCCAGAACTTCCCAGCTGCTGAAAGTCTGCTGGGGGAAGAGGAGGCTGCAGGTGGCTCTTAGGGGAGGGAAGAGAAGCTTGTCCTCTGCTCAGGGCCACTCTGCAGAGCCTGGTGGCTGCAAAGTTTGGGGTCTCCAGCCCTTTGACCATGCAAGCTGTGTCTGCATAGCCAGAGAGCTCGGGCTGCCCTGCTGGAAGTCATTGCTGAGGGTGGGTTGGCCACTTGTTGCTTTGTAGTGAGCTGGTGACCTGAAGCTCTTGTAGCATCAGGAACTGATGCATGGTGCTAATCACTAGATTTTGTAGGTTTGTGCCAATAGCTCCTAGTGATACCAATGTAGAAGCATGCTGTCTTTTGGGATAAGTGAGTTTAAGATCAATTCCACCTGATTGAGAGTATTTTTAAGAGGCAGTTAGATGGAAAACAGGGAAAAGTTAAACTTAAACGGAGGGATTGTTACAGAAATCAGCTTATCTGAGTAGCAGGAGCCCCCTGTTGCACATACTGTGGTGTTCTCCTGGAGCATTTTCAATGAATTCAGCCTTTTCTGAACCGTGCTGGTGTTGTGTCAGTTAGACACATCTGTGTGATCTGTGCAAGCAAGCACACACTCACCCTCTCTGTGTTCCACCTCACTTTATGTCCCTTCAAACAAAGATGTTCTTTCTGCTGTAAAGATTTTTAACTCTTCCAGACCATAAGCTGCTAAACAGATTTGTGGGGACTTCGGTAGTTATGCCTGCTGTCCATCCAGTTGCAAGGGTTTTTTGTTTGTTTTGTTGTTGTTGTTGTTTTTTTTTTTTTGGTCGTTGTTTTGGTTTTGGTTTTTGTTTTTTTTTTGTTTGTTTGTTTGGGTGATTTATATAAAGCAAGCCTGGGTAGAAGCCATCCTCCTTGCCAGTATCCCAGGGTCCCACCCTTTTATGTAGACTGGTAAATATTTTCAAGTTCCTTTTGATCTTTGTCACTGCCTTGTTTGAGTGTTCTGCTAAATTGTGGATAAAAAGGAGTTTATGACAAAGAACTTTGTTCATCTTTATAAAGAATGACAGTGACAGTATCACTGCAAATGCTGCATCAACAGAATGAGGAAAATATACTGAATTAATTAAGTAAATATTTCATAAGCTGTTTTATAGCATCTGTAAACATTTGTGCATTTTGCAAGATAAATATTCTCAAGCATTTCTGTTTTCTAGTTTAGTGTCTGTACTACAGAAATACCTAGAAATTCAGTCAGGGTTCAGTTTTATAGCACAAGCTGGGCAGTGGAGGCACCCCCAGACTAATGAGATGCTGATTGCAAACAAAGCCCTTGCACTGGGAGTAGTTCCACTTCTGTGCTGGTACTGCCCAGTGCTGTGTCAGGGTTTGCTTTCATGTCTTGTAAGTTAATGTGAGTATCTTGGGATGGGGAGATGAGTAAGTAACACTGTTTCTGAAACAGGCCATGATTCTTGCTGCTTTTAGATGTCTTTTCCAGAGATGTTGATCTGGTGCTGGTACCAGTTTTCTTTTTAAATATGGTCTTTGCTTTTTCATTGTAAGCTTCTAAAGAAAACTAAATTGGTCATGTTTTTCTCTCAAAAATAAAAAAAAAATCAAGAAAGGTCAAGTGGGTGTAGTAGATGAGAATTCAGAAAAGCACAGAACAAAAGTTGTGTTTTGTAGGTTTCTGTGGTGTCAGAAATTGAGGAGACTTCTGACATCTCTCCTTGCAGCTGGTGCTAAAGCAAGTGCTGAAGGCAGATTGGCCAGGTGTGCTAAGGCAGACTGGCAGGTAGGGCTCAAAGGAATGGATTTACCAGGAAATATTTGGAAGAACAAAAGGAGTATGACTTGACCAAATGTTTGTGTTTAGGGACTATAATAATTCTGTGCAAACCCGGCATTCCTGGAGATTAAGTGGCATTGGCAGAAGGAGATATTTTTAACTGTCCTAAGTGGAGCTTTTAACTACCCAGAGTGGACACAGAGGAGCGCCCTTTTCCTTTCAGCAAGCAGATTTGTGTGTGTTTAAACACTGGCACTCTCCCTGTAGACTTCTCCTCCCCAGGCAAAACAAGCTCACGGAATCTAGGCTTTCCCCACAGGACATATTTTCTAAATCTTCTCTAGACTGACTTATCTATTTGCCATAAAATTGTTAAGTTCCAAGTAGTTGTTTTCAGTTTGTGTATTTAATTTGGAAGAAAGATTTATGTGTCCCAAAGCATGTCTATTATTTCCAGCTATTCCAATTGGTCTAATAAAAGATATTACCTCATCTCACAAACCTTTATCTCATTTAGGGGCTTACATCATCACAAATAGAGCAGCACTGCTTTTACTGCTGGTATGACAGACTCCATGTCCTGTCCTCTTGGTGCTTCCTGTCACTCCCAGTTTGTGCCTCTCTCTGTCTGGTTTATCCTGCGTTCTTGGGTGTGTTTCTGTCCCCATGTGCTGAGTTTGAAGCTGAGGAGATGACTCTCTCAAGCTGCTTTCTTACCATTCTTCTGCAATAAGTTTGTTAGGTTTGTCCCTTAATACTGTACCTCTATAGATTGCACCTTTTGGGGGTTTTGTTTTTTGTCATCGGGATGTTTGAGAATGTTGAAATCCATACAAAGGACAGAAGGTGGCATTCAGGGTAGATACCACAGGGTGCCTTTTCCTGATAATGACTTGTAACTTTTCCCACTTTAGGAGCTGTGGATGGAACACCGAGCTGAGGAGCCGAACATTTTACTGAAGGCCTGTGTGTAGACCCTGATGCTTGAATGAATGAATGAAGAATGAAAATGCTCCCTGGAGTGGGTGTGTTTGGAACTGGTAGTGCTGCCCGGGTCCTGGTACCCTTGCTGAGGGCAGAAGGCTTCTCCATTGAAGCTCTTTGGGGGAAGACTGAAGAGGAGGCCAAGCAGCTGGCAGAGGAAATGAACATCTCCTTCTACACGAGTCGGACTGACGATGTCTTGCTGCATCAGGATGTAGATTTGGTTTGCATCAACATCCCTCCACCACTGACTCGGCAAATTGCTGTGAAGGCTCTAGGTACCTTTTTATCCTTGGAGTTGCACCAAAAATCTGCAGCTTGTTGGCAGATTGAGATTGGAAACTGTTAGCCCAGCACAGTTCTGGTTGCACCAACGGGCAAATGTGGTGCTAAAAATTTTGTGTGGCATTCGTGAGAAGGATTACCTGGGGGTTTTTTGGTAGAAATACTGTTAATAATTGCTTATAGATCTGCTTGAACCAATTGGACTAAAATATTTTGCTTGGGTCAGACTGAAGTTATGGTAGGGAGTTTGTAATAAAAATCAGCTGTATCAGAGACAATAATGAGAGGGTAAATGGCTTTATGCTCATTAAAAAAAAAATCAAACAAAAAACCAAACAAAAAAACCCCAAACCAAATTCTTTAATTCATTTTAAATTTTCCCATGTTCTGTACTAGAAAACTGAGATTTGCCTGGAAGTGGAATGTTGTTCAGCTCTGCTTTATGCTTTCTCCACAAGTAAAATCAAACTTGGAAGTTGAAAGCCTTTGAAAAAATATTTGTAGGCACTCAGTAGAGTCTTGTGAATTAGGAGCTAAGAGATGCTGTTTTAGCTGTGACCCTGGCCACTACCTGGACCACTCTTGGCACATCCATGTCCATAGCAGGCTGATGTGGTCCCAGGTGGAGGAATCCTTCTACCTGACTCAGGAGGGTAGATGCTGGGGACAACAGGAGGAATCCAGCTAGATGAGAAAGAAGGGATGACACCCCAGACTGGTTGGGCAGGGAGATGGGAGCCAGCTGCCCAGGCATCCTGACATTTCTAATTCCCCAGTGTGTGACTTTGTAGTGTTAATGTCCTCTCCTGCCGTGCAGCGTGGGTGTCAGTTTGCGTGTAATTCTGTAAATAACAAGGGTGATATTTTTACTGTGTGTACAGGAGATACACAAGTTAATTTTAGGACAGGTAATCTCAGACCATTTGAACCAGGGTGGTTTGTTGTGCCTCTTCTCTCTACAGTAATTTCTTTTGGAAGTAAGTAAGTCCCTGCACAAACATTTGCAATGCCTCTTAGATATGCAGAGAGAGATTTCAGGCTTTTTTTCCCTTTTCTTTTTTATGCTGTTAGATTTGTTTGTTTACCTTGTTAGAGTACTGTCCTTTGAATTTTAAGGTATTCTGATTTTTAAATATTTGAACTGTAAGTTAGAATTTATCTCTTCAAATATGCTAAAAGCTCTTTAAAGCACTTGTTAGGTAATATGCATTTCAGTAGTCTTGTGGCTCTTGATGATCAAATGGGCTAAAAAGGAAAGGATTCACTATTCTGTGATGGATTATTAACTAAAAGGGATTGGGATTCCTTCATTGAAGGCTGGGAACCCATAAGATGATATTATCCAGAGGAGGAAAGGGAGATAAAGCTGGTGCAGAAATACAGAGATTGTATGTATACTTGAATCAAGTTTAGGAAGTGGAAGGCTGAAAAAGCCGGGGAGATGCTTGGATGTAGCAGGAAGATGATCCTGAGATCATCTTCCTGCTACATCCAAGCATCATGATGTCCTGAGATGTTCTGGTCTGTAAACTGATGCAGACATCTCAGGCCAGTGTGGTGCTGACCTTGCCTTTCAGCTTTCCAGGTTCATTGCAGTGGTATTTGCAGGTCTGCTGCCCAGTATATTGTGACTTATTTAAAGCCAGTGTTGGGTGGTTTCCTGTGCCTGAATGTTCTGAAAGAACACAGAATGAGGGGAGGGCCAAAGATGGCAGCAACATATTTTTTTAGAAGTTGAGATTGCTATAGTGATGATTATAATCAGAGAATTATTTGCTGTGAATTGTTTATAACAGATTGGTGTTTACTTGCCCGGAGACTGGGCTTTAGGAAATGTTTTGTTGGGTTTGGTTTGTTTTAAAGTGGTGACAGTTTTATCACTTATTTTTGTTCCTTTTTCTAGTTTTTTAAAAACCTGTGCTTCCATTTGGTAAAGAGGAGAAAAGACCCCAGTTTTTCTAGGTGGTGCAGTTTCCTTGCTAAAGTTTCTTGCTGACAGACATCCATGAACAAGCCTGGGGACAAAGCAGTGACACTGGTTTGAGTTCATGAACCAGACAGAACAGATCAAAGCCCAGAGGATAGTTCATATTAAAATCAGTGTAATCTTATGGTTTATCTCCACAGCAGGCAAAGCAAGAAGCTCTCTTTAAATTTGTGCTTCTTTTGATCTCAGACAAACTAAATAAATTTCACCTAATGTCTGTGTTGTGGTTCATGTCCCGCAGTTAAATGCACCCATCCATGCTCTCATGTCTCCTGGCTGGTGAGAGCCTCAACTGAAAATTTTGCAGCTGTGGTTTAGGAAAACAATATGGTACAAAGTTCAGGTTATTCATTACCAAAACAATAGTAACAATCCCAGGGATGTAAGCTGCACTGCCTTGAAAAACAAAAGGCATGGCCATTACCTTGGTAAGGGACCTTGTAGCCATCTCTGACTTGGCCCCTGTCCTTGCTTCATGGCCATCTCTGTGAGCTTGGGGACAGCTGGAGGGATGTCCCACTGAAGGCAACAGCAGGATTATCCCAGAGCTGTTCTGTGTTCCCCGGTCTCATCCTGGCACTCTGGCAGTGCACAGTGGGCTGTGCTGAGCTGTCAGTGTGCTGCACTGGCTGCCATCCCAAAAAAAGGCATCGGCCACTTTTAGCTCCTCAAGTGCCTCAGCCTGGGCTGCCTCAACGGGCGCAGCACTGAGCGAGGGCGAGGCTGGTCAGCAGAGCAGGGAGAGCCCGGCGTGACAGGGCTGGGCAGCAGGGGAGCAGCACTGGCTGCAGAGCTGTTCCCATGGAACAAGAGTCACTTTGGTTTTCTGCAAGCTTTGAGGGTACAGATCTGCTCGGGATCCCTTTGCTTTCTCTGGTGGTGCTTTGCTGTAACCTGCTTGGAGACAAGCACCATTTAAACGAGGCAGATAAACTGGACTGAAGCAGCTCTCGATGCTTGTCCAGGTGCTTCAGCTAACCCTGAAAAGTACTGAACTGAGTGTTGTGCCTTGCCTTGGCAGCAGGACTAGGGACAGGGGGGTCAGAAATGGTCCTTGAAATGGGGGTTACAAATGGACAGCCAGGGTGTCCCCTGGGGGTTTGACCTGACCCTTTATTCATTGAAGCTGCTGTAGACTCGTCGGGTCTACAGGGGTTTCTCACTTGTAGTCTTCCCATTTTCTGACTGGGTTTCACTTGTGTCTGTTAGAAGCAGAGGTTCAGAGTCTCCTGTAGCTGTCCCCTGGCTGAGCTGTGTCACAGGAGCGCACTGGCCCCTGGCCCGCTCAGAAGGTTCCTGGAGGGCTGGCTGGGTGCAGCCGGGAGGGGGAGCACGGAGAGCAGGAGCCACCGTGGGGGATGTGCCTTCCCCTGTGCCAGAGACCGACTGAAGTGCCTGTGCTGGTACCTTCCACTGGGAGTCAATTAAAAGCTGTGTCGAGCAGGGAGCACAGTCTGCTCCTGGCTGAGGAGGAGCTTTCAGAGAGGTGCCCAATGCCCTGTGCAGTGATTCCTGAAATTCTTGGGCAGAAAATGTGGTGTGCCATGACTGACTTTCAGGTCTGGCATCCCCAGTTAGTGTCTGTAATTACCATGTTAGGAATAATGTGGTTATTACACTGAAAAATGCTTAGATAAGTATTTGATCAGAACAGATGTAAAACAGGAAAAAACAGTAAAAGTAAATGAGAAGGGGGATACCAGAAATGTAAGAACTGGTTAAAACTTGTACTGTCATGCACTTTTGTATTACTTAATTTCTGCTTTACAGTTAAGGGAAAAAAGAGGATTATTGACTTCCCCATTGATCTAGGCTGAGCACAATGTAAAGTGCATCAGGAGCAATAACAGTGCAGTGGGTCAGCTTGGGGGTGCAGCTCTTGTCTGTGTAACTCAGTCACCTTTTGTCAGATTGTACAAACAGGCTGTATGTGCACAACAAAAAGGTTTGCTTTCTAATTAGAAAGGGTTGTTTTAAAACAGTCCTTTTACCAAAACATTATTTCTAATTCTTGTGTTCTGTACACAGAATCTGTATGTATATCTTTTATATATATATACATTTTTTATATAAGTAAATTGTATGTCCCATTTATATTAGTTTAAAAAAATAAAATTGTATAGTGATGGTGAAATACAAAGTGAAAATCAAATCTCCCTTTCCCCCACCTCTTCCCTGCTGGATACCTGGCTTTTTTTTTTCTCCTCTGGCTATACAGGTATTCAAATAATTTTTCAACTATAGCACTCATATTGTGTCTTGTTTAGATGCCATGTGATGCCATTGATCTTTCATGATGTAAAAATCCTCTCTTTATTTGGAGCCTCCCTGTGTGAGAGTTTGCCAACTCTGCAGCGGGAGCATTTTTGAAACAGCATTGAGTCTTGCTGGACTTAGCAATTCCTACTTTAGTTCCCAGACCTTTACCTTAGAAATTGCAGCAGGAAAGCCCAACTCTTAAAACCACCACTTCTTGACAATCTTTGGGGCATCTGGGCATGTTCTGCTCAAATGTCCTAAATGTTGTAATTTTTTTCATTTGTGCTGCAGGAATAGGGAAGAACGTGCTGTGTGAGAAAGCTGCTACCTCCGTGGATGCCTTCAGGATGGTCACAGCTGCCAGGTATTACCCCAAGCTGATGAGCATCGTTGGCAACGTTCTGCGTTTCCTGCCCGCCTTTGTGAAGATGAAGCAGCTGATAGAGGAGCACTATGTGGGCAATGTCATCATCTGCGACGTGCGAGTCTACGGGGGGAGCCTGCTCAGCCACAAGTACAACTGGATCTGTGACGAGCTCATGGGAGGGGGTGGCCTGCACACCATGGGCACCTACATCATCGACCTCCTGACTCACCTCACCAGCAGGAGAGCTGAGAAGGTCCACGGTTTGCTCAAGACTTTTGTGAAGCAGAACACGGCCATCAGTGGGATCCGCCACGTCACCAGCGATGACTTCTGCGTTTTCCAGATGCTCATGAGCGACGGCGTCTGTTGCACTGTGACTCTCAACTTCAACATGCCTGGGTCCTTCATCCATGAGGTCATGATTGTGGGCTCTGCCGGCCGCCTCATAGCTCGTGGGACAGACTTGTACGGGCAGAAGAACACTGCGCTCCAGGAAGAGCTGCTGTTTACAGACTCCCTGCCTGTCAACAAGGGCCTTTTGGATAAGGGCTTCAAGGACATCCCTCTGCTTTACCTGAAAGGCATGGTGTACATGGTGCAAGCCCTGCGGCAGTCTTTCCAAGAGCAGGAAGACCGTCGGACATGGGATCATAAACCTGTGTCTATGGCAGCCTCTTTTGAAGATGGCCTGTACATGCAGAGTGTGGTAGAGGCCATTAAGAAATCCAGTAGGTCAGGTGAGTGGGAGACTGTGGAGGTGATGACTGAGGAACCAGATGCCAACCAAAACCTCTGTGAGGCACTTCAAAGAAATAACTTATGAACATTCCTACCTTGGAAAATACTACTTCTGGCTGTAATATAAAAAACCCCAGTTTTTAAAATATGTAGATTCTTATTTAATAGCCTGAGTTTCTTGATTTTTTAAACATGTAAAATATGTTCTCATAGGAACAGTTCTGGTTTAAATTGTTTGAAGAGTTTTAAATGTTTCTGTTTTTTGCAAACATTTAATTTTTGTGTTGGAGACTGGTAGGAAAACTTGAATTGCCCTTTGCACTTGCAGTAGCTGAAGTGAATTGTGGGATCTCTGCCATTGCATGGCTTGGAAATGGGACACAACCCCTGTTGCACAGGTTGCTGATTTAACCATGAGAGCATGTAGAGCAAGATCAGGGAGTATCTGTTGTTCAGATGCCTTTTTCCTTTCTCTTGGAGACTGATTTATGTTTTAATCCTCAGTTTGTAAAATTTTAGAAAAGAGTTCAATGATGTAACAAGTCTCTGAACTCCTATAGGACGAAAAGTAGAAGGAATGAATTAAAGTTATTAACATAAAGATCAGCCTTTTGGCTTCCTGTATGTGGTGAATGTCTTTCAAATTCATTCAAACTGATGTTTTATTTAAATGATACTATAATTCTCTGTTGTTGGTGTCTTGGCAGGAAAATATTCAGGAAGTCTGTGATGCATTGAGCTATTCTTCCATATCTGTAGACATTATTCCTTCTACTCAAGAGGCTGCCTGCATCCAGCAGCTGTTTTTCCATAAGCTCTGTGCTTATGTCAGTTGTGTTTACTGCCTGGCAGCACCAGTGCCGTGCCTGTGGGGCCACGTTCTCATTTCTGTGACTGTTACTAAATAAATGCCTCCCTGGGTCATGGGATTGCCACAGTGTCGTGAGTAACAAAGTTGTACAGCATGAACCTTTCAGGGACCTGAAAGTGGAAGGAAGGAGGTATTTCCTACCTCTTGCAGCTCTATTCATGTGCTGGCTGGGTAACTGTCACACTACACACATCCTGATAGTTGAGAGAACAGGGACTGAACTGCCATGGGTAAATATGCTCTTGATCTCAGACACTGGCTATTAACCCTCTGGGCCAGCCCATCTTCACTCCCTCCTGCAGCTGGTGTCCAGTGGCAGATTTGTTGGCAGATGATGGGGTGGAAGTTCATTCCTTTTGAGAAATGTTTCTCTCTGAGGCAGGTATGTGGAAAGGATAGTCTAATTTTACTACATTTGTTTTGTGTACTTGAAAGCTTTTTTAAAAATGTATTTCCCACTAAATTGTAACCCTGTGTATTTATGTATATTAACATGCACACTGCTGTTCCATAAGCTGGACCTTCCTGAAAAGTATAATGTTTTCTACAGAAATAAAAAGTTGTGTTTGTTGAGGGAATTCTCTATGCAGTTTTGTGCTTGTGTTTGATTTGGTCAAGCTAAAACCATCTTAATAAAAGTGAACAGGAGTCTCAGAGCTGGGACTCAGTATCTGGTGAGTCCTTCCCCACTTATTGTAGGAGTTACCAGAAGATGCCAAGTAAGAAGGAAAATCCCTGCAGTATTGATGTGACCACGTTCTTTGCTTGGTGTGTAAATCAGGTATTTACCTTTGGATATTTACTTTCCAGATTCTCACAGAAACAAGTCTACTGCTGTGCTGTTTTAAAGCACGGCTGCTCTTGTGCTCTGCACATTCTCGTCTCTGCTGTGAGCTGTGTGAAGGAAGTGCATGGTTAGATTGGATATTAGGAAAAGGTTCTTCACCCAGAAGGTGGTTGGGCACAGGGAAGTGGTCATGGCCCAAGCTTGCCAGAGTTCAAGAAGAGTTTGGACAATGCTCTGGGAGGCACAGGGTGAGATTCTTGGGGCTGTCCTGTGCAGGGCCAGGAATTGTACTCAATGATCCTGCCAAAGGTGTGAGCGTCTAATGCATGTGGAGTCTGTGTGCTATGTAAAATGGATGAGATAGCATGTCCTGAGCTCACCTGGCACTCACCACCTTCATTCAGATAGAAGAATGTTTTCATGCCAGTTTGGGGTCTGTTTCGAAGCTGTCCTTCTGAGAATCTTTCTGCCTTTGTCACTAAGTTTGTATTGGGCAGAACAAATCTAAAGCGCAGCCCCTCCTCTATGAGAAGAAATAAGCACAAAACATCTCCGGATGATCCCAGGAAAGGAAGGAGGGTGCCGAGACTGCTGCGTGAGAGAGACATGACCGCAGAATTGAGCGGAGAGGTGAAAGGGGCCTCTCGTGGGCTGGCTGCAGCCTGAGGCTGCCCTGCACGGGCAGAGCGGGACGGTGACCGCAGGAGCTCCCGTTTGGGCGGAGCGGCTTCCAGCCGGGATTGCCCCGTGCAGTCCCGGTGTGTTTAATGCAGATATTGTGCAGTACGGACCGGGGCCGGCCGGGGGCTCAGAGTCCCCCGTGTGCTGCGGGGCCCGGGCACAGCCGGCGGTGCCCAGGGAGCAGCTCCGGGGGCCCTCGGGGCCGGGCCCGCCCATCCCGGCGGAAGCGGCGGTTGCCGGGGAGCGGCGGGGCCGGGCCGGGCCCTCGGCTGCGGGCGGGCCCGGCCCGGCGGGGAGCGCTTCTCCTCGGCCTCCCTCGGTGAGTCCTCTCGGGGCAGCCGCACAGGGCCCTGCCCGGCCCGGGGCCGCCGGCCGGGGCTCGGGAGCGGCGCGGGCCGGGGACGGCGGGGAGCCGGGCCGGGAAGCGCCGGGCCCGGGGCAGGGGCAGCGCCCGCGGGGGGAGGCTGAGGGCCCCCGGCACCCCGGGACTGCGCTGCTGGCAGCGCCTCCCGAGCCCCGGCGAAGAGAGCCAGGAGGGTTCCCCCGGCGGTGCCCGGTCCCCCAGCAATGTGCGGTCCCCGGCGGTGCCCGGTCTCAGCACGTGTCCCGAGGCAGGGCCGGTGTTGATCTCCCGTGCCAGCCCGGCCGAAGGAGCTGGGCTGCCACACAAACTCCAGCCTCAGCACGGGACTCGTCCGTGCATCCGAGAGGAATCCCCCGCGTTGAGGTGGGGCTCTGTGCTTGCCCTCCGGAGGGTGGACTGTGCTGCAGCTCTGTGATACCCACAGCAGTCCCTGCCCACCTTCCAGCGCCGAGCACGGGCCTCCTTCAGCTCCTGCTCCAGCCGCTGCAGGAAATGCGTCTGACTCCCTGGGCGCACTGTCCAAGCTGGCTTTATTCCTAAAGAGCTGTTGGTAGGCACCAGCTCCCAGAAATGCAAATGCCAGTATCACACCTGGCTGTACCTGTCCCTCTGTTTTCAGAGAGACAAAAGGAAAAATTGGGTCTTTGAGACTGGCAGGTGGGGAAGAGCTGGTGAGACCTGGGGAAGCTCACGTGGGGAATGATATTAAAAGGAGAATATTAATCTCTCCCATAGAAGTCAGCAAGGAGAAGGCTTTGGCCGGGACAAAAACCACTCGGTAGGTTCACAGCACGCTGACCTCTGGTCCTGACTCCCAGTTTTTCGGGAGGAATGGTCTCAGATCCATTGGTGCTGTTTTGGTGCAGCCCTTGGGCGTGGAAGTTATCCTGATGTGACTTTCCATTTCAGCTAAAACTGTTGAGGAAGGAATCAAGCATGCAAGACCAGCTGCACGGAGATTAGCCCTTTGATTTGCTGCAGATGACTTGCTCTGCTTATCACAGCTTATCACAACCGTGGGATGTTTTTTCCCATGCTTTTTGCAGAGATTGGCTCATGAAGGCAAGAAGCTGGGCTGGCATCAGCTCTGTGTGTGGTAGCAGCTTCCTGGCCAGGGACTCAGGCACAGTGAAAATGTCATCTGTGAAAAAGAGGGAATGCTTCAAAGTCAGATGCCGAGGGTTCAAGGCTGTGAAATGCACCTGCCTGAGGCTTGTCTGTTCCCATGCTTTGCAGTTACCTTAACTATGATGCCAAAAACAAGCCACAAAAGGAAGCTGTGGTTTTTACAGGCTCTGAAAAGGCTCAGTTTACCAGGGGTTTAAATAGCATTTTTACCACTTGGTCAAGCTGCAGCAAGGGGCAGAGAGTCGAGTTAGTGGTTATTAAACTTGCAGACACTCTGGGAGAGAGAGAACTGGAGCCTGCATTGCTTGGCTCCTAGGCCAGCATAAAGCCATGTTCTGGTGGAGAAGGGAGCAGCACACTGGGCTGAGTGAGCAGTGTTGAAGTTACTGGGTTACTCCAGCAACTGCTCTGTGTCTCCTGTAGCTGTGCAGGGTGGCTGGGAGCTGTGACTCTTCCCTAGGGAGTCTACAGGCTGGTGGGGAACAGGAGCAGAGAGCAGTGGCACTCCTGCATCTGTTTGCCTGGACTTATTCAGCCTGCTTCTGCAGAGAGATTCTGCAGTATCTCAGAGCCTGTGAGTGCATAAATGGAGTGTGTCTGGTGGCAGCAGGTCGGGTGCTGCACTGTTGATGTTTAGGTTGCTGATGTGGTGGTAAAGCAGATGCTCTCCTGGGTGCAGGAAAGCCCCCAAGAGGGCTGACCCTGTCCCCTCATCTCTCTTGTCTGTGTTCATAACTCCTGATGTGTTTTCCTGGTGCTTGCTCCAGTGCTTCTCTGATCCCCCTGTGGACGTAAAAGTCATGATCCTTTTGGACAAAAGGTTACATAGGCAGAAAACAAAGCCAGTGAAAGAAGTGACTTGTTTGGTGCAGGGGCAGTGGGTGGGATTGGCTCAGCACAGGACTGTTGGTGCTGCAAAGCTGTCCCGAGAAATAAAGCAGGTGGGAATGACAGCAGAGGTCATACAGTCCCTCTTGGCAGGAGTGAGCCATGAGGGTCTCTCACTTTTGCCCCCCAGCTGGGCCCGTGGTCAGCAGGAGCAGAGCAGCAGCTGGGGAAGTGCATTCCTGGAAGTCTGGCTGGGACACTGCTGCTGGGGGCTCTGTGTCCCTGTAGTCCCTACATGGGCAAGATGCTCCCTATTGTAATGAGGTTCTCTGATCTTGCAAGATCCCATGCCAGAGGTGATGTGACTTGCAAATCAGGGAGTGGGTGTCATTTGCAAATTGCCTGCGGCAGGGCAGGGTGCAGTTGGGATATGAAGGTATAAAACGAGCCTTCCATCCCCCGCCTCCCCTCAGCTTGCCTTTCCTCCTCAGTCCCCCGCAATCATTGTCTGCTCTGTTACAGGTCTTGATTTCAGCCTGTCATTTTACGTGTAAATCACTGGGGTGGGACCTGAGTTCAGATCAAGATCAGATGTGCATTTCAAAGCCAGTAGCTGTTCTGGAGTGATCTCATGGTGAACGCTTTTTTTTTTTTTTTTTCCTAGAATAAGAGAGGCTGTTCTGGCTTAGTTGATCCATTATCGAGGAGATTAAATAATACCAAGCCAGCATCCTTTTATCTCTGGCTGAGAGTCTGTGCCTGCTTTTCAGAAATAGCTTTTCCAGAGCAGCTGGCTAGAGGCTGCACATGCATGCTGGTGTGCAGCAGTCAGCACTGCTTGCATTGCCTTTGCCGTTGTGTCCAGGAGATGAATAACAGCATTTTGCTAATGGGTCTCATGTCAGCAGGGGTGATTTAGCAGGGAAGACTGCAGTGCATTAGTTGCTATGAGTCAGATTCACTCAGCCTTGCACTGATCTTTTATTGGTTTATAAATTAAACTGCAGATGCTGCGTCCCGTCAGTGCTGGCATGCTGAGGATCCTGAAAGGGGTTCTTCCCGTGGAGTTGTCTCAGAAATGTTTAAATTACTGCCTCAGGAGTCAGGGAGTGCAGGTTGTAGCCCCAGCTCTTACAGCAGTGACTCCAGCCAAGCTGCCCTGGCGCCTGTCAAAATTGTGGTGTGACTCTGATGAGGCTCCTGTGGCATCTGCTGACTGCTCATCAGCAGTCTGTGCCTGCTGTGTGGCATCCTGCATGCTCATGCTGTGAACTCTGGATTTGTTGTAGGTATAAAAATGCTGTCCAGGAGCTCTTGGTGAGAAGTGTAGGGAAATTGATGCTGGCTGCTCCTATCCCTTCCTGGTGGAAGGGTCTGTGCTTCTGTCATGGAGAGAAGAGAAGCAACAGGGACCTGTGTGGGCCAGGGCAGGGGCTTGTGGCTCTGTGCTGCTTTGAAAAGTATTTCAGAAATGAAAACATGTTCTTCTCTGTTCTCCCCAAGACCTGAGAAACCATCTGGGCCTTTCTCCAGAAATCCAGTCTCTGCCCCACATGGTCCTGGAGGGAAATGTTTTGTCTTTTTGTGAAGTGTTTGTTCTTCTGAGGGTCAGCCCCAGCCTGCTCAGGGGTGGTGACAGCACAGGTGTGTTCTCAGGGAGGATATGGCCATGTGGGGCAGGAGCTTCAGCTTCCTCTGGACAAATTGTGTTTGAACCACAGGAGCCATTTAGAGGGAGCCCAGATACAGGATAATTCAAATCTCAGGCTAAAAGCTGTCAGATGATGGCCTGCTACCTCGTGTTTCCTGTTCACTCCTTCTGTATCTGCATTCAGTGTTTCCATATGGGAGATCAAAGCCACAGAGGATTTTTTATACTGAAGGTACCAATATTACAGCAACTGTGGGCATTTTCAGCACTGGTAAGAGCACTGACCCACAGTAGGGACAGGGCTGCTGGGCTCTTCACCTGCATAGAGTCCAGTTTGGGGTGGTTTGTATCTGCAGGAGATCTCTCGAGCTGGGGCTGAGGTGTCAAATGAAAGTCAGAAATACATATATATTTTAAATGTAGCTTTTCAGTGGCTCAGTGAGCCCTGCTCATTTCTGTTCTGGTGGTTGTTTTCTGTGGCAGAGGCAGAGCAGCCTGTGGCAGGATGTGTGAAGGGCCATCCAGGATTTCTGGACCCATTCCTCCAGACCCAGGGCTCTTCCCAGAGTATTACAAACGCCCCCTCTCAGGTGAGTCCTTGATGCTTGGTACAGGTTTTACTTTGTGCTTTGATGTGACACAGCCTGGTGTCCTTATCCCTTGGTGTCCTCGACAGTCTCTTTTCACACTGGTGAAGGTGCTTCTGCTGGTGACCCTAAAGTAGTCTGTACAGCTGGTGGAAGATGGGATAGCATAAGGCAGAGGTGAAGAGGGGGTCATCACGTTGTTGGTGGGCTGTGGGTGCAGAAAACTGAGGTAAGATCATTTCCTGACAAGGTTCTCCTTTTCCTTTCCCTGCAGCTCGAGGGAGGCTGGAGGGAAATGCTCAGAAGCTGTATTTAACCTCCAGCTCTTTGGAGCCAGTCCCCAACCCCTGCCTGGCTCCGGGCAGTGCCCGCCAGGCGCAGCCAGCCCCTCGCATCCGCCCCAGCGGAAAGGACTTCCTGGAGAGGGGACAGAAGGGGACACTCAGCCTCCTGCTGCAGCTCCAGGGGATCTCCCTTGATGGGGAGATGCCAGCTAAGAGTAAGTACAGCCAAATCACTGCTGGCTTCAGCTGCCTTTGGGGCCAGGGATGAAGCATTTGGGGTGGATTCCCAGGATCTGCTGCCTGAGGAGAGCTTGAGCTTCACAAGGCTAGTCACCCCATCTGCAGCTTTTGGCCTGGCAGTGGAGTCACCTCTGCTGGGGCCAGTGATGTTTTGGCTCCAGTCTCAGGTTTAGAATGAGAAGAGGGACTTGAAAAAAGGTGCAAAAATTTGGACTTCTTTGTAGTAAAACTTCTATAGGAATCAAACAAAACCTTGATGTATTGAGGATGTTTAACATGGTGAGTTCCTAGTTGGTAAAGCCAGGAAGGATTTGGGAAGGGTGCCTGTGTATGTGGAGGTGAGAATATCTTTGCAGAAGGTGTTCCCTTCTCCAGGGCAGGGGTGTCACCCAGAATACATTCAGAGGCCCAGGAAGGAGATAAGGTTGAGCCCTGTGTGTCATTTTAATTTATTTCATGTGCTGGCATTGCCCTGAGCTGGTGCCAATGTGGTAGATGCCACAACTGCTGTGCCCAAGCAAGGGGGGAACTGATGAGCATCTGGTTATGTCAGCTAAGATGTTCCCTGCCTTGGGGAGCCCAAGGAAGGATAGTTTTTGATTCAAAACCAAAACAAAACAGAGTCCTAATCCATAATCTTGGTTGTGTCAATGTGGGACAATGTCCTTAAACCAGGAACAAGGCAAGTTCAAGGCTGTGCAGCCCTGTCTACTTCAGAAACACCTAAATATGGACTATGCCAGACAAGCCATGCCAGCCTGTTCACATGTGAGCTGAGCTGGGAATTGACCTTGCTCTTGAGAGGGGCTGGCATGGCTTGTCTGGCATAGTCCATACTGGGACAAGAGGAGAACAAGGGAGTCTGTGGCCACCAGCAGTGTGCACAGACCTGTTCTGATGCTCACCTGGGCACGGTGGGATCCTCTGGCAGAGGAGTCAGTCTGGGAGTGTGCATCTAACAGGGGCAGGAGCAGACATGGTCTGGTCTGCAGGAGAGGGAAGGGCTTGCTGGTTCTCTTGCTGTTGGACCAGCTTTGGGAGGGATCTGTGGCTGCTCCTGTGGCAGTGTCTGGGAGGTGAAGGTGTATCTCTCCTTGCTGAGCAGGGAAAGAGGCCAAGGACTACGAGAAGGAAAATGTGAGGCGGATAAAGGAGATTCAGAGGAAGTGCAAGGAGAAGGAGCGAGCCCAGGAGCACAGCCAGCTCAAGCCTGTGAAAGCTCTCTGGAAATCCCAGAAATATGAAAATGTGGAGTCAAAGGTGAAGGCCAAACTGCAGGTTGGTATCTGTGGAGGAGCTCTTGAAATCTCCAGGCTTGGGGAACACTGGGATGGTGGAGACAGGGGCGTCCTGGAGCCTGCAGGATCTGGGGACATCCCAGTGCTGAGGCACAGTGGGCAGGTGTGGCAGTGGGGTTGTGAGTGAGAGCATGTAGTTTGGGTCCAGACAGTGGCTGCTGCCATAATCCCTGTCCTTCTTCCCCCTCATAGCTGTATTTCCTGCCAGGGGATGCTCCCATCTGGCTTTTCAGCTTCCCCATGTTTGGGGCAGCACTCCTCTGGGGTTTATGCCAAAAGGCTGTGGTGTTTTACCCCTTGGGCTGTGATTCTCAGAGGTAGATCTGCAGGCTGCATTGAGCCTCAGTCCATCTATTCCCACCCTGTGGATACACAGTGGGCAGTGTGTTCCATGTGTGAACATCTTCCCCAAGTGATTGTCCTGGTGAATAGCCACTGCTCAGGGGGGCACACAGACATCTCCAGGCAGTCAGGGTTGAGGCCTCAGAGATCAGCACAGCCTGTGAGGGTGCTGAGTTGGAGCCTTTAACTTCCTCCTCATCTCTGCATTGCTTCCCTTTCATGTGTAGCCAGCTTTCAATGCTAAAATGACATGTATCGATAACAACTGTAAAAATTGGTAAGATGATTCCCAAACCAGCGGTTCCAACTGCTGTGTCCCTTTTTCCTGGTGTGTCACCAACCTCTTTGGTATCTGTGACCCTTCCACACATGGGAGCAAACCCACGAGTGCTTCAAGAACACAAGCCTACGCTCTTGTTTGACAAATCCTCTGGGTTAGAGGAAGATTGAGCTCATTTCTGCCTTTGTTGTGGGGAAGGGGGTGGTCTCTGCGCAGGCAGGTTCTGCGTGGTGCGTTCCTTGTGCTCTGTGTGTTCCTCCAGAGAGGCCCTGGCACTGACTCATGATGCTTTAACTGTTGCTGGGGCTCTCCTGGAGCTGAGGTGTTCCCTGTGAAGGATCTCCATCTTCTGTGGAGCTACTGCTGCTGCTGCTGCTCAGAGTTTCACTTGATTCTGCTGGATCTTGATGACTAATGCAGAGTTTTTTCTCTGTCATCTGGCCCTGAGGCTGATAGCTGTAGCAGTTGTCTTGGAGAAGGTTCTGGCAGTCCCAGTGCTCCTGTGGAGGGAGATGGGGCAAGCTGTGCCCTGTGCTCCTGAGGTCACAGACTCTAACAACTTTGAGCCAGCTGTGCTAGGTAAAGGTAATTCTCATTAACTTACCAAAGAGATCCAGATCTCTTGTTGAAACAAGACTGATCATCTTTGGAGCATGAACAGTCTGGGCAGTGCTGAGGACATCCCATACCCTGCTTCTCACACCAGTCCCACCAATGTGGCTGCCCAGTCCCACCATCTGTCTGCAGCTCTGCCCAGCTGAATGGGCCATGCAAGAGGAAATCTTCCCCAGGGAGCTGCAGTTCAGCTGAGACCTTGGGTATTTGTAAAGATCTGGGGGTGGCTCTGTACAGTTCCCATCAGTCCCAAGGGCAGAGCAGTGCCCCAGCTGCAGTTTTCATAGGGTCACCCACTTGCCACAGTGTCAACTTTCAGTTTTCAGGGGTTGATTGCAACAAGACTGTCTGAGATAGTCCCACACCACCTGCTAGACATCAAGTACTGTGACCCTCTGCCACAGCCTTTGAAGATGCCCCTCAGATGCAATTCCACCAGCTCCTTTTTCTTTCTAGAGTGACATAAGCACAGATTTGAGGTGCTGAGCAGAGCAGCCCTGGAGAACAGCACCTCAGCAGGCAGCCTCCTGCCTGCCTCCTTGATCCAAATTTGCTTCTGCAGAGTTCCCCCCCTGTTTCTTAGCCATTAATTCAGTGGCCAGCTCTGGTCTGTTGCTGTTTGTTGGCCTTTGCTGTCTGATTACAGATTATCTTCCCCCAAGAACTTCTGCCAGGCCATGGCAGAAAGCGTGTGCTGCCATGTGCCTGCTGGAAACCTGTGTCTGAGCTCCTGGTTCACCACCCAGACCTGGCTGAGAGGGTTTTTCTTTGCCCCAGCCTCCCTCCACTGGTGGATCTTTTCTTGCCTTTCCCAGGAGACCTCTCCACCTCCCAATCCTGAGGCTGTGAATTTCCTGAGGGCATATTCCCGCTGTGGCTCTGGGATCAAGCCATGCAGACCACTGTCCCCAAGGCCTGGCAGAGCAAAAGCAGGAGCAGACACAGAGGCTCCAGAGGCACAGGGTACTGAAACCAAGGTGAGTTACACACTAACTGCATCCATCCCAGGCATTTCTGGCATGGAAAATCCATTCTTCTAAAGTGTTGGGTCAGATGTGCTGCATGAGTGGGAGATCTGTAAATTCTGTTCCTGGCTGAAGGGAAGGTGCAGGGTCCTGGTCACAGGGGTGGTGAGATGGATATTCAGGGTGTGTTTATTCTAGCTTCATCCTCACTCATAGTTCAGGAGATCATGAAGTTCCCTTTGAAAATTCTACCTCCTCGTGCCAGCAGTCTCAAATCTGCTCTTCCAATGGCTTTGCAGGAGGTCTTGGGGTTTTGGAAGCTGTTCCCACTGTAATCAAAGGAACTGTGGCTTCTGGAAGTTAGATAAAAATTTGGGAAATGAGTGTGTGTTTTAGTAAGGAGAGTTAAATCAGCATTAGTAGTTAAACCTTTTAAGTAGTCTGTTTGGGAGGTCCTAAACAGCTCCATGACTCATGTCCTTTTCCCTTGGCAATTGTGAGATTGTCAGTTTGTTGGTTCCTAAATGCCATGAATAACTTAATTAAACAGGACATGATCTACAAAGGAGGAAGACCAAGGAAATCTTAAATGCAAACACAGCCACCTTCTCCACTGTTTTGTCCAGCAGAGGAGCTGTGGTGGAGGTGCTGTCTCTTGGGAAGTGCCCCAAGGATCAGCAAAGTTCCTGCTCTGCCAGGGGTTCTGTTGCATTTCTTGGCCCGGTGAGCTCCCAACCTGTTTTTCCTCTGCCCTCAAAATGCTCCAGTAGGAGCCATGGGGACTATGTCAAGCCTGGTTTTTTTTCTGTCCTTCTGGCTTTTCAGGCATGTGGTCATCTAGGGCACCTTAAAGATGCCAGGATTAGGCTTGGCTTTAGGTGCCTGCCTTCCCAAACCATGGGCACAGCTCCTGCCTGTCTGTGGCTACACACTAAGACAGGCTGTCCTGCTGTCACCCAGTTCACTCCCTTGTGTGCTGCATTTCTGCTTTCTCCCTCGCGTGGACAGTGGCAGCTGGCCCTGTGCCTGTGCCCAGCCTGCCCCTGATGCCTGGCTCTCTCTTTTTGCAGATGCAGGTGCAGGGCAGGAGCATTGACTTCATCAGGCACAACGCCTGCAGCGCCAAGCGGGCCCCGCTGCGCCGCTCGCAGTCCCTGCAGGCGCTGGCCCAGCTCAGGCAGCAGGAGGAGAACAACGCCAGGCAAAAGGGCCACGTCCCCCAGTAGTAAGTGTGTCCCTCTTTGCTCCACGGGACTGCAACAGCCTTAGTGCACCCCTGGCTTGTGCCTAGAGAGATGGGCTGGGCACAGAGGTGCTCTTGCAATGTGCAGCAGTGCCTTTTTCTGTGACTGCAGAGTAAACGTTGTCCCTCCTGCTTTTTTGGCTTAACCAGCATCCCATGCCCAGTGTGACAGGGCTCAGAGGGAGTTTTGTCTCCTCCTCCCTTGCTTGCTGTTGTACAGTGATGCTGATACGGGGAAGCCCTGTGTGCCTTGAGAAATGTGCTCCTGCCCCTTTGTAGGCTTTGTTCCATGTGATGTAGCTTTGGCATGAAGAGATCTGGTTTGGGAGAGGCAGAGAGCTCGCTCTGCCTCACAAGTGTTCATCCTGCCTTGGGCCTGGGTTCTGAGGAACATCCAGCTAGTGCTGTGCATTTTGGGGCTCTACATGGGAAACAGACCCTGTCCTAGGACTGACTGTGGTGCCAGTCCTTTGGCTGTGCTGTCCTCTGCCAGCATCCCTGGCCATGAGCTGCTATCTGACTTAATTCTGCCATTGACCCACAGATGGTTTGGCGATGACTCAGTGAGCCAGAAACGAGGAGCAGCAGCCCCTGTCTCCAAGGAGCCCATATTGGCCTGAGTGCATCTCTCCCAGCAGCCCTTTGTGGATGTGGAGCACATTTGCTGGCCCACAAATGTGCTTTAAACGCAGTGTGTCCCCCACCATGAGAGTGTCTGGCTCCCTGGGGTCCTCAGCCAGTGACATGGAACCTGGTGGGGTTTGAAGGGCACATTCCTGGCCTCTGCCTGTGCCAGATGTGCTGACACCTGCTCTCCTTTGCCCCCAGCCTGCTGGAGAGGAAGGAGCTGTGGCGCAGGCAGGCGGAGGAGCGGCTGCGGAACCTGCCCGACCCCGACACCCCACCCGGGCACACCTTGATGCCTGAGGCACAGCGCCTCGAGACCCTCAGCAACCTGAAACAGAGTAAGAGGGAAATAAAACAGCGATTCCAGCTCGGAAAAACAAACAATCCTAGACAGGATAAGGGAGAAGAGACACAGGGACACATTCCTGCCACTTGGAGAGTTGCCTGGAATAAGGCATATATAGGCAGGATGTGAGCTGTGTGCATGGAAAGAGGAATCAGTGTCCTGCAGGTTACAGGATTGGCTCTCTGCAGCACACTTGTCCAGTGGACTTGATGTTAGGGTTGCTATTGCTCCTAAAATCTTAGAGAGATTTTGGCTATAAGGGGCCTTCAGAGGTCTCTAGTCCAATCCTTGGTTCCCAAAGCTGGAGCAGGTCCCTCAGGTCTTCATCCAGATGAGGTTTAAATAGAAAGATTCTAGGTCCTTGTTCCAGTGCTGCCATTGTGTTCATAGCACTAAAAAAAGGGTGGATTTCTTTGCTTTTCAACTTCCACAGCTTTTTTTTCCCTCTTTTTACAGGCCAGGAGCAGTTGCTAAAGGACCTGGTTCTGCTGCCCATGCGTGGAGACAGCCTTAGGATGCAGAAGAGGCGGGTAGAGCTTGAGAGGAAGCTCTCCCAGATAGACGAGGCAATCAAAATTTTCTCAAGGCCAAAAGTCTTCATCAAGTTGGACTCCTGAGCTGGTGGGGCCAGGTGTGCTGTGCTGCTCTGCCTGAACATCCTTTGTTGCTGGGCAGGAATGGACATCACTTTTTGGGAGGGAAGGAGAAGGAGCCACGTTCCAGACCCTGGGCCCATGCAGGTGCCAATAACAGTGTCCAGTATGCAGCTGGCATCTCTTGCTCACCTTTCAGTGCTGTGTCTTGGCCACAGAAAAAGGAGAGAGATGCCCTAATAAAGGCCCTGCTCAGTGGTCTGAGGAGCAGCTGTCTCTGCTGCTTGACTTCTCACAGATCAGCTCTCTGCTCTGGAGCTGTGGCATCACCTCTTACTTTCCTTTTTTTTTCCTACTCTAGAAACTGGTAGGAGGTCTCTTGTGCTGCTGCCTGTGGTATTCCTTGTCATTCTCTTTCTCCTGAGGTGGACCATGGTCATGACTCATCCTGAGCACCTGAGAGCTCAGGGGACAGCTTGGGAACAAGAAAGAGGCACAGAGCTTCAGTGTTTTCTGCCCAGGGAAGGGCTGAGCTGTCAGGAGGGTCTGGTTGGATGTCTGGAGAAGCCTTTGTTGTCTGTGGGGCAGAAGATAATCCAATAAATCATCATTTCCATCTTGCAGTGTGTGTGCAGCTCCCAGTGGGCCCAGCAGGGCCTGAGGAATGGTGTGGGCAGCAGAAACCATCAGTGCAGGCAGGGGATGAGCCATGGGCTCACAGGGCTGGGTGGTGGGACGTGGACTGGAGAATGTGCAAAATCCTGCTGGATCTCCATCCACAGGCTGGCAGGACAGGGCTGAAAGGTGCCATCACACAGGTGAGCTCTCTGCTGCCTTGACTTGAGATACCATGCAGGAGCCTGTGCAGACCTTTGGAGGGGTCTTGCTGCATGAAGCAAAGAAGCTGTGAGGGATGGCTGGAGGGCTTGGTGCCTCTCCTGCTCAGCCACAGCTTGGAGCCATATCCAACTGAATTAGGAGAATCTCCAAGAAGGGGCTTGCCCCCATCACCTTGCTGGGGCTCTGTCTCCAGACGGTGCTGGCCTCAGGGGGAGCACTTTTTCCCCTGAAATCCCATCAAGTTTTCCCTTCTTGCAGCTTGTGCTGTTGCTCCATCTCCATTATCTACACGGGGCGGATTTGCTACTGTGTGTGGATTCCCCAAGCAGCTGCTTTTTTGCAGGGGTTGCTCCATCCTGGGCAGGATTTTGTGGGGGGGGATATTGTGGAGTATCCTAGCCCTGCCTGTGCCACCTGGCACACTGCAGTGCCCTGGGATGTCAGGGCTGATGCTGCTGCCAAGGGGTGGGGAATATTTTGGCACTCGAGGGCTGGAGGAGGTGAGATGCCAACTGGAAAATCACCCCATGTGCCCCTGGGGCCACCTGAGGACAAACCCCAGCCAGGCTGAGCCGGCTGGATAAGAGAGTGACTGGGGGCCATGGGCACAGCCCCTGGGCACCTCCCTGCCCAAAACCAGCCTGGGCTAACCAGCCCTGCTGCCAGATCTGCTCTCTGGTCTGTCTGGGCCCTGGCTGTGTGCCAGGAGTGTCCTCAGCCCTTGCTGCACTCCCCAGCCTGCCCTGGCCTGAGGCTCTGAATGGAGAGTTGGTGCTGGCTTTTCAGACCCTGAGAACTGCAGGTCTTCCTCCTTTCCAGTCCCACCACAAGCCCTTGGCAGCAGTGAGTGCCACCATCAGCTTGGTACTTTTGGGAGAGGGACTGAGAGTGCTGGGAGCCCCAGCAGAGCAGCAGGAGCAGAACCCCCATGCCCTGTGCTTGGGGCTGAAGAAGGAGGATGGGACTGCACTATGCCCAGCAGCATTTGCAGGGCTGAGTGACAGCCAAGGTGCTGCTGCCAGACCAGGTGTCCCATGCATTAGTGAGGGCCCTGCAGTGGGGACAAGGTGGGAATGGGAGGACCAAGCAAGGCTGACTGCATCAGGCCAGGCAGCTGCCCAGAACAGCCTGGAACAGGCACAGTGAGTCTCAGTGGGGTCGCCCAGCACAGCAGCAAAGGTCAAGGCCACCACCTCCAGGCACTGCCTTCCATGCACAGGGCTGGGGAACCCACCCACTGTCCCCCTCCTCCCTGCAGTGACATCAACCAGGGACAAGCATGGTGCTTTCTAGAAAAAGTTTTACTGTCCATTGCAATATATTAATGATGCATATTTCAATAAAACAATTAAAAACCCCCGCTTGCTTGGAAGAGGAGGCAAGGGCGCTCAGAGGGGCAGTGCCCAGCTTGAGTGGGTCCCACAGTGGGGCTCCCGGGGTCACAGGGGGTGGGAGGAGGCAGTGGGCAGCCCCTCTCCACCCCTGCCCGCTGGCCACATCATCACCCTGGTGTCCACATCCAGCCCGGATCAGCGGAAACCCGGGTGGCCTCCGAGAGGCACGGGCCCCTGCGGCTATAGGGTGAGGAGGGTGCCATCCTCCCGTGCGCTGCCCCTGCCAGGGCTGCCGTCGTGGCTGCCCAGGGACTGCAGGGAGCCTCGCGAGCTGTGCGGGGACAGGCTCCGCCGGAGGGCTCCGTCGGCGGGGCCCCCGTTGGGGCAGCCCCCGGGGATGTAGTGGGAGGCGCTGTCGCTCTCGATGACCAGGTCGCCCTCCTCGTCGCTCTCGGCCGTGCTGTAGTTGCTCAGGTACTGCGAGGCCGGGCTGGGGGTCTGCTGGCTGGGGGTGCTGTCCGTGGACACGCCGGAGCTGCCCGAGGCCTTGCTGCTGCGGATGACGTTGTTGCGCTGGTTGGCCGGCTTGACGGTGATGATCAGGTTGTGGCTGTTGGCCACCATCATGTCCGTCACTTGGTCCAGGGACTTGCCGGCCACGTCGATGCCGTTCACCTCCAGGATCTCGTCGCTGACCGCCAGCAGCCCCGTGCTCTCGGCCAAGCCGCCCTTCACCAGGCGGGAGATGAAGATGCCGGGCACCTTCTCGACGCCCTGCGGGGCCACGCGCACGCTGACGCCGTCGCGGATGTAGAAGCCCAGCGGTTTGTCGGAGCCGTGCTTGTGGAGCCGCACACGCCGGTGCGTCTCGGGCAGGATGTCCACGTCGATGATGGAGGAGATCTGGCGGAAGTCCTGGGGCATCCCAATCAGGAGGTGAGGCTTGGCCCGGTAGTGTGCTGGGCGCAGCAGCCCTTTCTTCTTCCGCTGCAGGGAGTTGGAGGCGAAGACGCTGGCGTCAGACTCTGCTGTAGGGAGCGAGGGAGGGAGGACATGGGTCAGGCACTGCGGCTGCTGGGGGTGTGAGCACATGCCCTTGGCCCCAGGTGCTGGGGCAGCGGTCAGCAGAAGGGCCCTGCTCACAGGTCTCACCGGCTTTTCCTCCCCAGATCATCAGCCTGGCTTTCCCTGCAGCCTGTCTCCGCTGGGGCCCATCTCCTGGGATTACCCAGCGTACACAGGCACACAGGCCAGGATTAGTGGGATCGAGGCAGTGATTCAGCCTTAATCACACTTTAAGCCAAACTCTGCCTTTTAACACTAGAGCTGCCAGCTCTGATGGCCTGGGAGCTGCAGCCATGCCTCAGTTTGGGTTTGGGGAGAGAGGATCCTCCCCACGTAAGTGTGCTGTGGTGGCAACCAACTGCCTTAGGGCGAGTCCAACCCCAGGAGACAGCACCAGAGTCCTCTGCCCCACCAGAGCAGGGCTATCTCTGGCATGGGTTGGTGATGGCTACCACTGTGTCCTGCAGAACGCTGCCATTCCCAAGGACAGAGACTCCCCACCTCCTGGAAATTCATCCCAGGGCTGCAGCATCCTCAGAGCCCCTGAATATCCCAGACTGTGATTTGTGCCCATGTCTCTTATTGCACCATCAGGCACCTTCATACACGGTTTGACTCCCTCCTCTGGACTGTGGCCTGAGGCTGCTCTGTTGGGCCCAGCTCCAACCCATCACTCTTGGTGTCATCCACCAGGATCTGGGGAGTAGCCCCTGGTTCCTCTCTGGTTTCTCCCCATCTCTTTCCATGGGGGAGCCCAGATCTGGATGCTCCATGGTCAGCACATTCCACACAGTATCCCCCACCAGCATCCGGACCCTGCTCCAGCTGCAGGGCTGCTAGGGATGTCCCCAAGCCCAGGGGACATGGGATTTCTCCCTAGCCAAGCCAGCCTGCCAGGGCTCCTGGTTTATAAATATCTCCCTGCACACACAGCCTTGGCATATTTTTAGCTCGGGGAAGGGTGGCGGAGGCTTTCCCACAGCTATTTCAGCACACAGCTCCTCTCCAAGGGGCGCAGAGTGGCTGGGCCAGGCAGGTCCAGCACACCAAGGATGAGCCCCATGGTGGTCCTGGCAATGTCCCACACTTTCCCCTGCCCTTCCCACAAGCCTTGGCCCAGCCAAGAAGGGTCAGCACCATTGTCCCAGCCAGGCTGCCCTGCAGGGATGGCTTCACCCAACAGGGTGATGGCACAGAGGGGAGCCCAGCTGCAGCCTTTGCTTTTTGCCCTGCTGTGGCAGGACTGGCTGCTGCAGAGCCCATTGACAGAGCACACCTGTGTGTGTGCACAGCTCCCTGCACCCAGTGGGGTGAGAGGCTCTGCAGCCACATTCCTCAGCGACCCAGACCGGTTCAACGACAGCCCAGCCTCGGGATGACCTGGATCCATTTTAAATTAGCTGTGATTCACCCAGGACTTGCTCCTGGCCTCTCTGCTCACCTCCTGTGGTGCTGCCAGCCCCGCGGCCCCTCTCCTGCAGGCACAGCTGGGTGCTGGGGCTCCCTGTTGCTGCCTTCTCGCCTTCCTTATCATGCTGCCCATGGAGCCAGGCTCTGCCTGCTCCCTCTCCACATTGTGCTGTCTTGGTACAGTCAGCCATAAGCCCTCACAGGCTTTTCCAGCAGCCCACAGGGTGCTGGAGGATGGTTTCTTGGGAGCAGGAGTGATGGTCCCACTGCAGCCTTGGCACACCCACCCCTGCACTGGCTCTCCATGTCACAGTCTGCGTCCAAGCATTGGGCCAGGAACAGAGGATGGTTCAGTGCTGGTAGCAACAGCCCCTGAGCACACCACGAGCTCCAGCAGCCTGGGTCACTGCTGCCAGCCCCCACACTATGTGGCCACAGGGGAAACACATGTCCAGGGCATCCCACAGCACCCTGATACAAAAGCCCAGCAGCCAGCTCTGGCCACCAGCACCACCTCTCACCCAGAGACTTCATACTGCTAACATGAGCTGGAAACACAGACTCACTCTGCATGCTGTGCTGACCCTGTGGCTCTGGGTCAGGCTCTGGCTCTGTGAACTGCTGACTGATGGTGCTGTGAAAGAGAAAACCTCGGTGCTACTAAACTGAGTGGAACAGCCTTGTTTTCCCTGTAAACAGGAGAAATACTCGGAGTATTTATCACTTGGAGGCTTTCATCCTCACCAGGACACTGCTATCAGGATGCTATCAGGTGTACCTGCGCAAGGAAGTGGTTCCCTGGGAATATGCCACTAAGGTAAGGGCAAGCCCTTGGTCTGACAGGGAGGCACCAATCCTCTTCCCAACACCAGAAATCCAGCAGCACCTGGCACCCTGAGAGCTCTGCCAAAATGATGGCTGTTGCCTCCTCAGGGCAGGAAGCTGGATGGGGCTGCTGGCGCAGCGCTCACGGGAGTAACACGGGTGTTATCTGGGAGCCCACGCAAGCTTGGCTAGAAAACATAACTTCAAAGGGGTGAATTGCAAGGATCTGCCTTTGCTCATCAGGTCGCATGGGGCTGGGCTCAGGCAGGTGCCCTTGGCTGCCAGGGAGAGCCCGTGTGGTTGCCATAGCCCTGGCAGGGTTCTGGCAGCCTCCCAGTGCCACCATCTCCACATCCATCCACCAAAGCAGTGGCTGGAGGGTATGTGGCCAGCCTGTGCCCTGCTGGCACAGTCCAAAGGTGGAACCAGCAATACTGCGGGTTGTGGCTCATCTCTCTTGACAGGAGGACACATCCAGTGCCCACTTACCCTTCTTCTGGATGATGACCCTGAGGAGGGGGTTGGCAGAGGACAGGGCTTTGTGGTAGTTGTCGTCGTTGTTGATGGGCAGGAGGTCGCCGTGGATGTCTGTGTAGCCCAGGAGCACGTCCACCCGCGGGATCTGGTGCACTGTCTGCAGCAGCTGGTAGAAGTCCTGGAAGCTGCCGGCGCCGGAGCGCTTCATGGCAAAGCGGCGAAATTCAGCGTCGAACTGCAGAGGAGGAGGAGGAAGAGGAGGAAGAGGAGGAAGAGGGTGACTCCGGGCAGGGCTGGCCTCAGTTGACAGGACTGATGCAGGCAGGGCACCACACAGAGCTGCCTCAGGGCAGGCAGAGCCAGTCAGGAGGAGCCCGTCCCAAAAACAAAGTAAGAGGAGGGAAGCCTTTTTTCTGCCCAAACACTGAAGTGATGGGGCAAAAAGATGGCCCCGCGGCAGAGGAAGGACCCTCTGGCCGTGCCACCAGCCGTGGCAGACTCCGTGCTGCCAGGAGGCCCTTCCCTGCGACACGGGCGCTGCCGTAGCACCTGGTGAGCAACAGCGCTAATTAATGCCTCCTTCCGTCACGACGAACGGGAAGCCAATTAAGAGCAGGCTGAGGAGCGCTGCGAGGATCGCGCTGCCCGCGGGGGTCACACCCCAGCTGTCGGGACAGGCGGTGGCCACCACGTCCGGGGAAGGAGAGCACCCTGCACCCTGCCGGGGGTCCCGAGCGGGCAGTGGCACAGCTGGGCGAGTGCACAGCTGGATAAGGGCGCAGAAAGGGAGTGCACGCATCTGGGTGAGCACAGGGATGGGTGGATGGGCACAGGTGGACGATGGTGCATATCTGGGTGACCGCACACATCTGGGCAAGGGTGTGCCAGGTGAGCACATATCTGGGTGAATAGACACGTCTGCGGGAGACCACAACTGGGTGAACGCACAGTCATGCAGGTGTGCACATCTGGATGCGCGACAGGGGCTCGTCCCTTGCTGGGGGCGCACATCTGGGTGATGGCATAGCCGGGGATGAGCCTGCCTTGGCGAGCACGCACATCTGGGTGAGTGTACATCTGGGCGAGGTGTGTCCCCGGGGTGACCGCACACCCAGCACACCCGCATCGCCGGGGCCACCCTACACACCGGGGCTGCCGGAACGGCGCACAGGCGCCCTGCGCATCAGGCGAGCGCTCCGCCGCGGCGTTCCCACGGCCGTGCCGAGCGAGCCCGCGGCCCGGCAGAGCCCACGGTGGCGGGACGCCGCGGCCGCCGGGCCGGGCTGCGCTCGGGGAGGCTCCGGGCAGCACCTCCGCAGCGCAGGGAGCGGAGAGCCCGCCCGGCCTGGCTCCCGCACCGCTCCCCGGTGCGCGGTGCCACCCCACGTGTGCTGCCCGACGCGGGGGCGATGCGCTCGGTCGTGACCCGGTGGAACCGGCACGGGCATCGGCGTCGGCATCACCGGCCCCGTCCCCGGAGGGCGCTTACCTTGCTCTTGACCTCGATGACGGGCTCGGCGGAGCGCGCCGGCGTGCGGTGGTGCTTGGCCATGGTGCGGGCCGGGCCGGGCCGCGGGGCCGCGCCGCCACCGCCGCTCCCGCGGCCACGGGGGATTTTCACCGGCCATGACGTCACCGGCGGGCAGGCCGGGCGCCGTCGCGCCATTGGCCCAGGAGGGGTGCGGGGCGTGGCCGGACGGCTGCTGACAACGTCGCCGTGGAAACGGGGGTGGGGACGGGAAGGCGGCAGGACCCCCATCCTCATCCCCGTCCCCAAGCTCGTCTCCATCTCGATCCCCTTCACGTCGGCCCCGTCTACCCGAGCACGGCTCCGCTCCCCGTCGGGCCGCCGTCGTGCCGGAACGGCACCGGGCACTGCGGCGGGAACCTCAGGCACCCCATCGCTATCAGGAACCTCATTAGCGACACATTAAACACAACAGCGGCCCCTTTCTGGGGACACCGAGCTCCGGCAGGCGGTCAGCATCCGCGCGGAATCCCCGCGAGTGTCACCGGTGGAAGCCTCGGCCCCGCCCGGGAACATCCCTGCATTTCTCCCATGCTTGCAGAGGACTTCCCATGCCATCGGTGTGGTGGCCTTTGGAACAGGCAAACCTGGTAGCAGGGGATGTTTTCCAGCTGTGCACCTCATTCCCCACCTCCTGGTTCGTTCTGTTTTTTCTCCCTTGTCTGGCAGGGGAGTTTCATTCCGCCCCAGAGCAGTGTGGGCCAGGGAAGGTTCATTGTCTTGGGGATGATTTGCTTTACTAGGCAGTGGAACAGCTGAGGAAGGGGAGGGAAATTGACCAAGTTCACCGGGTGTGCGGCAAAGCCTCGCCGTGCCCGTCCCACCACCAGGCTGCCAGGATGTGCAAGCAGACCATATCTCCTCGGTGCTGCCAGGCTGTGTCCACAGGTGATGCCCATGGGATGTGTCTGGCAGAACTGGCTCTGCTTGAGCACAGAAACACTCAGGGACAGCCAGAGAACCCCTTCCCTGCAGACCCCGCTGCTATGCAGCTCTGCCAGTGATAGCAGAGCACACTGTGAGCTCCCTCCTGCCAGCATCAGGGTCACCAGCCCCAGAGCCTGAACAAAACCAGACTCTTGCTCATGGACTCTGAGGAATTTTGGAGCAAAAGGGGCCATGACAGCAGCACTATGAAACAGTTTTTAAAGCCAGACACCCAACAAGCACACTGCTTCTGATAGAATAAACATATCGAACCAAGCCCAGAGAATCAGCTTGGCTTGTCTGGATTCTGCTGCCCTTTGATCCTTGCCCTGTCCTGGCCCAGGGAGCAACTTTTAGTCAGGACAAAATTGCATCACACCCCAGCATCCCTACAGCAGCAGGCCTGTGTCAGCTGCTCTCAGGCTCGTCCCTTGTGTCACTGTGCCTGGGTGAGCAAAGGAGCCTGCCAGGCTGTGAGACCATGGGGCATCTCCTCATGTGCTGGCAAATTCTCCTCCGGCTGTTCCTGCTGTGCCAAGAGATTGCCACGCCATGAAAACAAGCCTGACCACAAACAGAGCTGTAAACTCATCAGCAATACCTGTTCAGTCCCCCCAGTTTAGTTTGTTTTTTTTTTAAACAGAGTAATTTTGTTGAGTTCAGAGAGATAATCCTGATTTGCACCGTGGTTAATATTTACACAGGTGACAAAAGCAGCTTGCAGCCCTTCAACTCCACTTTTGGTAAATTGGAGTTAATTGTTCAGCAGGACAGTGGGGTGATGTGCTGGTCACACCTGGTTTGGGCTGTGGCCCCTTATCTGCTCACTCTGCTGCCACAGAGTGAGCTAAGCTAAGCAGACAATATCAGGGCAAGTGTTTGTTTTGCCTCAGTCCCAGGAGCTCTGAATCAGCCTCTGGAGCTGGAGCATGTGCTACCCGATGTCCAGATGTGTCCCCTGACTCCAGATCCACCAGTTCTTGGCTGCTGTGAGTGAGGGCAGCGAGGGCCTGGCTCTCTGGGGGGTCCAGCACCCCCAGTCATGGAGAGGGGCTGCTGAGGTTTAGCACTCAGGTGTCTCAGGAGGTTGTTTCTCCAGCCCCTGCTCCAAGCCAGGTCAATGCTGGATTCAGGTAAGTTTGTTCAGTGAGCAGGCATTTTTCCCAGCAATGGCTTAGACATGGAATGAGCAGAAAGCAGCTCAGTTGAGGTTTGCCCCTCTTGTCTGTCATGAAGGAGAAGCACAGGAGCCTGAGCTCAAGGCGGGATTGGCACTGTGGCTACAGCTGCGCAGCTGGTCCATGGGCCAGCAACAGCACACGGAGTCCCAGATAAAACACACAGAGTCCCTGACCCTGGTTTCACTCCAACACCTGCACAGCCTTACCCTGCCACCCATGGGAACTCAACTGGTGCTCTGAACAAAGGCTGCAGCCAAGCGAGCAGCAAAGTCACCTTGACTTTGGCAATGGCAAAGGTGGCCCTGGACATTGTGTTTGCCTTTCCCCACCGTCAGCAGGAGCTGAGGGATGGGGATCACGATCTGTGCTGATGGAGCAAGAGCAGCAAATAGCTCTGGCAGTGTCTCCTCGGACTGCTGGGACACAGAGCAGGAGTCGGGGAGGCAAAGCCCACCTGGGCTTTGAGCTCTCCCAGGGACAGCAAGGACAGAGCAGGCAGGAGCGCAGCCCCAGTGCTCGCTGTGGGATGGGGATGCGAGAGGGGAACGGGCTCCGATGGAACTCTCCACCCTCCCAAGATCGTACCCTGGCAGCGGCGGAGGCTTCACCCGGCCAGACCCAGGCTCAGCTCACTTCGCGGTTTTGTGCTGTCGGCTCCCACGGCAGCGCTGCCCTCTGGCTCGGCTCTTCCCCGGGAAGCCGCGGGATGATGCATCCCCGTGGCAGAGTGGCTTTCCTGCTTACAAAACCTGGTCTTAGCTGCAGACTCATCCGTGCCTTTGGGCAACAGGTCTGGCTGCCAAGGAACACCGAGCAGCTCCCGACACACGCACAGTAAATACCTGGTGCAGGGAGATAAACCCCACGTCTCACGTTCCTACAGTTTTGTTTTGCAGGACGCGAAAACCCCCTCCTGGTGCATCAGGATCATTACCACGGGCTTTTTACGGGCTGGATCGCATCTCACAGGGAGATGGGCAAGAGGAGGAGCGCTCAGAAGCGGCTAGTCCACGTTTTTATGGCCTTTTTTTTTTTTTTTTTTTGGTTAGTAAAAATGTCATGAATTATAAACTTCCCCCAGCACCTCTGCACACTTCTTTTGGCTCCACCCAGAAGTATGGTTTGTCCTGTACCCACAAAGCTCGCAGAAAACCGGCTATCGGGTAAAATAACCATAGGGAAAAAGGGGATGTTTCACCCGGATCTGGCTGTGGATGCAGCACGTGAGGGGCTCCACAGAGCTGTGCTGCTCCGGCGGGCGAGGGGAGAGGGAAGGCGAAGTAAGGGATCGCTAAGAGCGGCGTTGGTGCCGGTGGTGGCGGGACGGAGGAGTACTGGCACGGCCATGGCCTCCGCCCCTCAGGGCCCGGGCGGGGCGGGTCACGGTCGTCGTGGTGACCGCATAGCCCCGCCCCTCACCCGGCACCGCTCAATCAGCGCCCCCGTTTCCCCACGGGGCCGCACGCGAGGCTTCGTTCCCATTGGCCCACGTGGCAGCCCCCGCCCCTGCCCTCATAGGGGCCAATCAGCCGCAGCCACCGCGGCCCTGCGGCGGGGCGGGCCCCTATAAAGCTCTGGCAGGGAAGGTTTTGCAATTGCTGCCCGCCTCGCGCCCACCATGGACGAGCCGCTGTCGCTGCTGGTCCGGAGCCCTGCGCAGCGGCACCGCGACCTCCGCCTCAGCGCCCAGCCTGCCTGGACCGTGCGCCGCCTCAAGACCGAGCTGCGCCGGCTCCTGCCCGACGCTCCGGTGAGTGCGCAGAGCGCTCTTGCCGCGGCCCCGCCGGGGGTCCCTGCGCGCAGCCCGGGTGGGTGGGTGGGTGGTGCGGGCGGGCGGGCTGGCTCCCCGCGGGGCAGCGGTGGCAGCTGCCGCGGGGCTCTCGCGGGCTCTGGGACCGGTACCTGCCCCCCACCCCCCCGCGGGATGTCCTGGTCCCGGTTGCGTCAGCCGCGCTTGGGGCGCGCTGAGGCTCTTTTGGGACTGGTTTGTGCCCGGTTAATGATTAACCGCCCTCCCGGCACGGCGCGTCCCGCAGGTGTGCGGGGACGGCAGAGCCCGCTGCGCCGCGCCCAGCCGGGTGGCGGGCGGGCAGCGCCCTTGCCGGGGCATGGGGGCAGCGGGGCTGGAATGCTGGAGTGTGCCTGCCCCCCGAGCCGCGGGACACGGGAGCCGAGGCGGGAGCGCTGCTGTAGCGGCTGCGCTGCCGCGGGACGGTGTGTGGCCTTCACTGAGCCGATAAACTTGGGAGACACCTCCAAGTTCAACCTTGACCAAATGCAGCTATCTCTAAGCCACACTGTGACATGCCGTGTCTATACTCATTTTTTCAAGAGTTCCAGGGAGAGTGACTCCATTTCCCAGGGTACCCCATTTCGATGTATAGCCATTCCTTCACTGAAGAAATTTTCCATAACATCCAGCTGGAGTCTGCCCTGCAAAATTTAAGCTGTTTCCCCTTGTCCTGTCACTAGTTGGCTGGGAGAAGGCCTGATTCCCGTGCTTTGCCATGCTTTCCCTGGCAGTGTGGTGATTAGCAGGAACAGGCTTCGTGTGCTCCACCAGGTGCTCTGGGTGAGCTCCTGATGAAGAGCAGCTGGGTCCCACTGGATGGGGTGTAACAGATTGACTTGACGCCACCTCTGGTGCTGATCAGATTAAATGGAACTCCAAACTTCTGTTTTTAAGAAATACAAATGTTTTTGTTGGGATTGTAAAAGATGTAGCACATAACCAAATTCTTTGCCCAAGGGACTTTGGATTCTTATGCAGGTTTGCACCTCGATAATATCCCACTTGGGCATGCAGTTGTTCTCATAACTTCAGCTGCATTTAGAGGTGCACCTTAGTATGTGGATGCTCCAAGCTCTGTGCCTTTCTCCACCAGCTGTGTTGGTTAATGCTTGGCAGAGCATGTAATCCTATTCCTTGTTTTCTTTCTTCAAAGCCTGAAGAGGACCAAAAGCTGATTTATTCTGGGAAGCTGCTGCTTGATCACCATTGTCTGGGAGAATTGCTGCCAAAGGTATAAAAAAGTATCTTTTATGATGTGCTGAAATATACCAGAGAAGGGATTTTTTTTTTAACAGATCTTCCCTTATATTTCAGCATGGGGAGCTGCATGCTCTTCATTTGGTATACAACTTCAAGACTCCTGCAAATATGCAAGGAACCAAATCAGAGGTAATGAAACTTGACTCTGAATCTTGGGCTTGTAACTGAAAACAAGGAATTGTTGGATGAGCATTTTCAAGTTCCCGTTTACTTTAGGTCCCTTTTCTCTATTACTGCAACAGCAGTATTAGTTTGTGATAATTTGTTTGGGAGTGTGAGAATGTACTTGGATTAAGCTGAGTAAAAAAATTGCTTCTGCTGTTCATCAGTAAAGATTCTCATGGTATCTGTGAAGAAAGAATGTAGTTGTGATGTGCTGCTCAGGGGAGAAATGCCCTCTGGCAGATTCAATTTTATTAAATAGATTATGATTTGCTGTGTCCCCGGCATTCTTGCACAAATTGAGCTTGTGGTCAGAAGAGAAGTGGAGGGAAGTGGTTGTGATGTGTGTGGGGAGGGAAGAAGGCTGAGAACTGCAGACACTTTAACTGCTCCCATTAATGACTCATCTCTGGCTTCTGCTCAGCCTTAGTACTTGAGCTCAGTAGGGACTGCTCTCAAGTACAAATGGCCAAACTCATTTTTTCTTTAAAGTGGCTGGGCAAAGGTTTCTGGAGTTGTGTTCCTGTTGCCCATTAAAGGCACTGTGAGCTAACCCTACCCATGCCTGCTGGTTGCTAGATGTCAGCCAGCTTTGGCTGGGTGTTAGACACATGTATCACCACAGGACAGCTCTTGAACTCTGTACAGCAGTTTGTGCAAATACAAATTTGCCATAGAAAAAAGCCAAAGTGTCTTCTGTATTTTGTTTTTATAACCAGGTGGACACAATGTGTGCACAAGAAGTAACAAATACAGTATGGATATTATGAAAGGGAAGAGTAATATAAAATCAGTTTTGCATCCCAGCAGTTTTTTTCCAGGAGGTTTAAAATACTGATAGAGGTCCTTGTGCTTTTTTGCCCATGGGCAGGGGCACACTGAGAGGTGCTGTGCAGGAATGGGTGTTAAAACAAGGGCATACTTTGTAGGGTGCAGCCTTTTTGCACAAAGTGTGTGTGGTGTCCTGATGAGTAAACCTCACTGGCTGCCCTGCTGTCTGTAGGTTAAAGCTGATCAGCCCAAGTTACCATCAGAAGCCAGGCAGGAATCAAATGTGTCTTCCTCAAATGGTGCAAGGTCGAGGAGCTCTTCAGGTGTCCAGTCATCAGCAGAAGGCAGTAATGGGTAAATACAATTTTGTGTACATTTTTAAGAGGGTGTGTTTGTGTTGGATGCCAACTCCTTATGCCACATATACTGCCATAAATCCATAGAACATGGGCCACATATGATGAGGCTTATATAAAGTTTTAGTGGACATGCAATAATTTGATTTGGAAGGGACCTTTAAAGGCCATCTAATCCAACCCTCTGCCATGAGGGACACCTTCCACTGGATCAGGTTGCTCTGTCCAACCTGGCTTGAGCACTTCCAAGGATGTGGCATCTAAAGGAAAATGCACTGCTCTGTTAATTAGGAAGAAAAGTCTTTCCATTGTTCATGTGGGTAAAGAGCTGTCAAGAAGGAAGAATTAATTTTGTATTTGGGTGCACAAAATGGCAGAAACTATTTACATTGTTCTGTAATAAATGGCTTTTGCTGTTAGTCCAGTGTTTGCTAATGAATGTGTTCAAATTTTGACCAAGGCTGCAAACAACTCAGCATCCCTTCCAGAGTGTGGCTCCTGGCTTCTCTGCTTACACAACCTACAGCCTGCTTCAGATGTCCTGGTTCCAGCAGATTTATGCAAGACAGTATTACATGCAATAGTAAGTGCTCTATTCAAGCTGCCAGTAGAAAGTAGAAACTGTAAGACAAGAAATCTAAGAAGCTCCTGGCAATTCTTCCTCTTTTGATGGTGCTTGGAGACTTTTTCATCATAACTTGTGCTGAATGTTGTGGGAGTGTACCCCTAACTGTGCTGCTCTGCTGCTGTTCAGGCCAGTGGTTCTGAGTCTTGCCCATTGCCTGTCTGAGTGTTCACTGGGAGGGCAGGTGTCTCTGGAGAAAATCTGATCCTGCTGAGGAGCCTTTGTTCTGTTTTTTGACTGCTGCATACAGCATTGACTGGACATCAGTGATAGGTCAAGTGAGACTTGCAGAAGGCTTTTAGACTACTTGCAGATTGCTCTAAGTTGGTTTTGTGAAATATTGACATTACTATTGATAAAGGGGAGGGTGCCTGGTTTGATTTGTTAAAGTCTATACAATTGTTATTGTAGAACTAAAACTTATTTATAATGCTTCTGGAGCCTCTAAACGTAATGCTTTCTACTTGCATGTGATCTGACTATTGCTAAAGATGGGCAGACTTTCACACACAGGGCCTGTGTGGAGTGAGAGGATTTGACCAAGCCTCATCCTGTACTTTGTTCTGTGCTTCCAGCTTGGCTTCTGCTGCTGCATCTGCTGACCCATCCCATGCACGGCATTCTCAGGAGATACCAGTGGCACCAGTGACACCTCCAGCTCCTCTCCCAGACCCATTTCCTGCCCAAAACCAGCCTGGAAACCAGAATGTTGCAGCTCAGGTTAATGCAGTGGCTGACCAGAACTTGAGGATGAATGCCCAAGGGGGGCCCCTCATGGAGGAGGATGAGGAGGGTGGCAATCGAGACTGGTTGGACTGGCTCTACTCAGCAACACTGTTATATGTTTTTGTCAACATGGTCTATTTCTACTCCAGTATCAGCAGACTCCTCCTCGTCATGGGTGGCACTGTTCTGATGTATCTGTAAGTGGATGGTGTTAATGTTTGCTGTTCAGATGGGCTTCACTGAAGTGCTGAGTTCTGTGCTCAGGAAGTTCAGCTTCCTGGTGGTTAAGCTTCATAGGACTCTTGGACTTGGAAAGGGCAAACCAGTCCTCTATATCCTGGTATAATTCAGTATTTAGAAAAATCGTAATTAAACCTATGTTTGGATTAAATCAAGAATGTGGCTGATCTCACTGGGGTTTTGCAGTTTCTGGTGTGGCTGTCTTTCTGTTTCAAAAAACTACTTGAAGCCAAGGGAGCCCCTGTTATAAAGCTCCAGTGACTCAGCAGCATGGAGCAGACAAACCTCTGTGTTCAGTGTGGGAAATTACAGTTTGTTGTTGGGGAATTAGTTGTTGAAGTCTGAGAAGAGAGACTCACTGGCTGTTCCAGTCATGCATCCATGCAGTTCTTCTATGTTGCCCCTCTGGAGAGCAGACCAGCTGAACTGAGGGGAGTGTCCTGAACTGCCTTTGAAACTCTGTGGGGGGGAATATAATTAGCATAAAAACACAGAGATGATGGACCCTCAGCTGCTATGCTTGGGATGTCTTATCTGAGAAAAATAATCTCTTCTCTTAAATTCTCTGATCCCCTGTGGAACAAGTGATGTAGGTGTCTGAACTGTAGGTCTAGAAGTTAAAAGTGGAGCAGCTTTTCCAACATCTATGTAGACTTGAAGATTTGAAGGTTCATTGTTCCACTGAAAGTCCTTAAATTTTACTGTTGATGGTTGCCAGCAACTCTGAGCAGTCAGATGTGCAACTGTTGTGCCACAGGATGAGTAATGTTGAAACAGCATGAATTAATTAATTAATTTGTTTCTTCCCCAGGCACCATGCGGGACGGTTCCCATTTAGGCGAAGACCAGGTCAGCCCTTCCCAGGCAATGTTCCTCCTCAAGCTGCTCTAAACCAGGATCAGAACAATAATTTTCAGGTATTGTCATACTATATTTTTAAACCATGAAACCCTGGGAAGTTTTTGCTTTTGGTTTAATAATTGTGTGGTAGAAAAAAATCTTTTCTTAAAATGTCTGTAAGGTGCTATGGAAGAATAATTACCACCTGAGTCCTCCACTGGTGTAGTAAATTCCTTAGTTAATGAAATATTTTGGTGATCTTTTAGCTGCTTCTGTCCTTTAGGAAGTTGTAGTGGGAAGTGGTCTGTTAGAGGCTGTAACTGAGGGCAGGGTTCAGGCTACACCTCGGTAGGATTTGTCTCTATAAGCAGTTTGAGTCTTTCATTTCAAGCTGACAGTTCTGATGTCAATGAAAGTTTATTAGCTGTAAATACATAATTTGCCTGATCTGTTGCCTGATGGCTGTCTTGGACAGTGTTTCTGGGCACCAGTGTGAGTTAACCAGTAGTGTCCATGTGCAGCTTGGGCTTTTGACTTTGCATTTGGGGCTACTTGAAAAATTTTATATTTGAGCAGTGACATTTTGGCAACAAAACCAAAGTTTGCCAGATTTTTCTAATGTGTCTCTGAAATTCTTCTTTACCAAATATCCTTTCTTTTGACAGGGGGAAAATGGAGGCAGAACAAATGAGTCTGAGGCACCTCCTGATGAGGGACAAGCTTTCCAAGAACTGCAGCAGGCCAGCCCTTCACTTGTGAGCACGGTGTGGGTTTTTTTCAAGACTTTCTTTGCCTCCCTCCTTCCAGAAGGGCCTGGACTGACCCGTAACTGATTTGTCACCAATCTGCCTGTCTGAAACTGCAGTGGACACCTAAGAGAAGCAGACACCAACTCCAGACCGGGTGTGGAAAGGGATGGCACTTCCTCTGGCTTTCTCTGAGCAAGCAAATAAAGCTGCAAGAAGCCTTACATCATTACAGCCCAGGGACTGAGATGCTTGTCCTCATTCCAAAGAACTCTGTTCCATAGCATTTATTAGGTACCTCTGTAGAGGCTTGGCATTGTGGACTTGTGCACTAAAGGCACGGGCTCTGAGCGGGTGTGCAAAAATGTTAGGGAAGCAAATTGCTTCTTCTGTGCAATGTGATTCCTGTTGGAATGTTTCAAATGCTGTTTTAATTACACTGAGTGTAGGATCTCAAACAAAAATTGCTAGATATGCATTAGCAGATTTTTAGGAAAGATCTATTGTTAAATTGCTTCAATATTTTAGATTTTCTTTGTAAATATTTCCCTATGAGAATGTATTCAATCAAAATGTGCAATCTCCTTGGTGGACAAAGTGGAGGACTGTAAGATGGTGATGTGGAGGAGCAATTACCTCAGTGGAGTTGCAGACTAAATTTCATGTTGATGTATTCAGATAGTTTAAATTCAAGATTTAATTCCTACTTCCCCTCTGCCCTGCTGCCAGATCATAGGGGAAGAGTGTGTTCAGGTATAAATATATTTAGCGAAAACTTATGCAAAATGTAAACTTCTTCACTGCTTTTGGATGCAAAGTTAAAGCAGTCTAATTCCTGTATTCAACTTTGCATTCTCACTCCAGTGCAACACCTCTTGTATCATTTGTGTTCCCTTTAATTTCTGATATGGTTAAGGGCTGTTATTGCAATAAAATTTGCAGGCATTTATATCCACGATTGTATATATCCTCTAAAGCACAGGGTCTGTTCTTGCCTATTTTTTATTGAAAAGTCATGATGAGGGAGTTGGGATAGGAGGGGAAAAGGTGCTTAACTCAGTTCCTTGCCCAGCTGTATTCTTCAGCAGGTAAGATGCCTTGAATAGTTTGGAGTTTGCTTGTTTATGGAAAGCTGGTAAGAGAGAGGCCATGGACATCTTGAAATGGGGAATTCTGTAGGTATTTGGGGAGCTGGGCTCCTTGAATCCTGCCTGAGACTCATCGTGGAGTTGCTGCACAGTCTTGGCTCAGGGTTTAACTTGGCTTGAAATGTGCTGTCTAGAACAGCTGCCACCCCTGGAACTTGTCACTCTTTCTCTGCTGCCTCCACTTGGCAGGACAATTTGAGGATGGTGGCAGGGCCAGCACACATCAGTTGGGACCACAAGTTGTACAGGTAATGCTTGATCTTGCCATGTCAGATCAGACCAATGCTGGACATGGTTTGTTGGTGTTACCTGTAGAATCCACTTAATCCTGGTGCTGGTTTTGATTTGAAAAAATTCTTTTCCAGTCTTGTTGTTCTGCTGTATCTTCAGTTTTCTGGAGACTTGGAGGATGGGTGGGACAGTGGTAAAATAATTTTCAAGTATTTAAAATTAAATTGCTTGAGGGGAGGTCAGTGTTGTTGCCCCAGATATATCCTGCATAAGCCTTTGAGGATGCTCCTGGAGGAGGTGCCCACTCTTTCTTGCCTGGATAATGGTCTGGTGCTGCTCTGGGAATTGCACTCCCCCAAAAAGAGGCATCCTCAAGCTTTTCCAGCCTCACAGTCTGTGTCCCTGTCCCTGTGGTAGGCACAGGGTGGGTGACAGCCATTCCCCCACCCTAGACACAGCAGCAGCTCTCACCTGAGCTGCTGCACTGGGTGTGCTCCACAGCAAGGGTGGTTTGTGGATTGTGGGTTTTTCTCCCTCAGGGTGTAGCAAACCATCACTCAGTGCCTAAATTAACTGAGCTGTGCCTGTGCTCAGTCTGAGCAGGACAGAAATAAACTGGTTTGATATGGTTGAGACAATGAGCACATAATGCTGGATTACTTGTGAAATCTCTAGTCTGAAAATTTATTTGAGACAGCAAAACATCTGTTGTCTTGCAGTTTTTGCTGTTCCCAGGAGCAGGCCAGATGGATTTAAACCTAGTTGAAAAACTAATGAAGTGTAGCTAATGCTGCTGCAGAGATGGAGTGGGAGTCCTGGACCTTAGAGGAGATTTCCTTAATGGTTCTGTGAAATGCATAACCTCTGCTATTGGGGAGGAGGGGGGCTGTGACTGCAGCAGAGGACACAAAATGTGGAAGTAAATCCTGTGTAATCCTGCAGAGGCAGCTGCCAGTGGTGTGCACCCAGGCAGGAGCACTGGGGTGTGAGCAGAGAAAATTGAGTCATGAAAGGAGCTGAGGCAGCTCAGCATGGAAAGATGTCAGGGTAAACAGTGAGGAATGAGAGGAGGGATGGCAAGGAAGGGGATGGGGCCTGGCTGCCAGCTGTGGGTGCCAGTGAGCATGGCCCTGAAAATGAGGGAATCCAGGTCAGACATAAGGCAAACAAACCTTGAATCTTCCAGAGCAAGGCTGTCCCCTCTGCTGGGACAGAAGCTGAGACCAGAAGGGGCCTTGAGGCTTATGGGTTTAGGAGGCTGGGTTTGCCTTGGCTCACACCTCAAGCTCTGATTCTGCTGCTGGTTTAGCTCCTCTGCATGTGAGCTGCAGCATCTGACCTGCTCAGCATGCACTGTGCAGGGCTCCAAGAGCAGAGCAGGCAGGTTGTGGCAGTGAAAGTCCTCTGAAGGTCCACAGGGTGGCAAAGTGAGCCACAGGACAAAGCCAGTTCCTCTGCAATGGGTCCCCTGATACACTCTGGCAGCTCTAGCTGAGAGCCCCTGTCCCTGCTGAGAAACAAGTCAGAGAAAAATGTACAATCTGTTTTTCTCAGACACCTTTGTTCTTGTTGTGGAAGCTCCTAACAGGCTGCTTGCTTGGGGAGCCACTCCAGTCCTGTTTGTCACTATGGACGTGGTCCTGTCCTCAGCTCTGGGAACATAAAGCTCATGAGAATGAGGCTGCTGCTGGGCAGATAACCTGGTGCTGGTGCTGTGTCTGTGTGTGTGGTTTCCCCCTTTCTCTGAAGAGCTGTTTCCTTTATGCACTGACTTGCCTGCTGTCCCTGTTGTCAGCAGCCAGGGCATCCCAAGAGCTGTGCAATGCCCAGCTGAATGTTACAGCCTCCCTCTGCTCTTTGTCCTGTGATCCACTTCTAGCTCTGGCTCTGGTGGCATTTGCAAAGCAGTGCACGCAAACTGAGTCTCCTGCCAACTGCATCTTCATCACCTCCCTCCAGCCCTTCTGCTGCACCAGAAGAGCTCTTGAAATGCCTGCTGGTGTTCAGTGTGCTGTGAATTTCAAGTGGAGCGATATCATGGGGGTGAGCCATGGTGTGGCAGCCCCTCACAAACCTGCAGAGAGTTCATGTTCAGCTGCCTGCCTGGGAGGGCTGGACAAATCCTGGCAAATGTTGGGCCCATGTCTTGTGTCTGTTCAGTGGCAGAAGAACCTCCCAGTTTCTCAGAGTAGCACTGAAAGTTGTATTTGCTGCTCTTTCAGCCTGGATTTGCCAGCGCAGGGTCAGTGCCAGAGAGATGCAGCTGGCTGCACTTCCAGCTCCAACCCAGCTGCCCTGGGCACCCTCAGCTGTAAAAAGCCTGGGCTGACCTAGGGCTACCTGTGTGTGCCAGCTTATTTTTCCTTTTTAGAGGTTGTTATGCATGATACAGAAGAGAAGGAATTGAGCTGGCTTCAGGAGAATTTGGAGTTGCAGTGGGGGAGCCCTCCCCTGGGGTCAGGACATCACCCATGGACACCCCTTGAGGTTGAGAGCCCTCACTTTCTCGTGTGATGGTGGATCCCAAGTTGCTCCTGCTCTCTAAAATTTTGAGAGTAACTCGGGTAATACCAATTTCATTTGGCATCACAAATCTGTATTCAAATGTTGCATAGCTTTAATTGATTTAACTAGTTTATAAAACAAATCTTGCTTGAATGTTATTTGTCTCAGTTTTATAAACATCCAGGACAGATGGGAGCAGTGGTCTTTGGGCTGGCTCTGCTGCCATGCCAGGGCTGAGCTGCAGCTGGATCCTGGCACTGCTGCTGAGCCCATCCTGCTGACGGGTGCAGCCAGTGTACCTGGAAGGCTCTCAGGAAGCATCTGCAGGGTTACACCAAATGTTTTGGTCAATGCAGCACAAAGATTAATGGCACTGTGTTGTACCTCTGCCCTGGACAACGCGGGGAAAAACAACCCCAGTTACGGGACAGTCCACAGCAAGGTGGTGAGTACATGTGTGCGTGCACGGCCTTCAGATAAAGCCTTACACAGCAAGTAGTTATCAAAACATCTTCCAGCATCCCCTTTGCAGCTTGGATGTTTAACTTTTCTTTGGGGTTTAAAGCCTGCCCTGCCTCCTGCTAGCCAAAATTAACTTTTCCTTAGGCTTTTAAATTTGACCTGACTTGTCCTAGCCTGACCTTGCACTGGGAGGAGGGTGGGCTCTGGTGTCCCTGCTGCCCTGGCCTCTGCCTGGTTACTCCAGGACAAGGATGCTCACAGCATCTCTGTGTTCCACATGCTTTTGCTATTGTAGGCAGAAAGGCTCCAGCCTTCCTGTTCCCACTGGAGGTCAATGCCCAGCAGTTCCCTGTTCACCTTTTCTCTGAGCTCTGCTTGCCTGCTGACAGCAAACTCTGCAGCCGTGCTGGGGCAGGGGGGCTGGCCCCTAAGGGGGCTGGGAATGTTCTGTATCTACCAGGACCAGCACAGTGGGGCTGGGGTCTTGGACTTTGTGCCTTTATCTACCCTGGTGACAAACTCCCCTGTGTCAAAGTGCCAGTTTTCCCTTTCCTCCATGCTGATGTGAATTGCTGCCCTGGGCAAAGGAGTGGTTGTGGCCTCCTGGGACCTGCAGGGTTCCCTTTATGCCAGGCATTGGCCACTGTGCCCACACCCCTTAAACGGAGAGGACAGAAAATAGAGCTGTTAGATGGTTAAATCCTCTTGAATTCCACTCCTTGTGTAACATGCCCAGGCTCTGTGCAGCTGCCCGGGGAGAGCTCTCCTGGCCAGGGCAGCGGGGATGCTGTGGCAGCTGAGCTGATGCCCTGTGAGAGCTCTGCTTCTCAAGCACCTGCTGCCTTTGTACCATGTGTTTCCAACACTTAGCTGCTCATTTATAAAGCACTTTGGGCTGGCAGCAGGCAGTCTGTCCACGGCCACCACGCTGCTCTTCTGGAGGAGCCTGGAGGAAGCTGCAGATGCTCGGCTTCCCTCGGGGTCAGTGACCGGCAGTGCCTCCCGCGGGGTACCCGAGGCCGTTCACTTTCTCAACTCAGGAAGAAAACAGCACGGCAGGGTGGGGGCTGCTGGACAGCAGGGACCCCGCAGGAAATGTGCTCCCCCTGCCCAGGGAGGATGAGGCATCTGCCCGGGAGAGGAGGGAGGCTGGCACCTCGCCTCGCTCAGGGCATTGAGGCTGCCCCTGCAGCGCTGCCAAGTTCTCACCTGTCCTTCTCCCTCAGCCTTTTCTGGCAAAGAGGTTCAGGGGAGCTGTCGTGAGCCTCCTTTCTGAAATCACCCCCTCTGTTTTGTTCTGGGGGTTGTTTTGGGGTTGGGAGGGGCCCCAGCAGAGGTGCAGGAGGACAGTGGCACACAGGGCAGGTGTGCCCAAGGAGTGGATGCCAGCCTGGGTCTCTGATGTTCCCCAAACAGCAGCTCAGAGTCTGGATGCATGGAAAGCTCTGCCTCAGAGGCATGGGGGCAAATCAGACTGCTCACCACCCCAGACAGGAGGCAAAAAGTATCCCAGCTCATGGAGCTTCCCAGGGCTGTGGGAGATGTGGGTTCACCCTGTGGTAGCAAGAAACTCCCCCATCCCAGGAGTGTGCCTCAGTTTCCCCCCAGTGTGTATAAAATCAGTGGAAGCAGGAGCAGTGAATGAAGTAGGCACCTTTCAAACAGGGCTTTACTGGGGAATTGCTGCAGGAATACAATATAAGGAATATTTCTGCATGAAGAAAAAATGATGAAGTGGCTTGACACAGCAGTGAGGCTGCTCCCTTGACTTTATCCTCCTCCACTCTCCATCCCCCTCCAGCTTTTTCACCCGCCCTGGTGTGTCCATGTCCTGGGTTAAAGCAGTCTTGGCAGGAGCAGCAAGCCCTGCAGCCCAGACTCCTGCTGAGGGAGGAAGGCAGAGTGCAACATGCCTGGTGTTAAGGAAACTATAGGAAGATTAGGAAATGTGTGATGAGTTTGATAAGTGGAGGAAGCAGGTCATGTCCTGCTTCAAGTGGGCTCTGCTGGGGGTATGAAAGCAGCCTCTGCCTCCGTCAAGAATCACTTGGTCTCTCAGCTCTCTCTGCTCTGGCTGAGGATGTGCTGGGCTGACAGGATGGTGCTGGGGACCTTCAGCATCCTGCTAGGGCTTGTCCACGCAGCAGCAGCCTGCGAGTTTGGGCCCTTTCCCTACCGAGGCACGGGGATCGTCTGCAGGATGACCAAGCCCGCGGCATTGCTGTGTAAGTGCCTGCTCCTGGGGCTGGCTTTGCCCCAGCTCTGCCAGGAATCTGTGAGAGATCAGCCCAGTGAGGGGGGTCCTTGCCTCTCTGCCTCTCCTGTAAACATCTGCCTGGAGCATGGGTTAAAGCATGAACAGGCAAAGGAGCTTGAAAACTGTTCTCATCCCCTCTCTTCTCAGCCACGAGATTTAGTGCTGTTCCTTTGGGGCTTGGTGTGATGAAAGAGCTTGAACAAATGTGTGCTTGATTTCTCTCCTCATTGCAATCTCATCTCTTGGGGTTGGTATGCAGAAGGGGGGAAACAGGTTCTCACCTGCCGTGGGCTTATTTGGAAGGATTTGGGAGCTTTGCAGGAGGGGGAAGAACTTAATTCTTCTGTGAGGGTGGGAGCATCTCTGTCCTGTCCTGTCCAAGAGTGGTACATGCAGAGAAAGATGTGTTCATGCTGGGCTGAACTAACAGAGGGTATTTCTGGAAGGGAAAATCCTGTACGAGCATGTGCTTGAGGCTGAGGCTGGAATAGGCTGTGAAGCATTAGGGAAATGGGCTCTTCTGAAACCTCTTCAGAATTTTTTCTTTGTAGACCCCAGAGCTGACTGCAATACAAGTAAGCAGAAACAAAGCAAAGCGCTGGGGTAAAGTCAGCAGCTTGTGTGGTGTAGGGATGAGCACAGCCTTGCCCTTTCCAAAATCTGCTCCTGAGGTGTGTGAAAGCTGGCCACGACTCCCTGGGGCAGCTCCCACTGGTGGCCATCGAGCCACACACACTGCTGTCCCTTGCTGCCATCCGCTGTCACAGTTAGGGATTTTAATTTTTTAAATTTACTCTGAAACTACTTCTAGCGCTTCCTGAGTCCAACGCAAATGCCTCGGATTAAAGCCTTCTGTAGTGCTCTAATCCAGAGGGCAGGTCTGGCTTTGCAGCCAGGACAGATTGCAGTTTGACATCTCTGCCCTTTTCTTCCACGACAGTGAACCGGGAAACAGCCCAGGTCATCCAGGCAGCCTTCAGAAACGCCCAGTTCCCAAACATCACCGGGGAGAGGTCCATGAGGCTCCTCGGCAGGGTGGCCTATGGGCTCAGCGAGTGAGTACCTGTGTGTCTGTGCCAGGGGATGGGGCACACAGGGGACCAGAAACTGCCCTTGGAGGCAGCTCTGATCCAGCGGTTCCTGGTGAAAGCAAAGCTCTGGACTGGGGCAGACACAGTTTTGGATATAAGCCTCACAGAGAGTTTGCATGTTAAGGTTTAGGCTGCTAATGTGTTATTTGAGAGTTATTTATTTTTTCAGTGGAGTGGGAAGGCAGCGTGCAGAGCTCATTTCTGACAATGGGGATGGGAGTAATGTCCCTGTGGGTTGGGGCACCTGTGGCCACCAATGACAGATGGTGCCCAAGGCACATTGAGAGGCAGAGGGTACTCATCCAGGGCTGCCAGAGCCACCCCTGTCAGCAGAATGTCACTTGGCTGTGCTTTGTGACAAAGCAGGCTGTGTTACTCACTTTTATTTGGGGACCACAAATCCAGTGGTGTACTCACAGAACAGACCTCCTGCCATGACCACAGCTGCACAGAGCACTGCAATAAAGCAGGGTTGCATTGTTCCACGTTTCCTGTTTAAATCATTCCAAAACCTTGTATCCAAATATTGCACAGTGCACCAAGGCTGAAGCACAAGCATCACTGTCACTGTCCTTGTACCTGGCCCTGGGATTTGCAAAAACTCCAGAGTCTGGCACTGGCAAGGGTCCCTCAGAGATCCCATTCCTCAGGAGCAAACCCAAAACAATCCCAGCAAACATCTCTGGGCTGGGACAAGCTCTGTGTCTGTCTTTTCCAGCATCCAGGTCAATGACTTGTCCATCGAGAGGAGTGAGGTGGAGCTCAAGGAGGACAGTGCCATCCACATCTCCATTAGAAACGTGACAGCCTTGTTCAAAGGGACCCTGACCTACGGCTACGCCGGGGCCTGGTTGTGAGTAGGGGCTGGAGCTGCCCAGCTCCCCTCCCAGCCCTGCTGCTGCCCCTGGGACTGTAGCAAAGCACAAGTGGGGCTGCTCTCCTCAGTATCTCTGGCCATGGCTGCATTGATTCTCAGCCCCCTCTTGCTTTCTGCCTCTCTGTCCTCACCGTGCATGACAAGACCAGATGGCCAAAGCACAGGAGTTGACTGAGTCTCTCTGCTGTGTTGCTCTGTAAACTCTGAGTGGATAAAAAAGGGAGGGTTAATGCTCCTAAGTGCCTACTGAGGCAGGAGTTTGTAATGATTTAAACCAGAGTGTCTGAGATGGGCTGGGGTGTGCTGGGGGTTGGCCCATTGCAGTGCAAGGACACATGTGAGAGATGTTATAAAATCCACATCTGTCAGGGAGAAGCTGCTCCTGGCTCAGGTTCCTAAATGTTCCCTCTTCTGCCATTACAGCTTGCAGCTTTTTCATTCAGTTGATTTTGAAATTGATTCTTCCATTGATCTCCAGCTAAATATCAATCTGAGTAAGTATGCTGCAATACCCAAACATTTTGCAATATGAATAAATTCCCTCCCCGGTCTGGTTTGTGGGTTGCATGTACTGTCCAGGCTCTCCTGGGTCATGTCAGGGGACAGCTGAGTCTCTGCTGGCAGGAGCTGGGGCAGCTGGCAGGTATCCAGATGCAGAAGGGTGCCTGGCAGACCAGCTCAGCTGGAGCTGTGAGCAGAAACCATCCAGGTGCAATGCAGCCCCACCTGCCCCACCTGGCAGGGTCTGGAATCTTTTGGAAGCATCCTCTGGGAGATGTGGGGAGCCCTGGCTGGCCCTCTGCAGTGATGTCCTGCTCCAGCTCCAGGCCTGCACTGTCTGCAAAGTGCACTCTGCCTTCTCCTCTCAGTAACAAACCAGCTATTTTTGGGTTTTTTTCTTTTTCCTTTCATCCCATGCAGTGTGCCAAAAGGACCAAGTGGCTCCTGATGCTTCAGATTGCTACCTGACTTTCCACAAACTCACACTTCACCTCCAAGGAGACAAGCAGTGAGTCTGACCCCTTTCAACACTGAGATTTATTGTCCCCAAATGCCACCCACCCAAATGTGCAGACCTCTCTGTGCTCCCTGTCTTGCACAGACCTGGCTGGCTGAAGCAGCTCTTCACAGATTTCATCTCCTTCACGCTGAAGCTTGTCCTCAAGAGGGAGGTAAGGTCAGCCTGTGGACTGAGGGGAGCTCTGTGTATGCCACACACTTTTCTTGCCCACAAGACAGTAGCAGTGACATGTTAGTGCTCATGAAAAATGAGACAAATAAATTGAATCCACAATAAAAAAGCAGCTTGAGCAAAGTAAGAGCTGTTGCTGACCCTGAGGCTATCTAGGGACTCTGACCAACAGCCCCCAGACCTCAATGAGGCTCAGCTCTGCTCTACAGTGCAAAATCCTACCCTTTCCCCTAATTTTTCCCCCTTCTTTTCCTCATGTAGGTGTGCAAGGAAATAAATGCTGTTGCTCAGACGCTGACAAGTTTTATAATTGATTTAGCAGGTATACATTCTTGGTTTTTTTGCTTTCTTTTTTTATGTGCAACTTTTAATGTTTGAGTGGTAGCCACATCCATCAAAAATGTCCTTCAAAAATGCGTATGGGATCCCAAGCCCTCAGACAGCAGCAAAATAAACCTTAGTAATGCTATGTTTGGATTTTTCTGCATCAGGTGGATCTTTTAGGATGATTACACAGATTCAAGGACATATCAATTAATAAAGAATTTCTCTTCAGTATGTACTGATCAGCTGTGCAGGACGCTGCAGGACCAACGTTAGCTAGAACAGGAGCATGTACTGCAGTATTAAGCATGAGGCTGTACACCATCTGGAGATTTTCCACTCCCAAATATCAGGGAAAAGGAGTGCAATGCAAAACTGAGCATAATTATCCCAATTTCCTAGGGAAGAAACAGAGTCAGGGAGCTGTAGCAGGATCAGTGCTAGCACCCAAAGGAGTGGGAAACCTTGTGCCACCTTTGTGTTCCTTCATAACATCCCTGTCACCACCTGCACCAAGCCCTAAAAGTGACTGCCACAAGCCCTGTTAAGGTCCTGTTTCTGGTGGGAAACAGGTGTTTTGTGTTTTTTCCTGCAGCCAATTTTGTCCGGGACAAGGACATCGCTGTCGACATCTCCCTCGCATCAGATCCTGTCATAAAAGCAACATACATAGAATCCCACCACAGGGTAAAGTACCCCAGGCAGCTCAGACACCAAAGGTTTTCTGGCCATGCTGTGCTCTGGAGGGCTTGGAGGGGCTGGTTCTGTGGGGCTGTGCCATGCTGGGGCACTGCAGCTGGGCTGATGCCAACCTGCTCCCTGCTGTGTCCTGCCAGGCCTTTGCCTTGCCATGGAAATGCAGGTGTTGGCTTTTCTCCCATCTCCCTGCTGCTTGTTGGGGCCAACCCCCTTGTTTTCCTTCCCAGGGCACTGTGCTGTACAAGAACAACTCCAGCATGCTCAGTGACTCTGTTTTCTCCCCATCCCTGCTGACCGAGTCCCGGATGCTCTACTTCTGGCTGGCCGAGCACAGCCTCAGCTCCCTGGCTGCTGCAGCCTTCCTGGATGGGCAGCTGGTGCTGAACCTCACGGGGGAGAAACTCCAGGTCAGTCCCAGAGGGGTGCCCTCCTTACCCCATACATCATATTTTGGGGAGAAAGTGAACAATTCTCTAAATCCTGTGTTTTGGTGAGAGCTGGTTTCTGCAGAAGGTGGAAATCTACAGTCAGTTCCCTTCATGTGGTCCTGGAATTGGTGCCCTCTTATCAGGAGGGCAGTTATTCCTTGGAGGGATAACAGCAGCTGACAGGAAACTTGTCTGCTGAATTGTAGAGGGATGTGATTTTCTGGGGGATCACTGGGATGGAAAAAAGGGTGGGAGCTGGGGGAGCTCAGCCATGACCTGCCCTGGGCACAGCCCCCACCTCAGTGCTCTGGCCTGTCCAGCCTGCACCAGGAACAACCACAACCTTTTGTCTATTCACAATCTGTTTCTGGTTTGTTTCTGAAGGAGCTGTTTGAGATGGAAGACACAGAAGTGCAGAGGAAGGCAGTGCAGATGGTAACTTTTTGTCCTTTTGGAAGCATTGCATGCCAAATGAAGACATTTCAAATAGATTCTGTCGCATTGTAACAACTTGGGTCCTTCCCTTTGCAAGCTGAGTCTTGGGTGGGCCAGACGGAGAAAAAGAAGGGCTGATGGGGAAGCAGTTGTGCTTTGCAAGGAGGATTTCTCCATCTTCCATGCTGGCACAGTTTCCCTAAAACCTGGCTGAGTTATTGGGCTTGTGTGAACAGGAGGAGGAATTGGGGACTGCAAAAGGAATGCAGCTGTGTGACAAGTTGGCATGAAATTGGTATGGAAAAAGCCTGACTCAACTTCTGCTCCTTACTCAATCAGATTTTCCAAGGCACCTCCTACAATGACTCTGTGGCCAAGGTGTGGAGTCTCAGCCAGCCCCAGATTTCCTTTCAGCCTGAAGGGACAATGGTGAGGTCCTCGGTGGCAGTGGAGGTCAGCATCCTCCTGGCAGGAGAAGAACCCCTGGTGGCCCTGTACATGGAGAAGGTCAGTTCTGGCACCTCCTGGCTGTGAAGACCTTGGGACAGGCTCTGTCCCAAGTCAGGACCATCCCTGGTGTGCAGGAAGCCCTTTGGCAAGGGTGGGTGGCTAACCCACGGCAGGTGGAGAAGGCAAATCAGTTTCTTTTGACACTCCCATGTGTTCCTTGGACCCCTGAGGCTGGAAATGGTGATGTTGGCTCAATGCCCCCTCAGCTAGGCCAGCCCACTATCAGTGTGCAAGGTGGTGAAAGCAGCAGAAAGCTCTGAGGAGTCCCCATTAACATTTCTCTGACACAGGGTAGTGCCACTGAGATGTTTTAGGAGAGAATGAAAGCACCAGGGGAATGTATTTATTCTGAACTCTCCTTGTACCCAAATTCTAGCTCAGGTCCACACTAAGAGTATAGGTGTGTCAGAAAAGGACATGGAGCTCTGAAGAATGTGAAACTCAAAATATAACCTTTTTCTCTATGTGAAGGGTCCTGATTACACTGTGTTTCACCCCAAAGAGTGAATCTAAGGAAGAACAAAAAAGAAATGCCAACAGGTTCCCTGTCCTGGTTAACATCACAGGAAAGCAGTGTGTTTGTCCAGTCTTGTAGCTCTGGGCTGAGACAGACACAGAACCAGCACAAACCCCTGCCTGAGGGTTGGGCACACTCAATTTTACAGGTGTAACCACAGCTGAGAATAATTCTCTCAGCAAGTATCCCATGTCAGCAGGGTGTTAGAGGAAATATGCATGGCTGTTTCTTATGCCCCAAATGCTATCTTGAAATACATTTCAAGGATTGCAGAAGCACTGGACTAGAGGTGATCCCCAGAATTGTGGCTCCTAGGATGAGATCCTGGACTGCTGAAACCCTGGTTGTGATCTGCAACTGCATCACAAAATGTTCCTCTTAAATGAATGTTCACGTGCAGACAACAGCAAGACAATGAGCCTAAGTGGCCAGAATTCAGAAATTGCTTTCTTTTTTAAATTTGGTTTGCACTGGATTGATTACCTGTGGCAGCCCTGAGGCTGTGCTCTCTACATCCAGTCAGATGTTGAGATGGATGTCACTGGGAAACAGCACCCTCCAAAGCCAGTTCCATCCTTGTGCAGGATTTACAAAATAGCAAAAGTCCAGTGGATGAGCCAGCCTGCAGTTCCAGAGACTGAGGCTGTGGGCATGAGGGGGGAGTTTATTGCATGCAAGTGGAGAAGGAAAGTGCTGGCCTTCTCTAGCAATGCCTGGAGGTAAAGCCAAAAGGATGTTGAACTCTGTCTCCTAGAAAGCAACCCAAAATATCCAAATGCAGCTCCTTGCTATAAGGCTATGCCTGAACGCTGCTGTTCTTGTCTCTGCAGGAAATCACAGCCACCATCCAAGCTACCTATGCAGACAAGAAACTCATTTTGCAGCCTGTGGACTCGAGGTTGGTACTGTGCTCTCTTGAGAGTTGCCTCTTTTTGCCCCTGTTTAAAAGCAGCACAAAAAGAGGATCTCTGCAGCACTTAGTGACTTTTCTTCCCCTTCTTTCCCCCCTTCCCTTCAGTGTAGTGATTAAAGTGTTTAAATGCACAGCTGATCCAAGTGGGGTAAGTCCTAAAAAAAAGTATTCTCTAAACCATTTGAGGCTAAACAATGTCTTTTAAAGCATTTTTGTATGAATTTTCTGGTTTTCAGGAGGACCCATCCATACAAAGCTTCCTGCAGAATATGATCTTGGTTGCTGGCATTCCAGAAGTAACTTCAAGTGAGTTTTCATTTGGGGAAGTGCCAGCCTGCCCCATAAATTGTCTGACATCAGATCTCCTAAACCTGAACACTGAAAAAATACACCAATACCACTGATAATTGGGAAGGGGGGAAAACCACATTTGTGGTTTGAAATTCTGTTGAAATATGTTTGAAATTTCTGCTGGATGCACTTGAGGAACCCCATGTAAAAGGCTGGGAGAAAGGAAAAGTGAGTTTTCTGTCAGGCTGAAGGTTGTGGGACATTGAGGCACAATTAGCTTTTGGCAACAGGCAGCAAGCCAGGATGGACATCCCTGTAACTGGGTGGGTTTGCTGATTCCACAGGCATTGGATCAGCTCTGACTTCACTGCTGAACAGCAAAAGGCTTGATCTCTTTGATATCATAAATCCTGAGATCATTACCAGAAAGGTAAGCAGAACTCAGAACTACCCAGCTCTCAAAGCCCTTTTGGGACTGTGGCAAGAACTAAAATAATATTTTCTGTTCTCTCCCCACTTTTTAGGGATATGTAATTGTACAGCTTGACTTTGGCTTCCCAAGTCATTTGCTTCTTAATTTTCTTGAGAAAGGTTTGTAGAGCTCATCCCTTCACAGAAGAGCACAGGAACTTGTGTACAACCAGAAAAATTGTGTCTGGACCAATTAAAAGATGAGCTGCTTTAAATCACTCTTGGTTGAATTTTATTTCCTTTTCCTGAGAAATGCTCTAGGCTCTGTGCAACTGTGCTTCCATGGAGCCTGTTTTCTGCAAAGATTTTGAAGTCTGCACCTCAATCCACGCTATTTTTTCAGGATCCTTAAAGGGCTTTTGTTCTTAGGAGTCAGGGCTGGGCTCTTAAAGTGCACAGCTTTGGTTAGCAGTCTCAGGAGGCAGCAGAAATGGGTTTTGCCACCTTTTGGCATCTCTGTTGTTACATTTTGGAAATACAGCACCTTTCATTCTCATCCTGGGTTTTACTTCTACCACGAGCCTCCTGATTTTGACAGAATCCAGCAAGTCAAATGATATTACCAAACTCCAAACAAGCTTAGCACCAGTAATGCTAAAAGACCTGGATATGGCTGAAAAGAGGATATGGGGTGTGAATTTGCAGTGCAGCACAATAACAGAGACCTTGTGCCCAGGGTAATTTCTTTAGAGACCCTGATGGTTCTGTGGAGAGCTCCAAACTGATAATGGCCATGTTGTTGAGACAGTGACAGCAAAGATGAAAAAAGCATTGGAAATGATAAGGAAATGAAAGAGATTATAAGAGAAAGTTTAAGTGTCTAGTCGAGCATCAAGTTCCTTTTCCTTCCTACTACAGTGCAATAATTTATCTCAAGTGGCTCAGTTATTTTCCTGTACCAGTTCATGCCTTTTTTTTTTTTTTTTTTTTGAGTCTTTTCACTTGGAGGAGATCTTGGGTGATAAATCCAACACATGTAAAGGTGATCACATTACCAAAGGTAGAGATGATGCTCTCTTCCACCACAGAGCAGTATAAAAGCATTAAACTTTTTCCCACAAAGAGGCTGGTAGCAGGATGGGCTCAATTTCCTGAGCTCCTTGGGCATGGTGGTTGCTCCCTCTGCATTACCATGGATATAAGCCAGGTCCCTCTGACCTGCTTCTGTCTCACCCACAGCACCAGAGGCCCTGCCTTGCTCTGGGTGCCTGCTGGGTTGTCATCTCTTCAGTGGTCCTGGTGCTCAGGCTGGTGGGGAGGAGTCTGGAGGGGCCTCATGGGCTCCATGGCAGCCAAGGAAGGTGTGAGCCAGCTGTGTCCCTGAGACAGCAGTGTATCCTGTGACCCAACTGTCACAGGTCTGTCACACAGACCCAACCCTGAGAGAGCAGGAGCTGAGGGACACAAAGGGAGTGATGCTGTGCTGTGACTGACTGTGCCCTGGAAGAAACCCTGGGGTTTTCTACCTCCCTTCTCACCCTGCTCCCATCAGTGCCTCTGCCAGCTGTTTCAGTACCAGCCAAGGGCTTGTCCATGTTCCCTCCTGCTCTAAGGCAGGAGGTGCTCAGTGTGACATTTTCACTCCCTGCACAGCAATGTCTGCTGAGGACTCTCTCACTCTGACCCGGCTTCCATCAAGCCACAGCCCGTAAATGACATCCCACAGGAGAGGTGAGCAATAATAAAAAGGAAAAGGCAGGAGAAAAGCCCCCTTTTTCTGCCGTGGAGGTGCCAGGTCCCACTGGGGCTGCTCAGTGAGGACATGCCTGGGCTGCCCTTCCAGGGGGACAGAGGAGGGCAGGGGAGCTGGGGAAGGGTCTGGAGCAGAAGTTTGATGAGGAGCAGCTGATGGAATTGGGAGGATTCAGCTGGAGAAAAAGAGGCTCGGGGATAACCTTGGCACTCTACAAGTCCCTGAAAGGAGGGTGGGGCCAGCTGGGGCTCTGTCTGTCTCTTCTCCCAGGTAGCAAGTGACAGAACAAGAGCAAACTGCCTCAAGTTACAGCAGGCGAGATTTAGGTTGGCTGTCAGGGAAAATGCCTTCACCAGAAGGGGGAACAGACTGCCCAGGGTAGAGGTGAAATCCTCATCCCCGGCGCTGTGCAAAAGGTGCGCGGGTGCGGCACCTGGGTACCCGGCTCAGCGGGGAACACAGCAGCGCTCAGATATTGAACTCGCTGATGTGAGAGGTCTTTTCTTTTAGAGATCCAAACGAAATGATTCCAAGAGGGAGGAGTAAAGCCTCCGCTGCCTCCCAGGGAATGCCTCTCCTCCATCCGGGGGCCGCTCCCCTCCCCAGCCCGGCTCCCCAGCCCCACGTGCTTTCCCGGCAGAGCCGCTCCGCTGCCGCCGCCGCCGCTTTCGCTTTCGAGCGCCGCCGCTGTCCCGGGCACGGCCGCTGTCCCGGGCTGTCCCGGGCTCCTGCCGCTGTCCCGGGCTGTCCCGGGCTGTCCCGGGCTGCTGCCGCTGTCCCGGGCTTCCCGCGGGGACGCAGCGGGGCCAGGTGAGCGCTCCGGGGGAGCGGGGACATCGCGCTGGGCATCCCGGGGAGGGACGGGGCGAGGAGGCGTCGTGCTGGGAACCCCACGAGGGCTGGGGCTGGAGGTCTGGCTCTGCTCCCCTGCCCTGAGATGTTCATGTCTTGTGCGAAAAGCTGGGATAGAGAGCGGGATGTGAACGCTGGCAAAAACTTCCAAGGTCTTGGAGTCCGAACTTCAGCCGAGCTGGTGGCATGTGATTCCAGGAACAAGGTGGGCCAGGAGGTGACAAAGTGCGGCAGAGCCTGGCAGGTGTCCCCGAGGCCGCCTCCATCCAGCCCCGGTTCTGCAGAGCTTCCCCCACTGGCTGCGCCATGCTCAGGGCAGTGTTGCTGTCCGGAGACATGGGTGTTGCTGGATCTGGGTGTTTCTTTTCTCTGGTAAGTGAATTATGGCACAGCACAGTGTGCCATCTTGCCTTCTCTGGGACTCGGCTGCAGGCTCCGTCTGGTTTTCCAATGCAGCTTCCCGGCCTTAAGAGAAATATTAATGTAACGTTTCATTGTTGCAGCCCATCCGATTAGATCTGAAGATCTCTGCACACACAGCTCTATCTAGACATGGGATCTTTTATTTAATCATTCTCATCTGCTACATTGTCACTTAAACCTTGTCTTTATTCCAAAGGAAAAGCAGCTTGTTTTTTCCTCTTATGTATAATGGAAGAGGTAATTAAATATTTCTCCATGTACCAGAATAATAGGATTTATGCATGTGAATAGAAATATTCCCATTGGAAGTGCCTTCAGCAAAACCAAGTCAGAATTTACCCCACTAACTGTTAACTCCAGCAACTATTGTTGCTTGCCCTGGGTGCCATTTCTTTGGACTACTCCTCAAATGCTTTACCTAAATTATCACCTAGCTATAGATTTTGAGATTTTTGCTAATTTCTCTGTTTTTACTGCAGATACATTTCAGTTGGGGAATTCCCAGATGGTTTTACTTTCATTTTTGCTCATTCTTTTGTTCGTTAGGTCCCTAAAGGCAGGAAGGGCTTTGTGCCTGGGGACAGTGGTGAGTTAGCACATGGGGAAATCAAGGCAGTGGATATTGTCCTCCAGCTTTGTTGTTTGGTGACCCCCACACTGGTTTTGGTGCTGGTACTCTGTTTCTGGGCTTCTGATAAGTGCTCTGTGCCCTCAGAGCAGGCAAGAAGTTGGTAGATTTGCAACAGGGAGTTTCACATTTCAGTTTAATTTTTTTTGTGGCTGGGAGCAGTGCAAATGCCAAGTTGAGGAGGCCAAGTTCTGCAAAGTTTGTTAAAGATGGTTTTGCATTTGAAGGGTAAGGATCGAGGCTCAAAAGTTTCCTGGCTTTTCTTGGGAAGTTTTTGTGCTTCATTTTGGGATCAGAGGTATTTTATTGAAGGTAACATTCTTGAGCAGAGCAGTAGTACAGGAGCTGTGCAGTGTGGCTGAGCTTTCATTCAACATTTCACTGTTGCTTTCATCTTGAATATGAGTCTTTCATTGACATGTGTGAGTCTGCTCTTTGCCTGAATGGCTTTCAGTCTTCATTGGCATTCAGTGCTGATTTTTTTCATTTATGTATGCATTTAGTATGGCTTTATTAAGTCTGTTGTTGTCTGTTGATTGGATGGTGACTGCTTTCCTCTTCCCTTTCCCTGTGGGAGAGGTGGCTGGACACCAACTACTGCCAGGTGCAGAGCAGGCTGAAATTTCCCTTCACCTTTCTGCTGAGAGGTGAAGAGCTGGCACTGGCAGCTTTTTCACCCCCCTTCACTTGACACTCTTTTGTGAGAGCTGTGCAGTCTCAGAGGATCAGCTTTTCACAGTTTTTCTGGTGCAATTGACTGCCTGACTTGAGCAAGATGCTGCTGCTTCTGCATCAGCTTCCACAGAGGGGCTGACAGCAGCAGGGTGGCATAGCCCAGTCAAATCAGGCAGTGACACCAGGAAAGCTGTGATTCCCACAAAGTATTCCTCTAGAGCTGTTTTCACTTGCATCCTAGGGCACAAGGCTCAGTCCTGCATTTTCATGAGACCAGGAGTGAATCCTCAAATGTCAAAACTTTGTGGTCGCTGCTGGTTTGAGTGAGAAGAGACAAAAATCATCAGAGCTGAGCCTTGGATCAAAGGCAGAGCTCCTAGATTTGTGACCCACGTAATTTCCATGGCCTGGCATGTCTACACCAAGCTCTGTTGTTGTTTTTCCCAGGCATCTGTACCAAGTGAGGCATGTCCCATGTGTTGGGGTGTGTCTGTGTTCTGAGACTGCCTCCAGCAGATCAATTCTCTGTCAGAATATGGAGGAGAAGCCACCTTTGCACTTGACACCTTTATGGAGACTGATTACACAACCATGCAGGTAGGAGATCATGTGTGTGGCTTTGTGGGAAGGAAGAGGGAATGGAGGTGGCGTTGTCACCAAAGCAGAAATGGGTAGTTCATCCCCACAAAATGAGCAGCAAGAGCAGTTGCTTGAGCTCTTTGTGCAGGGGGGTCTTGCACAAACTTGTGAACTGAGGTACAGCTGAACAAGTAAAGCAAAAGCTGCACACACAAGGAAAGAAAATAAGGAATTCAGTCCCAGCTTCTCATGGGCAAGCAGGTGTTCTGCCATCTCCAGGAAAGCAGGGTTCTATCACATGTAATGGTGATCTGGGAGACAAACATCATCACTCTAACTCCCTCCCTTCCTCCTTCTTACCCCAGCTTTATGTTCTGAGCATGATGCCATATGGCCAGGTGAAGTCAGCTGTCCTGGCTGTGTTCCCTCCCAGCTCCTTGTGCATCCCCAACCTATTTGTTGGTAGGATTTATGAGAAGCAGAAAACCTTGCCACTGTGTGACCACTCTTGAGCAATAACAAAAACATCCCTGACCTCCCCGAGGTCCTGGTGCTTGTGAGAGATGCCTGGGATGTTATATTTGGCAGATGGCCACTGCAGCAATATAGATGCCAACAGCTTCTCCCTGGCTGGTGCCAGAGTCTCCCATGGATTGCCCCTGTCCTTCACAGTCCTGCTGTCAGGCACTGTGATGGCAGACAAGGGCTGCCATCCTTGCACCCTCATGATTGGGCTCAGATCTCTACTCTAAACTCAGAAGTAAAGGTAAGAAATTCTAGGTTAGGCCAAGGGGTAGAAAAGCAGATCAAGCCACGCAGGGCTGTGTGGGTGAACATCTCTTGCTCCTGTGCCCACTGCTGCCCTTTGTGTGATCCCTCCAGCCCCCATTTCAGCACGATGACCTGGACCTGGCAGCAGCTGTAGCCAGGGCCCGTCCCCAGCTGGTGGAGTTCCTCACCCAGTGCCCCGAGTGGCTGCTCTGCACTGCCCGGCGCTTGGTGCCCGAGGCAGCCCTCAGCAGCCTGGCCACCACCACCAGCCCCAGGGAAAAAACCTCAGTGCTCCTCGACCTGCTGGAGCAGGCTGGTCCTGCTGCCTGGAAGCACTTTGCACAGTCTGTCTGCATGGAGTATGACCTGCCCCTGGATCTGGAGGTGCTGCTCATGAGCTCTGCAGGAGAAGGTAAGAGAGGTCAGGCCAGTTTCCCCTGACCAAACACAGCCAATGCCTTGGCCACCTATCACCATCACCCACTCTAGGCAGTGGGACCACCAGTGCCCTCAGTTGCATGGCCTTGTTTTTCTTGGAAGCACAACTTCTGGCTTAGAAATGTAATTTCAGGTAAAACCCCCCTGACATTAACAGATAAAAGCAATAAAAATTGTGCACCCCCACCTCCAAAAAAGCAGAGATGCAATTTTTGGATGGATTTATTTGAAGGACGAAATACTCCAATCTCTTTTTTACATTTTTCCTGATCCAGAAAGGCAAGGAACACAGAACTCACAGAATTACCACACAAAATCACTTCTCCATATTCCTGGTTAGTAGAGGCAGTGGCTTTAGAGAAAAGCAGGTGATCCCTGGGGACCACGATCCATTAGTGTGTGTCATCTTGCAGACTGCACAGAGTGTGCACACCCTCTGCCTTGTGAGGGCCTGTGGGGCCAGATAAGCTGTGCCTTTCCTTTAGTGGGTTGCTTTATCTAGTGATTAATTCTTCTGCAGGAAGTCTTACAGAATGTGTCCTTCCCAATGGTACTTTCACATTCTGCTTGTGGTAATTCTCGTTGGTTGCATCACTTGGGTGGATGCAACCTTTGTAACCAAGTGCAGCAGCAGCAGCAGCAGCAGCAGCAGTTATTTTGGCTGAGATGGAACGGGGCAAAGACCAGACAACCATCAGGGAATGTGGATTGGTGTAGGATTTCTCTCAGGACTGAAGCTGAAATAGTTTTCAGCCTTTTGGTACTGTGACATATCATAAAAGCTGTCTCTTAAGGAGCTGGCTTATACTGGTTTTAACTTTTGTAATAACAGCTGAGCATCACTAATCCTTCTGAGGGTGAACTGCATCTGGTAATGCTGAGGGGGTTTTGTGGCAGCTTTAAGCTATGCAGTGAGTCAGAAAAGGCCCTTGACTGGGCTGCCAACTCAGCCAGTGGTTTATTAACAGAAAACCCTTCTTTGCAGGGAAAGTAGGGCTTCCCTTCTGGGCCACAGTGTGGTTTTAGGTCAGCCAGAGCCACCCATACTCTGGGTTTGTTTGTATCAGAGAGTAAAGTTGGTTTTCTGCCTTGAAAGTGAAACTAACTGTACTGTAGAGTAATCTGGAAGGAGAAGATCAGATGGAGACTCTTGAACCTGGATGTTGGCATCCCTTATACCGAGCCTTGGTTTGTGCCACTGTCTGTGTTGCAAAATGCTTGTCCTTTGTCTCTGGCCAGCTGCACTCCAAATTTCAAGAGCAGAATCCTCATATTAACCATAATTACTTTCCCATTCAACTCCTTTAGGTAACTTCAGCCAGACAGAAGAATCAGGCACAGACACGAGAGCCCAGTCATCTGTGCCAAGAGGTAAGGCTGGCACAGACCCTGGGCACTGTGCTCTTGGAGTTTTTCTTCTCTGCTCATGGCCTGGGCAGGGCTCCAAATGTCCCAGGTATTGACCCTCAGCACTGGCAAGGTGTGGAGAAGCCACTGCAACTCGACATTTCATTGTTCTGTTCTTGGTGCTTTGCACGAGAATCTCCCCTGATTTTGTTTTCTCTCCCTGAATTTCAGAAAAGCTTTGCTGGCCCCCTGCTAAGGAACTCACACCTTTTAGTTTCTCTGCAGGAATCTCCCACCCACTCGACAAAACCCATGCTTTTTGCACTTATACTGTGGTCAGCTCGTTGGGAGGTGGAAGAAGTTGGTTTGGCTTTTAAAGGAAGAGCAGAAAAACTATTCAGGTGTTGATCAAGCAGAAACCACTCCAGAGTTATCAGAATAGGAGCTCAAGTGAGCAGATAGTGGTGTTTTCTTCAGGGGTGCATTTGGAACCGAGACTTTCCCAGCTGGTGCAGGTCACGAAGAGACACTTTTGCCTCTGCTTTATGCTCAGAGACTTCTGAGTCACAGCACTGCAGATGTCACATGACTGTCCTGTGTGTCATGTGCAGGTTTAAGATGTTGAAAAAGAGAAGAAAAAAGTGACCTTTGTTCTGCATTCAGACTGCTGCCAGCTGCTGTGTGTCCTAGTGAGTCCATCTCGCCAGTTGCTGGTGGAATGGAAATTTGAAAATAGTGCTGAAAGTTACAAAGACCAATTAAGAAAGACACGTGCCTCTCTTAGCTCTGTCCATTCTTTCCATCTGGCAGTCCACCATGAGAAAACGGGAACTGAACCACCACAAACAGCCCTGGGAATCTGTGGGCCCTGTATTCCCCAGTCACAGATATTCCCTGCCATGTTCCCCAGGACATCAAAGCAGTTCCTCTGTTCTAAGCAAGGCAGGTGCCTCATCCAGCCTGCAAAAAGACTCACCAGTGAGGTGCTTGTGGCCCAGCTCAGAAGAAGCAATTCTGTAATCTCAGCCTGAGTTTACAATAGTTTTGTCTGTCCAGTTTTTTCTCTTCAGCTCCCCAGATGCTTTGCTGGAGAGTCTTGCCCAGCTTTAACATGCTGCCATTCAAAATCTTCTTTTGATGTGGTTCTGACCCTTCCATTTCCAGGCTCTGCTCGCCCTCGCCGTTGCAGCAGCTCTGGGAGTGACAAAGATGCCAAACAGCGACGACTGGGTATGTGGATGTTCCAGAAGCTGTGCTGGGCTTCTCTCTGAGGAAAGGACCTATTTAACATCCCTGCAGAAACAGCCAGGAAATCAGCTTCCAGTGTTAAGAGGCCAGCATGGGTGACAAGGGAGCTGGTGAACAGGGAATAATATGCATAATGCACAGATACCTAATTCTCTTATAATATCTTAGAGATAGTAAGACTTAGTTTCCATATAAAGCTGTCTCACCCTTTTCCTGAATGTTCTTCTTTGGCCCCTGTGAAAAATTAGGAAGAGTTGTGTGTTATTTTCGGGAGCTCAAAGTTTGTCATTTCTACCCAGCAATCTCTGATCAGGGTCATTGTTTTTCTGTCTATAAGTGGTAGTATTTTGGATATGTCATGTCTCACAACTAACTTTTTCACCCTCATACCCCCTCTGTTGTGTTCTTCTTAGATGCATGTGTGAAGTACAGGCATCTCCTCATCAATTCCATCCGCCAGAGATACGGGAGCAGGAGAGCAGCAGAAGCACAGGAGCAAACACAGCCACTGCCTTTCAACCAAACCTTTGTCAACGTTGTCATTCATCAGAGCAAAGCCCCTCGCTTAAAAGAGAGAACAGAGAAACCCCCAGAGGGCCTGGCAGGTGCTCCTGAGGCAGAAGAATGTGCAGATACAGCTGTGAAAGTGTCAGATCTGCTGTGCAGCGAGGCCCCGGCGCACACGACCAAAGTGATCTTTTTGTTTGGGAAACCAGGTATAGGCAAGACCAGGCTAATGCACAGGATTTGTCAGAAGTGGGCAGAAGGTGTCCTACCTCAGTTTCTCTTCACTTTCCTGTTTGAGTTTCGGCAGCTGAATTTGTTAAAGAGGAAATTGACCCTGAAGGAGCTTTTGTTTGACATGTTCCTTCAGCCAGAGGACAGCCCTGACGCCGTGTTCCAGGGCCTCCTGGAGAATGCCCAGCAGACACTGATCATCTTTGATGGGCTGGATGAGTTTGCAGATAACATGGACGTGCCATCCTCCTCTAGGAGAGGCCCAGCTCTTACCTGCCCTCTGTCCATATCCCAGCTCTTTGCAGACCTCTGTCATGGGAACCTCCTGCCTGGTTGCACAGTGTTGGTCACCAGCCGCCCTAAGAGGCTGCCTGACTTCTTATTATACACAGTAAGTGTGTTGGCAGAAATTGGGGGATTTGACCATAAAAAGGTTGAGGAATATGTTAGCCACTATTTTTGTCAGCATTCATTCAGAGAACGAGCTATTGCTCACGTGAAGAACAACACCAAACTCCTCAGCATGTGCCTCATCCCTGCTCTGTGTAACATTGTGTGCATCTGCTTGGAGTATCTGTTCCTCAAACACCAGATGAGCGTGGAGCTTCCTCAGACTATGACACAGTTTTATATCAAAATGTTTCTCATCTTCCTGAACAAGCAGCAAGGAGACTGTGCAGGTGATGAGGAGACTCAGGTGAACTGTAACAGAAAGGCCATTTTGGGTCTGTTTGACCTTGCACTGAGAGGCCTGGAAGAGAAGAAACTTGTATTTTATGTCCATGATATTCCTGAGGACGTGAAGGAATTTGCTTCCTTGCATGGATTGCTGACTGTCTTTGAGGTGAAGACGAGTGGCACTTGCCCAGAGGCTGGCTATGCCTTTGTGCACTTGAGCTTGCAGGAGTTTTTTGCAGCACTGTGCCTCATGGTGAGTAGGAGGGTGGACAAGAACTACCTGAAGAAGAAGTTCTTCTTGAAGTCAAAGTGGACTTTAAAGAATGAGACAAAGACTGAGTTTATGGAGAGTTTTCACATATTTCTCTCGGGCTTGTCGTCAAGGGAGTGCAGGACATTCCTCATGCTGCTGGCAGAGCAAGATGAAGCTTGGGTGCAGGAAAAGCAGGATGTGATCCTGCAGTCTCTCAAGAAACAGGCAGCCACTCATCTGTCAGGGCCTAAAGTCCTTGAGCTCTGCCACTGCACCTTCGAGACACAAAACCTTGAGGTAGCCCAGCACATTGGGAGCCTGCTGAATTTCAAGTATGAGTTTAAAAACTTCAGACTGACAACGCTGGACATGTCGGCTTTGGTTTTTGTCATAAACTCGGGCCAGGATTTGATTTGCTTGGATTTTGCAGGATGTCTGGTGGACACTGAATGTTTGGAGGTCCTGGCTGGCTGTGAAAATGTGGAACACTTGAGGTAAACACAGTGAGTGCTGTGAGCTGCTGGGTGGGGAGAAGGGATTGGAAGGTCAAACCTCAAGTTTGTTCTAGAACAGAAAGAGAGATGATGTGAGAAAACTTGATCTGAACAGCATAACTTCAGTACCACAGAAGTGTATGAAATCATGAATTTATGAGTGATTGAAGGATAATAAGGTGATAAATCCATTGTGGCTATATTTGTGTTTGTTTGTCCATTTTGATTAAGGTGAACAACAGGGTAGTTAATGCAGTAGATAAGAGGGAAGATGATAGCCATTTCTTTTCAACATGAAGGAAGGGTGAATCCTGCAAGCAAATGAGAATATCAGCTTTTGGTGTGTTTGTCTTTTTCCCCTTTTCTTCACATTTTAGCTTTCGTAGCAGGAGATGTGGTGATGACTTTGCTGCTGCTCTTTCAAAGGGCTTACAAGGAATGGGGAGCCTGAAGAAATTAGAGTAAGTCTTTGCTTGTAGCACCTCTTCTCCCTTCCTGTCTGTCCTCTACTCAGTGACTTTGGCTCACCCCAGGCTGATCTGTTCTGTGCAGGGTGTGAGGGTAACAGTGCCACACAGAGCAGCACAGACACGTGTGGCCCTTGCTTTATGCTGGCACCAAGAGCAGTGTTGTGTTGCCCTGCTGGAAAAGGAGTATGCAGCTGGTTCAGGTGGCAGAGCCAGGCTGCTGCCTCTGTGTCTGGTGCAGGCAAGGGTCTGAGACAGGCTTGCCACGTGCTGCAGAGGATTCTAATCCTCCCTTTTCTTGGTTTGAGTGATCCTTTCCCTTTCCAGGCTGACAGGTGGGAGCATCACAGCTGAGGGGATGACTGACTTGGTCCAGGCTGCATCCCAGTGCCTCCAGCTTGAGGAAATAAAGTGAGTGTGCTGTGTCAATGACCAGCAAATCAACCATTCCTTCCTTGGGATACTAATGGGGATGAATCCTGTGCAGCTTGCAGGGCAATCGGATACGGGATCCAGAAGTGAAGAGGGTGATGGACCTGTTTTCCAAAATGGAAAAGCTGAAGAAAGTAGAGTGAGTAAAAATGGCTTAAACCTTGGCTACTGTGAAGCCAGGCATTGCACAGAGATGTGGGGCACCAAGCTGAGGCACAGATGTTTAAGTGTCAGCAGGGCTGTGCTGGACTCAGTCTGAGGTAGGCTCACAGTTCTTTTCTAATTCTTTTAAAATCATCCCAAGGGAGTCCTGGCACCACTGACCCCTCTCCAGGAATTACAGGGCATGTGCTCAGCTCAATGCTTAGCTTGGCTCCTCTTCTCTTCCCCTTGGTGAGGTTCAGGTTGAGGTATCTCACTGTGATTTAGGGAGGATGGCTCCATCAGAGTCTTCCCAGCCTTTCCACAGCCCTTTTCTCCTGTGCTGCTCCTTCTAAAGCTCCTGTGGCCGTCCAGAGCTGGCTGAGAGGGACAGACTGTCAGCAAAATTCCCAGCATGGATCTGCAGCTTTTTAGGTGGAGAGAACCAGCCTGGCTGAAGGGATTTAAAGCCTCTGAAGAGCTGCCAGGGGCAGTTGAAGCAGCAGCAGAGCTGCTGTGAGTGCTGGACTCTGACTGTAGTTGGTGTGAGAGGACAGGGATAGCCACAAAGCCATGGAGTCAGAGCACTACCCGCCCACCCCAGCTGAAAGGGACAGACTCTGCCTTTAAAGGTCTTCCACACACCCTCAAGTGCAAGCAGCTGAACCCAAAATACCTGCAGTCACTGGTGGATCCCTCCCAGGAATTAATCACTTGGCTTTTCAGTGTGGTCAGAAGTGTATAAAAGCATGGCAGAAGGAGGGAGGAAAGGAGCAATGTACTTGCTGCTCTTGCTTTCCTGGGCACGCTGGAAAAAAGCTTGTAGGGAATGCCAGCCTGCCCCAGGGAGCAGAAAAGGCAGGAAAACAGTGTCATTTATAATCCCCATTCCCTCACCCATCTCCAGTACACACACAGTGCTGTTCCCAGGGATGGCTCTTTCCAGGCTCCCAGGAGTGGTGCCCCGTGGCCCTGAGAACAAACTGAGGATTTGTAGCAGCAAGATCTTGTGTTTCACATCTAATGAGGTCCAACAAGTAATGAAACAGAACAAATGTGCAATTAAAGAAGAAACCCTCAGAGGCTGGAGGATTGTGTTCAGGCCTCCCTGCTTTAATAAGCCATAATTAAATTGGATTTGCTGTAGTGGGAGCTGAACTGCACTGTGGATCAGACTCATGAAGGTGTGAACTACCTCCACTACCTAACCCCAAACTGGCTAGTGATCATTCTGCTGCACATGGAAGAGTTGTCTCTGATTCTAAATTCATGGGAGCTACAGCTTGCAGAGAAAGAACTGATAACAATCTGATAATGCTTTTGTTGAGTCCTAGATGGAAATTCCAGCAGTTTTTGAGAAATGTCCTTATTAAAAGATGGTGTGCTTCAGGATGTTTGGGGAAAGGAGCAGAGGGCATTTGTATAACCAAAGAACATGCTGTGGGGTCCAGCAGCTGAGCTTCTGTTTTCCCTCATGTTCACAGCCTGAGCAACAACCATCTTTCCTTGAATGCTGTTCTCAGTTTGGCAAAGGAAGGCATCGTGTGTCGAAATGTTACTGAACTCTGTGCCAGGTATCAATACAAGGGAGCTCTCACAAAAGCAAGTAGGTTGTCTCTTTAGATGCTGACTTTGAATGGACATTTTTTCAGCTTAACTGTTGGCTAATTGAACTGAACAAAAAGCAATTTAACTCCTTTTTTCTTTTCTATTGGAAACAAAATGTGAATTCATCATACCATGTACTTCCTCTTTGTATTTTAATAGGACTTTTTATCCTTGGTCTATAAAGCCATTGGCAGGGTGTGAAATTCTTGTTGTATAACGGAATTTAAACTCTTAAAATTTAAACTAAGCTCTGCAATATATCAGAAAGGAAATTCTTTACTAACTAGCATACATTTGCTATCAGTCAGCTAAGTTTAGTGAAAATGTGTGAATTTAGCTCTAGCTCTGCACTCCTTTAAACTACAGGGTTTGGGGTTTTCGTGTGTTTGGGATGACAAAGGGGTAGATTTTTTAAATCATTCTGGCTCTTGTGGTTGTCTTATGTTCTAAGTTTAGCAGGCCAAAGTAATCTCTGGTGTAACTCAAATTGCATATGGCTTTTTCTCATTTTTCTTGCTGGAAGGGAGTTCCTACTGAATCTCTTTCCAACAAAGTTCTGGTCTTGCAAAAAAAAAAAAGAAAAAAAATCCTGAAAAAAGTCCTGGCCCAATCTTTTTCAGTGTGTGACTGTCTCATGTGCACTGCAGCCCCAGCTCAGAGGTGTCCCTTGGCACTGAGTGGAGTGTCCTGTGCCCTCTGAGCACGTGGCTGCTGCCTGGCTGGGCCAGTGAGATGGCAAGGCTCTCCTCAGCATCCAGGCAACAGCTTTGGTCCTTACCAAACACCTCTGCTAAACAAATGGCATCCTTCCAGCTCTTCCCTAATACTGCCCTGGATCTCTTTTTCAGGGGGGACACCATGGTTATTTATTTTTCTGGCACGTCTGGGAGAGCTCAAAGGTGAGACATTGCACTTGTGGTTTCTCTGTGTTCAGTTGTGCTGATTGAAGTGTCACCATAAACCACAATGCCAGCCCAGCTGGTGCCCACTGCCCTTCATCTGCCTGAGCAATGGGAAATGTAACCAAAACCAGCTGGGTGTGCACACACCCCCACAGCCAGTTCCACAAAAGCAGCTCCTCAGAGCCTGGGTAAGCTTGAGGTGCCATGGTTCTATTGCAAAACTGCTGAAAGACACAGAACACAGACCTGGTGGTTTCTGCTGGGAAATATTCACTGGGACCCAAGCTGTCAGATAGTTCATGAAAGCATATTAAAAACCAAATGTTTTGCTTGTTTGCAGATCTCCGGATTGGAAGCTGGAAGAGAATAAGGAACACATAATTCCAGCTAGACATGTGAATTTATGGTAAGAGTAGATATAAGAGTCCTGCTGGTGCATGTGATTTGCAGATGGCAGGTGCTATAGAAGGGCCAGAGAAGCAGATGTGTTCATCCTTAAGGACAGAGGATATTTCCACATGTGGAAAAGCTTGAAATAAACCTGAATCAGTAAATAAAACTGACAACAGAAATCCTGTCCAGCCCAGCCAGGGGCACCCCCATCCCCTCACTGCTCACCAAACCTTCCTGTTCACAGCTTGCAGGATCACAGGCTGCTTTCCCAACATGCCAAGATGATTGTGGCCATTCTCCAGAGCTGTCCCTGTCTCTCTGAAGTGGAGTGAGTGCCTCCTTTCCTTCCTCTTGAGTGGCTGTAGGCAGGTGGTGTGGGAGCAGGGGATCACAGGATCACACACTGGTTTGGGTTGGAAAGGGCCTTAAAGATCATAGATTTTCTAAAGATGGTTTGGGTCTAAAACATGAATCATGCTGGCCAAAGGCTAAAAGTTTTTGTCTGAAGTTGATTGATGCAGAAACAAGCAGGGAAGATTGATCTGAGACAGAAGAACAGTCCTGGCAAGGGACTGTAGGAAAGGGAAAGCAAGCAGGTTTTGAGGGCTTTGTTTTTGCTGTTCCAATCAGTCCCCACTAACTGGAAAATGCTTCAGTTTATCAGGCAACAAGCTGGGAGATGAAGGCTGCAGCTGTCTGCTGGAAAGCCTCCCCTGTATATCGATTTCCAAGCAGCTGAAGTAAGTGTTGCCTTGTACAAAGCCAGCCTGCCCTCTTCTGAAGGGAAATGGCTCCAAGCATGCACAGCACTGGCAGCTGCTTCACAGGGCATCCTGAGGGATTTCAGGGACCAGCTAATTGCCTCTTCCTTTCTCAGTCTCAGTCAAAACCACCTCTCTGTCCCTGGCATGTGCAGCCTGCTGAAGTCAGTAAATACCTGCCAGAAGGTGATGGAGGTGCAGGTCAGGTATGTGGGTCTGGAACCATGCCTGGGGTAAATCCCGGTGTCCAAGCCTGGGAGTTGCATGCTGAGGCTTTTGTTGGGTCACCTCAGGCGTGGGCTGGGTGAAGAGCATGTCCCAAGGTGGTCACTGCCCCTGGTGACATTGCTGGGAGCTGATTGCACCAGGGCCATGGTGGGGGATGGAAGGGAAGAGAACAGTGACAGAAGGCAATCTCAGCCCTGAGGAGTTGCAGCTGTACTGATTACCAAGGATTAGGAGCAGGGCTGCCCTTAACAGGCCACAGATGAGTGCAATAACAGAGTGGGTTAGCTCCTCCCGAGGAGAGCTGGAGTTTGTTGGCTGTGCTGTGAGGAGAAGTCAGTGCTGTGAGGAGCTGCCCGTGAGAAGTCACTGAGAAGGTTTGGAGCTTTTGCAATAAGGTGGCAACAGGCCATCAACCACAATCTGAGTCCTTGCAAACCTGGCTGTCCTTTCATGCATGGGGTGTTTTAAAATGCTTCCCTGCTCCCAGCCTTGGGAAGTTTTGGAGACAGGATCTCTGCAGACTGTGAGATCTGGTGACACCTCCTGGAGCAGAACTGGAAGCTCTTTCTCCTCTGTTACTTTCACTTGAGAACAGGCTCGAGTACAGCAATTTTGTCTGTGCTTTGTCTAGTGATTCAGAGAACTGGATCACCAGATATTGCATAATTCCATCCAACCAGAGTTTAAAACTGATGGAGATGATTTCTTCTTGCTTTGGGAGTGTTTTAAGCACAAGTGATTGGTGTCACCAGAGTTTTACAGAACAAAACCAAACATGAAGTCCTGTAAATAACCAAACCATGACACTGATGGATTACTTCTCTTCTTCACAGCCTTTGTCCTGACACTGCAATCCTGAGGTTTAGAGAAGACTGGGGGTTTGCTTCCCTTCCTCCTAGGTAGGCTGTGTGTGCACAAATGGTGTTATCTCAGCATCCTGTTTAGTTCCTGCATCCTGCCTAGGTACCAAGGGTAACACTCCACTCCACAGCAGTTCCTGCCTCCCACCCCCACCCCCAAATCTAAATGTGGAGCTGTCTCCTGGCTTTCTCAGCCTCTTGAAAAGTTGTCACTGCCTTTTGTAGTGTTTTCTGTCTCTAGAGCACGTTTCATCCCACAGCATCCTAAGCAGAGCTGGCTGTTTAATGACACCCATGCTATCTGATCATTGTGAGGGTAAAAAAACAAGTGAATGCCATACCAAATTCTGAAAAGATTCACAGATCCCTGCAGTTCAGAACACTGTGCATTCTGGATCATGGTGCTCCTAAATCTTGAGATGTTTGGAGTTTAATTTTTCCCCTTAAAAAATTATGGTTAAAGCAGCTCAACCTGAAGGTTTTAACCAAGAAATGGTTTCCTCTTGGTCCTAGAATTTCAGGTTCACTTTTTATACCCTTGTTGTCTGTGGACTGAGCTCACTGTAAAATAGCATTTTCCATGGAATTCCACCTCTTAGCCAGAGAGAAACAGCAGCACACTTACAAGCACAGCTTGGTGCTTGTGCTTGAGAGAGAGTGACAGCCTGAGACAGGCAGTCTGTGGGCTCCTTTAAGGCACCAGGTGGCATTTCAAACTCTGGTATTTTAGGTTTTGCATTTCCATTTAGTTATGAATAGTCAGATTTAGTTATAGTTTTACTGTTTATAATTGTAGCTTTTAGTAACAGTGTTACAGTTTAGTTAGTCATAGACAGTTCCATTTAATTATGAATAGTCAGATTTTTGTACAGGCTCTTCACAAACTTATTTAGGCAAAAGCTAAATTCAGCAAAAGCTGAATTCTCCATCAAGCTTAGATAGAAATATCTCTTTCCCCTTTTCTCCAGTTGCCTGCATGCTCAGATATTTGGGTAGAAAAGGAGAGTTGCAATTGGCAAGATACAGGCTGGAGCCAGGGTGGCCCCAGGGATCTGCCAAACTGCTAAAGCAGAAGAGTTTCACCTTTGTCTGCTTTTGTGCTCACTTAGGGAAGAGCCTGTGTTCTCTACTGATGACCAACAGCATGGGGAGGAAAGCCAGACACCAGCCACCTCCCAAAAAATCAGGTACCCTGGCCAGTTTTCATTGTGTCCATGCATGTCCCATCTCTGGGTCCTGTTTCCAGTGCAACCTGCACCTCTAAGAGGTGAATCACAAGAGACCTGGGGATCTCCCAGCTGCCAGGGGAGCTGCAGGGTCAGCCCTGGCTGGGGGGAATGCTGGAGCCCCTGGCAGGGGGCTGGGACCTGGTGCCCACCCTGTGCCTTACAAAGGACACAGGACCTGCAGTGCCAGGCAGGGGTGGCCCATCAATCACCTGGACACTCTGTGGGAACTGCTAAGCAGCAAGGTCTTTCAAGGGGATTGTTAATTCCATCATTGTCTCTTCACTGATTCTCTAGTTTTCAGAGGAGTGAAGTTCACAACCTTGTTTGAAGCCCTGCAGAGCTGGATGACTGATTTCTTTTTTCCCCACAGACTGACAGACTGCAATCTTCAAGCCAGTGACCTGAAGAATGTGTGTGCAGTCCTGAAGGAATGTGGCCACATCTCTGAGCTGGAGTGAGTCCTCCTGAGCTCCCCTGGTGTTTACCTGCAGTTATTTGGGATGCTGAGAAAATGCCCCTTAGTGTTGGATAGAGTGGGTAGAGGCATAGCCTGCTGGAAGGTGTGGCTGTGCATGCAGATAATAGAATTGATGGTGGTGTTTTTACTGTGAAAATTAAATGCCTTTCTTTAAATCCCAGCCTATCAGGGAATTTTCTGGGAGATGAGGGACTTTTGCAGCTGTTTCAGTGCCTCCCAAAACTGAAAATGCTACGTTCTCTCAAGTGAGTAGCTCCTGGATTTTCCTTATGCATGGACTGGGTTTTGTGAAGTGTGGTTTGTGGAAGCACATTTGGGAAGGGCCCTTCACAATCAGGGCAGAATATTCTGTGCTGGGCAGATGCCCTGTGCTGTCTGCTCTGTCCCCACCTCCAGTCCAGAGCAGATTGACTCCACCTGAAGCTTGGCTGAGATCAGTGCCCCAGAGCCTCTGTGCTCACTCCCCCATGAAGGGGACAGGTGGCTTTATGTCAGGGGTGACACCTGGCTTCTGAAACTGCCCGAGGTCTTTAGCAACTCACTGAATTTTTCCTCACTGGGAGGGGGAGCAGTCCTTCCTCTCCTGAGGAGAACAGCTTGGAAGGAAGGGAAGTGCTGGGGAGGCTTCAGTGGTGGAGTCTGAATTCACCTGCAGTGGTGGCTGGTGTTTATCTGGGTATTTCACCTGCACTCCCACTGCAGGTGCTCTGTACAGGACTGTGGCTGAAGGACTATGGCACCATTCTGCACTGTTGAAAGAAATATTAGTTGTTCCTGTTTGGTTACTTGAACTTGTCTCAAGCAAAGCCTGTTCCAGTTACAGACAATCTCACTAGAACCAGCTGCCCTGAGAGATTGTGAATTCTGTCTCTGGAAGTGATAAAAACCCAGCTGTACAATGTCCTGAGCTGCCTCCTCCATGCTGACCCTCCTGAGCAGGAGAGTTTCACTAGATCAGCTCTAGAGACCTTGGTGATTCTGTGATTCTCTGAACACTAAAAGTGAGGGATGAATTTAAAATAGACGGGAGTGAGCTGTGTCTGCAGAGCTGTAGTAGGAAACACAGGCAGAGGGTGGCAGAGCAGCAGCCTGGGAGTGCTGCACAGGGATCACTGCTCTGTGCTGTGGGGTTCATTTTTATCAGTTTTGCTTGCAGCAGCTGGTTCCATCTTTTCTTCCTGCAGGTTTGACAACAACCGGATCTCCCTTAACTCTGTGTTTTTCTTAGCTCAATCATTAACTGCACTGGAACACATCAAAACAATGAGCCTCAGGTATGGCCAGGAGTACTTTTTATGCTCTGTTGCTATTTAAAACCTCCAGCTGTGGGTTTTCAGGAATGACACAGGAGCTTGTGTTGTCAAACTCCATGCTGATAATGTTTTTTTCTGGTTACAGCTTAGGACACCCACAGGTGGTTCATCTGACCTTTTGGGAGAGAGTCAGGTAAAGTCATACCCACTCACAGAAGTGCTAAACAGGAGGTGACATGTGGGTCCCTGAGGTGTGTCAATAAAGAGCCAAACTCCAGCCAGGCTGGGGGAAGCCCAGGGAGCTGTTTCATGGCTGAAGGAGGGCATGGAGCAGCCAGCAGCACCCAGCTGCCAGACAGGCTGCAGCCACCTCCCTGCTGGCCAGGACACAGCAGGTGCCCAAGTGCTGAGTGGCTGCAGGACTCTCTGGAGGCTGGAGGAGGGATAATAAAGCTCCTTTTTCTTCTGGGGATGGGCTGAACCTTATTCTGGCAGGTGGTGGGGGAAGGCAGATTGGAACAGGAGGCCACTGCCACCACCTCAGCCCCTTCATGGGGACTGGCTACAGGGGGAAAACACCAGCACAGCTCATGGGCTAAACTGTTCCTTCCCCAGCAGTACCAGCAGATGGAGAAGTGGCTCCCTGGCACACCCCAAGCAGGAAGCAAAAGCACAAAGCTTTAGGTATGGCAGCCTGGCTTCCCTTTCCACCAGGACTGGGGGGAGAGATGATTGTGGGGGTCTGTGGGGGTCTTTAGGGCAGTGTGGTGTGTGGGACAGACCCATCCCTCTAGCTGTGTCTCCTCAGAGAGGAAAATAAATAGTGCATCTTTTGCTTGCTTTGAGGAGATTGTCTTGCTTTCCAGCAGAGGAAGCTCCTACCCATAAATAAGGAGAGACAGATCTGTGTGAGTGTTACATTCATCCCATGCAGCCCTGCCAGTCTGTCACCCAAAAAGACTTCTAGGATTTCATTCCTGGAGAAGGACAGAGGAGGCACCAATTCCAGCCTTCCTCTGGGAGAGCCCAGCCAGTGCTGAGCAGGGAGAGATGCTGTCCAGACTCCTGAGACAACTGAGTCACCCATGATGTGGCTCTAGGGAGGGAACACCCAAGGTTTTGGTGTTTTGGTGGATTGGCTCTCTCCAATCAGCTCAGGGATGGTGAAGTCATCTGCTTGTCCCAGGTTTTGATTTCTTAGTCCCAGACCAAGGGTAGCAAAATATTTGTAGTAGAAGTGAGAGGGTCACCATGGGCCCTGTCCTGGGATGTGAGGCTCTGGGATATGCAGGGACTGGTGGATCCTGTAGGCATGTTCAGCTCCTGAGTGCTTTGTTTGCTTCAGTCTCAGGGACTGCAGAGTGGGTCTGGAGGATGTGACCAGGCTGTGCCAGATACTGGCTCAATGTCCCCAGCTGACAGAACTCCAGTAAGTCAGCCTGTCTGTCTGTCTGTCTCCCCAGCCCCAGACACAGATCTGATGTTCAAACCCCAGATTTGATGTTCAGGGTGGCAGCTGGTGTCACCAGCTCTCCTCTCGCCACATCCTCACCCAGATACTTAACTAAACCCAGACTTTCTCCTGTCCTGTTTCAAAGAGAACTTGGCCTCTCCTAAGGCTACCCCATCAGCGTGTAAAGGCCCCAGAACATGTGTGTGTTCTCATGATCCTCCTCAGTCCTGTGTCTAGAAACAATTGTTGTCATCTATTCCTTGAGACCTCAGCTTGTAGCAAGGCCAGCAAGAGCTCCTGGCCCACCAAGCCAAGAGCTCTGCTCCTGAAGGGCTGGTCACTCCAGGCAGGAGCTCGGCTCTGAGGAAATTAGAATGCTGGTCAGAACAAAAACTGAGTAATTGCAAATAAAAATAACCTAATTCCCTTATTGCCTGCATGAAAGACATCAGTAGCATCATTTTATAGATGTACAGTAATGGAAAAGGAAGACTCCTGAAACTGGAATGTTGGTTGGCTCTAGGATGTAAAGAAACACAGATCAGGCTGTAAGGACTAAATCTTGCCCAATTTTCATGGCATTTCTGGACATGCCCTTTCACAGAATTTGCCCATTTGTGTGTGCATGTCCATGTAAATGTTACAGGAGTAATTAGGGATCGAAACAATTTCTCCTGGGTTTTGTTTCCTTCCATGTTTTACAGTCTGTCTGGAAATTCCTTGAGTGACCAGAGCATTGAGAGATTACTGAGCTTCCTGCCATCCCTCTGTCATCTGACACTGCTGAGGTAATGTTTGGGATCCCTGCTTTCAGACATTGGTTTGGACAGTGTTAACTCCACAGCAGACCTTTGGAGCATTAATCAGTAATTGTAAACTAACAAGCAAGGCAAAAAAAATGCAGAAATGCTTTCACAACCATTCCTTTCTTATTTCCAGAAGTAAAGCAGCACTTTAATGATATTTAGCAGAGGGCAATTCAGAATCACAGAATAATGAGGTTGGAATAGACCTCCAAGTTCATTGAGTCCAACCTATGCCCCAACACCTCAACTAGACCATAGCACCAAGTGCCATGTCCAGTCTTTTTTAAACTTTTTTTTCAGGCTGGAATCCAGGCCAGGGAAGCCCTCTGAGGGCACTCCACTGTGTGGACAAAAGGCCCAGGAGGAGCCTGGCCATCTTTTACAAGGTGTTGTAGCATGGAGGAGCTGCAGGGTCTCATGAGACTGAGTTTCCCAGTCAGGAGGTTGCTTCCAGTTTGGGGTGTCTCTAGTCCAGTGGCCCCAAAGGAGGAGTGGTTCAGTGTGAGCCCTTGGTCTGTGCTCCCTTCTTAGTCCCAGGGAACTAAAGGAGACTCTCCTTTAGGTAAAGGAGCACTGAGTGCCAATGCCCAAAACTTTAGGTCCTTTCTCCCTCATCCTCAGTTAAATGGGATGTATCCAATCTTTTGTGTCCCAAAATGAACTATGTGGAAATATGGCTGTGTGTATGGGAGCCTCTCTTCTTAGGAGCTGATTTCAGTGCTTCTTCCTTCCCTTCCCTTACAGTATTAGGAAAAACTCCTTGTCCCCACATTGTGCTGTTCTTCTCCTCAACTCCATCAACCTGTGTGAGCGGATCAGAGTGGTGGAAGTCCGGTGAGCACTCAGACTCTGGAGCTCAGCCCCACAGGGCTCACAAAGCCTGTCATCTTTGGGGGTCAGTGCTGAAGGACTGTCCTTTGTGTCTGCTTCAGGTCAAGTGAAAATGCCTTCTTGCATTTAGGAGCAAGCCTGCAGAGCCAAAGGACGTCGTGCAGGTACTGGCACAGAGCACTTGCTGGAACTCCCTGTGGGTGGGCTTGAAGCCCCAGTGCAGGGAGCCAGATTGCCTCTTGTATTGAGAATTCCTGGGCTGGTGGCCAAGGAGCTCAGGCCCCTAAGATTTAGGGCTCCATTAACCAGCTCAAGTGCAATTCAGAGCCATTTGGATGCACTGGGATGGCAGAGGCCAGTGCTTTTCTTTTTCTCCTTTTTTCTTTATGATCATCTTGAGTTGCAACAAATTCTGCTGCATGAGCACCTGAATTGAGGCCTCATCAGTGCATTTCCCAAAAGTGTGCCTCAGATTCTGGGGGATAACCTCCACATGACCACTTGTGTGATGTGAGATGTGTCTGCAGCCCTCTGGGAGCCATGGCCCTGGAGTGCCCCTGCACAGGAGCCTGTAATGTGTCTCTGTCCCAGCACCAAGAGATGGCAAAAAATGTGAATGCTGCACAGAGACTGTGCAGAGGTGCAGCTGCTGGTGGGCAGTTCTCAGTGCCCAGGCTGAGCTGGCTGCTGGCCATGCTTTAACTCTGCTGCTGTCTCCCCCAGGCTGACAGGCTGTGCCATTGGAGAAGGGCAGGTGGAGGAGCTCTGCAGCATCCTGGAGCAGCACGGCTGGCTGGCAGAAGTAGAGTAAGTGGGCTTGGGGGGTTACCATGGTCTTGAGCAGAGTCACCAGGGGAGAGTCACTGTGTTTGTGGGGCTCAGCACTGCCTGGAGATTCCCAGCCTGTCTGCAAGGGTATGTGTGCTCATTCAGGCTGCTGAGAAACACAATCAGCTGGCAATCATGCAGCTCCTTTTGGGCTGATGGAACAGCTTCTTTGGGATTTTCACTCTACTGTTTGGAGGCATTTGTTGCTTCACCTGAGCTCTTCATGTGAGCTTGCTCTGGAGCTTATGCATGAGGTAATTTCATAAGGCAGTGATTTGTTTTAAGCAGACCTTTTTTGGCTAAGCTAGGATTTAAGTGCAAGAAATTTGAGTTTTTTCTTCAAAGCTTCTCAGAGGAGCATTGCTGTTTAAAATAAATACAGAATTATGGAATACTTTTTTTTTTTTTTTTTTTTTTGGGGGAAAGGCTCTTTAAAGGCCATCTAGTCTAACTCCCTGTCATGAGCAGGGACATCTTCAGCTAGATCAGGTCTCTCTGAACCCTGTCCAACCAGGCCTTGAGTATTTCCAGGCATGGGAAAACCCCTACCTCTTTGGGCAACCTGTTTCAAAGGCTGAGTTTTGGCTGGCCACATATTTTTCTGCCTTTCAGTCTCTCCAGGAATCAGCTGGGAGATGAAGGTCTGAGGTGCCTCTTGGACCACCTGCATCGAGTGCCTGGTACCTGTTCCCTCAAGTAAGAGAGCACAGAGTGAATCCAAGGAGCAGGAGGGTGTTGGTGTGATCCTCCAGGAAGCTGCTGCTTGTGCTTCTGGCCCTCTCCTGCCTTAGGAGCAAAGCTCTGACTGAGCTGTGAGCACAGCTCAAGGCCACCAGGCTGTGGTGGCTCAGGGTCTGATCCAAAACCTGCTGAAAATATGCAAAAGTCTTTTTATCAGTGTCAGCAGGAAATAGCAATGCCCAGAGTGGGGTGGAATTGTATTTGTAGGGACCCCTCTGGCAGGGAGGAATGGTGAATCTGACTCCATCCTCTCAGAAGGCTAATTTATTATTTGATGATACTATATTATATTAAAGAATACTAAACTAAACTCTACTAAATAATACAGAAAGGATACTTACAGAAGGCTAAAAAGCTAATAATGAAAACTCCTGACTCTTTCCAGTCCTGACACAGCTTGGCCCTGATTGGCCAAAGAGTGAAAACAACTCACACCAGAATGAGAAATTGAAACAATGAAACAATCACCTGTAAACAATCTCCACATTGCATGTGAGCACTACACAGGAGAAGCAAATGAGATAAGAATTGTTTTCCTTTTCCTCTGAGGTTTCTCAGCTTCTTCCCAGGAGGAAAATCCTGGGTGAAGGGATTTTTCAGAGATGCTGAATGCCACAGGGTGGTGTGACAGAAGTTGACCCAGTCCCCAGAGCTTTCAGCTCATCACTCCTCTGGGGGTGGTGTCCTCTCTGAGTAACTCAAGACCCCAGGTGCTGAGAGCTGAGCTATGCCCTCCACCAGCCTGTCCCCTTCCCTTTCTGCTGGGGCAGTAAATGTTCCAGCTACTTCTGCCTCTGTAGTGCAAGAGGAAAATTGCATTTGCTGTGTCCCCCAAGTCATCAGCCCTGTCTTGGGGCAGTTCAGTGACTGAGTGAAGCTGAAGGGGCCCAGCACCCCACAAACTGCTCTGTCTTTGGTGCCAACTTGAGTTTTGCTTCTGTGCCTGAGGAGCCTGGGGACAGCCCTGACTCCTGACACGTGAAAATCCTTCCTTCCCTTCTGTGCAGTCTCAGCCATAACGGGATTTCTCAGGATGGAGTCCTACATCTCATAAATGCCTTTGTCACATCTGGAAACACCACTGAAGTTCAAGTCAGGTGAGTTTTTTTCTTCATTAATTTCTGAGTCTTCCCTGCTTGTTTTCCTCTTAATTATTGAAAGTTTGTGACCTTCAGGTAAGAACAATGAGGGCCATGTTTTCAACTGCCTAAAGCCTTGGTTTGTGTCCATTTCAAATGGCCAAGCATAACTTCCAAGCAGAGCTACCATCCCACAGGGCCAGGTTATTTTTGTGTGTAGGCACAGATATTCAGCTGTACCAACAATTATTGTCATGTATTTATTTGTTAATGAACCTCCTCAGGGCAGGAGCCAGCATTGCTCTCTGAGGTTCTCTTCAGTATGTTGAGATTTCAGAGGCAATAGAAAGCAATTTCCCATGTTCTTTTACTTGGATTTGCATTTTATCTCCTTTCCTCTCAGGCAAAAATATCCCATGGGCTCTGGGCCTGTTGCTCTGGCACAAAGTGCTTTTCTCACAGATTCCAGGCATGAGACGGGGCTGTGCTGCTCATCTGGGGGGGCCTTATCAGTGTTTATGTTCATGGGACCAGCTGCTCTGTCCTGAACCACTGTTCAGGGCCACTTCCATCCACTCCTGCAGTCAGATGTGGCTGCTCAGTCTTTGGGCCACTCTAAAGTCTCCTGTTGTACCAGGGCTCAACAGAGAGTGCAGAGGAGGCAAAGAAAAGCAGGACAGGTCAGGATTGCTTCTCCAAAAACCAGTTCTGCCTTTATGCCAATTTAGCATGGGTGAGACCTTACTGAAGCATTTCCCTGGGCTGGTTTATTTTAGGGAGGGCTGAGCTGTGCCAGGTCACTGCTGTGCTGGATTATTTTCTGGAGTTTGGTATCATTAAATTCTAAACACTGGGAAAAGTAGTAATTCTCCATCTAAATATTACACTCATGTCTTCTCTGTGCAGTTTGTGCTCCAAAGCAACTTTAATCATCAAGCTGGCAAGCAGAGATGACCCAAGAAAGATTTTGAGGTAATGTTACAGACCTTTTGGGGTGATTTCTTTGGTAAAGGTGGGGTCCTTTTTCAAGGGACAAGACAGACAAAACCTTTTTTTACTCCTGGCATGGTGATATTTTGCACTAGTAGCTGATACATTTCCTTGGACTCACCTTGTGAGAAGAGCTTTGTCACGTCACAGAGGACCCCACCTCCCTTTCTCTCTGTGCTCCCCACTGTCTGTTCCTCACCTGGGCACCTGTAGGTGTTCCCACAGTCACAGGACAGGCTCCTACAAAGAGCAGTGCCATTACAGCACACAGGTATGTCCTACCAGAATATCACAACGGATGCTTTTGAATTTTGCCACAATCTTATTTTTGTAACCCTTAAAGGTGTTTAAGGTTTTTGTGCCATCCTTCTTTGTGTGGTTAGGCTGTGCTGCCTGATATTTCCAGCTCAGGAAGCCTGAGCTGTTGGTGATGAACTAAGGCTGTTCTCTTTCTCATCCTTTCAGACTGGCAGAGTGCAACTTTCAGCCAGAGCACTTGGAGAAGTTGTTCTTGCTCCTGGAAAGGTGCACTGGTCTGACAGAGTACACGTGAGTTAATGGCTCTTGGACCCTTGTGGGAGGGTAATTTGTGAGCTGTTCATTACAGTGAGCTTTGGTTCTAGGTCCTCAAATAACAACATGACAGTCCAAGCTGCAGAAAGACTTCTTCATTCCCTGAGGAAGGATCTGGGGCTGCTGAAAATCAGGTACTGTGTCATTGTGCTTTTGTAGATACTGGTCTGGGACTGGTCTGATCTTCTGAGATCTCCTTTCATCAAAAAGAAAGTGAGTTGTGCTTCCAAAGGCAGGGAGCACTGGCCTGAGAAATTCCCATGGCTGACTCTGTCATTGGTGTTTGGCTTTATCCCCTTGATTCCCACTGAGCCTCGTGTGGAGCCCTGGCCATAAACTGTGCTGGCTCTGCAGACCACTGCCAGCCTCACAAAGAAGGGTGATGATCCTGCTGGACACATTCCTGCTGCCAGAGCCTCCTGCACTTTGCCTGGCTGGCAAATTCTCCCCTCCTCTGCAGGGAAGCTGGGCTATCCTGCTGTTCCCGGGCTGCCCCTTTCCCAGACATTCCTCTGCTAAGCCAAGCAGCCTTTCCATGTATTTGGAGTGTGGAGCTCTCAGCTGGCAGAGGCAGGGATGGATCCAAGTGTGTGAATAAAGCAGAGCTGCCTCTGTTGTGCTTTGCAGCATAGAAGAGCCCTGGGTGTGCAGAGAGAGAGTTGTGAACCTGCTTGAGCTGGCTCTCCAGGCCTCTGGAAGCATCACTGAGATCACGTGAGTGGCACTCAGGTGTCTGTCAGATGTTTTCTTTCAGCCTGATACTCTTAAGGAAAAGAGATTGAAGCCAGCACTGGTTCTTCTGTTGTTAATTCACTTGTCATCTGTTTGCCCACTTGAACCAATTTTAACCCAAATGGCTGGTGGGTAGAAGTGCTTAGAAGGTTTATGGTCTCACAACTCACAAGGTTTAATGGGAAGGAGATCATGTTCCTGGTTGCCCTTGGGAGAAAGGATGCCCAGTTTAGGCTGGGTTTGGAGCTAGTTTAAACATTACAAACCTCTTCAGAGATGGATAGCTTTCATGTGCCAGCATCCCCCTGTCCCATTCAGACCTCCTGATTTTTCCTATGGAAAATAATATTTTCTTCCCTCAGGAGTTTACAGATTTATGCTGTTCTCTAATCTCTAACTTTTCAGGATATGTAAAGATAAAACCCTCTTCCAGTTGGTCATAAGATTCCCACACTGCCTGGAGAAGACAGAATCAGTCATTAGCAGGTGAGAAGGCAACTGTTTATCATTATTTTCTGCTTGCCTTGAATTTCACTGTGGGATGAAAAACACCTTAGAGTGTCTCTAAGGCTCCATGGGCTCAGTGCCTCTGTGCCACAGATGTGGAAGGAACCTCATGCATGTGCACGGTCCTTTGGGCTGCTCTCCTCCACCCATGCTGGACCTAAACAAGGCTAAAAATTCCATCTGCCTTCCTGGCAGCAATCAGGAATCAGGAGCACCTTGAGGACTCTCTTAAGACATGCTGGCTTCTGCATAAGCACGCAGAGAGAGCAGCATCAGTGTCCTTTTCCTTTTGTGCAGCTGGAGGAAGAGGCAGCTCTTGTCCTGGGCAGTGGGGATGGGCTGTTTCTCTACATGGACTGTGACATAAATGGGACATGGCAGGGAAGCCCCAGGTGGGCTCTTGAAAGCCCTGATCTGTCCCTGGGGGGCACCAGATGCTGCACTGGGCTCTGCTGCTCCTCAGTGACATTTGTGTTGTGTGTTTGTGTCCTGCAGACTGAGTCTGTACAAGCCAGAGATGAAGCACTCCTTCTGCCAAAGGCTTTGTGAAAAATGTGCTCAGCTTCAGCAGCTGAGGTGAGTTATTGGGTGTTGTGAAGGATTTTTAGGGAGGGGAGCAGCTTGTCCTGGTGGGTGCAGCACTCTGAGCACACAGCAGGGCACGAGAGAGGCCAGTGCAAGGTCCCGGTCCCTGCCTTTGGGTCCCCTTCTTGGAGTGCTTGAATGGAAAATAGGAAAGACCTATAGACCTGGTGGCTTACTGGGGTATCCCCTGAAATCACCTCAATGTCCCAGTGCTCAGAGAAGCTACACTCACCTGCCATGGCTGGCAGCTCCCGTGGGACCTTGCCAAGTGGCAGTGTTGTGTCCCTCCTTCAAGGTCCCAGCCCTGCTGTGGGCTCAGCACAGACCTTTTGGCACCACTGGACAAAGCCCAGACCTGTTGTTCCCTCCTTGCAGGTGGTCTCACATGGAACTCCAGGAGGATGAAGCAGAAATGCTGGTCAGGGTTTTGCTGCCCCTTCCAGAGCTGAAGATGTTTGAGTATGTGTGAGCTTGGCTTTGTGTGTCCAGCTGGGACCTTTTACACATATTTTTTGGTTTGTTCAGTCCTCTGCCTCAGGCCAGTCCTCTTAGCCCTGCACACAGGGGTGTGGAAATCTCTCACAACGTGCTGGTGCCTGATGTCTGTGCTCTCTGAGGTTTGGGATGGGGCAGCTTGCCTGTCAGTGGAGTAAACTCTGTCTCAGTGTGCTGAGACCTCATCTCATTTGATCCTTGCTGTTTTGCAGGCTGACCTCTAGCAGCGTTGCACCAGCTGGAATTGATCATTTGATCTCAGGCTTGCAGAATTGCCAGGCCATTGAAGAGCTCAAGTGAGTGAGTTTGTTGTTACCAGGCTGACCAGAGGCTGCCAGGTCTTTCTAGAAGCTTCAGTTAAACTGCAGCCTCTCTTCTGCATGTGCTGTGGACAGATGTGCTTTTTCTGATAGGGAAGAAGCAACAATTATTTTATTTTTGCAATGAACAGTGATGAGAGAGACAGAGATCAGTAGTCTGTGGCAGGGAATTCCAGTGGAGAATCAACTGTTTTGGCAGTTGGTTTTTTTGCATGGATCTTGTTGTCTTGTGGTCACAGAGGCACCTTGCTCCATGAGGAGCTGGGCTCTTTCTCCAGAGGTTTGGTGTTCTGTTGGTATGTTATCAGAATCCAGACAGGCCCATGAAAGAACAAAACTGAAATTATTCACAGGGATTAGAATACATTTCCCCGTTTCTCCCACTCTTGTTCTGCTCCCCTCTGTGCTGAGTGCTCACACCACTGTCCCTGGGAGTTAATTGTTATTTCATCCTTCAGCCTGGGCTACATGAAACTCAGCAGTGCTGCCACCCCTGAGCTTGCTCTGGGGCTTTGTGAGATGCCATCCCTGAGAAGGTTTATGTGAGTATGTGACTGCAGCTGGCCTCTGGCCTGGCTTGGGATGCTGAGTAGCAGGAACTAAATGTCCATTTTCCTGGGGATGTTGTTTCCAGCTTGAACCACAACAGTATTGGTAATGAAGGCTGCTCCAGACTCGCAGAAGCCTTGAGGAAAATGCACAGCCTGGAGGAAATCAAGTAAGTTTCTCCTTTCTTGCAGAGAGGTGGCCACCAGTGCCAGCATTTGGAGAGAACCAGATGTGCTTGTACACAGTATTGTTACAAAAACAGAAAGGCTGCAAAATGCTTGTGCATGAGGTACCTTGGACTGGAGGAAATCAGATCTTGGTGTTCAGAAGAGGAAACTTTGGTCTTACCCCACTCTGCTGCAGTCATGTAGAAAATGGTTTCAACAGAATTTAAATCTTCCCTGGGATCCAGAATAGGACTAGAGACTCCTTTCTGTCCTGGGAGAGCCTCAGACCCAGCATTTGCCTGAAAAAATCTGTACTGGAGCCAACCCCAGGCTTGCTCTCTTTTCTCCCTCTCTTGCCAGATGCTGTCCATTCTCTGCTGTAGCAATTTTTAAAATAATAACCACCTGTCTTCATCCTGTCCTGGTTTTCTGGCTGAAGTAATTTCCCACCTGTCAACAGGATACAGTGATTTTAATTGTTCTTTGCAATTTTTTAAATTCTTCATTAACACCTCTTAATTTTCTGTGAGGTAGTTGAGATAAACAGCTCTTTGATTCTGCTGGCAAGGCCTGAGGTGTCATCCAGCAAATGGGACACATTAAATAAGATCTTGTACTTTGCCTGCCATTTTCCTTTACAACACAGCCTTGCATCTCTTCTTTAAAGTTTGAGCCACAACGAGATTGGAGATCCAGGCCTGACAAATCTTGCTGCTGTCCTGCTGGAAATGCAAAAGCTGAAGAAAATCGAGTGAGTCCCTTTGTTCTGGTTCAGCTGTTTTGGGCATGGCCATGGTGGGGAAGCCTGTTGGGAATCCCTGTGCAAGGCTGAGACTGGATTCAAGCTGTTCCTTCTCCCAGGGAACAGAAATTTGAGCATCCAGGCTCTTTGCTAGGCTCAGCTCTTGGGGTAAGCCTGGTAACTTTTTGAAATGGAAAACCTGGAAATGACTTGGAGCAAGAAAAGGAAGTCCCCAGTTCTGTCTGAGAGGGAAAACTGCTCCTTGCCCACAGTACCTGCAGGGCCAGGAGTTACAAACAGTGAAATATCTTAACCTGGTACCTTCTGGTTCTCAGTTAGTCACTGAGAGTCTCATGTTTACTTCAGCCTTTCAGGGAACTGTCCCAGTCCTGCTGGAGGGGAAAAGCTGATGGAAGCTCTTGCCCATTGCAAGCACATCAAGGAGTTACTGTAAGTGTGTGATTTCAGAGATCCTTTTGGGAAGCTGGGCAAAAATCAAGGCATAGAAATCAGGTATGACTCTGATAAAGCCAAGATCAGTTTTACCCCTTGATTCTTGTGAGAGCAGGGTAAAAACTCTGCTACACACATGGCAATGTGTGGTGCTGGGTGTGGAAGGTTTGTGGATTGGTTGCTGGATTGTTTTGAAGATTTCCAAGAACTGTGCAGTCTGCATTAGTGGGCTGATGGGTTCAAGAGCTGAATCTGCAGGTTTATGGGCAGTGTCAGGAGCTGCTCAGTGCCTGTGCTGCCCAAGATATCACCACTAATCTGTGTGGCTGCAAAAATGGAGGGAAGTGGACAGATAAAGGCTTTACCCAGTCAGATCAGTTGATGTTCTGTTCCAGACCAGTTTAAAGAACCTGTGGGCCCTGCCATATTAATAAATAAATGAAATTTTAAAATAACACATAAGGAAAAGTTACAGTTAAACTACTGGAACTGTCCTTGTAACCTTCAGATTAGGTTGTGTGTCCTAAGGGCTCATATGAAAAAGTTCAATTCCAGCTCAGGTAACCCAGTCAGGAAGGGAGACAAATGTGGTCCCAGGCACGTGTGGGTGAGGAATGTGGGGGTCACACATCCATGTCGGGGGGACACACAGGTGAGGAATGAGGCTCTGGACTTCACTGCCAGTAACATTTCACTTCTGCTTCTCCCAGACTGTCAAGGAATGGTTTTGGAGACAGGACAGCAGTGACACTCGCCCTCTGTCTGCCTCACATGACCAACCTGAAGGTCCTGCAGTAAGTGTCAGCCTCTGCCCCAGGAAGGCTGGATATCCTGGGGAGAATGGGGATTCTTGAAAGAAGGAATGGGAAAAGGCATGGGCACTGGTTGCTTAGAGAGTAATTTCAGTGTCCCTGGATTGAGAAACCCTCCACAATTACTCTGCTGTAAGAGTCACAAACTCTTTTCTTAATCTCTTGCAGCATTAGCTATAGAGATGATCAGGAGGAGAGTATACAGTAAAACAAGCCTTAAAATTGATTTTGAGTATCTTTGTTTCTGATGCCTCTGGTGGGATGTAAACATAAGGATGAGCATCTTTTATGGACCCTCACCTTTTTGTGCAGGCACCTCTAAGTCATTTATTTTCCCTGAACTCGGTGTTACTGTATTTTAAAACTTTTATGGGAGTCTTTCCAGGATTCTAGCACGTAGGACTTTCTTGCACTGTTTTATAGTAACAAAGCAAGAAATTGGTGAGCTAGAAGTGCTCACTGGGCTCAGTTAGCCTAGAGGCATCTCTTCCAGCCTGTGTCTAAAATGTCATCAAAAGATAGCTTAAAAAAGGAATCCCAGTGGTAGGACACCATCTCTGGTTGGGTTCTTGGCAGGTTAAATAGGAGCTTCTGTTACAGCTTTATTCCAAAGTAATCCTCCAATGCTTATGTTTCCTTGGTTAGCTTCCAGAACAATAACATTGGGCAGGCAGGAGGGCTGGAGCTGGCCAGAGCCCTGGTGGTGTGTGGGCAGCTGGAAGAGATAAGGTAGGTCATGGCAGGTGCACCTGGGATGGTGCCAAACATGTCACAGGCTGATTTGGGTTGGAAGGAACCTTTGGTCATCACCTGGCTCCAATCCCCCTGCCATGGGCAGGGACATTTTCTCCAAACCCCATCCAGCCTGGCCTTGGACAATTCCAGGGGTGGGATATCTACAGCTTCTCTGGGAAACCTGTGCCAGGGCCTCACCACCCTCACAGGGAAGAATGTCTGCTTCCTAATAGCCAATCTAATCCTTCCCTCAGCTTGAAGCTCTTCCCCCTTGTCCTGTCTCTCCATGCCCTTGTCCAAAGGCTCTCTCCAGCTCTCTTGTGGTTCTTTAGGGTGTTGGAAGGTCTTCTTTCCATTCTCCCTTACTGTCATTTCCTCTCAAGTCACACCAATCATTAACTCCAATTTTTGAGATTTTTAATTCCAGTTTCCCATGCAACACATGATGTGCTGCAGATCTGTCCTTCTTTCACTCAGGTATAACCCCATATTTCTGTCTGCAAGCAATTCCCTGCTGCAAGGACTGAGGTTGTGAGTTACAGCAGGGCTGTCACTCCCGTTGTACCAAGCAGTGAAGTGAATTGAAGTTGTTATTTTCCAATCTGGCTCATCCCTGCTGTCTGCAGAGTCACTCCCATAGTACCAAGCAGTGAAGTGAAGTTGCTGTTTACCAATCTGGCCCATCCCTGCTGTCTACAGAGTCCTCACTTAGTCTGGGTAGTAGTTATTAACTTGCTAGTTCATGGTGGCTTTTCTCTGACTGGACCTGCTTTTTCTGCACCACTCAAAGCTTTTCCATGCCTCTTCCAGTTTATCAGAAAACGACCTTGGGGAGCAGAGCATCCGTGCCCTGGCCAAGGGGCTGCCGTGCCTCAAACGCCTCCGGAGGATCGAGTGAGTGCTGGGGCTGGGGGGCAGGACTGGTGCTGTGCTCCCCTCAGCTCTGACACCAGCACTCCATGCCCTCTGTTTGCTCTCTCCCTGCTGCTTCAGCTTGAAATTCTGTGGAGTCACTGATGATGCTTCCAAATCCCTCTCCCTGGGCTTCCAGCAGTGCCCGTCCGTGGAGGAGATAATGTGAGTGTGGGGATGGGTGGGGAGTTGTTTCAGCACTCACAGGTCACTCTCATTTTAGTGCCTGCTCCTGTTTGGAAATGCAGGGCACTTCTCACCCTGCTGAACACTTGTTAAAAGTATTTTATAATATTTTCACCAAGTACTTTTTGGTGGTAAATATATCAGTAATTTACTAATTGATGAATTACACTGCTAAAACATTTAGTGGGGTGAAGCTGTATGCTCAGCAGCCATTTCCATCCTATCTCATTCCCTGGGCCTGCAGGACTCTGAGATAACCACACCCCACAGGCACTCCGTGGTGTCTTATCATGCATGGAAGCATGTGGTGAAATGGAGGAAAATCCTCAGAATGAAGCTTGTGATCCAGGGGAATGTTTACCTGTCACGATAAGAGGGTGACTGGCTCTTGCAAAAAGGCTGATCCACGAGTGGTAATGTCACAGTAGTGGCACTAGTGTTTGTCCAGACTCACAACTGGGTTTTCTTGTCTGCCTTAGACTGTCTTGGAATGCCCTTGGAGATGGAGGAGCCCGAGAGCTGGCCATTGCTCTCCCAAAGATGGAAAAGCTGAAGGTGTTGGAGTGAGTACAGCCCTGAGAAACACCCTGGGAAGGCTCATTTTTCTGTCATTGAGCCTTCAATCACAGGACTTCCAAAAAGGGGGTGCACTTCAGGAACCACAGGCAGGCTCCTGCACTTTAAGCTTCATGCACCAAGGGCCAGCCTGGTCTGGCTGATACACTTGAATTAGCACTTATTTTACTGAAGGTGATTACAACATGGGACAATTCAGCTCTTTTCCACTCTGGATTTGTTTTGGATTTCAAAATTCTCTTTTGGTTTTTAAAACAGCCTGGAGAAGAACCACATTGGAGCCTGTGGAGCTACAAAGCTCTCAGAGGAACTTGCCACATGCCCAGAAATTCAGTCCATCAGGTGAGCAGGTGTCCCAGAGCTCAGTGGCTGGGCCTTGGCTCAGCAAGGAGAGGTCAGGGTGACAAGGGTGGGGACAGAGGTGACACCCATGCCCCCGCTGCCCTGGGTTAGCTGGCAGGGAATAGGGTGTTGCAGGGAATGCAGACACAAGCTGAGGGTTTTCAGGGACAGCTTCACCTCCTCAGAAAGTCCAGGGGAAAAAGGAACTGAAAAGCTTGCTGGCTTTAAATGAGGCAAAAAAATGAAGACCCAGTTGTGTAATATCCCCATCAGGAAGTTGTTGCATTTGTTCTTTAAAAGTTTCTTTCTGTCATTCCTTCTGGCTTCACTTCTGATGAACATTGCTGCCCTGTCCCTCTCTCTCCTGGGATCCACATCTCCAGGTGCTCGGGCACCACTCTTGCTCCTGCAGTAACACGTTTGCTGTCCTTGCAGGCTGTGGGGCAATCCAGTGCCCAAGGGCCTTCCTGAGACTTTGACAAGCCAAGACCCCAGACTCTGTTTCTCCTTCAACTAGAAAAGACCCTTGGCCTAGCTAGGAGTTCTCTGTCTGCTGCTGCCCTCAAAACTGCACTGAAGGACCAGCAACTCAAAGTTCCTACAACTGAAAGCTGTAAAAATTGGATCTTTCTTTGCTGCACTGAACCAAGTATGGACACTGGTGTTTGTTTGTTTGGGGTTTTGTTTTGTTTGTTTCTGTTGGGTTTGTTTGTTTTGTTTCTTGTGATTTTTTTTTTTTTACACAGAAGAGAAAAACACTGTAAAAAACTGCTGCTGAGCAGGCAGTATGGTATTCTTGGTAGAAAAGCACTGAAAATCTCTTCAAGAGAATAACTTTCCAGAAAGTTATTAGCAAGTACTGATAAGAATGCTTATGTACTAGACACTATTTATTTGTATTGCCCTACAATGAAAGGTTCACCATCACTTCCATCCAAGCTTCAACTTCAGATTAGAAGTTCAATACTTTGTCTTTACTTTGAGGAAGGGGCAGTGAGTGACCAAGAACAGATACCATAAATTAAGTTCTCACACACAGACACACAAAAGCAGATATAAGGTTTTCTCAGAGCTGTGAGATTTTGGAGTCACCATCCCTGGAAGTGTTCAGAAAATGTGTGGATGTGGCACTTGGAGACATGGTTTGGAGATGAACATGTTGATGCTGGGTTAAGGGTTTGGCCCAATGATCTTAGAGGTCTTTTCCAACCTTAACTCTGCATTATTCTAGGATGAGATGCGTTTTCTCAGGTATTCAGAAAGGCAGCAGAGTATTTCATTATCCTTAATCAAGATTGCAACACCTCTACAGGGTGCTGCAGTAAAAGAATAAACATCCTTCAGGAGAGAAGGTAAAAATAAATATTTGAGTCTTGTGGTGGATTTATTTATGGAATTTTGTTTGCAGCAGCATTTGCCTGGGGGAGATGTAACTGATCTGATTTGGGCAGGACAGGCATCTGGAATGAGAAAGAAATGCTGGTCCAGCAAATCTTTGGGCAACTGGTTGTGAGCAGGTGGTGCTGTTATTCCTGGGGGAGCCACTGTCCCTATTTAAAGATCAGCATCATGCTTTGTGACATAGTGATGTGGTGGTGTAAAAGTGGGACACATTTTGCAGAAACTACTCTGAAATGGGTTTAAAAACAAAAACAAAGGAAAAATGTAGTGAAATTCCTCACCAGGTTATATAATTCAATGGAGTGAGCAAGTAACTCAGATCTGAACACTGGCACTTACAAAAAGCTTCACCAGATGTGGTGAACTGATATGAGGAAGAAATTCTTCCCTGAGGTTGCCCAGAGCAGCTGTGGCTGCCCCATCCCTGGAAGTGTTCAGGTTGGATGGAGCTTGGAGCAGCCTGGTGCAGTGAAAGGTGTCTCTGTCCGTGGCAGGGGGGGTGGAACAGGGTGAGTTCTAAGCTCTCCTCCCACCCAAACTGTTCTCTGGTAGGTGAGGTCTGAGGTTCCCCCTCTGCAGTCCCCTGATTCCTGGGGTCAGGCAGTGTCCATCTGCACTGTGAGGTTTGCAGGGATGTAACACACCACGGGAATGCTCTTGCAGCACTGCTCTTGTCTTGAGGTGTTAAAAGAGGGACTCAAATCCAACTGCATTTCTCAGGGTCTCCCCCAGATTCAGGGCTGCAGTCTGACCCAGAGAGTGGCCATCCCAACGGGAGTCAGGGAAGGGAATTTCAGGAACACACAGCATCTTTTCCAGAACACCAGGTGTCAGCAAAACCCCAGAAACGGGGAGAGGTTGTCTGTGATCCAGTGGTTCAGGATCAAAACGGGCTCTGTGCTCTATTTTATGGCTTGCATTTTTTAAAAACCAGAGTTTGGGCCGAGTTGTGCATGGAACACAAGAACATGATGGCTCTGTGGTTCAACTCTTCCATGTGATGCCAAGGGCTTCTGGGGCGTGCTTCCCATTTCCATTGTGCTTGCCATGTCCCTGCTCCAGCTGGTGCTCGTTTCTGAGGGGAACTTGGGGGCTTTGTCCAAGTTTGAGGGGCTAAATGTATCTTCTGGAATGCAGGAAGACGTGAGGCCGTGAGGGATGGTGTGTGATGGCCAAAAAACAAACCAATTCCCAACCACCTAATTACTGCAGGCCATTTTTAGAGCTGTTACTATTAGGTTTTGGATTTATCATGGTCCAAAAATGGAAATGCATCAGGACTCTCTGCACTCCCCTATTGTTTCAGGCTGCCTGCAGTCTCTGGAAGACAATGTCTGAGCTAGTCAGTACTGGTTTCATACACAGAAGGCATTTTGCCCCCTGAGACCGGATCTTTAGAAAGAAACACTGTGCTGTAAATAAACAGGCTGCTGGAGGGCGGGAGGGAGCCTGGATTTTGTGCTGGGGAGCAGCTGGAGCTGGGCTGGGCCAGGCTCCTGCATGCTGGTGGCAGCTCCAAAGAGCTGGAATGGCAGCCACTGTTTCCTCTCTGCTAAAACTAGTTCCAGGTAGCCCTGAACCTGCTGAGACTTGGAGGCCTCATGCTGGCAACAGAGAAAACACAGGAAAACCTGATCTGGGACCCAACAGGCATATTGGTATTTGTGAAATAGAGTCTGCCTCTCCCTTTTCCCCTCAAAGTGACATTTTAAGCCTCAGGCAAGGAGGTAGGAGGGCAGGGCTGGCACAGACCCCACTTCTCCCACTGAATTCCTCTTTCAGGCACAGCCTCGTCCCTTTCTGTGATGTTTTCTGGCCACACAGTTCTTCACACAGAAAGAACAGGGTTGCTCCTCAGCATGAGGCTCAGCTGTTAGTTAGTTGGGTGCTGCCTGTCGTGTGCCTGTGCTGAGAGGAGCCCTGGTGACCCCTGAGCCTGTCCTGTGTCCGCTGCTCCACTCCTGGGGCTGGCAGAGGGAGGGAGCACCTTGTGCAGGCTGAAAACTCAGTGCCTTAAAACTCCTCTGCCTTCCACGGCTCATACTGAAGGAGAAGAAAGTATTCCAGCTGGCCAGGGGAATTGGGGACTTGCTTATTTGTCTGTGATCTTCCACAGCATGAGCAGGGCCCACAGCAAAGAGCTCTGATCAGGTAGGGATGGTTTATTTAATCAGCAGCCTCAGAGAGAGGCTTTCAGCCTTATTACCGTATCTCCACATCAAAAACATCTCTGTAGATATCCTGGACAGCTGAAGATGTGTCCACCTGGGGGTGAGGTGAGGTTGCCAATGGCACTTTGGTGGTACCAGTGGTGGTACCAGCCTTGAAGGGAGCACATGCCAGCTCCTTGGGGTGAGTTGGTGATGGGTGGGTGTGACACTGACCAGCCCTTCACGTCTGGGCTGTGCACTTGGGGCCTGCTTCTTTTCCTTCTTTAACCATCTTTTTCCCACGGGAAGCAGAAGCAGCGGGACACGGTCCAGGCCTGAATGATTTCAGCACCAGGAGCACCCACATTGGCTGGGCAGGGAAAACCCTGCTTACACCCAAACAGCACACAACCCGGTGGTTTTGCTTAAAAGCAGTGAGTGTTGATCCAACAAAGTTATATTTTCCCTTGGATCTGAGTGCATAACATGGAAAATAATTTTCTAGATGTATTTTTTAGGCTGTTTTTAAGCTTTTTTTTTTCCCCCTCCAAACAGCGAAGCAAAAGCAGCGAGCGAAGAAGTTTTGGGGCGGACCCTTTTTCTTTTTTCTTTTTTTTTTTTTTTTTTTCCTTTAATCAGAAGCGGATGATGCTCGCTGCGGGAGGGGGGAGCCCGAGCACGGCCGCGCCCGCCGCCCGCCCCTCGGCCCCGCCGTTCGGGCGGGTGGGCGGTGATGGCGAGGGGCGGGCGCGGCCGTGCGGAGCTTCTGAGCCCGCAGCCCCGCGGGAGCTGCTCGGCCCGGCCCGGCCCGGCCCGGCCCGGCGGTGAGTACCGGCAGCCCCCGAGGATGCCCTGGGGATAACGGAGCGGGGCTGCTCGGCGGGATCGCCGCCGTGCCTCGGGCGGGTGGTGGGATAGCGGAGAGTCCGGTGGGACGGTGGCGCTGGCCGGGACAGCGTGACAGCGCTGTGAGCCTCCGCATGGGGACCTGCGGGGTGGTGACCCCCACTGGCTCGTCCCGAGGTGTGTAGTGGGGCTTCTGCCCTCTATCCGTCTGGACAGACCCTCCCTCCTCTGAGACAGACCTTTGGTTCCTTGACCATCCCTCAGGACGCTCCCCCTGTCACTTTACGCTCCCCTTCCCCAGCCCAGGTCCTTTGGTTCATGCACGGTGTGGAAGTTGCTCTGCTCCCACTCTCTGTTCCTCTGTATCCACTTCTAAAGATGTGAACTGGGCATGCGACCCCTGAGCAAATGCCAGGGCCTGGTGGCTTCACTCCCCAAGCCTGGGGACGTTTGTAGGGTTTTTTCTGGGCAGCTGCTGCAAGTCCCTCTCCTTATCCTCTGGCATTGAGTCACGGGGGGATCTGGCGAGTTGGAGGCTGAGGAATCAGAGTCGCTTCTTCAGGAGCTGTTTGCAGCCCGATGCTGCTGCAGCTGGCCATGATCTCCCTCATGCCATGCATTTTGGGGGCACTGGGAGGGTTTCTGCTCACGGATGTGCTGCCTCTCTCCCCTCTGTGCCCAGCAAGACGCTTTGTTCTCTGAGCAAGAGGCGAGCTGAGCGTTTCGTTCAGCAGTGTGAGGGTGCTGGGAGGATGGCAGGCACGGAGGTGTTTTCCTGTCAGTTCTGCCAGCCTGAAGACCTGATGCAATAAGTCTTTGTGTGAGTAACCCTAATTTAGGCAAAGGGGCTGGACTAAAGCCAGCAGGGCTGGAGGACTTGGTGGGCAAACACACCCTTTGGAGCTGGTCACCACAAGGAGGGTGGAACAGGAAACAGAGGTGAGTAGAGAGCTGAGCCTCGGTGGCAGAAGCACCTCTGAAGGGCTGGGTCCTTGCTGCTGGCTCCCCAGAGCGTGAGCTGCTTTGTGGAAAGGAATTGGGAGGATCCTCATGAACCTTGAGGACCAGGTCTGAACCTGCTGGCAATACCCCTGAACCTTGCTGGAAAAGCTGGAGTTGTGAGCAGAGCCCAGATGTGCTCGGTTCTGATCCTGCTCCCCTGTCACCTGCATTGGCCTCCTCGAGCCAGCTCAGGTACTGGGGCCTCTGATACCACTGTGCTTCTCTGGAGTCAGAAAATTATTTATTATCAGCCAGAAATAGCCTTCCATGAAGCCTGTTGGGGGCAGGGAAGGGAGAGATGGGAGGAGGAAGGCTGGGAACAAAAGCTCAGGGCATGTGGAAAGGAGTTGTTGTGAAGAAAGCAGTCAGTGGAGGATGTTTTCCTGTAGCTGCCTTGGGGAAATGCTGCATTTGCTTTGGTTACAGCTGTGTGATAGCCTGGGACATAGGTTTTCTGGTGATGTGTGTTTTTCTTTCCCTGCTGTTGCTGCTGGAACATCCTGACCGGGGTAAAGTGGAAGGAAGGAGTGAGGGCATCTAGTGAGACTTTCAAGTGTCCCCAGATTTCATCTTCCTGTGGTGTAGGCACCCACTAGCCCCTGTCTTGGGCAGACACGCAGTCCTGGAGCTGCTCTCTAAGAGCCAACGCTGTCCCCAGCCCCCAGGGGATGGAGTTTGCCAGCAGCCTGCCTCTGCTGGCACTCTTGGCATGTGCCCTGCTGTTCCCAGGACCTGCTTGGTCAGGAGCACAGTTTGTATCTCTTGCAGGGGCTGCAGACCCTGCCCTTGTGCAGCATGAGGGTGGGCAGGGCTGTCCGGCTGCTGCGACACTTCTCGCTCCCTGCTGCCCTGTGAGCTCCAGCTGAGGGAAGCTGAGATCCTGAGGGTCAACATGTTGTGTCCTGGGGACATCCTTGCTCCCTGGGTCTGTGCTGGGGCACAGTAAGGAGTTCATGCTGGTTGCTGACAAGCTGTTGTGAAGCTATTGTTTATCAGGGTTAGACAGCCCCAGTGCGTGGCCAGTCTGTGCTGTAGGAGGGGCCCTGGACCCCAGGAACTTGGGATTCCAGTGTGGAAAAATCCTTTTTGGGTTCAGCTGCTGGAGCTGAGCTGTGGATGAGATGCTCTTTGCCCTAGAGGGATACATCAGCTGCACAGCCCTTGTTAGTCCTTGTTTCTGCTCCTCTTGCAGTGATCCCCCTCCCTTACCCCAAAGCATCGGGATTTTGCGGTGCTGGAGCAGCCTGGAGCTGCCCCACGATTTACCAGTCTGCCCAGTTGTGTGCTGGAATTGCAGCAGCTTTGTTTGCCTTTCAGCAGTCTCAGTGTGGTGCACGAAGAGTCTGGGAGGAACAATTTCTCCTGCTCCACTCGGTGGAAAGAGTTTCCCCTGCCTCCAGTGGGAAGCCCAGCCTGGGGGGAGCTGGCCGGAGCCGCTCGCGCCGCCGTAAATCAGGGCTTGTTCTCCAGGAGCCCTCGGTGTGCTGGAAACGTAATTCCAGGTTAATTGATGAAACAGCAACTCTTGCAGCCTCCTGTCCGGGTTCAGGGCTGCCAGCTCTCATAAGGAACTCTTTATGTGAGAACCTTGGCTGGTGTTCAGAGGCGGGGTGGGGGGATAGAGGGAAAGGTAAATTTTCTGGTGCAGTGGAGTTGCCTGGCATTTGAAATAGTGCTCCTGGCAGGATGCAAAACCCACAAAACAGTGTGAAGAAAAAAAAAGAATTGAACACTTCCCCACCCTTTCTGCCTCTGAAATCTTACGGTTTGTCTTTTAAACCTCTGTAAAATATTTGTTGAAGGACCTGAGTCATCACTTTTTGCTGCTTTGGCTCAGTTTCCTGGCTGCTGGCTTTGCAAGGTTTCTTGTTTGGGTCATGGGAGCAAGGGAAAAACTAATTCGCAGGAACTCAGGTGAGTTCGGAGATCATAACATTGTTGTTAAAATGCCAGAAAAACAAACGAGTGTAGAATTCAGCAAGAAGGGCTCCAATTTCATTTGTCTGCTGCTTTTGCTAAGGCCTTGTGTTTGGGAGCTGTCATATTTTCTGCCTGTAGCCAGCAGGAAAAATCTTGTGTCTAAAATAGTCGCCTTCCTCCCAGCCCTGGATTTTCCATCATCACGTGATTCCAGAAGCTGAGGATTTAGGAAGAAACATCAGCTGTCATGAGGCTGATTTTAAGAATGATATAAGCTGGGAATACAAGTTTTGCTATTAAACAAGTCCAGTGCTGTGCACCATTTAAACCCAGCCTGATATTGCCTCGAGCAGTGTCTAAAGCTGTTGAGAAGGGGTCGAGAATTACTCAGACGTCATTCTCACAAACCAAAGCATTTTTGTCTCGCTGGCACACAACTCTGTCTCAGGGTGAAGCTTCACACATCAAGTGGCAGCATCTCTCTGCTGCAAAGCAGGCCAAAAAAATTAAAATTCTGTGGGAAAATGTTGGATCTTAGTGATGAAAATCCCGTCTGTGCAGGGGAAGGGATGGGGGCTTCTGAGGGGTGGGATGGAAGGGAAGGGGAAAGGTGGCTCCAGGCATGGGGACATCAGTGCTCTGCATGGCTTGGTGTTGGTGTCCCAATGCAAATGAGCATTGCACATAAATACCCATGAATTAATATTTATCTTATCAGCTCTGAAGCACTGGTTGCTTTAGGGATGAAATGGTGCATGGGATGGAGGGACCTGCACAGCTGCCTGCTGCTGGGGCTGTTCTGGCTGACATGAGGTTAGGTTGACATGCAGTGAGGTCCAAAAGCAGTTTAAGGTATTTCTGATCACATAAATGATGATTTTTTTTTTCCTTCCCCTCTCACATGTGATAAATGGTGTCGGCTGGTAATAGGAATACAATTAGGATTCAGAAAGCCAGCATTTTTGTTTTCAATAGCACAGGAAAGTGGTTAATAAGTTAAACAGCCTGTTACACTCCTGGTGTATAGTTGGGATGTGGGAGGTTCCCTCTGCACCTGCAAGGGAGCCCTGATGGATGCATGTCCTTTGGAGTCCAGCCACCCTCCTCACAGCCCTGATCCTTTACATTCCAAGGGCCTGCCTTTAATTAAGTCCACTTTTTCCTCCAAATCCAGTTTTGAAACAGATCTATCCCCCCTCCTTGTGACACTGTGCCCAGCTTTCATGTGCCTGCTGTAGGATGGAGCAGGGAAGTTTTAATACTGGAAGCTAAAATATGCCCCAAACCCTGAGAGTGCCTTGTCCTCCCTTGCTGCATCTCCTGTTTGTCCCACCCGGAGCAGGTGTCTGACAGGAGCATCGCTGCCCTGGGGTGGCAGGAGATTTGTGTTTGCCGGACAGAGGCTGCCTGTGGCTGCACCCGCAGGACTGAGCCTCCCAGTCCCCCGTGGAATGGGCAGTGTGGATTTCTGCCCGGGAAGGTGCAGGAGGTGGATTTCTGCCTGGGAAGGTGCAGGAGGTGAATTTCTGCCTGGGAAGGTGCAGGAGGTGGATTTCTGCCCGGGAAGGTGCAGGAGGTGGATTTCTGCCCGGGAAGGTGCAGGAGGTGAATTTCTGCCCGGGAAGGTGCAGGAGGTGGATTTCTGCCTGGGAAGGTGCAGGAGGTGGATTTCTGCCCGGGAACGCGGTGGGTGCAGAGCCGGCACACGAACCCTTCCCTTGGGTCCGCCTTGTAGGGCGGCAGTGTGCAGGGTTTGATGTGAGCGCCACGATTCACGGTGACATCGCGATGTTTTCTGCCCTGAATCACAGATTTCCCTAAACTGAGCCCCAGAGGAAACTCGTAGTCAAGCGAAAATGTGCAACCCTTCTCGGCGTATCTGAGCCAAATACGTGCGAGCCCGTGGGGACGGCAATGGGCTCTGTCCGTGCGGCTCGGCCGTCGCTCCGTGTGTGTCCCGAGCAGGGGGAGCTCTGCGCTCCCACCTCGCCCTGCTCCCTGTTTGCCCTTTCTCCTGTCTGAGCAGCGAGCCTGGAAGGCACCCATGGATCTGTGAGCAGGGCATGGATGTGCGGGGGGGCACCAGGGTGGGCTCTGCCCCCTGCACACGCACCCCTGTGCAGCTGCCTGATAGCACAGCCCCTGTTTCCTCCCCGGTTTGGAGGAAGGACTTTTCCCCGTGGTGTGTTTTTTGTTGTTGGGGTTGAATTTTTTTTTTTTTTTCTTCCCACTTTGAGACTTTCTGAGTACACGCCCAGGCCCTGCAGCTCCTCCCGGGCCGTGTCACCAGTGGTGCTCTCTGTCCCAGCGTCACCGCGGGGTGTGGAGGAGCGCGTTTTGCTTTCGTTTGCCAGCCTGGAGCCCTCGGCTCCGCGACGACGCTGAGGATTACGGAAACACCTCAGTCCTTGTGATTTCCCGTCGGTGAGTAGGTTTAGATATTTTGCGGGACATTTTCAGACTTCGTCTGTAGAGGGTTGGAGAACAAATTTGCTTTTTGGACCCCAGGGCAGGCTCTGCCCGAAGCTGCCTCCATGCCAGAAGCACCTAAAGGTGTTTGGTTTTCCTCTCCCCTCCCTGGCCTGCTGGGATTTCCAGTTTTGGTGTTTCTGCGGGTGTGAGCCCCTCCCTGAGGACCTGGGTCCATCCTTTGGTCCTGGAGCAGTGGCCAGGCCACGGCTGTGTCCCTGCTGTTGCAGAGGGACCGGCTTGTCCCCCACGGGGGTGCTGGCACAGCGGCTTTTGCCTTCCCCGGTGCCCTCCGGCAGCTCACCGCAGCTACAGGATGGAACAGAGCGGCGCCAGGTCCTTCCAGGTGCTGCTGAAAGGAGGAAGCAGGCAGGGTGGCAAGTTTGGTGGTCACGGGGGGACCCTCGGGGTCGTGGTCAGGGCTGTGAGGTGGTGCAGGGATACAGGGCAGGAGGGGTCACTCCCACCCTGCCATCCTTCAGTGTGAGCCAGGCTCTGCCCTAATGCCACTCACTGCCTGCTGGAGACCAGCAGCTGCTGTGCCACGTGAGGGGATGGCAGAGAGGCTGCTGGAGCTGGTGGATCCCTGCTGGACATCAGCAGTGCCTGTCTCAGCTCTGTCCTGGGCACAGGAAAGTGCTCTGGGGTTGCTTTTCAGGTGATGATACTTTCAAAATGAGACGAGCCACTTAGGGGGTGTCCAGCTCTGGATCATCCCAATGAAGGATCTCCTGTTCCCTGGGATGGACACAGCAGAATTTTGCATGGTATCACTGCTGGGTGTCAGTACTTCTGTGTCTGTTTCAAATATGCCTGATATTGGCCATGAAAATAAATTATTTATTTAATGAGAGGAGATCACTGAATTTATAATGAGATTACTATTAAGATTGAGCCCCTCCTCCCCCAATGTTTTACCTAAAGCACAGCTTTATTTTTTTCTCCTCTGTTTTTTCTTGTTAATGCTTAAAACAGAACTTTAGCATGGCCTGAGGAACTGCTGCTCATGGGGCTGCTTTGCTGCAGAGGGAAGGGGGACCTCTTCAGTCAGGAGTTACTTTGCAAAACAGATATGTCCTTCCCCTCTTTCCCTTTCAGATAATTGAGGAAGTGAAGCTCCCAGGTTTATCTGCTGGCCCTTTTACACTTTGTAAAAGTGATTTTGCTCTCTGCTGTAGAGATTGGGGTGCCACGGGATGAGACTCTGCTCTGGGTCTGCTGGATAGTCTTGGATCTTCAGGGCAGCCCCAGGGCTTGTGTGTGCCCCCAGGCAGCAAAATCCTTCTCTGTGGGTTGTTGTGGACCTGAAACAGCTTGAAAGTGACCAGGCCATGGAGAAGAAAAGTACTTGAAAGCTGTAAGCACAAAGATGTTCAGTTCAGAAGGTCCTGGAAGCTGGAGCCCAAAAAGGATTTGGTGGCAGTGTCCCTGCATTCTGGTCCTGCTCCTGTGACACCTCTTGATAGCAGAGGGACTCTGGGGCAGCCAAACCTCCAGGCTCATCCCTGAGAGCCCTCATTGGTAACCTGGCCATGTTCCCTTGGGACACCACGGGTCTGTGTGCTCGGAGCTGGCAGCTGGGATGGAGCACCAGGACAAGGTTTGGCTGCAGATGCTGAGCCAGTCACAGGACTTTGTTCAGGGCAGCAAATGTGGGGAGAGGAGAACAAAATTGGGAGGAGAGACTGGAATACAGATGATGGCACGCCGACTCTTCCCGTGCCAGCTCAAATACCCCCTGAATTTAAAGCTTTTGTGGGGTGTTAGGATGGTGCTGGCTCACTGATGGCTCCTCAGATGTGAAGCCTCTGAGCTGATGCTGAGGCAGCAGGGGCTGAACCCACACCTGGCCCTGTGGAAGATGCTGGATCCATGCTGGTGTAGCAAGAGGAAGGTGCTGGATCTGTGCCAGTGCAGTGGTAGGAGAGGTGGCTCCCAGTGTTTGCTCAGCCTGGTGCTGGCCATCTCCTCATCCCGGTGCCTGTCCTGGGGAGCCAGACAGGCTGAGCTCAGGGGCTGGAGTATGGGTGATGTGCTGTGCACCAAGAGGATGTTTTGGTGTCAGCCAGCCCTGGGAAAAAAGGTTTTTCCACTGAGTCACTTGCTGCCTCTGCTTTTTATGAGACAGCACTGAGATCTGGGAGAAGGGGAGATGGAAAATCCCAGCCCAGATCTCCCTGCTCCGGCAGGACCAGGTCCATACCAGCACAGCTCTGCCCCATGTTTGCTTCTCAGAGGGAGTCGTAGACAGAGAGCAGCATAAATAGAACAGGCTTGGCTATTTTAGGACATTGATTACATGATCAGTGCATTAAAGAAAAATAATTAAGTAAAATCTTCACTTTAGCTGCAGCTGTCAACATGGGCTTGGGTGGAGCAGAGGAAGGGATGGGCACCTTGGAGCTGGTCCCCAGCCATGGTGGATGAACCATGAGGACTTCTACTTCTCCATGTGTTCCTCCTTGAAGCTGGAGTAGATGGAAGGTTTCCCACATGTGCCACCATTGTGATGTGACAGTGCCACCGTGCTGGTGTGACAGTGCCATTTATCTGGCGTTGTGCTGCTGTGCACTGGGCGTGATGGCACCAGACAGGCTTGGTCTAGGCAAGGGGGAGCTTGGGAAAGGGACGTGGGTGCTGTTTTGGTGAGGTTCACAAGTGTCTGCAGCCAGGGATGAGGTTTTCCTTCTTCTGGAGAAGTTTCTGAGTTCTTATGGAGCTGGGATGGTTTTACCACTCTTTGCCTGAGCAGCAGTCTGGGGTGAAGAGCTTCTGTTTACTGATGGGGGTTAAAACCAGGCTTGTTTCTGGTGACTTAGTGCCAAGCAGAGATCTTGGCAGGCAGGAGAAGACAGCTCCAAGCCTTGGGAGCTGGAGCTGTTTTCTGCTCAGAATTCTTTGCAGCAGGGCTGAGCACTCAGGACAGCTGGTGGTGAGCCCAGAGCTCCTTCTCCCAGCCCTGCTGGGATCACCCTATCCCTGCCCTCCATCCCCATTCCAGCTTGGAAGCTGAGCTGCAAGGGAAAAGGGCAGCAGCCCAGCTCCTGGCAGCACAAGGGCTTGTAAATACTCCTACCCAGGCAAAACAAATAGATAATATTAATTGGGGTTTCAATGCCAAATAGAAGCAGATGGTTTATCAAGGTGGAGGAAGGCAATGTTTGAGGGCTTCAGATAAAGTGGATGAGCTAGGAGCCACTCTTGAAAAAGAAGACAAAAAATATTGAAGCAGCTGCTGAGAAGGGCTCACTCTCCACTAGCAACCATAGCCACAAAAGTTTGTTGGTATAAATTAATCTAAAAATGTTCTTTTTCTCCCCTTTCTTCTCCATTGAAGACCACTGGTGATTCATGACAAGTGAAATGTATATCAGAAGTCAAGACTGTCCTGTGGGATGGGGTTTTGCACTAATAATGGTATAAAACCCATTTATCTCTGCCAAATGGTTTTGGTAGCAGACTTCTGATAAGATTTTAAATGGATTTTTAGTCAGGGCCCTGTAAATTGTGCTCCAGGTCATGCAGCGCTTGTCACATGTGCCTTCACTGCTCTGAAACAACTATTGCCACTTTTTAACTGCTGCCAGAGCCACTGTTCTGTGCTGGCCTCAGGAGCTGGGTGGAGATGGGGCTGATTGAGGGCTGGAGCTGCTCTGCAGCACACTCTTCCTCACAGTCTCACCCCTTTCCCTAGGATGATTTGCAGAGCAGAGCTCAAGTTTGCCCTCATAGCTTTGGTCTGTTGCCTGGGGACAGGCAGAGAGCAATCAGGTTTGTGCTCAAAGGTGGTGTGGGATGTAGCTCCTCAGCACAAACAAAAGTCCAGCATGCTGGAAGAAGAGGCTGGGGAGTTCCCTCTCCTTTGATGATGTAAGATGTTACCTTTCCTTGAAAATCTGTTATCTATGGAGCAAACTCCCAGCAGGTCAGTGCTCTGCTGGCTTCCACTCAGGACACCTGGGAGATGGAGCCAGGAGAGCCTCATGGCTTAGATCACCTGTGTAACTCAGAGCAAGAGGCTCTGCCTGGGGCCAGGCTGTGTGTGCCCAGTTAAATCAAAGGCAACTCCTACGAAGGAGAGAGAATGATGAAGAAGACTCTATAGATATCAGAAAGCTAATTAATTACTTTATTATACTGTACTATATACATTTTGTTTGAACTGAATCTGTTAAGCACTTGCTCTGCACACAGCTGCTCACACTGCACAAAATTTTGTGGCTGTCACCCGACAGTCCTGACACACACACAAACTCTCTTGGCCCTGATAGGCCAAGAAAACAAAACATCTCCACTTTAGATAAGCAATCTCTATATTGCATTCTACTTAGCACAACCCAAGTGCAGCAAGCAATAAGAATTGCTTTTTCTCTCTCTGAAGTTCAGAAAACGCGAATCTCAGAAATCTTGGCGAAGAGTTGTGCCTTGCTTTGCTCTGTGCAGAGCGATGTGGCAGCACCTCAGCAGTGCTGACGGGAGGTTTGGTGCCCCCAGCACTGAGGTTTGTCCCTGTGCTGTCCCACAGAGTGCCAGGAGCTGCTGCCCCCGGGGCCCATGGCGTACACCGCGCCCCCCTCGCCGGCGGGGCCCGTCGGCTCCCAGTACTGTGTCTGCAAAGTCGAGCTGTCCATCTGCGGCCAGAACCTCCTGGACAGGGATGTCACCTCCAAATCCGACCCCTTCTGCGTCCTCTTCATGGAAGTCAACGGGAAGTGGGTGGAGGTAAGTCCTGCTGCTGTGTGGATTTGTTCCTCCCGTGGTTTGCTGGTGCTGGTGTCCCTCCCTGAGCAGAAGAGGAAAATTTCCTGGGGCTCCTGAGGCTGTGTGTGGCACCAGTGTGTGAATTGTTCTGTGTCACAGCTGGTCCTTCCCCCATCAGTGCTCTCTGCTTTGTGCTGGGCATTGGCTTTAACTGCAAGTTCTGTTTTATACCTGGTTGGTCTGGGAGGGAGCAGGGTAGGCAGAGCATGGATATGTGATGGATACAAGCACCCACACCGGGGGCAGCAGAAAATGAGCATTAAGGGATTTAAACAATGTAAACCACACAAAAATCTTCCCAGTTCCTGGGAAATTAGGTGGTCTCATTCAGATACTTGGCCAAGGAGCTGGTGGATTGTCAGCTCCACCTCAGGTGTCCAGCAGCTGATCTCATGTTCATCAGGGAGAGTGAAGGGGAAAACCTCACTTTGCCACAGTCTGCAATTAACTTTATTCAGTCTGGATGAGAATAATGAGCTTTCCAGCTTTGACAGGTGTCATGTCTGACCTAATTGTGCTTTTCAGGAATTTTTTTCTGTCAGTAATGTCTCAGTCTAGCAGGTTTGATCCCAAAGCTTACTATGGAATACAAATGTTCGGTGCTTTTAGGTTTTTGTTTTTCTTTTCTTCTGCTGTTTTTAGCTTCTTTCTAACTGGCATGGTAGGCACTGGACTGAGCCTTGAGCAGCAGCTTGCTGGTGCTCTGCTGCCGTGGGGTCAGCAGGGCTGGAATGGGCTGGCACAGGGTGTGGTGTGCTTGTGCCTCTGAGCTCTGCCCAGTGGCACCTCAGGGACACTGCTGGCATTGACTGGCACGTGTCAGGGGAGCTGTGTGTGTTTGGCTCGTGGCTGGGCTGGGTGCCAGGCAGGGTCAGGAGAGGTGGGATTGCTCGTGAGAACCTCTGGATGGGATGTTGGGTGGACTCTTGGCAGCTGATGCCACATGGCTCACAGCCACCCCCTTGTTCTCTGTGGATTTTGGCCACACAGATGTGCCCCTTGCCCTAAGGGGAACCTCTCCTGTCTGAAAGTGGTGCCTTTAATAACACAGCTGAAGTGTAGGAGACAGAATAAGCTCATTGGAACCCATCCCACCCCACTGCCCCTTGGTCCTCCTCACCAGATTGGGAACATGTCCCAAGCCTTGGACCTGGTTGTGGTGGTGGGTCTCCTCCTTTGGCACCAGCCCTGGTGCCAGTTCTGAGCTGGGCAGTGGGGCTGTGGCACCAGCTGATGCCAGCAGGAAGATTTCTGCTCACTGTTCTTTCTAGCTGTAACATTTGTTCCCAAATACAATTATTTTGTCTCACTGAGCTTAATAGGAATTAAAAATCTCTGTGAATCAGCCTTGGAGGAGTGGGGGAGGGAGGGACAATAAACCACAGGCTGGGAAGTGAAGATTGGTGATGTTTAAACGTTCTGCCCAGTGATGTCATCTCACAGAAGCCATGAAAGAGTTGACCTGTGGTGCCAGGAACGGGACAAGTGACACATGACTCAACCCTGCAGCTGCCTTTGTGCCACTGAGTCATCCAGGCAGTCCTGCACCTTCAGCATCATCTTCCCTTGGCACCTCAGACAGCATCTCCCCATGCTGGAGCATGAAGCACCTCCACATGCTGGGCATGCCTGAAGGTCCCAGCCAGCCTCCCTCTGAGCACTGGCAGACTCCAGTGCAGTCACTGAGCCCAAGGGTTGCTGCTGGAGATGATTTCCTGGTTTTTGGCTCGATTTCTCAAATCATAGAATCATGGAACAGTTCCTGTTGGAAGGGACCTAAAGATCACCTCATTCCTACCTCCCTGTCATGCCCTTGCTTGAAGCCACATCAGCCTGGCCTTGAACACTTCCAGGGATGGGGCAGCCACAGCTTCTCTCAGTAACCTGTGCCAGGGCCTCACCACTCTCCCAGGGAAAAATTTCTTCCAAACTCCCAATCTAACCCTGCCCTCTGTCAGTTTGAAGCCATTCCCCCTTGCCCTGTCACTCCATGCCATTATCTGAAGTCCCTCTCCAGCTCTCCTGCAGCCCTTTCAGGTGTCCTAAGGTCTCCCCTGAGCCTTCAGTCTCCTGAGCAATCCCGAGGCTCTCAGCCTTTCCTCACAGGAGAGGCACTCCATCCCTCCAATTGTCTTTGTGGCCCTTTGGGGCTCTTATCCAAACAGATTTTTTTAATTAGCCTGGCTGCCTATTAAAAACCCTGGAGCTTTTCTGCTTTTTGGTGGCAAAGGCCCTGTTCTTTCCTGCAGCTCTGAAGGGGATGGCAGGAGCTGCTGGCAGCTGAGCGGTGCTGTGTGATGGTCACCAGCCAGGTGGCTTGTGCTCACCAAACCAAAGCTCAAACCTTGTGCAGCTGTCAGCTGGGGCTATTGTTGCGCTTCACACTGGCACTAGGCAGGAGATTCAGCTGTTGAATCTGGGGGTTGAAGAAAGCCCCATCACTTCCAAGTTTACCTCCAGCTGGATGGGATTTTCATACCCTTCCCTCAACCACCTCTTCCAGAACAGAGCTGGAGATGAGACCTCAAGTGATCTCCCTCAGACTGGGGTCTGGCTTTCCCTTGGTCCCTGGCTTCCCAGTCATTCAAAGAACATGGAAGGACCTAAAATCCATCTCTGCTGCCTGTGCATGCCCATCTCCTAGGCCTGGAGGGGGATCTGTGTGTGTTGTGCTGCTGAAATGAGGCAGAGCTGTGGATGCCCTCTGCTCCTGGTCCAGCTCACCCCTGAGCAGATGCTTGGCTCCTTTGGTAGGGGATGGCGGCAGAGAGGGGAGGGTTTGTGTGAGGCTGTGTGGCCCTGGCCAGCCCACAGCCCACTGCTGTTGGTGGGTTTGGTTCCCTGGGGTGCTGCAGGTGGCTATTCTGGGAACATAGCATTTACTTTAGTAAATTTACTTTACTTTAGTTGTTTCTTGGCAATTAAGACAGACTAAGCAAGCAATTGCAAAAAAACCATGAGATTGTTGGGTGTATATATAGCAAACTCACCACATTTCCACTGAGCCCCTCCAAAATCTGCCTTCTGTGCTGAATGAGTTTCTTTGGGACTAAGGTATGTGTTTGCTTGCTTTTTTTTTTTTTTTTTTTTTTTTTTTGGAGGCTTTTTCTGCTCTGCTTATTCCTGGCTTGGCAGCTCTGGCAGACATCCCACGGTCCCACAGGCTGCTTGGTGCTGCCCAGGGATGCCAGCTGCTTTCCAGAGAGGTCTTGCCCTGGATCTGGTATGCACAGGCAGCTCAGCCTTGCCCAGAACTGGGTGTCCTGGCTGCATGACAAGGTGGAATGCCAGCCAGGGTCACAGCACAGCCAGAGGCTTTGTGCTGTCCCACAGGGAGATGGGATGGTCTTTCCAGACACCGAGGGCAGCAGCTTTTGATAAAATCACACTGGACAGTGCCTGTGTTTCCTTCTCCTTTAATATCCATGTTGCCATACCCTGGAATAATGGGGTGATGTGGCAAAATGCCAGTGCTGCCATAACCCCTTCCACTAGTCCAGGTTGCTCAGAGCCACATCCAACCTGACCTGGAACACTTCCAGGAATGAGACAACCATAGCTTCTCTGGGCAACCTGTGCCAGTGACTCACCACCCTCACAGGCAAGAATTTCTTCAGAACATCTAATCTACACCCGCCCTCTGTCAGTTTGAAGCCATTCCCCGTTTTCCTGTCACTGCAGACCTTTGTCCATTGTCCCTCTCCAGCTCTCTTGGACCCCTTTACATGCTCGAAGGTGCTCTGAGGTCTCTCCAGAGCTTTTTCTTCTCCAGGCTGAATAGTGATACCAACATGATACCATCTGCTGCTCTTCTGACAGAGCTCCTTCTTGCTTTGCAGGATTCACCCCCAGCTTGTTTCTTGTTCAGCTCTCAGGCTCTGCTGCCCCTGCCCTTTCTGCCCCTTTCAGTTTCATAAGGATATTTTGCATGGCAGGCTCTAAACTTGCCCTTGTCTCCTGCCTTTCAGCCTGTCTGGGGGGAATATGGGTTCTGACATGAGAGTTCAGACTCTCCTTGCCCATGGACTTCCAGAAGTAAATACACCAGCTTTTCTCAGCCTCAGTTTCCCCAGTTTCTAACACTTTGGCCAAAATACTGGGGGTTTGTCTTTGTGCAAGCTCATGTCAGGATTCCTGCTGGTGCTGGATCACCCTTCCTGCAGTGTGAGTTATGGGGTCTCGGACCAAAGTTCCATTACTGGAGGGCAGCATTCCAGCATCTCCATTGTGACTGTCCTCAGGGTGTTTCTTTGGCTCACACAAGGCTTTCTGACCCCCTGTGCCAGGCAGTGTTGTAAAGCCACACTTCCACCAGCTGCCTGCCAAGTTTCCTCTGCCCCTGTCCCTGCTCCTGGCTGTGGGGTGCTGCAGACAGCTGTGGTGCTTCCCCACGTGCCTTCCAGCCTCCATCCTCCTCTCTGTGCCTGCACTTCCAGTTCATCAGGGACATCATTGCTTCCAGCCTGCTTGCCATAGCTCTTGGTGGCAATATCTACTGAAGTTTTGTCTCTGCGCCCTTCCAGCCTCTTGCTGCTACTAATGCTTGATGAAATCTATGAAAAAAGGGACTCTGGTGATGGGTTTTTTTATCTTTTTATCTATGGAAGGCCAACAAAGAAGAAACTTGGTTTGAGTTCTAGAGGGAAATACTAGAGAGTTGTGTTCTGGCTCATGACACTTCTTGTTTTGCTTGTCCTTGTTGCTGGCTGCACAGACTAGAGGAAACAAGTTTGGCACTACAGCAGTGAGGGTCTGCTGAGGATCAGAGGTGTGTGAGAGCCTCAGCTCCTGGGAGAACAGGGCTTAGAGGCAAATGAAGCAATTCTGGCTTCAGTGATCCTCAAGTCCATGCTGAGCCTTGGCTGGGTGTTCCATCCTGGCTGTTGGGTGGGGAGGGGTGTCCATGCACCCCATCCTCAGGGAGGCAGCTCTGCATGATGTGCCACTGTGTTTAGATGGATCCCAGCTTGTGCATCTGGCTGTCACAGCCTGTGTTTAGGGACAGCTCTGCTGAGGGCTTGGTGAGCTCATTCTGGTGGTCACCATGGGGTTTCTGGGTGGCTCTGGTTGAATTCAGTTTCAGTGACAAAGATGCACTTGCCTAAATGCCTCTTTTTCTTTGCAGCTGGACAGGACAGAGACAGCTGTGAACAACCTCAACCCAGCTTTTGCCAAGAAGTTCATCATTGACTACCACTTTGAAGAGGTTCAGAAGCTCAAGTTTGCCCTGTTTGACCAGGACAAGTCGAGCACACAGCTGTATGAGCACGACTTCCTGGGCGAGTTCTCCTGCACCCTGGGCACGGTGGGTCTGGGATCCCTGCAGCAAGGGGACCCCAAAACACTTCAGACACAGGGATGTGCTGAGGTTACAGCTGCTCTTCTTACCCCATGCAAAGTTTTCTGGCTCCTTCCTGGGAAGACAAATGTAATTTGCTTGTCACACTTCAGCTGTTGAGGTTGAGCTGTTCCACATTAGGGAATGTCTGCTTGCTCCAGTCTCAGCTAGTCATGGTGTGGGTTTCTGCTGGTGCTGGCAAAGGGACATCAGCTGGAAGCTTCTGGCTCTGTCTTCACCATGGGTTATAGTAAGGGCCCTGATGACCAGTTTGGGCTTGGGAAACTTCCAGATATTTAAAGTTAAGATGCATGTAGTCTGCATTTCTTTCTCAGTTTGGGTTTTCTCTTTCTGAAAGTTTTGTCCGTTGCTGTAGTGTAGCAAAACATTCCTCCTGATGGAGCATGTTGGTGCTGGAATGTGTCTTCTGCTCTTCCTGTGGAAAAGCTTTTGGGACACAATGTAATTCATAAGTTTTTGGAAGGTTTTTTCATTCATGAGCCCAGACCCTGTTAGAAGCTGGCAGCTGCATTATTCAAATGTCTTTGTCCTCTGGCTCAGAAGCTGGGAATGAGGGGGATTTTTTCCATCTTTTTGCAGCATCCAGCAGCTGAGGGCTGCTGTGGTACCTGGCACAAATGCAGAGGCTGGGAGAAACTGCTTCTCTTGTGCTCAGTGCTGGGACTGGGGAGGAAGGAGGTGCTGTAACAAGTGGGTCAGCATGGGGAGCCAGCCCAAGGTGCTCAGGGAGGCTCATGAGCACAATTGCTTTGCTCACAGAGCGCAGCGTGGCACTGAATGTGGCAGGCAGCACCAGGGACTTGACCACTGCCAGCTCAAGAGCTTGACATGTTAGAAGAGCACTGACATTTACAGAGTTTGAAGTTTAATGACTGGAATTTTGGAAGTGCTCTGTGATGACCTGATTCTGCTCCTGCAGAAGTTAAGAGAATGCAGGCAACAGCTCTGGCCTGTGTTCAGTGGTTCAGCTTAAACCCATCCTTTACTGTTAGTTCTGCTGTGCTGAAACACATCCAGCTCCAGAGTGGGGCAGCTCAGCAAGGGCTGCTTGTGAAAGTCATGTCTGGTGGAAGCAGAGAATTGATGGACATAAGGACACAGCTGAAACCTTGCTGTTCCTGAGTGTGACTCTGCAGCAGCCCAGGGCTCTGCAGGCTCTTGTTGGGGAAGAACATTGTCCATGTGCACTGGGGAGGAAGGTGGAAGGGTCTGAACCATCTTCTCCTGCTTGTTGGGTCTCCCAGATGATCTCAGCCCTTCTGGTGCTTGGGAAGGTGATTATGTCAGAGAGGAGCCTGCAGAGACCCTCCTGGGCTGTGGTAATGCTGGGGATGGGCAGGTGTTGGCAGGTCTCACATCCAGGGGCACTCTCAGAACAGCTGATGGTTTTGGCACCACTGTCTGCTGTGTCTTTGGGCACAGCTGGTGTGCTTAGTCTGTCAGGAAGAAGAGAGCTTGGAACTCTGCAAACTTACCCCAGTATTTTCACTCTGCAAAAGAGAACTTGACCTGTGCCCAATTTTTGCAGCAGGTCCAACGTCAGCATCTTGGTGACATTTAGTCCTCAACAAGACACCAGCTTGGGAATGGAGGAATCTTTTCATTTCCCTTTTTCCCCTGAAATCCTATTTGCCTCCACTCCCTGTGGCCAGCATGGGCTGGCAGCACAGCCCAGTCGTGGAGCAGGGGTGGGCTGGAGGGGTGGCGCTTGTGCAAGGGTGAGGAGAGGAGTGAAGCAAAGTGGGTGGGGGCTTGTGGGTTCAGCCACCCTGCCATGGGTTTCCTGGTGGCTGGAATTTGCTTGGTGCAATGTTTCCATGTTGCTCTCAAAAGCAGAAAACAGCTATGGGCAGCAACAACTGGGTAGTGAGAGTCTGACTTTTCAGTTCTGAGTTTGCATTGGAGCTCAGTCAGGTTAGCCAGGTGGCTTAGTGCAGCTGATGAGGTCTGAAGTAGGATTTAAAAGGAGACCTGGATCATTCCCAGGCCTGTAATGACCTCTGTGGCCAAAGGAAATGTAGCAGGCATCAGACTCCAGGCTGGAGGGTCTCCATGGTTTCTGCTAGCCAGGGTTCTGAGGTTTGTCCTGCCTGTACCCAGAGTGGCACAAAGATCTGGTTACACTGGCTGGTGATTCCTGTGCACCAAGAGCACTGGGACTTGGCTGGCTCCTCACCAATGTAAAGGGTTTTTGCTTTGAAATGGCAAGAATCAGGATCACAGAATGGTTTGGCTGGAAAGGGACCTTTAAAGCTCATCTAGTCTCAAGGGGGACCCACTGGATGTGGGATCAGGGCACAGGTGGTTCCAGCAGGTTGCTGGATCTCCATGTGGGCATCTGCACCTGATAAGGAAAAATTACAGGTTCTCCAGACCTGAAGGAGACTGAAACTTGCTGAGCTGGGAAAAATCTCAAGGGTTTAATTTATTTCCCAGTTTATTCTGTCTGTCCTGTTACAAACCAGAAGTGAAGGGAAGAACATGCCTTTGGGGGTGCTGTCCCTGCTCAGGGGGTCCAGAATGATGCTGGGAGACAGCATCCAGCTTGTAATCAGGATCCACCCATGGAAACATGTCCTGCAATCAAGGTGCTAGCAGGGGTCATGGTAGAAGTGTGTGAAGTGGGCCTTGAGGTAGTGAGTGGTGATGTTGGTGGGAACAGATTGCAGTAGTTCTGTCTGTGTGAGGACCCACTGATCTCCTCCACTGGTCCCTGGGTTCAGTGGGAGGGGATGCTTCAGCCTCCTGTGCTGTCACTTCTCTGCACCCCGAGGGCTGGGGTGTCACTGGTGACACTCCCACTCTCACAGCCATCCCTGCATATTGGTGCCTTTCTTCTACCCTTGCAAATGCTTCATCTGAATTAACCAACATGAGCAATGATCAGTTGCTTATGAGTCTGCTTTTGATCACTTGTACAATCATGGCTTTATTGTCTTTGGCTTCTCTAGATTGTCTCCAGCAAGAAAATAACACGGACTCTCCTCCTGGGGAATGGCAAGCCAGCTGGGAAGGGCATGATCACGGTAGGTTTGCTCCTTTGTGTTACTGCTGGGCCTGTGAAGGTGGATGGGGGCAATGCAGGGCACACACAGGGGCTCCAGGAGACTGGGGTGTATCTCTTGAATATTTTTCCCTTTACCTCTTGTTTTCCTGGCCACTTTGGTCTGTTTGGAGGACAGTTTTTTGGGACAGGACAGTTTTTTGGGACAGGACAGTTTATTTGGAACAGGGATAATCTTGCTCAGTGTCTGTCCAGTGCTTAGCACTGTGAGTCTTCAACTTCTGCTTCAGTCTCAGAGATAAAAAATGCCTCAGTCTGGAGAAGTACAAAGTAAATCTCTGCTGCTGCTGTTTGTTATCTGGTAGAAGGCGCCTGCTCAGACCTCTCTGGTGCAGTGACAGGTAATAGGGCTCATTCCTTCTGCAGGGATGGGTGATTTTGTTTGTAGGATGAGGATGTGCCATGGCAACAACTCTCATGGCAACAGCCACTGCTTCTGATCCAGACCCCTTCGGGCAGTGGCCTTCCTGCTGCGGATCTCTTCAGCAATGTTCTTTTTTAAAAAGAAGAGACTAAATTTAGGTGTGTTTCTGTTCTTCCTCAGCTCCCATCATTTTTGGATCTCTGCTGTGTTATGGGTTTTGTGAAACGTGCAGCTGGGCTGCAAAGTTGCGGAAGGAAAGGGCAGCAAGGAGTTAAACTTCTGTCAGGTTTAAAAGCACTGGAAAGGTTTAAAAGCCTGGGACCTGCTGCATCTCTGTTGCTGTTTGCTTTAGGGGAAGATATTTTTCTCTCCTAATTGCTGCAGTTAGTCTTTAAATGCAAGAGGAAAAACCACAGAGAGGTTCAGAAGTGGGGCCATTCCCAAGGCTCTCACCTCCCATCTGATGCTTGAGTGGGAAGAGCTGGAAAAGTTTCCAGTCAAGTTCAAAGGCTTTAGAAAAATGAAGGTCCTGTTCTGTCACTAATGTGCCATTAAACATTCAAGGGGCAGAGACATCTGCTTAATTTTGTAGAAATTATACAAATTCTTGATCTGGGTTGTTTGTCCTGGCCTGGACTGGGTGATGACAACAGAGTTGTGTGTGGTGGGCACCTTTCCCTCCTCTTGGTGCAGTGCTGGAGCACAGGACATGGACACCAGTGGAGGAGCAGCCTTCAGGGAGTTTGGAGCCAAAGCCTGACTTCCTTGTCCTCATTCCCTTCAGTTTTGCCCAACTATCCATTTTCCTAGCTGAGATGCCTCACAGGTGCATGCAGCAGAAGAGCCTTGGCTGAATAGATGGGACTGTGTGGGGGTCCCTGAGTTTGAAGAGAGGAGATCCCAAAGCAAAACTCTGTGTTTGTAGAAGTCAGTTTAAAAATCTAGCAACACTTTACATCTTTAAAATCTTTCTGCACCCCTCTGCTGGACATAGTGGTGGGGATGTTGTTACTGTCCTTGCTGGCCAAGAGAAGATGCCACCAGCAACCTGTGGCAGGGTGGCACAAGGACATTCCTGGCTTGTCTGCACAGCCTGGGTTTTATATAGCCTACAGGAGCCCTAAAGTGCTGGATTCCAGCTGGGCATGCTTTTGTGGGGCTGAGGAAAGGGCAAATTTCATCCTTTTCCCTACAGTTTCTCTTCCTCCTGCTGGTTTTGGTGAGTGCTTACACCCACCAGGGACTAGGTGGGAGAGACAGGTAATTCCATGGCATGACAATAGGGAACTCCTATATGGAGCAGAGGGGAAAACTGGGGTTCACATGCAGTGAATGGGTCCTCTGTGGATCAAAAAGTTGTGTCCAGCATGGGAAGGCCAGGAGGTTGTCCAGGAGCTGTGGCTCATCCCCTCCCCCAGCTGCCCAGGCAGATGCAGAAGCTGCATCTCTGCCTCGTCATCTCTGCCAACTCCCCAGCTCTCCTAAGTGCTAATAACCCTCTGATTGCTCCTTCTGGAGAAAATTGCCCCCTGCAGTTCTGCAAGTTTTTCTTAAAGCCTTGGTGTAATGACACTGCATAATTTCAGTGCAGGACAGCCCCTTGTGAGAGCCAGCAAACAGCCATGCTTGGGACACTGTGCACAAGGACCACAAGGACAATGTCCCGCTGTGGTCCTGGCTGTTCTGGTGCTGGCTCCTGCCCTGGGAGAAGGAGGATGCAGCTGGGAATGCTGGGGAACAGCTCAGCCCACCTCAAGAGATCAGAGAAAGGAGAGGTGGAGAGCAGATGCTTGGGCAGGAAAAAAAAGTCAAGTGATTCAGAAAATGGCTTGTAATAAAACTGAATAAATGTGGGGTTTTGTTATAAACATTCCTTTAAAATACCAAGAGACTGATTAGAGCATATTCCAGCCAAAACTGGCCCACTGGGGGCTGGCAGCCAAAGCCCTTCTGGAGCACGTGTGAATGAAGTCTCTCCAGCTGAAGGGCTCTGGGCTGTGCTCCTGCCTGCTGCAGCTCCTCAGGAGCACTCCTGGACTCTTCATCCTTGGGGCTGCCTTAGCAGGTGGCTCAAGTCCTGGGTTCCAGAAGCATTTCCCCTGAGGGAGATGTTCCCCTGAGGATGTTTTTGCCATGCCCAGCCCAGGACATGGAGGATGAGGTGGCACATCTTGCTGGCAAGGGTTTAGGTGGCTTCTCCTTCCTCTTGGCTCAGTCCTTGGAGGCTTCTCCTCCTTGGAGTTCCTGAAAGAGCCCTGGTGCAGAAAAGCCATGTGAGACCAAGTCCAGCATAACACTCGAGAGAAGGGTTGTGTTTTTTTACCAGAAGCCTAATTTTTTATGCTGAAAATGAATGCAGCCTTCCCTTGTCTTTCAGATAGCTGCCCAGGAGCTCTCAGATAACAGGGTGATTACTCTGAGCATGGCTGGCAGAAAACTGGATAAAAAGGTGAGTGGAGCTGTGGCTGGGGGATGCAATGTTAAATTTCTGCCCTTGGGATCTAAAGAAATCTCTGCTTTGGGTGTAACAGTGACAGAAAGCAGTCCCACTGGAGAAAACTTCAGGGTGAAACCGGGTGAGATCCTCTGGCTGCTGGGTACAGCTGTGCCTCAGTTTCCCTATTGTCACTATTCTTCATCACACATCTCCAGATGAAAGGATTCTGTGTGGTATCTGTGTATCAGCATGTCTCAGCAGATTTGCTGCCTCAGAGGCAGCTGTTTGGAATTGCCTCCTGACAGAACCAGAAGTTTTGATGACCCTTGACTCCATATCTGAGATGTGCTGAGAGCTCCTGGCTTGTCACCTTCAGCCCCTCTGGAAATGGGGCAAAGATCTGCTTCTGTATCAAAGTGTAGGGCTTGTCTTCTCCCAGCAAGTGAGGATCTCCCAGAGGCAGGTAGCACATGAGCTTTGCTTTGGATGTGGTGCACAGGAAACAGTTCTTAAAGCCTCTCTGAACAGCTTCTTCTGACCTTATTTACCAGGCAACCAGAGCTATTCCTCTTGAACCTCTCCTGTTGCTAAGCAATCGATGGGAATATTATTTTTTCCTTCTTCCTGGTCTCTCCAGAGCTTGTTTCATTGGCAGGATGGCCCTAAGTTTCTTTGAAAACAGGGTAAAGCAAGCAGCCAGGCAGGAGGGCATTTGCTGGGGCAGAAGATGGGGCTCACCCAGTCCTGCTGTTTAAACTCAGTGGGTATCTGGTTTATCCAAGTTGTTTTCCCCACCTGTTGGAAATGGCTGTTTTCTCACCCTTCTACCTACCCTGCCTAGTGCAAGGAGCCAAATGCCCCAGTTAAGAGGTAACAAACAGCTCAATTTCATCTGTAAGTGTTAGCAGAAAGGTTGTGCTCAGTGACCACCTGCTGTCACCAAGAACTGACAAGGGTTCCATGCCAATTCCCATACTGCAGCACAGAGTTGCAGTGCTCAAAGTCCTGCTCATGAGCAAAGGATGCTCAGGTCACTTCATGCAAATTAAAATGGCCCTTGAACAGGGATATTGGATGGAAAACAGGATTTTTGTGTCACTTTTGGTTATGGTTGAAATGCAGCTGTGGGAGCTGTTTAAGCTTAGGAAAGACAGTGAAAAATTGAATAAACAAAAGAAAACCAAGGCTAAGATTGCAGCCTGGGGAGTTGCAGCATCCTGTACCACACAGCATGGAGCTGGGAGCACAGCTACAGGCTCAGACATTATAGGGAGGGACTGGACCTCACAGGACTTTGGGATGGGGTCATGGGATCATCTTCAGTGCACACACCAAGCTGGAGCTGTGGTCATCCCTTACTGGCAGCTGTGCCACAAACCCAGCCTGGAACAGTGCTCAGCCCCAGGCAGCTCCTTCTGCCATGGCTGCCCTGAGGCTGGGATCTCTTTGAGACTGCAGGCAGGTCCTCCTCCCCATCACATTCCATTCTCTCCACCTGCATCTCACTACCTTAATTTAAGTGTTGAAACTGCAAAGCAGGAGCATGTCAGCAGCAGATTCAGCCTGGGGCTCTCATACCTTAAGATCAGTTCTTGGGGGAGTTGTTGAAAGATAAAATATCTTGCAGAAGAGGAGGTGTTTCCACCTGGGACCGGCTGTGTGAAGCCCAGAGCTGTCTGTGCCACCACAGCGGTGGGGACAGCAGGAGGACAGTGATGCTTCAGCATGGATGGGGGACAGCAAGTGCTGCAAGCCAGAGCTGCTGCTGGAAGCTGTGTTTTAGGGAGCTGTATCTGCTGGAACTGCCAGCTCCACCCTGCTTCTCCGTAGTGTGTTAAAACCAGTTTGGATCATTTCAATTCTTGGATCGATTTGCAGATCGATCTGCTCTGCTGAGCTCCTTTGGTTGCTCAGTTTCCACCTCCCTCCAGGTTTGCAGGGGTGAGATGTGTGTGGGTTTGTTGTTTTAAAATAGCAGCCCACAATCTTGTGGCTTGGAGGCATCTCCCACCCTGCTTTGAACAGAACAAGGCTGACCGGACTCACAAGCCGGGCTGATCCAGTGGGATGGCAGCCAATCCTTCAAAGCTCCCGGTGCCTCCACCAGCCCACACTGGGCTGCTGCTGATGCTGCTGCCTTGGGTTGGAGGTTAAGCCAGCACAGGCAGGGTCAGGTACCCACCACTGGTTCTTTAATCCATCTGTGAAGCCTGCAAGTGCCAAGCCCAGGTGGTGGGTGAGCAGGAGCAGAGCTGTGCTACAGCCACAAAGCTGCAGAAGGAATGGCTTGTGTTTCTGTCCTACAAATGTGTGAAAAAGGGTAGGGAAAAAAATAGCCTCATCTCACCAGAGAGCCTTTTTGGTCTGCTTCTCTGCAGAAGAATTTTGACTGAAGCTCGTTGTAGTTTCCCCAAGCCAAAACACTTTGCAGTGATTTACATTTCTGGCTGGCTTCAGAAACAGGATTTAGATGGAAATGTTGATGGATTTTCTGCTGGGACATCACTAGAGCCCATGTGCATCCCAGCTGCCATCTCCTGGGCTTGCTGTGGACAGGAGGTCCTGCAGGGTCCACGTTTCCTCCCTCCCTATGCACAGCCCCTCACATCCCCACTGCATCACTCAGAAGCACAAACCCATAAAAAGTTCCTCCAGCTCTTTGAAGGATTCAGACACCCACCCTCCTCTAGGAGGAAAACCCAACTGAAATAACTTGAATCCTCTATAGATTGTCTGGAATATTTGGGATCTGGTTTCTTGTTAGCAGCTCCTTGGTTTTTTCTGAATGGGAATGAAGCTCTCCTAGAAAAGCTGGAGTTTCCCTGTCGGTGCCACCAGCGCCTTCCGCCCCCCGGGCTGCGGGTGCCCCGAGCCGCTCCCAGCAGGGGGATGTGCACAAGCTCCTCATCGAGCAGAGCCCTTTGTCGGGGGATTATCTGAGGAGAGGCTGGCAGCAGAGGCAGCACACACTGACTCAGGGCTGCGTATCTCAGGGTGTTACATGATCCCTGTCAACACCAGGGCAGCTCGCTCCTTAAAGACTTCCTCTGCTTATGCTTTACTGCTGTGTGTAGGAGGGTGGATTTGCTTCCTTTCTCCCCCAAGACATACACTTCAAAATTCTGTTTTTCCTCTGAGGCTCTGGATGTTTTTCCAAGCCCAAAGGCAGCTGTCTCCCAGCTGGGCTTGTTTTCCGTGGCATCTGTGTCCAGAGAGCCTGTTGGGTACAGGCACACGCTGGGGTGCCAACACACCCACCTCACAAAATGTGCTGGGGAAATCGAGGGGATTCACACAACCGGGACAGGGAGGTGGGCAGGACACTGCCTGTGGGTGCTGCCTGTTTGCCAGTGTGCCTGACCTGGCCCCATGAGGACAGGAGAGTGTCTGCAGGGCTGGCAGTGACACAGAAACATCCCTCTTGGACCTCTGCTGCTTGCAGACCACCGTGTAACCCATCCTGTTCTTCTCCCTCCAGGACCTTTTTGGGAAGTCAGACCCCTTCTTGGAGTTTCATAAACCAGGTGAAGACGGGAAGTGGATGCTGGTTCACAGAACAGAGGTGAGCAAAACTCCAGCCTGAGCTGCTGAGACACCTCCATCCTCACCTCAGCTCCCCTGGCCCTCAAAGCCTGGTTAAGGAGTTGTACCATCACAGGAAACTCCTCTAACAAAACACAGGGGGAGCTCAGGTGGAAGGAGAAAGTGGTGTTTATTTAAAAAGTCTCTCCATATGTTTGGTTTTACCACTTCTGTGCCAAGTCCATGAGGGTTTCCTTCACTCACACACCCACATGCACGTGAGCACCAGGATGTGGGTAATGCCTTGTGTCCTGTGGTACCAGTACAGGCCATCCTTGCAGCCTCAGCTCCGCTGTTTATTTTTTGGTGCTTTCCCACACACCTTTCCATGCATATTTAGCTCACATCTACCTTAGTATTTCTCCTGTATTTCTGTGGGAGCAGGCTGGGACCTGACTTGTTTTTTCCCTCATGATTCAGTGTGTGTAGCTGGGCTTTGACTCAACAAGATGTGTTTCTCAGATGTGGGGGTTTGGAGTGGCCCCCAGCCCTTCCTTCTGGAAGAGGCATGGGAAGGTGACTGTGCACCAGCCATGGCTGGGATCTCTGAAAGCATGTCAGGTCTGTGGGGAGCAGATGTCTCTACTGGTGTTCCCTCTGAGTTGCTGCCCATTGTTCTGTCCACTGGATCAAGGTCTAGACAAGTTTTCTTTTAAGTAATGGATGCTCCAACAGCCTCTACCTTACCAGCCCTGCATGCATCCAGCTGCCCTGAGAGGGGTACCACGTCAGGTGACCCATCCCTGGAAGTGTCCAAGGCCAGGGTGGATGGGTTCTGAAGCAACCTGGTCTAGTGGAAGGTGTCCCTGCCCACGGTGGGGGATTGGAACTGGATGATCTTTAAAGCCCCTTCCAACCCAAACCATTCTGTGATGCTATGACCATCTTTGTGCTTTGAGGCTGGATATAAGAAATAAAGTTCTCCATTCTTGCAGCTTCCAGTGCAGGAATAGAATCAGCTTTCAGTCTGATGCTGGCATTTCTCCTGCCCCAACAGACAGGGCAGGATGGGTCCACTGCTGCAGCTTCTTGTCCAAGCACAGATGTGAAGGCTCAGCTGGAACTCTGGATCCTCCCCCACCCACCCTGGTGACCTGGCAGCCTGTGAGCAGCATCTTGGGATGTCTGGGCTCCCCCTGCTCTCCCAGGCTCCTGGAGGAGGTGTTTACAAATTCACCTGAACTGTTCCTGCAGTGTCAGGGTTTCCCCCACTCTCAGGAAGAGCCTGGCTGTCAAACAAGATGCCAGTCCCAGGTGCTGTGCAGCTGTTTGCCCACAGCAGCAGCCATGGATCTCCTCCTCACTGCTCTGTGCAGTGACTGTCCCAGCTGCAAAGATCCAAGGTCCTTCACACCAGAGCCCCCCATGTTTGCCTTGCACAGAGAAGGGTTAATTTGCTGCCTGTGCCTTTCTGAACATCCCTGTGAATCTCTCTTTGTGAGCACCACACCTTTGTGAAAAGGGATCTTTGCCTGCCCTGCAGGCACCTCTGATGTACACAGCATGTGCCTGGAGCCTGCTCCAGTTTGCTTAGGTTTCTACTAAGCAATTGCATTCTCTCAGGAAATGTCAAAAAGCATCAATTAATATTTCTCCAGCCCAGGCAGCAGATGTTACACAGATGAGACGAGAGAGCTTAATGTGCCCTGGGCTGTTTTGGCTTTCCAGGGCTGGTTGCAGCATCTTGCTGCTCATCTTCTCAGTGGTCAGAGCCCAGATGGATTCAGGCTGTGTTTGGGTGCTGGGGGGCTGTAAGCAAGGAGCAGGGGGCAAGCAGTGGGATGCAGAGGGCAGAAATAGTAGCTGCTGGCCTGGAGGTTGTGCAGGGAGTGGCTGTGCCCATGCCCAGGCATTGCTGTGCCCCTGCTGCCCAGTGTGCCACAGCTGTTCTCTCAGGCAGATTTCCTTAATTGCTCCCATGGGTGGATAAATCACCCAGCACAATGAAAACAAACCTGGCTTAACTCACACCTGCTGCAGCCTGAGAAGGGGAAGCTGCTGTGTCTCAATTATGGAGGCAGGGGAGGGCTGAGACAGCTTGCCTGGCCTGGCCCACCAGGAGCTGCTTCAGGGTGACTCTTGGAGATGTGTCCCTGCTTTGTCCTGACTGTGTACCTGTGGGTGTGCCCGTGGTAACAGCATCCTGTGCTCCCCCCTGCAGGTGATCAAATACACACTGGACCCTGTCTGGAAGCCATTCACTGTGCCTTTGGTGTCACTGTGTGATGGAGAGATGGAGAAGATGATAAAGGTAGTGGGGAGCCCTCTGTGGGGATCAGCCTCTGGGCTTGACTCTTAAACATCTGAACCCCCATGGCTGGCTGATTAACAAACCCCAAAGCAACAGAAAATTCCTTGTTTGGGGTCTCCAGCAGGAGAGGCTGGGGACTTCAGCAGCTCTGGCAGGAGGCAGTTGCTGTTTCTGAGGCTGGTTTTGCTCCTTCCACCCCAGGTGGTGTGTTATGACTACGACAGTGATGGGGGACACGACTTCATCGGGGAGTTCCAGACCTCGGTGGCCAGGTTGTGTGAAGCCCAAGATGCCTCTCCTGTAAGTGCTGACATGCTTTTGGGGAAGAATGAGGAAGGGGCTGCTCGGGGTTGATGGTAGACTTTGGTACTTGCTCCCTCAGTCTGTGCTCAGAAGAAGCCAAGTCCAAATTCCTTTGTCCTTCCACCCGCACCACGAGTGACCCAGGCTGTGGCTGCAGCTAAAACATCTGAGCTGGGGAGAGCTGAGGAAGATTTGCTGAAAATCAGGCTCTGCTGGGTGTCTGAAGCAGCACCCATGATTTGGAGGTGCCCTGTGTTTTGGGGGGCAGAAGGGGAGGTGTGACTTGCTGCTGGGGCTGCATCTGCAGCAGGGGCAGCCTGGTCCCCAGGAGTCCAACTCAACACCAGTTTTGTGCCAAAGGTGTCCCTGTTTTGCCCTGAAGTGCTGGCCAGGATCCTTGGCAGAGGCCTCCTGGTTGAAGGGGTGTTGTGAAGACCCCTGGATAGCAGAGCTTTGCACTGCTATGTTCACCAGGATGGCAGGCCAAGAGATCTTGGCCAAGGCATGGAGAGGTGTGAAACACCACGTGTGCTGCATTGAGTCTCCTACCTGGGGAAACTGAGGCACAAAGGCTCGAAAGTGCCCTGTCTAGGGCTGCACAAGGTGGCAGTGCCAGAGGAAGCATTGAGCCCTTTTTTCCTCTGGATTTGCAACCTATAGCCTGGCAATAAAGTCTTCCTCTTCAGCACTGGGGGGAGGCTGCCCCCAGGACGTGCTGCTGGTGGCATCTGCAGCCACGTGGCCCAGCCCAGCCCAGCTCTCACACCAGGGTCTCTCTCGTGTGTTGCAGCTCGAGCTAGAGTGCATTAACCCCAAAAAGCAAAAGAAGAAAAAGAGTTACAAGAACTCTGGGATCATCATTGTCAAGTCCTGCAAAGTGAGTAGGTTACTGAGATGTTTCCTTCAGCCCTGACTGAGCTTCTCCAGCTCCCCCCACCCCTTATCCTCTGCCTTTCTTGTGTTTCCAAGGGCCTGCATTGCCTGAATAATGATGATAGTGATGGCAATTGCTGAAACACTGCTTTTTTTCTTTCTTCTGTCAGATAACCAGAGATTTCTCCTTCCTGGACTACATCCTGGGAGGCTGCCAGCTGATGTTCACTGTAAGGACTTTTGCTTCTCTTTGCCCGGTAGAAGTTCCCTATGTGATGGGCAGAACTGGGGAGTGAGGTTCAGTGTGAGATTTGGCACGAGCTTGGGGTGACTTCTGACAGTGAGGAGCTGCCCATTTTGCTGTTAAACCATGTGGGTTTGGGCATTCTGGGGATGCTGAGGTACATCCAGTAGCATGGAGGGAGCTGGCTGGACTTTGGCTCAAGGCCAGACTTTCAAAAAGGCCTTCTGACCCTTCACAAAAAGTCACCAACTTCTCTCCCTGTTTCAAGCTTTAACCACCCTCCTTTTTTTTTATGGCAGCTCTCCTTATTCTGAACCCAAATGGGAGGCTTTGGCATGTTATAGAGATGGTTTTCTGCATTTTTACTGACATTTCCACCTTCTTTCAAGCTGGGCCACAGCTTGTCAGGAGTAAATGAGCAAGAACATTGCAATCCTGAGTGAAACCACCACAATGCAGCAGTGGGTTTCTCAATTTCTGCAAACTTTCCTGGTGCAGTATCCAGAGAGCTGCAGGCACTCGCAGTTAGATCAGTTTGTATTTTGTTGTTTTTTTCTGAAAACATGATGGGGGAAGAGTAGGAGGAGGAGGAAGAGTTGCCATAGGAACAGCAATGATTGGGAGAGCTTTTTGTGTGCTGTTCTGCCTCTGTGTGCTTTGGTCTGGGTGCTGGAGAGTGAATAGAAGAGAAAATCAGTGAATTTGTTGGTACTACAGAGCTCTGTTGTGAATTAGGTTTGAATGCAGAAATTTTCCCCCCATCTAAAGATCTGCTGGTTATTGGAGGGCTCCTCCTCCTCCTCCCAAGGCATCTTTGGTCCAAAGGGTGTGTTTCCAAAGGAAACCCTTCAGAAACACCTGAGCTGGCAGGAGGATGCTGCACACACCCCCTGCAGTTTGGAAAGGCCACTGGTGCCCTCCCCACTGAGGGAGGGAGGGGCTGAAGCCAGAGAAGAGGGGTTTGGGCTCAGCTGTGTGCCCTGTGTTGGGAGCAGACCAGCTGTGTCCCTCTCAGACCCAGTGCCTGAGTGCTGCTCTCGATGACACTTGCACAAGCAGAGCCCCTGCCTGTCTGACTCCACTGAGCCCCCACCCCTTGCCTCAGTTTCCCTCTTGCTCTCTGGCCATAGTGGCTTGGCCAGAGCTGGGTGCAGGGGTGTTCCAGAGGTGAACCACAGGTTTGGTGAGGCCATACAGTTGTTTTACAGAGAAGTTAGGTCTTCATGGAACCACAGGATGGTTTGGGTTGGAAGGGACCTTCAAAGATCATCTCGTTCCACCCCCCTGCCATGGACCAGCTTACCCAGGGCTTTGTCCAACCTGGCCTAAAGCACTTCCAGAGATGGGGCAGCCACAGCTTCTCTGCACAACTTGTGCCTCACCACCCTCATCGTGCAGCATTTCTCCCTTATCTCCCATCCAAACCCCCACCTAGCAGTTTAAAACACATTCCCTTGTCCTGCCTTGCCATTTTTCCAGCCACCCTGGCACAAGGTGGTGGCCCAGGCACTTTTCCTGGGCTGTGATGTCCCCTTGCCCCAGCCAGGCCAAGGTCCCTTCTCAGGCAAACTGCCATTCATCCTCTCCCATTATGGATACAGACCAAAATCTCTCTCAAAATCCCTGAGCTCAATTTAGGCAGTGGAGTTATTTTGGGTTTTGCCTCTTTGCAAAGCAAACAAGAGGAGTGCAGTCACGCTGCCTGTTTGCCTCGTCCCAGCTCTTCCTTCCCAGTCACATCAAATTGGATGGCTCAGCATCTCTCCTCTCCTGGCCAGATTTATCTGGGTCTGACATAGGCATTTCTACAAATGCCTTTAAATAGAAAGCCTAATTTAGTGCCTTCCTGACAGAGTCCCCTGAGAGCTCAGCACATATTGGTCCCTGGGGAAGCCTGGTGAAGAGCAGGTCTTCCTGCCTGCAGGGAAAGGTCTGCTCAGGGTTGTGATGCTTTGGTCAAAGACCTTGAAATCCAGATAGCCAGGTGGCCATGGCTGCCTTGGTGGCCCTGGGGCTACTCAGTTCCTGTGCCCCTGGGAGATGGGCAGTGAGAGTCCTCAGCTGGAGATAGTGGTGGCTTGCTCCAGGAGTAGGGGCTGCTTTGGGATTCCTTTTGTGATGCTCATTGATGAAAACTGGAGGGGAAAGAGTGAATGGCTTTGCCTAATGTAGTATTTAGTCAACTTTTTGCAGAGAAGGTGAAGAAATGGATTTTGTTAAACTTTTTCCAAAGTCTGAGGGAACTGTGTGTGGGCCTCACAGCAACGGAGGCTTGGTGGGCAGGTCTCTGGTGGCATTTGCTAACAGAGGACGGTTTTATGCATCTCTCTTGTTCTCCAGGTTGGGATTGACTTCACAGCTTCCAATGGGAACCCCCAAGAACCCTCCTCTTTGCACTACATCAACCCCCTGGGGACAAACGAGTACTTGTCAGCCATCTGGGCTGTTGGCCAGATCATCCAGGACTATGACTCGTAAGCACTGTGCCCTTCTGCCACCACCCCTGTTTTGCAGATGTTTCCCCGGCTTCCCAAGAGGCTGCTGGGATGCATCTGCCTTGATCCAGGGCTAAGTAATACCTTAAGGATGTTATAAACATCAGGATGCAGGAGGAGAGGGTTGGGACAGGATTTCTCCTCTCCCCCCACTGCTGCTGTGGAAGGGAAGGATGTTAGCAGAGGTAGAACATCCTGGGGGCAGGTGCTCTCAACTTGCTGTTGTTTACTGTCAGAGTTGTGACCCCGGACTGCCTCATTCCTCAGACATCCTGAGGAGTGGAGAAAATATCAAAAAAATATCATCTCAGACATTGACAGAGAAAACAAAACAGAAGTCTGTTGCTCTCACTGTGATGGCTTTTGTGACCAAAATGGATTGCTCACTTTTTAAAAAAATCTCCAGGGTTACATGCCTGCAAGAGACGTGTGTGTTTGGGCAAGAGCATGCTCCCGGTCTCTGTGGGAAAGGGAGCAAAGCTGGACTCCTTTTTCTCTAAAGATCAAATTCAAGGAGGAATATCTGTTCTCTCTTGAGAATGTTTATCTCCCATTTAAAAGCACTGTATGTTTTGGGAGAAGCTGTGCAAGCCTGCTTTATGTGTGTCAGTACACCCATCTGTTTTCCTCCTCTTTAGGGACAAGATGTTTCCTGCTCTGGGATTCGGCGCCCAGCTCCCGCCAGACTGGAAGGTGAAGTGCTGTGGCCACCTGAGTGTTTGAGATGGCTTTGTCCTGATATTGCCTTGGCAGGAAGAGAACTGCCAGGGCTTGGTCAGGGAAAAGCTGCTGGGGAGAGGGGGAATGGGCAGTGTGGAATCTGAGCTGGTGAGACGTGTCAGTGTGGGTGGGCAACAAGGCAGGGATGGGGCATAAGCAGCCCATTCCTTCATTCTGCACTGGCATGAAAGCAGCAGCTCCCTGGCATTAATAGGCAGAGCCAGGCATTGATTCATTTTCCTGGCAGAAGGCAGGAACAATTCTGGGGAAGGGAAAAGGCCTCTGGATGAATGTGTCAGACGGCAGCTAAGTCTGGAAGGGGGCTGGGAGCTAGGGAGCCTTGATTTGATGCTGCACAGGCAGAGCCTGCAGGACTGAAGAGAGGAGCTTTCCCAAAAATCCACCTTGATCTTTGGTTAGGATTAGCCACTGGTCCTACAAGGGCTGAGCTGCACATCCTGCTCTTCTGGAGGGCAGGGAATGGGGCTGTTCCTGCAGCCTGGCTGGCAGATGGGGGAGCATCTTCTCAGGGCTGAGACAATGTGCTGGGACACCACCATCATTAATTACTGGCTGGCTCTTCTGGCTGCTCTTTGCTCACGCCCTTCGTGTGCATTTTCTTTCTGCTCACTGGTTTTGAGGCGTTCCCAGCTCCAGGCTGGGGTTGGATCTCAGTGAGCCCTTTGTGTTCTCTGGGAGGGGAGCTGTGCTCTGGGCTGAGCACAGCAGGGCATGTAAGTCATGAGCAGCTGGGAGCTGGGCTGGGAAGCTCATCCCTGCCAGCCCTCGTGGCTGGGGATGTCCTGCCTGCTCCAGCTTTGTGCTTTTCCCTGCCCTCCCAGCAGCCAGAATTCGTGTGACTCAAGTGGGAGCTCTTGCTGTTTGCCAGCCACAGAAGGAGATCCCTCCATGTGCACTTTGGAGCTGATTCATCCTCCTTGGCCTGCAAATGTCTCTGGTCTGTCACTTTATCACTTTTGTTGGGAAAATCTAGGTAAGCAGCTTGCAAGGTCTAAGAGCCAGCTGCTGCCACGGATTTATTACTTGGGGAGAAAAATGGGAATGGCAAATGCAATAGGCATGGAAAGGGCACAGCAGCTCGGGATCATCACAGAGAGCATCCTGTTCTGCTGCCCATGAGTGTGAGTCAGTGTCCACAGGAAGGGCATTGCTGGGTTGGAAACAGCCCTTCTGGCAAGACTGGAGGTGGGTACTAGGTTGAGGATGAGGGCTGGGGGCTCTGCATGTGCCTCCTGCAGCCTTCTTTTGGCCAGGAGATGCTCTGTAAAAGCTACCAGTAAAAACACCTTGTTTTTCCCCAGAAAACATTTGATTTGATTTGTAAGCCCAAATAAACCCCAGTAGGGAGCAGCTTCTTCCTCCTCAGGTGCTTGGGCCATGTCTACAGGTCACCCATGACCCGTCAGTTGTCTCATGTTATCAGGGGGGCCATCCCTGGTCATCCCTTTGCACCACTCCAGCTTGGGGCTTTCTCTCTCCCCAGCTCTCTCTAGGCATCACTGGCTTCACTCACTCAATGATTTTTTGGCTATCAAGGCTTGTTGGGTAATTTCAAAGCCAAAGCAGCAACTCTTCATGAAATCCTGTGCCCTGTGTGACAGTGGACAGAAATCAGGGACCCACAGACCCAAGCAAAGATTGCCAGGAGATACAAGAGGTATAAATGGTGCTTTGTGCTCCCGTTGCCATGGCTCCCCCAACGCTTCACAGGCGCCTGTCGGAGCAAGATGTTTCACACACAAAAGTCGTGTTGGAAATGTCAAAGAACATCTTGCCGTGTAACAGCTCTGTGGAGAGCCTCGAGTGGTTCCCTAGTAGGGAGCAGCAGAGGGGAGCAGATGGGTTGTGCTTTCTGGGGGATGAGCAAAGGCAAAGCAGCAGCAGAGAGGGGGATTCTGAATGCTGGAGCCACGGCGGTCACCTGGATTTGGGAGATGGGATCAGCCAAAGGAAGCTGGTGGCTTGGCTGATGTGCAACCTCCAAGGCTTTCCATCCTTTTGTCACATAAATATATATATAGGCAAACTGAGTCATGGCAGCAGTGGGATTCATTCTGGGGGTGGCAGAGAACCCTCTGTGTGGTTGTTCTTACCCTTTGGGGTGGTTCAAAGTTTCTGGGGAATGGGATGCCTGTAGGTGCTCCGTGTACATTTAACCGGACTCCTCAGAAATTGTTTTCAAAGTACAAGCTGAATAGGGAATGACATCCTTTCTTTTAAGTTTTTTGTTATTTTGAAGCCCTCTTATTGATTTTTTTAGGAGATATGTATATATAGATATATATTTTTATATATATGTAAAATTCACAAAAACTCCAGAGGAGGTTTTGCAACACTTCTGCCATTTAGGGGTTCTGCTCTGTAGACAGAGGAGAACACAGCTTGAAATTATTTCATTGCTTCTTAAAAGAAAGAGAAACACCTTTTTTGCAGAGCAAAACATAGAAATATTTCTGCCTGCCTTGTCTATAAATACTCATGACAGAATTTTGAACATCTTTAAAAAAAAAGCAAGCCCATTACAACCACAAGTCAACTGAATTTGGGTGTATTGCCCAAAATCAAGGCTTCTGTGAGAAAGGGTGTATGCAAAACACAGCCATATATTCAGCTTGTCTCTACCCTGCTGGCTGTGGGTGTTCCTGGTGGTGCTCTGCAGGCCTGGGGCGACCTGAGCAGGCTGTGGCTGGTCGCCAGTCCGGCAGCCCATCAGCTCTGCAGCATGGGGAAGATTTTAGTTGACTTTACTTTTGTTTGGTTGCTGTTTCCCACCCCACAGCCTCTTGTAAAAACAGTTTCTGCTGCTTTCGACACAATGCCCAGCATAATTGGAAAGTCTGAATCAGACGAGTGTTGCGTTCTCAGCCTCAGGAGGGCTCTGCCTTCAGACAGCTCTGGAGGACACTCTTTTTTGCCAGCATTGGGAATTCGTGTGTCCCAAAGCAATTCCCTTGCTGAAAAGCTCAGCAATCCTCCACCCTTCCAAGAGGGAGACAATATCCTTGTTTTGTAACACTGGCACGAACAGGGTGGGAGCTTTTTGTGTCAGAGTCCTTGAGCTGGTGGCCTGAAGGCTCAAATCACCCCTTCAACTTTCAGAGATGCTGCAAGAGGGATTGCACATCCTTGATGCTCCTGAGAGTGTGTTTGCTTCTTAGAGTGCCTAAATTGCTGGGAGCAGTGTGAGGAATGTCTGACCCCACATGTCTGGTGGCTGTTGACCCACACTATCACTGGAAAGGTTCATACTGGAAGCCAGGAGCCCACTCTTGCAGCTGGGCCACTGAGCTTTCTGTGCTGGCTGAGACAGGTTCAAAGCAGCTGCTGTCCAGTGCATCAGCCAGGGATCAAGGTGTGAGGGCTGTCTGCTCTTACCACAAGACTTTTTTGCAAAACACCCTCCCTCTGAAAACTTGAAAGGAGGTGGTGGAAAAGCTAAAGGGTCTTGGATGTGCTGTGGTGGAAGGATGGGTTCACAGGCAATGAAAACCTGCTCAGGTTGTGCTGGGACTCACTGCCCATCACCACACCCAAGCTTTCCCATCACCTCTCCCACGCTGCCTTTCACCCTCATGCTGACCCAGAGGATGAAGCTAATCAACTGCTGGTTTGCCATTGTACCTGACATGCCAGACCAGGTCTTCACCACAGCTCACTCTGTGTCTTCTTCCCTCCTGCTGCATCACCCTCATGCAGAGAGATGGGGAATGGAGGTGCTGCCAGGACTGGCACTCCCTGTGATGAGTTTGAGTTCTCTGTCTTTAAATCCTGCAGCAGGATGAAGTAATTTCTCTCAGTGACTGGTGAGATGGCACAGCTGGCTGGGAGCATCCCTTCTGCCTGCTTCCCCTCTGGGCAGCCAGCGGGAAGCCACATGGACAGACCTGCTTTGATAACTGTGGGAGAATGTCTGGTGTGATAATTTCAGGAGGCTGCATGATGGGGGCACTGGAGAACTGGTTCATCCTCAAGTGCTGCTCAGCCCTGACCACATTTGTGTTTGCTGTTTGGGTGGCAGAGAGCTGGGAAGTGTCACTGACCCAGCAATTATGTGGACCATAACTCTGTGACCACCTGGTTCTGCTCCAGGGGAGCATCACCCTTAAACCAGCCCTGCAGCATCAGCTAAACTGTTAGTGAGCTGCCTGCCCTGCACTGGCCCTCCAAATTAACTTGGGTCTTTTCTTCTCCACAGGTATCCCACGAGTTTGCCATTAACTTCAATCCCAGGAATCCATTCTGTTCAGGTAAGCACCTACCAGGCCTTTAGGATCCTTAGATGCCTTCAGTGCCTTCTGTCCTTCCTCTGTATTTCTTCAGTAACTCCTTCATCCCTGGATGTGTTCAAGGCCAGGTTGGATGAGGCCCTGAGCAACCTGATCTGGTGGGTGGCATCACCACCTATGTCAGCGTGGCTGGCACTAGATGATCTCTAAGGTCCCTTCCAACCTGAATCATTCCATGATTCTGTGATCACAGGGATTTTTCAAGGCATGTTCAGAGACAGACATGAACGGTGAAGCAGAGCACATGCTAAAGGCACACTCAGAGGAAAGCACAGAAAATTTGGGGGTGTGTAGGAAGGCCCAGGGTAAGATGCAACTGGATTCAGACTGTGTAAAATCCGCCTTCGCTCTGCTGTCTGGTGTGTCCTACCAGCCGTCTGCTCTCCCTGCAAGGCTGCAAGAAACACAAGGCCTGCTTAGCAGATGGGGAATTCAGACTTAATGCTCCATTTAGCAGCTGATAGCTGCTCACAGTGATGGCTGAAGGACTGCTCAAATCCTAAGTGGCAAGGGCTACTATCTATACTAGGGCTACCTTGGACCCTCGATCTGTTTTTTGGTTATGTTCAGAGACCAGGAGTTGCTTTTCTTTTTGCTCCTCCTTCTTGGCTGATTCTGAGATTTTTTCACAATCCTAATGAATGCTTTTATTGATTTGTGGGTACTACAAGGGCTTCCCTACCACAGAAGGTCTGAGAACCCACTGCAAAGTGACTGAAGAGCAAAGCTTGGAAATTCAGAAATTTGGGATGAGTCGGGCAGGAAGTGGGGGAATAGATCTGACTTCAGCTCTATGATAGAATGAGCTAATGATTCATAGCTGGGCTTGCTGTGGTCCTGAGTTGTGACACTCTGTAATGCCTGTTTCTCTGCTTTCCCTGAAGGTGTGGAGGGCATTGTCCAAGCATACTCTGCCTGCCTGCCCCACATCCGCTTCTACGGCCCCACCAACTTCTCACCCATCATCAACCACGTGGCCCGTTTTGCAGCTCAGGCCACCCAACAGGAAACTGCATCTGTAAGTCCATGAGATTCCATGATCTGATGGCTTTGGGCAGGGGAACACAAAGCCTGAGCTGGGTTTCATGTCTTTCCTTTGTCTGTGGGTCCAGCCTTGCCAGTGGTGACCAAGGTGTGCTCTTAGGGGCGTGAAGAGCATCTGAAGTCTGCAAGACTCCCTTGGGTCCCTGTGGCAGCAGGCTGCCCATGGAGGATGGCAGATCTGGCCCCTTGCTTCTGCTGGCCAGCTTGGGCATCAGCAGTTGCATGGCAGGAGATGGTGGGGTAAAAGCTTCCCTGATTCCTGCCTGGAGCAAAGCAGAATCACATTTAAAACCTATTCTCCACGAGGACCTTTTCCAGCGTTGCTGTGAGTGCTGTTGCTCTTTCCAGCTCCAGGCATAAGGAAATACTGATTTTGTTTTAATTCTGCACAGATCCAGCCTGCTCCTAATTTTTTTCATTTTCTGTGTCGCTGTCAGTGGGGGAGGGAGAGCCCACGGGCTTAGCACTGAGCAGAGGCACTAATCAGATGCAAATTGCACCCCTCTGCTGGCACTAATAGTTTAATCAAGGGAGATTTTAAATAATGGGCACTAATAGTGCCGTCAGAGGCAAGCCTGGCTTGGCTGGGGTGGTTTTTTGGCAGCACAAAGCGTTATTGATGAGGGATCTCACTCCCCCGGGGTCTTCTCCTCTTCCACCCCATCTTCAGCTCGTGCATCAAAGCCACCCCTGGTGCTGAGGGGCTGCCTGAACCTGCCCTCCTCTTCCTCCCGCTCTCGCTTGCTCCCAGCCTTTCAAACAAAACCAAAAATCCTTGTAGTTTTTCCATGGCAACATAGATCACAAACACAGCCCTCAGCTCGTAAGGGATGGGAGACAAACATCCTGGGGCTGGGGGAGGGACAGAGGGGTGGTTCACCATTTGGCTCTTGGGGAAGGATTAATAAGCTTTGGGGAATTAAAACTCACCTTTCCAGCAGGGTCCCTGCATCCAAACCTCCCCTTTTCTTACCTCATGCTGTTCAGTGCTGCCTAATCCCTCCAAGTCCTGCTGATATCATTAACAAATGGATTGGGAATCATCCCAGAGCCCACGTGGATGCAGGGATCAGCCATTTTGACAAGAAAAAGAGGAGAAAGGAGGCAGTTGCTGCTGGTTGGTGTGTGATGGACCCCCAGCCTGGTCCCTGTGCACCAGCAGCTCTGATTGGGGCTTGGCAGAGGTGCCACCCTGGCTGAGTACTGCAGCTGGAGCCCAGAGGTGCCACCAGCACCTCTGTCCTGCTGTCATTTACTGACACCACCAAAGCTGCCACTGCTCCTTGGGGAATCTCCCACTGATGCTCTCCAGCAGTGCCTCCTGGTCCCTTCCTTCATCACCCCTACACAGCCCGTGGGCTTTGAGGCTGATCCCCAGCATCAGCTCTTAGTTCTTTTGAGCTCTGAAATATGTTGTGATAAACATTTGACAAGCTCTGCCTCCCCACCCCTTTTCCTGCATACTTTCCAGCTTTTTTCTCAGATCCTGTTACTGATTTCACAGAAAAAAGGGAACAAAGGGAAATAACCCTTTCCATGTTTCCAGGAGAGAGGCCAGGCAGGGAAAGGGAGAATCAGCTGAAAGTCATTATCAGCTGCTCCCCTCAAGGTTTTATACTCTTCCTCCCATACTGGTTCCCAGATGGGGTGAGGTCCAAGTCCAGCTTCCAGTTATGACCAGGGCAGGTCCTCTCCTGAAGTTTAGTCTTGTCCTCCAGACTCAGATGTTGCAGTCCTGCTCTGCAGACTTATGTTTCACCATGTTTTGCTCTCAAAAGTTCATATTTAGCTAAAAACGAAACCCTGGACTGTGCTGTGCAGGCAGGGTTAATGCATCAAAAGGGGCTGGAGTGGGGAAGGGTCTGGCTTGGGAAAATATCCTCATTCATGTCCTCAGTTGTGTTTAAGCTCTACCCAGCCTTGTTAGGACTTGGAGTTTAGCACTGCAGATCATCAAGAGTGGATGAAGCTTAGGGAAGGTTTCAGGGGATGAGGGCTGGAGGAAGACAAGAAAAACAGGCTTGGGGCAGCACTCCTTCCTTTGCTTTTCCAGGGTGCTGCACTAGCGGTTTTCAGAGGAAATGGAAAGAATGAGGAGAGGAACAAAGGGCTTTAATGCTCTTAAGTGCTTGTTTTCGTCATTTCTCCAGCACACACAAGCTCTGTAATGTGCCAAAATTGAGCTATTACTTTCCCTGGAGACAGAGGAGATGGGATTTTGGGGGTCCACATGCTCCAGGTTTGCTGAGCTGAGTCCAGCAGGACCATCTGTCCATCTCTTTGTCCATCCTTCCCCAGCTCTGCAGGACCAGCCCTTCCCAAGGGAAGGGAAGAAGTTCCTAATGCTGCTGCTCTGTCATCCCCCAGCTTGCTGATACCCTCTGCATCCCCCTCAGTGCATCCCATAGCCATGGCTCTGTACAGGAGATGGACAGGCCCTGAGCAGCGTGGGATGGCCCCGCAGCCTGGCAGTGCAAAACAGGAGATGCTCCCCATCAGAGCACAGAGATGTTGATGGGAGCACCCCAAAAAACACTCCATTGTGTGCAGGCAGAGGGAGATTTCATTTCCCAGCTGGGCTCCTCTCCCAACCCTGAATTCCACCTGGCCCTGACAGAGATCCTGTACAGTTTAGAAGTTGATTTTTTTTGCATCATTAAGTACAGTAAACCAGTAATTCAGAAAAGTATTTTGGAGTGAGAGCTGGTTTGCTGTTTGGTCAAGATCTTTCAAAAACCAGGGGGAATAGGAACACCTGACTCTCTGGATTCTGCTAAAGGGCATGATGCCAGCTGACCTGGGAAATCGGTGAAGCTCACCCCAAACCCCCAGGGGCCCTGCCTCCCCTCACATGTGTGAGCCCTGGCTGCAGTGTGAGGCTGCACTGGCCTCCCACTGGCTCTGACCCTGTGCCCTCCCCTCTGCAGCAATACTTCATCCTCCTCATCATCACGGACGGGGTGATCAGCGACATGGACGAGACGAGGCACGCCGTGGTGCAGGCCTCCAAGCTGCCCATGTCCATCATCATCGTGGGCGTGGGCAACGCTGACTTTGCTGCCATGGAGTTCCTGGACGGGGACAGCCGCGTGCTGCGCTCCCACACCGGCGAGGAGGCCGTGCGCGACATCGTGCAGTTTGTGCCCTTCCGCAACTTCCGCAACGTGAGTGAGGGGTGGGATCCCGGGGAGATGGGCTGGCAAACCTGGGAATCACCTGCAAGTGCAGCAACCACGGCAGAGGCCAGAGTCTGTCTTGCCTGTCTTGCTCTGTCTTAGCCTCAGGGATGCTGTGGTGTGGATCACATAAATCAGCGCTGCAGGGAGGGTGGCTGTGCTCGGCAGCTCTGTAGTGGTTCCACCTGAGCATGCTGTGTTTCTCCACCCCCTGTCATGGTCAGACAGGTGGAGTAAAAACCCTCAGTGACTTGGAGCAGGATCTGGGTTCCTGCAGCAGGGTGTGGCAGCACTGGGCTCACACCCCTTGCCACAGCCCTGTGTGGTTTTGGTGACTCCCACTCAGGCCTCATCCAGAATCCCTGATGTGCCACACCAAGGGCTTCATGCCTCATGTCCTGAGGAGGAGGCCCACACCCCCTGATCCCCTGTAGGAAGGGGCCATGGTGGCACTGCATATCCCATCTGCGGGATGAGTCCATTGCAATCATCCAGCAGACAACTCTGGGACAGAGGCTGTTGCTGGTACGGGATTGATTGCCAAGGATGTGCTTGTGCTTATCTTCCCCTCTTCTGCAACTAATCAATGTCTTTCTATTTCACCTCCACCTTCCTGCCACCCACACCTGTTTTTTCTGACCGACCCAGTATGTTTTATTCCTCTGTACCAGTGAATTCTCTTCTGGAGGGAGGGTAGTGTAGAATATATTAATCCCTGGTGTATAAAATGCTGCCTGTCAATAGACTCTAAGGGGTATTAAATGAAATGCCCAGATCTGGAGCTGGGGCCAGCCCAGCCATGTTTGCTCAGTTGGTCCCCTTTGCTCAGTGGCTCTCCTAACACTGGTGTTGGTTCCCTTTGGCCCACAGGTCCCCAAGGAGACCCTGGCCAAAGCTGTGCTGGCAGAGCTGCCCCAGCAAGTGGTGCAGTACTTCAAGCACCAAAACCTGCCACCCATCAACTCGGAGCCCGCGTAGAGCCGTGCCAGGCTGCACCCTCTGCATGCTGCCGAAGCCTGTTGGTCCTGCCAAAAGCACGTCCCACATGCTTTTAAGAGAAGAATACCCTCCCTGAAACACTTTGTACTTCTTAATTTAATTGCTAAGTTCTTAAGACGCATCCCAGCAAAGTGTCTGGATTCATTTTGTACAGTCCTGGCCCAAGGTAACACTAAGCAGCCGGGCCATGCCTTGGTCCTGCCCGTTGAGTCACTTTTCAGTATTGAATGTACTTTGTATAATTTCAGTGGTTCAGAATACAATTTTTATGATCAAAACTTGCTTTTTCCAAGCAATGAAATGCTTAATATATTATCATTCAATGAACTGGTTGTTGTATAGTTCATGTATTTGTGTTGTACCTGTACACCTGTCAGGTTCTGTGTTCATTTTTATACTGTGTACATGTTATATTTGTTATACTCAGGTTAATAAAGAAACTTGGACATTTAAAACAAGAGTCTCCTAGATGGGAGGATCTGGGAGTGGCTTACACTGTCAGCAGTTCTGGGTGTTTGGAGTCACCCTGACAGGGCCTGTCCTGGTCCCTCAGTTGCTCTGCTGACTGTGCCCAGGATCAGCCCCACACTGTCAATGGCAGCATCCCAGAGGGAGATTTAGTGAAGGTGGATATGCTGGGGAAGGCAGCAGGCCCTTAATGCCTGCCTGAGCTGAATCTGTGTGCTTGGGAAAACCCTGGTGACCCCACAACAAACCATCAAAGGGAGTTTCATGGTTCACTGCTGCTCCAACTCCAGAAAATTTTCCAAGTCTGAGTAACAAAAGCTCCCTGCTGCCTGGGAGAAGATGGGCTGGGTAATGAAATCCTGCTCTCCAGCAGCTCCTTTGAGCTGCTCATCAGCAATGTGCTAATTGCTGCTTTATGCTGCTCCTAACCAGATTAAGGTCTTTAGAAGCTGAGTATGCTGCTGAATATCCGGCAGGGATCACCAGCTCTACTCCAAACTCAAGTAGACTTGATGTGAGTCTCCTCCCCATTAATGGAAGCTTTTGAGGTGGGAGGTTGCTGTCCCTGTCCCTCTATAAAGCCTGCACAGGCGTGTGCTACTGCTTGTGCTCTCTGCCAACAACCTTGTGGCTGTCACTGCTGCCACCAAGTCACCAGCACACAGATGGCCCTGGGTGTCCCACTCCCAGCACTGGGTGAGACCCCATCCCCTGGGAGAGGTGGGACTGCTCCGAGAAACATTTGCCTTGCAAAACCTCCTGGAAGGGAAAATAAACAACCAACACCACCCTTTTCCAAAGGGAGAAGCAGCCTTTGAAGGGTGGCTTGCTTAAAAATAATGCTGTATCCAGCTCAGCTTCCAGATCGAAGTCTGCGGCTTTGGAAAATTTTTTTTTATTTATTTCCATAAGAGAACCTCACACGCAGCTGCTGGAGCTCATAAACTCCTTTGCTAGTAGAGTGTTTGTGGGGGTTTGTTGGGTTTTTTTTAACACCTCGCTGAAACTTTAACAACTAGCACAGACAAGGAGCAGTTTATTGAGCTATCCCTGGGGAGGGGATGAAGCACACACTAAGCAGTCATGGTTTTTTCTTAAAAAATAACAAAAAAAATTATCTAAATCCACCAGTGAATGAGAGTTGCTGAAGCCAGCCACAACCAGCTCATCTCCAGCTTTGGCAGCCCAGGGCAAGGTTACTGCCACAGCTGCCCTTTTCAGGTCTGATTTATCCTCCATCCCATGCACTCTGCACTTCCCAGCACATCTCCAACCCTGGAGTATTTTAATGTCAGATGGTTTCTGATGTACAAAGGTAAATGGGACCAACAGATGGAGTGAGGAGCTGGGACAGCTCTGCAGTTTGTTTACATGAGCCAGGCCCTGAGAACAGCAGAGGCATTCCCCAGGTGTCCTATCCCATTCTTCTAGGAACAGGAGAAAGGGCTCTCACATCTGCTTTTCCTGGATTGTCTCCTCCTGGCCTTGCACAGCCCCATATACACACCACAATATACACACCATCTCACCTGCAGCCCACTACTGCATTTGCCACAATTGGCTGGAAACTCCCACTATAAATTTCTGGCTCAATCAGGCATTTTGACTGCAGCTGTGCTAGATACCACTCAGGAAAATGGCCCCAGCATGCTGGCAGCTGGGCAAGGCTGCTCTGACTCTAGAGTCAAATAATTGATGTAGTTTAATGCCAGGGAAGAACACCAGCTCTCATACCAACTCCTTGAGGCTCTTGCCCATACAACTTTAATAAAAAAACATGCATTTTTTTTTGTGCACCGCTTCCATTTCATTCCATAGCTCAGTAAGATGAAAATCACCAAAAGCAAAGCATTAGGGAGGCTGCACAAAATCTGCTTATTTTCCACCTGAAAGTGTCATAATTACAGTAGCTAGAGAAGAGGCAGGAGCAACTCTGGAGCAAACACAGGAGGTGCCAGGCAGTCCAGAACAGGGAGGAACTGCAGTGTGTTTATAAGGATCTGACTGTGGAACAGGGCTGTGCAAACAGAAGGGGTATTTGGGTAAGGAGAGCTTCATTGTGAGCACAACTCTCCCCATTTCCTTTGGAAAATTCAGGACTCAGGCTAAGGCATGAATTCACTACAGGCCTTGTTTTCTCTGCTTTTAGCCCAGCTGCTCCCTCCCAAGCCCCTCAGTGCCACCTCCAGCTGACTGCCCTTTGATACACACTGACCAGCTGCTGTCTCACAAGGGCAATACTTAGATCAGGATTGCACAAAGGCACTTCCAGCCCTGAGCAGCTGAGCTGAGCCGTTCCAACCCTCCAAACTCCCAGCAGCACACTGAGATTAAGAGGATGGGCCCTCAGCCCTACTTCCGGAATTCTCCAACTCCCATTCAAAGGAGTTTGGCTGAAAAGGGGATTCCCACCCACTCTGGATTCATGCCCCTCAGGACACTGCTGATGAAAAGCTGCATGACTTGTCAAGCCCCAGTGCTGGAGCAGCCTTTGAGCAGAAAAGCCAGCTGCAGCTCCTGTGAACTCACTCAGACCAAGTTTTCCTTCACCACCTCTGCTATTGTGGGAAACTGACCTACACATCTCCTGGATGGTGGTTTGAGGGAATGGCTGGTTGGATAGAGCAGAAATTGATTAATGGAATGAGAACAATTATGAATGGCACAGGCAGGGATAAAAAAAATGCATTCAGAATGTCTTTAATCATATAACACTAAAACTTCTTTACAGTGTCATGGCAATCTACACTTCACCATCTGTTCAAATTTGGTTCTGCCCCCATTTTTCAAATACAGAATAAAAATGACATTTTAAAACAGAACACATGGCTGTTTCTACAAGACTTCACTGCTTCAAGTGATTATTTTTTGCCTGTTAGTCTTGTATAAACTTCTTAAATCAACATAATTCTTTCCATAAGAATTGTAAAAGATAAAGCTCTCTCCTCCATACCCTCAGACCTTTGTGACATGGTTAGGTGTGCCTTCTGCTTTAGGATGGCAGCTTTTCTTCCAGGCTCAGTATGCACCCCAGAAATGGAAAGTTGGGGGGGAAGGGAGGGGCAGGGGGGGATAATGAGTTACTTTAGGAGTATCTGAGTGTAATAAAGTTGAGAGGTTAGCTAGAAAGATTATATTTGGGGCAGAAGGATGCAACAGGCATCCACCAGGGCTTTGGAAGATATTCTGCACTACATTACACACGGAGGGATTTTGTTATGGACCATCAAAGAAGCTGTTGCCACGAAAGACAGAAGAGACAATCTTCCCAGTGGAATTGATGGTGCCCTCGCTGTCCGAGCTGGACTCGGAGTCGCTGCTCCCCGAGTAGGCGCCCAGGCCAGGCAGGATCCCAATGCACACGGCTGCTGAGGGACAATGCACCGTGGAGCCTCCCACTGAGCTGCTCCCCAAGGCAACACAGGAGGGCTTTTCTGCAAGACAGAAACCTCAGTCAAAAATTAGAGTGCAGGAAAGGGCTTTCAATCAGCCCAGGAACTGCCACGTGTCACTCACCTGCTTTTCCCACATAAGCAGGGTATGATTTCAGGATTTAATTAAAGCATAAGGCAGGTTTATGCTGTAATAAAAGCATTCTGACAGGAAGGACTTGCTACCTCAGGGGATTTTTTCCTTCTCATCACTAGTTTAAGCCCAGCTCTATGCTGGCATTACAGACTTTTTTATTCTAAAGTTGTCAGTTTGATGCTTGTCAAGTACCAAACCCACTAAATAAGAATAAATGCACTGCTTTGAGTAATTGAGTATTTTTTGTTTTGTAATATAACAGCATAGTTGAGAAAAAGTTTTATTCCATTATTCTGCTAGTCAACATCTCCCATCTTTCATGGCTAATTAATTATTTCTGCTGTTCTGAAAGTTTACCGAACAGAAGGAGATTCAGGAAGTGCCTTGGGTTGTCATCACACAACTGCAGCTCACCCCATTTGTGTCAGAGTATCTTGACAGCAAGTCAATTGCAGCCCTGTCAGCTAAAGCTGAAACACAACTTAATTTTTCTTCTAGTTCCCCACAATTTTCTGAAACAAATTGATTTCAGGATGGACGGAATCACTTCAGATCATAAAGCTGAAGTGGATGTATACAAATACAGGCAATGCTGCTGTGAAGAGGAAGGGGATGATGAGTTCTCCATGTCTCCTGCCCACAGAGCAAGCACTAGGCTTGAAATGCCCTAAGGACAATTCCATTAGTTATCAGGTTAAACTCTTTCAGATTAATAAACTCTCAAAGGAAGGTGGACAGTATATGTGGAGACTTAAGAGCTCCTTAGACAAACATCTGTCAGGGCTGGTTTGGGCAGGGAACATCCTGATAACCTGCAGAGGTTCCCTGCAGCCCTGTTTTCCAGGAAGGCTGTCAGCAGCCACACTTACCATTTCTACTGCTTTAAAAGAGAACGTTGCTTTGCCAACCAAAGTCCATGCTGTCTTGCCCAGTGAAGGAACAGAAAAGCAAAGCCTCTATGAGATTTAACCCCAACTCAGCTGCTGTTCAGTGACAGACACAGAGCTTTCCACAGGCAGAAGTTGGGACATACCTGGATTCTTTTCCTCGTGGTCAGTGTCTAGTTTCAATCTCTTGACACTGTTACCACCATCTGAACTGTGGAAAAAAATAACAGTGTCTTGTTCTTCATATGCAAACACTTAATTACTGTGAAGTCATTGTTACATCTTTGCCTCAAATGCTACAGCAGATGCCAGCAGGGGCCCCTGATGACCATCACCACTTTCAACTGCCTTTAACTGAGGCTCCTTGGAGAACATGCAGGATCCAAGGAAGCACCAACACCTACACTACAAGTATCCCTTGTTAACCTGGGAAAGGAACACACCTCTTAGAGTTGAAGTCAAACCCCTTGCACAGCAACCTGGAGCTGCCTGTTCAGCAGGATGTGCCCCACGGGAAACTGGGAATGACTACCTGAGCTTCAGACACCCACCTGGCCACAGCCTTGCACATGTGGATGATTATCACACTTGCTGGTGCCAACATCCATGGCTTTTCCCTTGCAGGGCTTCCTTCCCCTCCTTCAAGCACAAAGAGAGCCTGTTCTAAAACATCTAGAAATCTTACACCCAGTAAGCTCAGACAGTCTTACAGCAAGTGACAGAGCTGCAGTGTCCACAAAAGTCCTTTTTGGGTCCAAAGTGGCATTGGGAGAAAGGAGCATGACTTGGACTTCTGACTCTTCAGAGCTTCTCCCCTGTCACTGCTATTTCCCCCCAACTCCTGCATGTTCCCAATGCTAAGGCATCCACATAAACAAATGCTTCCCAGATTCTGCAGTGATGAACTGATGAAGCATGAGCATTAGTATGCATTAACTCTTTTCTGTCCCTATCAGAACATGCAGTACAGATGAAAGGTTATTCTGTGCAGAGAGCTTTTAATAGTAATACATCCTTTACAGGAAATTACAAAGCTCAGGGAGCAGATGTTGAGCTCACACTACACTTGCTTTGGGCCACTTTGCAATAAAAGATAAGATGGCAAAAATAGAAGACTGCAAAGCAAGTCTGCAATGGCACTGACATGTCAGTTAAGATGCTCTCTTTAAACAGATGCCATCTGCAGACTTTAGAAGTACCGTTAAGCACATGCCAGCTCCTTTTCTACATCCTACTGGGTTAAGTACTATTAGTTACAAGACAAAAACAACATTTTTGGCTGCTTGTTATCAGCACAGGGTTTTTCTTTTCTCTCTTCCCAAAACCCAAACTATCACCCAACCCCACAGACATGAGGTGGTGGAAGTGCTTACTTCAGTTTTCAGACATGCAATTAACTGCTGTACTGGGAGCTAAACATCACCCTACAAGATAAGCTTCTAAAATAATCTCACATTCCCCGAGACGATTCGAACACACTGCACTTTGAGATGTCAGTAATCATTTGAAGTATTAGATGATTCATCTAGGGGAAATAAGTCTGGTCCCACATGCCTGGTTTCTCCATAACCTGTAGTACACCAGCAGCTGTGTTTGCAGGCCAAGATCAAAGCAGCAAGCACATCACAAACCCAGCTGGGATGGAAAGGGTGATGATGTATCAGTGTAAATCCATTAAAACAATCCATTTTAAACACAGGTAAAGTTGGCTGATAAATTAGGCAACCTGAATGAAATTGCATTTGTGAGGCGACACTGATATCTACAAACAGAGATGTAAAATAGATTTCCTCAAACCCCAAGCAGGATTGCCCAAGCCTGGCACTCTAAAATGAAGATCCTGCCCACTTGCTTTACACACACTTATCTATTTGATTTGCTTCATGTTTTTCCCCACAGTTTGTGAGAGCCTATAGAAACAAGACTGGTCTTTTCTTATACCTTCCCCCTTTTTCTTTAGGGCTAAGGTTTACACCTCACTCTCTGGAGGCAGTTTTGGCCTGTCTCCCTTTACACTGCTAACTGGGTTCCGTTCCTCATGAATTTATAGAAGTGTGAAACTAACCTTCTGTGTTTCACAGCTCCTGCCAACAGCTTTGCCTGAGAAAATTTGTTCTTGTTTTCCACTGACTTCATGGGCAATTTCTTCTCAGTTTCCTTCTTTGGGTCCATACTGACTCCCACTTTAGTGAGAGTGCTGTGAATTAAGGGTTAAGGATCAGCTGGGAAGGAATGGGGAGAACAGACATTTCCTCCCTGATATATTTAGCCAGCTCTGCTGACAGCAGTGACTGAAGTTCACTCACATATTCTATCAAAATAAACTTATTTGTGATGACATTGAGCTGGTAGCCTCAGCCAGAAGAGAAGATACTTTGCCCTCTAGGTTTGGAGCTTTCTCTGGTATCAGGACCAGCTGTCCCTGTGAGGATGTCCAGGCAGCAGCCTGGGAGGGGCTGTTCTGAAGCCAGAAAGGTGTAACCAGCACCCATGAACATATCCACCATCCTGCCTTTTCCACGAGGCCTTAGAAAAGCAAAAAAAGGTCAGGCTGGACCAAAAGAAACCAAAAAGGCAATGCAGTACTTCCCCTTCTATAGGGATCAACACATTTGTAATTCAAATTTGCTGCTCCACACTCTAATCCTTACCAGAAATCTAAGGAGAAATACATGCCCTCACTTCCACTCCTCAAACCCTCTTTTTGCTGAGCCCAGCAGATTTCAGCCTAGCAAGACAGAACAGTTCCATTTTTGGGTTTGGTCTTTAGCACTCCACCTTTCCAGCTCCTCTCTCTGTAAGGACCACAAAGATTCTACTGCTGGTCTGAGCATCAATCCCAAGAGAAAGGAGACATTGATTAAGGGGAACTGTGATCCAAGATCCACCCAAAAAAGACTGTAACTGCCCAGAAAAGCTAAGTAGATTAAAAAAGTGTTAGCAAGGTGGAATGCAGCTGAAACCTATAATGAAGTGGAGAAGCTCAAGCAGGTTCTCAGATAGGATAAGAAGGAGCAGGGTTTGTTTATTAGGGCACACTCTGCACACACTGAACATATCTCCTGGTGTGATGAAGGGAAATCTGTCAAAGACCCTGTTTGTAGATGAGGTGCCAGAAAAGTCACGCAGAATTCTGCAAAAATTTTAACTGCACAGGCAAAGGCATATTAACTTAGTTTAAAAGCATGTTTTTAAAATCCAATCTAGTATTTTAATTGTTTCTCCTCTGACTACAGTTAAACAAGCTGGAGTTTCACAGATGCCCCAGTCATTGCAGACATATATTGGATAGTGAATTTCACATTGATGGCCCATATATTTGAAGCCATAGCCTTTTCCCCCCCACTGAACATCTGAAAATCAAAACCTTTCAGACTTTGCTTTGAAGTAAGAAAGACACCCAGTCTCCAATCCCTTTACAGACAGGAATGTTCAGATGCCATTTATTATTTGATTTTCCTAAGGATACAGCAGCAACCCAGACTGTTCCTTACTTCAACCAAAAGTCTTCTCAGCCCAAACCACTGTTCAATTTTATCTATTTTTGAGATGGCACAGGAGTGCCATCCTGTGGCTGTCTGAAGTCATCAGAGAGCTCCTTGTGCTGAACATGATTTGATGTTGCCACACAATTCTTCCACACACTGCAGTGCTCAACTGCCACATTCAGGTCCATTACCTTGTTATATTCTAAGTCTGACTGAGGAACTCAAAAGCTTTTCTTTTAAAGATACCAAATTACAGGCTTTTAGCTTCCATCCAGGATGGCATTCTCCTAAACCTCCTCAACTAGAAAGGCACAGCACATTGTTAGTAGGTATTTTATACATCCTGCTGTCATTAGCAAATGTAATGCTACAGCCAGCCAAGAAGTGTTCCCTCTCAGGAAGACAACATTAGAAATAAACCTCTCAATCTTAAATATTAACTGCACTAAACAAGCTGTCTTCAGTAAACCCAGCTTCTTGGAGGGGGGACTGTTCCTATTTAGATAGCAGTAAAGACAAGCTGATCTTGCTCTCAAATACTTCTTGGAAATAGCTTAAAAATATTTGTAAATCTTTATCTGAACAGGGGGGTCTGGATAAGGTAAGGAACAAACAAACCCAGTTGTTCATGCAGGAGAAAGAAAAATTCCTATTCATCCATGCATATGAATTTCTTATGCTCAAGAGTACATTAAAATATTCCAAGGCATATTTATCCTGAGGATGTATAATTTTGTGATTGTTCAACCTGAAAAATTAAGAAAAAAACATCTCTGTACTTGAATATTGACACAGTTTTTACCATGAAATTAATGCCTCTGGGTAGCTTAAATTAAATGCTATTGCAGGAAAAAGAGCAAATAGTGAAATCTAGTGGGTTGACATTGCTCTCATTAATTTGAAAGAGCACTTAAACAGCACCTATAGAAACAGCACAGTGGTTTTTGTCACTGCAGTGATAAACCATTAGTAACAACCTGCAGAAGCAAAGACCACTTTTGCATTTCAGAGCACCACCAAAAATTTCAAACACAATTTTGCAGGTTGCTTGAAATATTATACTTAAATAAAAAGAATTTTAAAATATGGGCAATACTTTTGATTTTCTCACAAGATGAGGTGACTATATACATTCTCCCTTCCTCTACTCCATCAGTTTAATTTTTACAGTAAGACTTCAGATTCAGAGCCACCAATATTAGTAAGAGTGTCAAGACTGAGCTAAGATGGTCTGTACATCTTGATCAGGCTCTTCAGGAATCTGTGTGTTATGTGGTCAGTTCAAGGCAACTTAAGATTCCCTCAGGGCTGGTATGGCTCACCCCAGATGTACATGACATAACAAGAGCTGTCAGCTGTTCCCACAGTACAATCTCACACTGCACAACCCTGGATCAGCCAGCCCCACAAGCAACCATCACCAAAACTAAATACATCCATGAATATCCCATGAACAGATCCAGCAAATCAAGAAAATACTCCAAATCCATCAGCTAGCTGCAGCCTATTTCTGAAGTTAAAAAAATGCATCAGGACTGCCATTTCACAAACACTCCTGAGCTAATTGAGATGTTCTTCACAAAACATGCTCCAAATTGTAAATCATTGACTAACACAAGGTAAGACCAATCTCTGTAGTACCAGCACTATTCAATTTTATTTGCTGACTGGTTTTGGTCACCTCCTTGTGTCCACAAACTTACCTATACTAAAGCTTTCCTGAGCACTTGTGTTTTGTTCACCTATAACTCAAAAGCAATCTAGACAAGGAAACCATCAGATTCTGCATAGGTTCAGTAAACCTTAAAAAAGCAACATTTTGCTTAGCACAGAAATTCTCAAATCATTCCAGCCTCCCTTGACTGGCACTGATTAGAGAGGAAAAACACCCTATATGATTTTCTAGCATATCTACAAGAAAATTAGGCAAATTTTACAGCAAAGCCAAACTGTCCTGTTCTTAATCCTGCCTACAAGTGTGCACTACCCAAAGGAGCCAAGACTCCATGGACACTGACTTCCCAGAAGAAAATCAGCATGTCTGCTCACTTGTATTTAATTTCTCATCCTGCAGGTATCAGCAAGGGAGAAAGCACCTTATACTCCAAGAAGAATAACAGAAAGAGCAATCCACACATTATTTCAGACAGAAATGTTAAGATCAGGCAATATACAGTTAAAAAAAAGAGTGTGTAATTTTCCATAAGACAAAAGCAAAAGATTAGAAATAATACACTGTTTTTTCTTTATGTTCCCTTTCTCTTTTAAATTATGGTATTTCATGACCTCACTAACAGAAAAAAACCAAACTCCAAAAAACCACAACCAAACCCCAAAACAACGCAGAGGGGAGAAGGAAAGGATCAAAGAAGAGGGAGTTGAGGGGGAATATCAAACATTGAAGGCGTCTGTCAAAGCTACAATGAAGCCATTAAACTCTGAAAGTGTATCACTATACACAATCTGTAAAGCAGCTTAATCAAAAGAATGTCAACTGACAGGACAAACTACAGCCCACTCTTACCCTCCTCTAGGTAACCACCAGCCACTTTAGTGCAAAGGATATTCTGTATTCATTTAGTTCTTTCAGCTCTTCTTCCCTTCGTTGTTTTTCTAGTAGCTCTTGCTGCCGAGAAACCTCATCAAGGAAATGTGTCTCATCTTCATCTAAGCCTCTTACCATATTTTCTGAATAAAGAAAGAAGAAATTTGTTGGTTTCAGACACCAAGTCTAAGTCTGTCTCCTCTGAATGCTCTTAAACCAACCAATAACTAAAAAAACCACACTACTTCTCCCCTCAAAAGAAGTACATTTTCTTAGAGCAAACGATTCCAACCTAATTAGTTTTAAAACCTGTTCAAAAATTTTAAAAAAGTAGAAGCAAGACAACTCCTAATTTCCAAATAAAACCAAATTCTTTCTAAACATGCTACCCTCCTTTAAGGAAAGTACGTGCTAGTACAGCAGGAAGGTCTTTTTTATTTACTGTTCTGCAAATGTTCAGTGCTTCTTGAGCAAATTATTTCATTGGAATGAAAATAAAGAGAATGTTTCAGGAAGACCAAATCTTGCTGTTTGTAGTCATCATCAGAAATCTTAGCCCAAACATCACCTTTAATCCTCATTAAAGTTTAATTCCATATTTTAGGCTTTTACATGAAGACACCATATTTTTAATCTTCACCCATACATGCAAGCCCTAGTCACTTTGAGGGTAAAGTAGGAAATCCATTTACACCAATAATTGGCAAGCTTGTGACTGGCAGAAAAGCTCTGGAAATCAATGATCATTTGAGGTTACTTCATAAAAGCCAATCCCTGCTCCTTCCAACTCATGCAGAGCTCATTCATAAATCTTTAAACAGTAACTTGTAGCACTCACTACTACTACTGAGGACCCCTTCAGAGAGCAAAAGCAGTGACACTCAGGACATTTTTTGAAGCAAGTGACATGAATTAATCCCATTTTCTGCCTGACTCATCTGCAAACAAGGAGGAGCAGCCACTGAGGTCCTTTGAGCTGAGGTTTTATTGAGGTTCTCTCCCAGGCACTCTGCAGCAGGTTTTGTTCTCCAGGTTAGCTGGTGTCTGACATTCTGCTGTGGTTGCATTAAAAGCAGAGGTGGGTTTACTTCTCAGGGCTACTTCCCACTCCAGTACTTGGATTACCAAAGCAAAGGTGTTGCAGATCTCATATAACTGGCCAAGAAAAACTATTCATTTAGACAGTTATTAGAAGCACTTCCTGTACAGACTGACAGCAGTCAATTTTTGGGTGGCTCCTTCAGCAAGAATTGCTCAGTCATGTTACCAAAAATGACTGGGATCAAAAGTCTACAGAAGTTTACTGGAAACTCTAGGTGAAAAGAATCTTGTAGGTGCAGCTGGAGACTTTACTGCATTAAAGCTGCTGTCTGTACTTGCCACTTTTCAAATGGCAAGCACTTTTCTATAAAACCAGAAATCCGAACATTTCATTAGAAGAATCAAACATCTACTTCTAAAGAATCAGAGCATGTAAATTTACTTCTTCCAAATCATAATCTTATCTTTCAAATCACTTTTAGTCACATAATTATGGCTTGGAAATGTAATAGCTGCTCTAACAACATTTCTTTAATTGATTCAAGCATGTGTTAAAGCATGAGTTCAAGAGCCACAAAACCACAATACTTTTCCATTATTTGTGGATTGCTATCAAGTTTGTTTGGGATTTTTTTGGGGTTTTTTAATTTTATATGCAATATAAGCTCAGTACTCCACACTTTACAGGCATGCAGCTTTATAACTGCAAACACTTTTTGAGTTTTGCATGTGTGCAGTGCTGCATCAGTGTCCAGAAGGTGCTCCTTTAAAAATCCAGGATTTCAGTAATTCTCTCCTGAAGCTTTTGTTTCTCTCTCAGAGAGGGAGACAAAACACACAGATATGTCCTCTACTCAGAAGCTGTGCACAGCTGTTGCATACAACACAGTTTGCAGTTTGCAAATACAATGCAGTTTGCTACTTACTGAATTTAAATTGCTCCTCAAACTCCTGCTGCTTCTTTTCTCTCTGCTCCTGGAGCCTTTCATACAAGGACCGTGGGTCATAGGCTTCCTCTGGGCATTCTAAAAGGAACAAATCAGGAAGGGAGACCATGTTAGAAACACTAAACCACCAACAGTTCTCAGTTCCTTCATGTAAAAACCATTTCAATTACAGAATATAAAAAGACATTACTTTTAATTTCTATTTCCCACAAAAGTGTAAAATTCTCAGATCTTTTTCCTGTAATTACTGACATGAGCAGCACTTCCCCTGGAGAGAGCACAGCCCCTTCCCACACAGTGCAGCCACCCTCTGCTTCAAGATTTCAGTACAAGGTGCAGAGGTGCAGGATGGAGATGCTCCAAGTAGGCAGCCTAACAAGGAAACTTGTGCTCTTGACACAGGTAAGCCCAGGATGAAACAAACTGCTTCTCTAAGTCCTAGGTGTCTCCTTCCAGAATTTCTATTTCCCACAAAAGTGAAAAATTCTCAGCTCTTTTCCCTGTAATTAGTAAATTTAGCCCATACCTTTTGGGTCCTCAGGTTTTCGGACCTTTTCCCATTCCTCTTGCCTTCTCTTTCGTCGCTCCTCTAGCTCTGCTTCAGACACGAACCTCTTGTTAATCACCAGGTCAGCAGTGCCATCTCCCCCTTCCATTGTGGAATACTGTCTGCTAAAAACACAATCAGGAGTCTGATCATGCTTTTCAATGAGTCATTATTAAATATCCTAAAATACAGACCTGCTGCCCTTACAATAACTTCAGTTCTCTAAAGAACACTGCATAGCAAGCAGTGACTGCAATCAGTCACTGCATAACTGCTAAGACTAATAAGCATCATCTATTACTCCTTCTTTACTCTTTTTTCATAATTATTTCTTTCCTGCTAGTTGTCTGCCTCAGGCTGCTCTTCTGAATGTCATGTTCTAATGGATTTACTTTGCTTAAATAAATATTAAAAAAAAAAAATTAAACACCCTCACCTACACTCTCATCCTTTTATTTCTGTTCCTCCACATATGTTCTGAAAAAAAAATAAAGTGATGGCAAAACATCAAATCCCAAGTTCTTTTTGGCCAGCCTATGAAACTTTGAGAAAGCTTGCCTGTTTTCAGTTGTTGAATGCACATATTTACAAGTGATTAACAGTGAAATTTTGGAAATTAGCAACTCTACTGGTTTTGGCTGGGACAGTGCTAAACTTTCTAGTAGCTGGTACAGCTCTGGTGTTTGGGCTTGGTGTGACAAGAACATTGATAACACCCTTAGTTTTAGCCTCAGTCAAGGACTCCTCAGTGTCTCACACTTAGCCAGTGAGGAGCTACACAAGAAGCTGTGAGGGAGCCAGGACAGCTCTCCTGAACTGGCCAAAGGGATATTTCACAGAACCATGACCACACAACACCGTGCCCAGTATGCAAACTGGGGGTACCTGGCTGGGAGGTCAACAGCTGAGTAAAAGAGGGCTAAAACAGAGCAGGGGTTAGAAAATGAGCAGCACTTCCCCTGGAGAGAGCACAGCCGCTTCCCACACAGTGCAGCCACCCTCTGTTTCAAGATTTCAGTACCAGGTGCAGGGTGGAGATGTTCCAAGTAGTCAGCCTAACAAGGAAACTTCTGGTCCTGACACCTGTAAGCCCAGGATGAAACAAACTGCTTCTCTAAGTCCTAGGTGTCTCCCTCCAGAATTATTCTGCCAGCTCCATGCTACACCATGAACCCCTAATGCCTGTTTCTGTTTCAAGCCTCTTCATCAAAACTGTGCACGGAAGCACAACATAAACACAACACACAGAGCTGTTCATTTAAAGATAAGCAAACATAACTTTTTTCTAGTTTATCATCTCCCTGGTATAACTGCAGCAAGTTAAGGACTGCAGATGACTGCCCACAGTTCTGCCAAGTACTGCTCATTTGGGATCTCACCCTGCCTGCATTTCAGCACAGAGGAGATCCCAGAACAGTCACTTTTCCAAGGAGGAAGGGATGCAGAAACCCAAATAAGGGAAGAAACCTGTTTATCATCCTTCCTTCATACCAGAAGGAACCAGTCCTGCGAGAAGTCCTGAAATCCTTACAAAAACTGATACTTTTGTGGGGTATTGCTTGTAACAAAAATTTAAAAATTGAAGTCTCAGGAGAAATCCAGGTTAGAGCACTGGGCAAATATTTGTTAGAGCAGGATGCATTCTTAAGGTTAGAATTACTAAAGGAAGACAAAAGAATTCTCTTAAGAGCTGGGGACAGGAAGGACAGATTCAGGGCTGGTGGTTTTATCTTCTTTAAGCTTCAATTTCTTTCTTTTTTTAATATCTAACAAAAAATCCACCCCAAGACCCTAAGTCCACTTTCCAGAAAGCATGGAAGACTTGCTCCTTGAGTGTAATTTCTGAAGGTGGCTCAAGCTGGAAACCTAGAGAGATGATAAAAATTGAATCTCACTGCTGAATACAGGTCCTGATCACAAGGCCAGCTTTCCTATCCAAGTGCTGCATAAACAACATGATTTGTTTCTCCACTTGTGTCATCTCAACCAATATATTTAGAGGGGAAACAAAAGGTTCCGATACAATGGTGACAGAAAGTAATAAAAGCCAACTGAGAGAAAGGGATTCTGCAAGGACACAGTATCCTCTGGGGACTACAGCCTTCAGCAGCAAACCACCTGGATCAGTCAGTTCACTCAGACAATATGTTTTAAGATACATGAATTGATACATCAGCTAAACCATGATTAATGTTTAATTATGCCCTGAGATGCGGCAATAATGTTTCCAACACCAGCCTGAAAACTGGTGTCTGACAGTGACAATCCCATCTTGGGGAAAAAAGATGAAGGGGAAAAATCCCATCAAGCAGCATCAAGGAAGTTCACTTGCACTTGTAAAGTTTGGTAATCTTGCTGTATTCTTTGCCCTCTCCCACCTGAAGCTAACACACACAAACCAGACCCAACAAAAACATGCACTTGGCAACTTTTCCCTATTTATCTATGTTTTCGTCGGGTGACTAGGTATTCTAGGGTTATGCTGTCACTGCAAATGACAAGAGTTTGTCACAGTTGTAAACCACATGTTTTTATAACACCAGATGGTAACACCCCCAGGATCACAAAACCTCCCGAACTTCACAACCCTTGCCACCACTTAGGCAGATGTAGAGCAGCGACGGTGTCTCGGGTACCCGAGGGCGACTTCCAACAGAGTCAGCCCTCTTTAAATACCAAACGCTACTTACCGACCCGTTCCATCAACCCACCGCTGGACTGGGTCGGGCAGCGCTCCCCGCACCGCATCAGCTGAGGCGCTGCGAGCTGAGCCCGGGGCCGCCCGGGGCCGGAGAGGATGAATCGGCCCCACCGGCCTGAACACGCCCCCGGGCCCCTGCGGTGCTCCCGGAGCTCGGTGCAGGGAACCGTCCCGGGCGTGCCGGGCTCGAGCTGCTCCGAGTCCTCTCCGCACCTTCTCTCCGGCCCCTCGTCCCAGCAGCGGCCGGGCGGCCCGCCGCGCTCGCGGGGCCCAGGCCCGGCCCTCCTCACCCCTGCACCCCCAGGGCCGGGCGGCCCGGCCGCAGCCGCTATCCCCGCCCCTGGGCGCTTCCTTCGGCCCCACCGCCCCGGGCCCGCCCCGGGCCCGCCCCCGGCACGTACCGCGGCCCCTCACAGCGAGCGGCACCGCCGGGCCCGCAGCGCCGCCATTGACCCCGCTCCCCTCCGCCGGCCGCCCCGTCCCTTCCGCCCGCCGCAGCGAACCAAGCGAGCCCTTCCTTCGGCGGCCCCGCCCCCGCGGCAGCCAATCCCCGCCGCTCTTACGGCGGGCAGAGCGTCGAGCGGAGCGGGCAGGGGGTTGGCCGCAGGGAGGACGTCAGGGCGTCCCCGCGCCGCGATTGGGCAAAGCTCCGTGGCTGGGGCGGGGCCGAGGGCGGTGCGGGTCGCCCGGGAGACGGCGGGGGGCGCGGCCGCGGGCGGGGCGCGGCCGGGGGCGGGGCGGGGCCGCGCCGTGAGTCGCCTCCATCTTTCGGCACAAAGGAGCGGCGGCAGCGCCGGGCCGGGGCCGGGTAGGGGCGGAGGGCGCCCGGTCCGCTGCAGCTCCTCTGCTCTCCTGGTAGGGCTGTGCGGAGCTGAGGTGAGGCAGAGCGGACGTGGCCCGGCTGGCGGGTGGTGCGGGGCTGGAGTGGAGCGGGACGCGCATCGGGATGAGCAGAAGGGACAGCGGCGGGCTGGGTGCTGGTGGCCCCGCTGGCGGTTCCATTGCCGGCCGTGCGTCCATGAGTGAAGGCACTGTGCTCAGCCCTCCGCTCCCCCAGGGACCGCCGGCGCGGGTCCCGGTTGGGGCGGGGGCCCGGCCAGCGCAGCCCCGGGCAGCGGCCCGGGGTCCCGTCGGCTCCCGTGGTTGGTGCCGCTGCCCCCCAGGGATCCCCGGTTCCCCCGGCTGCCTCGCTGGGGCCGTCTGGGGTGGGCAAGCCGGGGTACGAGGCGGGTGGCCAAGGTGCAGCCCCCGGGCTGGCTGAGCTCTGGCGGAGGCCCCGGAGCTGGGCTGGCATGTAGAGCCGGGAGCTCGCTGGAGAAAGCGGCAGGAGGTGAATGAACGGGGGTTTGGCGAGCTGGGGCGCCCCGAGTGCGGCGCTGCTCGGGGCCCGGAGGGGTTGGGACTTCCTAACGGCGCCTCCTGGGTGCGGGGAGAGAGAGCTCCCGGGGCTCGTATGACTTGCAAAACATGGGCTTGTCTACAGCGGGTTTGGTGTGCGAAGGGAGAAATGCCATCGAATCGCGGAGTCACAGGCTCGAGGTGCTGCCCTGGCAGCGCTTGGCACGGCAGGGCTGCCGAGCCCTTGGACATTGGTACATCAGTGTGCTGAGTCCGGTCCTGAAAGCTGTTTATGGCTCGCAGTGGGAAAATGTTTCTGCACAGCAAGTTTTCTGGCTTTACAGAGGAGATGTGGAGGTGTGGAGCGGGCCCCCAAATGCGCTCTTTTACCTGGATCTTCTTTTACATTCTTAGGTGGTAGATGAGGCAGCGGCACCTTTGCCAGGGGTGCGGCAGCACCTCGGCTCTCCTCTCCCACTTCAGTTCCGATAAAGCAGGATTTTTTCACTGCTTGTATTATGTCCATATCGAGCATGAGTTTCTCTTTTAAGCATGAGTTTCTCTTTGATTCTGTCCTCCTGATCGCTGTTTCTGTCTCGCAGGCCTTCATTGACCCCCTCTTTTTAGAAATTGCCTTTTTTTATGTTCTGTGTAGCAGTAGGTGCACTGTCCCTTCTAGGTACAATCTTAGTGTAGGTCCCAGGAATGGCTGTAGTCACCTTACTTGTCATTTTCTGTTTCGTTTTTGCAAACTCTGATCCCTGAGCCCAGAGTTCATTTTGGTGCTCAGCCAGTGTTATCAGTTTTTCTCACACAATGAAACTTTGGTCCATGGAGAAACACAGACATAAGAGCTGCCTTTTCTCTCCTTTTCTCTGCTCTGATTTCTGAATGCTGGTGTGTTTGGTGGTTTGTTTTGTTTTTTTTTTCATTTTATGTCTGGGTCAGTGTTTGTTTTCTTCAATATAAGAGGTTTTTTTTTTTTCCCTACTTAGCACTAGCTTTGCCTCAGGATTTTAGTTTTTCTGTCCTTTGTCTTGCATTGAATGCATGTATTTGTTTTGGTGTTGTTTTCTTTTCTCATGCTGGTCCTCAGCTCAGTTCTACTTTTCTACTAATTTTCTGTACATCCATCACTGCTATGAGATTATTGTCACATGAAAACCTACATCCACTTGTTTACTGTAACCTTTCCTTGTTTTCTTCCTGGTATTAAAAAATTTGCTGTTTTCTTGTTAAACTCTACAGATTTTTAAACAGTGAATGTTCTCATCACCTTTGAGCCACCTGAAACGTTCCCTTGCATCTCATTTCCTCTTGGACTCCTGTATTTGACTGTGGATTTCCAGAGGACTGTGCATTCTCAAAAACTGTCGTATTATTTAAAGAGTCTGTGATGCTGTTAAATGTGTTTTTGTTTTGTATTTATCCAAATGCACAGAATTGATCTGTTCTTTGATCTAAATCTGGCCCATTCTTCTGTAAGCGCTTTTGCCTATGTCTTTGTTCTCTGCCCAAGTCCACTCAGCAAAACAGGCTCTTTCTCCTCCTGGCACCCATTCCTCTGTCCCTCCCTTTAGGACATTGGGGCACAAAGCAATAACAGCAATCTCTGCTGTTTGTTCCTATTTATAGGTCTGCTTGAACAGATTGTGAATTTCCTGTGGTGTGTTCTTTTTGAGATGAGTGAAGCACAATTGTAGTTGTGTGATCACTTCTTGTCTCTTTCATCCAGACATTCTCTTGAGGTTTCTGCTAAATGAAAGTTTTCAGTTTCCCCTGTCCATCACTTGAGTAGGAAGCTCCTCCAGGGTATTTTAGCGCTGTGTTTTGCATTCTGCACAACTCTTGTGATAACTCTTGCTGATGCTGATTGTTTATTAGTTTAGCCTTGGTTGTTTACCCACTCTTAGATTACTGATAGAGCTAATCCAGCATGTCCACACACCTCCCTTATCATCAGCTGTGATACCAGTGTGTGTTTGCAGGGAGGTGGGCTTATTGCTTTCTCTGAGGTCTTTAACTTTCCTTTTTATTTACCTTCAGCCTCCTATACAGGGAATTTCACTGCAGAGCTTTGTTGTAGCCACTGTGGTATCTTACTGTGTGGCCTCATAATTTGGTGATCACTCAGTGGCTCTCTTCTTCTCTCACTGATACATTATTCTGTGCTTTTCTTAATGTTCTTTTTTTTTTTTTCCTCTTAGAGGGACGTGATGGTTTTCTGCACAATCCTGCAGTGCTTTCCCTTGGTACATTATCAGTGTTTTCACATAGGAGGTCTTAGCTTGAAGTGCATTTTATTTGCTGTGAGTCTAATGGATAGGACTAAAATAGATCACTTACAATGTTTTGGTTCCCTCCTGTGAAGTAAGACGTCCGTCATATTCTGCCCTTCAGGTGGAATCAGAGTCAATTCTCCTCAAACTTTTTGCTTGTTTGTTAAAATTGAGGAATAACAGGAAGATATTTATTAGTGTAAGTAGTAAGTTAGTGATAAAGACAGTGATTTGTCATAGGACACTTGCTGGCCTGTAACTCTTTAGGTTTCTTCATTCCAATTTCCTTTGAATTCATTATCTCCCCTACCTGGCAATGTGCTGTGTTTAGAAGTGTCCTCAGTTGGTCATGTAGGTATGTGCTGATATCCTCCCAAAGTAGAGTAAGGCTCATCATGTGCACTGTGTGCTTTCCCTCTCAACACAGAGGCAGCAACTTAAAATGCTGTCAGCTTGTAGTAAATTGAAGGCCAGCTAATGTCATGATATTTGTCCTGTTCTGCTCCATTATCAATATGTTGTGTTCAGCATTTCAAAGTGGTTTTTGTGGTTTTTTTCCTCTATTGAACTTATGATTGCTCAGTAAACTTTGAATTTATTCATTGCTTTAAGCAGTGCAGATCTTACACTGAGATCCTTGTCTTTCAAGTATCTCGTGTGCTTTGTATTGCCTTGTGTCCTGATAATTTATTTAATTTTCCTGATCTGTATGTGGTAACTGTAAAGCTGGCATTGCAGGGCAGTGACTGTGCCAGCATGATCTTTATTTCCTTTTCTATTCTTCATTGTATTGCTGAGGTCTAATAAAAGTCAAACATTCACACATGACTCACGAGGTTGCGTGACTGACCAATGCATCATGATCTCTCTTCAGAAGTGCTTGTAGCTACCTGCCCTTGATCTGCTATTTCTGTGGCCAGGCTTGTGCTTTGGAAGCACAGCTCTGCCATGGGAACTCTGTGTGCTTGGTGGACTTTGCCTGTGCAGCAGGGATACCTGGCAGTGTGGGATGAGGTGCTGCTCCTTGGTTTTTAATGCATGTTTATTAGATGGAGTTCAGGGAGTTACCATGGTCAGTAACAAGAAATCCATCTTTTTCCTAACAAATCTCTCCCCTCAGGGAAATAGTGGTTTCTGAGCGTATGAAACACAACTGTCATTATTTTTCTCCCTTTCTAAGGCTATTTTTCCCCCATAGAAAATACTTCCCTTTTGCTCTAAGTATCTGAATATCTTGGTGTTGTGTTAGGTGGGAGAAGGATGAGTATCCAGGGACTTTTTGATCTGAAGTGTTGGCATGGGTTTTTTGGGTTGCTGGCTTCAGTGCATGTGCACAGACTGGTGCAATTACAGCTTGAATCATAGGTTAGGGGGCAGCTGGTGAACTATGAGGAGGCTGCACCATTCACATGTATCTTATAGCTTCCTGCAGACAGTGGGACATGCTAGAAAGTCATACTGAAAAAAAGAAAACCCAGCAACCTGCTGATGCTCTTTTTTTTTCTCTAAAGGCAAAGCTGTCTGGCATGGATCAGGCTTAGAATTGTTCTCCCTGGTTTTAGAAACACTCAGCTAATGCTGAATCCAAGAATGGTGCACTCAAACTCTGGTCAATGTATCAGTACTGAAATAAAAGATTAAAAAAAAATTAACAATAGGTGAGTTATTCTCTCTCTAGAGCATTACCCCTCTGTAACATTTAGTGAAGTGGTGTTTACATGTAATTATCAAAACAATTTAATCTTAATTCTCCTGAAATTCCTCAGAAAGTCAGCTAGCAGAAGCCCCAGGTGACTTAGTGTTCCTGGTACTGCTAAGGATTTTGAAAGCCTCTTAAATAGTTTTTGTGCTTTCTGCCTTTTTTGACTAAACTGGGTGCACAGTCTTGTTTAAGCCATATTCAGACTGCCTTGTGAGACACGTGCTCATCATCCTCCCACTTCCTAACCCACCTGCACACGGCTGAGACATCTCTCAGGCCTCTTCCCCCCCTTGGCCACGGCACATTGAGCAACTTCCTCTGGCTTTCTTGGTACTGGCAGGGGCCCTAAAACACTGTAAGGAAATACCACAGCTCAGTGGTTGGAGCAGGACACCCATGAGACCTGGCAGGGGCACTTGTTACACATGGCTGGTGAATCCACAGCGGGCTCTCTCCTCTCTCCTGCAGTGTGCTTTGCTACCAGACTTGTGGCAGGGCAGAAAGGAAAGGTCCTGAAGGCAGAACCTGAAGAGACAGATGGGGAGAAATGAAGCTGAGTTCTTGTGTGGATGGGTTTTCTGTTGGTTTAAGTGAGTTCTGTGATGAAGTACTAGAATGGCTGCCCAGGGAGGTGGTGGAGTCACCGTCCATGGATGTGTTTATAAAAAGCCTGGATGTGGCACTGGGTGCCAGGGTTTAGTTGAGGTGTTGGGGCTAGGTTGGACTCAATCTTGAAGATCTCTTCCAACCTACTGGCTCTCTGATCCTGTGAAACTGGTGAGATAAGGGGGTTCCAGTGACCTGCCCAGAGCTGTGTTTCAGGTTCTGTATTCTTCAGCTCTGGGAGCCCCAGGTAGTTCAAGAATTGTGCTTTCCAAGAGTGCTTCCGAGGCAGGTTTGCTAACCTAGTGACCTACATGTTGTGTTGGCCTCAAATGACAGTCTCTTGAGCAGCTGTCACTGTATCCTTTCACAGGAGGAAAGGGAATTTGAAGGGCATTTCCTGCTCTGTCAGTACAGTCCTGAACTTTGTCTAGCAAAGAGCAGCCAGCTTTCCATGCTGGCAGGGAGGGCCACAAAGGTGGCTCTCAAGTCTGCCCACTGAAAGATGAGGCTGTCCTCTGATGCTGCTTCAATTATCCAGACATTGAACTTTGTTCAGCCTGTTTCTAGACATTGTCTGCTTGCCAAGGCTGTTGTCAGACAGTGATAATGCAGGCTTCCAACTGAGGCATTGCTGAGTTTTTCAGCAATGTTATTGAAATTTTACACTGCAAACAGTTTGTGGACATGTGAATTTTAAATGTTCATAATAGCTTAGTCATGCCATGTAGCTGGGCTAAGTTCTGTGGTCTACAGCAGGAGACTCTTCTGCCTTCTACAGAGTAGTTCTACACCCAATGTTCCTCTGAAAACAAGCCCTGCTCTGAGATAGAAGAAAAAAGCACTAAGATTAGTTTAGACAAGAAACAGACAAACTCTGAGTTGCCACTCTTTTTAGCTCGCTTCATGAAGCTGGTGGTTTGCTGACAAGAATCTGTCCCTGCTTCCAGCAGTCCCTCCTTGAAGCAACTTCCTGGTGCCCACAATGTGGTGTCTTGGATGCCCCTGTGCTAGCCCTAATTCTAGTTCCCAGGGCAGGGCTGTGCTGTGACTGAGCTGCTCAGTCTCTTGACTTGCCCCTCAAGATGCTTTTGTGGTTTAGATTTTGCTTGTGCACAAGGTTCTTTAAGTATTGCAAGGAGCTGATCTCTGCATGACTGAAGAGAACTCTTTCACTGGTTTCTTGACACTGATATAGATAAAGCCTTATCCTTTCTGAAATGGACTGTTGTAAATTTTAATAGACAAAGCTTTTGAAAAAGAAAGGTGTTTGGGGGTTTTGGGGGTTTTTTTTGGGATTTCTTTGCCATTCTGTACTTCTGCTTGGTATACAAAGAGTCACTTTCCTTCCAGCATTGTCTATTCTGGAATTTCTTGTGGATTTTTTTGGGAGAGTTTTGGGCTTTTTTGGTGGAGTTTTTTTATTAATATTGACTTCTGATATCATGAATGCTTTTGTCTGAATTGTATTGTTGATAACCCCTTTAACTTTCTGGGCATCAAGGAAGATTAACTTAAATTAATTGAAAGAGTTATTTATAAGCTTCCAAATGAATGTCTGTGCCAAAACCTAATAGAGTATAGCTAATTTATTTTATTTCATGTGCTTGTATCCCTGCAGTTTATAAGATTAGTGTTCCTTGCCATCTACATGGCATTGTCTTTATCTCCCTGCCACTTCTGAAGCAGTGCATTCTCCTCTGCTCCTTGGGCAACTGCTGAGCTTGTTCAGCTCTGCCAGGCCACGTCACCCTGCTGGAGGCACCTCTTGTTCAACTTCACTGGGCTGTCAGATACCACTATCTTTTTAAAAGATCATTATCTCAGAAGTGCTTTCATCTGCCTCAAAGCAGAACTTAAGCTCAGTCTCTGATAAGAAATGTAATGATCCATCAGCTTGGGGAGCTGAGAAGCAGAAAGCGTGATCGATACCAGCCTTGGTTTAGGCATGAAGCAAAGTTGAGGTTTTCTGTAGTACAAAGGACAGTTCCACCTAAATGACAGATGACAAATGATGATCTCTGAGATGGGGAAGCTCAAAAGGTAGTAAATGCTTCAGTTTCTCTTTCAGAAAGAAATCTGAACAATCTGATGCCTGGCATGTCTTGAGCACTAGTGTCTCTGTATCCAGAGGTAAGGGAAAAACTGCAGGGAGGAATCCCTACCAGGCCTGCTCTGGTGAAGCTCATTTAAGTGAGAAAGTGAAGTTCACTTCAAATCTGTGTTGCAATTTTAGTCTTCCTGTACCAGCTTAAAAAAGGAGTTTAAAGGAAGTGAAAAGACAAAGTAGTGCAGTGTGCAAGTGACAATAAAATCTGATTTTCACAGTGAGTCTACAGAAAAAGAAAGTACTGTGGTGGTAGTTACTGTCTGCTTCTATCTGCTTCACATCAAGTCAAACAAGAGATCAGATCCTCCAGCTCTGTGTGTGTGACAAAGATGCATTACCTAGGGAAGGCATCGGGGTTAAAGCCCAGCTGTTTCCATAAGCCTTGTACAGCCCTGGGGTTTTCACTGATGAGCACTTGTACAGGAGCTGGAAAGCTTTGAGATGTGATGAGTCTCCCTTTCTGTGAAACTGGCATGCTCAAAGTCAGTCTGCTTTTGGTTTCAGGTGCTCTTGCCTCAGCAAGAAAGCAACCAGCTGTGGCAGTGACTTTGTGAATTGCTGCATGCCAGTAAAGGCTGCTTCCCATCGTGTTATGACACTAATCATAACCCTCCAAGGTATTTTTAAAGAAAATAGAACTGAATTAGGGGCTTGCTTCAGATTACACAACGTGGTGGTTGGTTACCACATGCCAGAGCACCAGCAGGGTATTTACCTGCTCTTCCTGAAGCCTGTGCTCCCCTGGCTGTGTGCACTGTGTGGTGCCACACTGGACACCCAGCACCTGCTGCTCTTCAGCTGCACAAGTCTCACAGGTGAGAGGTTGTTGTATGTCACTGGGATCTCCTGAGAAAGTTTCCATTTCACATTCTAGTTGTATGTCCTTTACTGGGAATTCTTGGTTTTCAGTATTATCCCCATCATTTCACAGCTGAAAATTCTCCTTATTAAAAAAGCTTGTTTTTCAATCAGGCTTCTTCCTCTTACTCCTGTATCAAAGTTGATTATATTGCAGCAATTCATTGCTGTTTCCTTCTGGTTTGAACTTTCATCTGACAGGCATTGCAAGTATTTCCATCTCTTCCTTTTTAGAAGCATCGTTTCTGTAGGAAAGAAATGCTGAGGAAATATTTCTAATTATTTTATCTTCTTAATAGGAAACTGCTGGCCAAAACTCTTACAGTTTTGCTTTTGAAAACCTATCAGCTTTGCTGTGCGGTTTGTTGACTGAGCTCCTGTGTTACTCTGCTCAAGAGGGGAAATCACTGATCTAACTCTCGTAGTGGTGGCAGAAACTGGAAAAGTGTTTTTGGTAGCTGAAACTTTCCCCATTTATGTGCACGAGGGTTTTTTGTTTGCTTGGCAGTGCACTCCATTTCATGGAAAGAAGAGTCATTTTCCATCATGAGGCAGTATTATGGTCGGCTGTAATTGAATATTTGAGGGGATGAATCACTGACTCTAGGGCTGCACATTGCAGAGAAATGATCCCAGTGCCACTTGGAGCCAACTCCTCCACTGGCGTGCTCGGTTGGGTGATCCAGGGGAGGCCTCTCTGGGGCAAGCTGGGCACCTGCACTGCCAGGCAGGTGCAAACCCCCTCCCACAGCATCCCTTCTAATGGATGATGGTTTTGTCTTTCCCACTTGGACTTCCAGCCACGGCAGGTTGGTCATCCTGTGGAGCTCATGACTCCTTTGTGCATCTGTGCCTGTGCTTGAGCCTGCCAGGAGATCAGCTGCTCCCTGTGGTGGGATGGTCCCAGTGCCAGGGGAGCTGTGTGGGGCACAGGGGGCTGCAGCTGGCAGCTGCTTTTCTCCCAGGCAGGGAAGGTGTCCTGCTCCAGCAGCATCTGACCTGAGGGTTGTGTTGAGGGCAAGATGTGCTGGGGCAGCTGCTCAGTGAGTGTCCCCCAGGGGCTCTCTGGTGTAGAGAAGGTGCTGGGCATTGGCATTTTGTGCTGTTTGGTGAAAGCTGGAGTACCAGCTACTTCTTATGGAATAAAAAATTGTATTTTTATTCGTTTCCTTTGTACTTCAGAACGTTTCTTCCTGCATTAGTGCTCTATCCAGACAAGCTGGTTTGTGAGCAGATCTGTAGCAATCACTCCTACCTTGTGTTCCTAATTATTTAGCCTTTGAGTTTGTTTGAGGCTTGACAATGAGCTCCTTGTGTGTGATGGTGAGCAAGAGCCAAGTGAATGCTGTCCAACCCAGCTCTTTACTAAATAAGGGGAGTTGATCCTGCCATTTCTCTCTTCCTGTTATCTAATCAGCTCTTATAGTGTACTGTCATTTTCTGCTCTGTCTGGAGCAGATATTATTGCTTTTCTTCCTCCTGTAGGGAGTAATTTTGAGGTGAGGAGTTGGTCACTGCTCTGCACTTGGTACTGTGTAATCTGGATTACCAAGGCTGTAGAAACAGATTGGGTTTTCTGTCTCTGTGTCTAGTCCTAAAGCTTTTAGATGAGAAATTGGGTTTTGAAGCCTTAAGAGAATTCCCCTGTAAAAGCTGGATATAGCTGAAAATAAGTGTGGCTTGATGTCATGGCAGGTGTAGGGAGGAGGTGGAGTATGTCTACCTTAGATGCAGTTTCCAAGTGAATTCTCTTTTTTTTTTTCCATCTCTCCTCAGGGACTCCTCAGTGCAGTTCCTAGGAGTGAAAGCAGAGTCAGTAATGACTCAGTGCCCACCATAGAGGCTTACAAAGCACTGCCTTTTCCAAAGAGACTTTGTGTCCTGGAGGAGAACGACCCACTTCTGCCACAGCACTTTGTGAGCTTCCCCAGCCATTCCTGAACCAAGCAAACTTACAGGTGAGTTGATCATAATTACTTGGTTTTAAACATGCTTTAAGTTGTCAGCCAGAAAATAATCAGCTTTAATCTTGACATATGTCTGGTTTTGTTTCTTTAGGTTCTTTAGGTTCTTACTCATTGTTAATCTCTAAAATACAGCTTTTCCATTCTTGTTTTGATGACAATATAGATTCACTGTGTTAACATTTCCATAAGTTACAGAACAACTGTATGCAGATTCTAAATCTGCAACAGTTTTACATTTTAGTATTATCTTGCTAAAAAGCCCTTAAATGACCCAGATTCATAAATACATCCATATTCCCTAGAAAGACATGATTTAACATAACTAGTTCTTTTTAAAATCAAGAAGGTAATTTTAACCAGTTGTAAACTCAGACAATTCTGTTTGAGGTCTTTGCAATCTGCCTGTGACTTGCTGACTGAGGAGGTGCCAGCAGTATTGGCTCAGATGGAAGAACTCTGAGCCTGATGGCCAAACTGCTTAGGGCAAAAAGCAAGCATGATGTGATGCTTGAAACCCATGTGATGATCTGTGGTTTAGGAATTTCTTGGCCAAGTAGTCAAGATCTTGTATTTTTTTTTCCTATTAATATCCTTTGGGGAATTGATTTTATTTTTTTTTCTTAGTTAGCCTCCAGTTAATTTCTTAATACTGAACATTTCACTGTGCTACAAGATGATGTGCTTCACACTACAGAAGAGCCTGTGAGAGCTTGGTGGCAGTGCTTTTCCAGTGACAGCTGACATCCCAAGACTTGCTCATATGACCAATGTCTGGTTCCTGACTGTTGTGATTTTGTCCCAAAGGGCAGCCAGCAATTGCAGAATTGCCAGTTTGCTCTGATGTTGGGGGCCTTCCATATTTAAAAGGTGTCAGCTCTCTTTGACTTTCTTTTGAATTTAGGGTGCTACATGTCTGCTGTTAATGAGATTATTTAATAATTGAAGAATAGTAATAACCTATTACAGGATATTCACCATAACTTCTAGTGTAAATTATTAGCTTGATTCTTGAAAGGATAAAAATTACTTACTTATTCTGACATGCCTGAAGTGTGTAAGTAGTGAAATTATATCTTTTGTAGGGTTTTATATTACCTGAGACTTTAAGTAATGTTCTATAGAAATATGCCCTATGCCTTGAAGCATGACTTGTTATGAAATGGGGCTTTGAATCCTTTTCCTCTTGCATTTTCAGGTTAATTATTTGGAGAGACTGCCTCGTGGTCTCAGTTGCTACTGGGTCTGTATGTGATCCAAACCATTTGAATGAAGAACAGAAGAATGAATTAGTCTTTGTTCCCAGAAATGGGAGATTGGTTTGACACTAGATCCAAACAGGCACACAGCACCCATTTCAAAATCCCAGTTAGATTTGTAAGGCATTAAAATGGTGTCTATAATTCCTGTTTAATTCAGTGTTGGTGCTTCTTTGGGTGAAAATACAGGAGATGTAGGCATGTTCCAAAAATGTGTGTTTATGCACAGGTGGACCAAATGGTTCTCTGTTAAATCTACTGTTTGTTGAGATAAACCATAGCTGTAAGATTAGTTCTTTACAATTTTATCGGGTTTATGGTTTGGAAATGTTACTGATGTGAAATGAGAGCCTGAAGTGTACATCCTTTATTGGGGTGGCATAAGCCATTTGTCTCTGTAAAGGGCACATGAAACTGGTATGTTGATACTTAGTATTTAAAGGGTAGCAGTGTGGGACATTTACAGGCAAACTTGTTCCTCTGTGTCCAAAAGCCATGAAGGAGCTGGGAGGTAATAGGTAGTGTAGAAGGGAATGGTGTGTGGGTGAGAGCTCCTTACCAGGGGAACTTCCTCCTCCTCCTCTTCCTTCCTTTCCCTTTGCCCACAATAGAGTTCAGGTAAAGCCTTGTGTTCCTTAGCTGCTTTATTCACCAGAACTGGTGGTGTTTACTAAAATAGGAATTCTTCTCTTGTTTTCTACCAGTAATAACACTGACTCTTGTTCTATGTTTGCTTTTTCAGACCTCCTTCTGGATGACCAATGTGTGTTTTAAGTGATTCTGTCAGCAACCAAGTCTCCAACTTCCCACTCATTCCAGCTGGTAGCAGCATTTAAGATGCAAAAAGATCACAATCCTGGATCGCACAAACACTTCTCTTAAAACTTCCTAGATGATTGTAGTTGCTTTGGTTGTGTTCTATGCTAGCAGAAGCCTTTTCCAAGCTCTGCTGTTGACTCTAGAGCACCACATTCCCCATTTCCTGGGAGCCTTGGGGGCTGGCAGCATGGGAAACTCGTGCGTTTGCCGCGACGACAGCGGGGCCGAGGACAACGGGACCTCTCAGGGCCGGCAAACAGAGCACGGCAGGACACACATCCCTGAAGCAAGGAGCCACCCAAGGGACCCTGTCCGTCCACCCAGGAGGGGTCGAGGGCCTCATGAACCAAGGAGGAAAAAACAGAATGTGGATGGGTTGGTGCTTGACACACTGGCTGTAATTCGGACGTTGGTAGATAAGTAAGTACCTCCTCAAGGAATAATTCAACATGAATGAAAATGTTCTTGTCTCCTCTCAAACTGTGGCTCCAGCCTCTCACCGATCTACACCTGACCCTCCCTGGAGCAGCTGCGTGTTTCCATCTGGAGGCTTAGGAGAGGAGCATCTTTCCTAGGTAATAGAAGTAGCTCCTGAGTGCCCAGGTACAGACTCTTCCAGGAGCTGAGGAGCTTTCTCACAGTTCCTGTATGGGCCTACACCCATGTGGGATGAGGAGTGTGTTCAGGATTTCTTACCTGGCACATATACACAGTTTAGGAAGCAATAAATGCTCCAGAGGCTGGGAACTTCTGTCCTAAAACTTGGTTGTTGTACAGTTTTCTGTTTGCAGGCTGGATTTTACTTCTTTGGAAATGGTGAAGCAAAATAAGGGAGCTTTGATCTTTGTTAGCCTGGATAAACAGACTGAGGTTTTCTTTCCAGTTGTGAGTCTGACTACTTTTTCAAGATCACATGTTGTGACTGCCCAACTCACAATCCCAGTATTGCATTCCTGGCATGCTCAAAGCATCCATTAAGGGCGTGGGGGATATTTATGGGCTCATCCATTTTTTGGTCTTTTTTTGGTTTTGTGTTGCTTTCTACAAAGCTTTAAAAGGACCTAAAAATTATGGGTTAAGTCAGCTCAACACCTTTTGGGTTAGGTGCAGGCTAGGAATTGGAAAGACCAGAACTGAAAGAAAGACACTATTCCAGCCTGACAGCTGGGGTTTGAGTTTTAGATGGATGAGACTCAAAATAAGTGAGCCTTGATTCATATACCTGCATCAGCTCTGCATTGTGCCTGCAGAGAAGGAGTTTGCCTTCCTGCTGTCAAAGGCTTTAAGTGAAAATATCAGGATTGATGTTTTTCATGAACATTTAAGTCTAAGGTATGTGTTTTCTTGGTTTTTTTAACAGGTTTTATTTTGTGCTCTGTCTTCAAATCATGGCAAATGTTTTTTAAAGTGTCTGCCCAGTCTCACATGCCCTTTCCCTCAAGTTCAGCTCCTTAAGCTGTTTCACAACACTTCTCTGCACAGTTGATCCTGTTCCTGTGGGTCTTGCAATCGGTTTTGTAATCTTGTAAGCACTTTCCTATGCTACTGAGAGACAATAAGCATGGTTATTTCACTGCCCATGGAGTCCTGTTTCTGATGATTCCTGAAGCTGCTAATTTTTATGGGGGCTTTTATACAGACTACAGTAAAATGCACTGTGATAAGGAATAAATCATTGCTTTCCCTGTTTGCTATTTGTTTGGTTTTTGTTGGGGTTAATTTTTTTTCTTGTTGTTTTTGGCTTTATCAAATCTCAAAGTTCTGACCTAAAACAAATCTGACAACTGATTTTTTTTTCTCTCCTATCTAGAGATAGCTGCTTCCTAGAAGTTGAATTTTATAAACTCAGAAGGATAATTTCTGTATTTTGAGGCTTATATGAAAAGCTGCCTTGCAAATTAAGAAATTATCAAAATGGCTCTTTTGTTTCAAAATGAGGAAGGTGTGTCCTGGAGGGGATGTTAGAAATTAAGTGGTTAAAATGGCAAATCAGTGGGACAGGATTGTCCTGTGCTCAGTGCCAGTACTGTAAGAAGCTGCTACTCGTGACAAAATCAGAAATCTTGCAGATAAAAATGTCATCTTTTTTATTGTAGCCTTTACTTGTACTTATGGTTGGGAATTTTTGTTGGGGTTTTTTTCTCATTTCTTTGAATCTTTTTATCCTTTTTCTGGTGTAATTCTGGCTGCAAAACTGCACTTTTGTTCTTCTGGGCAGATTACTTTCCAGAAAAAAGGTGAAGATGCCTTGAGTTAAAAAAACAACCCAACTATTTGTTTCAAATGTTGTAGCAATATAAAAATGCATTAAACTGGACTTTAGCATTTTCTTGTGGAAATATTTAAGAATGTGCTCACCTTTTTATAAGAAAAGAAATATATGTATTTATGTCATATCTGCCATCAATGCTGAGATTTTTCTCTTTTTTATGACTAATCTCTCAAATTAGGTAGTTTTATTATCTCCATAAGTAATGTCTTGAAATTTTCTAAAATTCCTCTGTATTTCACATTTCCAATTTCTTTTCAGAGTTGTGTGATAGAGTGAGTGTGGAACATAAAGTCTAAGCCTGGGGTTAGTTCCCAGTGCTAAGGAGCACTGAATAAAGTATTTTAGGACATGCTGCTGGATAAGCTTTGTCTGGACCTAGAGGTGCTTACTGAACAGGACTTTGGGGTCTTGCTTTAGGTACTTTCACTGGCAGTGCCTGCTCAGATACACACATGTGTCCATAGCTCTGCCCTTACTCCAGCAAACTGGACTGAGGACCTGATCTATTGAACTTCTTGTGGTTTTCATGTTGGAAAATGGCTTGGATGAAATATTTTCTGTTAAACTGCCTTAATTGTTTCTTTTAACAACTCTTGTTGAAGACAGTGATGCTGTTAGGTGGCTTCCCATTCAGGTTTTGTGGTGGTTTTTAAATATTAATATATTTAGCAGAGAATTTCTGAGAAAAAATCCTGTTGAAGTGATGCCCCTTGTGCACTGCTCTGGGTACACTTTGTGACCTCTGACATGCAGTGCCTCATTAGGTACTGCAAGGAACCTGCTAATGAACAGCACCAAATCTTGGCATTATGCTCAGCTCTTAAACATGCAGATGTGGATCACAATTTCACTTGTCAGCTGTTGCAGACATGCAGATGTTGATGTTGAGCCAGAGAGAGGCTCAAATCCCATCCGTGTTTCAGATCTGAAAATTACATTAGCAATCTGCATCCTGTGTAACTTCCTTTTCTTAAATGGTTACTGGATTTGTTTTCTGTCTGTGAGTAATCATTTTATTCATTGTATTATGCTAATGATTGTGCATAAATTTTGACCTGTGTAATATCTCTTTCAGTGACCAGGAGCCTCCTTATTCAATGATCACGTTGCATGAAATGGCAGAAACAGGTATCAAGGCATTGTGTTGGGCATTTCAGTTGTGACTCACAAACAAAAGAAACGAAACAAACCCCAAGCCCCTCTTTTCTTTGCAAAGAAAAATGCACCTCAGCTGGGTGTGTTGGGGTGTGGTGTAGCTCTGGGGTTGTGGGAACCAGAACAAAGTTCTGCCCTTCAGAGCTTCACTGAGCTCATGCATTGACCTGAGTTTGTAAGAATTCATTGAAAGTTCCCAGGTGAAATCTCCAGAAGCAGCCAGTGTATGGCCACAAACACACTGTAGTGGCATTAAGCCCTAAGCCACCAAGAGTGGCTGTTTGCAGCTGAGCAGGAGCATCCTATACCTGTACCTGATGTGGGCCAAGACTGTGTGCTCCAGTGTTAGCACAGAGCACATTCCTTTGGTTTGGGACTTGCTGACCTGGGACCTCTGCTTTACTTTGTATTTGTCCCAACCCTGTCCCTAAGTGTTCCTGCAGGACAAGCAGGGGCTGTTCCATCTTTGTTACAGTAGGAGAAATACTCCCAGCTTAAGACTTCAACAAAACTTCTGGTTTAGTTGAATTTTTACTTCTCTACATAGTAGTGTTGATAATTGTCTTAGGAAATATATTTCTGTATTAAAATAAGTTAATCTGGTTAGATATTACAGCAATTCAATAAAATGTTTTTAAGGGGAATGTGCTAAGATAACCCCCAATGTGTTGTTGTTGTAGGGAATACTGCTTCTTCAACCTCACTCACCTGCAGACACAGATTGTCTTTATTTTCATTTCTAAAGGAGCTATTTTCTTGTACATCCAAATCTGTTTACTTTATCAGTAGTTGAACATCTTCTTAGTGGATGTTTGCTTGCAAGTAAAAGCTCTTGTCTACTCATTCAACAGTGAGAGCTGCTCCTTAGGAAAACAAACATTCTTTAGCCCAGCGGGCATGGGAAAAAAACAGTTTCTCTGTTACTCTCTGTTACTTCAGGGAACTCAGAGGGATCTGATTCTGGTTAAAAGAAATTATTTTCTGAGTGTCATTGTGTATGTAGCATTTACCACTTAAGAGTTGACGTTGGCTGCTGAACTCTGAGTATCACACTAGAGCAAAGTACTTGTCCAGACCACTATGAGTATTCCTTCCTAACAGCAGTAGGAACTAAAGTATTTCTGGCCTGGGCAAGACTCTTGTCCAAACCATACAGGTGTTCCCTATTACCCAAGCTGCTGTAAACTTTTTCTTTTTTGAATTTAAACTTCTAAACTACTGCAAAGTAAGACAGTGGTGTAAAAAGCAAACTGTTTTTCCTGCTGTCTCTAAGCTCACTGGGTAATTTTGAGGATTTTTCAGTTTACATTTAGGGGTGTACTTTAAATACTTCTGAATTGCACTGTTAATTCTGAGTGTGACTTCTGTTTTGTGGTTGACAGATGAAGGCTGGTTGGAAGTTGTTCAATCTTTAATTAGAGTTATTCCATTAGAAGATCCCCTGGGACCAGCTGTTATAACGTTACTGCTTGATGAATGTCCTCTGCCAACAAAAGTGAGTCAAAAGCAGATGCATTTATCTGTGAATGTCTGTTACTTGTGGTTGCCACACCCAGGATCCCTTTGAGTGCCTTTCACCGGTGATGCAAGACTGATAGTAGTTCAGAAAATGGGTGTAACATTTAACTTCAAGTAGTTTGGGTGGCTTGGTGTCTAAATGCTAATTAATGGTAGGAGTATTCCCCAAAAAAAGATAAATTTGATCCGTGGAGAAGGAACCAGAGAGCCTTGGGTTTTGGCTGCTTTTCCTGCCACTCTCTCCTGATCCGTGGTACTTACACTGTGCAGGGAAGGTGTGCAGGTGCTACAGAAGCTGCCCTAGTTCTGCCCTTTTGTTCTCTCATTTGCAAAGCTGCACGTTTACAAGTCACTTTTGAATTTGTTCCTGCCCTGCACGTGAGGAATGCAATGCTAAAGGGTGTGTTAAGCTAAACAAATTACATTTTTCAACTATGAAATACCTATATATGGTTTTGGCAAATAAGAATCCTTTTGTTTTACTGGCCACTAATCTGGTTTTGGGCAGAAAGATGACCTGAGGTGTTCATGCTATGTTGGTGCAGGTGTGTAACTGAAAGCCTCAGGTGCTTAAAGATGCTAAACATGATGTTTGTACAGAGAACTTGTCTATCTTCAAATGTTTGTCATTATCATTTCTTCAGAAACTGATGATCACATCATTGGTTTCATTTCTCAAGCTCCTGATGCTGCCAATTTTAGTCTTCCATTGGTGTTGTTAGGGATACAGAGAGCTGATTGTATCAGTGGCTGGAGAACTCGTCAAGCTCTCAAACTACCTGAAGTGGGTCTGTTTCCTCTACTGATTAAAGTTATGTGAGACTTTTAAACAAGAGAAATGTATATATACTCTCACAGACTGCTGAGTTATTTTGAAAACAAAGCTGTGTCTAGAAACTTTGTCTGCTTTAAAAAAGAAATCAGGAAGTAGAGACCACTGTAAATGCACATAGGGAGAGTGATTTTGGATTTTTTGTTTGGCTCTACAATGTCCTCAGCAATCAAATGATTTGCTTTTCAAAAGCCAAGTGACTTTCATTAGGGAGCTGTTAAGGAGTTTGCTATAAAATAGTTGACCTTATCAAGACAAGGAATGAGGTGCTTGTTTTTCTGGGGGGCACAGTGGTTTTTTCCTGTGTAGCTTCTTTGCAGCACAAGGAGCTGCAGCTGTGGAGTCTGCTGGCCACATGCAGCCTTATAAAGTGCGTGCTGCTGTCCATTTTCTTTCTATACAGTTTAATTTTTTAATCTTAGAGATTTTGAGTAAATGCCTCACTTCCATGACAGCTGCAGAACAGCAGTATACTGTATTTTATTTTCTGGTTTTGCAGGCTATAAAGTCCATAAAGTTAAAAGGGCAGTGCAGTAAACTGTTTATTCTGTAAAGTCTTTATTTAACTCAAAATACTTGATCTCTCTGAGAGTTCTAATAATGGCTAAAAGCAGTATCAGTATGTCAAGAGTCTAATTTTAGTGAGTCCTTTCCATCCCAAGTCTGTTGCTCAGTCATTCTTTCTTCTTTCTCTGTTCTTTCCACTTAGCTCAGTCCTGTTCATCAGTTCTGTTTTTGTGGCTTTCCTTTTAAGAATATAACTACTTTTCAGGGTGATCTCTGTACAGACCTCAGACTCAAGCACAGTCAACTGATTCAAATGTGGCTCAGAACACAGTTCAAAAAAACACATCTATTCAACTTGAGCAGTGCTCATTTTTCCTCCAAATGGCTGCTGATGACTTCAGTATGAGGAGTTCTTCTATTCTAATTAGATCCTTGCCTGAGATTATGCAGTTTCAATCTGAATCAGCTGAAACTTTCATGAAGGCTGGAAAGTTGAGGAGGATTTGGAACTTTTCAGGGCGTGGTTCTCCCTGTGGGATGACTTGTTCTGGCTCTAGATTAACCTCTAACTACCCTGAAAATGCAGAGAATGCTCTAGACCTATCTGGAACTGTATTCATACCATACTGCCTGAACAAAGCATGGCATTTTACTTTATTATCCTCCTTGGTTACTTCCTAAATTTGTGTGACTACAGAAAACCACTTAGGCTCTCAAGAATACAGATTAACATCTTGTAAAACTGACAACATCCCAAATTTATGATGGGAATGTGGGCTTTTTGGGCAAGGGGCATGTCTCTTTAGTCCTGAATTCTGAAATCTGAAACAGTCCTTTTCTTCTAAAACGGGTGTGAGTTTTAGGACACTGGAAATAGATCAGATGGCAGTGGTGCCATATGTGTTAACTGGTTCCTCTTGCCTTGGGGAGCTTACTTAGGTATGTCCAGAAATGTCCTGAGCTGTTGATCCCAACAACCAACAATCTGTTGGTAATTTTAAAGTTACAACTCTTGGGTCTGTTGAACTTTTCTTCTCCTCTGTCCGTCATTACCTTATCTTAGAAGATAACCGCCCCATGGTGTCTGTAATATGATGCTGACTTTAGTAACGTGTAAAAACAATCTGGTTTTAAGATACTGAATTAGGGGGTAACTGTCAGTAACATTGAAGAGATTTCTGATTTTTTCTTTTGCAGGATGCATTACAGAAGTTAACAGAAATATTAAACTTGAGTGGAGCTGCTGCTTGCCAGGACTCTTGTCACCCTGCCAAGCACCGGAACACGACCGCAGTGCTCGGCTGCTTGGCAGAGAAATTAGCAGGTAAAGCCCTGGCCTTCTCCTCACAGCTGGCACTTGGCTCTCTGCAACACCTTCTGCTTTAGCACCCACCAGGCACAGGGCAGAGGTGTTTGCTTAGAGCTCAATAATATTCTGCATCCCAGGGTTACCAGGTGTGACAGAATCTGTTTGATTCAAGTGTCTGAATGAGCCATTGACAAATCCTTCTGATGTGTGGTTAGTGATAGGGGATCATTGGTGGTTATATTGCCTTAGCACTGGTAATCAGTCTCTTCTGCAGCCCCACTCTGGCTGTGAACTGCTGAGGACACATTCTCTAGAGTGTAGGCAGGAATATCAAGCTAGTGGTCTTGGAGGCTGTATAGAAATCCAAAAGAAATATGCTTTTTCCAGTAGACATGTCCTATTCTATTGTAGATAGCTGTAAAGATTCTCTTCTGTGTTGCTTAAAAGAAAATTGCTGAGATTCTATTTTAAGGTGACTTCATATAGAATTTTATTCTGTCATTCCTACCTAGTACACAGCTGTAAACTGATGGTTAAGCTCCCCTTCTGCTGGTGATCTCTTTTGTATCTAGCTTTTTTATTCCTTTTTTGAGAGTGGACAGGGAATAGAGGGGAAAACAGTGATTGTCTGATGTCACCTAATGGTTATTAAAACCCAGTTGCTGTATTTCTGTGGGGAAAAAACCCCCAAGATCTGGAAGTGTTTTTGTACTGTAGTACTTCTACTGTATGATACTAAGTCAAAATGAGCTATACTGTATCTACTTCTATCTCAGTGGACACAAATCTCATTGTGTCAGCTCAGGCAACAAATTTGTTAATGAAGTGTTGGAACCCACTGCAAGTTCTTAAGAGCTTGTAGATGCCAGAGTTTGATTCCCTCATGTCTCTCTCTTGATTAAGTGGACACTATTTCAGGGCTTTTCCATTTTAAATTGGCTGCTGGCTCTGGTGCTGCTGCAAGCTGTGTAATTAACTCTCAAGTTGGCTGTTTCAGGTGCTCAGTTTTGCTCATTTTGGGCTACTGCCAAGATGGAGCTGGTCTTTACAGCCTCTGGAAGTGGAAGTGAAGGGGAGACAGTCTTTTTTGACTCTGGAAGTGAAGGGGAGACAGTCTTTTTTCAAAAGTAAAAAGCACGAAAATGCTGAGGGGAGGCTGCTGGAGTCTTACTGCAGAATCTCTAGCTGGAACTCTGTACCCACTTAGAGCAGTGAACTGAACAGGACTGTAATGTGCCAGTCACTGTGTAATTATTAAATGTGCACCAAGTATTTTACTAGAAACAATGATAATTGTTTTAAATTATACTTTTGCTTTGCTGTGAAATTGTTTGGTGTTCTTTAATTTGTTACCTTGTGTTTAAAAGCTCTGTGGTGATGGGTATGTGGTACTTCCCATGGAAGGATTTCATTCTTGATGTTTTTGCAGGTCCTGCAAGCATAGGCTTGCTCAGCCCAGGCATATTGGAATATTTACTTCACAGCTTGGTAAGTGTCTTTGATCTTTCTGTATGTATTCATACATAGCAATTAGAATGCAATTTTATTATTATTATTGTGAAAAGTTGAAGTCATGTCTGCTAAATATGGCCGTGTATGTTACAAAAAGCTGAAATTCCAGAGCCTGTGGGATCTCCATCCTTGGAGATAATGAGAAGTCAGTGGAACAAGGCTTTGGGTAGCCTGATCTTTCTGTATCTCCACAGGAGGGTGGAATACAGGAATTTTGGAGGCTCCTTTGAACCTTTGACTTACAGCTCTTCTTGTCTGTCTATACTGGATATTTATTAATTAACTTTTTCTTATTGCCCATGTTTAGAACTTCCAGTCCCACCCAACAGTGATGCTTTTTGCACTAATAGCACTGGAGAAGTTTGCACAAACAAGTGAGTATTGGCCTGGTACTGCTCTTAACACCATGGCTTCTGCATTATTGTCACTTGCTTTGCCTGATCACTTGTGAGCATGAGAGCCTGCATTGGTATTTATTGCTCTAGTGACATCCCTCTTCCCCTCAAAACCCCTGAGATATGTGCTGAAACTTATTTTCCCTGTTAGAAATTGCTGTAGAAGGATTTGTGACACAAGGCCTTTGTCACTGACATAAATCTGTATTAGAGCTGGACAACAGCAACAGCACTGAGAGCTTGTAGGCAGGAAAAAATATTTTTTGCTTTAATGACACCCTGACTCATAAACCCTTAAGAGATTTGCTGAAACTGGCCTTCTCATCTGAGAAGTTACTACATAGTGACTTATGACATGAGACCTTGTTACTTGAAAAGAAATCAATCAGTATTTGGGAGATGGAGAACAGCTGTGAACAGTCTCTTGATGATTAAGTTCCATGCCGAGAATGGTAAATCTGAATGAAGACAATTCTGCTTGGGGAAACATTTTCCTGCTTGTAATATTGAGGTTTAGCTGTGTGTAGAGATTTCTACTGCATTTGTAAGATGTTATTATTTTTAACTTATCCCTAGCTGATAGCAATTCTCTTTCCCCTTAAATTGCAGGTGAAAATAAAATGACAGTTTCTGAATCGTGCATTAGCGACCAGCTGATCCTGTTGGAGAAATGGACAGATAACCCTGACTACTTAAAACGCCAGGTTGGATTCTGTGCCCAGTGGAGTTTAGACAATCTGTGTAGGTATAACAAAGGGATGGATTAATTAAATAGTAATCACTCCTCCAAAGAGATGGAGGACTCCTTTTGGGTTCATTTTTTATGAGCACTTAGTGTACCTGGCTGTGTTTGTAATATCTCCTTGAAAAAGAAAACAAAACCCAAAAAACCACACCAACAAATATATCCAGTGTAATGGTGTGGAACGAAAATTTTGGCAAGGAAGATGTTTTTGAAAGGAAGTGGCTTGTACTCAGCATGTGGAGCTGCAGTGAAAATTCTTCTTTGCACCAATTTCCTGTAACCCACACTTCAGCCAATTTGCTGAGTGGCTCAGCAGTGCAGCTCTGTCTCTGTGGAATCTCTGGGTTGCTGACATATCCTGGTGATGGCCACTCCTGTGGTCATTCCCCACTGGCACAAAGAATTACTGAAGACTTTTTAAATTAGATATACTATTTGATTTTTGTGATCAAAATTAAAATATTGTTTGGCAAAGTACTGCTCAAGGTCGATCTTTTGGATTATTAAAAATCCACTGAATTTGCTTGTTTAGTTGTGATTTCAAGGGTGCAGCAACTCTAATGACCTTGTATTTTCTAATGCCTTTTAGATAAATTTGGGCAAAAGGTCTGTTGGGCTTTAGGGGGTTTAGTCAGCTTATGGAAAGCCAGTGTCAGCTGTGTTTAGTAAGTGTCTGTGTAAGTGTTGTAGCAAGTTTGAGTTATATGAAGGGTCCTCAGATAAGATCTTTCACTTGTAAATTAACATGTATATGTCACCAATTTGACACCTGGCCAGAGAAATGCTTCTGATCCTTCCATGTAGAACGGGCAAGCAGGGAGAGAGGGAGCTGCTTTGGCTCAGTTCAAGTTCATCACCTAAAAATGAGATGGTAGAAACCTTTAAATCCTTGTTTTCCCCTTCTTCCTAAGCCAAATCTGTTTCTACTACAATGAATCAGAAAAACTCTGCCCACTGAATATACAAATGCAATGGTAAATCCTGAAGCAGTGGCATCTTGGTGTGAACTTGGATGCCTTCCATTTGCCTGTGGGTTTCCTGCAAGTACTAATTAGATTGTGAGAGCTCTAGTCAGAGGCACAGGTCATGCTTTCATGTTTGGAGGGTATTTAATACACACTCTATTGAAAGCTGTTTTCATGCAGGCAAAATGTCAGTGTTTCATTCAGCTATGCCAAAAACTACCTGGATCCTAGAAAGATGAGATTGTCATTGTATGAAATGTTTAAAATCAAGTTTTGCTTCAGCAGTAACTAACACTGGTTGGGATTTTTTTTTTTCCTCCAGTTTTAAAAGAAGGCAGGCAGTTTACATATGAGAAGGTTGACTTGACCAACATTAGGGCCATGCTGAACAGCAATGATGTCAGTGAATACCTGAAGATCTCACCACATGGATTAGAGGTAGGAATTGTTTAATGTATTCAGCCTGAAAAAGAGGCTGAAGAAAAAGGCAGGTTTTGCTTTGCACTTGCTCCTGTGATTTTGTAGAATGAATCCATGTTGTCTGCCAGCTTTGTACAGAAAACTTGATTTGTCAAAGGGTTGTAACATCACTACACTGATCTCAGTTGTAGAAATGTCCACACTGAAGTAATTCCTGTGCCCCAAAACTTCAGGCAAGTGAGGAGGACTCTTAAGAGTCAGGTGGCTTTTCATTTACTTTGTGAGCAGTTTTAGTCAAAATATCATTCTATTGTTTGTCCTGTCTCATCTTGAAAAGCTTACAGCAGTCAGATTTTTGTCTCAGCCACGTGTGGTTTTTTTCCTTCCTCTCTAACTCCTTCTAAAAACTTTAGAGTTTCCTCTCTTGGCTGTTGTCTGAAATGCCTCTAAAATTGTTGGTATATTCTTATACTCAAGAAACTTGAACCAGGGCAGGAAGGTGTTTGGGTGGTGATTTGTGGAGCCAATGGGTTTCTGTCTGGTTTTGGTAGGCGCGATGTGATGCCTCATCCTTTGAAAGCGTGAGATGCACGTTCTGTGTCGACTCTGGAGTCTGGTACTATGAAGTCACTGTCATTACTTCAGGAGTGATGCAGATAGGATGGGCAACCAAAGACAGCAAATTTCTCAACCATGTGAGTACCTGTAATATCATTGAGCTGGTGATGTAACCTCAGTATTTTCCTTCTTACAGCATCTGTGAAAATAGCTCCAGTTATTGTGTGGTTTTAACTGAGCACTTGTTTCCTTCAATTATTCTGTGTCCATGAAGAGCTGGTTTTGCTGAATTTGCTGGTACAAGAGAAGTAAGTTATTGCTACAGACTGACACTGTTCACCTAAGTCATGCAGAGCTGCAGCAGAGACAGCTTGTTATCTGCTGGCTGTTGTGTGAAAACCATAGGGAACTTATTTATTTTGTGCAGCATAATCTCTTGGAAATTCTTTAGATAACAGTAGTTACTCTCTGTTTTTGGAAGCAAAAAATAAGTCACCAGGAACAGCAGTTTCTCGTACACTGTCCTTTACACAGGTCACCAAGCAGCCATTTCCTCATCCTCTCTAACACATTTTCCTAATAAATTAACTTTCACAAGGGAAATAACTCAAATTCACTCTGGGATAACATGGTATCGTTGGACTTGGTGGTAGCAGCAATATGGGACAGTCTTGGAATGCAAAAGCTTCTTTTTACTTAAAAATAAGGATTAAAAGAATATTTAACTCTCTACCTTCTTGCCTTTTCCTGAGAGTACAGAACAAGTCTGCTGTCTTCTTTTATAGCTTGCTTTACTGTCTTTCTCATCCAGATAATTTTGTATCTTATTCTTAGTTCTAAGTATTTTTCTTCCTACTGTTTACTTGTAAGATTATGTACTTGCTAGCATTAAAGCAAAATGTGCCATGTGCACATGAAGCCCAAACGTAATCCATCATCATGGAGATGTCACTAGGCCTTCTTTCTTCGTGGTAACTCTGCATGGCATAGGATGTCTTTTGGAGCTACAATGCGCCTGGAGCAATGGGCTTCATGATTTTCAGAACCCTAACCCTAGGCGTAACCCTAATCCCAGCAAGAACAGCAAAAGCAGGATAGGATTAGGGCACATTGCAAGGAGAAATTTGTTGAGGAGGCCATGTTGTGGCAGTTTTGCGCTCCCCAGGGGATGCCTTTCGCGGCTGCAGTGGGCCTGGACTCAGGGCTTTGTGGTTTCCGAGACGCTAACCCTAGGCATAACCCTAACCCTAGGCAGGAAAAGCAGCCTAGGGTTAGGGCTGCTTCCCAGGAAAAAGCCGTGGAGGCAGGCATCTTGTGGCAGTTTTGCGCTCCCCTTGGCATGCCTTGCGCAGCTGCAGTGCGCCTGGAGCTCAGGGCTTTGTGGTTTCCGAGACGCTAACCCTAGGCATAACCCTAACACCAGGCAGGAAAAGCAGCCTAGGGTTAGGGCTGCTTCCCAGGAAAAAGCTGTGGAGGCAGGCATTTTGGGGCAGTTTTGCGCTCCCCAGGGGATGCCTTTCGCGGCTGCAGTGGGCCTGGACTCAGGGCTTTGTGGTTTCCGAGACGCTAACCCTAGGCATAACCCTAACCCTAGGCAGGAAAAGCAGCCTAGGGTTAGGGCTGCTTCCCAGGAAAAAGCCGTGGAGGCAGGCATCTTGGGGCAGTTTTGTGCTCCCCTTGGCATGCCTTGCGCAGCTGCAGTGCGCCTGTAGCTCAGAGCTTTCTGGTTTCCGTGACGCTAACCCTAGGCATAACCCTACCCCTAACCCCAGGCAGGAAATCAGCCTAGGGTTAGGGCTGCTTCCCAGGAAAAAGCTGTGGAGGCAGGCATTTTGGGGCAGTTTTGCGCTCCCCAGGGGATGCCTTTCGCGGCTGCAGTGGGCCTGGACTCAGGGCTTTGTGGTTTCCGAGACGCTAGCCCTAGTTTTAGCCTTATCCCTAGGCAGAGCAGCAGCCTAGTTGTAGACACCTAGTGTAACAGAAACTGTGTGGAATAAAAGGCCATGTGTCTGCCTTTAACCTGCTAAGCACTTTAAATCATTTTGTTCTCCCGCTTACTTTTAAGCAGCTTGGTGGTATGTGTTTTTTTCTTTGTGTCTTGTAGAACATTTTAAAATAGGAGATGTCGCATCTCAAAGTAGCATAATTTTTCTGTTTCTGCAGCTTTTTTTCTGATGGCCCAATGCTGCTGTTATTTAAGTTCATCAGGTGTCTGCCTGAAATAGAAGAATATTATTCTCTGTGTTTGTCTCAAACACAGGCTCAGAAGCCATATGCTCTTTATTTACAGCATCTGTAACAAAAAGACTACTCCTAAATATGACATGAAATACCCTTGGCTGGGCTTAGCTTTAATTTGGGACATGGGAAGCTTGTGTAATCAGATGCTGTCTAGTATTTGCACTCCAGACAAACACTGCTGAGCACGAGGAAGTTGCTTACCTCCCATGGTTGGGCTCTGCTGTGTGACAGATTTTTCTCCCACTCTGAAACTCTTTACTTCTATGTTTGCCTTGGACCTTAGGACTATCACTTGATTATATTTTCACAATTTGAGGGAGGCTGGCAGTGAAAGGGACACAATATGCAACAAATTAGGTGATGGGACTGTGTGTTTGCTCCCTTTGTGTACTGTGGGTTCTGGTGGCACATGGATATCTTGTGGGGAGGGCATTACAAGGTTGGTATGGGACTTCAAGATAAGAGAGTAGCTGTTACTCTGCGGTGACTTCTAAAGATGCATAAATTTAACCTATTTTGGTATTGGCCTTCTGGTATTTAAATACTTTGACGGGAGTGATTTGAGGTCACCGAGAATGGACGACACTTTGGAAACAATATCCCCTCTCCCTTCCTCCTCACAACAACAAATTTCCTTTGAATGTGAAAATGAAACTAAAACAAGTTTGAAGAAAAAGATTACTTTCACGGGAGAAAGAAAGAAAGAAACCATTCCTGCTCCTGCCAGAGTGGTTATTGACAATTTATTGCTTATTTTTTCTGCCAAGGTTGGGATTAAATGCACAAGACAGTATTTCTTGTTTGGACTCAGATGTTCATTAGTTCTTACTTATGTTACAGTCTTAGAGCGTGAGTTCTACAGCACTTCACTAACAAACTGCAAAATGGAGCCCTCTCTCTTTCCCTACAAGACCTTTTAAGGACAAACTGTCTAATTAAGATGTAACACCTAAATTATTTTTACTTTCAACCCAATAACCAACCACCCATGCCCCACAATGACTTTTTCATCTAATTACATAACACCACCCAAACCCATGGAAAAGGTGAAGAAGAAGGACTAGCCTCCACCCTAAAAATTCCATATTGCTTTATATATATTACTATATTTTAAACCCTTAAACTCCATGTTTTCCACCATGTGATATTGCACATTTGTAATCAAACTACACACCAATAATCCCAGTTTTATTATTCAACTTTAAAAACCTTCTCCACAGCCTCAGGTCAAATGCAGTGTTCTCTTGGCGGCCAGCTCCTGTCAGCACAGAAAGTCCAAAATTCTCAGTTTCCAGGGTTCCAACAGTTTTAGGTGAATGAAAAGAGGCTTTAGCCCCTGAGTGTGAGGGATGGCTGCAGGCTGAGATGTTGTCCTCTGTCTCTGAAGGAAGGTTATGGCATCGGGGACGATGAATACTCCTGCGCGTACGATGGCTGCCGGCAGCTGATCTGGTACAACGCCAGAAGTAAACCACATTCCCATCCCTGCTGGAAAGAAGGTATTCAGTCGGTCTGCTGCTCTTTATCCTAACTGCATTTCTGCACAGGATTCTTTCCCCTTGCAGGTGTCTGATCATAGGTGTGAACAAAGCAGTTACTGCCTAATTTTGATGCTCAGAAAGGTTTAATAATTACAGTGTCTTTAAGAGTGATGTAAATGAGCACAGTGGGCACAGTCTTGTTCCCCAGTCTGTGTAAAGACGCTCTTGTTGGTTAAACACTTTTTCTTTTCAAATGCAGAGTGAAAGTCATAGCACCAATTAACATTGGACATTTAATCATTAGACTTTTTTGTAGTCGTACAAGTACAAAGAAGTTGTACAAACAGGTCCATTTGTTTATAGTTGTACACAACAGGGCTGAAATCTTCTTTTCTGGTTTAAAAGAGTTGTTTTAGAGAAGGGGAAAAAACCTTGATCTCTGAATTAGACTTTTTTTTTTCTTTTTTAAGGAGGAGTTGCACTGTCTTGCTTACTTTAAATTCTTGGATAACTACTTGGACAGCAAAGTTCTGTTCTTGATCTCAGCTTTGAAATCTTGGTAGGATTCTGTGCATGCCAAGCTTGTGTGAACTGTGCCGCCTTCTCTTCTATTAAAATTTTCCCCCAAGGATGGCTAAATTAGAACACCTCTTAAAAATAAATAGCACAAGCATATTGGAAATTTCTTCTCAGAACACCCACTTGTTAAAGTCTATTTTCAACAGGTGTAAAATAGCCAAGGAGTGACAGAGTGCAGCTTTCTTCTGGCTTTGGCAAATACTCTGCAATACTTCTACAACTATGTAGTATTAATGATCTGGCAAAATAAATAATTCTTTTACTATTTTCTTCTGGGTATTTTGGTTTTGGTTGGGTTGTTTTTAGTTACTGTCTGTATCAATGTTTCTTCTTTTGTGCTTTTGCAAACAGTTCCTTTTAAGTAAGACAACTCACACTGACATATGTGATACTTGAAACAATAACTGTTTCAGCTGTTGGCATTTAACAGAAATTAAATCTTTAAATTATTTTTGTTTTGCATGTAAGGAGACACAATAGGATTTCTACTAGACTTGCAAGAAAAGCAAATGATCTTCTATTTAAATGGAAACCAGCTTCCTGCTGAGAAGCAAGTATTTTCATCTGCTGTGTAAGTATATGCTCATTTGGAAGGACATGACCTCTGTGGATAATTGTGTTAATTATATGAAGAGTTTTTAATTTGAGATGTAAATTCATATTTACTTACCTGAAGCCATCATTAAGCAAGTTTCCCTGTTGAAAGTTGCTTAGAAATCAGTAAGAGGGATATAATTTTACAGGTGGATTTCAGGGTCCAAAATAAAGACTTTAGACTTTCCAAAGGTATGTTCAGCTCAGTGCTTTATACTGTCAAATTAGCATAACATTAAAATAAAATGAGGCTGCAGCAAAGATGAACAATTTTCTGGTGCCTGAGGAACTTATCTTCTGAGAAATAAAGCTTATCTTGTAAATGTTGGAGAGAGCTTGTTAACTGACTGCCATTCACTGGGGCCAGCTCCTGGAGCAGCACATTGAATATTCATCAGAGGGTATCTCTTGGTAGCATTGCAGGCAGGTGTTGGGCTCATTTTGCCAATCGTTGTTAAAATTAACATATGGTGAACTCCTCTAACTCTCATAGGGAAGTTCAACCTTTTATTTCAGAAAAGATAAGCTGGTGTAATACTTGAGAAAGCAGCTTCCTATGCAGCTTAATTAAACATCACAGTCAGTTATTCCTGCTCGGCTAATAACTTCATCCATGTTTTCTCCTTAGAATAAAGTTCAAGATGCAGGCAAAGAGTAGTTCAGTTTAAAGAGTTGCTGAGTATCTTCTTTACTCAGCTTTTAGTGCTCTGTGCTTTGAGTATGGAACTGATAAACTTGAGTACTTGTTAGAACTTGGGGTATTACTGAACTTATGCCCTTCCAGTAAATTTGAGAGGTGATAGTTATGGTTTAACAAGTGTGACTAGTCCTAGTTGTACAGTAGGCAGCCTTTACTGGCTGACTCACTAAGAAGCTCAGATGAATCCCCGTAGTAAATTCAGGAGTTGAGAACCAAACAAGGTAAGTATGTGCAGCTGCAACTTGATGCTCTCCCAGTTAGCTGCAAAACACTGGTATTAAACTTGTCTCTGTCTCAGGGTATATTTTCAAATGGAAATAGTAACATGTCTGAGAGCTCTACTATTATTTAAGTCATTCTAAAATGCCTGTTCATCATGTTGCAGATCAGGATTTTTTGCTGCAGCAAGTTTCATGTCCTATCAACAATGTGAGTTCAACTTTGGGGCAAAACCCTTCAAGTACCCACCACCAATGAAGTTTAGTACCTTCAATGATCATGCCTTTCTGACAGCAGAAGAGAAAATAATTTTGCCCAGGTAATCCTCCTACCTTGTGTGTTTGCATGCAGAGAAATAAAATGTTTCATGTCTGAGTTGAAAAGTCTTGCCTTGTACTCAGCAAAATTAATTTCTTATGGGGTCATACTTCCATAGGTACCTCTTCTAAAAGGATGAGAGACAATAGGCTCCAGTAGGAGCAATTTCAGCAGTAGGGCAGGAGATATGCAACAAAATCCATTAAATTAAAATATATTTTGTAATATTAAGCTAATTAAAATGAACTAATACCACACAGTAACCTCTTTTAGTAGAAGTACCATCTGCCATTGAAGGATTATTAGGCTGATTGAGGAGATATAGTGTTAATTAAAAAAAGATGTCCTATTTAAAATTGACTTAATTAGTGGTGTTGGCAGCATGGAGGTGCTGAATGACTGTAAGTCTTGAAATTTGAAGTCCTTTTCTGAGCCTGATGAAAATTTCCCCATTTTTGAATGACAGTACTGACAAAGGTTATTCAAATTTAAACTGTTTTCCCATCTAAATAAAATTCAAGATAGAAACAGGTCTAGATGCATTTTTCTTTAGCTTTTACCAAACTTCTGGCAGGAATGAAAACTAATAGCTCATCTGAATCAATATTATTAGTAATAAAATAACTTAGTGGAACATAAGCAGTAACACTGTACAGTGTAATCCATGTGGTGTACCCTGGATTTCAGTATGAAATCATCATGGATTTCAGTCTGAATCATTTCAGACTGAAATGATCTTAAATTGCAACTAATTAAGTGGGGATTAGGTTGTTGGAGGGGGTACTACCCCCGGCTGTAATAACATTCAGAGACTGGTTTTGAATTATATATCTTTGATCAAGTGTATTTGAGGTACTTAAGTATCTTTAGTGTTTAAAAAGAAAAGAAAAACCCCCTTTACTTCTGGGTTGGAGTCACACATTTGTGAACTTTGAGGTTTGGAATATTGTATTTATGCAGAGAAAATCAAATGCAACCTGCAAAATCATTTTGTGCTTACCTATAGCCAGAGCAAATTATTTCTGCTTGTGACTGCAGGTGCTTTAAGTGAGAGTCTGATGTAGTCTTTGAGATGATCTGTTAGGTACAAATTTATTTTCTTCTGTCTTGGTAGTGTCCCACACTGGATGAGAGGTTTGTAGTTTCTGGCTGATGCTCAGGTGGGACTGATGTTCTGGCACTGCTCTTGCAATGTTCAGGCAATAGCTGTGAGAGCTGTTAATGATTGTGCCAAAAGATGACAGACAAACTGGGGGAAACTGGTTTCCTGTTGATGCCTGGCTGGTGAATCTTGGCCTCCTGTGTTACAGACCCTGCATTATGCAATAGCACTGAAAGGCTCCATTCAAGGTTGGGCACTACTGTTCTTTGTGTAAACAAAGATCATCCCTGCCCTACAGCCTGAGCTGCTTGGAAATGATAAGCCAATTCTAAATTAAAAGACAGCTTTGATCATCTTAAAAGTGATAGGAAATAAGGCAAAGGCCTGTATGAGTGGATCCTAATTATCCATCACCGGATTTAATATAAACTCATGCAGAGTTGTGCTGAATTTAGTGCATCTGGTGTTGGGGCAAGACACATCACCCTGCCACTGAATAGTTGTGCTGGGTGCTGTATGTGTGTTCCAGATAGGAAATGTCTTATTTCATCAGATGAGGGATTTTTACCTATTTTCTCTCCCTTGTGGTTGTTGCCATAATGAGATGTTGATTTAATTTGCTGTTTTTATTCTTTTAAACTGTGTTAGAGCATCATAGGGTTTCTGTATGTTGTTGATACATGGGTTTGTGAGGTTTATTTGTTTGGGGTTTTTTCTTAACTCCTGAAAGTAGCCAGGTACAAAAGAATTTCTGTAAGTGTTCATCTGTGGGAACTAAGAGAATTGTTATTTAATCCCCTCTTTGTCCCTTTCTGACAGACTAGAAGAAGGAATCTGTTTTGCAGGTCTGTCTGTGTTAAGCTTTTTTTTGCGGGCAATTGTGATCGATGTTTATCAGCAGTGTGTTGTAGCACTGCTACAAGTGTTATGTTGGCCTTGATGCAATTCTCAGAATAGTTTTGAATCTATTGTTTTGAGTCAAATTAATGTTTGGGGGGGGTCTGTCTCTCTCTCCCTTCAGACACAGGCGCCTGGCTTTGCTGAAGCAAGTGAGTATCAGAGAGAACTGCTGCACACTTTGCTGTGATGAGGTAGCAGACACAGAACTCAGGCCATGTGGACACAGGTAAAACCTCAAAAAAACCAAATCCAAAGAAATTGAAAAATATGTGTGTGATGCTCAGCTCAGATGAGGCCATATGCAGTCCCTGCTCATCTTGATTGACTCCCCAGGATAAAGGAAATAACCTTCCTTCCTTTTAAGGATGTGATGTGTAGAGGTTAAACACAGTATTGCCACTATTTCACTCATCCTAGACCTGAGCAGATTGAACCCCTGATTGTGTGTCTGTTTGGGCAAGTATAGAGGCTGCATCTGTGTGCTGCCCTGGGCTACTGAGTCTTATTTCCCTGATGTCAAAGGCTGTACTGGTTAGTACTTGATACAGGTGCTGTGAAATCCAGATCATGTGAGGAGAGCAGAAAATTCATAATACAGTCACATACCCATTAAATGTTCAACAAATGGATTGTCTAAAGTCACAAATTCCTCTAAAAGCTAAAAATGAGACCGCAGTATGAGTTATACCAGAATAGATAGCACTTTCCTGCCTTTAAGCAGCCTACTGGGAAATGTGTCCAGTTAAGTCCAATTCCTTAGAGTTTTAGAGCACTCATGGAAGGAGTCTTGCCATGTGTCTAGATGCTGGAGAGTTAAAAAGAGATGTGCCTGGATTGGAGAATTTGCTGCAGGGCACTGGGGCTGCTCTCCAGACCAGCGTGAGTGCAAGGATTAATGAGCACAGGGAAGTGGGATCCTGAGCAGCTGCAGAAGCAGCTGCAGGTCTGGGAGATGCTGAGCAGCAGGGGCTCCTCTCAAAGCCTGTAAATGGATCCACAACACCTCACCTGCAATGCCTAATCTCCACACTGAGGGACTTGACTGTGCCTCTGGCAGGCTGACTAAACTGCTTAGTGCTTGTGTTATTTTGTTGTTGCTGATTTAGTTTTTCATACTGTAAAAGCAGGCTTTAACTGGTTTTTCTTCTCTTTCAGTGACCTGTGCATGGAGTGTGCCTTGCAATTGGAGACCTGCCCTTTGTGTCGACAGGAAATACAAACCCGAGTCAGACAGATCTCTCACATTTCATGACACATGTGGAGAAACACCACAGACTTGTTTTTAAAGAATTCCAACCAATACTGAAAGGGGAAAGCATCTCTAACCAATCCCTATGCACATAGAACCATAGCCACGGCCAGATTTCATGCTAACCTGTAATCTGTTTATCTTAAAACTGAAATCTTTAATAAGCTCTTCCCAGCTGCCATCAATGGGAGCTGGTTTCAGCAGTCAGGAGCTCTGGCTATTGGTTCCTCTGAGCAAGAGCAGAGGGAGTTGTCTCTGCTTCCCCTTTTCCTTCTCGCCTGTCGCAAGTGCTGAAAAAATTTGCACTGGAAGTACACATACAATGCATTTTAGAAAAGAAGAGAAAATAAGTATTTCCTAAAACAGGGCCGTGCTGTCTTGTGCTCGAAAGTCTCTATTTTTGGCAGAAGTCAGTACTAAAAAAAGAATGCCAATGTTTTCCTGTTCAATGTAGCCTCCTGCTGGTCAGAGACTCTGTATTTTCCGATGTTAAACTGCTCAAAGACTGAATCTGTACACAGACTGATTTGAAAAGACAGTGTGGAGACTGTAGAGAAACTCACAGGTTTTAATAACTTGGTGATTCCAAAGAATGTTCTGATTTGTTTTTAAATGTTAAAAGATCAGTGGTATTTTCAAGTACATAATGTTTCTGATACTTTTAACTTCAGTACCCACATTTTTTTGTGAGGTTATAATTTTCAGGAGGTATTCTTAACTAATTATAATGCTGGACTGGAATTAATTTGATATTCTGGGTATTTTTTAAGGTATCATTGAACATCTTTTTTAATCAGCGTTGTTTTTGAAAGTTAGCTCAATTTTTCCAAAGTGAATATATCTTAAAATATTAGAGGAGAGTTCTGGAGCCATTTATTTAAAACAAGGTTATTTGGATAGCAATTTCAGTCTTATTCTTAACTCCTTAAAAATGCACCTTGCTTGCCACTTGTCAGTCCTGCTCTGAGCAGGTTTGGGGCCACACTTCCTATTTTTGGTAGGGATCATACAGTGGGAATCTCTGCTCCACTTTAATTACACATTTGTGATGTTTGTATGTTAAGGATGCACTTCAGTAGGCAGCTCTTGACTTTTACTAGGTTTCTACAAGGAATCAGGGTTCACAGCTGGTGTCAGTGAAGTAGCACAAAAATAGGTGGGGTTCTGCTTATTTTGCACCAACTGAGGATATGACTCGGTCTCTTCCAAGTCTTGCACCAGTTGATTTTTTAAAAATATCTGTCTGTATAGTAGAACTTTACTAATTCACACACAACTTACACCAAAACCATCCCACTTCTTGGCAGTGATTCAGCAGCAGAGGCTGTTGTAGTGAATTCTCATGGTATGATGTAGCTTATTTTTAAAATCATTAATTATCTTTATTGTACTATGAAGTACTAACAAAGCAGAGCTGAAGCTGCTTAATCCTGCTGAGCACTCTGGCTTCCTGCAGACCTCAGCAGGAGCAGAGAGCTCTGCACACAGGTCCCAAAACCCAGCTCTCTAGCAACTCCTTTCATCTTCTGCCTTTGCTAACTCAAGGGTGCTGAACTTCATCCAGAGATGTGTGAATTAGGAAAGTTCTGTCCATCATCTTCACGTTGACTTTTGTCCAAATGTAGACTGAATCCAGCAGCAGAGTGCTTGTTAGTGTTTTTGCTAAAATGTGGATTCTCTTCCACCTTGGATGCCTGGTCTGATTTAAGTCAGGCTGGCAAATCTGTGCCACAGGGATCTCATTTCCTTGCTGAGTGTACTTCACAATGTTTTGCTGTATCCATGTTTTCAGTTAGGGCCGAGTCCCTTCCAGCTCAGTGAGCAAACATGAGCTCCATCACTGCCACAAGGGTGTTAAAAATTCAGAATCACTTTGAAATGAAATTCTAAGCGCTTCCAAATGCAATGATGAGTTTTTATCCCTAAAGTTCAAAGTTACAAATCATAGTTTAGGGAAGAGGTGGGACAGAACCATTTTGAACTCTGCCTTAATAGAGTCTAGTAATTTCAGGGCTTTGGTTTCCCTGGCCAGGATTAACTGAGGTAAAATTTTCAGAAGTGCCTAGGACTCCTAATTTGTATCAACTGCTGTATGAGATTAAGGTCTTCAGGCCCAAGTCCACAATGGCTCCTAGGCATCTGCTGTCCCTGTGGAATGCAGGTGACCTTAGAGCCCCGCTGCCTTTGTGGACATGGGGCTCAGTGCCTCTGTTCTTTATGGAAAAGATGTGAATGCTTTGGAAAATTTTGCCCCAGACCGTCTTCCATGCAGCTGGCACTGGGCAGAGGAAGCCAGCGGTGGCGGAGGAGAGAACTGTGTTGCAGAGAACTGTCCTGTTCATTTCACAAAGGGAAAGGCTGTACACTGGGCCCGGCTTTGTGCCGCCATCCAGGCCGGGGCCATTCCTGTCCAGCCGGGTACTCCGTGAGCAGCGCGGTGTCACCCTCGCTCCCTGCACCCCCCGTAGCTTTGGGGACAGGGACGGGAGGTGCCCATTCCACAGGCCCTCACAGGGGGGAATGAATTGTAGCAAAGTTGTCCATTCAACAATAAAAACATCCTGAAGGTTGTTTGTTGTTCTTTAATTCCTTTTCGGTTGAGGCGGAGGCGCGTGTATGCGCTCGGGTGGGACATTCGTGCTGGGGGAAGCCAGGTCATCGCGCTGGTGGCTGGGCTACAGCAGCTGGGAGCTGTCCCCAGTCCTCGGAGCTCTGCTCCCTGAGGGGAAGCCCGCTCTGCCGCTGCCATCAAATACTCGCAATACAGCAAATAATACTGTCTACTGCCTCCCCCTCGGGGCCCGCCATGGCGGCGGCGCCGCCTTCCCGCGCAGCCCCGCCGCTCTCTGATTGGGCGGGCGCGCCGGGGGCGGGCCCGGCGGGCCGGAGCCGCTCTGTGATTGGCTGCGAGCGGGGCGGAAGAGCGCGTTCCCCAGGAGACGGCCCGAGGGGAGGGGGCTGCGCGCTGGCCTGAGGGCGGTGGGTGCGGGCGGGGGGCGCGGGGCCGCGGCAACGGCAACGTGAGCGGGAGCGGGACACGAGGCCGGCACCCCGGGAACGGCGGGATGCCACCGCCGGGGCCCTTTCTGCAGAGAGGGAGGGTGATGGCCCGCTGCCCTGCGTCCATTTGAGGAGAGGGAGGGAGTGAGGCGGGCTGGCTGCCTGGGGAGGGGCAGGGCTGGAGGGCTTTGCCCGCCCTCGCCGGGACTGAGGATGGGGAGCCGAGGGACGCGCTCGGCTCCTGCCGGGCTCGCGGTGATGCCCCGGGACTGATCTGAGGGCCGGCGGTGGGTAAAGCCCAGTGGGAGTAACGGGATCCCATCGCCAGCGGCCCCGGGGAGCGGTGTGCCCTGACCCCGGTGTGCCCTGTCCCCGGTGTGCCCTGTCCCCGGAGCCCACTCACAGCCTTGGGCCGAGTGTCCAGCCGGGACGCAGCCCCTGGGATCGCTGTCCAAAGCCTGGTCTGGGATACTCTGGAGCAGGGTGACACCCTTGTCTTATCTGGCTTTATTTCCATAATGGTCAGTCACAGATGTTTCAGGAAAAAAGATGTAGAGGTAACCCAAAACCCCTTTATAGGGTCTGGTTGTATTTTGAGCCTGTTCTCTGAATAGGCAAAGAAAGTTCCTAGATTATTTGGGTTATTACAAAAAGGCAGTAATAATCTTTTGGAAGAATGCGATGTTTGAATTGCAGTGTTTAAGAATTAAAATTTATCTTCTGATTTGCTCTTCAGGAAATGTATGGTAGTTTAGCAATTGATTTGTATTAACACTAAGTCATGTTATTCCTTAGCACTTTAGTCAAAAAGAAGAAATAACCACTAACAGCTGAAACATACATCTCTTCCACTCTGGCTAGGCAGGAACAATGGAGACTTCTGATGGAGAAAGTTTGGGTGTAGCCACGTGAGTATGCTGCATTCTCATGTGTCAGATTTCAATAAGCTAATTGTTAATTAAAATATCTTGATAGGAATATAATTACAGGAATTAATTGACACCACACCGTTTAGCAGATTCTGCCTCTTAGGAAAACAAAGGAGCAGAATGCAAAGCTGCAAGAGGGAATAACATCAGTAGAGAGTTTAGGTGAAGTCAAACTAAATATCACTGTGTTCAGTGTAGCACTGGGTAGCTCTGCTGAGGGATCAGAGCAAGCCTTGTGAAGGCTGGAAATTGCTTTTTCTGGTATTTGTTTTAAATTCAGAATTTCTCCTTTTCAAGAGTGTTTGTTGTCTTATGTCACTGATCCTGAGAAGAGACTCTTCCTCTGAGTGTTCTCCTAAAACTGAGCCCATCCACAGGTTACCTCAAACAAATTTTACATTGGCAGGTGCTAAGATGCTGCTTCGCCCCACAGGTGCCTGTCATACTCTTCTCCCAAGAGAGGGGCTGTGTGACTGTGCCTCTGTCATGCATGGATTTAACTCTTTCAGCCTCAGACTCTGAGCAAAGGCCGGTGCCAGGGCTGCCTCAGCAGTGCAGCGTGCTGGCCCAGTCTGGGTAGGTGACAGGGAATTAAACCTCAGGGCTGGTGAGCTCGTGTCTCTGTAGGTGTGTAGATAAAGAGATGGAATCGGGTTCTTTTGGAACAGGTGAATTCCGTTACCTGCACAGACTTCAACCAGGGTTTAAATTAACACTTTCTCTGTTGCTGTTAGGATAAGCTGTAGAACTAGCAGTAGCATTCCTTTGGAGGGGGGAAAGAGTGGAAATTTTCGCTGGCAAAGGCAGCGCATGCCAAGGGCAGCGCTGAGCCCGGCGGAGCTGCCCGGCGCTGTCCCCTGCCCTGTGCCGCCCTCTCGCGGGCTGTCCCCGGCCCTGGCTCCGCTCCTCTCCCCGGAGCAGCGATGCTGTTGCCAGGATATCCTCGCTGAGCAGACGCCTTTTTAAATTAAAGATCTCTTAGTTTTTTTCTGATTAGAGTGAGCCTGATTATAGTTAAGCTGTCAGCTAAACTACTGTTGGATTAATTTCACTGGAGTATTCTCTAATGGCAAAGCAACTTTAATGAGCTTTTCAAAACTTAGTCTGAAGGGCTATCCTACTCTGTTTACTGATGAGAGACATTCAATTGAATTTAAATGGTGCTTTCAGTGATTGTAGCAAATTTTTTTCTTAAAGAAAAATATCCCTGTTTCTTTGAGGCTTCTTTCCCTCACATGTGAGAAAAGGTTGTCTTTCATCCCTTGGAGGAAATAGGAAGAGTTCATCTGCCACTAAAGATGAGCTGTGAATGCCAAAGACATCCTGTGTATTATTTATTGTGTCTGAACAAGTTGCACAGTAATAGATTCAGACTCCTGATGCTGGCACCAAAGATTTCTTCCCTGGATTAATTCAGATTCCTAATGATGTTTAATATTTGCTCATGATGGAATAACTTTAGGAGATTATCCCATTTATTTGTATCATATAAGGATGTTTCTTGCATAAGAAAAATATTTAAGTTTCTTCAGTTATGTAATACTTGTCTATACATTCAGTTTAAGTTGTTCCATAAGACCAAATATTTCAAAATATTCTCCAGAGTGTCTACAGTTCTGTGATCACCATGTGCAGGAAAGAGAAGGGAAATGTAGCAGCTGGGATTTGTGGGTTGGAAAAGGTTTAATTTGCTGTTCTAATTACATTCTTTACATTCTTTTGCACCAGAACTAGAATTACCTTGACAGTAATGCCAGTAAAACAACATTTATTCTTTCTTGCAATTAAGGCACCTTACTGGGAGCAGATAGAGCAGAGGCCTGTTGAGAATCTCCATGGAGCAATCTTCTTATCAGTGCCATGGATTGTTTTGTAGGTTGAAACTAGGAAGTTTTTCAGTTATCTTGTAATTACTGGATTTATTTGTTTATTTGTACTTAGGCTTTTGTTAACACTTTTTAAATATATATGCTTTCCTTTGCTTTCAGCTCCACCACTTCTGATGAGTTTGATGCAGTTGTTGGCTATCTGGAGGATATCATAATGGGTAAGGTTTGCAAGTAGGTACAGACAACAACAGGGCTGTTAAGCTTGTTGCCAGCTGTTCTTCTGTTAATTAGCCAACGTACAGAGCCCCTGCCTGCTTCATGGAGGCTTTCTTTCCTTTCCTACCTGGTAGCGTAGTAAAAATATACATAAAATTCTTTTGTGTGCTTGTGACTCTTGAAAATTATTCTCCACATCACTGCAGCTTAGACACTGCTTCTTAGAGAAACAGTAAAGATGCTTGTGCATCTCACAGAGAAATCAAAGCTTTCTGGGATTTTTATGGAAGAGACTGTGAGAGGCAGCCTTCCCTTCCCCAGCTCTACCCAAACTTCTCCTGACATGTCTGTCAGGATCTTCTTAGAAGCTGCCATGGTTTGTCTGGACAGTTTTCTGAAGTGCCCTGCTGCTGCTGCTGCTACAGGAGCCTTTTGCACTCTGCTATAGAGTTGGTTCTATTGAGAGTTGGTTCTCTTCCAGGACTGAAAGCTGCAAGAATGGAGAACCCTATTTCTGTGTATCCAGCCCTAGAGCACAAAGATGGTTATGGAATCACAGAATCGTTTGGGTTGGAAGGACCTTACAGATCACTCCACCCCCCTGCCATGGGCAGGGACACCTTCCACTAGAGCCGGTTGCTCACAGTCCCATCCAGCCTGGCCTTAGGCAGTAAAAGATGCTCCATTCTCAGGGATGTGGCTCTAACTGAGAAGTCAGTGTGTGCAGGGAAGGTTTTTACAAGGTGCCAAGGCAGAATTCATGCTGATCAGCCATCAGCTGCTTTATAGGAACAGCACATCATTTCTTTGGTCACATCCTTCCAGAGAGATGCAGATTCTGGAGCCTCAGTTGCCTGATGATGCAGTTGAATCTGGAGAAATGCTAACTAAATTAATTTGGAACATGTCAGAGTTTGGAAAGCTGTGTCTGGTGTCCTTTACCAGTGTTCATAAGTAAACTTTTTATTTATACATGTTTTGTGGAATTCCATGGTAACCTACTGTGTTTATTTTTACTCTTCTTTTCTTCCACAACTTCAAAAAAATTCTTTGGCAATTGAAAATTTAATCTGGCAATTTCACTAATATTTTTAAATTCAAAGAAAAAAACTTGGAGTTCTTGTAGGGAAAAGGAATTCACTTAATAAAAAAATATGGATGTTTTGCTGACTTTAGAGCCAGAGCAAAAAGAGATTGAGAATAAATAACTATTAATGAATGTAGAGCAGGAGAACTGTTTTGGAAATACTTCACCATCAGCCTCTGTTCTCTCACAGATGGGTCAGAAGTGGTGGTTTGGCAGCAGCTGTGGGGCAGATGTGATGAACTCTGCACGTGTGCAGGGCTCTGTGGTTACAGCAGGGAGGCAGAGGACCAGTGAATGTGGGGTTTGTGTTACAGAAAGAATGGCTAAACTCCTAACTCTGTGCTGTATTTCTGTTATGGCCCAGATGATGATTTCCAGTTAATACAGAGGAATTTTTTGGAGAAGCACTACCAGGAGTTTGATGACTCAGAAGAAAACAAGCTCATCTATACGGACATTTTTAATGAATATGTAAGATACCTTTTCCTATTTTTCTTTTTAATATAGTTCTCCCTTTATAAAATACTGGGCTTACATGGAGCAGATCCCAACAAGTTCCTGTCTCCCTCAGAAGCACAGCCATGATCTGTGAGCAAGAAGGTTTTCTCGGAAGCTTTAGTTTCCTTTCTCATCGTTTCACACAAAATTTTCTAGAGATATTTTGGAAGTTGTGTAGCTCCCTTGCATAGAAATTTACACAATTGCTGTAGTAAATAATGTGTTTAGCATGTGTGCAAACAAAGTTTCTTATTTTCCAGTTGTTTCTTGTATTGGATAATTCAATCACAATCTTCATGCAAAGCATAATCAGGAAACTAGACCACTCTGCTATTTGGTACCATTAAATGAGTTGGAAAAATATTTGTTACTAGATACAAATAGTCAGTGTTTGTTCTCCCCAAGATCCCCAGCAAAAAATATGCAGCTCTGTGCCTCAGGGCTGGTGTGAGAACAGAACCAGCAACACCCACTGAGGAATCTGCAGTTGTGCCCAGTGAGGATCATGCAGAGTGTCAGGAAGGTGTCAGTGTCAGGATGCTGTTTGAAATCTGCCTCTGAAATTGTTGTGATCTTACTGTGGTGGTTTGTCTGGGTTTTTTTCAGATCTCTTTAGTAGAGAAATACATTGAAGAGAAGTTGCTTGATCGGATTCGTGGGTTTGATATGGTTGCTTTCACAGTGTCATTGCAGTAAGTCTCTGCTTTGCTTTTGGTTGAGGAGTGGCTTGTGTGCCTCTCAGTTCTTTTTATCTGGATTAAAGCTTAGGTTTTTGGCAGTTCTCCCTTTAGATAATGGTTCTACTTTAACTTAAAATGGAAGTGTTCATGCTGGCAGTGACTGACCACTTTTCTTGTCTTCAGCATGTCCTGCAGCTCTAAATTTCTGAATTGTCCTGCTGAAATGTATTGGGTTTGAAGGGGTAGGAAGAGAAATCAAACTGAGAGCACTGGAGGATTTTTGTATTTCTTGTCATTTTGAAGACAGAACCTTAAAAGGTTGTGTCTTACCTCTTCCAGGCACCTCAGTAGCCTGGTGGTGTTTCAGTCTTGTGGTTGAATTCCTTTATTGCAGTTTTCATTTGGAGCATCCAGAGAAGAATTTGGTTTGTGTTCAGCTTTTGCACTGGGTCATTTTAGCTTTACCAGCTTCCTGAAGAGCTTGTTTTTGAAAGATCACTGGTTTTCCCCTTGAAGACAAAAATCAAGTGTAATTGGGAACTGAGTATCTTAATATATTTGAATCTGGTTAATTTTTAATGTTTCTTAAATAAACAGATCACGTTTTCAAGGACTGATATGATACTCTTAGGTCTTGGATTTAGATAAATTTAACAATGTAGTTGGATGGAAAATTCTGCATGGTAATATTTGGCTGCAGTTTTGCTATATGATAACCAGCAATAATATTCTTGTTTAAATACTGATATCATTCTATTTGTCCTTTTTGACCTTGTATCATTTTAAAAATAACAAATTTTTCTCACACATTTTTCTCATTCCCCAACTTCTTTTTCTCCATAGACAGCACAAAGATGAAATGCCAGGTGATATATTTGATCTGCTTCTCACATTTACAGACTTTCTGGCTTTCAAAGAAATGTTCTTGGAATACAGAGCTGTGAGTATATCACATTGTTTATTTTCATTGGCACAGTAGCTGTTGGCTTTGTGTAGCTCCACCTGAGAGTGCCAAAGGAAAAGTTTCTCAAGTAGGTCACAGTATTTACTCAAAGGCTGTAACAGAGTCAAAAGAAAAATTAATTCAGTTAGTGGCTTTTTAAACTCAAACTGCACATTTAATGATTTCTAGAAAACATTAATAAAGCTGGCATGTGGAGCAGCTCTTCCTGCTTTTGTGAACTTCCTGCATTTGTGAATATTGTTTTCCAAATGAGCAGAAGGGAACATTTTTTCACTCTGACAGTGTCTGAGCTTGTGGATTCTCCATCCTTGGAGATATTCTAAAGTTGTCTGGACACAGTCCTGAGTGATCATGTTTGAGTGTGGGGTTTGGCCCAGATCACCTCCAGAGATCCCTTTCCACCTTGGCCATTCTGACTCTATAGTATCTGCTTTTGTTTTTTATTCCTAGTCCATCCAAAATTCGCTTTTTAAGCCTCTTTCATTTGTTTTCTCCTCCTCTCTGTGCCAGCTGGAGAAATAAACAAAAGTGATGAGATTTTTGGATGAGGTTTTTCCTAGCAAAGTAAAAATCAGTGCTCTCCAGTGTCAGTCCAGTCCTGTTTGACAAGGAGCAAAAGAGTCGCAGTTGTGGTTATGCCTCTGCCTCTTCCCTCTCCCTGTGAATTTTGTGGAAATGGGGACAGGCTGAAGAGAGTCAATCCATGTATCAGCATCAGGAGGAGTTTCAGTTGGGATTTGCAGATTGGGGTCTCTGAGAAGCGAATGACAGGAGCCAGATTTCAGTAGATCCCTGAGCCCCACAGCATTCCCAACCAGGGCTGAGCAGAACTCTGCTCTGACATGGGCAGACCAGACAGCCCCCTCACCCAGGGATTCCTGCACAATCTTCTTGGGTTCCCAGTCAGTCAGAGATGCTCCAGTAACATGTGATTTTATATTGGTTTGATGCAGCAGAAAATGTATTGCCTGTTTGAATTTTGAAATGTTTATTCCAAACCATCATGAAGTCACAGATTTTTTTTTTCCCATGTTTCTAGGAGAAAGAAGGCCGAAGTCTGGATTTAAGCAGTGCGTTAGTGGTGACTTCATTAAACCATTAAACAAGTAATTCTGAAGGGAGTTCTGTTGTATTTTAAGCGAGGTTTATTCAAATTTCAGAGGTGAAAGGCAGCAATTCCCAAGAGAGGGCCAGGGCAGGGGGCGGGGACTCGGCTCCACTCCGAGGGAGGTGGGTGTTTGGTGGGGCAGGGCTGGAACTGTGGGTCCCTCTCCAGGAGGTGAAATCAAAACTTTCTGGAATTTTTATACCCTTGTACAAATGGATGGAAGAGACTGTGAGAGGCAGTCTTCCTTTCCCCAGCTCTACCCAAACTTCTGACATGTCTGCCAGGATCTTCTTGGAAGCTGCCATGGTTTGTCTGGACAGTTTTCTGCAGTGCCCTGCTGCTGCTGCTACAGGAAGCCTTTTGCACTCTGATATAAAGTGCCTGAGCTGCAGTTTGAGCTCCTTGTTCTTTGTCCTGTCTCTGCTGAACACAGAGAACAGTTTATTCCTTCTGTTCCTGCAGCACCATTGTTTAACTGGAAATCATCCAGTTCCAACCCCCCTTCCACTAGAGCAGGTTGCTCACAGTCCCATCCAGCCTGGCCTTAGGCAGTAAAAGATGCTCCATTCTCAGGGATGTGGCTCTAACTGAGAAGTCAGTGTGTGCAGGGAAGGTTTTTACAAGGTGCCAAGGCAGAATTCATGCTGATCAGCCATCAGCTGCTTTATAGGAACAGCACATCATTTCTTTGGTCACATCCTTCCCAGAGAGATGCAGATTCTGGAGCTTCAGTTGCCTGGTGATGCAGTTGAATCTGGAGAAATGCTAACTAAATTAATTTGGAACATGTCAGAGTTTGGAAAGCTGAGACCTGTGTCCTTAAGCAGTGTTTGTAAGTAAATTTTCTGTCTAGATTTTGGAATTCAATAGTGACCTCCCCATGTTAATTTTTATTAATTTTATTGATTTTATTTTCTTACTGTTCCTGTTATATTTTATATTATATATATATATATATATATATATATATATATATATATATATATATATATGTCTGTATATTCATAACTGTGGAAATTTGACCCTTGATTTACTCACTGACAACCAAATAAAGGCAGATGTGTCATGGGCCAATGCCATGTGTCCAGTTCCTTTTCAGTTCTCACCTTCCATCAATGCAGTTCCTTTTCCTGATCCTGCCTCTGCAGACAACCTGGTAAAACTTTTCCCCTGCAGAGCATGCAGTAAGATTTGCAGTGTAGCTCACCATGTGCCAGCTTTGGAACTCACTAAATCTACTTTTACTACCTTGTACAAGGAGGGTGTGAAAGGAAAAGCTGCTCTGCCTGGCTGGGCATCACTTCTTATCTGACAAACACCCAAAAGGTGAATTTGTGGTCTGCAGCACAGGGGAGCAGTGCGATTCTTCCCTCTTCTGAGGCGCTGATCCTGCCTGTCTTCCCAGAGCTTTTGCAGACTTGGTTGTAATTTCTGAAAATGACCTGCAGCTAATGGGCAAAATTGACTTGCTGGTTAATTAGGTGAACTCAGGAGTGTGTGGTGCTGAGCCAGGAAGAGGGAGTGATCAAAGTCTTTGCACCTCGTTTCTGTTATTGTGGTCTTGGCTGTACGCTCTGAGTGTGTGTGTGCATAAAGCAATGAGAGGTGAACCCTGTGGCCTTTTTCCTTCCATGGCCCACATGGAGGGGGAAGGAACAGCCACCTCTGCAGTGACATCTCTGCTGTCCCCACCATGCTGTGTGTGCTACTTCCTCACACGATAAGTTTTCTCATGACAGACTCCAGTGCTGGATTGAGGAATGTTTTTATTTAAAGCATAAAATTTCTATTCATATTGTTAGAAATCAATACAAGAGCAGTTATGACTGCTTCCCTTGCTTCACTTCTCATCTTCCAGCTCTGCCACTGTTTCTGCACTCCGTTAATTGCATTACACTGTAGCTGTGAATGAGCAGAGAGGGGAGCCTGGGCTTGGGTTAGTTTTAGTATTGCACTGTGCCAAACTGGCTGAGGCCCCTGAGTGGAGCTGCTCTGGTGAGGATCCAGATGAGTCCCGGCATGAGCAGGAGCTGCAGCCCTAGCGAGTCCGTTTCCCCCAAGGCAATGCCGTGGGGTCGTGCTGCGGGCGTGTCAGCTGGGAGCATCATCAGAAACCACAGGGCAGCATCCACATGACCCAGGGCTGACCACTGCTGCCAGCACAGGCTGGTCCCAGAACGAGCCCTGGTGGCACACGAGGCTCCAAGCCTGGCACAAGCCGGTGCAGGGTGGCCCCAGGGCAGCCGGGCTTTGCTGCCCACTCCTCACGCGTGGTCGGTCACTTGGCTGGTGGCCGCGTTGCTGCCGAGCCCTTTCCAGGCACGGAAGCTGAAGAAGGTGCTTACCCCGTAGGTGATCATCGTGACACAGGCGAAGAACTGGAAGAGGAGCCCATCCCACATGTGAGCACGGGGGCTGCCCCGGCCCTCGGCCCTCCCCTCCCGCCGGTACTCACGGAGGCGGCGGCTCGGCGGTTGTAGTCCCACTGCCGCCAGGACGTCGGCTGCACGGCGGCCGCGCACGTCACGAAGGCGGTGATGTACAGCACGGTGGCCACGGCGTTGCAGATCATCAGCTGGGGAACAGAGAGGAGCTCGTGAGGTCTGGGCTCAGGCTCGTGCATGCTGGGGTGAGGCAGCAGCAAAAGGCTCAGGTTCACATTCCTCCCCATTCCCCAGGAGAACACATTAAATGCTCCCCAGGTTGTGCTGGGAGGTTTCTGGATGACACCACAACTGCAGCAGTTGGTGGCTGTAACTTTCTGGATTGACACACGACTTTCTTGTTTGAGCATTTTCCAAGCAATTCAAGGGCAGAATGAAACAAAGTCACTGTGCAAAGTGCAGGGGACTTGTTCCATCAGCCCAGAAGAGACTGAAGCTTTCCCAGACTATCTTTCCAAGATGTTTCCCTCTTGGGATCCCCCCTCACTCCCTCTCAGCTACGCACCACGAGGGGCCAGGGGACCATGTAGAACTTCTGGTGAAGCTGCAGGAGGTAAGTCACCAAGAAAAGGAGTGTTAGTATCCAGAAGAAGAGGGACACGAACATCACCCAGCCGTATGCCGCGTGCAGGTGGTATGTTGTGGCGGCGATGAGAGACCACACCAGTAAACCGAGCACCTGTGGGGGGGAAAAGGGGATCCTGTTCAGGGGCTGCTTCCTGAAGGGAGCGCACAGAACATCGCCCACAAGCCCAGGCACACCAGCACCAACAGCAGTTGGGTACCCCTCACGCCAGGAAGGCAGCGGCACACTCGGCACGAGAAGGGCTCCTTGGAAAGCCGCGGTGCCCCTGTGTAAGCCCGCACTGCCCATTGTCATGGAAGAAACACAACAGCCTTTGTCCTGCCCGCGTCCAACGCCCTGGTGCTCGGCTGCCCCGACAATGCCTCCTTGTCTGTCACATCCATTTCTAACACTCGTGATCACAAAATATGTGCTGGGGAGAAACATGCAGAGGGGGCTCCTGCAGGAGTGGGAGGTGGCACGCGTGAGCTGCTGCCGGGGGAAAGCAGGAGCCTCTTTAACAGCGTCGCTCGAGCAAGGGGCTGCAGAGGTGGGAGTATCTGCGAGGTCTCGGCTGCTGGTCTTGCTTCCATCTCTCTTTCCTGGCGCTCCTACAAGGCACCCCCAGCAGCATCCTGCCCAGCCCCTTCCCTGCGCGTTTGTCTCTATGCCACCACCAGCTCAGACATGCCCAGGGGCTGGAATTTGGAGCCAGGAGCCAGGTCTGTGCCAGCTGTTTCACAGTGGCTGCTCAGGGCACATCCCACAACGCTGGCCCGAGGAGAGGGGACGAGACAACAGGGTTCCAGGCGGCGGGGCAGCAGTACTGGGCAGGTCACAAGTGGCCCAGTACGCAGCTGAACACCCACCCCCGTGCGTTCATGTGGCACCGCGGTCCCGGGGAGAGCTTTGTGGTTGCCTCCGATGATGCAGCAATGGACAGTGATGCTGCTGGTCGATTTGAGGGTGCAAGGACCCTTGGGCTCATCTGAGAGCAGCCGCCAAAACCTGGGAGGACAACCTGGAGAGCTGAGTGTTCCAGGGAGCGTGAGAGTCTCACGGGCACCCCCAGCACAGCTCCCCTGGAGTCACTGGGCTTCGCACACCCCGACCCATCGGCTGTGCCCTGCGGAGATGCCCTCACGGATCAGCCCGTGCCTGGCACTGGGAACCACCCGGCACTGAGCGGAGCTACAACCGGCAAGGGGTGTGAGGACAAGAATCCGATTTTTCCTCTGGCCTTACAGAGTAAAGGAGGAGAGTGGAGGCTTCACTGTCTTAGGGTTGGGGATTATCCCGGGTTAGACAGCGGAGATGGGGTCGGAGTGGCAGCGAAAGAGAGCCCGGGCTGTTTCCTGCTGAAGAAAAGCACCCAAGTGGGTGATGCCCTCCCCCCTCCGCCGCGCCCCCTCCCCGGTACTCACGGCCTGGGCGCACATCAGCCCCCCGAGCGGCGAGAGCAAGAAGGAGCCGTCCAGGGCCGGGGGGGATCCCGGGGAGGCGCTCCGGGCTCTCGCGGCGCCGGGCAGCCCCGCCATGCCGCGCACCGGCCCCGGGACGGCCCCGGCACGGCCCCTCCGCGGGCGGGGCGCGGGTGGCTCCGGGGCGGCCGGGCTGAGCCCCGCGTCTGCCCCCGCCCCGCCGCCCCCGGCATGCGGCCGAGCCTCCGCCCGGCGCCGCGCTGCGCTCCCGGTGTGTCGCCGTGTCCCCGTACCGGGGTACCGCCGACAAAGGGCGGCCCCCACCGTGACAGCCCTCGCTCCCCTTATCCTGGAGATGCACGGCTGGAGCAGCCCGGGGCACCGGAACCTTCTGTGCAGCCGTGTCCTACTCGGTGCTCACCGGGGACATTTGGTGGCCTCTGGCGCATCCTGGTGCCTGACGTTGCTCCTCTGAGGGGGACGGGAGACACGCGTCTCCTTGTTAAATCCTGGAATAATTTGGGTTGGAAGTGATCTTAAGGCGCCTCGTTCCGACCTCCTGCCATGCAGGGACACATTCCACTAGACCGAGTTGCTCCAAGCCCTTGGATTTGCTCCAACGTGGCCTGAACACTTGGGACGGGCAGCCGCAGCTTCTCTGGGCAATTTTCGTTGAGCCTCAGCCTCCTCATCGGGAGATTCCTGTCTGCCCGCATCTCGGGCTGGTCCGTGTCACTCTGGGTGGCAGCAGGACCCTCTGGACTATCAGCCACTGCTCCCAGTTTGGTGTCATGTGCCCAGGGCTCCCCATCGCGCAGGTCGTTAATGAAGCCTGTGGCTCAGGGCTGTCCCGGGGCTGTCTCGGGGCTGTCCCGGGGGACCGGACACAGCAGCTCGGCTGCGATCTGGGATGTAAGATGGCGGCAAAGAAAGACAAGGCGGGCAGGTCAGGATGGCCGAGCGGTCTAAGGCGCTGCGTTCAGGTCGCAGTCTCCCCTGGAGGCGTGGGTTCGAATCCCACTTCTGACAGCTACTTTTGCTCCGCCCACGAGCGCTTTTAGCTGGGAGCGATGGGCGGGAGCATGAATGAAAAAGAAAAAAACAAAAACTGATCAAAAGGGCGTAATTAAAAGTGATTAACTAATTAAATACAGGGCAACGTAACGCAAAAAAACTTGAGTTGTCAGAAGTGGGATTCGAACCCACGCCTCCAGGGGAGACTGCGACCTGAACGCAGCGCCTTAGACCGCTCGGCCATCCTGACACCGCTGGGCAGCTTTTCCCTCCCGTGCCAGACCTGAGGCTGTTGTATGAACGTCCCATGAGTTCTGTCACATTCCGGACTGGGACACCTCTACTGTGACACCGCCATGGGGAGCTTTTTCCAAAGCCCTACCACCCTCTGCGTGAAGAACCTTTTGGTAACATCCAGCCTAAACCTCCCCTGGAGCAGCTTCAGTCGTTCCCTCAGGTTCTATCACTGGTCACAGACAGCAGCGATCAGCATTGCCCCTCTGCTGCCTCTCCTGAGGAAGCTGCAGCCCACAATGATCTCTGCCCTCAGTATCCTTTTATCCAGGCTGAACAAGCCACTCCTCACATGGCTTCCCCTCTAGACCCTACACCATCCTCAGGGCCTCCTTTGGATGCTCTGTTACAGCCTTAGATACTTCTTGTACTCTGGTGCCCAAATGTGCTCCCAGAACTCGAGGTGAGGCTGCACCAGCACAGAGCAGAGTGGGACAATCACCTCCCCATCCTGCAACTGCACTTAATATTCCCAGTTCAACCCAAAAATGTGATGGTTGAGGCACAGCTGAAATTTTTTGGTGCATATATTTGCTTGAGACTAATAGCTCTAAACCAATCTGAAACAAGGAACTCTGGCAAGTGGAATTACAAGTTCTAAAAGTACATGCAGGCTCTTAGAACTAGGCTGGTTCATGGGAGGCCATGCCTTCTCTTTCCTCCACCAGGCATTAGACAGGAGAGTCATGCTGGAGGAAGCCCTGGGGGAAGCCTGGTTCCCTGCTCAAATCCCTCCAGGTCGCACAGAGAGAACCCTGTGACTGACAGTTCATCAAAATGGCTCCGACCTCTGCACAGGTAGGGGTGTGGTACACTGAACTGACCTCAAACTCCTCTTCCTCACCCTACATGAATGTAAAGATAGTCCTGCTGTTCCAGCTGTGGAGCTGACAATGAAAAGATGTTACAAAAGAAAAGACAAAGCTACAGTCGCAACCTTTCAGAAACAGATATATAAACCACAAGGAGACAGGAAACGTAAGAAAACAAAATATACTTTATTAAAATTAAGCATGTTAGCACCTCAGTGTAACCTGGAGAAGTCAAACAGTCCAGCAGGTAACCAGTCCAGCAAGGCCAAATGGCTGAACATCCTGAAGTGCATCCTGATGGTAGAAAAAGTACCATGACTGCCAGGACATGCACGCTCTGAAGAAGCTCAGGTGCACAACCAGCCTCGTTTGCAAGGAGGGATGTTGTGCTGCCTACTGTCTTGATGGGAGCATCTAGAGCTGCTGGACCAATCACATATGTTAGATCCCATGGTGGAGCAGGTATCTGCTTGTCCTACAAAAGAAACCAAAAACAAACCCAAAACAACAAGCCAAACCAACCAAACAAAAAAATTGCTGCTAACTCGACTCGCAGAAAAATCAGTATAGCACAGAGCTGGAGAGCTACATATCAGATTGGAGAATAAATTAAACTGAAGTAACAGCAAGGACTTAGTACATGGATAGACATGTAGCATCCTTACAGATGACCATCCAACTTGGCACACACGTTAATAAAAAACGACCCATGCATCACATAGCAGGCTGTGACAACCTGGAGCTGAACTGGCTTCAGGATCTACAGAGAAACCTCCGGCTACAAAACCCCACGGTGCCCTTTTGTTCCGCTCTATACAGTGTCGAAGCTGATGGTTGTAAAGCTACATTAGCCAGTGTTACAAAGATTACATAATTTCAAACTAAAGATACTTTTTACATTTAGAAAATACCTCTATAAAATTTAGTAAAAGTGACATCCCAATCTACTGAGCACAATGTACTCTGGTTCCAGAAGGATCTCACAGAGCCAGGGAACACCTGGGAATTCTTCCCTCCAAGGTGAATATGGGCACACTGTGGTGAAGTGCCCTTTGTTCTCAACATCCGTCGTCATTGCCCATTGCCACAGGGCCATACTGGGGCACCACACACCCCCCTTCTCCTCCTCCTCCTCCAAACTGCTGAGGGATCTGTTCCACCAGCCAGGCTGGAAGCGCATAACCAAGCCAAACCCGTGGCTTTGCTACCCTCACTCCACCCTCTTTCTAGCCAACGCTGATTTGGTTTCCTGTTGCAGAAAGTGAAGGGACTGATGCTGGCTAGAAACAGAAAGTACACAACCATTCCACATAGATTTGTTACAATACTCGTAAATCTTGGTTTAAAACACACAAGCAGGTTTTAGTATGGTCTTGCCTAATGTACAGATTATTAGTCATGCCAACTAGTTTAGGATTAGTCAGGAAAGGTTTGCAACCACTGCAGGTAAAGTCACTTCTGTTTCATCCTGGTTCTCAGAAGGAAAGCCAAGGATTAAAATTCCAATGTGTTACGAAGCCTCCATTTCATTAGAGGGAGTCTTAAGCCAATGAGATAAACTACAGCTGTTAAGTGCCACCGTGTTCCTTGTACCAGCCTGTAATCCTTACTGGTGTCGAGAGCATGGAGACAACTGTAACCAATTCACACACGCTGCAGAGAAAGCAGAAACTACACGGTACAAGAACACTCTTTAATCTGGGGGTACTGTCACGCTAGGAACAGCAGTCTTTTATGGCATCAGTAATTTACTGAAGAAACACATCACCCTGAGAGGGTTTCTAAAGCTTTCCTCCACTGAACGAGACATCACCGACCATCCTGCGATGGGGACAGCGCCCACGGCAGTCGGACACGCCTTCTCCAGGGTAGTGTTGCTGTTACCTCACTTGACACAGAGCGAGTTTATTTGCTGAAAACTGATACCCTACGTCCACTTAGTGACGACTCGGGTCCCATCCACGCTACGAGCAGCGCGTTCCGACACCGCACACAGCGGGTTTGATGGGCCCGGCATGAGGTGACACCGGAGACAACGTCGGGGCGATAACGGCGCTGGGCACCGAGCTGATCCAGTCCAGGCAGGGGAATCCGATGGCTTTGCCCAGCCGGGGGCTGTTGTGGCGTGGGCTGAGCCGGGCACGGAGGGGCCGCGGTCCATCCCATCTCTGCTGTGCCCGGCACCGCACCGAGGGCGGCGGAGGCTCCGGGATGGAGAGCCCCGCGCCGGGCCGGGCGCTGGCAGCGCTCAGAGGCCGTGGCGCTTGCGGGTGCCGGCGCTGGCGGCGTGGAGCAGCCGGTCCTTCTCGCGGATCTCCTCGCGGAGCTGGGCCTCGGCCAGGCGCAGGCGGCGGATGCTGCCCTTCATCTCCTTCATCTTCACCTCCAGCAGCGCGATGATGTCGCGCTGCTCGTTCAGCTTCCTCAGCAGCTCCTCCGACGTGGTCCCCGACGACAGCGAGTACGAGTGATCGGGGGGGCCGCCCTCCACAGGGCTCTCCTCCCCCGCCGCCGCCGCCGCCGCCGGTACCGGCACCGGCAGCCGCACGGGGCTGGGCCCGATGGTGGCGGCGGCCCCGAGCTCCACCTGCACCGTCAGGTCGATGGGCTTCACGTCCTCGGCCGCGCCCCCTGCAGGGGCCTCGGCGGCGGCCGCGGGGCCCTGCGGGGCGGCGGCGGCGGCGGCGGCGGGGCGGGGGCGCCGGGCCCGCTGAGCCTTGCGCTCGTTGACGCCGCGCAGCGGGAAGATGGTGGGGACCCGCACCAGGTAGGACTTGCGGCCGCCCTGGAAGTGCTCGCTGCAGACGCGGTGGCCCGTGGTGGGCTGGAAGGTGCTGAAGCAGCCGCTGACGCCCGCCCGGGAGACGTTCTTGAGCCAGAGGCGCCGCAGCTCCTCGTCCTTGGGGAAGGTGTAGAAGTGCAGCGCCTTGTCGCGGTGCGAGTTGTTGTAGCAGCCCGGTACGCAGCAGGTGAAGCCCGGCATGGCCTCGCGGGGCGGGGGGACACCCGCGGCGAGCGGGGCGAGCGGCCCCGCCGAACTACAGCTCCCACAAGGCCCGCGCGGCCTCTCGCCGCCGCCGCCGCCGCCGCCCCGGAACTACGCGGACCACAATGCACCGCGCCGCCGGCGGAACTACCCGCCCCACATTGCGCCGCGGCCCCTCCCGGCGCGCGCGCGCGCCTCGCGAGAGGCGGCGGGAGGCGGCAGCCGTTACTGGACCCGCCATGGCTGACGGGCGGTCCCGGGCCAGGCTCGGCCCTAGGCGCAGCGGCCACAACGCGCGGGCGGCGGCACAGGTGCCCCGAGGGGTCTGCAAGGGCGGGCGGGAGGCGAGAAGAGGGGAGGAAGAAAGAAAAAAAAGGAGGGAGGAAAGGAGAGTCGCTGTTGGGATCGAGTCTCCCGCGGGACTCTCCCGCTGCCGCCCGCCCGGTCGCAGCGAGGCCTCTGAAGCAGGAGCTCTCTCTCTCTTTGGAATTTGGAAAAAGTTTCTTACCAGCTTGCTTAGCTTGTTATTAGAACATGGATGATGGATGCTTATGGTGTTGAGGTCTTTAATAATAAAAATACTAGCTTTGAATTCGTTGTCTCTTTTTTCCCTCTAGACTGGATTGAGTCTAGAAAAGAAGAGTAAATTTGTCAGAAGCACCTTGGCAAAGCAGAGTCTGGGAGTCTTCCCTGATCTCAGAAATGGCACACCACGGCTTATGCTCAAGAGATTCATGCAAAACCGTAAGTGCCTTTTTTTCAGGAGAATTGAGAACAGAAAAAAAAGTGGTTTTGGAAAGTTAAAAAAAACAGAGGGTGTTCCTTGGTGGCCTTTCCCTGTTACACGAAACAGAAATCAGATTGTTGGATGACTGCAGGGCACCTGCATGCAGGATACAGCTGTTTGGGAGACCAGGCCTTGCACTGGTGAAATCAGAGCTTTGGAGATCCTCTTCAAAACCCTCTTCACTTGGTCTTATCCTGATGACTGAGCACATAATCCTGGTGCAGCCTTTGGCTGTAGGATCAGCTGTGAGTTATTCTGCTGCAGTTCAGGGAACCCCTGTGCTGCCCCCTGTCACCAGTGGCTTTGTCACTGCCAGCCTTCCTGGGAGCAGAACCCAAACAGTGTTCACTAGGTCTTTATTTTAACCTGCTAGTAAATGTTATTTACAGCCTGTAGTGTAGGTGTGACATTCTGCTGTATTGAACTGAGGAAAGGAAATGTTCCGGTTTGTTGGCAGAGCCCCAAGTTTCACCGTTGGCACCTCAGATGTCTAACCAGGAAGACACAGAAGAAGCTCATTCAGAAGTCCCATCTAAGAGGGTTTCCAGCATGTAAGTAGGGATTTTTTTATAATTTACACTTTTATTACACTTCTATTACACTATTATTACAGCTGCAGTTTCTGTGGTGGGATTGGGGAGCAGGACTTCTCTACTTGTGTTTCAGTGATCAGAATTGCATCTTGTCAGGTGGGATTATCAGAAATGCCTCTCCAGCTTGGTTTGTTTTGGTAGGGGGGAACTGCAGCTGCCAGATGTTGCTCCTGAGGACACATCAATCACTGTGTTCCGCATGAAAAAGAAGAGAAGGAAACTCAGCGTTTCTGAATTTGAGAGGGCAGCAGAGAGACGACTTCCCCAGTATCAAGGTAAGGCTGTTCAAGAACTGCCTTGCTCAGTGCTGCATTTGCTGTCAGCTGGTTCTCACCAGCTCAGCTCAATGGTCAAGGGCTGCCCAGCTGGGCAGTTGTAGGTTTGGAATCCAGATTGCAATATCTCATTAAAAGGGAAAAATGGAGAAAGTAAAAGCCCCCATCCTATCAAATTTAAAACAGACCTTTTTAAGCCAAGTTCTAGGTTCTGCCACGCCTATATATATAATTTCCTGACTGCTTTTGCAACTTGGTGCTTTTTGAGTTTTGAAGTGTCTCCAGAGGAACCCTGTCTTCTTCTCAGTTCTAGAAACTTTAAACTACAAGCAGCTGCTTACTTTCCGCGGCAATTATATAAAATAATTATAAAGTTCTTGAGTTCCAGTTTCATCAAGAGTCTGTGGAATAGTTATTTATATTTCTAAAACTCCAGATGTGTTTGGATTGGGTTGCTAAAGGGTGGTTGTGACCAAGACCTAACATCTTGTTATCAGTGTAGTAAAGTTAAATTATTAAATCTGAGGGTATGTGCCATGTTAAATTTTCATTGAAATAACTATTTTCTTACCCTTTCAGAAATTGCTTATTAGATTTCTAATACACAATTCTGAAATGCAGACAAGAAATAGTAAAACAACCCCATTATCTGGTTCTGTTTGCACCAAAGTATGATGTTTGAGGATTGTAGCATGGCTGGCTCTGAAGAGAGGAAGATCCATTGGGATGTTCCTGCAGCCTGATGTGTAAAGGGTAATTTTTCAACTAATGTGCCATCCACTTTTTCTAGCTCAGTCAGCGTTGGAGAGCACAGTTATGACTCGGTGAGTTTAACCTAAAATGTCTTAAATTCTGTGTGTCCTGGCTATGATCACATCTGAAGGGGTGAGGAACAGTGCAGATGCCTGGGTGGTCATGTTCAAGACCTGTGTTAGTGTTAGCAATAACACTGGCATTTGCCCCTCTGCTGATGGAATTTGAAGGTGTTGCACCACACACCTTTGAATTTCAGAAATTGTGGCTCTGCACTGTATGCCTGAGTTGGTCTAGCTTGTATTGCTAATATTGCTCCTCTTTTTACTTGCTTGGATCATTCCTTTTTTCCTTTTGTTTACATGTTTCCAGCAGTAAATTAGTACACAATATACCTTAGAAAACTATGTAAATCAGTACACAATATACTTTAGAATATTATCCCTGCCTCTTCATAGTTTTATCGTATCAATTGCATCTGTGCAGTATTTTCTGGACTTTAAAGCTTTTTAGTGAGTCAAAGAACTTACTTTCTGGTGTTGCGTGTACTTTGCAAATGACCCTGGCCAAAATCAGCACATTACTTCACCTTTCTCAGTGCAGCCCTTGCCTGGGGTGCCACACAAGATGCTTTTTGGGGCTGTATTCTGAACTTCTGTCTTTGAACCCTCTGAAGCCCCTTTTTAATTGGCTTGCCTGGAGAGAGGGACAGGAAGTCATTGAGCATGGTCAGTCTTCAGGGTGCAAAATACCTGCAGTGAGAAACGTTTCCTATGCTTTAGGTGTTGCTGTCAGCTCTCTCTTAAACCATTCACAGTGTGTTAGTAGCTGTACTTTGCTGAGAGTATTGATAGTAAGTAGATTCTTAAATTTATTGGGAAGTCCTCTTACCATCCCATTGTCATCTAGGGTATATCTAGGGTATATCTTTACTCTCAAACTTCCCCCCCCCCCTTTTTTTTTTTTTTTTAAGATATTTAAAATTCCTGACCCTTTTGTCAGCTGTAGTGTTGCAGTGTCTCAGGGAGGCTTTAAAACAGTCTGCTTCCTGATCTCTGTCATACATATCCTGATGTTGGGTGATAGTATGACAATAAACAATTCATTTAAAGACTGACATATAACCTTCAAGGGGTTTTGTGGAAATTTCTCCTAGTTCTGCAAAATGTATCACTGCTAGTGCCATCATGTCTATGCTCTGAGGGGGAAAGTGGGGTGTGTGATTTTGACAATTTTCCCCCTGTTTTTGCAGGTCCCTTCATATGTCTGTGGGTTCCTTGCTGGCCCCAGACACCGTTGAAAAGAGGGGCTTGCTCCGGAGGCCCAAAACACGCAAGGCTGTTGACATGCAAGCCTTTGAAGGCAGAGTGGAACAGAACATGCTGAAGAGCAAAGGTTTCTTTAGTGGTGTTATTTCTCTTTTAAAAGACAGGGCCTTACATTAAAGGGGCTTTTAGAAGCATTTACAGAAGCATGGTCTGTATTTTAGAATTTAAAATTTACTAACACATTGACAGAAATAGAGTGGGATTTGGGAGGCAAGGTTAGAATGAGGTTCTGCCTCGGCAGTTCCTTTGATTCTATGCACTTAAATGTGTACTTTGCCCAGTTAGGTAATTTAAACCACAGGAATAGTTGGGGATCATCTTCATCTGTGGGTACGGAGGTCTCTATTGTTTGGTAGTGACATTTGTGTGCACAGAAGTGGGGGTCATACAGTGTCAGTTTTTGATCTGTTGAGGAGGAGTAAAATTTGGTTGAATGACTTAAATTTGTGAATTACAGAAGTCCTGGTAGTATAGTGTGTCCCTATGACCTTGAACAGTTTTTCACACAAAATTTGTTTTAAAACTTTCTCAACAGGACAGAATGATCTTTTGGACTCACAGTCTGCATCTGGGATTCGAACAAGCATGCTGACCAGTGATGCAGATATGATGATGAATAGCACAGAGCTCTTTGTTCAGCCCCAGCTGGATGAAGAGAGCCAAAATAAATTGTCTGCTCTTGAACCCCAGCTGTCAGATTCAAAAACTTCAGCACAGAGGAGCCCGATTTCTGATGCAGATCAAGAGGAAGCAAAGCTGGAGGGCCTGGTATCCAGTGTGAACACAAACCCGGGAAGGACTCAGAGATACTCCAAGAGTTCAAGCCTTGATGATGAGCATGTTGACAGAATGACTCATGTATCCCCAGAAATCCCTGCAAAACAGGGAGAAGAAAAGCAAGATCACTCCCAGCAGAGTAACCGAATGGCACAGATTTCTTTAATTGAAGAAGAGGTGGTTTGCAGTGAGTACTGTGGGTTAAGGCTTAGCAGGTGTTATCTGAACTCACAGAGTGGTTGAGGTAGAAAGGGACCTCAAGGTTACTTTCTCTTGCCCCTCTGCTCTGGCAGGGCCACATAGAGCAAGTTGCCCAGGACCCTGTCTAAGTGGCTCTTACGAGTCTCCAAGGGTATTGAATGCAAACTGTCTTCCTTATGTTCAGATGGAGACTCCCATATTCCAGTCTGTGCCAGCTGCCTTTTCTCTTGGCACTGGGAAGAGTCTGGCTCTGTCTGCCTTATACCCTGCCTTCAGGCACTTGTGTATATTGGTAAGATCTGCCCTAAGCCTTCTCTTCTCTAGGCTGAACAGTCCCAGCTCTCTCAACCTTTCCTTCTAGGAGAGATGCTTCAGTCCTTAAACTGTCCTGGTGAGCCTTTGCTGGACTCTCCACTGTTTCCATCTCTCCTTTGTACTGGGACCCCAGAAGTGGGCACCCTAAATTGGTTACAAAAATAAGGAGATAATATGTAGATTATGTAGACAGACTTGGAAGGGATCTCTGGAAGTTCCTAGTCCAGACCTTCACTGTGGTATGGTCACTTATTTGTCATAGCCAACCTCTTTATTGTCTCCAGGGCCTTAAAAATCTTTGGACAGTGGCAGTTGCTTCCCTGCTCACTCTGTACCAATGCTTTTCAATTCCTATTGCTTGCCAGTTTTCCCCTGGTATCTCTCCTTGGCATTCGTTTCCCTGGCTTTGTCCTGGTTCTGTAAATGGGAGCACATTTTCCTCATAGTGTTTGGACCAGGCGAAAGTTGTTTTGAAAGAGTAAGGGAAGGAATCAACAGAAGAAGGTTAGTTGCTCACAGAGCTCCAATGGCAGGCATTTTTAGGACCAAGGGAAAGATAATGCAGAGTGTGGAGAATGTGGAATAGAGGACTGGATGAAGTGAGGAGAAGAGGAGGGGGAGTGAGCTGATCTTTAAGATGCTGGTGTTAGTAAGGCATTAATGTCAGATGTTAATGGTGACATAGTTCTGCTCTGCCACAGGAGGCTGCTAGGGGTGTTGCTCCTCAGTGTCAACTGAAAAACAGTTGCAAAGATTTTTCCAACTGGTTCCTAAGATTTGATGCCAACTCCCTAAACTTCTTGAAGTACACACAAGTGTTTCTTGTGTGTCTTCTTCTCCCTCCTTGGTTGATTTTTTATTTACCAGGAAAGTTAAAAGAAAATTCAGAAGGCTATCACGAGATACATTAATGATCTGTTCTAGGTGTTTATAGCTGGAACTCCTCTCTGCCCTCCAAAAGTTCAAGTACAAATTTGGGATCCCCAGTCACTCTAAATGTTTCCCACGCGTATTTGAGACAAGTTGTGTCCCATATAATCGAAGACCTAGAAATAAATCATACAGATGACGAGATGATTAATACAGAGGATGGAGTGGAACAGGAAAAGATTTTCCAAGAGGGTAAGAAGTACTTTCGTTGTAGAAAGGGAATGGAGTATAATTTGATTTAAAAAGAGTTTTTCAGGTGACTTGTAAAATAAAACTTATTTTACTCAGAGACTTAATTGTACAGTAGATGCTGGAAATAATTTAATTCAAGACATGCCAGAAATACTTGTTTAGCCCCTGTGTTGATGTAGACAGTCCAATATTCTGGTTAGTGAAATTGATATAATTGGTTTTTGCACTACCTTTGGCCAGATTTCCTTGTGCCCTTCACTTGGGCTTGGGGTTCCCAAGGCCTTGCCACTCTTGTACTTTTCAGTTGCTGGAGAGGATGGTAAAAGTGCAGTTTGACATCTTTTGGTCCTGGACTCAGCCAAAATTTCCAAACCCTTCAGTGAGTGACAGCATTGTCATGTGTGTCCTGATGTCAGAGTGCCCAATTTTCACAAAGCAATTACCTGTGTGGGTTTCTGCTTAACTGAGCTCCATAGTAACAGTGACATAGTAACACATACGTGGACTATATATGTAGTATAAAGGAAAAAGGAATACTTAAGTAGTCAGTAGCTCAAGTTTTTAAACACAAGCAAGTCATGTGTCTGTATTATTTCTCATCCTGCATGCCAGAGGCTGGTCCTAGATGGTTAAAACTACTCTAGGCTTTCTTCTCTCTACAATGGAATATATCTCTTACAAAATTGTTTATTCAGAAAAATGGACGAAATGAGGAGGAGAATCTGAGCACAAACTCCAGGTATTGTTAGATTTAAAGGAAAAGAAATTGGTCTTTTACACAATCACCAGAATTGAAAATGGCCATAAAGATGGCAGATCTGGAGGAGCTCTGCTTACTGTAAGTAAAATTCCTTCATTGGGATCTGATGGGCCCCTAATTAGGTGGCTGTGGAGGAAACACAGGAAAAGTTGGGCATTTCTCAGCTGTGAAGGGAACTGCATCTGCTTTTCTTATTTACAGCTTATGGCTGAGTTTATTTATCACAAATAAATTCCAGTGGTGGTTGAACTGTGTGCTGGTGGTTGGTTGGGGTTTTTTTGTAGATGAAATGTATGATAGAATTTCTTATTTTAGCTGCAGAACATGGTGCAAGTGCTGGATATTCTGAACATTTGGAGAAGAAACTGGCTGAAAAAGCAGAATTGCAGATAACTGCAGGACGTGCCAGCAGGGGTCAAACAGAAATGGCTCCTTCAGCAGCAGAGGAAGTGGAAGAAGGCAACGCTGGAGCCCATGGCTCTCCCAGAGCTGGTGAGGACACCTCTAATGCTGGCAGCTCTCTGTAGTGCCAGAGTGCTCTCATGCTGCATGACTGGCATCAGTGCTGAGAGAGACACTTAACTTCCTTTGTTTTCTGGAAGCTGGGCTAATTACTGGGGAAATATCAAACTGATTTTGTCATTTTAAGCTGGAAGACTGCGTTTTATTTAAAGGGAAACCAAAATTGTACCAGCAGTAGTGTTTAGAAATGTATTGTTACAGCAGGTATCTTTGATTAAAATTTACTAGTGAAAGTTCCAGAATCAGGCAAAGATATTTGTTTCAGTGCTTTATTTTTTCTGTTTTGGAACTCTAGAACGTGAGATTACCAGCGGCATTGGAGCTGAAAGTCTGGGCAGGCACTCATTTGAAAAACCTGAGATGACTCCATTAAATGAATTTGGTGAACAAGGAGATGAGCTACAGGACCAGGCTATTATGGTAAATTTGGATAGTTCAGTGGAAGAGCCTGCTGAGGATGAAGCTGAACAGCCTGCAAGTCAAGGTAAGGAATCTGCTCAGCATTTCTGTTAACATTGTTCTCTTTCCTGCTGTCACTTGTTAAGAAGTGAAGAAGTTGAAGAGGGAAGTTAAAGACAATGCAAATTAGACTTGCAGGAAACTGCTATAGGTTCATAGCAGAGAACAGGTGAGATGCTGATAATAGGAGCCTTGCCTGGAGGGAGTTAGGAAAGTATGCAAACAGGGAGAAGTTTATAGTCTGGCCCTTGAAATGTGACTCTGTAGCTCAGCTTGTCCCTTTGTGCAGGAGAATTTGCCAGTGGCTTAGCAAGATGACAGAGGTAACTTCTAGACTTTAAAGTTCTCTCTGGTTAAAAAGGATGCAGCTTTGTGGCAACCTGAATGAACCCAGCCATCAGCCACTGCAGCCTGGTCCTGAGTGTGTGTCCCTGCAGCCTGGCCAGCCAGCTGGGCCAGCACAGGGGCCCAAGGGGAGCCACCAGCCTGTGTGACAGGAGCTGTGGGGGGGTGGCACTGCAGCAGCCAGCAGCTGTGCTGGCTCAGGATGCTGTGGGGCACAGCCAGAGCACAGGCATGTGGGGAGCTAGCTGGGTTTCTCTCTGCTGTGGTAGCACTGCCTGCTCCAGGAGTTGGGGAAAGACACTTCAGTTCCTCCAGTACTTTTTTTCCCCAGAGGTCTCCATGAAGACTCCTGCGTTTGTCCGAGCTCCAGCCCACAACCTCCTGCTGTCAGCAAAACTTGCTACTCCCAGGTAAGCCAAGCTATGTCCAGCCTGGCAGAGGTGAGGCTGGGGGCAGAGCAGAGCCTAGCTTTGCCAGCTGCTCTGGCAGCTGCCGCAGAGTACAAGCAGTGCTGAAGTCTTTGAGTGAATGTCAGGGCTCTTTCAGAGCAGTCTGATGCCTTAAGGCTTTCCAATGAACGTTCTTGTAATATTTTCTTGTGCTAAAGGCCAAAACCTTTCCTAGGAATTTCAATTGGTACGCCACTCTGGAGCCATAGACTCCAGTAAGGGATGCAGAGGCCCTTGCAGAAGAGGGGGAATTACAGATGGCAACACACTGATCGCCTGGAATGACATACTTGTATTGACTGCAGAAGCCTAAAGCTGTGTGCACTTGCCATGTGCTGCATAAAATGAAGCTCTCCTAGAGGCAGAAAGTGAACCTGTCCTCTGCATTACTCCAAATTAGTTAACACTTGCACCCTCTTGACTAGAAATTTGGTTTCATCGGAAGCTCTAGCAGTGGGTCCTAGGGAATAGGAGGAATCTTCTAGCCATGATTTAGAGCTTTGTCTATTAAAGCAATAAACAAGAAGACAAAAATTCTTTTGCCCACATATGGGTGGACTGGAGAGAGTCAGGTGGTCCACACACCATCTCTGGTGTTTTGCATGTGTTAGCCTGAGATTGTAGTTTTTTTCTGTTGTTTTCCAATTATGTTCGGATTGAATCCATGGGTTTCACTTAACTCTTCTATATTACAATTTTTTCTATTTTAGAATGGAGGACAACTGTAATTTCTTTTAGGACTTACAGTCTTGTTTAATGGGGGAGTGGGAAACCCTACAACCCACAAAAAAGCCCCCATTGAAGATCTTAATAGTGTAGAAGGATTCCCTGCAGAGCAGCTTCCCCTTTCCACAGATGCAGAGGTGACCTGTGGTGCCTTAGACTTTGTGCACTACTGTAAAGGGAATACTGCAGGGATGCAGTTGGAAACTGCAGTTGTGTATTGCAGAGAACTCCAGTTTGCTGACTGTGTTACATGAGCACTCTGGAATCAAGGCAACTTGAGCCTGGATTGATTCTGTCAAGGCCATGATGCCACATGAACTCTTTGCAAACTGCTCTGTGTGGCCATGAGAGTTTTGAAGGATTGGGAAGGAGAAAGAATGGAGAGCTCAAGGTAGTTCTTAGCCCTTCCAGTTCAGCTCAGGGTTTCTCCAAACTCAGCCTGATGTTCTCTGCCTCTCCTTTATTCATTCAATGTGTGAATTTTCAATTTTCCTCAAAGGTCTCCCCTGCAGCGGCTGCAGCCTAAGACAGTTGGGAACAAGACAAAGAGATTGGGAACATCCCAAAAGAAACCACGGGAACCTCAAGTACCAAGGAGTTTAATAAAGGAGATATTCAGACATTTTGCTAAAATGCCAGTAACCAGAGATGCATTCCAAATTGTTGAAAAATGGTACGTAGCAACAAACTGCTCTTTCCATTATTTTTACTGTCGAGGTTTTTTCTTTCTTTTCTCCCCAGAAGTAATAAACCTGCTGGGAGTGCTGCTGTTACAAGCTGATAGCCCTCTCTGTTTAGCTGGCAAGAGTCTTGGGAGGCCTGATAAAAATGGGCAGAAATGTGCCAAGTGCTGTGTGTTGCCATGTGGATATCTGATCAGTGCTGCCTTTCAGGAACATCTGGGTTTTGTCCCAGCTTGTAGTAGTCAGATTGTCTGTATCAATTTGCATGAGCAGGATGGCTCTGGACAGTGGCCATCATGCTGGGCAGAGGCTGTGCTGTGTTCTATTGGAATCCAGGTCTCTCAGCTCTTTGCACCCTTAGACCTTGTTACCTTCATGAGTAAAGTCTCTGTATTGTTTCAACACTGTCACTGCAGCAGGCAATATCTGACCCTCAGTGCTGATTTCTCTGTCATTGGTGTCAACCCCTGCTCCTGCAGGTGTGGGAAGTTTGGGAAAGGTACTGGTTGTGCAGCTGTTTCACAGCTGTCTTGGCAGTGAAGTTTCAGGGAGCCTGAGCTGAGAGCCAAGCTTTGTTCGTGGGCTGGAGAGTTTCTTCTCCCCCAGCTTTCCCTGGCAGGCTGTGATCTGCACAAGTAGCAGCTCTGGTGCAGCTTGCCCTACAGAAGGGGGTAAGTAGCTGATGTTCACATGTTCCACAGCCTGCTTTGATTTCCCCCCTCAGCTCTGAGAGATACTTCAAGCAGCTGAGCAATGATCTGGAAGCTTACAGCCACCATGCAGGGAGGAAGACAGTGGAGGCAGCTGACCTGGAAGTCCTCATGAGAAGGTAATGGAAGGGTTGTTACTAATCTGCAGTAGTGTTTGGTGTTGCTTTGATGGCCCAGTAATACCTGGTTGTTTCCAGAATGTGCCACCAGCAGTGTTTGCATAGTAAGTGTGGGATCTGGGATTTACTTTGTGTGAGGCCACTTCTGCCATAGCCTACCCAGCTGGCAAATGCCAGCCACCTCTGAGTTGTGACTGTAAAAAAATCTGGGCTATTCCCTTCTGTTACATCATTCTGTGCACATCTTCAAAGGGTAGAATTTATCCCATGGTAAGTGGATTGTGAATTTGAAAAACAATGAGCCTCTACTTTGGTCCTGATCAATATAGATGAATATCCCCATGGTAAACAGTGGGAAGCTCTTGGGAAGCTGCTCTGCAGGACCCCTCTGGGTCTCTCTGCTCTGCTGTGTGGGCAGTCCTGCATTGCACCATGCACAGGAGCTCAGAAACTGCCTGCAAACACGAGTCTGGAGCTGTTTGTCACAAGCAGTCAGAGCATTTCAGCTCCTAAATGCAAAAGTATCACTGCAAGAAAGCTTTACTCTGGTATTGGGTGGAAACACATTTCACTAACAGCTCTTATTTCTTCCCTGCTCTCTCTGTGGCCCAAGGCAGGGGCTGGTGACAGACAAGATGCCTCTGACAGTGCTGATAGAGCGTTACCTCCCCCTGGAGTACCGGAGGCTCCTGATCCCCGTGGCAGCGAGTGGAAATAAAGTGATCCCCTGCAAGTGAAGGTGCAGGGCTGGCCCCTGGGCTGGGATGGTTGTTCACTGCTCCATGTGTGCTTTTCCACACATACCCATTCAGGCAGCCACTGCTGGATGTTCTCCTGAGGGGAGGCAGCTTGTGCTTCGGCCACCACACCACCCTGCTGGGTCTCACCAGCCTTTGTTACAAGTAATTTGACTATCCATATTTTTATATGTTACCTTTGAATACTTGTACAGCTCTGATAAATAAAGTGTTACATGTATTTTTTTGAGATGCCAATGCTGCTGATGTCAGTGAGCTGAGAGGCTCCTGCATTGTGGTGTTCAGCTTGTTCCTAGCAGGCATTTGGCTGTGTGGGTGCTCTTCATGCCAGCCATGGTGCCCCTTTGTTTTCCACTGGTGTTCCTGTACAGGCAATTGCTGCTTGGAGGAGCTGGTCCATGCCGTGCTCCTCACACAGGGAAACAAAAAAAACTTTTGTTTGGGGTTGTACTGCTTCCAGGGAGCCTAAATCACACTAGGAATGAGATCTGATGCAGCAAAGGGTGCCAGGGAGTGTGACTTTGTAGGATAGTTCAGAAGCTGGGAAGGAATAATGCCTGTCACATGTACCAGTTTCAGAGGGGTGGAGATGGATTCTGGACTTTCTCTTCAGTTCCTTCTGGGCAGTCAGTGTGGCAAGAGTTGTTTCTCCCCATCTGAGGCTGTCCTAACTCCTGCTGCAAGTGTGGATCCTCCTCCCCTCCAGGTTATGCTGTGTGTGCAGTACAGCCTCCTCAAACCACAGCCACATGGCACAATTCATCGGGACTCCTGGAAATCCAACCCAGCTCTTGGCAGCAGAGCTGGAAGTTTAACAGGTTCTGAGCAACACTGAAGGACACAATGGCCAGTACAGTTAGAATCTCTTCAGCAGGCAGTGCCAATCCAAATGGCGGGCATTTTTCAAGGATTTTTTCAAAACAGTTCCATTAATACAACAAAGAGCATTTTTTGCTGATACAGTGTGACTGAAATGCTGGAAAGAGAAGGGTCCTTTGAGAAGCTCTGCTGGGAGCAGTGTCTGCATGTCCTGCATGGATGGGATTCCCTTCTCCAGTGTGTGTCAGAGTTCACTTTCTTCCCAGCAGAAGGTGCAGCTTCCCAATGGGAGGAATGGAAGGAGTCAGTGCTTTGCACCTGCTGCTTGTCGCATGTTGGGCTGACACTGGCTTTGGATGTTCTTGGAAATTCTTCAACTCACTGGAGCCTTTTCCTTAGACTGGGTGTATTCCAAACAGTTCATACCTCTTTGCCAGTCTGGAGCCTCAGAGGCTGTAACTTTTGTATCAAACTGGCTTGTACAGTTATCTAAATATATATAACTATGGGTGTAGTCTAAATACATAACCATATAAATACTCTCTCAAGGAAAGGAAGATCATTCTGTCAAGAGCACTTTGTGTCAGACCTGTAACTTCAGTTGCAGACCAAGAGAATGCAGCTCTTGCTTTAAGTAGGTCCCCAGTTGCTTTGACAGTCATGGCTTTGGAATGATGACAAGGGCCTGTTTATTGCTATGGAGACACGGAAAAAAGAATGGAAACATGGAATTATGTGTGTCATACACAGAAGAATGAACTCATACTAGAAATCTGCTCAATGATCTTGTTTTTCTTCCTGCTGGCCGTGGCTTCACAACAGTAGTTCAGTTTTTGTGGTGTACTCTCATATATATATCTATCTATAGATATATATATATCTATCTATATATCTATATATATCTTTATATCTATCTATATATATATAGATATATATATACACACATACATACAAAGACTGTCTAGTCATATGGATCCAGCTGGGAACCAAAGGATCCTTTGTGAGCTGCAGGGGTCAGCCGGGGTCCCTCGTGCCTTGGCAGCGCGGAGCCGTCGCTTGTCCCGGTGTCCGGGCTTTGCTCTGTTCGTTCCTCAGCCCCCTCCGCCATGGCGCGCGCGCTCCGTTTACCCATCGCCATGGCAACGGCTACGCCTGCAGGACCCCCTCCCGCGCCGCCATAGCTGCCCACGCAGCGCCTGACGCGCGGGCGCCGCGCGGCGGCCGAAACCGGCCCGTGAGCGGAGGCGGCCGGCGGGCGCCTGCAAGCGCTGGGCGGCCTTTGGGCTCCGTGCTGACGCGGAGCACGCTGGGAATGGGAGTCTCGCACCCAACGGCACTGAAGGGAGCAGAGGGGAACGGGGACACGGTTCCCAGCGTGCCACGCGCCGAGGGGGGGAACGGGGCTTTGCACGCTCCGCCTCTCGGGAGTTGTAGTCTCGGCGAGAGACAGGGACAGACGGACCGGAGCGACGAGGACTGCGCTTCCCGTCAGGCGGCGCGGCTCCATTGTGGGCACGCTCGCAGCCCATTGGCTGGCGGCCGCGGCCGGGCCTCGCTCCCCGCCCGCTGACACAAAGCGGGTCCAAGATGGCGGAGGCGGGCGCGGGGAGCCCGCACGGCGGGGACGCGGCGCCACCGGGGCCGCCCGAGGAGCAGGAGCTGAGCCGGCGCCTCCGCCGCCTCTACCCCGCCGTCAACCAGGACGAGACGCCGCTGCCACGTTCCTGGAGCCCCAAGGACAAGTACAACTACATCGGCCTCTCGCAAGGCAACCTGCGCGTCCACTACAAAGGTGCCGGGCTGGGGCGGCGGCGCCGGGTTCGGCCTCGGCCCGGAGCGGGGCGGCCCCGGCGTGGCCCTCGGCCCGGCCGCTCCGCGGGGCCCGCCGGGCGCGGGCTGAGCCGGCAGCGGGTCCGGCGGGCCCGGGGCAGGGGCGCTGGGAGCAGCGCGGGGCCGGGCGGCGCCGAGCTCCGGGCGCCTGCTTGGCCCGGGGCCCCGGCTGGGCTGCTGGGGTTGGGCTGCTGGGGCTCGGGAGCGGAGGTGCTGGGGAGCCGGGGGCTGTCCCCGGCGGAGTGTGGGGCCTTATATAACGCTGTGCTGTGCCGCTCGGCCGGGCCCGGTGCAGGCAGACCGTCTGTTTACTCTGTCATCCTGCTCAAAACACAGCCGAGGGCTCGGATGGCCCCGACACGCTGCGTGACTCGGGCTTTGGCTCCTCGGGTTTACACCAAAGAGCTGCTCACTGACTTGTAGGGCGATGTTTTCCTTGCTCGCTGTTGGAGCTGTTCTCCCTACCCACCCAGCGGAGAAGTGATTATTCCTTTTCTAGCCTGGCTAGTAAACACTGATGTCACTCCTTTCTTGTGTAATCATTTTTGTCTTCTGTCTGTGTACACTCGTCTGTGGGGAGGGGGAGAGGTGGTACTGAAAGTCTTTCTCAAAAACTTCCTAGTGAAAACAAAGGAAAAGCTGAAATGCTTGTGGTGTAGGAATTGTTCTTGGTGGCAGTGCAGAGTTGTATATGCTGGTTCTCTGGAACGTGTGCTTTAAATGGCTGGCTCTGTGTAGAAACAGATCCCTGCTGGCTTCAGACAGTGAGGCTTTAGATCAGGATATGTGAGAGGCCAGATCCCCTCGGTACTTACATTTCTGTTCTTTCTTAGGTCACGGTAAAAATCACAAAGATGCTGCCTCGGTCAGGGCCACTCACCCCATCCCTGCAGCCTGTGGCATTTATTACTTTGAAGTGAAGATCGTCAGTAAAGGTAGAGATGGGTAAGTGCTCATTGCAGCTCAGTGCTTGGGGATGTGTGGCTGGCAGCTCGGCTGGACTCTGGCCTCCTTTCCGGAAGGGTTCCAGGTCCCGTGGCTGCTGGGTGCAGCAGGCAGGCACAGCATGGGCAGGTTTTGTCTCCTGCTGAATGGATGTAAACGAGGTGGAATGCCCTGGAAGCAGAGGCATTGGCACAGCTGCGTCCTGAGCTCTTGGAGATGGGCACTTCTAAAGTAATTCAGTACACTGGGCGTCTCTGCTGCGATATGAATTAAAATAGGTTTTCTTCTTGCTGGCAAGGTCTGGACACTCTGATTTCTGGAATTGTGATGCCTCAGAAATGAAGTGAAGCAGAAGGGAGGAGTTTTGAGCTTAATTTTGGACCGCTGCAGTGGTGTTGATGTGGTGAGGAGTACTGGAGCACTGGGGAAAGCAGTAAAGGGGCATTTCTAACAAGGTCTGGAGTTCTCTTGTTAACGTGGATTTAATTTTTACTCATTATGAAGGTGTCCGTCTGCTCTGTGTGGATGGCCCTGGCATTGTTTGTTGTTAAAGGATGAATATGGCAGGAATATTATCTGGAAGGGAAAGCCACACAGGAGGAGGGATTGGGTGTAATTAATTAATCCAGTCCTTCAGCTGGGACATTTGAACTCTGACCAGTTTAAGGGTTGTGGGGAAGGCAGCAGATGTTCCTACTAAAAACCAAAAAAAAGTGACAACTTGTTACAGTTAAATTTTTTTGCTGTCATTGTTGAAGTGAGAAGTGGCCTACTTGTAAAGGGACTTGGAAGGATCTCAGTTTGTGCTGCATTTAGGCCCTTGATAATTGCTAGGTTATCTGCCAAGGTGGATGCTGGGCTGAATTCCTCATAAATGTAGGGAAAAGACCATCCTTATTCCTTCATTTCACTGACCTGGCTATTAACTGCTTGTCTGTTTTGAAACTGCCCTTGATTAGTTTATGTAACTGCTAAAACTGAAATAATTTGCAGTGAGCTTCAAGACAATTTTCCAAAGAAATCACATTACAAAAGGTCACTGAACAGCACTTAATCTTTACTGCAGTCGAGATCAGTTTTAAAGGGAGATAATGGAATTTTCTGCTTGTCTCCCAAGATCAGTTTTCTGTATTAATGATTTGTTGTTTTTATTGTATTCTGTAATTACAGAGACTTTCCAGGAATAATTAATTCCAAAGAGGCAGACCCATGTGTGTTAACCCAACAACCTGAACAGGAGCTGCTGATAGTTCTGATCTGAGGTGGGGCAGTGGAGAGGCTTTGAGAGCCTCTCTGATGTCTCAGCCATTCCTGTGCCTTGTTTTTCTTTTGCTGGTGGAGACAGATCCAGCTTTTATCTTGTACAGAGTGGTGCTGGGGATTTGTGGTTGTGAATTTCCACTGTAGCTGCTGCCTGGCTGTCACTTGAGAAGGTTTTTTTTTTTTGTGTATCTCACCTTTAATAGTTTGAATTGTTCCTACTGGAGGCTCAGTGTGTTGTACTGGTGAACTGTGGCAGACATCTCTACTGGGGAGGCTCCCCAGTGTAGATTTCATCATGGTGACTTCAGTTCAAAGGATTGAAGGTGCAGACATCTAAAGAAGGGATTGAGGAAATGAAGTTCTCAAGCAGTGTAAGTGGCAAAGCCTGTCCCTAGGAACAGCACTTTAGCAAGGGGAGAGGAAGAGGAATCCTGAGCTCATTTTCAGAATGGGTATTTCAGCCTCTGCCCTAGAGCTGGTTATTTGACTTCTGTGTGAGGTGAGGATGTGCAGTTATTCCCTGTGTATCTCCTTCTGGAGTTTGTGATGGCATTTCACATTTGGGTTTAAAATGTGAGCAATTTGGTTTTGAAACAATACTTACTCTAGAAAGGCTTTGGTGAAGTGAATTTCAGGAAGTGTTGATGAGTCTGATTTTGCTCAAAGCTGTTGTCTTTCTGTGCTCAGCACTGTTAGTTGAAGGCACTGCACTCTGGTTAGATACTGACACTTGCTAATAAACAATAGAAATGAAGGTTTCAGATAAGAAATGGGATAGAAGCTCCCAGTGGCTCTTAATGGAGAAACAAGAACCCCAGAGCTCTCACGATGCCTTTTTGCAGCCTGCCACGGGATGTTGCCTGTGTGTGACATGCTCTGATAAGAGGCTTCTTGAGTTGGCATTAGGCAGTGCCATTTTGGATTGGTGATGTCACTGTGGGAGAGAAACCTGAGCTATGGAGATGACTCAGGTGTCAGGACCACCTTTTTAACTTCTCCCCTGCTTTTCATTGGACTGAGGGGATTTAAAACCAATATGCTCTGGTTCTCTCCTCTTTTCTCCCACCACATCATATCCTTGCAGTCAAAGCACACATCCCTGCCTCCCCCTGTTTTCCAGGCTGAGAACTCCTGTGCTCACCCCAAAGTCAGCACAGGGGAAGAGGGAGGGAGGGACTGCAGCAGCACAGACAGAAGTTGCTTTCTCCTGCCACAGCTGGTAGAAAAACTTCTTTTGCACTGCCTTGTCTCTCCTGTGCCTTAATGCATCTTCCCCAAAAAGGTGCTTTTGTTAAAGTAGCAAACAAAATGATTCATGAAAACTCTGCCTTTGCCTTTGCCATCATTAAACTTTTCTGCCTTAGCATTGGTAAAATCTTATACTGGTGGATATTGCAAAGCAAGTACAGCATCTAAAAAGTCCGTTTGGTGTATGTAAGAAGCTTTTAAGAATAACCTTTTTAGCTTTGGATTTTCCACTGCTCATGAGATAAAACCACAGTCCTTTGAGAAGGACAAGCGTGATTCAAACTTACTTTTAGTTGAATGGTAGCTATTTTTTATTCTGGTGGATTTAGTCTTCATTGATAAGAGGTCATGTTTATTTACTGGGTTTATTTTTTGTGCAGTTTTGTTTTGTTTTTCTGGGAGAGGAGTGGCTGCCAGGATACCATTGAAAAATTGTCTTGACAAGGTTTCTAGGTAACACGGAACAAATCAGATCTGTCAGATCTGTTGCTGCTTCTTGAGGGGGGAGATGGTTCTTATCCTCAGAGAGCAGAGGAGAACTTAGTTTCAGTCTCTAGTCCCAGCCCTCCTGTCACCTCCTTGTCTGTGCTGAGCATGCAGGGAGTGGTTTCACAGCACTTTGGGATGATACATGTCAGGGCTGTGGGATTCTGCCCTTGCATTTGCTGTGTGTTTCTACCCCTTCCCTCATGCAGACACACTGCTACCCTGTCCTATGGAGGGCTGGTTCAGGAAGATAACTCGTGGAAAATAATGGATGATGATTTCATCTATTCACATCACTGTCAGAAATTACTCCTTTTTTTTTCCTCTTTAAATTGAGGTCTGCTTTTCAGGGTTCCTTTTATTAATTGAAGGCGAGTCAATAAAGGGATGGCCTGAGCTGGCAGACAAAAGGGTAGGATTGCAGCAACCCTCAGTTCCATTCAAAGTGTTGTTGAACAGTTTTGTTTTAAGACTTGCTGGTGGTTAATTCCTGAGCCATTGTGTGCTTGTCTCCTGAGTGTTGTCAACTGGAACAAAAGGACAAGAGGCAGTGGGTCACAAGTTGTGGCAAGGGAAATGCCAGCTGGACATAAGGAAGAATTTTCCTTTGTGAAGACGGTTGAGGACTTGAACAGGATGCCTGGAGAGGCACTGGCATCTCCCTCATCATGTTTTTCTGGGGAAGCCCTCAGTCTGCTGCCTGATAGATGTTTCAGAGTTCCTTATGCTTTGGACAGAAGGGTGAAGAAAGAATGTCCCAGGGTCCCTTCCTGTCCAAACCTCTGCGTGAATCTGTGGATGGCTTGCTTCCAGCATTCCTCAGATGAGCAGATTGGCAGAAATGCCTGTGACTCCTCTGTTCCTGAGCTGCCACAAATAACTCAGGCTTTTATCCCTGTGCTGTTCATAACAGTTCAACCTTAGCAGTATTTGAAGCCCTGAACTCTTGTCCTCTCTCCCTCCAATACGTGGTTCTGCGTGGTGGTGATTTGTCAGCACATCTCACAGCCTCTGTTCCCCCACTCCATGATCTCTGCTTGGTAAACAGGAACAGAGAGAGACTCATCAGGATAGGGCAGCCAGCCCACAACTTAGAGGCTGTTGTGACTCAGAAGGACAAGTCATCCTTGTTGTCCTCTTTATGCTGGGGCAACGTGAGCTGTCTGTGGGTGACAGTGTGTGTTCCTGACCACCAGTTTGGTTTTTTGACTGGTTTTACCTCCCTCAGCCACGTGCTGGCTTATGATGGAGTGTAACTGGGGAGGACATTCCGGAGGCCAGCCCTGATGATGCATGGGTTCTGAATTCTGGCAAAAGTCACCTGTCCTGCTGCCTCCTCTCCATTTCTGAGCTGCTACTGGAACAGACAGCCCAGCAGCCTGTGGATTGCCTTTGCTGTCTTTTCTGGGAATGGTTTGGTGTTGGACAGCTGCAGTACTCATGGGTACTTTGGTGTGCTGGCATCCTGACCTCTGTGGTAGGGACAGAGCCACTGCCTGCCCAGAGTGACTCTGTGCAGACACAGCAGGTGTGCTCTGTGGGCAGAGGAGGTGCCAGGGCAGCCTCGTGGTTTCATGAGGACTTTGAGCCATACCCAGGAAGCATCTCAGGATGGCTTTTCTTTTTGCCATGGTGTGTTTTTGTGTGCCAGCACTAGTGACTGTGTTGTGAGCTCCAGTGTGTTCACAGTCCTTTTGCTGGATCAGTACCTGAAACAGTGATTTCTGCATTAGGTGGAGACCCAGAAAGGCAGGAGAGGGAAGCTGGAAAGACATAAGCCACAGGAAATGCTGGTAACCTTCTTCCAGCATCATTCCACAGTTGCTTTGAGCTGTGCAGCCTGTTGTCCAGAGATGTTGGTCAGCACTAGCTTAGGTTGAGGACAGTTTTCTGGGAGAGGGAGAAAGAAGTTTTTTGAGGAGAGTGGCTGAAGAGCTAATCAGCTTGGTCCATACCATAGATTTATTTTAAATCTTCCTTTAGCTTTCATACGCAAGTTCCATAATCCAGACTTAAAAATAGCTTACTTTCTCTCTGACTGAAAAAGAAAAATAAAGGTCAGATGTGTTGGTTGGTTGCAGTCTGTACATTAGTAACAAATCATCTGCCCCTTTTCCTTGCTTATGTTTCTCCTTGCCAACTTTTCATTTCTCCTCAGCATATGGTGAGTGTGATGGCTCTGGGAAAAGCCTTTTGCTCGTGTTCTCTAATGGCTTCCAGATGCTGCCAGAGGCCTGTCCATGGAGAGCTCTGACAGCCCTGGCTGCTTGTGCTCAGACACCTTGGCGTGCCTGTCTGGATGTGGCTGTAGGGGAGGGTAAGGGACATTCTATAGGAATTGAGGATTTCTTCTGTGATCCCTGATTTGTTACTGCTAAGCCTGTAAATAATTGATTTCCTCCCTCCCCCCTTTTTTTTTTTTTTCCATCCTGGTTGCCAAGAATCCAAAACCAGCACAGGGAGGGGGGGTTGTTCTGATTGCAGGTAGGTCTGCTTGTTTGAATTTATGCTGTTCTGCAGACACTCATTTAAACAACCCAACACATAAATAAAGCCCCCAAGTAGATTCCATCAACAGTTCCTGCCTTGCTCCCATTTGCAGATTGCCCAAGCAAGTCTTTCTTGCTCAGCCACCAGCTGTGCCTTGGTGCTCTCACCTGTAGAGACTCATTTTCTGCAGAGGTTTTGTGTCAATTGATGACACCTCACACAAGTTGTGATTTCTTTGTCATTGTTCTGCTACACTCCCCTGAAAGGGAGTAATATTGAGAGCAGCTTCTCAGTGTAAAGGAGTCATGAGGTGGGAATATCTGATTTGCAATTGATAGCTTTTTAAATTCCTTTATTTTTTTTTATCAATGAAGTGGAAATTTAAAATGAATGTTTTATAGCAGTATCATGGTCTATCCATTGTAATAGTTGAGTATCAATTTATCATTAAAATTACTTGTGAAATAAGGCAATGAAATGGAAGCAGTGATGGTGGTATGTGACTTGTCCACTTGTGATGTGTGGATTTAGGTATGTCTGAGATTTCCTATATTTCTGACTGCGATAATTGTTTTTGTTGTTGTTGGGGTTTTTTGTTCAGCTTCCTATGAAATTTTGCACAGTAAAGAAGAAGAATGTTGGGAAGGGGTTATTTTTGTTTGGTTATTTTTTCATCCCCCCTCCCTCTGCTATTTCTGAGTATCTGTTATAGAATAGGTAAGAACATGTCAAAAGCAAACTCTAGCAAAATCAACATCTTTAGAATATATGTAAAACATTTCTATGCTCAGTTCTTCAGAATATGTTTGCAGTTAAATCAAATCACGGAATAATGGGAACTAATTATTTACATATTCTAAACTTGCAGATCTAAGGAATTCTGGTAATAATAACTTTTGGAAGCTGGGTAACTTTTATGTCGGAAAACACCTTTTTTTCACTTGAGAAGCCTTGAAATTATGAACTGCTGAAGAATTTATCATCCAGTGTGAAGCTTTGACTGTCTTTCTTCAGCTGTCCACTGAAGCTGATTTGTGTTAGTTGTGGCCAGATTAATTTTTTATCCTGCTCTTCTAGCAATGGGATTTACATTGTACCTGTGATGTAAGACTGCATCTCTGTTTCCACACTACAATCTGCCTGCTTGTTTACAAGTTCTTTGTATTGATGCCCTGGTCCACGTGAAGCCTTTGTCCCTTGTTGTGGAGATGTCAGTGTGTAAAGATCTGTGAGTTCAGTGTGTGGTGCTTTCCCAGCACTCACCCAGCTCTGACTCTCTGCTGCTGTTTAAAGAGAAAGTGTTCTTATTTCACCAGTACATCTCTTAAAACTTCAAGTGTTACTTTTTCTCTGAGATGTTTTCCACATAATTAATCCCCCCTCCAGATCTTGTGTAAATATTGCAGCTACTTCTTTCTGTAATTTCATGAATTATTATTAGGAGGAAAGAAATCATCCTTTCATAGGAATTGTCACCATCCAAGCCTAAACCAGAGGAAATTAGCCTATAAGGATGTGAGAATACCCCCTAAGAGACAGCTAGCTGGTGGTGGAGTGTTTTCTTCTGATTTGGGTATTGCATTTATAGTGTTCCCCGTGTTTTACAGAGGAAAAACAGGAGCTCAGGGTGCATTTTTAATCTGGCTGGCTGTCATGATGGACTGAAATGCAAGATTAGTCACCAGAATGAAAGAGTCTTTAAATGACTTGCCCTGTTTTGGATGCTGTTCTGTTAGACATTTGTGGTAACTCTTAGCATCTTTTTTTACTGTTTTCTAGGCTTTGTTCATGGCAGAAAAAAATGTTCTGTTGCTTAGAGTGACAGTTAAACAATCGTAAGTCCTTTCGGTTGTAGAAACCTGTTTAACTTCTCTAATATATTTTCAGTGACTATGAGCAGTGCATTTGGAAGTGAGGTTTGTTAATCAGCAGGACAACCTGAACAAAAATCCTACTTATTCAGTTGGGTGTAACCAGAATAAATAATCAGAGAATGAGTATCAGTAATGCTTTGTGCTGTTCCCAGACTTTAGGCACCATTTGCCACTGAGATGGTTTGTGTGTGAACTTTGTTGCATATCAGCTGACTTGGAGAATGAGTCAGGTGCCAAGAGTGAAAAAAATAATAAATTGCTGGGACACCTCTGCCTCAGCTACATTTGCTTTTGACCACAGGGTTTGGGGTTCTGTTGGATGTGGTGATGCTTGGGGTGGAAGCAGATGGAGGAACTGGTTATTCTTGACAGATTTTAGTGGTGATTTTACCCTGGTGCTTGTATTTGGCCTTTTCTTTCTTAACTGGTGCTCAGATCAAGTCTTCATCTCTGTATTTTTCATCTTTCAGTGTTCCTACAAACATTGTTAATCTACATCATCAGTCTTCCTTTCCTGAAGGTAGCACAGACGAGGGACAGTTTGGCCCTTCTTCCAGCTGGCAGATACCACTGGATCGTGATCCTAAAATTAGAAGGGAGCTGGGAATATGATACCTTGGCTGTCAAAAATAGCTTTTCATTCTTCCTCTTGTCATTTTATCACTAATTACTCATAACCACCCTGAGAAGGTGTGTTACGTTACCAGATTGCTGCCTCTCAGTTTCGTCCTGCTCACTCACTTTTCCTTCCACAGTCTTCAGCTTTTAAGGATTCTCTGCCTTTCTAAGGACTGATGTACAATGGACTCTTCCTTGCCTCAGGTTACTTGTAGTTGTTTTTAATGAGCTCTTCAAAATTTTGTTTTCTTCCTTTTATCCCCTATTTTTCAACCTTGCACAGTCTGTCTTTACTGACCTCTTCTTGGGGAATTGGGATTCTTCCTGGAGCCCATCAGTGCTATTTCTGAAGCACCATCACAGAACAGCACAATATGCACAAATACAACCAGAACCACTTCCACTCTAGAGATTATATTCCATTATGAAGTAGTTCCAAAATATTTGTTGTTAGGCTGAGGAATTGGAGACTGTTGGAATTCAGTATTTTACATGCCATAGGTAATTTTTCTAAGCAGATGTAACTTGTTTTTCACTGCCTTTAAACAGTGTTCCCCTTCCCCCACCAGAACTGCCACAATGTGGTTTCAAGTGGTGAGTTGATAAGGGTTATCACTTCTAACCACTCTTTAAACCTGGCATGAAGTCAGGACCCACCTCAGACAAGAATGATAGTTCAGAGCTTTGCAACAAGAGACTGTGAAAGTCTCTGAAATGCCACCAGTGTGGTGTATTATTCACCTCTAACTTGATCATTTAGTTTGTTTATTTTAGATTTAACTGTGCATGTTGAAAGAGTGAGGTGCATGATAGCTGGGAGGACAGGATTCCTGCCACATAGGTGTGGTTATTAGAAAAATCTGCAGGATATAGGAAACCTTTGAATCACAAACCTGTGGAAGAGTGAGACATCCCTTGTTTAACTCGTGGCTCAGCAGGATTGCTTGGCTTTGGCTGAGCCATGTAATAAAATGCCAGTCCCAGGAATTTCTACTGCGTGTTGTGTTAATGTTGGTTCACAACTGAGCAGGGAATGATTGCTTTACTGGAAGTCATGGCCTTCAAAACAAATTATTCAACCTCTCTGGTCTTAACTCTTTCATGTTTGGACTATGGTGCCTGTTGGCATCCCTGGCAGTCTTGTTCCAGCCTCCTGTACTGTGCCAGGGTGGCACTGGCTCAGGAAAGAAGAGTTCTGGGCTGGTGGCTGTTACCCAGCCAATGTTAAACCAATGTATTTTTTTCCCCTTTGTTTCCCCAGCTTTCAGGTGGGTTGAATTTTGTCTGCCATCTGGGTGAACCTCACAGCCACCTGAAAGAAGAGTGTCAGGGATTGTTTCACCATCCTGACTTGGTACCTTTCAACAGGTTAAACAATAAATACAAGGGAAACCTGTATTTGTTATTTATGCTTTCTTCTCCTGGCAGAGCCTTAATAAATCTGCCTTGCTAATTGTCAGCTAATGTTAGAGATAAGTACTCAGCCCAAGTTCATTGGAGAAAGTCTTGCAGCTTTTTAAGGAAAGAAATACCTCCTTTTGTTTCAAGTGTACTGCTTGTCCAGTGAGGACCATGGGCTAATTGCTTTTTCCCTGCTTCTGCCCTGCCTTTATTTTGCACGCAGCAGTGCTTCCCAGGTGCTGGGTGCTTTCCATGGAGATGATCTTTGCTCCTGGGATTCCTGAAACTGAAGAATGTAGTACAGGTCTGCAGGAGTTCTGTTGCTGTGTTCTCCTCTGTTGTACTCAATGAGTTCTTCAGTCCTGCACTGCAAAAGCCAAATAGATGCAAATCCTGGAATTTCAGCATTGGCCACTTGCTGTCAAAGGGCAGGTCTGTTCTGAAGGTTTTCTGCTGTGTTCACAAGGATTTTTGTGGGTTTGCTCATACAAAGTAGCTTTAGACTATACAAAAAACTTTTCTTACGTTGTCTGTTTGGCAGGTTCTCTGAGAATCATGTTTGTTCTGGAGAAACATCTTTGACTCAAAGAATTGCTGCTCATATGGGTGGATTCCCCTTCTGGGACAAGCTAAACACAGCCATCAGTGTCTCCCCTAATTCTGTGACTCCGTAATGTTTAGAGCAGCCTCATTAAGACATCTCTTTGTTTCAGTTTAGGTCAGGCAGATGTTGTCACTCTTGTGAAATAACTTTTCTCATTGTTTTTCAGATGATTTCTGCCCAGCGACAATATATGATTCTTCCTGACTGAGTCACTTCATTTGAGATCTTTTATATCTTTAAGAGTTAAATTTTAATTCAGAAGTGCAGTCATCATTTTAGTTTTCCATTTCTTTTCCAAGGGAAAGTCTTTTATTGACAGAAACAAAAAACAAATTACATATTTTTTTTTAAAAAATGCAGATTTAAAATGCATCTTGGAAAACATCTGCACTGCAGAGTCCACCACCCAAGTTGTCTTAGGGGCCAGAAGTGAATGCTCTTGTGTTTGGATGTCACTGTGCTGGAGCAGCTACATGTTGGTGTTCACTGCTGAGGTCCTTGGGAGCTGGGAAGGGACCCAAGAAGCTTTGTGTCTTTGAATTTAATCTTAGCACAGTCATGGTGCTGTAAGACCCAGAGGGAAAAATCCTGGGAATACTGCTGGGGGTGTGTGTGTGTGTGTGTGTGTGGAGCCAGCATCTTCTGACATGAGAGCTCTCTCAAGGTCCTTCATTCTCCTGCTGAGGCCAAGGAGGGGCAGGGAGTGGATGGAACAGGCAGAGCTGATGTTGTGGCTGCTGGTGAGTGTGGCTGATTCAGGCACATTTTCTAAAGTGCTGGGCAGGGCTGAGGTGGAGTAGGAGTCTGGAAAAATTTGGTGCTATGGTAACTGCCAGGGCTGCTGGTGAGTGGAACAAGGCTGCTCTGACTGAATCACCAGCATGTGTCTGCGTTTATTTTTGCCAGTCTGCTCTCTTTGGAACTGGGCTAATGATGCAGCATTTTTGAAGCTTCAGATTAGGTGTGGGGGACAGGTCCAAGTATTCAGTGTTCATTGCTCAGAAGATGGTTTTAGGAGGTCACTTTAGCTTAGCTTTGCAGATCACCTATGATGGATAATGGATACAAGTGTATTATTGCCCCCAAAATTTTTTTTTCCAGTTTGACACTGGGTGCTGACATTCCTATGCATCCCTTTTTTTTTTTTTTAAGAGGATCTTTGGATCTCTCAAAAAGGAGCTCCAGTTAAGGGATACCCCACAGGGAGTCTGTCCACATCATTATGGTCTGAAACCAGGGGTGAGAACAGGGAGGCCATAGAGGTTTATGTTGACTGATATTCAATATAATAATTGATTCATTATTGAAAAAAAAAAAAAAAAAAGGGCAGTAGTTTGCTCTTGATGATGCCCACAAATACTGTTTAACTGGTATTGCATTTGTTGCATACACAAAACTGATTTGGAACATTTGGAATTGAGGAAGTGAGAAGCTGTTCTGCACCAAGAAGTGCAAAAAGCATCTGGTGCTTTTGGGGGTGGTGGCGCTGAAGATTTAATTTTTTTTCCTCCCAATTTTCAAGAGAATTGAGTGATTTTATTTTTTTTTTCCACTGAGGCTTTATTGATCTTAAAGCTCATTTCATCCATTACTTCTGGTACATAAATTGATTATAGATGGGAAAAGCAAAGTAGCACTTTCTAAAACAAAACCCAGCAGTCAAATCTGTGACAATCTGAAGTTCTGGATATAAGCTGTGGGCTGTGGAGTTGAAACTCAGCATGGTGAGGGAGTCTGTTTTTATTTTAGGTTGTCTGCAAATTCTGTCTACAGTTCTACAGCCATTATGGTCTTATTTTTAAAGTTTGTCTTGAGCTTTAAATGGGAGCAGAAGTTGAAGAGCAAAAAACTGTGAACCAGGAAGGTTTGTGGTCATGTTCTTTTTTTTTTAGCAACATATTTCCATGATGTTGTGTATCTAGATTAAAGTGTAGTCTTAAATTTAGAATTTGTGGAGTTGTAGTGCTTGCTTTTTATAAAAATACAAGCTTCTAGTCTCAATTTAAAGCTGTGTTTTCTGAAAATGGAAAGATACTATTGTCTAAGTTTTGTATTTGGTTATGTGCATCAGATTTAGCTGTACACAAAAGAGGGGGGATGAATCTGCATAAATAATGAAGTTAAGCGGGATAAGCTGAAGTGGGTGATGACCTATTTTATCTGAATTTGACAATTAGGTTATTTCCTCTAATTTCCAATGTTTTCCTTGGTGTTGCCACCCTTATGGTGCAATACAGTGCAGAGACTCAGCAGGGGATGGGGACAAAGGGCACCCCTGGAAGTGCTGCAGCTGGGATTGTGGTGAAGCTGTGCCAAGGCTGTGTGCAGAGGTGTCCCCTCTGGTCACTTTTGGGTCTGTTCATGTTAACAGCAGCAGATGTAGAGGCAGCGGAGCAGACGAGCACCCTCAGGCAACAAGGAGGGATGGAGCTGGCCCCTGGCCCTGTGCCAGCAGAGTTGTGCAGTGTGATACTGAAAGGAAGGAATCTGACACCACCGCATGACAAAGTGGCCACAGTTCTACAGTGCTTTACCTTCAGCTGAGCCAAATAGATCGGGACATAAGAAACATTCCCTGTGCCAAGAGGCACGTCCTGTTCTTTGAACACAGTTTGTCACAGCCAACAAATTCAGGAGGTCTGGACCTTGGTGGTGTGACCTGGTGAAGTTGGTGGGGATGGTTCTGCCAGGAAGCAGAATGGTCCTTGCTAAGTGTTTCAGACCTGCCAGTGTCAGGATGAGCTCTCTGGTGTTATTGCTTCAGGCTTAGAGGGTGCTTTTACACTGAGTTGAAGCAACTGGGTACTTTGAATCACAGCTCCCCTCAGGCTTGAGCAGTTGGCAGAGGTGGCACTGAGGTTGTCGCTGCTCTCATAGAGCTGAGGGCAGTTGTAGCTGTGGACTTGATCCTGGATGCTTGCACACATAGTTGGAAAAAAACACATGGCAAAACCCCACCATCAGCAGATAACTCCAGACTCAGTAGCAACACAGAAATTGAACAAGAACTCTCTTATCTGCCGGTGCACTAAGAAGGGGTGGCAGGGAAGGGCTGGAGTAGTCCCTGCAGATATAGGAGAAAGTCTTCCATATTGTGCCTGGAAGGCTGTAAAAATATCCCCAAATTCAGTTTATTACAGATGCATGTATGTCAGATGACACTGTGAGGCTGAATTTTTAGATGCCATAAATGTCTGCTGTGGAGAGGCTCTTGTGAGTCAGGGAGCTCATGGGGATGTAACTTCTGACTCGTGCTCTGAGCAGTGCAGAAAATGTTTACAGCAAAGGTGTGTTTAGAATTTGTTCTGCAGCACTGACCATAATCTCATCTTTCTTTGGTATCCTTTGAGAAGTGCAGGAAAAGGCCCCCAGGTCCTGCCACTTTAGTATTCATCCAAAACCCCACCACCCAACAGCAAAAAAGCCAGGAAACAAACCTTATCAATTGAAGAAGCTTGTTTAAGAATGGCTAATAAAATCAGAAGGGTAAATACTTTGAGATGGTACAGAGACTATTTAAGAAGACATTTTATTGGAGAATCAGACAATTGACAAAATCAGACATAGGGATGAGAGGCAATAGGGATACACACCCCAAGAGCTTAAATTTTATTCAATGAGAAAAATTGAAAGAACAAACTTTTAAGCTTAAAAAAACCAATAAAATTGACAAAATTAGTTGAGGGACATGGGACTAAAGGTCTGAAATTTTAAAGGAATATTTTTTACTTCCCAGCACATCAGGGATGAGAAGCAAGCTGGAGTCTTCTTATGGAGAACTCCTTATGAAGAGCTCTGTAAACATAGAAATGTTTAGAGGCTCACAAATGCCAGTCTTCTGCTTTTAAAGGATTATAATTCTGAAGTAAAAGAGTTAATAGAACAATAATGTTGTTTGTCAACAAAACATGTGCCAATCTTTGTTTTTAAATGATAATCTGGTTCCTGTCAAAGGATTAATTCAACAACCCATAAAACACAGGAACAGATCATTGGGGTTATCTGGTCTTCATTCAAGAGCTCTCAAGAATGAAATAGCTGAGCCATGGACTATGGAGTGTGACATTTGAAAAGTCTTGATTACAGAGAAGAGATGTGTGTCTATGGTTTTTCTCCCCCCCACAAGGGATCCAGAGGAATGAGGTCACATAGTGCTTCCTCTGAAGTCTCATCCTTGAGACCTCTACACCAGAGCAGAACCTTCCTTGTTGGATTTCTGGAGGTGAACACGAGGTTCAGGAGCTGAAGGGCTCGGGGCAGGTGTGCTGGGCTGTCCCCACAGTGTGTGCAGTGGGAGAGTGCAGGGTTGTGCTGGCCACCATCAGCCAGTCTTTCCTGGATGATCTCATCTCCTTGACCACTAGGAAGAGAGCTGCGTTGAGCTGGTATGGTCACATCAGGCCCTGTGTTTGTGTGTGCCTCAGGGAGTTCTGTTTTCTCACCATGGTCCATACCCTGCTCTATGCACTGCAGGCTGAGAGTTTGCTGCCTCTTTGCTCTTTCTGTTGGTCTGAGGAGGAAGGGTCTGGATCCTCTGGCAGCTGGTGCACTTCAGAAACAGAGCATCTCTTCTGAAAGAAGGGATTGACTTATTTTAGAGCACTATAAAACTGGGCTTCAAGGGTTTGAAATCCAGAAAGTCACACTACCAAAAGGTGGAGTGTACAAGAGAGTTGGCCATGTTTGCAAAGATGGTCTCTTCTCCCAGGTAACAAGTGATGGGACAAGAGGATGTGGCCAGAGGTTGCACCAGGGAGGTTTAGGTTGGATATCAGGAAAAATTTCTTCATAGAGAAGTTTGTCAAGCCCTGGAATAGGCTGCCCAGGGAAGTGGTGGAGTCACTATCCCTGGAGGGATTGAAAAGATGAGGAACTGTGGCACTTGGGGACGTGGTTCAGTGGTGAGCATGGCAGTTTTGGTCAATAGTTGGACTTGACAATCTTAAAGGTATTTTTCCACCAAAACAATACTATTTTGTACTACCAAAATAATTATAGGCCAAGATTTGATAAACTTGTAGATCTCTGAGGATTTAAATTTCAGTGTAAACAAAAAATAATCAATTATTGCCATTTTCATCTAACAGTGACTGAGATGGGCAAGTCAAGGACAGGGGACAGTTGCTGCAGGGGACTTAATGCACATAACTTGAAGAAATATAACTTTGGGCTGAAATTCTGAATTCATGTTTTCATACCTGGTTAATGTTTTATGGCCAGGTGGCCAAGGAAGCCACAGGAGGAAAACTGATGGAGTGAAAGAATAGCAGGACACTGCCTGTAGTCTTCTTGGATTCTTACCTTTACAGGAACAAGAGCCCAACAGTTAATTTCAAAGCTGAGTAACCTAAAAATATGGGAGTGTTTGAGGAAAAAAAAACCTGAGCTGTGCTACCAGAGGATATTAAAAAAATTACAGACCATGCAAATTAACAGAAACAGAGAACATAAAAAGGGAATGTGCCTAAGTATTGCAGTAAGGAAGAGGAGGCTTTGTGAAGGCTGGCTTTGCCTTACTGTCCTGCTGGATAGGTGCAAAATAATTTTTATGAGGGTGGAATAAACAATCCAGACTTTATACAAAAAATGGCCTCTGAGCTGCCACTTAGAGTGCAGGGTCAGGCTGTGTCCCACTTCCATGGAAAAGTGAGTTCAGTTCTCATCTGCAGTCAGAACATAAATGGAATAATAGAGATCAGGACGGGGAGGAATGTACACCAAAGCAGAGAGCATTGTTACACTGTTATCTGTAATAATCACCTTGGGCTTGTGTTGTTTGATGCTGGTGGCTCTGGTTATTCCCTGCCTCTCAAAGAAGTTCCAGAACTGGAAGTGTAGCAGGAGCACTGAGGTAGAGGTGAGCTTCCTTGAGAACAGCTCAGCAGACTCTGATTACCCAGCCTTGAGAAGAGACCTTTGGGGAGGGGTGTAAATCAGGACTTCAAAATCCTTAAGAAAATGGTCAGGGAAATGCTTTTCCTCTCTCTTCCAATTTTAAAAATGCAAGTATAAATAAAAAATAGGTTGGGCAGAAATTGAATGGGGGAGCTATAGGATGTTGCCTTTTCAAAGAGCTTAAAAAGGTTTAGAAAGTGAGATTGTGTAAAATATTTACTGAACTATGAAAGAGTGTTCTTGGAAAGTACAACTGAGTGCTCTGTCCTCTGCATCCACTGTCAGCTATTTTTGGAGACAGTAAATCAGGCTAGACAGACATCTGTCCTCATATGCTATATCTGCACTTAGGTGTTTTTTACTGTCTTGTTAATCATCTATATAAATAGTTTTTTCTGATATATGAGTAAAAATACCTCACAAATGCCAGATTAGGAATTAAATTGCTGTTTGCTGTCCAGTTTTTTTCCTACCAATTAAGAGCTAAAGAGTAGCTGTAGCTGTACATTGGAAAGCTGTCAGTTACTAGAGGAGATTGATGTTTTATCTTGGATTCAATAAAATACATAAGTAATGGAAAATCTTTAGTAATTTTGTCATTCTTCAGTAATTTTTTTGTGGATTGGATTTATTTTAGTGCTGTATTTCTGCTTCAGGGAATCTTGTGCTGTGACCATTCTTTTGCTTGACTGATATTTTTTTTGGTTTTTTTGAAGGTACATGGGAATAGGACTTTCTGCTCAAGGAGTCAACATGAACAGGCTTCCTGGTAAGTCACTGTTAAGGGTTGTTTTGACCTACAATCTGTGTTAAATATTCATTTGAAATAAAGATTTTTCTTTATACATATGTATTAGTGAATGTGTGTTTCTATTAATAAAATTGCATTACTATAATTGTCATTTATCTGGAAGCTTCAACCTATTGAGTGTTATCTGAAATGGAGTTACTGGTGTTGTCAATGCAGCCATGATGATTTCAGCAGATAATAGAAATTAAAACTAAACCAATAGGTAATCGGCAAAATGATGAGCTTTCAGACAGGCAAACTATTCTTTGTGTCTGAAAAGTAAGTAGGAAAATAATGTTGCGTTTAATCTGTAATCTCCACTTGACAAATTTACAGGAACGAATCTGAAAATGACAGCATAATTGGCCTGTTGTATTGTCTCTATTCTCTTCTTCTTCCCATTGAAAGACTGCAAAAACGTGATAGAGTGGTATTTCCAGTTAATATTGTTGCTGCTTCTTTTGTTTGAAATGTGTGTTTGTTGGTTTGCTGCTAAGTTGGTCAAGTGGCTTCTTTTTAGAAATAAATAATTGTTAATTCTTCTTTGACAATATCCAATTTATTGAGCAAAATAACAATTTCTATATATGTAGTGACTTCTATGCCAGAAATTCTTTCAACTGGGCTTGAAATTGGAAGTTTCTATTTGGTAGAAAGTAAATGTTCTTCAGATGCCAAAGTGAATAACAGCTGGTCAGTGGTGGGGTCATTCTTGGCCTTGGGTGTTACTTCTGGTAAAGATATTTTAAAGATGAAATTTGGGTTCAGCCTTTGTGGATCTTGGTATCTGGAAAAGAGAATGTTTTGTGAATGTCCTAACCAAGGAAAGATCTGTCTTGGGGAGAATGCTTTGAGTGACACCTTTGCTTCAAAGAATTTACATCTTACTTCAATCTATATTTGTTAGTAATTGTTATGACAACTGCACCAGTCAGTCCTACTCTCTCTGCCCTTTCTCTCCCCCCAGTCCTGATCCAAGTGGGTGTGCTGTCCTGAAATTGAACAGCCAGTGTAATTTCTTCTCTTTCTCTTTTTTTTTATTTTGTTCCTCCCCCTTTGGTGACTAAAAACTACCCAAACCACTTCTGATAAATGGCTTTAAAATCCACATGGGCAGAATTTGCGGCCAGTTTGAGTCAAAGTGTCTTTATAGCACTGTCATTTCTAGAGTGCATGTGATGAACACGGAATTCTTTTCTCTCTCTGAAATAAAGCATAAAGTGAACTTGAGACTGTACAATTCATTGCTAAATAAGCACTAATTTGATCCTATGAACCTGTTGTTTCTTAGATCACATGCAGATTATGCTGCCAAGAGTCATTCTGTGGTCATAGTTAGGTCTCTCTCCCATCATCTGTGTAAGATTAACTGCATGGCTCTGTATTACAGCTCAGTAATTATCTTCCTGGCTTTTGGACAATGAGTGTGATTTTTTTTTAATATATCTATATTTTTTTAGTATATTGTTCAAGTAACTGAAGTGACTTGAAGTGAGAAACATTTCCAGGCTTAACTGTTATCAGGTCCTTCTCAGCTCAGAGTGAGTGAGAGATCACGAAGTGACAGACTTTGGAGTCTTGACTTGGCTTTGTGTCAAAGTGTAATTTTAACTTTTTGTGACCTCCAGGTTTGTCTCCTTAGACCCTTTCTAAGTCACTTCTGCTTTAACAGATCGATTTTCACTCAGTGTGCTGCCAGGGAAGTGTGTAGCCACTACAGGTGGTCGTTGGGAGCCCAGAGCTTGGTACAGGAGCCAAAGTTGGTCCCTTTCTTGTTCCCAGTTTCACTGGGAATCCTTGGTGGCACGCTGGGAGTCCTAATTCAAAGAACAATCTTGCTGCTGGGTTCTGTCTCAAACTCCTTTTCCCTCCACAAGGACAAACACTTTGGCCATATCCAGTACCAAGTCAGGGCATTTGTGCTTTATTGCCAGATTTATTTTGGCTTAAATCCAGCTGGGTGCTGGTGGGGGTAGTGCTGAGCTTTCTCTGAAGATTACAAATGTGATTGGAGCCACATGAACTGAGTTCCTTAACTACCCCTGTCTGCATTGAGAATAGAGATTGCTTTTAATTGGAGACTTCCCTGTCCATGTTCTACTCAGGGTTTCTTTGTGCTGTGCTTTGAAATTCAGTCAGCAGGTCTGAAATAATTGTGGGATTATTATTATTAACTACCAACTTTTGTGACCCTGACATATCTTGATTTTTTTTTAAAAAACATTTAGAACATTTACTAAACAGCATTCTGCTTTAAACCAGTGGCTTTTAGTGAAAGATCTGCTCACTTCTTTCCCCACATTCAGTTTTTTTCACGTGTGCTCAGCATTTTGGTATTTGAGGATGAAATTACATGTTGCAGCTGAACTGATCTAACTCCATGTCATTAAAGGAAAGAAACCTGACCCTTCCCTCCTCTCCACCCCATCTGCACAGCCACTCTTCTTCCCTGGTGGAAGCCTGTGGCTCTGGCAGTTGTCACCTTGGCCAGGCCAACTTCCAGGCCAGGCAGGAACCTGCCTGCCTCTGCTGTGTTGGGGTTGTGGTGGGCTGGTTCCTTCAGGACTCATGGAGCAATGCTCTTACTTGTGCATCCTGCATGTACAGATCAGTGTCCTTTTTTTTTTTTTTTTAATTATTATTTGTATTATTTAGGCTTTAGTCCAGTAAGTTTTCCTGAGCCCTGCTGAAAATGCATTGGTGGTTTGCTACAGGTTTCACCAAACCTTCATAAAATGAGATGATGATAAGTGTCCTGTTCTAAACATGGATGAGATTGCCCACTGGAAATTAGTCTTCCCTGCATGTGATGTTCTGCATTAGTCAAGTCTTCGTGCTATTGAGAAATAACATTTCATTTGTTTGAGCTCTTTGAGGGCAACCCAGCAGGAGCATAGAGCCAGGCAGAGAGGGAAGGGGGGGATGAATCTCTAAGGTAGCAGCAAACTCTTAATTCACCCAAGATGTTGTGAAACCACACCCTTAGGCATACCCTGCTTCAGTTTCTTAAACAGCATAGATAGGAGCTGACCAATCACTTTCAGAGACTTTAAACACCCTCTGGTTAATGAATGACCTGCCTTGCTATGCAGCATTGTGCATGCTGCAGGGAGTGCCAGCTTTCACTCACCATTCTTTGGTTTTCAGAAGAGTTGGTAATTTTTTCAGCTTGCTTTTTAAACAAAAAGATGCTGCTTGGCTTATTCGCTATCTGCCTGTTCCAAACTCTCTGTTAAAAGAACAAGGTTTCAAACTCAAGAATATTTTATAGACTTGAATTAGTGTGCAGCCAGATAAATCAGGAGAATTTGGTGTACAGAAACCTTCTCCCTGTTGGAGTTTGGCTTCTGGGTCTGTAGTGTTGTGAGCCAGGTCAGCAAAACCAGAAACATTTTGTCCAGGTGTTCTGAGTCTTTTGTTGAGCAAAAGGTCCTTGTGAGCGACCCATTTATCTGGACATGAAGATAAAATAGAAATGAGCCCTGGGAATTAAGAATTCCCCCTGCTGTCCTTCTCTGTGAAAGCCATCCTTCATCCTTCATAAACCAATGTGTGGATTGGACTTTCCATTTCAGCTTTGTTTGGAGATCCTTTCCTTTGAATTTTCTTGCTGATAGGTTTCTGTTGACATTTGTAGGTAGGACTTAATTTCTTCCCAGTTTATCTTACAAGCTGTCAGAGGAGGTGCAAGCAGGGGGAGCAAGACTGTTGAGAACTCTGTCCTCCTGTTCCTTTCTTTGAGAGGAAAAAGTTACCTGTTTCTTTCTTAGGGATGTTCCCAGGGGTTGTTCATGCTGGTGTGCTCCCCTCTGGGAGCAACCAGAGAAGGGAGGCTGGGTAGGTGTTGTATCATAAAATCATAAGCTGTCCCAAGTTGGAAGGGATTCACAAGGATCATTGAGTCCAACTCCTGGTCCTGCACAAGTAAAATTCTCATGGGAATATATTTTTCCCAGTCACAGTTGGGGATGAGTTTCTGCAGAGGCTGTGTATTTAGATTTTCAAATCTCAATTCCACAAGGATCTGGCACCCTTATGTAACTCTTAAGTTAATCCTGCTACAAGTGGGAAGTTCTGCTAAAGTCTTCCAGATTTTCTTCTAGCCAGTTTTTGTTTGGTGCTGGTGTGGGGGTTTTTTGTTGGTTTTGTTTGTTTGGTTAGTTTTTTGTGTTTTGTTTTGTTTTTTTTTTCTGTGAATGCTGTGGAATCTTTCTGTTTCAAATGTGTTTAAGGAAGTTTTCAGTTTATGCTTTGGCTTGTCACTTTCTTTGACTCCACTGACAAACAAAGGGCCTGTGCTAAAGGACTCAGTGCCAGTGCTAAATGCAGTAATTATAGAAGCCGAGACCTCACCAAATCATCTGATCTGAAGTGAGTTCAATTAGCATTAGTCCTGCCTGACAGGTGTGTGTCTAAACCAGTCTTTCATTATTTTTCTGGCAACTTCTTCCAACACTGTCCTTGTGTTGGAAACTTTTCCTGATGACAAAGCTGAATATCCCATGTAGTCTGAGTCTATTCTTGGATCACGTGGAGGTGGAAAAGAATTAATTTCTTTCCTCTTTGTAGCTCTATACATGAAAACCTTTGTCACTGCTTTGTGGTCTTCTCTCCAAATCACAGACCCCTGGCTCTTAACCCTTCCCTGTTTGTCAGGTTTTCTTGATTTACAACAACTTTTGTAGATGTTTTCTGAATGTTTAATCACTGGATGTATCACAAGCACCAGTATCTTACTTTTTATAGTAAAAGAAAACATTAAAATTCAGAACAAGTTCAAGAAGTGGCTCTTATCCCATCTTGCAAACAAGGGCAAAGGAAAATCCTTGCCAAGCTTTCACAATTCTTATGGCTTCAGCAGAAGCAGGAGGGGAAGAAGCTACATGATTACCTGGGGAAAGAAAGCTTTTGTCTTCTAGAGCAATCAGCAAAAGCCCTGAAGTATGGGGTTAAATATAGTATGAACAGTATGTGGAAACAAACAGTGAATCAGTCTGCTTTCAAAGCCTCTTGGCTACATCAGCAACTTGGACACACTGCTTGATTTTCTGTCTTTAGAAGTCATTTCTGTTAAGTTTATTTATTTATGCAGCTGATGAAGCTCTGGCTTGTAGTACCTTATGGTGTTTGTCCTGGTGCAGAGCTCTTTCAGAACTATCCTTAAAAACAGTTGTCCAAAAAGGCATGTGGGATTTCTACAGGGTGTCATAGCAAAGCCTTGGACAGGTGCTGGTTCCACATGTCCTTCAGTGAGCTGGCTGTGCCAGTTCCTGTCCACAAAATTGCTTGTGCCTCTGGTACCCTCTAATTTATCCTATCAAACCAGTTTGTGGGGCTGCCTGTGAAATGGGTCACCTAATTGGGTTAATAATAATGGGTGGGGGGCACTGCTTCATTCTGGGCTTGTTATTAACTTGGGTCTGTCCACTTGCCTGGTTCATCACACAGGTAATGCAGGTTGAAACAGCTCCTTTGGGAAACTTTATTCTCCCTAATCACGTGGTTAACAGTGGTCAGGGGTTATTTTGATAGAAAAAGATATGTGTTGAAAACTTCAATTAAATTTTCCCCCAGTTAACAGATATCTTGATCATGGAGACTTTTTTACAAAGGAACATCTTTCCAGGCATAGTGGGCTGAAGCTAACTTGGCTGTCTTGTCACCCAGCATTTTTATTTAGGCTGAGAACTTCTCCTGAAACTTCATTTGAGTAGCCTTTTTAGTGGCTTAACTGTGTTTTTACCTGAAAGCATAATTTGTACCTCCCAAGAGGTCATCAGTGTGTTTAGAAATGGCAGGTTTTAGCACTGCAGAGTGGAATAAAAGAGAGCAAAGTGGGTCAGTGTGATGGGTCAGCTCTGGAATTATTGAATCCATTTGTGCAGAATGGATTTTTAGAAAAATTCCTCACCACACCAGAGCTCATGTGGGTGGATGAAGATGATTGTGGTGCATAGAGCAGTGGTGGATAAAAAACATACAGTGACAAGAAAAGATACATGTTACAGCAGATTGGAGATTTCTGGCCTTTGTAAGTCAGAGCCTTTTGATTTTATCTTCATGAGTCTCTTATTTTTGGAGAAGGGGCTTATTTATGTAAGTGAATCTCCTGGCTGTCACCACTGCCTGTACTTTTATTTACATCTTTGGTTGTGCTACCCCTGTGTCTTCTAAACCAAGCTGCAAGATGCACTCCAGAATCACAGTTAGTACACTCCAGCCACTAATAAGAGTTCAGTCCAAAATACAAGGCTAAGCCATAAAGCCTACCCAGCCCCATTGGAAAAAAAAAAAAATTAAAAAATCTCATATGGGAAGAAGTGTCCTGAGACTGGTTTAAGCTGGTTGTTTCTTTCTTGAATCTGCTCTAACTGTACTGCACCATCTGCTATTTTCAAAATAGCTTTTATTTATTTTTTTAAATTTAAGTCAAAATTAAGGTCATACTAAAGAAATTAATATAAAATTTGGGCTTCTTGTAATAAAACAAAAGGATTTCCTTTGAACTTAAGCTTTCACATATTTTTAGTGTTAAGATTTTTTTTTTCCCCATATGGAATCAATTTTGTGTTCAGTGTATGTAAAATGCCATCATAGGAAAATAATCTGAGGAACACTTAATTTTTGTTTATCCTGGGTATACACAACTCATTAAATTTTCTTTCTTCATCTTCCCTCTAAATTCTGTGTGTACATGTATTCTAGGTCTATTTTAATGGCTGCCCTGCTATATCATATGTTGCACATCTGAGTTCCTCTGGGATTGCTTAACTCACTCTCATCTTTTCTCTTCCTGCTTCTACTCTCTACAGATCAGCTGAACATCTTTTAAAATTAAAATTTAAACCACAAAATTTTTTACAATTTGAAATTTTAGAATTCTTAAAATTATATGATCTTTATTTTTGAAAAATTAATTCTTTGTGTCTTTGGGAATCTTTGTTGTTCATGGTTGATTTGTCCACTGCCCATCAGCTTCACCTGAGTTCCACTGAACTGCTCAGTTCTTCTCATCCCATGTCAGCTTTCTCTTTTTTCAATCATTTTTTCAGTTTATGTGCTGAACTTGTATGAAAATTCCAGCTTGAATACTGAAACAGATTTGTTGCATGCCCTGTGCATTCATTCACATCCCATCTTTGTCCTTTAGAAGAACTGGAAGTTCTTTCTTTCCCATTCTTCAGTTTTTCAGGACTCAATAATGGGCTGTCTGACAAAAGCTCCCTCCTCCCAGCTGCTGTGCTTGGGGTGTTGCCCCTGCAGAGCTTATCATGGCCAGAGCTGTCACAGCTTGGTGGGGTGGATGTGTTTTGGAAGATGAGCCCAGTGCTCAGGGCTGATAGGGCTGAGCTGCTGTGGCAGGGGGGTTGGACAGATGTGGTGTTTCCTTCGTGGTACCTGCTGAGGGGTGACACCACAGGGATAGGTCCCCAGATGAGGTCAGACCTGGTGCTATCAGGTGTGTTCAGAGCTGGAGAGTAACTAAACCAGCTCCTGAATTGGGATGAATTATCTTCTGAATTAAGATTAAATTTAATACCATGTTTTATTTATGGGTATGTATATGAAAACTAGGACTGTATAAAGTAAACGTTCCTGCCTTTTTGCCTTTCTGACTGATTTCAGGTCACATGTTTGCTCATATTGATTGTAATGATTGTCCTGCCTGCAGCCAGAAAAACTGCTGCCCATTTGGTTGGGTTTTTGGGAAGTGTTTGGTTTCTTTCCTCCTTCTTTTTGTTTGGTCTGTTCAGTTAGACTGGCTCTGGGCTCCCAGACTTCAGGTTTGACTGGAGGAGCAGACTGAGGCTCCAGCTGAGCTCTCAGAGCTGTGCCTCACCCAGAAGTAGTTGGGAAAGTGCTTTGCCATTAAAATTGAACAAAACCATCAATCAGTATTTCGAGACGGTAATCCTGGCCTTGGAAAATAACTAAAGAAAGTGTTTCCACTGGCCATTTAGTGCTCAGGCATCAGTGTGGGTCTGTGATTCTTAGTGCTGGCCTGCACTTTTCCATGCCCTGATTTCTGTGCTGTATCTCAGAGCTGGGCTGGCCTCTTCAGAGATTCTGTGCTCTGTCCTCAGGCACCTCAGGTCCCAGAGATGTGTGATATGGCTGTGCTGGAGCTCCTGCCTTTGCATGGGTCTCTCTGTCATCCAGCAGGCTGTGTTGGTTGTGTGCCATGGGAAAGCAGAGATGGCATTGCACAGTGGGGTTTGGGGTTTGGCCTTCACCAGTGCCACAGGTTGCATCTCCAGCTGTAGCACAGATTATGGGAAGTCCAGGTATCTTAGTGACAGCTAAGAGTTGATTGGCACTTTAGAGACAGCAGTTTAGCTGTCAACACCAGTTGTAATCACAGAACTGCTTGTTTTTCAGATTAAAACGATTTAATGTGGCTGTACCTATTATTAGAGCCTTTTGGATAAAAGGTGGCATCAACACAAAGCTCAGTTTCACTACAACTCAAACTGCTGGGTAGCAGCTATTTCCACTGATGGATAAATATGATCCTCTTCAGAAAACCCTGTTGCTTCACCTGGATTAATATGGAAAGTATTTAAGAAACCTCAGTTTAGAATCTAGAAGTCTTTGTTGCAACCTCCTAACATCATGAGGTGTGCTTCTTCTGGAAGGCTTCTCTCTCCATAAGGTCTTGTGTTTAGATAAGTGGGTTTTTGTTTGTAATTTTCTTAGCTCAATAAATTCCATTTTAGGGATTGTTTTTAGTAGTAACTGGACATGAACCCCCTGCATTCTGCAGTGATCTCTAACATTTCTTTTGGCTGAGTCACTAAACTGTCCTGCCTTGATGTCTCTGTAGAATGACTCTTGCCCATTACCTTGCAAGACTTTGCTGGAAGTGTCTTAATATTTTATAAAGGTGTTCTTGCCCCTCAGCTGAAGGTTGAAAAGTTGGCCCATAAATGAAGATGTGAATTATTTAGTATGATGAGATTTGAAGCCTGGGTATGTGATAAGCTTCTGATTGTTGTTGCTTACCCCTTCCACTAAATAGATAAATGGAAATGCTCCTCCTCTGACTCTTACCCCATCCCTCTCTTGCATTATTGTGTTCCCCTGCCCTGTGTCCCACTCCCTCCACTGTGGTGTGCCAGGGAATATGGTGGATATTATAGAGCAGTGGTGACCTGATTGTGCTGGAGAGCTTTTCCTTTGTATGCAGAAACAGCCTGTTCTGTGGCTTGTAGCACATCTTGACCTCTCTGGTCTAGGGATACCCAGGTCATGTTCTGACTCTGGCAGAAGATGGAGCCATCAAGCTTGTAAGTTAGGAGGACTTGCAATCTTTATTCAGATGATTTTTATTTTGATTACTGTATTCTGTGGTGAGGTGCATGCTAAGTAATAGTGAAATGGACTCCTTACAAATTTCTAGGGCTGTGGGAACAGACCTTTCCTGTTGAAAAGGTATTGCCTGTGTTGCAGCTGTCCAGAGCCTTCTGGTTTTGTTTTTTTCTTTATGAGTCAGTGGGTAGTGCCACTTTATATAATGGTGTAAGCTGTGGTTTGATGTTTTCTTGAAGGCTAGTTAACATGCAGGGGTTGTTAATGGTAGGACTTGCTGATCTGGTCTAAAAATCACTGTGCCAGATCAATATTGTGAAAAATTGAATTGTACAATGTTGCTCTGCTTGTTGTCTCCATGGTGGATCAGGCAATGCTTGTTAGCACCCACATTCTGCTCAATCTCCCAGACTCTTGAGTCATACTGATTTTTGGGTCACTGTGTCCTTTTCTTCCTGCTCTCTGTTAATATGAGAGAGATGTTGTGATTCTTTTTTTTTTTTTTTTCTTTTTTTCCTCTCCTTTGGATTCTTGCCACACACAAGTCTTGCTGTGAGGATTTGGACTGAATTTTGTCTCTTTTGCAGTTGCAAATACTTTATTGAAAAACATGGACTAGCTTCTGAGCAAAAGCTGCAGCCAGGCCTGCCAAGAGTCCTGTGCTCTCTGATGAGCATCATCTGCTGTGTCTGTGCAGGGGCCAGGCTGACTCTGCCTCATCTGCTGGGACCTGGGGTGAGGGGGAGGCCATGAGCAGCAGTGCTTCACTGGGGTGTGTGTGATGCTGTGCTGCACTGCTCCATGGCCTTTTTCAGGATTCAGTGGGATACTGCAAAGGTTATGGACCTGAACCCAGCCAGCCCTTGCTTAGGGAAGTTTGTGCTCCGTGGGGGTTTATTCTCTGTACAAGCACTGGTCCTGTAGTGCAAGGTTTGGCTTTCTACTGCATTCTATCATTTTGCCACTTAGCAGAAGAAATAGAAGCTGGTTGGGGATGTTTCTAGCTAGGGCTTCTTCATATCCCTGGGTAAGTGGGTTTTAGGGTTTGTTTTTTGGTTTTTGTTTGGTTTGTTTTTGTTTTGTTTTTTTTTTTTTATCCTTGACATGTTCTGGGCAGATGTCCAGGCCCTTGAAGTTCTGCCAGGGAGATGCTGTAATGTGTTGAGCATGCTGTTCCCTGCTCCTATTCCTGTCCTGCAGTTGGTGTTGTGACTGTACCTAGACAGTTGTTCATGCCAGGGCCTCCCCTGTGCCCACATCCCCAGTTCTGTAACAGGGGTTGCTGTAGCTGTTTTTGTAGGCTCATTATGGGAACAGAAAGATGTGTTGCAGCACTAATAGTTGATTTGATTCTAAAGCATGATTGAATAAAGGGAAGCAAAGCAACCACGCTGCTCTCACCAAAACATGTGATGTGTATGCAGCTTCATAGGGCTTGGCATAAATGCTGTAAAACTGAGTGACAGCTGAGATGCTCCAGCATCTCAGATGCTTCTTGGGGCAGCAGATTTCTCATGGCCAGATATTTACAGACTTCTCAAGCCCAGGCATTTGGTTTCTGAGGCTGTAGGAGCACCAGAGCTTGTTGAGCCTTCCCTTTGCTGGGGGTAAAGGCCTGTGTTCACTGTTCTGGACTGATGTACACCAGAGGCACATCCACTTGCAGAACCAATCCCCTGGAAGATGGAGTCGTCAACAGAGTGTGGTTCTGCTTCTCCTGTGGTACTGGCTCCTGTCCCATGTTTATGGTTGTCCTGTCCCTGCCTGGGACTACTCAGCCCAGGACAGTGTAGAACCAACATCCAAATTCTCTGTGCACCAGATTCCATCTATTCAGCCTCTGTTGAATATACCTTCTCCTCCCCTGACCTCATGTTCTGCTGCTTCCAAAGACCCATAGCTGGCTGAGCAATAACAGCCTGCTCAGCACAATGCATGGAGAAGGCCCTGCCTCCAACTGGAGCGTGGTCCAGCGGCAACTCTGGGCTCTGCTGCTGCCTCCACCCTCCACATCCCATTCCCCAAGCACTGGACAAGCAAAGTTTGTACATCTGTTTCTGCTGGACTTTGGATTCAATAAATATTATAAAATAATTTTGTTTGGTTTACTTCAGTGTGTTGACATAAGTTCTTGTACCTTTGCAGCTAGTGTTTGCATACCACTTGCCCTGGCATGGGCAGCTGTGGGAAGCTGGGATTGCTGGCCAGGGGAGTGGGAAGACAAATGCCACAGGCAAAATACTGGACAAAAATAGAGGGGAGAAAAATGAGAAGTGTTCCAAAATATGAAAGAGAGAAACTTTGGAAAGACTGTAGAGTGGTCGCTGGGGTCTGTCCTGAAGAATAAGTCTCAGACTCTCCCTTTAGTCATGATACAACAGATACAAACCCTATTTACAAATCTTCAGATTCTTTCTGAGGAACTTCCATCTGCCCTTCTTATGCCCAGACACTCTACCATTCCTTACAGCTTCAGATGCCCCAGGTATCCCTGACTGTAGGGAGGTTACCACTGAGTGTGTGGTCAGCAGGGCCCTGCCCTTTGCAGCAGCTTCTGCACCCATGACATAGAATGCTTGGGCTGAGTTGCAGTAGAATGTGTTTCTCCTTTGGAATGTTCATGGGCAGGGAATGATCCATGTGTCAGTGACAGTTCATCTGTCTGCCAACATCTTTAGCCCAGCAAGTGTAGAGCAGGAAGAGTCTGACATGTCTGGCTATAACTCACTGGAAAAGTGTATTTTCCATGATCACTGGGCCTTGTGTGTCAGTCCTTTGGCATGTCATCAGAGGGGATCTCAGTACAGATCCTTCTGGGTGTTGGCTTCCGTGTTCCTTTGTGCCCAATAGCAAGTTTGACATGTTTGAACCTTGATGCACTGAGGGGTGTCATCACTTGGCTTTCTCCTCCACCCTTTGTGAACAAAGCATCAGGCCAGAAAAGGTGTAGTGAAAATACTGCCCTTGGTAACTTCCATCCATCCATCCGTCCGTCCATCCATCCGTCCGTCCGTCCATCCATCCATCCATCCATCTTCCACCTGATGCTCCACACTTCGAAGGCTGAGCAGCTCATCCAGGTCCTGGTTTACCTATGTGTATGGTGAAGCCATGATGCCAGTTTAGCCCAGAGCCTACCAGAAGTTCTGTGTTCATTGCTGGGGCTCTTGAAGCAGATACCTGAATCACTGTGTTATTTCCCTGGTGCTGAGATGTAAATGGTCACCCAGCTCAACAGAGCCACTTCCCACTTGCCACCTTCTGAGGCAGAGTCTGATCTCAGGTACAGAAGTCAGGATCTGACCAAAGAGTCAAGAGTAAAGCTAGGCTGATGTTGAGTAGGAAAGGTGGGATTGAGCAGGAACAGATGTAGGACAGTCAGGGATAGTAGTAGCACACTGCATCTAGCTCTAGTGCTTGCTTAAGAGTGAGTGTTTATCAGTTTATCCTGTAACTGTGTCCTGAAGTAACTCAAGTCCTTTCTGCCACGTGTCTGGCATTGCATAATTCTGACCTGTTTATCAAGCAGCAGCAGTGGAACTTGCTGTTCATTTTTTTCCCCTATGTGTTGGGATCAAGGTAGTCTGCCAAGAAGGTCAGCATATCAACTTTTTCTTGTTAGCAGGCCAAACAGAGCTTCAGTTTGGTGTTGAACATACAAAAATGTCCTCCCAAGCCCTCCTCATGGTTTTTAGTTTTCTTTCTTCCCGTTCTTTCATTGTACAATCTCAGCTATTCTGCATCTTGTTAGTAAATGTATAAGTATATTTTGGGGTTGGGTGTTGAGGGATTCAGTTCAAAGGGATGTAAATTTAACCTCTTTTTGCTCAGTACCTGCTGAAGTCCTGTAGTGGTTGTGATTCTATGTTTGCATGTTTGAAGTGCTGTCTTCAAAATGAGCTGTAGTGAGAACAGTCAGGACTTTGAGGTTCTGCTTTGACCACATGGGCCAGGTGGCCAAATCCTTTCTGTTCTCTGCCTGTCTCCCCTATTTAGAATGATTTTGTGCTTTTGAAGAGAGGATGGGGAAGGGAAAGGAAAGAAGGAAAGAACTGTAAACTGGACCCTGCAGCCACTCTAGCTCACTTGATTTCAGTCTATGGAGTGTAGTCCATCGGGAGCCCATGACCTGTGTTTTATAAGAAAAAGCACATTCTCCAATTTGGTCCAGATTTCTGAAATTTTGAGAGGAATCTGTGCTTGCACTTGAGAATTTTTAGATTTGATCACAACTGAATGTGGGTGCTGAGTGTCCATTGCTCTAGACATGGCTATGACCAAGAGACCAAAATGAGATGTTTTTTAAAAAGCCTTGTTGGAATGAGCTACCAGTCATAAACCATCAGTGCCTGGGTTCTCGTTCTCCCAGGGTTTTCTCAGGAGCAGCTGCCTGTCCCTCTCTGTCCTGGGATGGGCTGCTGGAGCTGCTGAGGATTGTGAGATTGAGGGTGGTGAGGGGTACTGGGGGGAGCTGTGGGAGCAAGCTGAGGTGACGTGCCCCGACAGGGAGGTGCACATGAGAATCTGTGCAAAGAGAGCAGTGATGCATTTTGGAGTGATGGCAATGACTTCATGGAAACATCAGGTCAGTGGTGAAAAGGGCAATGAAGGGAAAATGCTAGGATTACCATGTAGAGGGCTTGGGAGCAGTGCAGAGAACAACTGCAGCCTGCTTCCCTTCTCCATGGGGCACCTCCTTCTCCATTCTCACAAGCAACACTAAATCCAGAGAAGATTGAGATGATGATGGTCAGAAAAGCAGGAAATAGCTAAATAAGTTAGGAGCCATCAGCCTGGAAAAGGGATCATTATGGGCGATTTTGCAGAGGTCTACATACTGATGTATGTTATGGAGACACCAAATCCATAGTTTGTCATCCTCTCCCGTGCAAGAACTACAGGATATATTCAAGTAGTAGGAGGCATGTTTTCATTGATTGCAGATACACTGTCAAACCCCTTCTTGCAGGACAAAGTGAATGATGTGTTAATGTGTTGTTAATAGAGAACAATTTAATGGAAACAAAATCTTTCCAGGAGTACTGAGCAAGCAGAATCTCCATCTGGCTCAGTCTGTGCTTACAGGTGGTTGGAGAGTGGTAGTACTGTTCAGTCAGGGTGTAATACATGGACATCCTGTACTTCTCCTGTCTCACTTCTTGAAGAGTGTCCTTTTCCAGGCTGACCCACAGGGACAGCCATTGTAGGAGCATGTGGGTGTCACCTCATCTCTGCCTTCCAGGTCACAGCAGTGACTTCTGCAGTACTTGAGTACAAGTGGCACAGAGGTTAAACTGTCAGGAGAATTGGCAGATGCAGCTGTGGGGAGGGATTTCAGGAAGTTCTGATTCAGTCCTTATTAAAACACTGCTGGATTTTGTAGAGGAAGAAGCTGTTGGGTCACTGGAGGCTCAAAGGGTGTTGTGGGAGTCCCAGATGAGGTTGTAATATGCTGAACCCATTCCTAGGTGGCGATAGCAAATTGTTAATGATGCGGGAAAAGCCCAAGTTTTCAGGAAGTGTTTTGAGAAAAGCTGGAGTCTGTGTTTTCAAAGTATGTGTAATAAGTTACTCCCCACTCTGCTGGTAATCCAGGATAATGCCACATGCTTTCAATAGGGATACACCATTTAAATCAACAGGCCCTGAAAACTTTGACCTAGAAGTACCAGAAGTGCTGATTCTTGTTTTTAATTCAGATTATTAGGAAATTTCAGAAGACTGGCTGAAACCGGCCAGTGCTGGAATTGCCCGTATGCCACTGCCCTCTGTTTATTTTGGGCAGAATTTTAGGGCTAGGGATCTGGTTTTTATTAATAAATAACTTAAGGTTAGGCATATGATTAATGCCACTCAGCTTATGTTTACAGTGAGTACAGTAAGTTCACTCAAACAACTCTGGCTTGTTGTTTAAGATGACCATGGTGATGTGATAAGGCTGACAGTGTAGATTTAAAGCCCCATTGTGGTGCCAGGTCCAGGTTCAGCACTACACAACATTTGAGTTGAAAAAGTAAACTCTGTGTAACATCAGCAAAGTGCTGGGTGAGCGAATTTCCTTTAGTGATTATGTTAGTGGTTTTCTGGGGAGAATAAGATTCAAAACAAGCCTTATCCAGGCATTATTGCTGCATATACCACATTTATCATTGTCTTCAAGGTCTTGATTCAATCACTTTTCACTGGAGTTCCCCACCACTGTTGGTGCTGCAGCAAGAACTGACACTGTGAAGCTCGAGTTATAATGGACAGGAGGAGGGTTTTTTCAGTAGGATCAGCTGTGATCTGTAGGTAATGAAACCTCTATTTCTCACACTGCAGAACCAGTATTGTCTGCATTGGCCCAAGCATTTAGTGGCTCATCCTCATGGTGGGACACACTGTTGTATTTCTTATGGGAGCCTTCCCCAGGATATGATGTGTAAGCACTTCACTGCTTAGATGCAACTGATGACAAGTTCTTGGTAGGTGCTTTGTAATGCCAGGAATGTTTTGTATGCAGAAGATCTAGAAGTATGTATTTAGATTGTATTATGAGTACATTAAGAGATAAATTGATTTAAGTTATCATCTGAATTATAACTTCCCAACAGCTCCATTAGAGAAGTTCTGAATTGACACTCATGTAACAGGTCTGTTTTTGGGGAGACTAAAATAATAGATCAGTGATGGCAAGAGAGCGAATAAAAGGGATAGTGGAAAGGAGCCACAGCTTTAAAAATTCAAAAATATTCAATGATATTTTTACTGGATGGAGTCTTAGCAGTGAAAGTTTGACAACAGACTCTAGAGCCCCTATCACTTCCTCCTTTGTTTTGGCAAGTCAGTTTGGCATCATTTTTGTGCTTGCTGAGGGTGCTGCCTGTGCTGTTGTCCCTGTCTTTCATGAAGATTTGAAACAGGACTGGTGCTACTGTCAGCAGCTTGTTTGGAGCTGATCCGAGGGAAGACAGAGCTGACTCTTGGGACATCTCAGTCTGTTCCTGTTGGATGTGTGGGACTAAACGAAGGAAGTTACTCACCATTTCTAGGCTAGAATTTGCTGGGAGTCCTTCATGCCTTTCACTCCCAAAGTTTGCTCTGAGGTCCAAAATCTTGGACTGTGGCATGTTTCAGTCTTGCTTCATTCCCTGACTTTCCCACTGGCATTGGTTTGGTGTGGTACAATAAACAGGGCCTTAGACATGCACTGATTATTGTGTGCTTTTCTGAGAAACCCTGAGCATGTGAGTGCTGATGCCTCAGTGTCGTAGCACTGTTTTACAAGATTGAATTTCTAGTGCCTTCATGTTGTTGCTGGTTTTGGAGGAAAATCCTGGCTCACAGAACTGCTCCAGCCCACCTTCGCAGGGCTCTGCTCTGTAGTTCTCAGGGTGCTCAGTCTTTTTTTGTCTCATTGCAGGATGTGCATTTCCTGCACAGTCTCTGTGTTTCTTACATAGTCCCTTTGCCAGAGCCATTGCTCCATATTTAACAGAATCTGCACCACCCTTGGGTGTATAAGGTCAGAAGATGGCAAAAGCACCTTCTTTGCTTCCCTAAAGATCCAGCCATATCCATATAAAACACAGGTGTCTGGTTTTAATGTTGTATGACTTTCTGGTAGAACTCCGTCTCTCTGTGAGATGTGACTTTGATTGTGCCATTCAGAGGAATGACCCAAATGAAATTACTGGGATATATAGAAAAGAACAAGTGGGTAGGGTGCAGCTGTAACCCTTAGCACAGTGTTACTGGCAGAAGAAATAAAATATATTAATATTAGAGCTGACCACTTTGCATTGAATTCCCCTTTGACATTTGAGGGTTGTGTTTTAAGGTGTCTGCAGAACGGGAAATACTGTATCCCAATGGAAACATAGAAATCCTTATCAAATAAAGATTTGAGGATGCAAAAATTGCCTCTCTCCATTTGGTGCACCTGTGACAGCACTTACAGACAAAGCTGCAACTGTCTGAGAATTATTTTGTTAAATGCTTTTGTGGGAAGATTTTAGTTTTGGAAAACTCAAGTCTTTTAGAAAAGGAGTTTGTTTCACCTCAGGCAAGATGAAAGAGAAATGTGTTGAAATGCAAATGATGTGTTCTGATTAAAGACCATTAATTTCTTTTCAGTTACCGGTATGTGCAAATGAATGTTGGGATGAATAAGGAGTGGCAGTCAAATTTTAAAACTCCCACAGAAAATGGTGTCCTGGGAGTTGTAGTAGTTCCTTGTAGTTCTGCTGAACTGGCTTCACTGCTGTCCTGTTCTTTTGCCTTTTGCAGGATGGGATAAACATTCTTATGGGTACCATGGTGACGATGGGCACTCCTTCTGTTCCTCGGGGACAGGGCAGCCCTATGGCCCCACATTCACCACTGGAGATGTGATTGGCTGCTGTGTCAACCTCATCAACAATACCTGCTTCTACACAAAAAATGGCCACAGTTTAGGTAAGTGAAGCTGTTCTCAGGAGAGGGATGCTCCAGCCCAGCTCTTGCTGCTGTTTAATACTTTGCTGTATTGTAACTCTTGTGCCACACCTGTGAGTAAGGTTAAAATGGCAGAGGAAAAGAGCACTCAGCAGCTGTCAGCAGTTGTAAATTGGCTCCAAGACAGAAATGCTTCCAGCAGGTAAAATGGTTTCCATGCTGCTCAGTTTGTTTAGATATATTAGAATTTCATCCACAGCTTCTTCTGCTTTCCTCTGCTACTGCACAGTAGGTGGGAAGTTGGATAAGATGTCTAATGGCTGGACAAGAGGGAAAGAAAGGAAGAAGTGGGAAGTTTAATTAGTGTGTTCAACTACCTACAAAGGCAGGGTACTGGAGTCTTTGTTTTTGAAGGGACTTGTCCATCTGAAAGCCTCAACCCATTGTTCTGAGCATTCCCAAAGCCAGACACTAATTCAGCACAAGAGTGGGCTGACTTAAGCATTGAGCTACAATGTGGTTCATGCCACACTTGTTTCAGTAACTGTCTTAAAGTTAAGGACTAAAAGATTTTGCCCAAGTTAATACCTCAAATGTTTTCCAGGCATCTGTCTTACCTTATTTGTCTAAAATAGAAATTTTTGGCCATTTTCCCCTAAAATATTGTTTCCTTGGATGACACGTTCTCCACCCCAGATAAATTCCTGTCTTTTTTTTTTTTTAACACATAAGATGTGCAGTAAATTTTTGTAGGTTCATCTCACTTTTTGTGCTGGGATTCATTTGATTTGGCAGGGAGGGATGAGCACTCCTTTCCTTTGCTTCTCCTTGCTGTGTCAATTCTACTTCACTGAATTCAAGATTAAATTGGTAGAAAAATACCAAAAATACCCTGCTCAAAACACTTAAGAGAGCAAAGATGTTTTGAGTTACTGGCTGGGCTGAAGGAAGGAGTGGAATTGGAGTGCAGTGTGTGCCTGGAGAGTACAGGATTTCTGGTGAGCTCTTGGGAAAAGAGGCTCCCCAATATTAGAGAGAGATGGACTTACTGGAGAGATCCCAGCAAAGGGCTGCCAAGGTGGTGAAGGGTTTGGAGCATCTGTCCTAGGAGGGAAGGCTGGAGAAGAGCTGGGCTTCTTCAGGCTGCCCATGTCAGTCCAGTACTGGTAAGATAAGTAGAGGCTTGAAAGCAGCAGCTGATGTTGTAGAGCAGGAACTTTTGCTTAGGAGTGAGACAAGATAAAATAAGAGCAAATGAGGTAATGAAATAGTTACAAAGATTTCACAAAATGTCTCCTTTTAGTTGCTGTGCTTGATTTTTAGCCTGTATTTCCCTGTAGTAGTTTGTGCTGTGCTCCTCTGGATGTTTTCTGTTGTTTTAGTGGGTGGTTTTCCAGCTTCACTGTTTTTCACCCTGATGGTGTTTTTACTTTTCATCATAACAAAAGTGGGAGAGTCAAGAGGAGGCCAGATCTTCTATTTAATAAGTTTGTTCATTTGATATTTAATTTCTTTTTAATGACCAGAGTCTCCACAGTATAATCGGTATCAGTTGAAAAGTTGCTGCTTTCTCCTTCTCTGTTTTGTACCCAGGACTGTCTTGTGCCTGGGTGTCTGGGCAGATGAAGCCAAATAAAGAGCCCAGTTCAGTAACTTCTGTGTTACCTTTTGTCATTACCTCTGATTCTTTGCCTCGTGTCCTTGCTCAGAGATTTGTTTGGTTTGGGACATTCAGAGTTCTTTACAGCAGAGAAGTTATCTAGTCTTCCTTTCTTAAATTGAAGTGTTCCTTTTCCTTCAAAGATGGGGCTTTTTTGGATGGAAGGCTTGTGTTTTTCTAATCTGGCATTGAATGACCTCTTGAGGAACAGCTTACCCCAGTGGTAAACAAAGCCAGAGGGAAGAAACAGGAAAGGTAACAATAATGGTCCCATGTTTAGAGAGCAGCATTAGGTGTAAGCATTGCTGTCCCCTGGGTGTCCTCTTGAGCTCTTCAGATGTACAAGACATGAGCTGTCTGAGAAAAGGACAGGTAGAAGCCTCTCCTTTGCATTCACAGCTGGCTCCTGTGTGTAGCAGCTTTTCTTTGAGCTGTAGTGGCATAGTACAGATAGGTAGAGAGAGGACAGATGGTGTGGTTAGAGGAGACAGGGATGGAAGTGCAGAAGGGAACAGCAGAGCTCAGGCCTTGCTGGGTGACCCCACAAAAGCAGCAGGAACATTTTCCTGCCTTTTCACAAAAGCAGAATGAAAGCCTCATCTGAGGAGGCTGTTGGTAAGGGCCAGCAGTGTCTGTTTGTGTCACTGATAAAGAAACAGCATCCAGGAGAAGTGCTCAGTGCAGTGCTGAGGAGAGGAGCCCCTTGGCCAGGGCTTACACAGCTCCTCGTGGGCACAGAGCAGAGATGTGAGGAGGGGTGAGACAGGGGTCAGCAGAGGAACCAAGGCCAAATGGAGGCAGGAGCAATGATTTGTTTGGAAATCAAAATGCTTTCTTCCCTGAAAGAAGCAACTCCTTGAAGGTGTTGAACTTCCATATTTAGTGCTAATCTGAGGATCTCCTTTCTGTGTTGTGTAAACCCAGGGTTTACCAGGAAGGGGATGAGTGTGTGTTTTTCTAGGTGTTCCCTGACATGAAGCTGTGGAAGCCATGTGTGTCTCCTCCTAGGAGACGAGGTAATTGTGTAATCCTACTGCAGATGCCAAGAATATTCATGAGGCTAATCAGCCCCTTTGTGAGGCCAGTTTGCTTGAGAGCAGGGTTTCAGAGTTTGAATTTGTCTTTCTTTTGATGGAATTACTGTAACTTTGTCTTTCTAATTCACTCTTCACCATTTAAATCCTCTCCTTTTCATCTATTAATTAGACACCCCCCTTTTGATTTCTTTGCAGTTTCTTCTGTTGCTTAACTATTATCTTCCATTGTCTCCATACTTTTTCATTTAATCAGATCCATCAGGAGCACTGTATAAGAACTGTTTTCTTGGCCATCACAAATTCTGGATGTTCTGGTTGGAGCTAAGTCTTGAACTTAATTTGGAGACGCCACATGAAAACTGTTTGACATCGTATGTAGTCTTAATTCTCTGTTCTGGAAAATGTCTTGAATGTCTTCTGGCTGCTGATGAAACACTTTTGACAAGTTCTGAGCAGAGTCTTGGCAGTAAAAACCATAGTGAGATGTGGCTAGAAGTGTGATGAGAGTGACTTTGGAGAGAAAGAGGGAGAAATGTTGGGGCACCAGCCATTAAGCAGAAAGTCTTGGACCAGGACATGAAGAGGAAATGTGACTGCTGCAGGTCTCTGGGTTTAAGTGGATGAGTTTGCTCAGGGATTAATGTAGGAGTGTCTCAGATCTCAGACTTTGACAGCAGACCAAGGTAAATGGAGCAGCAGGGCTATAAAAAGAGCATGCAACCCTCTGAAGTCTTGGCATAGAAAACTTCGTGTAGTTTGAGTTCTAGTGCAGGCTCTTGGAAAGACCAAGCTAACCTAAAAAGTAAAATATCCATTCTGCAGCCAGTTTAGAGACTAGGGGAACATTGGGAGTAATGCAGAAACCTGTTGTGAGAGACATGCAGGTGTCAGTCCCAGATTTAATAAGTTTGACCCCAAAGCTTCAAGTGAAGTTTGCAGCCAGCAAGAGCATTGGGATGTTCAAAACAAGACTTCAGATTAATTGGATTTAAAACCATAGAATCCTGGAGTTGTTTGGGTTGGAAGGGACCTTTAAGATCAAGTCATTCCAACCCCTGTGCTGTGGGCAGAGAGACCTCCCACTAGACCAGGTTGCACAGGGCTCCATCCACCTTGGCCTTGAACACTTCCAGAGGTGGGGCAGCCACAGCTTCTCTGGGCAACCTGGGCCAAGGCCTCACCACCCTCATTCACTACCAGAATGAACAGAAAATACCAGGCATGGCCACAGCCTTGTTCTCCATATGAGCACTTTTACCCAGTGGCCTGATTGGAGGATCTGTTTCCAAGGGCATGTAGAGCTGTGTGGGTTTGACAGTGCTTCTCCTCAGCAGCACATTGGAGAATATTCAAGTATTTTCCTGGGCTGGCATTTCCTGGTCTGCTCTTTAGGATGCCCACACTGCTGAAAGAGTTGTGTTTATTGCAATCCACCAGCAGTGCTTAAGGATTCCCTGGATCACAGTTCCCTAAGCAGATGCTGGAGGAGTTCCCTGCTGTGCAGGCAGTGGAGTGCTGTGGTTGATTACCAAATGTGTGTTGTCTTGTGCAAATTGAATTCTATAAGTGGCCAGCTGTGAGGCAGAAAGGATGGTTGGTGCTGGGTGGAGAGCAGAGATGGGCTGGAAGGTCCACAAACATGTTCTGTGCATGGGCTCATGTGTAAGTGTAGTCATGGAAGGTGGAAGTCCTTTGGTTGTTTGGCAGGTGAAAATGTCAATCACACTGTGCCCTAGCACTGAACCTTCATTTAATGTCTTTATGTCACTGCCTTGATGATCTCATTAACTTAATGAACTAAGAGAGGAGACCCTCCACACACTTGCTCTTGCTTCCTCACCTCTTGATTTGTCCAGTCCTTAAATTTTTAAGGTTGTGGTTTTAAACTGGATCCAGGCTTTGGAGGGGCTGCAGAGAAAGAAAACAGTTTCACATTCAAGCTGTGATTATTTCACTTTCTGCTGTTGGCTTTCCTGATGCAGGTGTGTAGCAGTGCAGATGCAGAAACTCTAGGCAGATATGTCTGTGCAACAGACCAAGTGCTGTCTGCATAAAGCATTTTATTAGTCTGAGTTACATAGCAGAATGTGGAAAACATACATTTGTCTCATTGTAAAGGCAATGTAATAAGTTTATTTATAGAATCATAGAATTATTTTCTCTGGGAGGGATCTCTGGAGGTCAAGCATCCAACACCCTGCTGAAAGCAGGTCCAAATTAGATCATATTACTCAGAAACTCATTAAGTTTTTACTGTCTTCAAGAATGGAGATCACCTAGAAGCTTTTCTGGTCCTGATTCAGTGTTTGACCAAAATTCATACTGAATTTTTCTCGTTAGAATTTCCCATGTTTCAGCTTGTCTGTGTTGCCTCCTGTCTCCTGCCACCATGCATCTCTGAGAAAAACCTTTTTTATACCCTCCTATATGGCAGTTGTAGGCAGCAATAGGTGTCTGCCCTAATGCTTTTGAGACTGAACAGAGACTTTTCCCTTAGCCTGTCTTTGTCTTGCTGGCCTCTGCTGGACTCACTCCAGTCTCACTGTGTCCTGTGTGGGGGAGCCCTAAAGTGAGCATCATAGCTGAAGTGTAGACTCACCAGTGTTGGAAAAGAAGGGAGAAATCCCATCCTTTAACCTACACTCTCACTAATACCCTCAGGGTGTGGTTGATGTCCTTTGCTGCAAGGACCCATTGCTGGCTCCTTGTTTCCCAGCAGGACCCTGAATCATTTCTGCAGATCTGCTTTCTCTCCAGTCAGCCTCATCCTGTCCTGTTTTCTGGCAGTATCACAGCCTGGTGGCAGAGCTCTGAGGTTGCTTTTGTTGAGCTTTGGGAGGCTTGTGCTGGATCGTTTCTCCAGCTGTATAGCACTGTGCCCTCCAGCCTGTTGTCCACTCTCCTGTTTGGTGACAGCTTTGAGCCTGCTGGGAGCACACTGTGTCCCATTGTCCAGGTCATTGATGAAGACAGGGAACTGTATTGGCCCTGCCATTGATCCCTGAGGGACAACTCTTGGACTTTGAGCTGCTGATCACTACTCTTCCATCCTGACAGTTCAGGCAATTTTCCACCTACCTTGTAGTCCATTCAAAAACCATGTGCTTGTCCAGGTGCTGGAAGCAGCTTCCAGCCACACAGCTACACAAGCCTGGCCACCTTTGGCTCTCAGAGGTGCTGGGGCCAGAGGAAGACTCCAGTGGACAGCAGGCTCAAGGAGATTGGCCTCATTCTGCCATAAGGGTAGGAAAACAAGCTTTCATCCACCTTTTCATCCAGCTGAGCAAAATAATTGCAAAGTGAAAAAAAGGTTTGAGTGAGGAGCAATATCTGGACAAAGTGACAAGGTGAGAGAAATGCTTACTGAATGTATTCCTCAGCCATGCGTTCAACATCACCTGTGCTCACAATCTTTGGTTGGGTTGTAGAAAAGGTGCTCAATAAATAAGGTCCAAACTGCCAGGATGTTGATTACACCATTCTGTCTATCTGCCATGATGTTAATTTATCTTTATTGGCTTTTTATTTAGTAAAATATTCAGGATTTCTTTCCGAGCATTTGATTTAGAGCTGTGTTGTTTTGAATAACTTGTTTCCTATCTTGACTCCTAAAACTGGTTTAAATTACCATTTCAGACTGATCTGGTAATGTTACATTGCAGCTCTGGGTTGAAATAGTCCTAAAATTAAAACCAGAGGGTGGTGTTCTCCTGCTTCTGCAGTGCCTTCCAGTGCCAGGCAGAAGGGAAGGAGGAGAGGTGGGATGTGTGTGAGAACTGGGTGTCCTGATGTGGGTACCAGCCTTCCTCTGGCTGGGGACAAGAAAGCATTCTTGGGAGTACACATGGGGAAAGGCTGCAGCTTCCAGACTGACTCCTGGAATGTTAGCTGGAAGTTTGGATTTAGCTGAGCCTGGTGAGGTGATGGCAGCAGTGTCCCCTGTGCTGTTGGTGAGGGTGACCCAAAGCCTGGGGGGCTCTGGCTGATCCATCTCCCTGTGCTGCTGGGTCCCACCCATGGCAGGAGAGGCCCCATCCTTTGGGGCAGTGCCTGCACCTAAATCAGATGCAGAGCTGTGCCTGGGGCAGCCTGGTTGTGGTGAGTGTTGTCTCTAGCCAAAACTCTGTTTGCCATCCCAGGCAATGGCTGCCTCGGCTTAAATACCTCTTTTCTGATATGCCAGATGTAAATAAAAAGGGAAACCATACACTTTTTTTCCATCCTATCTGTTTGGAGCTGTATCAGCTGAGTTGAGGATGAGGCTGTTCTTTGCACAGTTTCTCAGGTGCTCCTGGCTGCACCTTGGTCCTGTTGCAGAGCTGCTCCCCGGCTGTAATGCCAAGTGCTGAATATCCATTCCTCTTTCTCTGGCTGATAAGAAGAATCAGTTGCAGCCTAAACCAAAGCAATTTTATTCTAAAACTCTGTTTCTAACACCAAAGTGAGTCTGGAAAACTAACTCCTTCCTTGTAACAGAGGGAGAAGCAAAGGAAAGAGGAGCTGCTTTTAGAAAATCAAATTTTTGGGGGAGATGTTGAAAACATTTAGGCTTTTTCCTGAGCCTTTCTCCAGATGCAAAACCTTGCAGAGGAGGGGACTGGGGAGGGAATTTACTTCTGAATACATGAGGTAGTGAAATGCAGGGTCAGAGCTGGGATTTGAAATGCACTAATGTTTAGTAGCATGTTAAGGATGTAGGCAAGCAGGGAAAAAAATCCTTTGTCTTTTTAATTCTAATATTTTTTTCCCCCACAGGTATAGCCTTTACAGACCTCCCTGTAAGTACACCTATTTTCAGTATTTTAAGTAAAGATGCAAACAGAAGGGAGGGGGAAGAGTGTGGGGGTGTGATTATTTTTCTGTTTGATGCCCTGTTGAAAAAAACATGATAACACACATTACTGAATGATGTGGATGCTCCTTTTTCTGAAACTTCATAATCCTGTGACTGGGTGCTCCTTTTTCTGAAACTTCATAATCCTGTGACTGGGTTTGTGGGCTACTCACATGCCTTCTTTCATCCCTCTCCACCTCTAAGAATACGTTGCTCCTTCTCCTGGAATTAAAGTAAGGATGCAAACTTCATTACAGGTCATTGTCTTCCAAATGCAGCTTTGACTCTGAGGAGGAGAACATGTGCATAGTTACACTGTCTAGTCAGGTCTCACAAAAGCACAAGAAAATGTTCCCTCTTTTTTAGACCCAAGTGTTCCTGGACAAGGAGGATGTGTTCAGTGAAAAAAGGTAAACCCAGGTCAGGCATACACCAGCACATCCACTGCATCCCTCTCATACACAGGACTTCTTGTCCCTAAGGTTGCACTCTTGTCTTTGTACTTAAATACTCCAAATGAATTTCCTCTGACAAATTTCTTAGTTTTGATAACTTTTTTAGGCCTCCAAAGTGATAAATTTTCTTGGCCGACTTCCCTGTTGTGTGGAAGGAAGGTTGCTTTGTTTTCTTCTGTACTTCCTGTCAAAAAATTTATCTTGTTCCTCTAATTTTTGTATAGTGAGAAATAATGTCTAGTACTCCCTGTTCACCTTCCTAGTGGGATTTAGGGCTTTACAGATTTCTCCCATATCCCAAATATGGCCTGCACTTAAATTGCAGTCATCTGATTGGCCTTTTCACATCAGCTGTCAACACAAGGGGTTTTGGGGTTTTTTTGTCCACAGGTCTTTGAACTTGGTAACATTGCAGTGTGTTCTAAACCAGAAACTCTTTATGTGGGTTGTGTCACAGCAGTTCATTCACTTGGTCCAAGTACAATTTATTAAAGTACTAGAGTAGTTGGCTTTCCATGAAGATTAACCTTTTGGAGTGAAGTATTGTGATAACCTTGCATCCACAGCAAGAAGATGCCTCTCTGATGTACCCTTAGTTTTTGGTGGTTTGTTTTCCCTCTGAATATAGATTGCAGTAGTAGTCACAGATTTACCATATTCCTTCTAATTTTTTCACCACTTTGTCTTCTCCTTTGGTTAGACTGCAACAGGAGCAATCTCCATGTTGAGCTGGACAATGGCTATTTGGGCTCCTGTCAATCAAAAAATGGCTCTCCAGCACATGTACCACTGCTTTGTCATTTACTGCCCAAGTGTTGCTGTGCAGCTTCACAGCACAGATTTGGCAGCTTGAAATTCCCTGTCCTGCTTAGCTTAACTTGCATCCCGTTAATCCTGGAGTGCCCAGTGAGCTGACAGACACTGAATGTTCATGTGTAAGCTGTTCCCCTCTGTGCTGAGTCTCTGCTGGGCACAGGGGGTGAGCAGCAGGGGAGGCAGAGCAGACAGAAGGATGTTTGCTGCAGTGAGCTCTTGCAGTGCCAGTGAGATTGAACTCAAAACTCTCCTGAGCCCCTGGCATCTCCCTGTCCTGCTGTTAGCTGGTCTGGTCAGATCATCCTCACATGATCTCAGGCTTGTTTGTCTTATGCAGAGGAGATGTTTAGTGTGAAACTGGGAGAAGATCTGGCCAGGGTGGGTTTTGGCAGATGCCTCGTGGTTAACTGGTAAATGGTCTCTGTACCTTTAGCAGCCAGGTTGCTGAGCTGTTTTCTGGGGAAATCCCCTTCTGGCTTTTACAGCAGCAGCTAATCCATAACACTGCTTTTCTGGGTCAGGAAGGAGAACAGCTGATGCCCTGCAGACCTCCTACTATTGAGAATTATCCCTCATGAGATAATTCCTCTACAAAAAGAGGAGGAAAGAAGCTTGATGGTGATCCACTCTTAACTGTGGGGGTGAGCAAGGATGGGAGACTTCTGCCTCCATGTGGATCTAGGACATCCCTCTGCATGTGCTAAATCACTCTGCTGCTCTGCTGGCAGCTTCCTAAGGGTGCCTACACCTGACTTCAGCATTCCCTTTTCCAGTATCCTTCCCTTGCATTACTGCTCTCTTGGCCCATGGATTATTGGTTGTTCCAAACAGTTCAGGTTACAACCTTTCCTAAAGAAGGGGATGTCAAACCCAAGATAGACTTTGGTTTAAAGTCTGTCAGATATTTTAGAATTCTTGAGGCAGTAGAGAATATGAAGCTGATCACTTGCAGGTTTCATTTTTTTATAGTTCTCTGTTCCAGGCTCAAGCACAATATCCAGTGATTACAAGGTAAAGAAAAGAAAGTATCCGTTATAGAGTCTGTGTTCTTCACCTGCTAAAGCTGCAGTTCTGAAAATTTAACTGCAAACAGGAGTGGGAACAGCAAACTTACCTGAGTGACCCTTGAAGTGGTCTGGTTTGAGCAGCTCCATGGATTTTTTGGCTCTGGTACATTCATTCCTCATTACTCACCCCTCCTGGGGGACTTTAAGGGAGAGCTTTTCCTTGCATTACAGCCTAAGGGGTGTTGAAGCTGACTGGTAACACACATCAGTAAACCCCATTACTTCTGCATTTTTAAGCTTAAATTTAAGGATTGGCATATCAGTGAGGTTACACAAGGAATCAAATTGACCCTTCAAAACATTGCCAGATTCGAAATAATTTCCTTGAAATGCTTGTTCCAAAATTCCCCTTTCAGAGGCAAATGGTGAAAGCATATAATATTTTGCAGAATTCACAATATTAGGAAGTTGAAATGGATGCTTTAATTTGAAAACCAGAGACACAGATTTTGAAACATACTTGCTTTGGCTTGTTTCAGTTTCCTCTAAAGGGTGTTTTCATTTGTACAAAAATATAGTGATACGAAAAAACGCATTTTAGCTTAGCACAGGCTGAAGTTAAAACCAAAATAACTGCTTGAAATAGGAGTGAATTCCCACAGAGGAAAAGAGGGAGTTTCCTTTTTTTTTTTTTTTTGCCAATTTAAGTCAATGCTCAGGCTCAACTCTTATTTACACAAGCCTGGATCAGGTCTATCCTGCCTGGAGGTTTGAAGGAATAATGGGAGATGAAGAAAACCAGAAGAGCTCAGGGTGGGATTGTAGGAGTACAGAAGGACAAGGGGGTTAAAAACCAGGTCAAGATGAACAAGGAGGGTTGTGAGTAATTGTGATCAACATCAGGGCAGGAGATGGGCCAGATGTCATGGGGAAGGTGTTCCTGAAGAACTTGGCAGGAAAAGCATCTCCTGGGTCAGTGGGCTCTGGGACTGTGTCTGCCTGCATCTGGCAGGGTGCTGAAGATACATGTACTTCCCAACAGCTGCTAAGCAGAGAGAACATTTCCCACATGGAAAAATAGAATTTTACCTTAGAGATGATTTGAGAGATGTAGAGGGTAGGCAGCTGCTGCTCAAAAATGAGCATAGCCAAAATGGGGGGGGGGGGGGGTTTGCTTCCAACTTCCAAGTATTTTGGGTGTCTGATTCCTGGTTTTGGAAGCCCTTGGGTTTAAGATACTGAGAAGATAATAAGAACTCTGAAGTATGGACTGTGGAAAATATCTGATCCCTCATTAGAGATATTTCCATGTCAGCCAGTTTTGAAGGAATGGAGGGACTAAATGTAATTACAGCATTTTGCTCTGGTAGCTCTTCCTTTATCATGCTGTGTTTACTTTGCACATCTCTGACCTAAAGACTTTCTTGGTGTGGGAACAGGAAAGGAGGTGTAGTGAATCACCAGTAATGCAGTCATCCTGATCTCTGTTTTCAATTTCCAGCCTGTATTTATAGATTCATTTCTTTCCTTTGTTGTCTGAGGTTTGATAATTTCAAAGGTAGAGGAGGTTGGTCAGGTTCTTAACCAGTTCACTTTTGAAAATGAGACCAGAGATTCTACAGTCCCTCTTGGAACCCATTCCAGGCCTAAATCATCCTCATCCCTGCAGCAGGGAAGAATAAGTTGAAGAAATTTTCCAGATAATTGTAGGAATGCCCATGTCTGTTGCTGTAGAGGAGGAGGGGGTCATCCTAGGTTTCTGATTGGGCTTAAGGAGGGAGGTCTGCACCTCTACTGTTCTAATATCTGATATGGGGGATTGAATATCTGCTGGGGATTGAACCCATTGTTCTGTTTTGATGCAAACACTTTTCATAAATGCACAATAAGTCACAGGATTCTTTGAGAAGTACCCAAAGGGCTGTTGCCTCTTCCAATTCCATTATATTTATTTCAGTTTAAAGAGCAGCTCTTTGGTTTTACCAAACCATGTAAGTGGAACCAGTTGAGGAGAAAGCTGTGTTTCATCCAGGTTTGTTTTTCTTCCTTCCCAGTCAAACCTCTACCCTACAGTGGGTCTCCAGACTCCAGGAGAGATCGTGGATGCCAACTTTGGGCAGCAGCCCTTTGTGTTTGACATTGAGGACTACATGAGGGAGTGGAGGGCGAAGATCCAGAGCACCATTAAGCGGTTTCCCATAGGAGACAGGCTGGGAGAGTGGCAAGCCATGCTGCAGAAGTAAGTCACTGCCTTGCTGTTCAGCTTCTTCCCTCTTGTTAGGCTTTAAATACTTCTTAAGTACTAATTTGTGCTCTCTTGTGGCAAAAGTTGCCACTCTGCATTTTACTCAAATTGTTTTATCCTCTGTTCTGTTGTTTAAGACTCCTTCCTGTGTAGATTGCTGCTGTTTCTAAAGTGAAAGATATGGGAGAAGTTTTGAGCCAAAGATTGCATGAAAGCTTGTAGAAATGGAAGAATATACATTTTGGGGTGATACACTGCAGGAGGGGAAGACACCATAAACACTCCTAATGCAGGAGAAAAACCAATGTGTAAGCCAGCTGAATTCAGAAATGAAAGAGCAAGAAATAGCCTAAACCAAAGGCTTCAAAACCTAACTGGAAGCCCAATTACAGCACCTTATAAATTTATGAATATTGAAAGCACTTCTCATTGCAAAAAGGATTGAGTGGAACTTGATGACAACAGTTGGCAGGAGTTGTCAGAGGTCAGGAGTGTTGTTGATGCTGTTATTTGCCTTCCAAAATAGGACCAAATTAGAGAGCCAGGACCTCCCTTAACAAGAGCTGTTGATTCTGCTGTACTCCTGTATTTCTGCTGCAGTTTATCCCAGTGTTTGTTCCTTATGTTCTCCAGAATTTTTTCTTCTGATGTGCACGGTGGGGCACCCTGGAGCTCCTCCTATAGAGCTCTTGGGCAGAAGCACTTGTATTTAAAACAACTTGCAAAAATTACACACCTGCCTACAATGTTATGCCTAAGGATGATTGCTTACTCATAAAATACTTTTTTCTTGTACTGGAAGTAGCCAAATTGAGTGTGTGCTTTGAGCTGTGACTTGATCAGATCAATGCCAGCTTCATAATGAGAAGCCTGTTTTGAGATTCATGAGAAGCTTTGAAATCCTGTTGCTGGCTTTTTAGATTTTGTTAAAATCCAGTGAGCATTAACATTGAGTCACTGTGTCCTGGGAAGCTCAAGTGTGCTAGAAATGGTCTGTTCAGGAAGATGGTTTTATTGTGTTTGTTTTCTGATAGTGATACTCCTCCCTCCCCCAAGATTTTTTAAAAATACAGCTTTGAAGCATGTTAATGTTTTTAAAATCAATGCTGACAGCCACCACGTTAAAGTATCTGTGAATGTGCAGAATTCATAAGAAGATTGAACTACTAAAGATATAATTGCTGGCAGATAAGTGATGGAAGAAATTCAGGACCAGAATCTTTTCTTCTTTTTCAGATCTACTTGAAAGCCATGAACCTCTCTGAGGTTCAGATTTATGTCTCTATAGGATGTCACTGGCAGTAACACAGTATTGAGCCCCTACAAGTGACTCTTGGACAGCAGTCATAAATAAATACTGTATATGCAATGAGATTCTTAATTTTTATTTCCACTCTTTAAAGTGAATTTAGAGCCTTCCTCCTGTTTGCAGAGGATCAGGTGCCTGTCTTGTAAATACCTACAGTTTAGACCCAAAAGTAGAACCTTGGTTATGTTCTAAGCAAGCTGAGTTTCTCAGTGAAATTGCAACTTCTATTGTGTTGGTTTCTTTTTGCTCCAGTGTGATGACTCTGTTTCACTGGTACCTCATGATCTCTTTGTATTTTTTTTTTTCTAGTATGGTTTCGTCATATTTGGTTCATCATGGGTACTGTTCAACAGCAACTGCCTTTGCCAGAGTCACAGACACCACAATCCAGGAAGAACAGACCTCAATAAAGAATAGACAAAGTAAGTCTCTCAGATGTCACTCCTCAAGTGTGTTCCCTTTGGACTCTGCAGAGGAGTGAGTGCTGTGGAGGTCACTCCATGAGAGTACAGAGCTGTGCACAGCACTCTGCTGGCCTGGAGCAGAGCTTGGGAGTCTCTGCTAGGGGCACTTTTCCCATCGCCACTGCGTGCTCTCCATCCTCTGCCATCTTTGCCTGGAGAACTGCCCTGTTCCTTCCTGTCCCTGTCTGCTCTGCTTGGCCTTTACCTGAGCTGAGGTCATTGTGCACCAGAGATCCCTTTGGATGTGAGCTCCTCACTGCAGGTGGTGCAGCAGGGGCAGGTTCATCAGCCTGGGCACAGGGACTCAGACTCATCCATTTAGTTTCACTGGAGCTCTGAGTTAAGGACTCTTCCAGTCCCTCTGCACGTTGTGATTTCAGGTAACTTTTACATGCTGAGGGGTTTTCAAATTCACAGCCAACATGTTAAGCTACACTGGGTGAAGAATTTGTGCTCTGTGTCTGTTTTGGTTGCTGCTGTTTGCTCCCAGGTGGCTCATTTCTCAGCTGCTGGGGCTGTCAGCCCTTTTGGTCCTGCAGAATAAGGCTTGCAGCTTTCTCCTGCTGTACCTTTTTTTTAAACTTTTTTATTCACAGGCTCAGCCTGCAGAGTGGCAGAACATTGGTGTGTTTTCTGCATTCTCCTGGCTGCTGAATACAGGCCACATGCCTGTACATTTCCCTTCCCTTTGTGAGCTGCTTCTGGTGTGACAGTTACGTATCGGAGCATTGTGCCCCTTTGTGGCTTGCTCTCCATACATTGCAATGTGCTTAGCCAGCATTTGGGTTCATCTGGGGACTCTGCTCTTAAATAACTTGCAGTTGCTGCCTGTTAGTGCTGATGGGCTTGGTGCTTTCCAGGTCATGCATTATGCAACCCTGAGCCCAGCAGTGCTCCCAGTGCTGTGGGTTTAACTGGCAGAGCCTGACGGGAGGCACGCGAGATGCTGCGGGCTCCTTTGGCTGGGGACAGGTGACAAGGCAGATGGAGGGAAGGAATACAGAGCCCTGAAGTTGGGGCTTGAATAAAAGGTGTGAGGAAAACACAGATGGGGAAACAAAAAGAGGGGGAAATATAAAGGGGAATGACATCTGTGAGAGTTTCCAAACAAGGCACAGCAGAGCTGTCAGAAGCAGCGAGACGAGAAAATGGACGTGCAAGAGAGTGAAATGAGAGCTCTTGTGTTGGTGTGAGAGCCATGGCTTTGGTTCCAGATTTCAACTACAATAACAACCAGACAGACACTGAGAAGTGGGAGACAAGTCATTGCAGTTTGTTCCTGGGATTGTTAATGAAGATTTACCAGTCTGGGCTTCCAACTGCTCCAACACTTTGCAAAAGCCACAGCCTGTTGTTATCAGAGGCCCTGCTTGCAAAGCACCTCATGGGCCATTCCAGACCTTCCCTCTGCTGTTCATAAGGAGTGCTGGAAAAACAATGCAGTTTTAGTTTTAAGTACATTTAATTTTTATCTCTAAGCATGCTTAGAAAAAAGAGTTGTGATTTGCTGTAGATCAGCAGCTTCTCTGAGCTTTCAGGAATCTCACTTGTGTCTTCTGACCTGCCAAAGGAACATACATGGGACATGAACACCCAGCATGATAGGTGTCTTCTGCCTTGTGTCTTTGCACCTCCTAGAAGTGTGCAAGTCACTGAGCTGTTTCTGGTGTAGTCAATAGCTGATACTTCTCTAGGAACACATTGAGGTGGACTTGCAGGAACATAGTTTTGTTGATATAATTACTTCTGCTTAGTGGTAGGAATATTGTGGAAGCAGGACTGTGCTGTGATTTAAGACCACAGGCCCTCTAAGAGTACTCCATTTATGTCATACTGAGCCATATGTTTGCTTCCAAGCTTGAACCATACAGAGAATGTATTATGAGGGTGACCTAGGAACTTGCCCTCTGAAATTGTCACTTCTCCAGCAGCCTCTTTTTTTCCATCTAGTTGCTTTTGTTTCCATTGCTGCAGAGCTCTGTGGCTAAAGAGCACTCCAACCCACCTTCTTTGTTCTTCGGATCCTTCTACTCTTGATGGTTTTTTGCTACTAAAAGATCCTTTCAAATTTTCTCGGGTTTTCCTCCCCTTAATCCATAATAAATCAAATATGGTCTCCAGTTCTCCCAAGCCCTTGTGCAAGGTGGTCGTGGGGACCTGGATGGAATGGATGAGACAGCTCTTTTGGCTGTTCCTGTGGGCTGGTCCTGTGTGTCACTAGGTCTCCTTTTGCTTTCAGGAATACAGAAGCTAGTATTAGCAGGCAGAGTGGGAGAGGCTATAGAAGCCACCCAGCAGCTCTATCCTGGCCTCCTAGAACATAACCCCAACCTGCTCTTCATGTTAAAGTAAGTATGAAAAGCTTTATGCTCTCTAATGCTGAAATGTGTAAATGAAGGAAGGAATAAGAACATGTGTAAACATCCAGTCTGGCTGCACACCTTACTCTGAATTCAGACTCTTTGAGCTCCTTTTGGGAGTCCTTTGCACAGTGCTTGTAGCACTGCAGATGTAGCCCTTTTGTTGCTGCTCAGACTAAATGTAGCTTTGTCTCATAAGGTCAGACATAGGTGGGTGAATTTTAGTTCTGCTGAGTGCCAGAAATTCCTTCAGAGGAGTTTCTTTACTGGTCTGGTGGAGATCTTGCAGTGCTGAAGCAGTGTCAGTCACTGTGAAGGTTCCTAGAAAGGCAGATATATGGAAAAGGCTGTCTGGGGTAGAGATTAAAGGAAGAAGTGTCCCAGTTCTCCCAGCTGTACAGAGTGGGTTCTCCCCAGACTTCTGAGACATATGAGGACAGTAAAGCTAAATGAGGAGCTGTCCTCACTGTGGATGTTGCATTTTTTACTCTTCCTTCTCTATTTTCCATTGGCCACCAGTATTTTTAGGTTGATGGAGTAGTGAAGGAATGATGGTATTTGAGATTTAGTACCTTCTCCCTGAAAAAAACCCTCTGCAATTTAATCTCAACTTCTTTGGTTGCGGGGCTGGGAAAGAGACTTTTTATTACCTCAGGAGCCATTTCAATCACAGAAAACCCAAGACTGGAGTACCTGCAGAAGAGCTGGAGGTGACAGCTGCCAAGGAACAGTTTTTTCTTATCAGAGTGGAATTAAACTTGCTATTTTGGGAATATCTCACCATCCATTAGCATCAAAAGTGAGCTTTCCAAACTCTTCCCTCTGTAGCATCATCGGAGCACTCACAATACAAAGGCACCAGGAGCCTGAAATGTCTTTTTGAAAGTTTCTAGGACTTGCCCAGTGGGGCCCTGAGGCAGGCTGAGTGCAGAGCATCCTGGCTGTCACGCCCCCTCTTGTCCCTCTTGCTCCCATGAACTCAGGTGCCGGCAGTTCGTGGAGATGGTGAACGGCACCGACAGCGAGGTGCGCTGCTTCAGCGCCCGCAGCCCCCGCTCCCAGGACAGCTACCCCGGCTCCCCCAGTCTGAGTCCCAGACATGGATCCAGCAACTCACACCTCCACAGTACTGGTAAGTGTGTCCTGTGTCTCCAGATGAGGAGAGCAGATGTCAAAGGTGGATGTGGTGGTGTCTAACGTTACCTGCTGTTTCCATGTGTTATGCTCTGAAATGTTCCTTTCCTGTCCTTCCCCAGCTGAGGGGATGTTCTTTTGCCATGGGTGTCTCTACACTGTCACAGAATTGGTTTTGCATTAGTTCTTTTCCACAATTGTCTGCAGAGCAGGTTTATTTCAGAATAAAGAAGCTTTTGAAGGCAGTCTTCTACTGCAACCACCTGTGACTTAGTGTTTCACTGATGGAGTGCTGAGAGGAGGTCTGGAAAGCAAAGCTTGTTTTCTGTACCTTGGACTCTGCAAAATAATTGCTTTCCAGAAAGAACTGAGCAGAAGCTGAGGTTTTTTCTAAAATATTTTAGCCCCTGTCAATTCTGTATCCATATAAAACTTGTGGTAATGAATTTGTGTCTTGTATGTCAGTGTGTTCTGCCGTTTTTGTGGAGAAGCAGGTGAAATTTCAAGCCTGACTCTCAGTGGTTTCTGTTCTCCAGAACAGAAGGAAGGTTAGCTTGTGCTCTTTAGGAGAGTTGCTGTTATTTGCTGAGTGTTGTGTGAATCACATACATCCCTAACTTTAGATAGCTTGTGGAAAGCCTGGGCAGTTCTGCTTTCAACAATAATTTCTGTACTTGTGAACTGTTTCTGCCAATCTCTAATTTACAGCCCGTTTTCAGAAGTTCATGAAGCTCAGATGTTGCTGGTGAGCAGTGGGGTTCCTTTCATATTCATTTGTGTCTTTTCTAAACCCCATTGAATTTAAGAATGATAAACCATAATTTAAGATCTGCAGTCTTTATTTTGCTTTCTTCCTTTGGGGCCACAACAGAGTGACACTGTCAGTCTGGTCTCATTTTTCTTTCTTCTTGGCTTTCAGGAGCAGATAGTCCAACCTGTAGCAATGGAGTCATGTCCACAAAAAGCAAACAGAGTCACAGTAAATACCCAACACTGAGTTCATCATCTTCATCTTCCTCCTCCTCTTCCCCTTCATCTGTGAACTACTCGGAGTCCAATTCCACAGATTCTACCAAATCTCAGCAGCACAGTAGTACGAGTAATCAAGAAACCAGGTATTGTTTTTCTTCTGGAGATACCTGAGGGGGGGTGGCATGCTGAGAACAGTCTCAGTCTGCTTTCTAAGGAGCCAGAAGGGCATCTCTCCTTCCCTTTTGAAGAATATTGTTATTTACAATATCTACCCAGCAGACACAAACCTGTTCTGGCTCCCCTGCCGTGGCTCATGCTTGGAGGTTCATCTCATAGAGAATATTATGATGCTCTTTTTTTAGGCACCAAGCTGTCCCATTACACTGATGCCTTTGGATCCCAGTGTGGTAGTTTGCCCAGAAGCTTTCCCAGTCAGCCTGGTGTTGTTTCTGCTGCCTCAGCCAGGCACATGTTCCTGCTGAGCAGCTTTCCTGCCCTGTCCTGTGTGAGGCAGCAGCTCAGGCCACAATGGCTTGGTGCATTGCCCTCTTGTGTAATTTCCTTGGGCTGCCTGTTGCCCTGTTCCTTCCAGGTGAGCCTCTGAGCCAGCAGTAATTTGTTTCATGCTGTGGCAGCTGGTCAGACTGAGCCTCCCTTCTCCAAGAAGCCACAGGTGATCCAGCAGTTCAGTGCAGTCACTGCTGCCATTCTGGATCGTGGAGCAGAGTGAGCTGTGCTGAAAACTGAGCTTCCTTTGGGCTCACTCTCCACACTGCTGTTGCAGGGCTGTCTGAGTGCTCAGTGGACCAGAGGGTGTCATTGTGATTAGAAGAATCTCTTGCTAATTGCAGCTGGCAGTCATTCTTCAAGTGCTGTGCTGAGCACAGCTTGCAGGGCAGTTTGTAGGCTCAGTTGTGACCTCTGGAGAGCCACCTAGCATGTAACTGAGTGAGAAACACTTGTTCAGACTCAATTTACCAGAATCATTTAATGATGCTTTATTTGTCTTTTTTTTTTTTTTTTTTTTTTAATATAGAGCCCATGTTCCAGTAAGCTCTTCTCAGTTACTCAGTAGTTAATCAGCAGTCTCAGTCTGCTGTCTTGGGCATTCAAGTGTTCAATGGTGCACTGTTTGCAAGGACTGGGGATGTATCACAGCCAAGATTTCCCTCCTGCAGTCTCTGAGTGTGTTATCTGTTACCTGGCTGCTGTTACTATCCCAAGGATCACCACTTCCTGAAGGGAAAATGCAAAATGTTTTGCACCTGGAATTACAACAGGCACTTAGGGAACAGAAACCTGTTTCATAAATTGTCATCAGGAGCCTGAAACAAATTTTGCTGCACTGACTTGGACCATCTGGCTCCCTGTAGTCCAACTGGCACTTTTTCTGGTGTGCTGGCTATTGCTGGGCACTGTTTGGCACATAAGCTCTTCATTTTTTCCCTTTTTATTTAGAAATTAAAATTGAATTTTAATTTCTTCCCTTCTTTCACCTCAGTGACAGTGAGATGGAAATGGAGGCTGAACATTACCCCAACGGAGTCCTGGAGAATTCATCCACCAGGATAATGAATGGCACTTATAAACATGAGGAGATCCTGCAGACAGATGAGTCCAGCATGGGTAGGTCCTCAGGGGCAGGAGGGGTAAAGGGAGATAGGAGCTGGTGTCAGAAGTTAAAACTGTGATTGGATCATGGGCAAAAAGCATGTACTTAGGGCTGCTTCCGTGAGTGAAGTCACTGCTTCATGGGGAAAATTAATCTGTCCTGGAGCTAAAACTAGGTCTGGCTTTTCATAGACTCCCAGCAGTGCTGTTGGTGTTTTGGAGCAGGGAAAACAATAGGAGTCAAAGGTTTGTTCCGTGCTGGTCATGGAATTGAGCTCAGAGCAGTCCTGGCAGAAGTGCCTGCTGGGGAGCTGAGCTGGGCTGTGCCAGGCTGGGCATGTCCAGCTGCAGGGTGGCCTCAGCACAGCTGTCAGCCACGACTGTCTTGTTTGTGGCTGCTCTAGCCAGGAGGGAGCAGACGAAGCAGCTACACTGCCTCTGAAACTGATTCATCCAGTTATAAAGGCTCTTGTGGCCACTAATACTGGGAAGCTGGTGGTGTTGGCCTCTCTGACTGAAAGCTTTCTGAGTCCAGGAATTATTAGACCAGGGCTTTCTGGGTTATACCCTGTGTTACATGCATGAAAGAGTAACAGACTGGAGTTGCAAGCTCCCAGGATTTTATCAGGACACTTGATTTCTAGGTAGTTCTCAGGCGTTAAACAGAGCTCAAATCTTCCCTGTACCTATCAGGCACTGTGACAAACCCACTACTGGCTGTTGTAGGGCAGGGATCACAGAAAGCTTCCACTGGAATAAACTTAGGGCAGGAAGCAGCTACCTGCTCCAGAAGGATATCCTGACACACAGTGGGCATTGGTGGGGAATGCAAGATGATTGTTTCTTCTCCACTGCTTCTCCTTAGAAGACAGCTGCCCCCAGAGGCAGCTCTGTGGAGGGAACCACGCTGCCACAGAGAGAATGATCCAGTTTGGGCGGGAGCTGCAGATTCTGAGCGAGCAGCTTTGCAGAGAGTATGGGAAGAACACCATGCACAAAAAGATGCTTCAGGTAAGCCTGGACCTTGTGCTGCATTGCAGCAATTCTCTGGGCCAGCTCTGGGGTTGTGGGTTCCTTTGCAGACACCTGAATAGCCCCCACTTCTGCACCTGCTGAGCAAGAAGGGACCTACATGGGGATCAGAGATCAAAACATTAATGTAGAGCATCTACACCCAGTTCTCAGCACAAGAGAGAAGAAATACAGCTCCTGCCCTGCTTCCTGGAGCAACTGCATGCTCCTCTTCTCTCCACGAGAACACTCCACCTGCCTTCCCATGCTGGCTCCCCTTCCAGGTGGAGAGGGCACCCTCTTTAACCCCCTGTCTTGGGGCCCACTGTGGTCCCTTGCTGCCAAGAAGAAAAAGGCCATTTCTTTTCAGGAGGTAGGCACTTCTCACCATGGTGATTGCAGGAGGTGCCCCAGCTGGACTTGGTGGTTTTCCTGTGTGTTTGCAGCCCTGCCTGATCTCACTGTGCCTTTCTGCTCCCTCCCAGGATGCCTTTAGCTTGTTAGCTTACTCAGACCCTTGGAACTGCCCTGTTGGCCAACAGCTGGACCCGATCCAGAGGGAACCTGTGTGTGCTGCTCTCAATAGTGCTATTTTGGGTAAGATCTCGTTCCTGTGGGAGTGTTTCCCCAGACATACCTGCTCTCAGGGGCTGTCCTGTGGCAGGCAAACCTGTCAGAAATATTTGTTTTTAGCTTTGGCCTTTCTTTCTCTTGCTGGGGACTGTCAGGGCAGTAATGCAGGAAGGGGAGTAGGAGGGAAGCCTACAGAGAACAGATCCCCTGATACATTCCCATTTTGACTCCTTTCCTTGCATGTTCCTCAATGCTGCCCCCAAGGATGCACCTCAGGATTTTCCTCCCCTGCTTTCTGAAGAAACTGAGATGTCTTTGATGCATTTCCCACCCCTCTCTCTTCATGCTCTGAACCCACCTGAACCATTTTGTGGACTTTACCAGGGCTCTTTTCCAACTGTGTGGATTAGCAGAATTCAGCCCTGGTATCATCATATTTTCTAGGAGGGAATGCAGTTGCATCCTCTGCACAGACTGGCTCCTTGTGCCCAGGCAGATTTTCTATGGGGTCTGAGCCTCTCACACTGAATATTCCAGAAGGAGATTTAGAGATTATCTTCTGGGGAAAGGAACAACTTGATGGGCATGCCCATGAGGGCTCATGTTCTGACTGAGCAGAGGAGCAGAAATTGCATATTTTGGGTAGGAGAGTCCCTTCCCCTGACAGTCAACAGCTGTTTGTCCATTGCTTGAGGAGCATGGACAAGTTGTCACCAGGGAGATGTGGTGTCTGGACATGCTGCATCACACAGGTTACCAGGCCCCTTGTGTAGCTCAGCTGAGAGTTCCCTCAGAAAACATGCCACTGTAAAGGCATGGGAGTGAGTTCATCCAGGGCCTGGGCTGCTGTGCAGCCTTGCACAAGTGGGAGAAATGGAGAGGTTGCCTCCCAGCTGGGACCAGATTCTCCTGCCTTTCCTTATTTCTCCATGCTTTGATGTCTTATGTTTTAAGGATTTTCTGGCAAAAACAGCATCATCGTTGCTTTTTTGTGGCTCTGACCAGCACAGCAGCACTCTCTCAAAGGCCCTGCTGAGCTGTCGGATGTGCTGTGGTGCTGGGCAGTGTGCAGCAGCAGCAGCACGGAGCTGGCAGTATTTGTGAGCAGCTTCCTTGCAGAGCCAACACCTTCTGCTAGGGATCTGGGCTTGGTGCCCAGCTGGGACAGAGAGAGGACTGAGTGCAGGTGAGCCAGCACCAGCCTGATCCTCTTCTGAGCAGCTTTTTCTTTGCCCCCACAGAATCTCAGAACCTGCCAAAGCAGCCCCCGCTGATGCTCGCCCTGGGCCAGGCCTCGGAGTGTCTGCGGCTCATGGCCCGCGTGGGGCTGGGCTCCTGCTCCTTCGCCAGAGTGGACGATTATTTGCACTGACAGCTGGGCGGGACGGAGCTGCTGTGGAGTGCTGCCCTTCACCCTCTGCTGCTGCCACTCTGCACCACCACCTCCCTGCCACCAACACCCCTGTAGCACACACACACTGCCTGTGCAAGGACTGAGTGAGTCCCTCACCGTGTGGCCGTTCTGAGCCCGGGGAGTCTGGCAGGTCTGACCCATCTCGCTGCCGCTGCTGCGGCTCCAGCGGCGCTCAGTATTTCGCTGGTTATTCTAATGTAGCACCTTCTGATGTAGGGATTTTTCTCTTTGTTTTGATTTGAGTTGTTTCTCATGGTTCCACCAATATTTTATCTGGAGAGTTTTGCTGAGCTGGTTTATGCTGATTTACTGAGGAAGCTCATCAAGTTGGTGACAGCTTGTTCTTTTCTTCCCTTCTCCCTCCATCGTGCACATACGGCATCATCCGTGCTAGTAATCCGAACTCTTCTCACAGTGGCAGTTCAGAGGGATTTTTTTATTTTATTTTATTTGAATCATGTTTATTAAAAAGGTCTCTTCCACCTCCACAAAGTCATTGATGTATTTATTGCCCACAGACTCTGTCCCAGCCACACACACCATACAGCCCCTCAGGAGGCCGGGTGAGGTAGGTCCTGTCACACACGAATGATGGAAATTGGAGGAGCCTGGTCCTTCATGGTGCCTCTCTTCAGAGCCCAAGGCTCTCAATCTTGGCTTTGTGAGTGGGAAGAGTAGAAGATTAACACTGCCTGTGTTGGTGATTGTGCTGTAGAAGCATCTCATAGCCCTGAGAAGGAGTTTAATCCAGCTCTCTGAACAGCTGAGGGACAGGACTGATGAATATGAAGTCATCTGCCACTGTATGGTAGAACCAGGTCATGTGAGTTGGCCAGAAACATCCGTGGGCGATGCCCTGGTGGGCTGACACTTTTTAATTAAATAACAAATCCCCCATTTTTCTCCATGGAGGAGGGCTCTGCCACTAACTCAATAATAAAAGTATTTCCTGCCCGCTCCCATCTCTGTAACACTGATCTAAATGAGCACTTCTAAATTTTGGAAGTGTCTGGAGAAACCTGGGCTGAGCTGTGCTTGTCCTTGCAGGTGGGACAAGCTGAGGTCAGGTTGCAGGTTGGGGTCAGTACCAGCTCTGTGGGGCCTGAGCCATTCAGAAAGGAGCAGCAGTGTTTCTTTAGGGATTATTAAGATAATTACTGAAGTTTCAGTCCCAAAAGAGACCAGCAAGGATCTGTGGGTGAGTAACCTCTGAGTAAAATGGACTGATGTGTCCATGCTGTGTGCCAAGCCCAGGGACTTGAGTGCTAATAAGCATTCAGACCACCCAGGAGTGTTTCTAAGCTTCTGTTACCTGGCCAGGCTGCCTGGTAGCACTGTGTGCTTTGCATCCTCTGCTGCACCATTAGGGGATGGCAGGTTCAGCCTGGCAGGTTCTGCACCAAATTAATTTTAGGTCAGTATCTCTGGGGAGGACCCAAGGAAGCTCAAACCAAACATGAATTTTACTGCTGTTCACAAATTTTACTTTTTTTTTTTTGAAGGTCAGTGAAGGATGACCAGGTTTTGTTGAGGTTTGTCCTTAAATTGGAGGTTAGTCTGTGCCAGGGCTTCAAGCACCAAGAGAGTTTGTGTGCCACTGAGAGAGAAAGTAGCAGCAGCCCAAAGCTTTAAGGATTTTCTGGGTTTGCAGGATGGATTTGCAGCTGGCATATGAGGTCTGAAATCAAGACAGAGCCGGGGGCAGGTGCCAGGACAGGCTGTGGCAGTGAATGTGCAGATGGTATTGGAGGTGGCTGAGAACATTACCCCTGTCTTTTGGTGAAGGTGTGCAGTGTGGAGGGGCAGTAGTCTAAGAAAGCAGGAGGTTTAGAGCTGCAGGAGATGCTTTAATCAGATCACTGGTACAGCTGCAAAGAGCAGGGGGAGCTCTACCACAGCCTTTCTTCCAGGGAGGCAGAGAGCTGCACCAAGCAGAATTTAACTTGCCAGTCTGGGGCTTCTGTTCCAGCTCTTCTCCAGGAACAGCTCCTGTGCCTGAAAGCTCATCTGTTGATTGCCAGCTCTGCTGATGGATCTTAGCCCAGCCTGCTGTCCTTGCCTTGCTGCAGGTGCAGAGATAACTCAGTGGAAAGGTTTCCTTCCCAAGGCCTCACGTCCCAGATGCCCCAGAGCTCTGCCTGGTGGGATTCTCCTGCAGGCTTTCCATTCCTTAGGCTGACAGCACACTCCTGGGCTCATTCTTGGTACTGAGGTACTCCAGGACCTTTCTTTGCCTTCCCCTTCTGGCAGCTTCCTCTGCTTTTGGTCATCACTTGCAGCAGTCTGGCTGCAGTCAGACCTCTCTCTCATCTTCATAGCAACACCATCTTTATCTTTCTGAGGGTTTTTTTATTCCTTCTCTTTGTGGTTTCTTTGAGCCAAGTCTCCTCATCATGTGTCATATTAATGCCCCATTTGGTCTCTCAGCAAAACTTTGCTGACTGTCCTAGAGCACCTTTTTTATTTTGGTTTCACTACCAAAAAAAAAAACCAACAAAACCAACCAAGAGATATTCCTAGATATTTGGTTATTTTGGTGCCAAGAAATGTGTGATGGATGTTATTTGGGATTTTTTAATTTACTTCAAGTGTTCTGGTGGTTTCACCAGTGGTTTCTGCTTCTTGTACTCAGATTCTGACTAATGTGGCCATGACTCAGTATAGGGAAGATAAGTGTGTTTGTGGTGTGATGTAGGTCCCAACCTACCCCTGATTCCTAGATGGGATTTCTGATGTGGTTTTCTCAGGTTGTATTTCAAAGCCTCTTGCCTTTGAATCTCCCTGGCTGCTCTTTGATGGTTCATGTTAACTGAAACTTGGATTATTGCAGTAGTTTTTAAAAACAGAGATAAAGTGAAATGGGGTCTACAGCACTGAATGTGGCTGTACACCTAACCAGAGGCTACATGGCAATTCAGAAGTTACTTTTATAAAAATGATTCGGGTTTTTTTCTTCCAAGTGCCTCAAACAAGTCCCTGCTCCCAAGAGTCCTTCAGTACAGCCATGTTTTACTGTGGAGCCTGTAGGAGAAACTGCTGGTGTGTGGTTGTCTCACAGGTTGCTCTCTGCTGGCTTCAGATGCTGGGAGGTGTTCCAGAGCTCAGCTGGACCCTGCACAAGCAGCATTCCTCAGCCCCAGGAGAGGCTCTCCAGCTGAGTGTCCTTCCAGGACCTGGGGAATGCCTCTGAATGCTGGGATAACTGAACCTTTTCCAGCTCTGCTGTGGCTGCACTCAGAGGGTCTCAGCTGTCCCCAGTCAGTTCAGAGGCACCATCAAAGAGCTGTGATCTAGAGAGCAGCAAGCACACTCCAGCTCTGTACTCTGGACACCCCACCCACCTTCCTGGCCCTTGGCACTGCAGCAAAGGCCTTGCAGAAGGAAAACATTTCACAGGGACCTGGTGGAACCTAATTTCAGGCCTGCACAATCCTGAGCTTTGGGTTTGAGTCCAGTGCCCTGCCTGTTAAAGTGGCCTTTTGAGAGGAGCATTTTGGGAGCTCCAGACATGGAGCCTTGGTCAAAGTGTCCTTCAGGGGTTCTGTGGAGAGACCTTCATGGAGCTGAACTACTTCACCAGGCTTCCCTCCCCATGGACAAGGGTTTGGAGAGCGTCAGGAATACATTGGGAGAACTTTGGAGTGAGATGCACACTTTGCAGTAGCTGGGGTTAAGTGTTTCTTGGAGGAGTATCCACCTCAAACACCTGGTTCTCCAGCCTGCGACCATCTTAGTGGCTCTGCTGGGTGCATTCCTGTTTGTGGGTATCTCTGCTCTACCAGGGGAGCCAAATCTTGTTCCTCCTGTTCCTCTTGGAGCCATCTTGTTCCAAATGATTCCTCTTGTTACTCCATGAGCCTACCCTAGCAAGTATTTAACCAAAGGTATTTCAAGACTTAGAGGTTTGGGAGAGCTCTCAGTCAAGCTGTCCTCTGAGCAGGGAGGGCAGCAATCTAACTCCTGTGCATCCTGCAGTGTGCTCCCAGAGCCAGCTGCTTTTGGGAAAACTTACTGCTACCAGCAATCCTTTCTTGCTTCTCTGCCTCCCACAATCCCAGTATTCCCCAGCTGCATGGCCACAGTGCTGTCTGCAGTGCAGGGTGCTGTGGGAGCTGCTCCAAGACCAGGGCCAGCTCTGTGGCTCATGTCTGTGCCAAACAGAGATGTGGCAACTCCCAACTGCCCTTCCTGCCTTGTTCTTCCCTGCTGGCCCAGAGGGGCAGGTCCCCATGTGAGAGTCCCTTTGTGCCACCCCTCAGCCTGCAGCTGGGCTGGCTGCAGCACTTCTTCCATTCCTCTGGAGTCTCTTGGGAGCTGAGCCCTTGTGTGTGGCCAGCAGAACAGAGAGGCACTCCAGTGAAGCCCTGGGCAATGCACAGCACCCAGCCCTTCAGGGGAGGTTGTCCAGTGGATGCTCTCCCTCAGCCCCATGTGAACCAAAGCTGGAGCTTGTTGCCTTGGGATGTGTGGCAGGTGTGTGGTGAAAGATGGGAGCTACAGCCCCTTTCTGTTTCCATCATCCTGGTGGTCCTCTCTGTGCTGCTGCCCACTGAGAGGTGCAGCTGTGGCTGGCATGGAGAATGGGCCTCTCTGGGAGTATCATTCCTCATGCTTACCTAAACCTGGGATCTTCCCATATCTTTCCTTCTCTTTTTCACAGTGACATCTCAATCTGTCCTCAAGCTGTGTCCTTGTTTTTCACATTTTATTAAGGCATCTTTACCATTCTTTAAATAGCTTTGTTCTTGAGGCTGCCTTGAAAAACTGGAGCAACCAGAGCTGCTGGAGGTAGTTCTAGGGATTGAATGTATCATTTTCCACCTTGGGTATCAGGGATGATGAACATCTCCTCCTTCAGCAAAGAAACCAGGCTGGACTGCAGCTGTGCTTTGGTACCTGTCTGTGTTAACATGTAGCACGTGTTGCTTAGACACACATTTCAGAGTTCTGCTGTCCTGGGCTTGATGGAGAAGGTGGCCTGTGGCAGCCAGGCTGTAGAGCAGTGTGTAAGTGCCATGAAGCTGTCTGGTGCACCTCATGGGGTCAGGAAGTTCTCCCTGTAAGAAGCAGTGCAGACTTGAACTGTCCTGTGGCAGAGAAAGAGGTCCCTCACTCTCCAGTCCTGGGTGCAGCGAGGCCCCGTGGAGCTGGTGACAGCCTGGGAGAAGAGCAGGGGCTCCTGGTCCACCCAGGAGTGCCCTTTGCAAGGGAGCATCTTCCTTCCAGCCCTGCCAGTGTGAGAGCAGCCTCAGTGGTGGGGCAGGAGAGAGCAGGTAGAGAGCAAGTGTTGGGTCTCTGGCTGTACCAAGGTGTTTCTGCAGAAGGACTTGGTGGGGACATGCTGGGTGCTGCTGGGACCCTTCTGCCCCAGAGGGATGAGTGAGGGAGGGACCTGCAATCCAGCAGTTCTTGGTCAGATCCAGAGCTGGCTGTGAGCCTTGTCCCATCTGCTGTGCAGGGGCAGAGCTGGAGGAAGTGTTGCTGGGGCTGTGTGAGGGGAGCTACAGCAGATTTGGGAGGAAAAGGGAGGAGCTGAGAGCCTGAAGGCCTCTTCCATAGCCAGCACGAGCTGCTTTCCACCATCCTTCTCTGCAACAAGAGGTGGCAGGTGATGGATGAGTGAACCTGGCATGTCTGTCCCTCTCCCCACATCCCAGACCAAAGCTCAGAGCCTGCAACTTGAGCTGGAGCAGTGCCCAGCAAGCCAGGGCATCATCCAGGCTTGAGGAGCACATGCACATCCTGCCAGCTCTTTTATTTGCGAGAGGGAAGCTTAACTCTCTCCTGGTCACAGGAAACCCACAAGTGCTGTGTGGAATTTACACTCAGATCACCACAGAAACATTCCTGGAGGCCGTGCAAACCTCTGCTCCTTGCTGAAGGTCCCATGGCCAGGCAGACACCTTTTCTCTGGTCACTCCACTTGGGTCCAGGCTTGTGCTTGGATGTTTTTGCTCGGCAGGACTTCAGCCACATCCTTCCTCCAGAAGGGAGCACAGAGGGATTTTTGTATGCTGGGCTTCTCACAGGCTTAGACTTGGAGAAAGGAGAAGCAGCAGCAGCTGTGGGGATAATCCAGATTTTAAAGAAAATTTGAAAATTCACAACTATGGTGACTTCCAGACCAAGGACTGGACTGGCGCTGGATTGGGATCGTGTCTCAGTCCTGCCTGTGCAGCTGGGGAGGCAGGAGAAGGCTGCAGCCCCTGAAGCTCTCACACACAGCAGTGCAAGCCCCAAGACCTGCTCAGCACACAGTGAACTCTCCTCTCCTGCTGGTTGCTCAAAACTCAGGTATGAAATGCTCAGCTGGAGCATGGGGTGCGAGCTCTCTGCAGGTTTCCCGGCAGCCCTGCAGGAGCAGCCACTGCTGGGCACAGCTCCCTGTGCCACTCCAGCCTTCTGCAGGCCCTTGGAAGGGAGTTTCACCTCTTGGGTACAACATTGGCTACGTGGACGTTACACAAACTGTGCACATTGGTTCAGTCTACGCTTAGTATTTGTGAATTAAGTTATCTGATGCTTCGCATGAAAACTTCAAAAAAGGGGCTCGGGGGGGTTGATTTTAACTGAGAAAAAGCCTATGAAAATATACTGGAAATATGGTAAAGAAATTGACATTCTGCTGTATATTGACAGAATTATTTTTATTAAAATACACATCCATGTGCAAGAGCCCGTGTGGAGCCGTGTGCTTTGTCAGTCTCTGCTCATCAGGGAAGGCTGTGTCCCCTCTGACAGGGGGTGCACAGTCCTCCAGGTGTTTGTCCCCCAGTATCTGTTACAGCTTCCCTTTCCACCATTGCTCCTCCCACTGTGCTTGCAGTTCATGGGCAAAAACGTCATTAGGGATGTTTTTCCTGTGCCATTCAAGGTCCTAGAAAATACAGCCCTGAAGTGTTTTCTGGCCATGAGCATAAAACACTGATGCAGCTTTAGGCTGAGGATCATTTGCCCCATTCCTTGCTTTCTCCTTTCTGTGGTTTTCCCATTGTGTGTTTGCAGCTCTCCCATGAGAAGATGGGCCAGCAGCCTGGTTTTAGTATCTGGGATCCCACCTGGATCCCACCCTTCCCTGGCCCTGTGGAGGGACAGGCAGCCAGGACACCTCTGTCCAGCTGAAGGGATTGTGTCCTCACTCTCCTGTGGACATTGTTCCTTATCTCTCTCGGACACTTTGCAGTGACCACCAGCACATTTGGAAGCTGTCAGGGTATTAAGGGTTTGGTAGATCAGTATCTTTTCCCTTAATTCTGGAGCACCTGCAAAGCCCAAGGGGCTGCAAGCATGCCCTGAGGATGTACAGCTTTGCCTGGGGTGAGGTAACCTCACCTATGGGTCCTGGACCCGTGCGTCAGGGCCTGGCTCCACTGTCACATTCCCAGTGAAGCACACTGTGACCAGGCACAGTTTGCTCCTGGAGAAATACGAGCTTGTGGCAGAGGCTTTTTTTGCTTGCAGCATGCCCTGGGTTTGTTGGGATCTACTGCTTGGTCTGGAGAATCAGGAGAAGTTCAAACAGCAACTTGTGGCAGTAAGTCTTTATTATAAATATTGGTTCCAGAGGCACATCTTGGCAGGGCAGTGACAGCAGGAGGAGCTCGGGAGACGGCAGGTCCATGGCACGGTGACACCTGATCCTGATGGCTCCTCCTGCAGTGACCCCGCGGCCACAGCACCCCCTGGGGAAGAGCTGCCAGCACGGTTGGCTCCCTCGGGAGACAGGAAGACTGAATGGGATGGGCAGGTCAGATGGTGGATGGATCTGAGTTTTTGTTCTGAAGCCGTTTCATGATTTTATTCACCCAGTCCTTCTTGGGGTCAGCACAGATCTCATCACCATTGGCAGCCACAATCCTGCAAGGAGAAAGTGAGGAAAAAGAGTGAAAACAGGAACCACGAGCCATTCCCTTCCTGTGCACTATTTCTCTCCTCCCTTTTTGCAGCCCCATCCAGGATCAAGGCTTGGAGCCATCTCCAGCAGCCTGTGCCCTCCCTGGGCTGCTGGTGAGTGTGTGAGTCTTCCCAGAGCACTAGCACTAGCAGACACCACTAAAACCCATCTTTTCTCCTCTTTGCCCACTCCCCAGAGCTGCTTTCCTACCACAGCCCCCCCTGGCTGGGACTGGGATGGGATGGGATGGGATGGGATGGGATGGGATGGGATGGGATGGGATGGGATGGGATGGGATGGGATGGGATGGGATGGGATGGGATGGGATGGGATGGGATGGGATGGGATGGGGGAGCAAAAGATCTGGGATGAGGAGCAAACCCTGGGATACTCACACAACTGCAGGCTTGGGGCAGTCCTTGGATGTCTCGTAGAAGCTTTGAGGGTGCCGGATGCGTTTCTGTGCATACTGAAAGCAGCATTCCACTGGTGCAAAGTGGGCTGGGGAGGGAAGGGGGGATGTTGTGAATTGCACCACCAGACAATGGCAGCACCAGGTTTGGAACAGCACAGAGGCTGCGGAGCACCTCAGCACCTATGGCATCCTGTGGCAGGGCTTTGTCCCCCTTCACACAGCAAGCTCAGGGCTGGGACATGGACAGAGGTGGGGCAGGGAACAGCCTGGGACCCCTCACAGCCCAAATTGCTGTAGCCCCCAGAGCACACAGTAAGGCTGGGGTTCTCAGCCTGGGGATGAGCTTTTGGGGCTTTCCAAGGCAGGAACACAACTTGCAGGGTGTTTTGGAAGGCTCCAAACAGCTCCATGTTCTCCCTCCATCCAACTCCTTGCTCATCCAGCTGAGATCTGGGGAACAACTGCCAGAGCTTCCTCCAAGCTCCTGCAGCCTCTCCCCAGGTCTGGCTTTGCTGAGAGCACCCAGCACCTTCTCCATCCATCCCTGCATCCCGGGATGTGCTGCCCTGCCCTGAGCAGGGGGTGCTGCTCCTGTCAGCAGCACCATCCCCTTTCCCCGCTGGGGTTCCTGCCCAACCTCCCCAGTGGGGTGTCCCCAGTGGGGGCTCAGAGCCCTCCCCTGCAGCAGGTTCCTTACCTGTGGCGTGGTGCAGGGAGAAGGTGAGCAGCAGGGTGAGCAGCAGGACAGTCCTTGCAGGGAGCATGGTGGCTTTGTGCTGGCTGTTCCTTCGTGCCCTATGCCGCCCTGCTCGCTGGCCGTGCTGTGCCTGTGGCTCTCTCCTCGCTGCCATTTATCCTCTGCCTGCCGCCCACTCAGGCTGCATTTCCAAAAATTCAGGGGTGTACCAAGAAGCCAGGGTCAAGGGGCTTTCTGTTGTTTATTTTTGGGACACATCCAGCCATGGGTGGAAAGGTTTGAGGAGCAGTTCTGCATTCGATGGAAGAGCTGTGACGTGGGAAGGGAGCTTCGAGGAACTGAAAGCAGATTAAACCATCTTCCCATGCAGGCAGGACATCAAGTCCAGTGCTCATCTGCTTGTTTCTAACAGGAGAGACAACCCACAGTCCCTGAGCAGGGACAGGTCTCAGGGGGCTTAATTGGTTTGCTCAGGGCCAAAGGCCAGTGAGGGAGTCCCACCCAAACCAACCTCCCCAGCCACGCTGGGCACACAGGGAGCACTGGGCTGGGCAGGAAAGCACAATGGGATAGACTGGGATGGGATGGACTGGGATGGGATGGGATGGGATGGGATGGGATGGGATGGGATGGGATGGGATGGGATGGGATGGGATGGGATGGGATGGGATGGGATGGGATGGGATGGGATGGGATGGGATGGGATGGGATGGGATGGGATGGGATGGGATGGGATGGGATGTCAGGCAGAAGAAGCCACACTGGACAAACCAGAAGGGACCCTGGAGCAGGGGGTGTCAGAGGTGCAATCAATCCAAGGTTCAGCAGACTTCACAGAAGAGGAAGAAATGGGGCAGGGGCAGTGGGGTGTGTGAGAAAAGTCTGGGTCTGAACACAAGCCTGAGCCCCTGTGTTTCCTGTGCCTCCCACACCAGCACTGGGATTGAAATGAGAGTTGGGGGGTGGAGGCTTGTGGCCATCAGTGCACAGAGATCTGCAGGGAGAGGGGACAGATCCTAGCACAGCCCCAGGAGAGCCATCCCAGAGGCCAGGGAGGAGTGGCAGGTAGCACAGATCCCAGTGGCAGCCCCATGGAGCACTGCTGGACATCAGCCCAGCTTCCATGCAGGGATCTGCTCCCTGGGCAGGCAGATGCAGCTGTGTGTGAAGAGGTGAGGTCCTGGTGGGAGCCCACAGAGGATGATGCTGAGTGGGAGCACAGGAGGGGACCTGGCTGTGGCTTGGATGAGGCAATCAATCCAAGGCTTCTCAGAGGGGAAGAAAGGTGGAGATGGGTTTCTTTGAAGATTATGTCATGTCTGCACGACTTCTCTGAAAGGAGAAAGGAGAAGGAAACAGATCTGATGTGCTGAAAATGCTGGTTTAGAAGAAATGGTCTGCAGGAGATGGGCTCTGCTGGCCTTGCATGGGGCAGGGTGGCCACACAGAGAGCTGGGCACAGCCCCACTGGGTTCTACTGCCACTGTCCCCAGACAGGACTCTTGCAGGGAATAAATGCCTGGCACACAGAAGCCAGAGCCCTCTTCTGTGGGCTTTGCATCACCCCCAGGCTCTCCTGCCCTCCCTGCCCACATCCCCAGTGCTCAGACCCTTGGGGCCACAGGCTCACACCAGCTCCAAGGCACTGGTTAAAAGCACACAACTGTAATTAAGGGAGAACTGAGCTAATGACTTTTTCCAGCCAGCATCCCCTGGCTCAGAAAACCTCAAGTAGAAGCCCTGAGCTCCGTTTCCAGGCTTGTCTGAGGCAAACAGTTGCTCCTCCTTTCCCTTAGCTATTTATTCCTCTCTCCAGAGGAAGCATTAGTAGATGCCTCTGTGTGTTCTTCATGGAGGAAATCAGTGCATGTTGGATGTTTGAAGGCCTGGAAAGGCCCCACAAGGCTCTGGAGGACTGGGCTTCCCTCCCTGCCCCTGCAGAGGACCTTTGGGTCTGGCTTTAGTCTTCTCCAGGCTCCTCTGCCCCTCCTGGGGTGTTCCCAGCACCCTCCTGAGCCATCCCCAGCAGTGGCACAGCCTCTGCCCCAGATGTGGAGCTCCTGCTTAGGCAAATGCAAGGGCAAGTGGAGAGAAGAGGGGCTACAGACTCTGCAGAGGATTTTATGGGTGCCCAACCTCACTATAATTAATAATTGAATACAGATTTTCTGACTGAGGAAAACCCCTGCTTTAGAAATTGAAATGGATAGACAAGGACCAAAAAAAAAAAAAAAAAAAAAAAAAAAAAAGCATTATAGAGGTGGGAAATATTCTCTGACTCATTAAATGCTTTGGGTTTTGAGGAGATAATCACAAAAGCTGATACTTTAACAGAGAACATGAACTGTTTGCCCGTGATAAATGCCGGGGTCCGGCTGGACCTGCCCCGCCCAGAGCCCCGGGGTCAGTGCTGCATCCGAGCCGCTGTCAGGAGAGGGCACCAAGCCCAAGCAAGCTGGGACTCCACGGCCTGAGGACTCCTGCAGTGGAAAGGCAGCAGTTGGAGCAGTTTCAGAGGTTCTGCAGGCTGAAGCCTCTCCTGTGCACCCAGAGTTCTCCACCTCCCCAAGTTCCAGACCTGCAGTGTGTCAGGGTCACCCCTCAGCTCGGGATGGGTTTTGCCTCTGCTGTGAAAGCATCCCTGGAGCTGCTGCTGCCAAAATCCCCTTCCCCAGGAGCTGTGAGTGCTGGCAGCAAGGGGCTGCCTGAGCGTCATCTGGGCTGGTGCAAGTGATGGTTTCTTTATCACTTGGTGGAATTTTTGGGGTGAGTTTCTTTTTTTGGTTGGTTCTCCTTTCCCCCTTATTGGACTGTTACAGGGAAAGGAGGAGGAAGTAGGGGGACATTCAGAGTTGCAGCATTGTCTTCCCAGGTCACTGTTACATGTGAGGAAGCCCTGCTCTGCTCCCCGTGGCTGAACACCTGCCCACCCATGAGAAGGGGAGAATTAATCCTTTATTTTGCTTGGCTTGTGTGCCAGTTTTACTTTATTTATTAAACTGCCTTTAACTCATGACTTTCCTCACTCCTGCCCTTCCAGTTCTGCTCCCCCTCCCAAAGCCCTGGCAGGGATCAGAGCTGAGCTCTCCATGGCCCCTGGCCAGGGGGATGTGTGCAGGAATCCCTGGTGTGATTCAGCCTCCCCTGCCTGTCCCTCCTGCCCAGGGAGCTCTGCAGGGATCTTTCCTCTGCAGCCCAGCTGAGGCACCACAAGCCTGAGCACACATGGCAGACAGGCTGTGCTCCTCCACAGGACAGGAAACGGGACAGGCTGAAACCCCTAAGCCTGAAACTGATGGCAGTTTGGCACCTAAAAACCCTCAGAGGTTTGGGTCCCCTTGAAGTCCCATCCATCCCCTCCCCTCCTGCCCTGAGACCCAGAGGGAAGAGCCAGCCCCAGCTGCCAGCAGCAGCACAGTTGTGGGGCTGGGAGAACAAAGGACACCACTCTCCAATATCACATGAAATAAACTTTATTTTGGGGCTGTGATCAGCAGGCAGGTGCAGGCTGGGCCAGCGGCATTCCAGGAGCTGGTGCCCAGCTGTGGATGCAGCTCAGGGCTCTGGGGACTCGGTGCCCTCTCCCAGGAGCTGAACATCCTTAACCTCTTCTGAGAGGGGATGCAAACCTTCCTTCCCAGCAGGAGGCTGGGGAGCCTGAACCAGGGCCCCCACTCTGCATCACGGGGCACGAGGCTCTTTCTTCTTTTGAAGCACTTTAACTGCTCTCTTCACCCATTTCTCCTCGGGCTTTGCACAGACCTTGGCTCCTTTCTTGGTCTCAAACCTGCCAAGGTTAAAGGTGAAGCTTTGTCAGGAATGACAGCTGTGATTCCACTTGTGCCCACACCATCCTCCCTTCCTGCACCCTTTCTCCTTTCCCTTTGTCCCCATGCCTGCCCCTGGGTTCTTGGTGCCCTACCAGCAGCTCATCCTGCAGCCCAGCACCTCTGGAGCCTGTGCAGAGCCCTCAGGAGCTGCAGTGGCCTTGCTCAAGTGCCCAGACTGTCACATCCTCCCCTCTGCATGCTGGAACATCACGGAGTGACACAGAGCTGTCCCTGTCCTGTCCCCACGTGGAACAGGGGAACTGAGCCCCTGGCAGCCCAGGAGGCAGCACAGCAGTAGGGAAGCTGCCAGGACTTACACAACAGCTGGGAAATAGCATTCCCTGCCAGTGGGGTAGAAGTCCAGGAGGTAGTCCAGCCGGAGCACACCCTTGACGTAGTCGAAGCAGCACTCGGCTGGAGAGTAAGGGGCTGCAGAAAGCAAAGAGGCACAGTGAGGCTGGCTCTGGGGGCAGCCTGTCCTCAAGACCTTCCCCCAGGACAGGGCTGATGACAACAACATCCCCCAGGCTCTGCAAATGCTGCCACGAGGAGCCCCAGGCGCCTTCTCCTCCCCTCCCGGGGCAGAAGGATGCTCAGGGGATCACCCAGCCCTGCAGCAGCTCTGCCAAAGCCACCCAGCCCCAGGAGCAGTCTCCATCCCTCCCTGCACCCCAGGATGTGCTGCTCTGCCCTGATCAGGGCAGCAGTGGCTCACCAGGGGCTTTACCTGCATGGCAGCACAGCGAGAGGGCGAGGAGCCCGAGGAGCAGCAGGACTGGCCTTGCAGTGAGCATGGTGGCTCTGGGAGGGCTCTTCCCTGCAGGATGCTGCTCTGCCTCCTTGGGAGAGCTCAACTCTGAGCTCAGGCCAGGAGCTGCTGCTATTTATCCTCTCTACTCCTCCCCAGTTATCTCTTTTCCAAAGAATTTGAACCTAATTCAAGGAAAAGCTGCAGCTTTTGCCCCTGGGGATTTCCATGTCACACGGGGTCGTTGGGATTACAGACAGACAATACCTGGAAAGTGGGAAGACTAAATAAATTGTGTCAGCTTCTGTGTTCACCCACACAGGGAAAGTCATGAAGGAAGTGAAATCCTCCTCTCTGCAGATGTAAACTCAGTCCCTGGGCCTTCAGAGAGGGGAGTCATAGCCATAGGGAAGGCAAAGCTTGGTGTTCCATGCAAGGTCACTCAGCCAGAGCCAGCACAAATGTGCTGGAGATGCCTGGATGGCTTGTGGAAAGCATTAGACAGAAGCACAGGGACTGCTACCACCTGCCCTCTGTGGCCTGAAAGGGGCAAGCTGGCAAACACTGGCAGAAGTTGTATCACATTCCATGTTGGTACTGTGGGGAAGAACCCAAGTTTTCCACCAAAACTCCCTGTTTAGAACTGGGCAGTGAGGGGGAGAGAAGGGAGTGTAGTTGAGCCTTTCCTTGTGGACAGGGCTGGCTTAGCCCCCAGCTTCAGGGCAGGGCAGGAGTCAGCACCAGGCTCAGGGGAATGGATGGAAAACTTCCTCTTCAAAGGTTTTGGGAGTCTTTCCATCATCTTCCTCCCTCCACGGCCTTGAGGCACCCCAGACCCTGCAGGGAGCTGCTGAAAGGAGCCAGCCCCTCTGTGTGAACCTGGGGACAGCTCTCCCCCCTCATGCTGGGCTCCCCTTTCTTCAGACCCTCTGAAGGTCCCAGCAGCCCCTCTGCAGCTCCTTGCCAGTCATGCTCAGCTTGGACAATTTTTCTACCCTTCCCTCTTTTTAACCAGACTCCAAGGGGATGCAGGAAGCAGTGGGGTCCCATGCAGACCCTCTGGCACCACAGTCCTCCCTCACTCCCTGTGAACTACCCAAGGGGCCCCTTCTTCACACTGGCACCCCCAGCCACTCCCTGGAGCAGGATATTGTGCCTGGGACTGTCATCCCTGGATGCCTTTCAAAATATTTGTGAGAAAACCCACCCAGTGCAGAGAACTGCTCTGGTCATGCTCAGGTCTCCCCAAGCCCAGCTTCATCAGACACATTTCCTGCCAAGGGAGGCTCAAGATCCCCTGCTCTGGATGGACCTTCAGAACCTCCTGCAGGTCTGTGTTTCTTTTTCTGGCCAAAGACCTGCCCTAGGATGCTCTGCTTCCCCTTTCTCAGGACTCAAAGCCATGTCTGTGGAAACCAGATGACTCACAACTCCCTGGAGAACCTTTGGTGTTTCTTCTAATTCACTTTGGAAAGGGAAAGGCTGTTGTGTAGGCATTAATTGTAAAGTGTTGGAAAGCCCCTCTGCTGGCCCAAGTTTTTCTTTCATTTGAGCAGACTCTGAAGAATGTGCTTGTTAACATAAAAAAAAAAAAAAAAAACAGAATCTTGTTTTTCTGCAGGAGGAGGGAGGCAGAGGGGACACATCAGATGCAGCCTTTGCCATTGAGGGGACAGAGGAGTAGGGCAGAGCAGCCCTGAGCTGGGCTTGGGGTCACAGTGGGTGACTGAGCCCTCCCAGCTGTGCTGGAAAACAACCACAGACCTCCTGCACTGGGGGAGGCCCTGCAAGAGCAGCTGGGCTGCAAGGCAGGAGCAGGGAGCATCCCCCAGTGCCTGAAACTTGTCCCCAGGAGGCACTGGGAGGGTTTGGAATGAGTTTCCCCTGCTTTCTCCTGTTCTACTCGGCCACTTTGAATTTTTCCACTTACAAGATGAGACATCCTTGTCTGGCTCCTTTAAACCCTCTTCCCCCTTTCTGCCTGCAAAGCTCCTTCTCATTTCTTGGGGTGCTCCCCATTCATGGGGAAGCCCTGATTGACTCTGGACACAATCACAAACCAGTGGTGATTCTCTTCTTCCTTCCCAAAATCCCTGTGATTCCAGGAACAGCCCTGGCAAGTCCTACAGCCTGGGAGGACTCTCTAAAATAAGAAAAATAAGAATCTCTCATGAAGCCTGCTTCCTACAGATGGACACTGGGGAGCACCAAGGGCTGTGAGCTGTTGATCTGAGATGTTTCCTGTGCAGGAAGCTCTGCCTGGAGTCACAAGACACAGAGGCTGCAGCAGGGCTGTGTGACTCCTGGAGCCCTTGCCCAGGCTCTGCCTGCACTAACTCACTGGGCAAGCTCCTCCACAGGCACAGGGACAGAGCAGAAACTCTCTGTGGGCATGCAGGAAACCCTCAAACCCAGCCAGGAGCAGGCAAGGGTCAGTGCACCTGCACCACAAACTGGACATGGCCTTATCTGGCTAAGGAAGATGAGCTAAGAGATGTGATGTCAGCTTCCTCAAACACATTGAAATGAGATATTTTTGCATTTCTATCCAATGAGGTCAATCAATTACCTCAGGGTTAAGTGAAGGATGGAGCTGGGCTGAGAGGGAGACTGCACTGGAGAGGTTTCTGTGTGGAGTAGCAATCAGGGGAAATGATGCTTAATGAGGACTTCAGGCTCCTTTATTCAACCTTCAGCCTTTTAGAGTTCCCAGAGTTTAAGCAAGCAGCAGACAGATGCTTCAGCTCAGCTTTTAAAGCAAAGCTGAGATAACAGGAAAAAATTGGGCATGGAAGTAATTTCAGTCTAATTTTTAGTGATTTAATTCTGAACAGAGTTAGCCCTGACAATTTCAAGATGGCACTAGAACAAGTTTTGTATTTATCTGCTCCTTAGTGTTTGATTAGAATAAAACCCCAGCAATCAGAAAAATAAATGCAGTTAATGAATGTGATGAGCAAGGCATCTTAAGCGACCTAGATGTTGTTATGAAAATGTGTTTGTGATGGGTTATGGTCAGAGTCAGCAAGCTGACATCACAGCCCTCCTGGGAGGGTGACTCTCACTTATATCTGTCGTGTTCTTTTTAAAATTATTTGGTTTGTGGCAGAATTCCAGGGTGAATTATGAAGGTTTAAGAAATGAGCAGTCACAGCCAGTCCCCCTCTCTGTTACCCAGAGGGACCCCAGCAACAAGAGCAGCCCTTGCAGTGACACAAACGGGACACAATTCTCACAAAAGGGGAGATCAAGCAAACACAAAGCCCAGCAGGACCGTGGCTGTTCCCCTGTTTGTCCTGCCTCTGCTGAGCCAGCAGGGTGAGGGTGGTGGTGGCACCAGAGGCTGCCCAAGCACGAGAGCTCTTGTGCAACATTTCACAGGAAAGAAACCACGCTGAGGGCTGTGATCAACCCCAGCCCAAACCAGCGAGGATGGAGGCAGCACTTTGTCCTCTTCACCTCCCACCAGCCTGGGGAGAAGCCAGAGCTTGGAGGAGATAATGGCAGAGGGGTGTCCCTGGCAGGTGCAGCCTGCAGGGACAAGCCAGGAGCCAGGGGTGGCCCAGCACAGGCAGGTGACAGCCCACAGGGTCTGAGCACAGGGCTCAGAGCCTCCAGCAGTGGCCCCAGGCACACCAAGGTCAGGAACCAAATCCAGAATCCATTGGGGAAGGCTGGGGGAATTTTCTCAGCAGTAACAGGACATGGGGACAGAGACAGAGCTCCATCCAGCCAGGAGACCCAGGGGCTGTGCAAGGGGCTAGATCAGAGCCAGGACATCAGAGCAGCACTCACAACACAGCAGAGACTCAGACCTGAGCTAGATGGGGCTCCTGAGGCTCGGGCAGAGGACTGGGGGGTGCTGTGGGGGTGAGCCCCCCACGATCAGGCTGGTCAGGATGATTATGGCCAATTAGTGCCCTCAGGCCTGAGCTTTGATGGATCCTGTGAGGAGCCCCAGGGACTTCTCCTTCTCACCAGGTCAATCTAAACAGCTGCTATGACATGGTGGAGATGCTGTGGGGCTGGAAACGAAACAAGAGGGTTAGTAAGGGCTGAGAGAGCCCTTCCTGACCATGGATGCCCCATCTCCTGGGGGCTGTGGGGAAGCATCAGGGCAGGACATGCACCTCTCATCCCCCTGAGCAGAACAGACATGGCATTATTTATGCCCTGGACCAACCTTCACCCCCTGGGGCACCCATGGAGCTCCAGGGGAAGGGGTGTGGAGGGGCACCCCTGGCACAAGGTCCTTCCCTGCACAGCCAGACACCCACACCAGCAAAGCCAGGGAGCGTGTGCCACCCACAGCCCAGGGCACCCAAAATCTGCAGAGGAGGAGCCCCAAGAGCCCTGCTGGGGCCAGCTCTGCCCCGGGGAAAGGATCAGAAATGATTCATCCTGGATTGCATCACCCCCTCCTTCCTCCTGCCCTCTCCACAGGAGAGGAGAAATGAAATTAAAAAACAAAAGTGCTTTCGTTTCCTTTTCCTCATCATCCCCAAATGACCTTCCTGGCCTGGTGACTCGGCTGCAGGAAATTTTCATTGACTTCTGTGCCTGCTAGAAGGGCACGGGGCTGAGAGATGGTTGGGATGAGAGCTCCTGAGATGTAGGGAAGGTGCTCATCCCCACTCCAGGCAAACCCCTGAGAAGTGACTCTTTCACTGAGCTGCTCTCCCCAGCTCTCCAGCACCAGAGCAGCACACAAGGGCAGCCCAAGCCCTGGCTTGGTGGGAGAGGTCCTGTCTCAGCCCTTGCCCTCTTGTCTCGTTACAGAACAGACTTGGAGCACAATGTTTGCTGTCTCTGAGCTGCTGTTTGACCTCAGCTTTGCTTAAACAATGCCAAAGTCCAGTTTTCTGTATTGCCTCAGTGACAGGGGAGACACAACTCCCTGTGAGGAAATATATTTCCTGCAAACATCTGCAAGATCAAACCCTTAAAGGAGATGGAGCAATGGCCTGGCCACATCCAGCTGTGCCAGCTTTGCCATCTCTTGGTGATGCTGGGATGCTTTCCACAGTGCTCAGTCACAGGTGTTCATCTCTGCAGGGACCAGGCTTGGTAACCCAGCTCAAGGCTCAGTCCCCTGAGGGTGAAAGTTTTTAACATAAGGACTTTATTACTTTTACTTCTATAAAAATGTACAGCTCATATCTCATGCACACACTCAATTTACAAACAAACTGGAGCTTGTAACAGTCACTGTGCTCTACAGCAAGTGGTATTTAAACCCCCAGAAATGGGTGACACCCACAGGCTCCATCCTCCCTCCCTCCCTCCCAGACTGCAGGGAGGAGCAGCAGTGTCCCCCTGTCCCCTGTGAGGGTGCCAGCACCCTGCCTGCAAACAGCCAAGGGACAGGAGAGGGGAGCAGGGAGGACAGGGCCAGCCTGGAGAAGCAGCTGCTCCTGATGAGTTCCAGAGGGATCACAGCAGCTGGGAGCTGGTGGTGGGGCTGGAAGCAGCGTCCTGCCAAGGACTGGTGGGACTCCAAGTGGTCTGGCTGGTGCACATCCATCTCCCCAGGCCTGCTGCAAGACCAGCACTTCACCTGCAGCACACAAGTGTCCACCCTGCTTGCTGAAGGGCCTGGGCAGTGATCCAGCTCCCAGGGACATGCACAAGCCATCCAAGACCAGCAACAAAATAGACAAGGCACAGTGTTTCCCAGTGCTGCACAAAGGTCTCGACTCCAAGCAGCTCACACAGGACATTACATACATTCAAAAAGCTATAAAACCTTTTTACAAAAATAACATTTCTAGTGTTTCATATAAAAATAATGCCACAGTACATCACCTCACGAGTTCCAGCTGTGCACAGGTGGGGTGCACCAGGAGGTGGCACTGGCAGAGCCAGATTTACCCCACCAGAGTTCCACAGCTGAGCTGCTGCACAAGAAGGGATTTCACTCCAATTTAATCATTGAAATAAATCTGATTGCATCCTGTACTTGCAAAGGAGAGGAACCCCTCAAGCCAACAAAATGCAGAAGTGAGGGATGGGTGATGGCAGACAGCAAGCACAGCTGTGGTCTGTCCTCCGCCACTGCAGGGCTGGAGGGATGTCCTGAAGGTGCAATCTGACAGATCCAACAGGCCACATTCCTTAAGCTCTGCTTTACAGCTGGCCCATCATTTTTGATGATCTTGCTTATTATTTTCTTGATTTTTTTCTTGCTGATCTTGCTTTTATTTTCTGCATGCATATTTGTACTGAGGGATCTGATCCCCTGAGCTCGGCTGGGATCTGACCCTTGATATGTATCTACTTACAAAGCTTCATGTCATGAAGACCTTTGCACACTCCAGCAGAATTCATCCTGGAGTCAAAGTTTAATAAGGAATTTCAGGACTTGACCACAGGTAAAACATAAGACTTATGTACAGCAATGTCAGGATGTGTAAAAATCAAAATCAATTTGGGGTTTAAAAAAGCCTGGTTCTGTAACAGTGCTTTCATAGCCTGGTGATCAGTGCTATCCAAAATGGAAAAACTGAAATGTGGCTGAAGTATAGGTCCATGAACAGGCATTTTGTGCTTTTTTTTTTTTCCTTTTTTTTTTCTTTTTTTTTTTTTTTTTTTTTTTTTTTTTTTTTTTTTTTGTTTTGTTTTGTTTTGTTTTGTTTTTTTGTTTTTTTGGTTTTTTTTGTTTTCGTGGATCAGCAAATGTGCTTATTTCTAGAGAGAAAATGGGATCAAAAGGATGTCTGCTGTGGTAATTCTTTCATGACTACATCCAGAATTGCCTTTAGCTCCACATTTCCTGGGTTTTGTGCTTGCAGAGAAGAGCAAAAATGTTCCAATTATAACACAGGAATAGCAAAATTATTGGGTGGCTTCTTGATTTCTCTCATTTGTGAAGATTCATCAGCATTATCCTGCCCTGGTGATGGATGCAGCTGGGCACAAGGTGCATCAGCTGGCAGAAGGGATTTATTGCATTGACTGGCCAAGAACCAGCTCTCAGAATTCATCTGCAAGAAGAAATTCCCATAGCTGCTAAAAGGAAGGGCCTGATTTCAAGGAGGAGACAGACTGTGGGCTGCCAGCTTCTCTGAATAGAAGATCTGTAGCACTGCCCTTCAGTCCCCTGATCAGATGCAGCGTTGGTCAACTATTTCTAGGGATAGCTGGGCTACCCCTCATGCCTCCAGCAAGAGAAAATGATGAGAGTAAATTCCATCAGCCCAGGGAGAGCCAGCACCCCACTGGCCACCAGCTCCAGTCTTGGTCTGGCAGGGCAGAGACCTGAAGTGCAAAGAAAGAAGCAGAAGAAAGTTTGAGTGCAAATTGTGTGGGTTTGGTGCTAAGATTGCCCAAGGTGGCTGAGCCCAAGTCCAGCAGTGTGGGTGGGTGAGTGGCTTCTTGCCTGGGCCACGATGAACCACAGGAAAATTCCCAACAGCAACTTGGAAAATCTCATCAGCTGGCAGAGAGCCAGCAACAGCAATAGAACAGCCACAGCCTTTGTACAGAGCAGTGCAGTAGAAAAGAATTTTCTCCCTTATGTCCAGAACACTGTGATTGGTCAATGATGAAGTAGATGTATTATTGGGCATTCTGCTCTACCAAAAAATCAGTTTTCTCTGTGATTTTTATTCCCAGGCTTGCTTCCTACTGGTCACCATTTCAGCATGAACAGCTTTTCTGGAGCAACACTCATCCAGATGAGGCCAGAAATGTCCATGCCATGAAGCATTCATATTACTTCCATTGGATAGACATTGTCTTGATGCCCTGCCTGCTGGTAGAGCAAGCCCTGCACCATTTCTCTTGACGTTTCTTCTGGTTTGACTCCAAATTTCAGATACACCCATACAAGAGCAACACTGCCAACCATCACTCCACACACAGCAGAAACTGGGATGACAAAGTGCATTTGAGGTTTGGACAGGTAGCTGGGCAGAGGCAGATTGTTTGGCCTGACTGTGATCATCTGCACTCTGACTTGGCTCGACAGTGTCTGGTGAGTAAAAACTACTGTGTCTGAAGGCTCTTGCTTCCCTCCAGGCAATGAATGATCAAATGCTGTTGTCCCTGCAGAGAGACCAACAACCCTGCTGGTATGGACAGAGGCAGCTTTGTCTGTGGCAGTGGTGGAGCTCAGAGTAGAAACTGAAGTAGTCTGTGGTGCTGTCTCTGTGACTGTGGTGGTCTTCACACTGTCCCAGACGGAGGGGAGGTCTGACCTAGAACTGCTGGAAGCAGCGTCTGGTGTGCTGGCTCTGGCTCTTGTAGGGCCCAGGGATCCAAGTGCAGGTTGCTTGGATCCTCTGGCAGCAGCCATCAGGTCTGAATTGGAGTTAGGAGAAGCTGTGTCTTGACCAGTGGGGTGTGGGGTGGGCTGCCTGGAGCCCACACCTGCTGCAGTTGCTGAAGATGCAGGAGAATTTGAGGGCTCTCCCTTTGCTTCTGGAGTGACCTCGGGGTGCACAGCCTCTTCCTGTGCCACGGGGCTGGATCCTGCAGGGAGCTGGGGGGGATCCTGCCTGCCCACTGGGGCCGTGCTGGACACCTCTGTCGTGGCAGCAGGAGCATGAACTCTCTCCCCAGGTGTTGTTCCAGTCCCCTGGAAGAAACTAGCTGGAGCAGTGGCTTGAGATGGAGCCAGTTCTGGAAGACCAACATGTCTCTCAACACTACCAGGCTCTTCTGCTGAGGTGACAACATATGGTGGCATCACTGTGGCACTTTTCCTGTCCAGTTTGTCTTTGATCTTCTTCACCCAGCCTTCATCTGAATCTGCACAAATCCTCCTGGACTTCACAGTAACAAATCTGAAAATATAAAGGGACCACTCAATGAGTAAAGAAAACCCTGGTTCAGGGGATCAGGGCTGTGGGGATGGTGTGTAGATCCAAACACCAAGTGCTGTTTGGATGATTCATTTCAGGAAGGGCAGGCAGGTGCCTCTGATATCTGACTGAATGAGCAGCAGCTGAACATGACTCATGGGTGAAGGGTTTTCCCCTAATAAGTTTTTCACTTTCAGAAGCATTGTCCTGCTTGGACACAGAAAGCTGCACAGGCACCAGCTGCCCTGGGGCACACGGGCCTGAAGGAAAAACCCTCTGGTTTACTGGGTGTCGTGAGTCTTCCCAAGGTCAGCCCAGCAGCTTCGCTGTGGAGCCACCCCCCAGGCTGCAATAAAATGGTGTCAATGGTGCATGAACTTCAGCATTAGCACAAAACAGCAATTATCCCAGAGACAAGAAATGGAGCTTTTCTCGTTCCCAGTTCCCAGACAAGCTGACAAGTCTGAATCTGTCTTCAGACAAAATTTCTGCTTTCAGAGGAACACATGAGCTCTCTCCCCCTGTCTTTCCTCTGCCCTGTCCTTCCAGGTATGTCCCTCAGTCCCTTTCCCCACCCATTTAACCCTGATCCCACTTGGAAGTGGGGCAGCACTTACATGGTGATATTTCGTCCACAGACGAATTTGGTCTCGTATTTCCTGATCAGATTCTCTGGTAACTTCTTTGTAGAATTGCTGCAACTTTCTGCACACCGCACAGGTGCTCTGGGTTGCCCTGAAATAAAAATTTCACCTCATTATATGCTGGCTTTTTATCAGGGCCTCTCACAACCAGCACTGTTTCATTTCTCCCTTTTCCAGGGAAGAATCCAAAGCTTGCCACAAGAGTTTCCAATCCTTGCTGGACTGAGATGAAGACAGATCCTGATGAAGACAATAGCACCCACACACAGTAAGATACCCAGAAAACTGAGGGGAAAAAAGCACTGTGAAACCTGTGAGCTTTTGGGACAGCATTTCAGCTTGTCCTGTAGGATGTGCAAGCCCCTGGACCTGCAGGTCCTTCCCCTTTGGCTACCAGGAGGACTGGTCTCAGCACAATGCCCAGAAAATACATTTCTTCATCCCCCAAAGACCTGCTGCAACCCTCACCAGTGGGCAGGGTGCTCTGCTCTCTCCTTATCAGTCTTATCTCTTCCTTCTCTGGGATCTCCCCTCCAGGTGAGCATCCTGCCTCTGCTCCCATGGTCTCTGAAGGCCACCTGGGCTCAGAGAAAGGGTGCAGGGCAAGAACCTTTTGGTGAATGATGCTTCACTCCCACAGGTATCTCAGCAGCCCAGCTCCCCTAACACATATTTTCGACCTCCACCAGAAAATAGAGTTTTCAGTTTGCAAAGTGTAAAAATATAACCCCCCTCCACCCCTTCAAGGGGCAAGGCCAGTCACACCACTGGAGCCATTCATGCCTGCATCCACCTCCAGCCTCCCACAACAGGCAGTTGCACAACACATCCTGACAACTTGTTCCTGGCATCCCTGGGGGCAGGATTTACAAAAACAATCCCTGATTTATCTGGGACCTCTGTGAAGAAAGGAACTGGCATCTGGTTTCAATCAGGCTGTCTCTTACAAAATGTTGCCCCTGATTCCCAAGGGAATGTGGCAAATTTTATGCAGTTCAGTTAGGAATGATCCAGGTACCAGGTACAAGAATGAGCATCAATGCAAGAGCACTCTGAATCATTTTAATCATTTACTGGGGAAATGATTGCAAAGAAATCCCAAGCAAACACTCCTGTGGCCCCTCTACAGAAGCCCATTTCCAACCCTCAGTCAAGTCAAGTCAAAGCAAAACTCTTTTGTCACACAATACTGTATTCTGTGCCATTTTAGGGTCAAGAATTCCCTGCTGGGAATTCAGGGCGGCTGACTTGCCAATCAGCTCTCATTAGCCAGGGGATATTCTGCTGGTGGCCTCCACTTCCAAGAGCACAGTTCAACAAAACAGGCACAGTGACAAGAGGGCCACACTGTCCCTGTGGGTAGCCAGGTCGTGCACAGTGAGGAGCAGTCCCTGTTCCTTGGAGAAACAAATCTGTTCCTTTGACAACCCTGAACTGGTTTTACCATTATTGGCACCAATGCAAACGGTTTCCATCTGGCTGAGCTCCTGGTAGGTTTCTCCCAGTGTGGAGGAGCTTGGAAAGAGGGGTGCCACAGGAGCATGGAGCCCTCCTCCTGGGGCACACATCCCTGCTTCTCTGAGCTGCATCTGAGTCCTTGCCAAAGGGATCTGGCAGTATCTCCGCCCAGGACCACTGCTCTTAGGAGCCACTGGCACCTGCTTTTCAGCACAGTTCCTCCAAAGACCAGCGAGCTCCACCAGGCCTTCAGCAGGGCCAGCCCCGTTTCCTCTTTTGGAGGAAAGGGATGCTTGGCTACGGGTGAGCAGAGTCAGGCAGTGCCAAGCAGGCAGCGGGCTCCCAGGGCAGGGTAAGCTGCCGGGTGTCCCTGCCGGGTGTCCCTGCCTGGTGTCCCTGCTGTCGGCCTGTCTCCGGCCAGCGCTGCAGAACCTGCTGGGAGGTGTGCGGAGGGAGGAGCTCCATCCGGCAGCAGGACACGGATCTCTGTGCATCGTGGGAACAATCACCCTCGGCTCCGGGCAGAGTCCAGCCGTGCCCGCGGTGCTGAGAGCTGGCGGGACAGCCCAGCACCGCCCTGCTGAGGGGTGCCGAGCACTGAGCGGTGCCACAGCCCAGCACCGCCCTGCTGAAGGGTGCCGAGCACTGAGCGGTGCCACCGCCGCCGGCAGCCAGCCCGGCCCCGGCAGAGCCAGCCCAGCTCGGCCCGGAGCCCGCAGAGATCTTTATCCGAGCAGGAGAGCGGCTCCCCTCGCAGGCACACACACTGCAGCGTGTGACAACAGGGACAGTGACACCCCCTGCCTCACAGGGACGGCAGCACCGGCACCTGCAGCACAGGGTGTCCTCTCCTCAGACACCCACCCACCCTCGGCCAGGCTGCAGCCTTCGGGCCACGACCCCAGGCACGTGAAAAAAGGGGGACGAGAAGTACATTATGGCTTTTTCCTAACACAGGTTATCGGGAAGTGTCTCCGCCGCTCTCCCCATCTACCCTCCGGTGTGACAGAAGCCATCACGGGGCTCTCGGGTGTCCCTGCTGCCAGGATTGCGGCCATTTATTGCCTTCCCTCCCCACCGCTTCCCAAACGCTGCCCTGAGATCTCCTGCATCCATCCCGCAAGGTCCCTGCAGCCCGATCCAGTGCCACCGCCCCCTTCCCGGCGCCGCGGCCATCCCCCCGAGCCTGGCTGTCCCCGGGGAGGGTGGGGACGAGCGGGGCTGTGTCTCACCTCCAGCCAGGGTCACCAGGCACAGGGCCCACAGCAGCATCTGGAGACAGGCAGCCTTCATGTTCCCGTGGTCGGCAGGAGGAAAGGCAGGCAGGGAGGGATTACCGGCAGTATTTCCCACTCCCGGCTGCTTATTGCATCCTCCGGAGCAACACAGATGCTGCCGCTCATTCCAGGATTGTGAAGCCCCGAGAAAGAGCTTTAGTTGTTATTCAGTCTCTCACACGTGTCCAAGGGTGACGACAGCAGGAGGAGGGAACAGGGAGAGGGCAGGGAATAGCGACGGCCGTGGCGCGGGATGGCTCCTGGAATTCCCCAGATGTACTCAACACCAGCTTTTCCCAGCACGCACAGCAGCCCAGACTACTTGGCAAATTATTCAGGCAGGGACTTTCAGTGGTCGGCTGCTCCCGCCTCCTCTCCCACCAATGTGTCTCTTCCCAAGGCATCACTGTCCTTAGGCTTGTAAAGCTCTCCCCACCTCCAGCTACAGCTCCCCGCTGCTCAGTAAGCTCATTAATACCCAAAATGCCAAAGCAGTTATTCCTTTCCTTTTCGGCAGCCATCTTACAACAGCAGTCATTAGGCCGAAAGAGACGGAATTTGCTAATCAGGATCATGAGTTCATCAGCTACACTCTGCTCTCAGGCCAGGCTGCCTCTAAGGAGCATCAGAAAGGAGAGGGATGAGCAGGGACCCGGGGGCTCGGCGGACAGCTCCTGTGCCCTGGCCGTGCTGTCTGCAGTGTGTGCTCTCCAGGGCAGCCTGATTTTCCATGAACACGAGAGCTCAGGCACATCGGGGTCTTGCTGCTGCTGGGAGGAGGAGACCCCCAGGAGCAGGAGACCCCCAGCTCTGCAAGGACCAGGCTGTCTCAGGGCTTCCCAGTGCCAGCCCCTGGCACTGGAAAGGGATGTCTGCAGGTCAGGAGCGGACATACCAACGCTGCAGCCACATCCTGCACCTTTTCTTTCTCTTTCGTCTCCGGTCCCAGGAGACAGAACAATTTTGCCCTGACAATTCTCTCCACTGAAAGATGAAGATAAGCTCAAGACTGAGTCTGTGACTGCCTCAGAAAATAAATATTTTTGGCTGAAGTTTTCTTAGGGCTGGTGGAAATTTGGCATCTCTGTGCAGTGGGAAATTCCAGTTGGGATTTTATTTTTCAAAAGCGAAACCCCCAGGTTTCCATATAATGCATTTGGTGAAAATCCCAGCCTGCAACTTCGGGTTTTGTTTGTATTGTATTAGAAGAAAAAGGCCATTTCAAGGAAATGAAATAAAAATTAAGGCTTGAAATAGTCTGTTTGATCTAGCAAGAACAGAGCATGCTGAGTTTGTAGGGATGTTTCCTGGCCCTTCCCCAAATGGTGTTTTCTCAAGGTCCACAAGAAACTTTCGTCCCAGAAAATGGCATTGACTGAAGCCATTGGGCACCTTGGCTGCTGGAAGTGATGGCACAGCCTACATGTGCTCTCATCTCCCCTGAACATACAAGTCCTGACTTTTCTGCAAAGGGTTTGCTGCCAGAGATGGGTAAAACTGAGGAAGGGCTCTGACATTCAGCTCAGTGGGAGTGCTTTGTTTGCCAAAGACATGACTTGCCATAGGCGTGTTGTTTTAAGGCACAAACTGCTCTCTGGCAGCTGCTGTTCCTCTGCAGGTTGGTAGGTGTTAGGGCTGGAGGTGTTTTACCTGGCAGAGGACTCCTCTAGGTCACTTCTGGACATCTCCATATGCTCCCTGTGAGTTCAGCAGCTGGATTTGGAGGTGACATCTGCACAAGGGAATTCCACAGCAGGAGTGTGGAGGGCAGCTGCAGCCTCAGTGTGGCTATGTGGGACACCAGGGAAACAAAGATTAGAAAAACTGAGTAACTGGGAACCAGGGCCAGCTTATCCCAGCCTGTCTCCATTCCTCCCTGGGAGATTTCTTGAGGCAACCCTTTGCACCCAAAGGCTCTCTGGAGGGTGTTACAGCACCAAAGAAAAGCAGTAGATAACAGGAAGAGGGTTGGTTTTTTTCCCCCTGTATGTAACAACAGTAAGGAAACATGGAAAAGGGAAAAACCTCCACAATCATTCACCTGTGCTCCTGCCCTGGAATGTGGGCAGAGGGACCACACACTGGACACTGGGCACCACCAGGGGGTCCTGCAAGCTCTGGGCCTCCAGCACTGCCCCAGGTGTACCCTCAGCACCCACAAAAGGATGTCACAGCAGACAGTTCAGTGTCCATGCTGGAGTCTGGGCTCTCTGCCTCCAGCTCCTGCTCTGCTCTAAAGTCATTTTTGTAGCAGGACGGATGTTCTGCTACCTAAACACTGGTTTTGATGTGGAACAAAAGGAGAACAAGGTCTGCGGGGGACATTGGTGACAGGCACCAGGCACACTCAGAAGCCTGATCTGATGTCATTCTCTAACCTTTGATTGCTGCAACCCTTAGCCAGGAACTCACTTTATTGTTCCAAACCACATATAGCACAGGTCAAAGTGCCAGATCCTATCTCACCCAGGAGAGACCTGAAAGCAGCTCCAGCATTTCCCACCCACCAGAGCTGTTCACAGCCTGCTTGAGCTGTGCACAGGGTCAAGGTCCCCATAGGAGGAGGGAATATATGACTAATGCCTGAGGAATTGCTCGTGAAGACAAAAGCACCTTGAACCTGCAAAGCTTTATATGCAAAGCAGCATATAAAGAGAATGTGGGTGGTGCCCTAAACAAACAGGAAATGGCCCCAGAACACCTCCCACCTCCTTCAGGGAGTTTCCGTGCTGGAAGTGTTTGCTGGTTGGTTCTTTGGGAATTGTTTGCTACAGTAGATTTGTATTCCTTGAAATAAGGTCAAGACTGAGAATTAAAAGGGAAAGTAAGTGAGAGCTAGGAGCCTATATCTGACTTGAAAGAAAGATGCCAGAGTGGATCAGATGAGAATGTTGATGATTTCCACTTCATGGGAAGCATGTTCAGGAGTTCCCCAGGCTCAGGAGTTGGTGACACTAGAGCAGGGCCTGGGAACAGGTTCTGACAGCATCCTTGTCTGCCCACAGTATTGTCCTCCATCCCAGGGCCTTGCTGGAAAGAGGCAGCAGGAACATTTAGGTTTTGGGACACCCAGCCAGGGTTGGTGCTGCAAAGGAGACACACTGACACATGACTCCAGCTCTGGACATAGGATGGGATTCTCTTTCCCCTGACAAAGCTCCCAGCTGCCTCGTGGCAGCTCATCCTCACACTAACCCACCTCTCCTCAGTGGTGTTGGCAGCTCAGCCGCTGCTCTGACACAAACCAACCAACAAGCCCCTCTCTCCTGGCCAAGGACACCCTTGCCAAACTCAGGAGAAGGTTCCTTAGAGCCAAATGTGGCCTCTTACTTGGGAGATGCTCTTTGGAGGAGCCTTTGTGGTTCATAAAGAGCTCTTGAGCCATTACTGTAATAAGGGAGAGAATTAAATGGCAGGGGATCAAGAAAGGCATGATTTCGTATTTTCTCACATTTAAGAATGAAGCAGGAAATGAAAAGCAGATGTCTGGATCTGTCTGCAGCCAGTGTCTCCACAGGGGACGGAAAACTCCAATTTTGGAAGTACTGACCGTTCTGGGGCTTGTGTTTTAAGGGAACTGCTTTACATAGAATATATTTTCAAAAGTAGTAAACTGGCTTTCACTTCTCTGAACACAATGGCTTCCTCCTTCTCCATAAATGAGAACCAATTTGAAGCCCAGCACGCAGTGCAAAGTGCTGATACTCTGTATTCTCCACAGCTACCAGTCAGCATCCCAAGGCAGCCAGGCTGTGGAATGCAGCTCTTCCCCTGGCAGCATCACACCCGAGCTGCCAACTGCTGGCAGAACCCAGTGGGACAGTGCAGGGCAAGGTGCACACCTGCAGTGGGAATTGCTGCCCCTCCTTGGCAGCTGGAGCAGCCTGGACTGAGAAAAGCTAATCCTGTGCCTGTCCCATGGATGCTGCCAAGGGCTGCACTGTCTGCTGCAACAAACAAGGTTCAAGTTGTTTGAAAATATTGTGTCTAAAGAAACAAACACGGAGCTCTTCAGCGGGCACCATGGTTATCCTCTTTCTGAACAGGGAAGAGTCCCTTGCCTCCCACATAGCAGGGCAGCCATGGGAGCAAGCTCCTTCCTAGGAAAGGGGATGGGGAACTCTTGGGAAAGGAGCCTGCATGGCAGAGGTGAAACTTGGGCAGATTTCAGCTGAGGAGAAGGAGCATGAAGGGACTGTACCAGAGCAGGCTCCCCTGAACACATCAAGCCCTTGGCTCCTGCCTAAGTCACTACAGAGCTGGGGAGACATCCTGATGTCCCAGTCCTTCTGTGTAGCTGCAGGCCCTGAAGGGAACAGTTCCACAAAGCTGGCATGACGGAGGACAGACAGAGGATCTGTCCCCCCAGCTCTGGGGCCCCAGGAGGAATGTGGAGCTGCTGGAGCATGTCCAGACACCACCAAGGTGCTCTGAGGGCTGGAGCACTTGTGCTGTGGAGACAGGCTGAGAGAGCTGGGGTTGCTCAACCTGGAGAAGAGAAGGTTCCAGGGAGCCTTCAGAGCCTTTCCAGTACTAATGGGACAAGAGAGCTGGAGAGGGACTTTGGACAAGGGCATGGAATGACAGGACAAGACGGCTTCAAACTGACAGAAAGCAAGGATAGATTAGATATCTGGAATAGATTCTTCCCTACAAGGGTGGCAAGGCCCTGGCACAGATTATCCAGAGAAGCTGTGGCTGGCCCATCCCTGGAATTGTTCAAGGCCAGGTTGGATGGAGCTCTGAGCAACCTGGGACAGTGGAAAGTGTCCCTGCCCATGGCAGGGGGTGTTGGACTAGATGGCATTTAAAGATCCCTTCCAACCCAAACTGTTCTGTGATTCCATGATCCATGGAAGGGCAGTCTCTTGCCACTGCCCTGGAGGGAGGAGAGGTGAGAGTGGCAGCAACAGCAGTCAGGGGGACAAGACAGAAACTCCATGTGCCAGAGGAGACCACGGCTGCTGTTGGAGCTGCTGCCAGGATTTCCCTTGGCACAGGGATGGCTGTGCTCTGCTTCGTGCCAGGGTGATAAAAGGGGCTCTCCCCACCTTTGCTTCCTGGAAAAGGATTCTTCTGGAGCCTCTGTGGATTGGACAGAAGATGGGGAGCAGCAAAGTGCCATGGCTCTGCCATTTCACCTCTGCCAGAGCCTGAGGCCAGGCTAGTGCCTGCTGCCTGGGCTGTGGGAGAGGATGAGGCATGTGCCTATTTGCAGCAGCCCCACTTACTCCCCCTCTTCCTCCCTCCCATGTCAGCCGGAGTAGCCAGTGCCTATGCAAGGCATCCTCGTGTCCTGGAAGGGTTTTCCTGGCAGGAACGGCCAGGTCCTGGCCCCAGCCCTTTGCCTGGAGTGCTGTGAGTCCCCATCTGCCACAGAGCCAGCCCATGGGCCCCATGCAGCACAATCAGCACCTCTCCACATCTCCTCTTCCCACTTCTCCATGCAGCGTGTCTGCACACGCCGGCAGCCTCGAAGAAAGGAGCTTACCAGAAGCAGCTCTGTTCCCAGAAAGGCTCACCTCTTCCCGCCTCCTCTGGGCAGGAGATGTCTGGGAGCCTTCCAAGAAAGGCTGTGGGAGCTGTTTGACATTAAGCCATGATGGTGTGGGTGAAGGAGAGATCCCCAAACCTCTCTCCAGTGTAGACATGGGGCTGATCCCCAGCAGGGTCTCCACGGGGGCCGCTGGCACCTGTGTGCCAGCCCCAAAAACAAGGGGGCTGCCAGGGACAGTGCTGTGACCTGATACAGGTGACAGTGCTGGGGCACTGGCAGCCCCCAGGCTGAGCTGAGCCCTTCCATCCCAGCACATTTCCTGCAGAATGGGATGTCACAGCCTTCCGGACGGGAGCTGTCACCCCACTCGTTCCTGTGGCTCTCCCGGCCACAGGCACGCCCTGAGCTCCCCCCGGTGCCCGGGGTTGCACAGAGGCAGCCGCCTACAGCCCAGGAGCCTGCACGGCTCCCGGGAGCCAGGAAGGCTTTCCGTGGCCCAGCACAATAAACGGACACTCGGGCTGGGCAGAAAAACAAGCCCAGGCAAACATTTCCCTGCCTAGGTTTTTAACCCTTTTCAAGCCTTGCTGGCTCAGCTGAGAGACCAGGGAGTCACTGAACCCCTTCCCACTCCCACCCCAGCTTTTCTGCACCCCACGTTGTAAGAACAGGGTGTGTCCTCCCCCTCTGGCTCTGCCCAGAGCCTCCACACTCCTGTAACCCACTGGGGAGCTGCTCCCTCAGCAGTGCATGTAGATGAACAGCCAGCCTGTTTCCAGGGCAGCGTGCTTTTGCTGCCTTAGCCAAGCTTTCTTTCTGGAACCATGACAGTGTCATGCCTGTCTCACTGCCTGATGCATGAGATTCTCAGGCTCCTGACCTGCTGTAGTGACTGCGGGTGTGATTTTAGGGTCAATGCTGTCCTGTCACCTAAAAGAGCAACAGGTGCCAGACATTAGCATTTTGTTGTTGGCTGGGGATAGTTTAAAAAGAGGGTGCTGTGGATAAGAGTAAAATTCCTGCCCCAGGCTACCATTCCCAAGGAGGCAGCAGGGAAGAACTGAAGAAAGCAGAGATGAGGTATGTCTGGGATTCAAGGTGTTATTTGGGGAACAATTTCCCTCTCTAGGACAGCACTGATGTCAAACCACGGCTATGAGCAAAAGCAGTCCTGTTCATAACTGTGTGCCAAAACAGAATGAGCTATCTGCACAAAGAGCAGACGTGTCTGTGTCCCTTCTCACTGACCTGGAGCCCGGAGTCCTCCCTGGTGCGAGCATCCTCCCTGGCCATCCCCAGCCCATGACTCCCGAGAACTGCAGGTTCACCCACTCCAGGCCAGTGGGGTGCAATTTAGGGACCAAGCCAACTGCAAGGAGCAGGAGCCCTGGGGCTCCTCTGAGCTGTGACAGGAGCAAAGGCTCTCTCCGGGAGAGGTGCCGGGCAGTGCTGCCCCCAGGAGCCCCCGGCCACCGCCGGCCGCCATCCGCCGGGAGGAAAAACCATCGGCAAAGGATGCTCTGCTTCCCCTGGGCACCCACCGGATGGCTGACAAGGAACAAACCCACCCACGCCTGGCCCTCGCTCAGGCTCCTGCACTGCCCCCCAGCCCTAATGTGGCCGGTGTGAGGAAGGGACACACGTCCTTTGTCCTTTTCTGCCCTCGCAAGGCTCCCGCGGGCCCCAAGGAGCTCACACGGCGCTCTGCCCCGGGGAAGGCTCTGGGGAGCTCCCCGAGCTGGAAGAGCCGCTCCTGCAGGAGACAATGCCATCGTGTGGCAGGTCCTGCTCCCTCAGTGACGCACCCAGGCCAGCAGCCGAGTGATGTTCACTTTCCTTCTGTTCCCACTAAGAAAACTTGTAAAGTGATGAAGGACAGTTTGGATATTTACAGAGATTTGGTTAATAACGCCAGAAAATGGGGTTACAGAAGTAATGGGAAAGGTGGGAGATGTTAAGTGCCACCAGGCTCTCACAAGTCTTTTGGCTCGTGGGACTGCACTCACAGCAAAAGGCTGCTTTGTTTCAGGGTCTGTTTGTTCTGGGGTTTTGCTTCTATGAATCTTTACTCAGCCACTAAAATAGGGTCTAATGATGAATCAGGGTGGGGTGGCTTCATGTTCTTAATTTCTGAAGGATGCCACAGGCTGGAGACACCAGTGTATCCTTTGGGTCTGCATGAATAGGATTCTGGATTTCAGAGTTCCATTGTTGCTCCTTCCAGGTGAGCCAAGACATGGACAGTGGCACAAATGATCCAGGCCAGGCATTCTCCACAACGGCTTCTGGATCCCAGGGCAGAGTGGTGGAACATTGTAATCGAAAATTTGTCAGAGAGGCAGAGAAACTTGTAACTGTGGGTACCCACTGTGACTGGGTCTGAGCTGTGTCAAGGCTGGAAACTCCCCTTGTGTCCCTCTCCCTCCCCACATGTTGTCCAGCAGCTCTGTGAAGCTGCAGACCCCGTCCCCACCTCTGTGTGCCACGCTCCTGTTGGTGGGGCTGTCCTGGTCCAGTTGCTTCAGAGACAGTGCAGTGTCTTGCCTGGCTGTGTCACCAGGGCCAAGTTAAACCAATGTCCAGCTGAAGCCAAGAGGGTGTGCTGCTCTCCATCCCCTTTGTGTGGCACTGATTCCTTCTGTCAGGCTGGACACTCACCTGTGCTGCTCTCACCAACCTGCCCTTGGGCACCTGGCACTAGCAGGGCAGCTCCAACTCTGCCTGGAGCTCTGAGAGACAGGGCTGCTCCCAGCTGGAACAGGTTCCAAAACAGCTGTTCTGTCCCAGCTCCTGTGTGGAGCACAGATCCAGCCCAGCAGTGGAGTCAGGGCAATTCCTCCTCCCCACCCACAATTGTCCCTTTGCTGGCTGCAGCTCACTTGACTGGAGATGTTCTGGTGCTGGGCTCTGTCAGGAGATCTCTGTGCTCTTCTGGGGAGGGGTGTGTGAGGCCAGACAGAGAAAACAAATGCTAATTAACAAGAGAGCACTGAAGCTTGGACCCATTGCTGTGCACTGCAGCCTTGGCACAGAGCTGCTTTCCTGCCTGCCTGGGACTCACCCAGCAGTGACATCTCCACACGGTGGGTTGTGAGTGTGGTGGGAGTTAGGGGAGTTCTGATAACTCCTCCCCACTCTCTGCAAAGGTCACCAGCTCAATCCAGTGAAACTAGAGAGGAAACAAATGCCCAAAGAGCAGAAATCCCCAAACATGTCACATCAAATCACAGAGAAGCTAATGGGGCAGAGCCACGTGGCTACAGCATGTGCATTCTGCTCTATATCATTAATTTACTGATGTTAAATATTTCAGCAGGTAACTTCCAGGGCTTCCAGAACTGTCCTACTGGCTGTGGTCACAAATTATTCATCAGTAGCAAGTGAACAAGAAAAGTCTCCATGAATAAGTGCATTTCTGAGGCTCTTGGTATTTTTTTACCTTTCAGCTGACTCCCTCTGCCTTCCAGAAGATGTCTCTCACCATCAAGCAGAGGCTGGCCAGCACTAAGAAGCTGAATCTGCCCCAGATTGTCCAGCCTCAACACATGCATGGACATCCCATCACAAGGTAGCCTTTCCCTGCCCTTTTCCTTGCTATTTGATGTGATAATTGAGGAGGATGCAAAAAGAGGTGCTTGGCTTGAGCCTGCTTAGTGTGGTCCAGCAGCTTTTGATCAGCCCAGGGCAGAGGTGGAAGAGCCACTGTTTCCCCAGCGTGGGCTGGGCAGATGAACTCACCCAGAGTCTGTACTTCCCTGGGGATCAGAGCAGAATCTTCCTCCCAGCACCTGAACCTCTCCCTGGATCACAGCTCACCTCAGCCTTGCCCACCAGAGGTGGTGTTTCACAACTACACCCTGGTGAGGTCTGGGAAGTGCCACTGGCTCTGAGGAACAGGGACAAGGTGAGTGCAGAACAGCCTGAGGTGAGCACAGCTCTGCTGCTTACAGGAGGGGCCCTCTGCCACTCTGCCAGAAAGAGCCACTCTGAGCAAATAAAAGCTCTTTTGCCAGCTGCCTTATAAATAAATTTCATTTGGATCTATTACTTGCCTTGTTTTTATAGGGTTACACAAGATTTTACTTGGCATAGTCAGCAGGATGTCAGTAGAGAGAGTTCTGGGGAGTCAGGGCTGTGCCCCATGTCCTTTAGGGATGGAATGCGTGGAGGACAAGGGGCTGGACCTGGAGGAGGTGGCAGAGAGACACAGCAGGGCCCGCGGCAGAAGAGGACATGGCAAAGAGCGTGTGTGCCACCTTGGGAGCGTGCCTGGTACAGCACAGGAGACTGGAAATAGAGAAACAGCTGGAGACAGATGTCTTAGAAGAACCAACAGGGAAGGAGAACAAATATGTTTATTGGAACGAAGGATTGTAATAAAGCTGTCAAAACAAAACAAAAAAAAAAAAAAAAAAAAAAAAAAAACAAAAAAAAAACCACCCCAAAACTAAACCAGCCAAACAAAAAACCTCCCTGAACAAAAAAAAAAACAAAAAAAAAACCAAAACCAAACCAAACAAAAACACCAAAAAAAAACCCAACAACCCCCCCCTCAAAAAAAACCCCACCCAACCAAACAAAAATCCAAACCAAAAAACAACAACAAAAAAACCCACCCCAAAAGCAACAACGCAGTCTCCCCAAATAATAGGATTATCCACTTCTGGATGCTGACAGCAGACATGGATCCAAAGGACTGGTATGGGCATATTTGGGGAGATTCTAATGAAGGATTTCTGAAGGATTAGGGGAGTTAGAGGAAAGAAGCCTGCAGCCCCTTATTTAGAAAGGTCTGTAGGTCCACATGGCCAATGTTCCCTCTGTACACCCAACCCCATGGGTGGGACTGGAACCTGGTGCACTACAGCCTAACCTTTAGTGCAGCCAAGGGAAAACAGGAACAGAGTGTTTGTGGAGGGTCTCTGTGATTGGGACTGTGGGAAGTGACAAAGAATCGGGTGGGTTTGGGGCTCCTGGAATGGTTTTGAGTGATATGTTACCACTGAGTGGTTTAGGTCAGTGAAAGAACCAGCAAAGGTCCCAGCACCAAGGCTGCCAGAGCTCAGAAGAGCTTGGACAGTGCTCTCAGGCACACGGTGTGAGTGCTGGGGCTGTCCTGTGCAGGGCCAGGAGCTGTACTCAGTGATCCTTGTGGGTCCCTTCCAGCGCAGGATAAACTCTGATAAAGGCAGACACTTTTCCTCATGCACTTTTCCCCATTTCCTGCTAAATTAAGGAAATGAGCAACCATACCTCAGGGAATAAAGAGGTTAATTCTGTAGGAAGACACCTTACTATGCTAGCAAGTAAACCTTTGCTGCTGCTCAGTGCAAACATTTTTCTTCTCTTTCAACCCCTCACCTTTCTGTATTCTAATCTAGCCTGTACCCTTGCAATATTTTTCTTCTACCACTTCTGACCATTTCTGGTTGTTACATTTCTGTGTATTATCAAATGTCAGGCCTAGAAGGGGACTTGAAGAATGTTTATTCTAAATGGCTTTTATGATCCTAACAGAAAACCTTAAGTTCATAACAATTCCTTTAAAGATTAATACTGACTCCCTTTTTGGGTTCTGTACCTATTTTGAGCTCTATTTTTTTTTTTTTAAGTTTTGTGGGCTTTTTCAGTTTTTTCAAAGTTTTTATGTAATAATATGATAGCTTTTGGCCCAGAGGGTTAATAATTTTATTTAAGATGATGCATTCTTGCCCAGCATCCCCAAGCTGCAGAGCTCAAGCACTAACAAGTCATGTATTCCCTAAGTAGCCCATACCCACCACTGCAGTACAAGACCACCTACCAGTTCAGCTTTCCAGTCACACAAGAAATTTAAGAATGTAACTCCGCCCAAGGCCAATTAAGGCATGTAATCCTAAATCCTGAGAATCCTTGTACCCTCATGAGTCCTCTCTGCTGCTGCTGCCTCAGGGAATATGGGAGGGCTCCAGTGGGACCCAAACCATCTCTTTAGACCACTTAACATGTTCACAAGTATTTATTTGAACGCGTTTTTCTACCACCTCACACCTTCTTTGCTGACTTTACTGCAATCAAGTCAAGTAATTTCTTAGAAAATCGTCACTGTATAGCTCTTATGGGGGGAACTAAAATTAACTTCAGGACCTGCAATGCTGCAGCTGGGACCACCCACGTCCCCACTCAGGGCCTCAGTCCTGCTCTGGCCCAGAGGGTACAACCCTGTCCCAAACGGGGACAATCCTGTCCCAAACGGGTAAAGTCCTGTCCCAAGGGGGACAATCCTCTCCCCAAAGGGGGACAACCCCGTCCCCGTCACTCCCCAGACACAGGGCCCCGCTCTGCTACGCTCCCCCACGATCCCACAATGCTCCGGGGCCCCGCCGCGGGGCCAGCGGCGCGCGGGCCCCTTCCCTCATTCAAATGAGCCACCTCGGGGTACGGCGCGGGACTTGTCGGGAGTTGTAGTTCCACTCGCCCTTCCTCAGTGCGCGTCCGGCGGCCGGTGTGACTCGCTGTCCCGGCATTCCGCGGGGCCGGGCGGAGCGGGGCGGGGCAGAAGCGCGGGCGAGGGAGGCTGAGGGGGCTCGCGCCGCGCACGGGGCCGCTGCCGCCGCCATAGTGGGAGCCGCGGGTGAGTGAGGGGGGCGCGACCGGGAGTGGCAGCGGGACCGGGACCGGCACCGCCCGCGGGCCGGCGCGCGGCACCGCCACACCCCGCGCTCGCCCCTCGCGGCCCCGTGGCCCAGCCCCATCCCCGCCGCGGGGCGCTGCCGGCTGCCGCGGGCCGGGCTGGGCGGGAGCCGCTGAGCAGAGCCGCCCTGACCTTCCCCGTCTTTGAGGCGCCGGCAGCGCGGTCCCGGAGGGGCGGCGACGGCGGGAGCCGAGCCATCGCCGGCCGTGCCCGGGACTGGCGGGGCCCGCATGTGGGTGGGCCGACGGGTGGGCTGAGGGGCGTGGACGGCCCGGGGGGAGCGAGGGGCCTCGCAGGGGCGAGCTCGGCCAGCAGGCTCGGGGCAGATCGCTCCGGCGGGGCCGGGGCACAATGGGGGGTGCGGGGTGTGCTCGCCTCTCGCCGCCGGCAGTCCCCGGGCGTGCTGTGCCCGGCGCTGCCCTCAGAGGCACCGAGGCTTCTCGGCCTGGTGCCCGTCCGTGCTTCGGTCTTGCTTTGCCAGGGCTCGGTATCGCAGGGAGGAGAGTTAAAGGCGGTGAACCGGGAGCTGCGAGGAGATGGTTTGTGCAGGGCAGAAGTGTACTCTGTTTTAATGTTCTTGCTGTTCTGTGTCTTACCAGAAGGTTGAGAGAGGACTGAAGTTACCTGACGTGGTTGAGTCACTTTGTCACAATGAACGTGAAAGGTTCATGCTTCCTTGGAGTGAAGCTAGCAAAGTGCATGTGCTTAGTGATCTGCTGCAACCATGTAGTTTTTACATTGAGTTGCCATTTTCAAGTATGATGTGCAAGAGAGAAATTTTTTTGCCTTCTCTGGCTGTTGTCACTTTTCAGCTTTGAGAACAATCAAAACCCTAAAAGGTGTGGAATAGCAACCAGTGTGTTACATTCAGTTCATGTGAGGTAGCTTTCTGAAGATATTTAAATCCCCAAAAGCCTCTTCTTGCAATTCAGATTGAGCTTCCTGTCTGAGGCAGGCTGAAATAATAATTCAGCTCATTTCAAGTCCATAATTTCCAATGTAAATATATCTTAGAGCTGGACATACTGTATTGATCTGGGAACAAAAAAGCCCAGGTAAATGCTTGAGTAGGAATTGGTTGCAGAAACGTTGCTTTCTGATTCCTTAATCAGGTGCTCTCTCAAGTTAATATTCTTTTGCCTTCTTGAAAAGTTGTGTTCAAGTAGTGACTTCTGTATTTGTGCGCGGTGACTTTACATTTTCTTTTAGCAGCAGCAAAACAAAAGGCATTTCACAGACCTTCATCTAGAAATACCAAAATTTCTGTATATAGTGAAATGCTTCATCTCATTTAAAGTGAGATGATGTTTTGGCTCACTTTTGGACAATTTAACTATTTTCCCACTGGGCCCCTAATTATTATTTGCCTAAAAGGTTGCACATTATTTGTTTGATGATTTGAAATATATTTGCCTAACATCTGTGTTTGTTCAGGTCCTTAGAAAAATGCCAGCGGTAACAACTTTCTGCAGTTCTCTCTGCTGGGATTTCTTTTGCCCTGTTAATAAGAGGATCATTTAGTTAGTGAAAGTGTACAGTATGATTAGTTAAGGAATTGCAACATATACTGATATCTGGTAACATTGCAAGCATGATTCTTTTAGGTTGTTTTGAAACTTATAGATATTGTGGCAAGTTTGGCCATTCAGCGTTTTGTTACTGTGTCTATAAGGTAAAGAAAACCAGAGTGTTGCAGTTCTCCCCTCCAGTTCCCCAGTGCGTCCTGTTTTTGGTTTTTTTATTTAAACTGGCCAGTCCTGTATTCATTTTGGGGAAAGGAAATGTAGCTTCAGCCTTGCAAACTTGAATTCAGATTTTAGCTTGCATGAAGAATATTCTGGAAAAAAAGGCAGTTGTGTAGCATTCTAGGTTTTGCTTAACAACAAAACATTATGTTCCCCTCTGCAGTTACGTGTAATATATTTCTGTATATTTGAAAATCATCCTGGCTGACTCTGTGTGGCTCTCTTGGGTTGTCAGGTTGCAGTTGGGATGAGCATTGAGCTGCAGGCACAGCGAAAGCTTTCCCAGAGTCTTCCTCAGCTGCTTTGTGTACTAGTGGCCTTACACTTGCTGGCATTTCTAACAAAAAAGATGTAGTTCAGGTTGGCATAATTGACTCATTAATTTGTTTTAACAAAGTTGGAGTAGAGGAATAAAAAGACAAGAAGGGGAAAGTAAATGTATTTCCCAAAAGGAAATAGTCTGGACCTTGTCATCTTCCCCATTCTGTTCTCCCTTTCCATCCTTTCACTGTTCACATATCTAGACTTAATTATTTTTAGCTCTAAAAACATATTTAGGATAATGTCATTTCTTTCACCAAGCAGTCCATGGCAATTACTTGGTGGAGGTCTTAGAAGTCAATGGTTTCTGATTGGCCTTGAGCTGTAGTTCACAGAAGGTTCTCCTCTGTGGATCAGACAACTGCTGTGGAGATAATTGTGAAATACGTCAAAGAAACACTTCTTTCCTTCAGTCTGTGAATGCATAAATTTGGTCCTCAACTGGAAATGTTAAAGGTTTTCAAATGAGAAAGGTTGACTGCTGAATTGTCATTTACCAGACAGAGCTGCAGTGTGTTGAGGATAAATGGCTGATGAGGCATGATGCCCCTCAGTAAGTTCCAATGTTTCTGCATCCCTGTGTTACTCTGTCTGGCCTGGGCTTGTTTAGTCTAGGGAAGGCTTGAGTAGAGCTTAATCCCAGCCTCCAGTCTCTGTCAGGCCATTATCAGGAGAATGGAGCCAGGCTTTTCTCAGGGTACCTCATGGCAGGGCAGGAGACAAGGGCATGACTGGAACAGATGGGATTCAGGTAGGACAGGGGACAGCTGCCCTTTGTATGAGGGCAGTCAGGCCGTGGAACAGGTTTGTCCTCCTGCTTTGAACTGGAGGAGGTCCCTTGCAAACCTGCGTTATTCTGGGATAATTTGCATAGTTTCTCTGTTGGGAGTGGATCCTTTGCTAAAGGAGGATGATCTGTTATCAAGTGGCTGTTGGTGGAGTTGAATAGAAAGAAGATTAACTGGTCCTGCGATGCTGGTTCATTGTGTTCCTAGAAAGTGCACACTGGAGACACTCCTGTCTTTGCAAGTTTTAGTGGCAGAAGAAAAGCAATTGAAGGAAAAATAGCCTAAAACTATTGCCTGCTTTACTTTACTTACCAGTCTAAAGACTGCTGACTCTCTAAGTGATCTAAAATACCTGTGTGGTAAAAATTGCAAGAGTATCGGGAACTCAAAAAGCTGAGAGTGCTTTCACTGTCCTTATTTGCTCCTGTTAATCAGTAGTGAAGGATGCAGCAACTGATGGTCAGAACCATGTTTGCTGTGGATTCACATGTCACTGGACCAGCAGCACAGATTTAAGGGTGGTGTTGGTGCTAATTTGTTGCACTAATTCTCAAATCTTCCAGAAAACAAGCTTGAATTCAATCTTAAGAGAGAGAAACTTTGATGGTGTTGGGCTGGCTTCATTATTCTGGGAGCATAGTTTATTTATGTTGAGATTCTTTGTGGAATAAGTATAGTCATAACTGGATAATAAAAGGCAATTTTCTCCACTAGCATTAGAATGTATTGGTTTGAGGTTTTTCCTCTTTAAATTCAGTGGGTTTTTTCTTAGTGCTTTGCAGACCAGAAAGACTTCACAGACCTTCTGTGCCTGTGGTGGTTGTTCATTGATTCTTTGAATACAGCTTGCTTTTTAAATGTGGCAATCCCTGGCAGACCACCTCTGTTATTTTACTATTGCTCATGCTACTTTCTGTTGACTTTTTCAGAAAATGTCATATTCTTTTAGAATCACAGGCCTACCTTGCTCCAATTCAGAATGATTTAATTTTTTTAACTGATAGCAGCAACCTTACATGTGTCCAAGTTGGATAATGTGGTAGAGCTTAACTGCTGGCTGAAGCAACTTTTTGTTCTTTCTCCATACTGCAGAGCTGTGACAGCAGCTCACCTGCTCCAAATGTCACTGACACTTATGTGTTTCAGAGAAGGCAATCTCTTTACTAGTCTTGTTTTTCCAAGTAAAAAAGTGACTTTTCCTCAAGCTACCCCTCTGAGTAGCTCTGGTGGTGCTGCATGAGCAGAAAGATGGACTTTGTGCTGCAGCAAACTGACAGAGTCATGTGTTTTGTAGCTTGGGAAGGAAGCAGTAGGAGGAGGTTTCATCCAGATAGGTGGCAGAAAATGAGTCTCTTGAGGACTGAGCTCCCCTGAGGAGTTATGGGCAGTGTTGGTCTGCTTGTGCTAATCTCACACCCAGAGCTAAGGCAGGAGGGATAGAAGAGGGGTGAGTGTAGAAAGAGACACCAAAACTGAGACAAGCAATGTAAAAGATTCTTTATTTTTGGATTTTGTGGACAAAAAAGTCTGCCTGAGGCCGTGTAACCCTAGTTTTACTCAAGGTCACTCAGGGCCCATGTGGTGGCTCTGTTCTCTTCTAGGTCTTCTCTGTCTTATGGGTGCACCTTTCTCTTCAGTGCTGCTGCGCACTGGGTCCTGCAGCTTGTCCTGCTCCTGGTGCAGTCTGCCATGTGCCAGAGCAGATGGATGCAAAGCAATCACCAGGGATGCCCTGGTACCTTGTAGGATGAGATGTGTAGGGACTGTCATGAATGATGTTCAGAGGGATGGGATTTACTCTTGACATGTCAGTGTGCAGCCTGGCAAAGGTATTGGAGAGTTTTATTTTGATGTCACTGCAGAAGGCCCCTGCAGAGAAGCCCTTCAGTTCAGCCTTGTCAGCATATATATACCTGTTGAAGAATTGCTGGGAGCTGCAACTTTTGTGCCCTGTATTGGTTTCTACTTCAGCACTGACTGCTGGGTAGTATTTGGGGTGGGGATAAATTCACTAGTACAAGCAGAGTCCAAGAAATAGAGTGAGTAATGTGAATTAAGTATTACACTATGTGCTGGTAGCTCAGCTTTACAGCTGTGCCTTGTGAGGAAGCTGTTACTCAAATAGACCATGATGTCCTTAAGTGGATGTGAGGAGGTAGGCTTGGTTTGAAGTGACAAAGGCAAGGAAATTAATTAGCTTAAGGAAATTATCTCCTTTTCCATGGGGAATTAAGGTGGAATATCCAGTAATGCACTTACAATAGTAACTTTCAGCAGGTGCCTTTAAAAGGACACATGTCCTTTTTAAGCAACATCTTAGGAGCTTTCTAGTTTATTGAAACTTCTTTTATCTGCCATTATATTAAGTGGATGTTCTTGTTTCTGTAACCATGGACAGATTTGAGTGAACCATGGCTGGATTTGGCTGGATGGCTCTGAGGCACCCCTGTGTTGCCCTAGTGCTGGACAACATCAGAACCCATGCTTTCCTCATAGGTTTGCAATAGATCTTAAAGCCTTTCATATTATATTTATCTCATTAAAGTATGCACTGATAAGTGTATCAATACAGTCTTACATGGGTTATGTCTCACTGAAAGGGACTGGGCTTGATGACACAGATCATCTTGTTCTTTCTTTAGGTACATCTCTAAGCTTCTTACATCTGTAATGACAGGCAGAAAACACAAGACAGCATGGAGGAAAAGGTGACAAATCAGAAAAGGAAAATGAACCTTTCCAGGAAGAATGAGTGTTCAGCAAAACCATATATGAATGGCACAGGAAAGAGAGTAAGGTTGTAGCAAACAAAAAAAATTAGTCAAGGATCATAAATTTCAACCACTTTTCTTTTTTTTTTTAGCTTTTTCTTATTTCTGAGAAAATCAGCATTATAATTGGTCAAATTTATTCTGGTTTTTATTTTATTTATTTATTAGTATTTTACTGTTCAAAATACAAATACTTTTTTTTAGGAGGAGATAGCAAGCTAACATACTAATTTTTAGATCTAGAAATCATAATTCTACTTTCCATATTTAAAATAAGAATTCCTTCATTCCTTACAGTCTCTCAGGCTTTCTCACATGTTCAGGATTGAACAGAAGGCATCTGGTGCTTGAGTGAGGCTGTTGTGCTTTGAGGAACTAAGTGAGGTGCAGTGCTGGCATACAGCTTGATCTTGGGTTTGTGTGATGGTACAGGGAGCTGTTAAGGGTGAGTGCACATCTTGTGTGTGGGGAAGTTTAATATGGCAACAGCTACCTTGCTTTAGCTTCAGAAGAATAAGCTGGTGGCTATTTTTTGTCCTTGCCTTCAGTTCAGTGTTAGATGTGTGACTGCTGAGCATCAATACTGTCAACTAGATTTGGCCTTAAATGTTTAGGAATATCTGACAGTGATGTAACTTCATGTGTTGGAATTGATGCTTGATCCATACAAAGTGAACCAAGGTGGTTTTCACCTGTGCTTATTATTGGCTCCACTGCAGCCATCCCAAATTAGGTACTCACAGGTCTAGAATGGAAACTCCAGGTGCATCAAACTTAAGTCTTGCTCCTTCTGGTTTCCAAATATGACATGAGTCCTACCTTTCAGCAGGGTGGGCATCACTCAGTAGAGTTTCCAGGGAGTTGGTGCCATGGTTTTAGGGTGGTTTTTCTTCAACATAAAATCCCCTAATACAGGCTGAAGTTATGTGATTTCTGGATCAATTCCACGTTAGGCTAGTATGCAGCAATTATGGATGTGCAATCAATACAACCTTTTCACTTGGAAAGAACTAGTTTTAAGTTGTTTAGGAGGTGAGTGTGGGGCTGGTTTTGTTTTGTTTTTTTAATCTATTGTACTTGGGTGATTTTTGAATTTGCCATGTGTTTTCCCAGAGGAGTGGCCACACTGGGTAAACTCCTCCAGACTGAGGTATGTACTGCAAGTATCAGTGGAGAGCTCATGATGGTGACTAACTCCAGACTGTAGATCTCTTTGGAGCAGTTGAAACAATAGTGGTGTGGCAGCAAGACTTTGAATTTTTTTGTTAGTGTGCAGGATTGGTGACTTTGATGTTGACTATACTGCCTAGGTGTCTGATTGTGAAATAAGGATGTTTAAAGCTGTGACAGCAGTTGTTCTTGGTAGTTGAATTTACCACCCTGAAAACACAGATGCTACCTGCTGTTAGGCCATAGATCTGACAAAAGAGATTTGCTTTTCTGTAAGTCTGGCCAAATCTGTATGACCTTAATACTTCTAACCTAGAGTCTGAACCCATTTCAGTTTCCATTTGTATGAGTAAATCTCAGAGGCCTAAAACATGAAATGAGCTTTCTTGTCCAGCTGTGCACAGAAAGCTGGGCCTGGGAGTACCCTCTGTGGAGGTCTTGGGAATATGCTCTCTTAGGAATTTGTTAAATCTTATACAGGTGTGTGAGTAATTGACAGCTAAAGGAAACCAAAATAACTATTATGTCCTTTGTCCTAAAACAGAATTTCATACCTTTCTAGGCTTGCAGTGCAATTTAAACCTGTGACTCCAAGGTTCCTGGACAGGTATTGAGAAGAGGGACTAGTGGCTGACAGATCTAGATGTTAAGCAAGTATAGTTTGCTTGAAGTGAACTATAGGGTCTTAAAATATAATGTTAGTGGGGTTCGAGTGCAGCATTTTTGTGTTTTGAATTTTAGCAAAATTTTTCAGACTTTCAGAGAGAGATCAGGATAAATAAAAATTAATTTGCTTTCTTGAAAAATGCAATGTGATACAGCCATCTGTTTAGACTGCTGTGCATGTTCTGTGCTTAACCCCTTTGGAATAGAGGGACTTGTGTTCAGAAGCGTGGGATGCCTTCAGCACCTTCACTAGGAACTGCAGATTCTCACCACTATGAAAAATCATGGTTTGTATCTTGAAGTCATCACAGGTTCAAAGATAAATATGGAGTCTACTTCAGCCTCATTGACAGAAGAGGATGGGCAGTAAGCTTGTGTTGAACAATGAGCTAGTGAATTAATTCTTGTTATGTGCCATTGACAGGACACTCTTAGAATGGCCTGTGGATGGTGAAATACCTGAGGAGCTAAATACATGAATCAGTTGGTGTAAGCCACTTGCAGACAATCCATGTTAACAGGTCAGTTGTTCACAGTAAATGAGATCAAGTTGAAACAGTGAGCACTTGCCAGCTTGTTCAGATGGTATAACTTCTGAAATATGTGAAGATGAGGCGGTAACACTTGGTTTTGTTCTCCACTTTTGTACATGAGATGTGACTTCACACTGAAATAGCACTACAAACCAATAATTAGAAATTAAACCATTCAGTATCTAAGACTTTTATTTACGAGTCTAGGATACAGAGGTGAGTTTGTCCTACTTATCCCAAAGAAAAATTCAGGCCAGTTGAGAGGATCTGTGTTTCTTGATGCTAATGCACAAGCCAAGTGTTACACTTATTCCTGTGGTCTTTCTGATGATTTTGTTTGCTTGTTTTGTAGTCACTGGCTCTGGTTGAGGATTCAGAATGGGAGACAAGCCTATCTGGGAGCAGATTGGATCCAGCTTTGTACAACATTACTACCAGCTTTTTGATGCAGACAGGACTCAGTTAGGAGCAATATATGTAAGTATCCACAGAAGGGGAGCTAGGACTCTGTCCCATTATCTGTCTGGAATTCCCTGCTTTCATGTGTGAGAATACACAGGGTGGGATAGTGGGCTTTATCCTGACTCCAGAATGCCTGTCAGTGCAATCACACTCACTTTTATTTATTGCTTTTCTTTTATGTCTCACTTCTGTTTGGAGCTTTGTTTGCCTTATAGGCAGTCAGACTCACAAAAGCCCTGTTTAGCTGTAGGCAGTGATATGTTTTGGAGGTGTTTTATGATAATCCTGTGATGAAGTGCTCTGTAAAAGCTAACATTCTTAGTTTGCCATTAATTTACAGGCATGGATTTGCTTGGATCCCTCTTGAAGTGGGATGTAAGTCCTACCCTGTGTTTAGCAGTTCTTGCAGATGTTTCTTGGACCTCTACTATATTAATCCTCTGAACATTAAAATAGACTTACAGTTTTAAATCCATTTAAAATATGTATAATAAATGTTAAATGAATGTAGATTTAGTTTAAATTTCCTCAAACATTAGGTTTTTATTTTTGCTTCTTATTTGGGGTGAAGTAGACTTGGATACCAGAATTAAAAACTGTAATTAACAAACCCAAGGAACATCAGTTTTTAGTTTTGGGGGAAGATTCCTCCAGAGCATGCAAAGTGCTCTATGTGTGGAGTTGATTGCTGATGGTGAGGAATGCTGCTAGGTGGCTGAGGAGTTGCAGCAAGAGGTTCAAGGCTGACAAGTCTTCTAGCAGCATATCCTGTTTTTCTGGCTGGTTTTTCATCTGCTAGATGAGCTGAAGTGTCAGCAAGCTCTTGAGGATCTAAATGGTTCAACACCCTCTGACACCCCTCCTTATACCTCAGCAGTATCCAGCAGCACTGATACCATTTGCTCTTGGGATTTTTGTATACTTGCTACCTGCCAGATTGTTGGTTGACTTTTCCCAAGAAGCTGTGCACAGAGCCTAGAGAGAAAGAAAACCAAGCAGTTTGTGTTCCAACCACAGCTCTCTAAGTATGGAGGCTCTTAGTAGTTTGTATTTTATTACCAAGTACATTCAGTCTTCAAAGTGGTGTTGAGTACAGACTAATTTAAATTCCTGGATTTAAGGCCTTCCACACAGTGAACTCCTGGCTTTTTTTCCACCCTGAGGGTCTTTCTGCCTTCCATCATTCAATGAAGAGTCCTATGCACATGTAATTGGGAGAACTATTATGCAGGTCACTGATGTGTGTTGTTTTGTGCAGCTCCTGAACTGTGGAGAAAACACACCCTGTTTTGTATGGCTGAAATGCACCAAGGTCACAATTTGTATAATTTTGGGGGGATTCTGTAGAAATGGGCTTTTAATGATGAGCTTTTTTCCTTCAGAGACCCTGGAGGAGCAAACAAATATTATAGCATGCAGGAATGCAGCAGGGAGCTTAGATTTGGTTTGTATCTCTGTATCCCTACTTCCACCATAAGATTCAGTTTATCTTTAGTGGTGTAATCCAAGTCAATTAAGACTTTTGTCACCTGGTCTAGGTAGGGATCTGGCCAGTCACTTTTGAATTGCTTGAGGTAGGTGAGTTGAAGCACTACCCCAGTGGTATAACCCATGTTGTCAGTTTTCTTCATATATTTTTCTCTTTCCACATGCTTGACTTTGTGTCTGCAAAATTTTGAATTTTTTTTATCCTTTAGATTTTCTTCTGAAAGATGACTTTTATCCAAAGGCAGGAATTCTTTTTGCTGGTAGACTTATGTAAATGCAATGTGTTCTACTTAATTTTTAGTTGATCCAAATTTCTTCAATTGATTGTGTTGCTTTCTTTCTATGTCCCTTTGAGGTAGTTTTCAAATAGCTGGATTCTGAGGATTTCTGCTAAATACATAAAGTCTCTTATCAGGGTTGCTTAAGGGCTACCTAAGTTGATGACATTTTTCTTTTTTCCCCCAGATTGATGCATCATGCCTTACGTGGGAAGGACAGCAGTTCCAGGGCAAAGCAGCCATTGTTGAAAAACTCACTGTAAGTCTGTAATGCTTACTGAATGTTTTGGGAAACAGTTAGGAAGACTAGAAGATGATTGCTTCTGAAAAGTTGAGTTAGACTTAAGCAGTTCAAAAATCTTGAACTTGTGCTTCCAGCTTAGGTCTTCAAGAAATGTTATGAATTACTGCTGTCCAGTGGGTTATTCTACTGATGGCTCTAATGTTGGAATGTTAATTGACTCCATAGTTTGCAAGGTTATTTTGTGACTGCAATTGTATTTGACATTATTGATTTATTTTTTTTAAAAGGTCTAATGCATAAGCTGCCTCTGATCTAGAGGAGTGAAAGGTGCCTTTGCTCTTTTAAGGCATGCCAAGGAAGAAGCAATAGCAATCCTGTTACTTGGATCTGTCTGTGATAAAGGCTAGACACATTACAGCAAGGAACAACTTGTTTTCTGATACGTAAACTGCAAATAAGTTCTATAGTGGAGAAGCTGACTTATCCTCAATGCAGATTTGTCAGCAGTTCAGATGTGAGCAGGTATGGTTCAGGACTTTGAAATGTGTTTCCCCTTCAGCAAGTGAGAGGACACTGGAATTCTATGTTCGTTTAAACTAAAAGAATTTTTATCTTCCTGTGTAAATCCATGGTTCTGTTATAAAACTGGGGGTACTTGCAAGCTGTCATGAGACTAGAAAGTTTGTTTCTCTTGCGAGATATGCAGAGGACATGCTTTTTAGGTCACCAGACAGTCTGCTCGGAGTATGGCATTTCAGACATTTTTATTACACATTGAGAAGAAAAGTAATTGTAACTTGACACTTGGCTTATTGCACAGCTACTGCTCCTGTGTTTTGGAATTGCTTCTTTTGCCTAAGGCATCTTTAACTGTAAAGACTGAGGTTTGCCCTCAGGTCTGTGCTTTTGTGTTACCTTTGAGAAGGCTGCACATCTCAGAAACAGCAGCAACTGCTTGCTCATAGGTGAGGAGCTACCCAAGCTCCAGGGTTGCTTGTTTGTGTACTCAGTGTTCTTTAGACTTTTGGGCTTACAGCCACTTAGATACCCAACCAGCCAAGCATTTGCTTGGCCAGTGTCTGATTGCTGCCTTGGATTCAGCCCAGTGCAGATCCAGCCCCTTTCCCACTGTGACATAGCTCATCTTTACCTTCCCTGTCATTGGTGCAAAGTTGACTTACTGGATTTATGTGCCTGCTGCAGTCGGAATTGGTGAGTGAAGACACACTACTCTGCTTTAGGGAAATTTTTTCTGGCTTGTATCCATCTGCTTAAAGTAAGGAGGAAATGCACTGAAGTTACTCTGTGCCCTTCCACCACCGTGGCTCGTTATGGGCTGTATCAGCTTACAGTGACTCTAATGTCGCTCAGCATTCTTCTCTCAGCACTGAGCTGCCTGGGCTCCCATTGCTGTGTCAGCTTTATGTGCTCACCTACTCTGCTTCTGGAGCTGCTTAGTCAGTTCAGCACAGCCCTGAAAGTTTGACTCCGAAATTCTTTCACACTTTTGTGGTCTTGTGTCCTTCAGTGCCTGGCTGGTGAACTGACGTAAGCACAAAGAGGTGGCATTTTCTTTTAGATCAAGTTCTTTGCTGTGTGACAGCAATAGTATGGCACCTTTTCAAGCTAATATAGTAGGGCAAGGTTGTATGGGCATTGCTCTGCAAGCCCAGCACATCTGTACCTTGCTACAGCGTGGGAGTTGACGCTTGTTCCTTCTGTCCTAATTGGTGCTGGACTTGTTTAACATAGAGTGCCTGTGCTAATTAGGGACAACCTGATTTACACAGAGCATTTGAGATAATAATTACGTAGTTCTATGAAGATACTGGACCAAGGAGGAATCTGAGATAGGTATTCTTGCTGCCAGCAGTGAGTTTATGCTACTCAGCTTTATTCTTGCCTAATTTCTCTTACCTGACAAGAGTGGATATGTGGATTTCAAGTCTTGAAGATTTCATTCACTTTTCCTTTCCATTCATAGCCACTTTAACAAAGAAGCCAATTAGGAGTTGTCTGGTAAACATCAAGTATTAGATGATAACACAGTTCAGAGCAGAGATTTGTTCCTTCATTATGAGAACTTTGAGCTTACAGATGATCTGAAACCCTTCAGGCAGTGCAGTTAGAGTAGGAGAAGATACCATTTACTCTGTATCATGACATTATTTCCTCTTTTGGTGCTTGAAAAACACACCTGTTAAAATTTATCCCACATGAGTAGTGCCCTTATTTGCAATAGTTCTCTGTGCAGTACTGCCACTATAGTGTAACACTTCATAATGTTGGATTTGGTCAATCTTTGTTTTGCAAGTTAAATAATTCCATTACTGTACATTTCCTTATTTTGATTTCTTTTCATTTCTTTTCATTGCAGAGCCTCCCTTTCCAAAAAATACAACACAGCATCACAGCACAAGACCACCAACCTACACCTGATAGCTGTATACTCAGTATGGTAGTGGGACAGCTTAAGGTAAACCTTTTCCATTACAGGTTAATGAGTGCTTATGTCTTAGATTTTTGCAGGATTCTAAATAAACTGATTTCTGAATACATTTAAATGTTTTCATGGGTGGGGAAGGAACGGGGATAAGCTTGCATTGGGATATTGCTCCTCTGCTGTTCAAGACTGTCAAGAAATGCTCCTTCCTTCAGATACCTAGTTCTAGGTAAACCACCTGTAATTTGACAGTCATGTGCTGCCAAGCAAAGTATTGTGGATTTTACTGTGCAGACAAATATTATGTAGGTTCTAGAGGCATCAGTATTTCCCTTACCCTGAGGCAGTAAGGTTTTGGTGTCCTCTGTTGCATTTAAAAGCATTGTCACACTGTTCTTGGACAATTGAAGCACATCTAGTTTAACATCCACCTTGATGTAATATTTGCATTGAGCTCTGATTTAGCAGATTTCATTTTGTTAACTGACCACCCTTCAGTGAGTCCATACTTTTTTTTTACTGTCACAGGACACAAGAATACAATCCTGGTGTTGATACAGTCCTGTACCTCTGTAATCAAAACTGATTCAGCAATGGGAATGTTGCCTCTGAAATCAAACACTTACTGTTGAAACAGCTGCTTCTTGTGAAGAATCAGATTATTTTTCAGGCTTAGTATGACCGTATTGCTGTGTGAGTGATACTACTGAACTGTGCAAACTTACCCAGTCTGCCAATATACCAGGGCCACAGACTTGTAAATTCATGAAGCTGCTTATGAATGAAAGACATTGTCCTGGAATTTGCAAAAAAATAGTCTGTACATAAAATCAGCTGCAGGCAGAACTTGCTCACAGTGGGTGGTGTTAGTTTAAAAAATGTGAAATTACATAGCAGTAGTTAAAGTTATCAGAGCTCATTTGGTCCAGCCATGCTGTGAAGTCTGGCCTCTAATGCCATCCAGTCTTTAGAGTTACCTGCACCCAGTTTGTTTTAAAATTGCTGTTTAGATTTCCTTTTCCTGCTAACTTGATGGCACTTCTACTATCAGAGCATTCAAACTTCCACTGATGCTGTACTGTTTACTAAGCAGACATAGAAGTGAATGTTTGAATCTGCTTGCTAAGCTGTTCTCTTTGTTTTGGGCTGGGCAGCTGAGAAGAGCAGTGCCCAGTGTAATGCATCCACTGCTAAACTAACAGAGGCAGCTTTGGCTCTCATTAAAGTTGCTGCTCCTGCTTCCTAGCTGCAAGTTGGATTCCAGCTTTTTTGTTGCTCAGTCCTAGCTGCACACACACTGTGGAAAAGCAGCCACACATGACCATGGAAAGCACTGAATTATAGGACAGATGTGCTAATCTCCTCAGCCTTGCTCCTGGGTGTCCACAAAATATGCCTGTGGGTCATGATCAAATCCAACTTGCTTGTGAATTTTTAGTAATTGAGGAAAGGTTTTTCCACTCTTCACATTTATGTGTCTCAAACCTTAGCTTTAAAAATCACATTTTAATCCCAGGAATGCTGCTTCTCATGGAACAAGTGTCCAGAAAGTCAAAGTCAACTTAAAACCTTAACTTCATGCTTCTGCCCTGTGTGATATTTATAGAGGTGGACAAATGAAATATCAGGAATAGTCTGTGGCATGAATGAGCCTGGCTGTCATATGTAGTGAATGCTTTTCTCTCGTGCCAATTCACACATGTTGACAGCCATTCTACTGCATCTCAGTGCTGCTCTGTGTACAATACAGTAACTGAGAACAACTGGGTGCAGGTGGTGCATTTTAACAAGTGGCTCACATGTAGCTCCAGTCAAGCAGGGAACACTATAACAGGCAAACGTGGAGCTGCATACTCACTTCATTTAAAGCTGCCTTCTTAGTGATGTGGCCACTCAGCCTGCATATATTGCTCTCAAGGAGAACTGTAAGAGAATTTTGCACAAGGAAGGGCACTTCCAAGACCACCAGTAGCATGCTTCTATACCAGTATGAACTATAAATAAATTTTTTAAAAAACAACCTTTTGCAGCAGAAAAATCAACTGCACTGAGGGGCTGGCGCACAACAGCTTCTTTGAGAAGATGCTGCAGAGTAACAGAGCACCTAAGTAGTGACTGCCACTGGCAGGGATCTAACTGGCTGGCTAAAGCAGTGCAGTGATTGCTTTCAAAGATCCTCTTTAATGGATGCTGACAGGTATTAATGTTTGGGAGGGGTTATCCTTTTGTAGAGGTATAATAAATATACATCCACTTATTCTAATCATATTGGTTTTTATTGCTGTTCCTTGTCTGAGTGCTGCTTGCTTGCTTCAACTAGGAAGAGTGAGCATCGGTTTAAGCCTTTAGGAATGAATTTCTTTTGGTGTGACCCTGCTTTGCCAATGTTCATCCAGAATGTCACCCAGTATCTTCAGTGTGTTTCACCTAGTAATGTATTTCTCCTGTCATGCTCAGGCAGATGATGACCAAGTTCTAGGCTTCCACCAAACCTTTTTGTTGAAAAATTTTCAAGGTGCCTGGGTGTGCACCAACGAAGTCTTCAGGCTAGCCCTCCACAACGTTTAACCCTCTGCCTTCCCTGTCTTCCAGTCCTGGCTGTCCTGGTTGAGTAAGGAGTGCTCTCTTCTCGCCCTTCTGCCCCTTGAGCTCGGCTGAGAAGCATGGCTGTGGCTTGTGTGTTCTCAGAGCCATGTGGCAGATCTGTGGCTCTCCCCAGAGTGTGATTTTTTTGAAGTGATCATGCAGAATTAATTGTGAATAACTAATTGTTATGCAGTGTTTCCTAGTCTTAAAAGGAAAAGGAAATTTGCAATTAAAATCACTGGGTATTTTTGTAATGCATGCTGAACACTTAAAGCACTGCTTAAAGCCTGTTAAATAAGGCTTAACATCTGAAAGAACCTGCAGTCTCAAGTAATTATCCTTTCCTTTGAGGTAAGGGTTGTTGCAACCCTGCAGTTCAATCAATAATTGCTGGGGGTGCTGGTGAAGAAGTAAAATTCTCTCTGACCAGGCAAGAGGAGGAAAGATGTGTAGCTAAACCTGAAATGCAAAGCAGTGTTGCATCTCAAACTCTGACATGACTCACTGCTCTGTGAGCTGAGGACTTCCTTTTGAGCCTCCAGGTCAGAAAGGATGTAGAAAAACTGAAAGGTCAAAAAGCTGCCAAGATTGTGGGTGATGAAGAGCCTGTGGAGCTGGGAAAGGAGGTGGCTAAGGGCATCTGCTTGAAATGTCAGTAATTGAGTACTTCCAACAGCCTGAAAGCAAACTCTTCTCAGTGGTGCCAGACAGTGTAACAAGGGACTGTGGTTAGAAACCATAACTTGGAATGTACAGATGGGACAGAAGAGAAGATTTTCATGAGAAGACTGAAACCCTGGGAAGTGGTGCCTGGACACCTTGTGAAACATCTGTTCTATGAGAACTTGAAGACTCTGCCAGACAAGGCTGTGGCTGATGCAGTGAAAGATGTCCTTGCCCAGGACAGGAGGATTGGATTAGATGATCTCTAAAGGTCCCTTCTGTGGACCAACTCAGCCTGTTCAGTGGTTCTGTGATGCAGAGCTGCTGTAATCTGTGGTCATGCTGAGCAAAAGGCTCGCCTGGAAATCAGAGGATTCTTTCAGTCCGTTTCTGGGACTTGTTTAATTTTTGTTTTAATTCAATGATGTCATGGAAGAATTTGAACTGCACAAAGGAAAGTTTTATAAGAAGACTAAAGCCCCTTGTGTTTTGAGCCTGGGCTCACATGTGGAATGCAAATCCTGAGTTGAATATGCCTGAATTTGGAGTGAAAAGTAAAGATAGAAAGTTTCAGTGGTGTTATCTGAGCTGTGATGAAGATCTAAACTAAAATGGAATAGGATTAGTCTGTTTTCTGTGGCATCTTGAGTCATTAAACTGTAAGCCTTTGCTATGTGCTAATATTACATAGTCAGAATTGGGGAATGGACTATAAAGTATATACTTCACCTTGAATATAGTCTGGGATTTTCCTTGTTCTTAAAGTATGCTGCTCCTCTATGCTATGAAGGGATAACATAAAAGGAATAAAGAAAATAATAACGTGTCACTTTATTGTGGGAATTTGCTGTCTGTACCACACCAAATGTTTTGGGGAGCATTCTCTTTTAATCTTTCTTCAGGTGTTCAGCCCTGAATTTCTTAAGAAAGGAGGAAATTCTCCTTAAGCCAAAGCATCAAGAGCTGCAGTACTCTGACCAAAATCTACCTAGGCTTACCAGAAATCAAAGAGACTTACATTAAAGCTTGCCTGGAGATGGTAGTTTTTTTTTCCAGAGGTATATAACAAGCTCAAATTTGGTGCAACACGGAGGGCAACTGGGAGTTGAGAACCTGCCAACTCCCAAGCAGTGGTGAGGCTCTCCTGGGCTGGGTTTCCTTGAATACCCAGGAGAAGCTGGAAAAGGCACAGGCTTCAGTGCACAGGCCACCTCTACAGCTCAGATATGTGAGCCTCTCTTCTGGGCATGTGTAGTGGGGACAACCCTTCCTTTGAAATAATTGCCATGACTGCTGTCTTGTGTGCTAACACACGAGATGGATGGCTGGTCTAGCCCAGCAGAATTGCTGCTGTTCACACTGGGCTCCTTCCTAGGGAGCCTCTGCCTCGTGCTAAGCAGGTTTGAGAGACAAACTGCCCTGTTTGTCTGCTGGACAGTGACTGCTGGCACTTGTCTTGCTTTAAGGATTTTTCTCTCATTTAGTCATGTATTGAACACTGACTTGCTCGTATTCCTGGCCTTACTTGTTGCCTTCCTAATTTCTGGCTGTAGTAGTTTCCTCATTCACTTTCTTCTTCCTGGTTTTATAGTAATTTGTCTTGCCTGTTCTTCCCATTCTCATTATGTTTTTGCAAGCTGAAAAGTTGTACTCAATTTACTTTCTTCAGTAGGAAACCATTCTGTAGTGGGATCATTTTTCTTATCCTTTTATGACTTTATTGTAGCATTTTATTTTTTTAACTTATAAGAAATGCATGCAGGATTTGATATGTGGGTGCTCTTTGCCTATTTATGCATTTGCTTACTTCTGGGTTTTGGTTCTTTGTTCTTTCCTAACAACTATTAACCCTGTGCTTGCCTTGGTAGCTTTAGAGCTCTCAGCTGGTTTAATAAATAAATATCTATTATTATTTCAGTATCACTTTCATGAGGGGCCAGTCTAGAGCCTACTTTGGTTTACTCTGTGAATTAGCACACAGTTACTGAAAATGCACTTTATGTACACCACTTTACTTCCCAGGCAGTTGTCACTGTGAAATCCTTGCTGTGCTTTTTGGGTGTGATTGCTTCCTTTCCATGCACCTGATGCCACCAGCGTTCTGGCACACTTGCTGTTCTGTGATATAACTGATGTCCTTTGCAAGTTGGTCCTCAAAGCTGACTTGTTTCACAGACCATGAATACTTTTTTAAAGTAAAGTTTCATTTTTTGTTTATTCTGTAGTCTGCTTTGCTCTTCAGACTTTTCACTTCTTCTCAGTGAACATCAGCAGGGCATTCACTGCATGAACTGCATGAACGTTCACTGCTTTGACAGCCTCTTTCATCAGCTGCTCTGGCTGCTGCTTTTCAAGCCTCTTTTTTATAAATTTCCTCCCTTTTCTGAAGCTGAATAGTCATGTGTTGAAAAAATAAAGCTTAAAATCCTCCAAAAATGCTGAATTGAACACACTACAGCCACCATCAGAAGATTGTTTTGTAGTTGGTCCTGTGTGCTGTTCAGACTAAATCCTGTTGTGTGATTTCCAACTGATTGATTTGGAAATAATTTCTGTTATTTTGAGGATTTAATTCCTGCACAATGTCTCTGAGAAGATGGGTAAATAAAATTAGGTGGGAGTACTAGCCTCCCTCTACTACTGTTTTCTGCTTTTGTAGTAATATTGTAAATACCCAGACATATTGTCAGGCAGGAGTGGAGGCACTGCTGCAGCCATTCCCTGTGCTTAGAACACATTGTCACAGCTGTAGTGAATGCTCTGCTCCCTTCCAGCTGTTGCTGGACACTGGAATGGGAAGTACTGTGTTTCTGGCCATCTGCACCTGCTCTGGCAAGGTTTTCAAAGCCCAGATCACCTGGGTCATGCAGGCAAAGTGTTGATACCAACCTCTACAGAAACTCCCTGAAACTCCCTTCTGCCAACAACCCAAAGTTTAGCAGTTAAAAATTGAACCACTTTCTTTTAAGCTTAATTCCTGGGCAAGGGATTTGTGATTCCACACTGAGGCAGGCATGTTCCATCAGTGTGGTGAGTGACATGTCAGCAAGTCTTCCACAAAACCCCAACTTCAGATGCTGTTGCAGGATTTCCTTGTCTCTGGGCCCTGGGTGTTTGTCTGCAAAGCCCCTCAAAACAGACCCTCTGGTGGAATTGGTGTCTCCTGGGGTACTGCACATCTTACAGCATGTAGTGTCACTGTTAATGTTAGCTTGAAGTTGCCTCATCATGAATTTTGGAATAAGTTTCTCAAAAAAATGAGTGTTTTGAACCTTTCCCCCCCCTCTCTCTTTCTACAGGCTGATGAAGATCCTATCATGGGATTCCACCAGATATTTCTATTAAAGAACATCAACGATGCCTGGGTTTGCACCAATGACATGTTCAGGCTAGCACTGCACAACTTCGGCTGAGCAGCCCATCCCGAGGCACCCGGGCTTTTTTTTTTTTTTCTTTTTTCTTTTATTTTTTCTTTTTTTTTCTTTTTTTTTCTTCTTTTTTCTTTTTTTGTTTTGTTTTCCTCCTCTCCTCTTAACTGGTATTACTCACACTCACGGAACATTCCAAATATCATACACAAACCTGCAGCACTGCAGAGCGTGAGCAAGCAAGACTTGTGACCTGCCCTTCTGCTGAGTTTACATTGTCACTAGATGAGTTTCTTGTGCATGATGTTTGGAAGTTAGACTTAGCTGCATTTGATAAGAGAAATTTGTGTTGTACCAGCATGCCTCGGAAAGAATTTATAATGCAAAAGGTTGTTGTTTATGTACTGACAAGATGCTCTATAACCCAAAGAAATGAAAGAACAGCAGCCTGTACAGCCCAGTTATTGATTTGTTCAGATGTTTCAATGCTACATTACACAATAAAACAGAGATTTTCTTAAAAGTTTAAATTATTTTTATGAGTTGGCTGTGGAGTGTGTGTGATAGTGCTGGCTGGGGGTAGACTGTGTCTGTCTGGTGGGGAAATGCTTGCAGAGCTGGAACTCGAGCTGAACGATTCCTGACAGTTTTAGCAGTGAGTGCAGGGCAGGTCTGCCCTCCTCCATACACCTTTTCCTCTCCTTCTCAGCAGCTTTTGTAATAAAACTTTCTGGCTCAGTTTTTAACATGAACAGCTTAGTTCTCACCTGTTGTATCTTACCGATGCAAATTCCCCAAATAGTACAGGAGGATGGCAACAGTGGTGGTAGCCTGCAGTCAGTCTCCGTGCCCTCTCAAAGCCAAACAGGGCACCTGTGTGTTCTTCACCGGCGAACACAGGAGTGGCTCCCGTGCCGCCCTCCAAGAGTTGGTGCCTGCAGCTCTGCTCAGGTCCCGCGCTGCGCTGCGTGTGCAGCCTCCTCGCGTTCGGCGGGAGCCGGTGTGTGCGGGGCTGCCCAGGGCAGCTGTCCCCAACCTGGCGGTGGCGGGGGTGGATGGGGGCAGCGGGGGATCCCCGGGCCGCGCTGCCCGGCCCGGCCCCGCCCGGTCCCGCCGCTCCCGGCTCCGCCCCCGCCGCGCCGGGAACGCTCCGTTCGGGCGGCGGTTTCCGCCCGGCGCTCGCAGGGCCGGGCCGGAGGCGGAAGCGCGGGCGGCGGGGCCGGGCCGGGCAGCGCGGTGGCGGCGGCGCGGGCGGGCGGCGCGCCGGGCCCCATGGCCTCCTGCTCCAGCATCGACATCGAGGACGCCACCCAGCACCTGCGGGACATCCTCAAGCTGGACCGGCCGGGAGGTGAGGAGCGGGGACGGGGGGTGCGCGAGAGGCCGCCGGGCCAGGCCGGGCGGGGCCTTGTCTCGGGCCGCGCCGCGGGAGCCCCTCGCCCGTTGCGCCGCTGCCCCGCCGGTTGTCAGCGGTCGCGCTCGGGGCCCGGCCGGGACCGCTTCGCCTCGGGGCGCCTGGCAGCGCCCTCGGACCCGCCCGGGGCCAGGGGGCCCGCTCGGCACTGCCTCGCTCCCCGCACAGCTCGGAGCCGGCGGCGCGGTGCGGAGCGGTCGGTGAGGAGAAGAGGAGCCCCCGGGCTGGGGACCAGCCTGGAGGGAGAGGGTTGGTGGCGCTGGGCAGAGCGAGAGCAGGCCGGCCCCAGAGCTCGCTGCTGCGGCGGTCTCGGGGCTCCATTCAGCTGAGAGGCGCTGCTGCTGAGAGCTGAACAGCACCGACCTCCGTGACACGAGTGTCCCCCCTTCCCAGGAGCATTTGGAGTGTTTCCCAGGCGTCTCTCTGGGCTGAGTGGAAGGGGCTGGTCGGCTGCTCCGAGATCAGCGCCAGGTTCCCCGTTTACAGGAACTTTTCACTCTCCTTATTTGTACGTGAAATGGGATACAAATATCTCTTCTGAAGTGGTTGTGGGTCTTCTCCCTGTGCTCTGAACTATCATACCTCTCTGCTCAGAGTTCAGCGGGCTCCCTTCTGCCCATAGGAGTATCAGCAGCGGGCTCAGGAGTCATCTGGATAGTGTTCCCACTCTCCTGGAGCTTCAGCTCTCTCTCATCTCCATTCTTGAACCTGCGGTGGTGTTTCAGTCAAGTGTGCTGAGGTAAAACACTCTGAAGGAGGCTGAGACATGAATGCTTTGCAAAAGTATCTTAGCCTCTGGATAGAGGATGGAATTATGCCCCTCTTGTGCTCCTTTCAAGGGGAAGGCTGGGCAGGAATAATATAACTTCAAAATGTCCTGAGACTCAGCAGGAATGTGCTACCTCCAAAGCAACTGCCATGTGTGCTGCCTTTTGCTTGGCCAAAAGGAAGAGAGGGTGGGTGTGGGATGGTTGTGGAGGGCTGTAGAGGCCTGTGAGGTGATGGAATAAATCTACAGGAAGGCAGCTTCATTAGCTCTACTACCCTTAGAGAATCTTCTCATTAATTGGAATAGTTTCTGTGGTTTCTGCAGTGCTAGCATGTTCCTGAATTCTAATTCTTACAAGAAAAATACATTTTTTGTTTGTAGTCCAGCACTGTACTTGGAAGACTGGAAGGAGAGCTCAGTGCAGGGATGGGGAACACTCATTTCACAAGCAGTTTCTGAACTGAAAGGATATGTTGTGGTTGAGAAATGGTTGGAGTTGTTGCTCAAGGTGGCTCGACTTTCTCCTGAAGCAGTTTCTCCTGCTGGTTGAAGTCAAGGAGTTATTGACAGAGTATGGCTTATTTCTTTCATTCTTCTTTCCTGTTCATTCCCTTTTTACCTTCTCTCTCAGCTCCAGTGCACAAGGAGGCACTTGAGAGGAGAAGGAGCAAGTGGGCAGGAAGTTCACAGAAGGAACCTGTGGTGCTTCTCAGCAGAAATCACTGCCTGGGTAACAGCAAATAAACTTGAAAAGACTGACATAATAAGGGGAAGAAGAAGAGTGCACATGTTAGCTGAAAGTCTCTGAAACTCCTGTTAAGATGCCAGGGGAGAGGAATAGGGGAGCCCTCAAGTTTTGCAGTACCAGGTGCAGGTAGCTGTGAGCAGTGTTGTGTTCCTCTAGGTCCTGTCCAGGCAGGTGGCAAGAAACAATCCCTGCTCTAAAGAGTTTACAGCTGTCACAATACTTTTTAAATTATGCTGGGCTTGGTGATTGTGAAAATGTAATCCACTACCCAGTCTGTCTCTCTTGACACAGTTTCTCCCTGTTTTGGCAAACTTCATCCAGTGCTTCAGTAGCTGTTGCCAAAGCATGGACCTGCCTGCTGGGATGTGGGGACAGGCTGTCAGTGAGGAGGAGCATCCCTGCTGGTGCTGGGCAGGATCCTTCTATCCTGCAGAGATCTCTGCTGCTAAGCAGGTGTTATGTGGGCTCACCCTGCTCATGGTGTATCAGGGCAGTGTTCAGTACAGGCTGGCTTCTCCTGGTGCAGCTGATGGTGGGAGAAGGAAGAGTTCAGTCTCAGCTCTTACTTCTCCTGTTCTTTGAAAAGGTAATGAATACAAACACTCTTCTTTCCCTTTGAGACCTCGATCTACCAGTCTGGCTTAACCTTTTGGTTTAGTTCATGTTCTTGCTAAATAGAGCCTCTTCCCTTCTTCTATGCCTCCAGGATTGTGCACAGGCAGCACCTGTGCTTGTCTGGCTTCCACTAACACAGACTGAGCTATGCCCCTTCCTGAACTTGGGTGAGCTGATGTTGGGCCCATCAGCCTCTGGGGAGTGTTTCCTCCTTCCTTTTTCCCATGGAGCAAACATCACTGTCCTGCTGTGTGTAAAAGAGCAGCAGTACTTACATGAGACTTTGCTGTGGCTGCAAAAGGGCAAAGCACATATCATCTTTCTCTGGGAGACTGGATGCTTTTTCTGTAGGGAATATTTTCTGCCTTTGGTCACAAAGGATCAAGTGCTGTCAGTGTAAGTAGCTGCAACTGGACAAGCACCCACCATATGCTGTAGGAATAAGGGGCACATCTTAATCCTGTGACAGCAAACACAGCACCAGTGGGAGGTGCTGGATCACACTCCCTTGCCTGAATTTCCTTGTGCTGTGTGAGTGCTGCTGCTTTTTCTACTCTGAGGTGAGTGCCCAAATTGTCCCTGCATCGGGGTACCCTGTCACTGCACATTTCTGTGTCCATAATGACTCTTCATAAACAGGCAAGCTTAAAATACCCTTCTGGCAAATGAATAATTGCAGTTGTGTTTTAGGCAGCAGCACTCACCCTGATCTCTTGAAGCCTATTCAGTAGCAGAAAGGTTTTCTCACTTCGGAAGGATCTGCCTCTTGCCCACAGTTATGTTTAGGTTTGTTCCATGTGCCAGTGATGGGGAGTTCTGGTCCTAGGAGCAGCCATTTTGCAGGAGCTCAGCAGCAGTTGTTACCTGGCAACAGTATACGAAATTTCGGGTTTCAAAACCCGTGAAAATTTCCAGCGAGGATTCGCTGAGACAGGCGGCTTTTCCTTGGTGTGCTGATGTGGGGGTGCAGGTGGGGGGCCTTGCTCTCCTACAGGGTTTGGCAAATATTTGCCTTGCTAGTGAAGAAGAGTCTCCTTCACCCTGTGAAGACTCTTATGTCTGTCCCTCCTAAAGCCTTCAGAAGGCATGGAAGCCACCAGGCAGTTTGTGCAAGGCCAGATGTGCAAAGTCAGGCCATACACACTCTTCAAAGCACAGCTGGGGCTCTGAACAAATGGCTGCTTTACACAAAATTTGAGTGCTGTAAACTTCTCTGTGATTGTTCAACCAAGGGAAAAATATGGGAATCCCAAATGCACAGCTGCAGAGTTTCCTAGGAAAATTACTTAAACACCTGGACTTTGAGGTCTCACAATCAGAAGCAGGTTTTGGAAAGTAACAAATGTATTGTTTCCAGCCAGCCCCAAATGTTGCAGCTGATCCTGGCACTGCTGGACTTCAGAGGTCTCTCTGCAGGCCTGAGGGTTAGAAGTGACTTATCAAGAACCTTTTGGTCTGGCACTTGATTCAGTAAATCTGAATTACCAGTTCAGTCTTTCTGATCTAAAGCTATTTGCTCCCTGAGCCAGGTTAAGTTCCTTGAAACACACTCTTCAGAGTTTCCCTGATTTGCTTGTGAAGGAAAAAATTTCACTCAGATATGTGATGGTGAGTTTGTCATCACACGGGAGGTCTCTTACACATCCTTTTTGTAGAGCACTTCTCCTAACCAGTTCAGCTTATTCTACCTGACAGACCAAGAGAGGCTGGCAAAAAGCACCTGCAGGTGGTGTATTTCACACAGTGCTGTTTCTTTTAAATGCACGTTGGGCACAGCTGGTCTTGCTTTTCCTCAGGTGCAGTGAATGAGAACCAGAGACCGTCGAATTCGTACAACGGGGACCTGAATGGGCTGCTGGTGCCTGACCCCCTTGGGAGCGGAGATGGACCTGCTTTGGCCAAGCCAGTGCATCGCAGCATCTCCCTAGGAGCCCTGCAGGAGAAACAAGTCATGTAAGTTTTGTCAAAGAAATGCTGAGAGTGAGTAGTAAACAGCTCAAATTTGATTCTCTGGAGCGTGGAGATGCGTGCTGGGCATCTGACAATGGATTTTATGTTCAGTTCACATGGCAGTTGTGAGCCAGTGCTCTTGGTTAGAGCTTTTGTAGCTTTTGTGAGGCTGGTGCATGGACTCTGCCATCCTTGCATCTCAGGAACTGAAGAATACCTGCAAAGTTGTTCAGAGAAGGGAAACAGGACAACATTTCCATGGTGAAAATTGCAGGTCAGAAGGAATGTAAATCATGAGGGCTCTGGTTGAAACTTGTGGTTCCCCTGTCCAGCAGGACTCCTTCAGGGACCCAAGTCTCCTGAGGTGTTGTAGAGCTCATGGAAGTAGCTTCTGCTTGGGTTCTCTCATGGTTTTGAAAGAGGAGAGAACCGCGAGCAGTGTGCACTGTTTTGTTGATGATGTTCAGCTGGTTGGTTTTGGTTTCTTCATGCCTTCCAGTGCTGGGGAGGTGAATCAAATGTAGGTCTGTGCTCAAGTGAAATGAAGGTTTTTAGGCTGAACAAAGCAGATGTTTTACTCTCTCAAACCTGTGACACACAGGGAAGGGAGACTCAGCTGAGAGTTTCTGTCTTCACTTGTTCAGCTCAAACACTTAGATGCACAAATCCTGCTGTGTTGCTATTAAAATTTAACATAAAGTGTTGAATATTCTGTTGCTGTGAGTCCTGTCTGATTTTTCCCCCCTTTTCTTTTTTTCAAAGCTGTCTTTCTGGTGATGACAGCTCTACATGCTTAGTGATATCAGCAAAAGACGTGGAGGTAGTGGCCAGCAGTGATTCCAGCATCACCAGTAAGGCCAGAGGGAGTAACAAGGTAAGGAGCAAGAGAAAGCCTGGTCTGTCTCTTTTTTAGTCACATCAGCTCATGCTTGAATATTTTTAAACAGAAATAAGTATCTTCTTTCTTATGTCATATGAGCTTGTAATTAGGTAGAAGTTTGTCAAAGACTTTAACAAGGAGAAAAAAGTTGGAGCACTATCTTGTAACTGATTGTTTCTGTTACTCCAGAGTCTGGCTGAGTTATCTTCTCATTTTCAGAAGTTCATGATCTAAGCTGTAGGTTCCTGGGAAAGTGTCCTTTCTCCACAAACATGATTTTTCTGCTGGTTGTTTCCTCCCTGCACCCTGAAGGGAGGGTTTCCCTGGCTGTTTTGCTGGCATCAGTCCTGCAGAGAGGTCTGACTAGGTCAGAGCTGCAAGAACCAATATGCTGAAATTAGAGCTGGTGCTGAGAAGAAAACTAAGCCATGCTCAGAACAAGTGCTGATGATTAGGAGAGAGACATCTGGTCTTGATCCACTCAGCCCTTTTCCACTTTGTTCCTTAATTTTCCCTTTTGTGTTTTTCCATTTTCTGTTCCAGTTTGTTCCTTAGTATGCAGCAAACTAAGGGACTGCAAAGATGGAAAAGATAATTCCAGACATTTCTCATGTTTTGTGTTCTTTCTCCTGAACAGGTGAAAATACAGCCTGTTGCTAGATATGACTGGGAGCAGAAGTACTATTATGGCAATCTGATAGCTGTTTCAAACTCTTACCTGGCTTATGCCATTAGAGGTGAGTTACCCTCTTGTCTTGGATGTGATTTGTATTCTTTTGCTGTGTGTATCATTAAGAAAGGCAGAGTTTGCATCAGAACAATATCAGAATCAATATCAACAATCAGAACAACTGGCACTAATTGAAACATACCATGCAATACTCAGGTCAGAGTGCTGTTGTAGAGGGAATATAAGCAATGGTGGAGAGAAGAGTTTGTTATGTGGGAGAGTTAGAAATAAAAGAGAAGGACTCAGTGGGGATGTAGGAAAAGCTGAAGGACTACATTGGTTTTACTGGAGAGCTGATGTTCATATTCCTCCTCTGATTAAATATTTCTGCAGCAAACAAACTGCTCTGTAGCAAAGCACAGAAACAGCCACATAGTAATTTGAGCAGATAAGTGTTTGTGATGGATTTGCTTGCATAAATTTAGACTTGAGTTTAACGCTCAATTTTGAGGATCCAAAGAGCAATGCAGCTGCGGTGCTTTGTGGAATAGAGAGAGGAAGGCAGAACAACACAGGGAAAGATTGTTTCACAGCAGATGGGAAAGAAAGTGGCAGGATGAGAGGAAACAGTCTCAAGTTGTGCCAGGGAAGGTTTAAATTATATATTAGGAGAAATTAAAATGTTGGAAACTGCCCTGCTCAGGGAAGTGGTGAGGTTACCATTCCTGGAAGTGTTCAAAAAACACATAGATATGGCACTTGGGGACATGGTGGTTTAGTGGTGAACATGAGGGTTGTGCTGGTTGGACCTGATGATCTTAAAGGTGTTTTCCAACCTTAAGAGTTCTATGAAATGAACAGATAGTTATCTATAGTGTCTCTTTCTGCTCTCATAGAAAAACACTGTCTGTGTCTCTTTGTTCTCAGTTCTTACACCAGTTTATCTGGTCTTTGTTGAAACCTGCTACTCTGCTCTTGTGTTTTTTCCTAGCTGAGGTTATTTTAGAGTAGCTTAAGGATGTCTCACCCTTTTAAAAGTATTTTAAAAGCTTGGGTGTAGTAACACTGGGAAGCTGAGTGGTTTGCTAGGGCTGGTGTGGGCATCGGGAAGTGAAAGCACCATGATCTCTGTAAGACTGCCTGCTTTGTAGTGATTGGTGTCTGTCTGAAAAGGCGAAGCTGGAAACTTAGCTTAGTGTGCTAATGTTCTGAAGCATCTTCTTTTCAGTCATGCAAGCCAAAAAGCAGTGCTTTCTGCAGGGTGAATGCTCATGCCTTTTGCTTCCCCTTACAGAACGTGTATCTGAGCTATCTGCCTCTCAGTGACTCCTTTTCTCCAGTAACTGAAAATTAAATTGCTAATAAAATTAATTCACTGTCACTGGAGGTCGGCTTTGGAAGCGTGGCAAGCTCAGGATGAAGGTTTAGGCCTGGTGTTTAATTGCAGCATCTTTAATGAGGGTAATCCTGGGAATTATGAGACGTTTATAAGAGTTATGGGAAGTTTATGAGAATTATGCAGAGAAATCACAGACATGAATGGTGACTTCTCCCTCTGTGTGTCTCACAGCTGCCAGCAATGGCTCGGCCATGGTGCGGGTGTTGAGTGTCAGCACTGCTGAGCGGACCTTGCTGAAGGGATTCACGGGAGGTGTGGCAGACCTGGCCTTTGCTCACCTCAACTCCAACCAGCTGGCCTGCCTGGACGAGGCTGGCAACCTCTTTGTCTGGCGCCTGGCCATGGATAAAGAAAAAATCCAGTATCTTGTCCAAATACACCTCCTGTCAGCCTCTGTGTAATGATTAGATATGAATGCAACCCCAACATTACCCTTTGATTTTGTAGCCTTTGCAGAATAGCAGCTTGCAGGGTAAAGATTCATAGTTGTGCCCCTTACAGAGTGTCAAATCTGTCAACTTTTACCTGCATTCAGCACAGTCATTACTTGATATTGCATTGCTTGAAATTCTAGGAGCACCTCAGTGCTCCTGGTCCAGGCAAAGTAGACAGTGAGAAATGGCAGTCTGTAGCAGCTGGCCTTGAGCATGGGCAGTGTCACCTCAAGAGTGTGACAGAGGTTTGCCTTGTCTGGTTCTACCTCCTTTCCTGAGTTACTCCTCTAGGGAAGAGGATGTAATACGTCCCATCCACTCACTATCTTCCTTCCAAACCTGTCATCCTTTTAGTGGCCCTGAAATTTATTTTCAGTGTTCATTACCCTAAATATTTTCCTTTTAATTGCTAGGAGTGATTGCTCAGTGCTTCTGGGAAACGTGTGAGGTATGTCACCTCAGAGTGTAGCCTTTTAATTTTAATTGTGCACCATCATTTCAAAAGCAACTGGAGCAAAGGTGGTGCACTCGAGCACTCAGCTGGGGGCAGTCTGGTAGCTCTTCTGTCTTTCCCTGGTAGTGTTGCAATGCTAAAGAATGATCTAATCATTAGCTGTCCGATGGATTGCACATTCAGACATGACTGTGTGCCCCTGTTGTGCTTATCCTGTCACTGCAGGCTGCAAGAGAAAATTGTGAGAACCTATAAACTTTTGTAAGCTGAATCTCTTCTGTCAGTGAGGAAACTCTGGCTTGGCTGCTTTCTCAGCAGAATCCCTTTACCTGCTTCCTGTTTGAATCGATGGCCCAAAAACCCTTGAGGTTTAACAGTATTAAAGCAGCAGACCAAGCCTGAACAGATTATTGCTGGGCATTAGTAGCAGAGCCAGAATGTTAAATTTCTTAACCCTTGATCAGAGAGGAGATCTTGGTTAACATCAAGCGACCTGACAATACCCCCCTGAACACCTTCCGGAGAATCATCTGGTGCCCCTTCATCCCCGACGATAACGAGGAGAGCAGCGAGGAGGGGAGTCAGACCTTGGCGTTGTTGCATGAGGACAGGGTAAGGAAACTGCTTTGGAAACGTTGCCCTAATTTATCACTAGGAGAGAATTTAATGGAGGAAAGAGCTGAGTTTGCAATGAAGTTGTAAAGGCCCCTGTCTAGTCCATGTTGGGGATCCTCCTGTAAGATGTTGGACTCCTCTCTTCCCAGGAGAGATCATTCTCTGGGCCTCAGGAGGATGGAAAGGGAACTTCTGCTCACCATCAAATGCCAAGGGCCACTTGAAACAGAGACATCAATTGTCTGTTCAGGCTGAGACAGTACCCGAGGGAGGGGCTTGGTGGGCAGCAGCTACAAATGCCAATTCCCTGTGTTGTGTACAGTGCCAGGAAAGCACTGAATGGCCAAATTGTGTGGAAATGGGAAGGTGTATGTCACACACTTCCATTGGGCTGGCATATCAGGCCATAAGATAAGGATCTAGGAAGCTCTCTGGATCAAGCCAGTGGTTATAAAAATAAACCTGTGTGTCTGCATGTTTGTTTTCCAGGCAGAGGTGTGGGACTTGGACATCATCCGAACCAACAACAGCTCCTGGCCGGTGGAAGTGCCTGATATCAAAGAAGGTTTCATTGTTGTGAAAGGCCACAGCACGGTACAAACCTGGGGTTTTTTGTTTTCTTCGGGTTTTCTTTGGGTTATAGTGTCTCAGGAGCTGCAGTTCGTGGGACTGTTGGCTGTAAAAAAAACAGTTGTGAGGCAATTATGATTGTGAAAAGCCAGAAGACCCCAAACCAAAATGAGCTCTATTCATAACATGAATAACAGGAAGATCAGTGGCAACAGAATCCCTTGTACTTGAATTTGCTGTCTGGAAAAGGTGATAGTTTATTATTACCAAGAAGGAGGGTGCCTGTCAATTGTTCTGTGAAGGGTTAAAAGGCTTAACGTTAGAAGCTACCAGTTTCTGTTAGAAATCACTCTGGTCTTCTCTACTATCAGATTGTTAGTCAAATTCTTGAAGATAGAGCCTTTTCTTCTTGTAAAGTAAGAAAAGCTATTAAATTACTTTTCTGTGTCTCTTTTCCCCCCCTCTGTGTAGTGCCTGAGTGAGGGAGCACTTTCTCCAGATGGAACTGTGTTGGCCACAGCAAGCCATGACGGTTTTGTAAAATTCTGGCAGATCTATATTGAGGGACAGGATGAGCCAAGGTAACTGGAGAATTGGGAAGTGAAGGATCTTGGAACAGAGAGCAGCATTTTCTATGGGAGAATTTCCTTGATACAGAATTATCTGTGATGGCAGTTCTCAGGACATTATAAAAATACAGCATAAGTGTTTGTAATTTGTTGCTGAAAAAATGCATCACTGAAAATCATAGACTTATGAAAAAAGCAGAGAGCTGTATCTGGAAAGAGGAGTTCTGTGCTTTGCACAAGCTGTAGTCAAACTCTTTTGCACTGTCTACGTACATGCAGGAAGCTGCTCTGAGCTGTTCTTCTCAATGTTGACTTCTTTTTGCTTTGTATTTTTGTAAAGACACCAGACCAAATGGCACCATGGGATTTTATTTATTTATTGGTAACAATATTTGTCTGTGTGATCTCCTTATTTTATATAAGGAGAGCTACAAGTCAGTAATCATTTGTGGCTTCTGGACAAGGAGTTGTGTGTTCAGCATTCTCCTCATTTACCACTCCCTTCACACTTGGCTGTTTTCTCTGATTTATTCCCAGGTGTCTTCATGAGTGGAAACCCCATGATGGTAGGCCTCTTTCCTGCCTGCTCTTTTGTGACAACCATAAAAAACAAGACCCAGAGTAAGTCCCTAATCCTGTGCTTGAAGTATTGAAGTTCAGCATTGTTTTCTTACTCTGCCTTGCCTTGAAAGTTCCTTGTAACTGAATCATTCTTTAAATTTTTAGCTTTGTGGCAAGAACAAGTCCTGTCATCTTTGTAGTCAGTTTTCTAGTGGTGGAGAAATAAATGAGACTCTGAAGCACAACCTAAAGTGACCTTAATCATAGTGCCAATTCCATGAAAGTAATGAGAATTCTAAATTGAGAATTTAGAAAAACCTGAGTCCTCTCAGGTTTGTGGTATGGTCAATCTTAAATGGCGTGATAGTCCTCCAGATTTCAACTGCCCATTGCTGAAAATACAGCTTTTCTTGTTATTGTTTCTTCAGTTATGGCTTTAAGGTTTCTGAGAGGTGTAGTGGTTTCTAGTCTGCCTCAGAGCAGAAACTTTCTGGGAATTCTAAGCCATGGTTGGGCAAAATCAGCCATGGGCAGCTTGTGAGGAGCTTTTCTGGGAAAGATCAATCTTCTTTAAGAGAATTTGGATCTGTTGTGCCTACAGAGTTCCCTTCTGGAGGTTTCTCATCACAGGAGCCGATCAGAACAGAGAGCTGAAGATGTGGTGCACGGTGTCTTGGACCTGTTTGCAGACTGTTCGGTACGTGTGCCTGGATGCCCCTGAAGGCTGGGATTTAAGGGTACTGAATTTGCAGAGGTGATCCCTGCTGTCCCATGGATTCTACTCCTTTGCCTGATCTGTTGTTGGAAGCTCTCAGCTCTGGCAGACTGTCAGGTCAAGCTTAGGCAAGGCCAGGGATCTTTATACTTCTGTTATTTGTGTTACCAACATCTTTGCTTTGCTATGTTCTGTAAAGCATAGACATAGCTGTAGCATGAGGGGAGATTGCACAACAGATCTGCACACCTTGAGTGTTTTCTTCTCTGGAAATTTTAGATACTCAATAACCAATCTAGGATCTTTTCCTATTAGTGCTTTTTCTATTTAAATTTTGAGAAGCTGCTGTGTTGATAGAGCTTAAGAAATTATTATTACTATTAAGGCTTAAATGTTGAGCCATGTAGGTCCAGAAATTGAAATTGTGCTTTAATCCATCCCTTGACTCAGCTTAGGTTCTCTAATTTTATTTTTCTATTTTGCTGGATCCTGGCCTCTCTCACCATAAGCATGCTTAAGTCCACTTAGGATTTTCCATCTCTAAATGAGAAGAAATGACATAGAGCCAAGTGCTGCTTTTTCCACCTCACACTACAGAAGGTCCAAAACTTGTGGAAGGGTTATTTTGATATGGTGGATTTTTTGTTTTAAATCTGTAGCATTGACTCTTGTACTCCTATGAATGTGGAACATGATGAGTAATGACTAAGTGTCACCTTCCATTTCAGTGTTCAGAATCCATAACTTGATCCTATCTTGCCATCCCCCAGCTGCTTTCTTAGCTGATGTCAGCATTGATTTCAGCAAAGGAGTTTCTGTTCTAGTGAGTGGTTGCACTGTAATAGGGCTGTAAACTCCTTAAGGTTCCGTGGGAGTTCTGGTAATTATTGCATTTTCATAGCAATCATGCTGGTTGGGCTAATCTACCTTGCTGTCTGCACCCCCTCCCTCTTATTTGTATATGTAGCTTTTCTCCTGACATCTTCAGCTCCATGAGTATTCTTCCCAGCCTGAAAGTCTGCCTGGACCTTTCTGCTGAATATCTGATACTGAGTGATGTGCAGAGAAAAGTAAGTAGTTCATTTTGTTGCTGCCTGTGGGAAATGGTGGCTGAAGCAGAATTGCCCTTGTGTGTGATTGGTTCTGCTACCTAGGTCTGGGATTTGCATGTTAATAGATAAAAATGCAGAAGTTGACTCAGCAATTTCACTGTTCGTTGAAAAAGGGCAGCAATTCAGCTGAGTTATCCTGAGGAGCCTGAAGGATTATTTCTCACCCTTTGTAAAACTCTCATTTGGAGATAGTTGTGTCTGGCTTGGCAGGATTGAGTTCTTGATCAGCACTGACTCGCTTAAGAGTATTGTGCTTGTGGTTCCCTTGAGTGTTCCATTTCAAATTTCAAGATCCAGGCTTTATTCCTGGATCTCTGCCTTGTTCCCAATCTGTTTTGGATGCTCAACTCTGTAGTCCCCACACATGTGCATGGTCTGCTCTGAAAGCTCCGATTTACCATTTCCAGGTCTTGTATGTGATGGAGTTGATGCAGAACCAGGAGGAGGGCAAGGCTTACTTCAGCTCCATCTCAGAGTTCCTCCTTACCCACCCAGTGCTCAGCTTTGGCATCCAGGCCGTGAGCCGCTGCCGGCTACGGCACACCGAGGTGCTCCCAGCAGAAGAGGAAACTGACAACTTGAGTGTAGGTAGGTGACAAAATTTGGCTGCTGTGTGGTCAGGATTTCTTTCCTGGCTTGTTCTGACTTTCCTGTGAAAGGCTGGTCACTTCTCCCAAATAACAAGACAAGAGGCCACAGCTTCAGGTTGCACCCAATGAGGTTTAGATTGGTTGTTAGGCAAAATTTCTTCACCAGGCTTAAACTGGGTTGTCGAGCATTGCAACACAGGATTCAAGGTGTGGCCTGGTCACTGCCCTGGTGCTGCTGATCACACTGTTGCTGAAACAGGCCAGGATGCCAGTGGCCATCTTGGCCACTTTGGCACATTCTGGCTCATTATAAGCTGCTCTCAGCACCCACAGGCCCTTTCCCACCGGCCAGCTTTGCAGCCACTCTGCTCAGCCCATAGTGCTGCAGGGGATTATTGTGACCCAAGCACAGGACACCAGGCACTTGGCCTTGTTGAACCTCACACAACTGGCCTCAGCCTATCAATCCAGCCTGTCCAGACCCCTCTGTAGGCCCTTCCTTCTTTCCAGCACATCAACACTCCTGCCTAACGTGGTGCACAGCATCCTCAGCCAGTCAAGGGAGGGAATTGTCTTGCTCTGCTCTGCAGTGGTGCAGCCTTAACTTGAGTCCCATGTGCAGTTTTGGGCACCACAATATAAAAAAGATACTAAGCTGTTAGAGAGTGTCCAAAAGAAGGCCATGAGGATGTGAAGGGGAAGCTATATGGAGAGTGGCTGAGATCACTTGGTCTGTTCAGCCTGGAGGAGACTGAGGGAAGACCTCATAGCAGTCTTCCAGCATCCTCACAAGGGGTAGGCACTGATCTTTTCAATCTCATGACCAGAGACAGGACTCAGGGAAATGGCATAAAGCTGAGTCAGTGGAGGCTTTTGTTAGATATCAGGAAAAAAATGTTCATCCAGAGGGGATGGTTGGGCACAGGAACAGGTGCCCTGGGGCAGTGGTTGTAGCACTGAGCCTGTCTGAGTTCAAGAAGCATTTGGACAGTTCTTCCAGGCACATGCAGTGATTTCTTGGGGTGTTCTGTGCAGGGCCAGGGGTTGGACTCAGTGATCATTTTGGGTCCCTTCCAGCTCAGGATATTCTGTGATCCTGTGGAGTTGTCTGCAAATTTACTGAGAGTGCTCTTGATCCCCTCATCTAGATCATTGATAAAGAGAATCTGTGTTATGCTGGTTATTTGCTGTCAGTTCATCCTGCTGTGATGCTTTTGTAGTACTTTGTGTGTAGTTTCCTTGCAACTTCATATTTTACCTCTGTCTCCCTTCCAGAAGGTGCTCAGGGCTCTGGGGCTGTTGAATCAGCAGCAGGTGTGCTGATAAAACTCTTCTGTGTTCACACCAAGTAAGTATGTGTGTGCAGATGTCTGTGTTTGTCTAAACCCTGCATGACCTGTAGAAATTTAAGTTAAATTCTTTTGCTCATAACAAAAACTACTTGGCCTCATAGACATTTCTGGCTGGGGTGTGTATAGCCTTAGAGGAGGTAGCCCTGAGTGGTGTGACAAGATTGTATTTCCATGGCCATGAGTGATGTCAGAGTTACGCTCACACACAAGTGCTGGGAAACACTTTGAATACCCTGGGTGGCAGAACTGGGTGACATGGCTGAGTGAGGATCAGCTTCTGTTGCCTCTGTGACAGGCAGAAAACACTGAAGCATTTTCCAAGGGAATTAGTTCGGTGAAGAGAAATCTTCTGAGCTTTAATGATGCCTTAAGTCTTCTCCTGGTGGTTCTTAAGCTGATCAGAGATGCTTGTTTCTTTCTAGGGCCCTACAGGATGTGCAGATTAGATTCCAGCCTCTTCATAGCCCTGACACAAGTGCTTCCATGCCTGCCCATGGCTCTCATGAAGAATTTGGTGAGCGTGTGTGTAAAATTGGTCTTCAGTGTTGCTGAGCCTTTAAAGGTTTATTGGTGGGGAGAGCAGGAGGGTGGTTTTGGGTATCTCTTTGTTCTGCAGTGGTGTCATTGCATAAAGGGTTCTGAATATGGAGTAGTAGTGGAGCAGGAAGCTGGTTGGACTCTGGTTGTGAGTATGTGTTAGACCAGGAGTGCTAATGCTTTGTGCATGCTTGAGTTCACCTTCCTGGGGGATTTGGCACTTGTGAAAGAAACTTGGAGTTTGTCTCTTGTCAGGTGGAAGAGATCAGAGCTGTGGGAGTAGAGGGGGCTGGGCTGTTTGTGATGAGCTCTTTCAGCTCATTCACCATTCTGGGATGTGGCAGTTCAACTGGCCTTGCTTTTAGGGAAGAAAGGAAGCTTGGACATTTTATTATCAAAGCCTGATAAAATCCAATCTGGCATACAAAGAGAAAGCATAACACAGGATTTGCTTTGCTCTGAGCTTTGACTGGGATCTTGCAGGGTTTTCACTTGTTCTTTTTGGAATCAAGCATGGCATGCAATGGCATAAGTTTATACTTAGTGGAATTAGAGTTTTAGTTTTGGAGGGAAGTTCCAGACTGATTTGTATCTCTCTTGAAGCATTTCCAGACCACATGGCTGATCTGAGCACAGAGGGGCTGGGCTCTGAGAAGGAGTCTGTGCACGGCTCCCAGCCGGACCTGCGGCGCATCGCGGATCTGCCTGTGCCAGCAGACTTCCTTTCCCTCTCCAGTGATGCCAAACCCAAGCTAATGACTCCAGATGCATTCATGACACCAAGTACTTCTCTTCAACAGGTAATCAGAGATCAGCACTGTTAAGGTGATGCAAGGGATGGGGGTGGATTTTGGTACTTTTGGACATGCTTTCCAGCTGTTATGACTGTGGTAAGCTCTGCTAGCTGAATGCAGAGCACACAGGAATCTCTGCATGTAACCAGACTGAGCAGAGACCTGTTTGCACATCTGAAATGCTAAACTGGCCTAAGATTGTGTTGTAAGTGCTGTGTTTAACTGCAAAACCACTGATGTAGGTATGCTTTGTAGAAATAGTGGTTTGCTAAATAACTGTATCTGGGCTGGGACACTGCTCTTACTGGTTTACACCTGTAGTTTGGGGATATGATATAACTTAATGGAAGAAAATATGCCACCTCTGCACATCCTGCTGATGGGATCCTGTGGGAATGCAGATCTGAAATGGTCAGAGGACTGTTGGCACTGTTCGGACTTGTCAGACCCCTCTGGAGTACCCCACTCTCTGCCATAAGCCCTCTGCCTCTGCACTGGTGGGGTCACTCTAGGGACTCAGCAGTTCCCCAGTAAAAGCAGCCATATGACGAGGATGTTTTGAGATTTGCCTTTGACCACCACCTGAGCACCTTAGCAGAACAACCGAACCCATGGGGCTGTTTTCTATTCCCTCTTCACCAAAGACTCTAGGAGTCTTTCTTCCTCAGGCTGAGTTGTGTTGTTGCCCTCTGTGCCATCCTGACTGCTGTGTTTCCTTGCAGATCGCTGTCTCTCCAGGCAGCAGTGTCAGTTCCCTGACTGCAGTCACAGCCATGAGCAGCACTTCTGTCACGGATGCCTCTCTGCCCAGGTGAATAGCACATGAGTTAAATAATGCATCTGCATCTGAGCTGGCACAGGCCTTTGGGATAGCACAGAGCTGTAGCATGTCTTGCAGGAGAGGAGATTGTAACCAGAGTTAGAAAATGGCTTGAGTCTCAACATCCCTGTATAGGCAGCTGTTTGCATCCCTATTGCAGCTTGGAACATGTCTGTTGTCATCTAGGGGCCAACAAGAGTGTTTTATGTGTGCCTCATAGGGATTCTGTTAATGCAGCTCAGTTTTGTTGCTCTCCATGCTTTTCCCAAAGGGCCGTTGTTGTTTACAGGTAAGAGAACTCTGCAGCCACCAAGGACAGGGAGAGAATTAGGACTGGTAGGAAAATCTTACAGTGTAACAGTGGGCTGGGGCTGCATAACAGGGGAGAACTTCACTTCTGGGGGTTGGGAAAAGTAGAGAGACCTATCTCATAGTGTGTTTCTCCCTGTACTTTGTACAGTGTGCATTGGAGATACAATTGGTCCCTTCTCTCACTGACCCCTCAAATTCTAAAAGATTGCAATGCCCCTTTTTTTTTTTTTTTTTTTTGTTTGTTTCCACCTGGTATCTCTCTGGGCTCTATGGGGACTAGAAGATGGAGGTGCTCGTTGACCAGGAGTGGAAAGAGCAAGGGCTCCTCCACTGACTTTTGTACCCCATCGCCTCACCTTGAGTGTTTGATGCAGATCAATCATTTCTTTGGGCTGCTTGATTTGCTGATGTCTGTTTCTGCAGAGCTTCAGAAGACTTGACTGTGAGCCCCAAGATGCAGCTGGACACCAGCCTTACGCTGAGCAGCAGCAGCAGCAGTCTCCAGACCAGTCCTAGGAGTCACTCTGTTCTTATCCCAGGCCTCCCTGACAAGCTTACACCAAAGGCACCTGTTCCAGTAAGGCCCCAAATGCTTCTCCCTTCCTTCTCATGGGCCAAGGAACCTCTGTATGGGACTCTACAAGCTGAAATTGCTCAGAGATTCTTGGAGTGCCTCCACATTATCCTAAAGCCTCTTGTTTGATTTCTGTTTGTAGGTGGCACCAGGAAACTCCTCTCTAGCACTGGAACTGCAGGAAGTGGAGCCTTTGGTGGTGCCCCAGGCTTCTCCCACCCGTGAGCGCTCCCCAGACGTCATTTCCTCTGCTTCCACAGCCATGTCCCAGGATATCCCAGAGATTGCTTCCGAGACCCTGCAGCGCAGCTTCGCGGCGGCTGCGCCCGCGCTGCCCGGGGAGGGGCTGGAGCCCGGGCACCACGCAGACAGCATGGCCTCAGCTGCCTCTGCCTTGCACTTGCTGTCTCCCAGGAACCGCCACAACTCTGAGCACAGCCACCACTCTTTGGACATGCCTCCAGTGGAGGTGGACAGACTGAACGCTCCATCATTACTGGAGACTGCTTTAACTCAGGAAAATGCATCTTCTGACAGTGTTGTGAGTCAGCCATGGCCAGCGGCTCCTGACATAACCCGGGAAACCAGGAACAGCATGGCAGACAGGTAATGCCTTGCCTTTGTCTGGCACGGGGCAATTTGTTTGCGTTGCCAAATTGGCGGCTTGGTGAAAAGCTCTAATGTTGTGATTAATCCAGAGCAGTTCTCCATCCCTCTTTCCCTTGAAGGATCTGATGAGTCAGCCTTCATGTGTGCTGTGTCCTGAGCTTCCTAGGCCACCTCCAATAATTTTTGCTCTCTGATACCCTTTGCAGCATAAATGATCTCTGTTAAGAAGGTGAAAAGTCTACTTTGTTGGCCTTCATGTTCACATGGAGACTTGAGATTTTTTTTTTGTGTGCTCTGGAAATCAAACCAGTACAAGCTACATTCTGCCCCAGGTGATGCAGGTTTCTGTTGAATCAATTGACAAAATAACTGTCAGGTTTGCTTGTATGTCTCTCTTCTAGGACTGGCTCTATGGAGCTGGTGTTATAAATACATAAAGTACTTTAGCAGTCAGAAAATAAATGGCAGTGGAGCAGGAATGAAGGATGGTGCAACGTCACTTAGGCTGCTTAGAAGGAGCAATCTGTTATGCTGGACCAGTGCTGGGTTCCATCCCAGAATCATTGTCCCTGTCCTGTAGTAGGATGGGAACAGCGAGATGCACATGGCATCTCCAGAGACCACTTAGGCTGGGGCTACATGCACCATGTGAATCTGCAAACACCTTCCTTTTCAGCAGGACTGGAAGGCTGAGAGGCTCAGTGTTGTCCCTCAGGTAATCCTGGACTCTTCACTCATCAGAGTTGCAAAGACAGGCCTCACCTTGTGCCTCCACAGCTGAGGATGTTTCAGGAAACAGTCCCATCTGATGGCTCTGGGAGGGCATTAAAACTGTGTTTCTACACAATATTTTTTCTTTTACTCATAATATGAACTTGAGAAAATACTTTTGTAGGAGTTTGCAACTCTCCTCAATCCCATTCTGTCTTTGAATTCTTCTGGATGTCTTATATCAGAATACCAGATCAGCTATCTCTGACTGTGAGAGATTGCACAAGTGCTCACTTCTGTGTAAAGTCCATCCTGCAAGCTGCATTCAGGCAGACCTAACTGACAGCCTAGAAGCACGTGCAGTTTGCTCCCAGAATCATTGTGATACTCAGACTGTATCCACTGTTATAATTCTGTCTGTTGGAGCTGACCCATCAAATTCACACACTTCCTCAGATGCTTTAGGGAACTAAGAATCACTGATGATTTTTGCTTCAGTGATCAGTATGAAATGAGGAAGAACAAACCCAAGGTGATGCTATTCATGGAAGTATGGTGTGCTGCCAGCTTCTAGTAGTGGCTTACCCCTTTTGTATGAATGTCTGTTGGGAAGTAGTTCTTGGTAATTCAAGCATAGCTGAGCTGCTTCTCCCCTTTTGAGGCCCCAGAAAAGCACATGGACAAGTTCAAGTGCTTAGTGCTTCCACACAACACTGCCTTTTCCTGGATCTGTGGGATCAGTGTGGGGTGATTTTTGTTACAGACTTCCTATCAGGATCTCTCATGAGACATGGAGAGAATGAATATCCAAGCTGAAAGGGACTTTTGTGATGGTGTTTTCTTTTTCCTCTCTCTAGCCCAAGGGATGAGGTTGAAGAAAAGCACAAGAGCTCTTCCTATCATCGACACAGCTACCACCTTCTGCAGCATGACAGCCAGGATGCCAGTGCAGAACAAAGGTACCAGAGTGCTCAGCCCCCTCTCTCACCCTGCATGGACTCAGCTCAGGCTGCATTTGTGCCTCTGTCCCCAGCCAGCCTTCATGTGTGGGGTGAATGTGTCTGCTTTGACTCTTGACTTAATGTGGGTTTGCAGCCCAGCTTTCCTCATGTTCTGGTGACTTCAGCTCATCTCAAGATTGGCCTCTGGGCCCTTTCCAGTTTATTCTCTGTAGGGAAAGGTTTGATTGTGCTGCCTCTAAAAGCATGGACCAAGCTTGGTTTAATTTGGAAACTGAGCCCTATTAAGGGATCAGTTTCCAAATACTGTGCATTATATAAGGTAGCAAGGATACCTCAGGAGTAAGTTTCTTGCTTCTGACATCTTTCCTCCCTTATAAGTGCCCCTGCCATTCTGTGGGCACGTTCTGTGTGCCTGATAAGCTCAGCCCTGTTTGACAGCTGAGGGTTGTCCACAATCCACACATAAATTCAGACTGAAACCTGCAGCCTGTATTGGAAGCTGGTCATTGGGGAAAGTCTCCAAGGTACTGAGGATCACAGACATCTTAGGCTCACCTGATCCTCCTCTGTTCTTGCAATGCATTCTGTGTCCAGTGCTTGCTGTCTGTAAAGCTGTAGGGATGTGCTGTGCTTGGGTTCCCTGCTGGGCCATGCTGGGGCTCGTGTGCCAGGATTTGCAGCTAAGTAGTAGGCATTGTTCAGCCATGCTGCCTGGGCCCTGCTGTCCCTAATGAAGGGACCCTCCAAGCCTTGCTGCTCAGCACTCGAGCTCAGCCTGGGCAGACCTGGATCAAAGCAGAGCAGCCTGTTCTGAGCTCTGTAGAGGTGACTGTGAAAGGTTAAGTGGGGGTGTCTGTAGCTGACTCTGGCCATGTGTGGATGAAGAGCTGTGTGAATCCATCCCTGCAGTGAAGGCTGGCACAGTCCAGTGTTGTGAGTGACGTCCTCTCCCTTGCTGTTACTTCACAGTGACCACGATGATGAAGTTGCAAGCTTGGCTTCCACGTCAGGTGGATTTGGTGCCAAAGCATCTGCACAGAGGCTGCCTGTGAAGGACTGGAAAGTCAAGGCATCCCCCCGGGCCTCCCCAAAGCTCAAGCGGAAGGGCAAGAAGGATGACGGGTACGCTGGGCTGGCCAGGGCACAGCAGGCTCAGCACCAGCTGGGCAGGGCACAGCCTCTTGCAGCCATTGGGGTCTGAGGCAGCAGCCAGGTGCTCCCAGCTCTCAGCCTGTTTGCAAAGGGCAGGAACCCCACAGAAGGCATTGCTGGTTACTCAGACACTGACTGGCACTCGGGTGTGGAAATAGTTCGGCACTATCTCCAGCTGGGACTCAAAATCCAAAATACAGCCTGGGCTTGAGAAGAATGTATGGGAGGTAAATTAAACGTTGTGAGGGGACACTGGGCCCTTTTGCTGGTTTCAGTGAAGGCTTCATTGGAACTATGCGTGTCACAATGGCCTCCCTTCTTAATTGGCTTCTGAACAGCAGCACAGTGCCCTTGTTCAGCAATATCTGTCATTTGTTACCTGCTTGCTGCTTCTGTGTGTTTCTAAACATGCCTGAATCAACATCCCATAAGTGAAAATTGGTGACTGGAAAGGCCTGCCCGTGGCACGTTAGACAAATCTGTCTGCATCAGTGTGAGCAGAGCAGCAGAGCTTCTGCACAGGGCTCTGTCCTCTTCTTGTATTCCCATAGCTCCATGATTTGGATCTCTGGCTGTGCAGATCCCAACAGAGATGGGCTATGGCATTTAATTCTGGCTGTGGTCCTGCACAGTGACACCCTGAAGCTCTTGGCCTCTGAAATGACTTTGACTTTTTCTGTCTCAGTCCTTTTGAAGTTGCTGAGTGGATACTGTCTGGGAACTAAAAGTGTGTACTTTTCTTCACTGATGTGTGACTTTGATGGAGACATGCAATATTAGTGGCTCAATTCAGGGTTTTGCTTTATTCTTCTGTACGAGCTGGAGTGTATCTCTAGTTTCTTCACCTTGAGAGCTAGAATCACATGAAATGATTTGTGCTCATTCATGCTAAATTTTAACAAATGAATACTTGTTTTTTGTTTGGGTCTTTCCTCTCTTTGAATTTTGACAAAACTGAAAAACCATCATGGAGTGCACTTTGTAAAAGTCCTCCTTAACAGTTGGTTCAGGTCTCTTCCCTTCAAAGGGACCAGTCTGTAAGGAATTTCAGAGTGTGTGAACAGTGCAAATGATAGTGTGATAGTGCTGTAAGAACTGGGATTTCATCACCTTCCCATCATTCTCTATGGTACACAAGGCGAGCTGGAGTGTAAAATCTAAAGCAACCATAAAACGTGTGATCTGTTTTGGCAGAAGACTTGGGTAATAAGAGGAGTTAATTGACATAACTGGGTTACTACTCTTTCTCTGTTTATTTCCAGGGATATGAACCAGTCACCAAGATCAGCTAACAACCAGGTGAGTCAGAGCTGCTCTTCATGATGCTTCATGTCTTACTAGGGAAGACCTAAGAGAAAGTTCATCCCAGTTCCTTGAAGTGTCATGGGTCATGCCCTAGCAGGTTGAGAGGGGGCTGCACTTGAGCTTGGAATTGCTCAGTGCTGACATGCAGCAGAGAAGGAGCTCTGTGCTCTCCAGACTGATGATTTCTTTCTCATACTTGCCTCTGCCTGCAGCAGGATAAACTGTTCCTGTCAAAGAAAAGGTCACAGGGGGATTGGCCCTGATGTGTGTGTCTCCTTGTTCCTTCCCCTTTAGGGTGGGTCCTCACACTCCTTGAACTATTTTGAGCAGTGAAGTGACAACATATATAAATTGTTTGGTGTTCTCAAATAAATTAAATCTCTGAAAAAGTGCTCTAAAGAAGCCTCCTTAATGTACTGATTGCACAGCTCTTTTGTGAGTGTTTGAGGTCATTGTTTACATTTGTAGGCATCAACGCTCTCAGTACCTGGCCAAAAGTGAATAAAATCTGTTTTGAAGGGCATGTTGGATCTAAACAGTTGATATTCTAAGCAACCATTTATTAATTCCATGCAGGAACCTTGTTTGATCAATTTATTCCTTGGCACAGCAGTTCTTGGGAACAGGCATTAAACTGGTCCTGTTTGCTGCGCTGTGTGTTACACTTCACCCCCGGCACAGGGCTTGACTCAATACTGAGCAGAAACCAAGCTGACCTCCAGTCCTGTTAGAAATGAATGCTTGTCCTCTCCACATGCAGGTGACACCAGAGTTCCAGGATGAGGTGATGTGCATCCTGAGGAGCCAACAGCGGGAGCTCTCCGAGCTGCGGCAGACCCAGATGGAGCTGCTGCAGAGGCTCACGGATCACCTCGATGCCATCCAGAGCTCCCTCATGGGCCACATGGAGAGGGTCATCGACTCCCAGCAGGAGCAGGAGCGTATCCTTGTTTGCAGGTGTTGAGTGGAAGCTGCAGGGCACACTGGAGGCGTGAGGAAGGCTCAGAAAGGTCAAGGATCTTGGGAGCTTGGGGCCGTAGGTGCAGTACAATTGCCTGGCTGCAGTGTAGCTATTTCAGTTCCTCTCAGGGCAAGAAACTCAAAAATAGAACAGAACTGACACTTTCTCTGTGCCACTAAATCTTAGTAACCCATTAAGCCATAAGAGCTGCAGTGCTGGTGTAGACCAGAGGTGCACTTGGTACATTATCCCACCTCAGGCAGTGGCCAGTTGCACAGCACTACACTCTTTCACCAGAGCTGCACATTTGCTCTCACTGAGCCTCTCGAGGTGAGGCTACTGTCCATCTTCGTGGACAGGAGATCTGTTGTTGTGCTCCTTAACCCCAGTTCTCATCAGAGAGAAGGCTGGAGCGGGTGCTAATGGAAGGGCAGCAGCGAAATGGGCAGCTCCAGGAGCAGCTGTCCCAGCAGCTCTCGCAGTCCCTGTCCACAGCCGTGTGTAACCGCCTGGAGAGGACCATCCGCGAGGAGATGAAGAAGACAGTGCCCCAGTGTGAGTGTGGCTGCCTGAGGCTGGGGGGTGGAGCCCTACAGGGAGCTCCATTGGGATCAAAAGCACACTGGGGAAGTGCTGGCACTGTATGAAGCAGGAGTTAGGTTGTGTGAGCACCAGTTTGTCTGCACAAGAGGCTGCTGTGGGCCCCACTGTAATCTGAGAAGAGGGCCTGTGGTTTAGAAGCAGTGTGAGGCTCCCAGAGGGAATGCCCCCAGAGTGTGGTCTGACCTTCCATAATAATCTCTAAAGCCTTTGGAGTCTGTTCAGTAGAGGAAGGGGAAAGAAGCTGATGAATTTGGAAATGCTGAGACTTGGCTGGAGCAGGCTTGAAGTTGACTTTGCCCTTTCACAGTGCACTGGCACCATGCATGTAAGGAAATGTTCCAAAAACTGCTGGTGGGAAAGCCTGCAGCCAGTAGCTGCCTAAGGCAGGGATACCTGCTGTTCTGGGTCAGATCAGCTGTGACTTTGTCACACCAACTCTTAAAAACCTTCAAGGCTGGAGGTTCCACAACTTTTGGTGACTTCCAGAGCTGTACCACCTTCCTAGCAAAGACTTTCTTCAAATGTCCAACCTTAGTTCCCCAAGCACAGTTTGTGATCATTGTCCCTTACTGTGTCATATCCAAGAATCATTTGATTCCATTTTCTTTTCTGGGCTTTGAAGTGTGACTCTGGGCTTAAAGCTGCATTTTTGTCCTGTTTTTGTTATGCCTAGGCATTTCCAAGAGCATGGACCCCACTGTCAGCCAGCTCAGTAATACTGTTGCTACCAAGCTCACTGCTGTTGAGGGGACACTGAAAGAGAATATTACCAAGCTAGTGAAATCAAAGGTAAGGAGTACCACAGTAGCTTTTGCAGGACACTGAGTTGTCACCTGCCTGGGTAGCAACTTCTTATGCCTTTTCCCCTCACCTCTGTCTCTAGGTAATGCCAGTTTAGCTGCCAGTAGTCAAAGGTTTTTCATGGTCTCATTAGGAGGATAAGCTCTTTGCATGCTCCCCTGCCCACTTTGCCTCATTAACACTTTTTTCATTTACCAAGTTGTTCATTTTCTACTAGAGTAGAAATTCTCACCACAGCAGTGACTTTTAGGGCCAACTCAGTCAAGTGTAAAACGTTTGACTGGCTGCATTCTGTTCTCCATATTTACATTATTTAGGGGCACAAGCTGCTTACTTACCTTGGCAGGGAATTCTGGTTTTTGGGAAGGAAGGAGGAGAAGGGGAAAGGAGCTGTGCCTGACTGTGCCACCTTCCCTTGCTCTACACCAGGAGTGGTGCTGGTTTTGGGCGGCCCCTGAGCAAGCAGAGGTTCTGCCTGCTAGAGTCACAGTGCAGCCTGGCCAGTGGGAAGAGCCAAGGGAACAGCCTTGGACACTGGGATGTCCTTACCTGGTGTGGGTGTATTGCAGGGACCTGGTGTTTGCTCACACCCTTAATCCTGGAGCAGACTGTAGTTAATTTTCTGGTATCTTCCCTGTGTGTTTGTAAGAACCTTACAGACAGTGTTGTGAGGGCCACAGCTGACACTCTGCAGGGACCCATCCAGTCAGCCTACAGGGAGGCCTTCCAGAGCGTCGTGCTGCCAGCCTTTGAGAAGAGCTGCCAGTCCATGTTCCAGCAAATCAATGACACCTTCAAGCAGGGCACACAGGAATGTGAGTAGGTTTTTTTCTTCAGTTGTTCTCTGCACTATTTGCATTGGTGGCTGGCAACACTCTGGCCTTATGTTTTTGCCTTTCAGAGTTTCACTGGTGAGTGTTTCACCTCTTAGCCCTTCCATGTGTTCTGTTTCACATTTGGGAAGCAGAAGTGGGGAAGTTTTTGTGGGTGGTGCTATAAGAGTAGGGATTCACTTCTGGTCTTTGTAGCCCACATAGCAAACACTCAGCTGTGTTCTGGGAATCTGTGACTTCATCTATTGAGTAGGAAAAGCCCAGCTGCAGGATTATCCCACCCTGGTGTCAGGAACGTGATGAATGGAGAGGGTAGCAGTTCTGCAGCTAGGCCTTCATCTCAGAGGAGTAATGGATTGGAAAGGTTTAGACAAGGGTACCAGGATGACCAGAGGTTAAATAGTGGCTGAAGAGTGTGGACAAAGGCTGAAATAGACCATACCCTTAAGTAAAGAAAACTGTACACTGATGCACTGCAGAAGATCATTCCTGTTCTCAGGTTTGGGATGCAGATCCTTGGCCTTTGGGAAGGCTGAACAGGTATTACTCTGCAGAGCTGGTTTCTGAGAGGGCCTGAAGGTGGCCAGTGCTAGCCATAGACCAGCAGGGTGTCTCCAGCTGCTGTTAATTTGCACCATTCCTCTTCCACACAAGTCTCCCACAAATAAGAGAGCTTACATTTTTCTCCCTCTTGATCAGGCCAGTTCCTAAGATATTTTAAAATATAGGTTTTAAATCTTTTGAGACATGATTTCTTTCTTGTCAGAAAAGTTTCCCCTCTTTCTTCAAGAGCATTGAACTAACGCAGGTCAGAATTCACACTACATATGAAATTAAACACCCTCACTCCTGCCTTTATGTCCCCTGAACAAGGAGTGCCTGTAGAAGTCTATTGTAGGAGAGCTGGTGGGTTTGTGGCTGTGTTGTGTGATGGTGAGACTGGAAGATGGGTTTCTAGTTTGATATAATATGGCCCAAAACAAGGCTTGTGCTTCTCTTCTGTCCTGTGCTCATACACAGGCTCAGCAATCACTTCTGCTGGAGAACATGTAGAGCCTGGCCGCTGGATTTCTGCCCTGATCATCTCCACAGGTGCAGATGGCACAAACCTCTCCCTCTCTGCTTGTTGCAGATATCCAGCAGCTGGAGGCTCACTTGAAGAACAAGAAGGTACGAGAGCAGGAGGTGCGGGACCCGCTGCTGACCCAGCTGCGGCAGCTCATCAGCACCTTCCAGAGCAGCACGGAGCAGCTGGCGTCCAGCATCGCCGCCAGCGTCCACGCCGAGGTGCAGCACCAGCTCCACATCATCGTGGGCAAGTAAGTTGGCAGCTGGCCTTGTGGGGAGAGATGTCACTGAGATGTACATGCAGGCCAGGAGTGCTGTAGGGCTGCTTGTTGGCCCTGCACTATGGCAAAGCAAGTGGGCTGGTGACTGTTGCCTGCGGGTTTCCTGTGCTATTGGGAAGCTCAGGGCCTGCTTTTCTCCAGGTCCCATGTGCACAGTGGAGAACAGAAGGATCCAAGGCACCACTAAGCAGGCTCAAATCTGAATAGTTCCTGAAGATCATTTCAGAGGAGTCTTTTCTTTGCTCAGTGTCCTCAGGCATACAGTTTCTACAGGCTGCTCTCTCCCCACAGCTGCTCTGCAGCAGTTTGTGCTTTGCCCTCCTGCTTTCAGGATGGGATCCCAGCAGTGCCTCCAGCATATTCACACCATGAGGCAGTGGCAGACTGCCAGGCATTGGGATTGGCTGGTGGTCACCTGCAGGGCAGAACAGCCCTCTCTATTTTAAGCCACTAGAACATATGTCAGAACACACTGGGGTCTTCAGTGCAGGCCAGAGTTGCCCGGAAGGCCACCAGCCTAAATCCTGGTCTTGTTGCATGGCTGTTCTTATTCCCAAGGAAGCCCTGCTTTTCTACCTGCGGTATAGCAGGTTTGATGCTTTGTACCCTTTGTGAGAGGGGAGAATCCAGCCCTTGAGGGAAAAGGTGTCACACAGAGCAGCAGAGTCTGCACTGTGAAATCCTCTTCTGTGGAGAAGTCACAGGCACAGTATATGTGTGTTCTCATTCTGAAGGTGTCATCTGCACACAAGGAGCTGCATCTGACAGATCTGTAGGAAGCTGGCCCCATTTGGGGATAACCCTACAACTTAGACTCCTTGCTTGTAAGCCAGAGACATTAAAGATTTAAAACACTGTTTGATGAGAGACTTAGTTCCCTGAAATGTCACTTTCCTGCACAGAATCCCAGCATCTTCCAAGTGCACCCTGGGATGTTGTGGTGTTGGCCACAGAGTTGCCTGTGCCTCAGATCTGTTTGTGTGTACCCTTAGGGAGCCCCACTACAAAAAGCAAACCATCCTGTGTTTCCTCAATGGTATAAGCTTTGTGCTGTGTTATCCCTGGGCTCTTCATTCTCAGAGGTGCCCATGGGCTCTGCTTTGTTTTTTTCAGCATGCAGGAGTCTATTTTGGCCCAGGTGCAGAGAGTCATTAAAGGAGAAGTGAGCCTGGCTATGAAGGAGCAGCAGGCAGCTGTCACCTCAAGCATCGTCCAGGCAATGCGCTCGGCAGCTGGGACACCCATCCCCTCTACTCACATGGATTTCCAGTCCCAGCAGACTCACATCCTTCAGCTGCTCCAGCAGGGACACCTCAACCAAGCTTTCCAGCAGGTACCTAGTTTTCCTGGTAGTCATCCACTGCTTGTTGGGGACTGAGAAGGAAAAAAGGGCTTCTCGGGGTGGGCACAATGTCACAACAGCTTAACAGGAGTTGACTGAAAAGACTTGTGGCAGAGGGATGCAGTTGTTCTCATGCAGATGGAGCCAGAGCCATACAGGTTCCATGATATCATAGCAGTTCAGTTCCTTCATCCCTGCCCATGTCCTTCCAGGACAGTGTCGGTGCTCCAGTAAACCAGCATGTTCTGCCATTGACACTGACACGTGGCACACACAGCTTCATAAGCCTCTCCAGGCAGATCTACCAGCTGGGGCCTGACCTTGCCTTTGACTTTGAACATGCAGGCAGATCCCTTTGAGCTGCTGCAGACAAACTCTTCTGGGAGTGATAGCACTGGTCCATGCTGCTGACAGTAACCTGCTCCCCTCTCTGTGGTTGTGCTCTGTTCAGCTTGGAACAGACACAGGTGTCCTCGGAGCATAGAGCAAGAGCCTAAAAATGGCCCTGCTGGCCTGTACAGCAGAGGTTTTTGCTCCCAGAGGAGGCTGTTGAGCCACTGAGCATCCCAGAGCTGTCACTCTGTCCTGTGTCCCTCACCTGCTTGTTGGTTCCTGTGCATTTCTAACTGTGTCTTCCTTGCAGGCTCTAACAGCAGCTGATCTCAACCTGGTTCTCTATGTTTGTGAGACTGTGGATACACAGCAAGTATTTGGACAGCATCCATGCCCACTGTCCCAGCCTGTGCTGCTCTCCCTCATTCAGCAGCTCTCCTCAGATCTGGGCACTCGTACAGAACTGAAGTTGAAGTGAGTATGACCAGAGAACTGGGTCCTCTTCTTAGCCCTGGCTTTAAATTCAGTGCCTAGAAGTGGAAGGTAGAACTTTGACAAAAGTTGGAGTTTCTGTAGCCTGTTACTGGCATGTTTAAAGCCAGTAGTAACTCAGAAAAATATGTCAGCATTGCCACAGAAAGCTTTGCTGTCCTGAGGTAGTAGTGGAAGGAGAGCCCAGCAGTAGGTGCTGGTACCTCTGGAATTGTAGCCTGTAAATATTTGCAGCCTGTGCAGCAATCCCCATTCCCCGAGGTTTCCTTGTGGAGGCAAAAGAAGGGATAGTGCCATGTTCCCTGCACATATATCCAGGGCAAGTTTGCTCTGTCCTCAACTCTTAACCCATCACTGGACTTTGTGTCAGCAATTTCTTGTCGTGACTGTCAGAAATGCTCAGTGGGAGGCTGCAACAGGAGCTCCTGGTATAATTTCTGGTAGATGTTCCAAGCAAAGCTTGTGTGACAAAATAGTGACTGTACTGATACTTGCCATGAACATTTTTAGTGTCTGAGTCAAAACCCTGCTATCTGCCCTTAAAAGCTAGATTGTTAAAGTTCCTACAGGTTTTGACTATGACTGGTATGGAAAAATGACTTAAATTGAATTTTTAACTCAATAAGGATAAGCAAGCTAGAAAAACTGAAAAGAGCTTCAAGTTACAGGCTGGTAATTGGAGTTAAAGCTGCTGCTGTAAAGTTTAAACTGGATTGTTTTTTAAAACCTGCAGTGACCACATTGCCTTACTCAGGCTGTGGTTTAAAAGCTGATGGCTCATCTGAACTTCAGTGTCTTGTTGGTAAAAGTCTTGATCGTATCCCACCCCTTCCTGGATGGATTTTATTGTAACCCTACACAAACTGAGCCTCACTGCTGAGGGATTTTACTGTCTAATGAGTGACTTATTCTGTTTAAAGGTACTTAAAAAATTATCTACTGAGAGTCACCTTCAGCACTGTGGGGAGTTCTCACTGGCTGCGGCCTCTGCCTTGGCTCCAGCAGCCAGGTTGTGGGGCAGGTAGGCAGGCTGGGAGCTGTAGGCTGATCTCACATGTTTAGGAAGAGATAGGTGGACTCTGCTGTGAGTCAGGAACATTTATTTCGTGACAACTGAACATACTGCAGAGTTGAGTGGAGCGGGAAACAAAACATCTTCAGCACTAACATGAACTGAATGGGTTTGGGGTCATATTCTGGGATTGGTCCTAACCTTGCTCTCTCTCCTTCAGCTACTTGGAGGATGCAGTGATGCACCTTGACCAAAGCGACCCCATCACCCGAGACCACATGGGGTCAGTCATGAACCAGGTGCGGCAAAAGCTCTTCCAGTTCCTCCAGGTGGAACCCCACAACCCTCTGAGCAAGCCTGCGCGTCGCCTTATGATCATGCTGCAGGGCCTGGTCACCCCTGGCATGACCTAGGAGGAGCTGCCTGCCTGGTGGGCTGCTCCACCAAAGCCCACCCAGCAGATCTGTAGTTACTAACGACGCCTGGCTGCTGTTAAGAGCTCTTGCCAGAAAATCTATCAACGCGTGTGTGATGTCTCTAAGGCGAACACCATCTGTGTATAGTTCCAGATAGTCACTGAACATTCACTTGGCTTATTTTTCCTAAATAGCCTCTTTTTTGAGAGTTAAATCTCTTCTACACCTGCCCATCCGTCCCCAAGGCTGGCTGGCAGTCCGTGTCTCATGCAGCAGAAGCCGATGGATTCCTTACCCCTTTAAAAGTTTGGATCTGCTGCCGTCAGCATGGGAGCAGCGAGGTGTGCGCTGAGCCCAGGGGCTGCTCCTCGCTGGCCAGAAACCTGTACCCCCACCGTAGGGAAGGGCTCAGACTCCTCCTCCCTGGCAGGCTGTAGGCACAGGGAGGAGGTCAGCTGAGCGAGAGGGGTTAGATAGAACTCATTAATTAGTTAGTTACTCTGAGGTTCATTAATTCCAGATCCACAGTGGAGTGCCCGCCCACCTGGCGCAGTGAGGCAGGTTTGGGCAGGGGTGATACCTCTGGAGTGCCCTGGGGAGGGGCTCTGGGTCAGGGTGCTGAGGCAGCAGCAAACTGCAAGAGCCCCAGGGGGCCACGGTTCTGTTGTGCATTGGAGCATGTCCATGTTTCAGACATTAGTTTTGATTTTACACCGAGGTTTTTCTTTTTATCTAAATTTTGAAGTTTTGGGGGGTTTTGTTGTTCTTTTCTTTTTTCCTTTTTTGTTTTTTTGGTTTTTTTTTTTTTTTGGAAATAACATTGAGAACAATTCAATAAAAAACTTTTTGAGAAAAAAAGACATGGAGACCTGTTGTGTGATGGAGGGAAGAATGAGTGGTCTTTTAGGATATCAAACTATCTCCAGGCTGGAGCCTGAGGTGATGAGCCACTGTCACCTCTCTTTCCAGATTTTTTCCTGAATCTCTGTTCAATCTTTCCAGTGTGAGTCCAGCAGGGCATAGTGGTCTCTGCTTCCAGGGAGAGGCAGGAGGTGATTGATGGTGAGCTGCTGGCTGTGGGAAGGGGAAATTAATTCCCCTTTTCACAGCAAAAATGTCTCCGGCTGCTCCTCCTTCCTGGAGAAGAGAAGGCTTTGGGAAGACCTTACAGCACCTTTCCAATACATAAAGGAGTTCCAATAGAACTGGAGAAGGGCTTTGGACAACGGCATTGAGTGACAGGGCAAGGGTGAATGGCTTCACACTGACAGAGGGCAGAATTAGTTTGGATATTAGGAAAAATTTCTTCCCTGTGAGGACAGCGGGTCGCAGGTTGCCCAGAGAAGCTGTGGGTGCCCCATCCCTGGAAGTGTTCACAAGACCAGATTGCACAGGGCTGGAAGGTGTCCCTGTCGAGTTGGAACGAGATGGTTTGTGCGGTCCCGTCCAACCCAACCGTCCAACACAAACCATTCTGTGATTCCGTGAACTGCAGGGGCCGGTGTCCAGCCCCGGGGGCTCCTCCGCCCCTCGGCGGGGCCGGCAGGGCGTGCCGGGGGCTGGTCCGGGGCGGTGCCAGCGGGCCGGGGGCGGGCGGTGGGGCCGGGGCTGCCGGCGGCGGCGGGCGCGGAGCACACGGCGGCGGCGGCGCGGGGTCCGCACCATGGGCAGCGGCTGCTGGCGGCTGCTGGGCGTCGTGTGCCCGCTGCTCCTGCACCTCGGTGAGTGCCGCGGGACCGCTCCGGGCCGGGCTGCGGGACCGACACCCCGGGCTCTCCCCGCCGGCGCTGGGGAACGGGCGGGTGGGAGCGGGATCCCGGCCGCGTCCCGCACCCTCTGTAGCTGCGGGGAGCGGGGTGCCCGGTTCCCCCTCGGCTCAGCGGTCCATCCACTCTTGTCCCGTGTCCTGAGATGCCGGGAAAGGAGGAACGCGGCTTCACGACGCTGTCCGAGGCGTCTCTGCTCAGGCGGGAATGGTTCCCGAGCTTTGATTCTCCAGCCCTGTGTGCCCACCCCAGCACCCGCTGGCTTTCCCTGCTGCCCTCGTTCAGCAGGATGCCGGAGGGCATTCTGATCGCTGCGGGACTGTCATCCGACAGGTCCTGCGGCTCACTGGCACCAGCGTGTCTCCCCTCCACACTCCCGCTCCTCCAAGGGCCGAGGGAGAATGCGGAGCACAGAGATACCCAGTGACATCTCTGCTCTGAGGAGAGATGGGGAGCCTGGGATTAACCTGGTCCGGCTGCACGGACGACGAAGGACAGGGACCACCAAACCCCGGCTGGATTTTAGGCTCAGAGGGTGGGTGACTCCGACCCTTCCCCAGGAGCAGGATGGCTGCACTCACTGGGGAGCTCGGGATGCTCTACAGTGCCCTGGGAAACTTCCTCCGTGCCTTTCCCTTGGGCTTTCTCCCTGACAGAGCCGGGAGCAGGTTTTTCCCCACGGTTTTGCAGCGGAGCAGTGGAGGTGATTTGCCCTCCTGCTTTCTCCTTCTTTGCTCGCCCTGCCCAGCCTCGTGCCGAGGGAGCTGAGCATAGGGAAGAGCTTGTGCCGGACTTAAGAGGAGCCCAGGAGGGGAAACCTCAACCTGCAGCAGGGACCAGACAGCTGAAGGGAGGCATCATCTGGCCCTGCCAGCTGCTGGGTTCTTGGGCTGCTGGGAGGCAGGCTTGGCTGGGAGTGCCTGGCTGGGTGAAAAGAGGAGCAATGGATCCCACTTTCTCTATTGATACCTGTGATGTTTGTGACCCACGTGTCTGGCATTAGTCCGAAGCTTTCCTTGGTGCTCTGCTCAGGGGGTTCTCATTGCAAGCACCAAAAGTGCCCTGTGGTCGTGCCAGGCTCACCCTGGTGTTAGTCTCGACCACAGCCACTTTGCTCTGGACCTTGTTCCAGGGGTGCAGGTGTGGGATGCCAACAGAAGGCACACAGCTTCCTGGAGACATCCTGGCTGCCTCAGCAGTCACCAGCAAACTTTCAGCTGTTTCTGGGGTCACCTTTCCACAGGAGTCCCCTGCAAGGCTCTCCTCAATTAGAAACCTCCCTGGTGCATACCCTTGTCACTTCCAAAAGTCTGTAGCTCCTGTGAATTGGCACAGGGACCCCACATCTTCTGGCCTACAAGACCTCTGGAGCAGAGCTGAGGACCATGCAGGTTTTCTCTGTGACCCAGTCACACACCAGATTGTTTTGTGCTTCCCACTGGTCATGGATGCACTGGCAGTCCTCATGTCCACACCTGGTCACCCATTGTCCTGTGTCCAGGACCAGGGTTTGGCCAGTGCCAATGGTGAATTTTTTGTGGAGCAGAGCAGGGGCTTCTCAGAACGGAGCAGACAGATTTGCCCTTGTGCCTTTTCCTTTTGTACTTTTTCTTCCTCTTTCCATCCCCCACTTCCCCTCCCTGTTTTCCCTTTCCCTTTTCTCTTTATCCTTTCCCCTTTCCTATTCACTTTTCCCCTTCCATTTTTCTCTTTCCCCTTCCCCTTCCTGCTTTTCCTCTTCCCCTCCTTTCCCACTTTCCTTTTTCCTTTCCCAAAACTTCGTCCTTCCCCTTACCCATTCTCTTTCTCCCTTCCCCTTTGTTTTCCCCTTTTCACCTCTTTCCCACTGCAGACAGAGCAGGGACTCCAGCTTGCTGAGCCGTTGCTTTGTTTTTTATTTTCTGTTGTAGTCACAAATTAATCTTTGCTGTCAGGGGATAAAGGCCGGGACAGATGGCTCTGGGGTGAGCCGGGGAGGCCCGAGGTGACGCGGCCGGCAGGAGCCCTGCAGCGAATGGCAGCATCGCTGCGGGGCCGTCACACCGCGTCGGCTCCAGGGCCGAAGGGTCATTACGAGTGCCCAGGGAGGGGATGTCGCGGTCTGGGGGGATGTGGAAGCCTCTCGCCACATTTCAGAGCCCGGTGTCACCCCCAGCCGGTGACACCCTCACGCCACCTGCCCTGAGCCGGGCAGGCGGGGACTGTCGGGGCTCGTGGGGGCTCAGCTCGGTCTCTCCTCTCTGTGCCCCGCAGCCACGAGCCAAGAGCCAGTCAGCATGGCGGGACAGTGCGACACCATCTACAAGGGCTTCGCCGAATGCCTCCTCAGCCTGGGGGAGAGCATGGCCCAGAGCGTCCGGCAGCAGCAGCAGGACGAGGGCGGCGACGAGGCGCAGGAGCTGGACGCCATCTGCAAGTGAGTGTCCCTGTGGGAGCGGCTGGGACGGTGGGGTCACCTGCCACCAGCATCGCCCCGACTCCCGCCCTCCTCCCCAGGTCCTGGGATGACTTCCACACCTGCGCCAGCGAGGTGCTGTCGCGATGCCCCGTGGAAGCGGCCACCGTCTGGGAGTCGCTGCGCCAGGAGTCCCGCAAGATCCAGTTCCAGGGGAACCTGCAGGAGCTGTGCAGCGCCCGGGGCCGCCTGGCCAGCGCCCAGAGCTCGCCGGCCTCTGAGACCAACCAGGCCACGCTGCGGAGCTCGGCCGCCGCCCTGCACCCTCACCTGCTGGCCCTGCTGGCCCTGCCGCTGCTGCTGCCCTGGCTGTAGCCCTGCTCGCCCACGGGGTGCCCAGGTGATGCCGGCTCGGTTCCCCTGGCTGCTGGCCGGTCCCCGCCACGCCCACCTCCTTCCCGGGCATCCCTCGCGGGGCACGGTCCTCTCCTGCAGCACTTCAGATGGATTTATATTTATATTAAAAGACACTTTTACATTTCTCCTGTCTCTCTGCCATGGGATGCCCCTTGAGCCCCTCCCAAGCCCCATTTGCTCTGGGGACTGGAGAGGAGATGCTCCCTGCACTAGTCCCCAAGAAGGGTTAGTGGGAGGGTCTGTGACGCCATCCCTCCAGTGTATGGCCCATGGCCATGCCAGGTAGTCCATGGGACCATGGACAGCTCCAAGAGGGGGCAATTCCCACTGCCCTGGTGCTCCCTGACTGCTGCTTTTCAGGGCTGGGCATAGCAGATATTCCCTTTAGAGGTGGGTCAAATGTTTTATTCCTTTTAAAGGGCACCTCAGAAAAACACAGGGTGCAGATTTGTTTGTCTTTCTGACAGCCAATAGCTTGTCCTCTGATGGGCAACTCCAGTGACATTTTCTGTTTTCCACCCCTTTTATTTTGGTCTTGCTGTATTCATGGTCATGAAGAAAAGTATGGTTTGCAGAGAAGAGAGGGTTTTTTTTTGTTTTTCTTTACCAAGATGATGGAGGTAAAAAAGCTAGGGAACTGCAAATCTTATCCAGGTTCACAGGGAACTCATCAAAGATAAACCAAGATGATTTGCGGGCCTTTAACTTGGCTAAACTTGTATCTATCAATGGAAGATGCTCTAATTCCCATCCCTGTCACTGTTAAGCTGAAAAGTTAGGATATTTTTCCCAGCTACTAAAGCCCAGAGTGAAAACCAGCTCCCCTAGGCCTGTGCTGGTGAGGCACCCTCCCCACTCTCCTGGGCACAGACTTTACTCCCCACCCATCACCTAAAGGGCCACTGGGATTGCAAATGGGCCACCCCAGCTGTGGCACAGATCACGGGCTCCTTGCTGGTGTGGCCCCCAGCAGCAGTGGTGGGTAAATCTGGCCAGCATGTGGGAAACCATCCCCCTTGGGAAAGGCAACAAAATCCTCTGGCCAACACAAGCCAGAGGATTGCTCTGAGGATTGCTCCAGGCTCAGCAGAGAGCAGGAGCCACAAGCTCCTATGTGCTGTGGGTAGCGAGTTGCTGCTGTTTCTGTGATTTCCATGATTTCAAGGCTGTCTCAAAAACATTCCAACAGCTGAGTGCATGGTTTTGGCCTGGGAAAGCTTTTGCCACGCTGTCCTGTGCCTGAAAGCCTTCAGCATGTGTGTCAGGAGCTCAGTAAGCACTGTCCTCATCAAGCCAGGGAAAAATATTGTTTGTTTCATCATAAAACCTCTTCCTGAGTGGTCTCATAACTTAAACAGGTGATTGGTCACCTCTGGGATGTCACCCTGGCTGTCCCAGTCCTCTGCCAGGCTCTGGGTCCAGGAAACACTAACAGGATTGCTGGCTCATCCCATGGGGCTGAGTGATTGCTGCCTATCCCTCAGCTCTGTGGGGGGCTCCGTGTTTATTTCCCATTATTTATCTCACTAACCAGCCTGGAGCTGGCTGGGGGCACACAAAACATCTGGGCTCCAGGCAGTCCCTGCTGGGGGAAGATAATGATTCTGGGGCTGGTGCCCCATGGGACATGGGGCAAGACACTACCCCAGCTCTCCTCACGGAGCAGCTGCCGCTCCCCGTGTTTAACGCCAGCGCCGGGGGGATAATCCGCCGATTCTTTCCTTCCCCGTTCCTGACAATCCTGTGTTTAAGGGTGAATTAGTGGCGGATCCCGGCAGGGTGGCTAAGAGGATAAACGCCAGCCGGCGCCGGCCACGCACCGCGCAGCGCCCGCCGGCACCTCCGAGGGCCGAAAGTTGTGGGATCACAGCGGGGCAGCGGGAGGTGGCCGGGGAGATGGACCGCCACCAACGTGGTGCTGTGACAGGCTGCCACCACGACAGCGACACTTGCAGACAACAAACTGTGCTGCTTCAATCCAGCCGGAATCAAAGCCTGGGAAGATCCACCTGCACCCACCAAACACTCCGGGTGTTTCACCCTGTGTGCAGAAAGACACACAGCAGAAGGTCCCATGTACTGGAAACTGTCACCATATATGTCACAGACCCTTGGCTATGTCACCATGTGTCCTGAGCACCAGCACTTGTCACAACACGTGGCTCACACCTTTGGCTGTGCTTCCATGTATGTCTTGCAGCTGAAAGGCATCACCATGTCACCACACAGCCTGTAGGCACCGATGGCGCTGGGAAGCCAGGGCTGGAATTTGGGCATGCTGGAAAAGTGTGGGTCAGCACTGCTTGGTGACACTACACGTGCAAGAGTCCACAGCAAAGCACTGCCCAAAGCCCAGTGCCACCTGTGACCCCAGTCCTCCTTCAGGGAGGTGCCTGCAGGGCTGAGGGCAGCAGTGTGACAGCAAGGGTGGGCATGCTGACTCTAGGAAAGCTCTCTGGTTCTCCAGACAGGGACATTGAACCAGTGGCTGTCTTTCCATTGGGTCTAAGGGTTTGGGACAGTCCTGCAGGTATGTCCTGCTGTGGGAAGGGACAACATCTTTGTTCCTGTCCCCAGAACAAACAGCTGGCTCCCTGCACATTGACAGCACCTTAAAGCAACAGTCCAGGCTGAAAGGAGCAGATGGTGGGGAATGGGACTGCTGGACCCCGGCACCAGGAGCCTTTGGAACACCCGCCTTGCTGTGGAAACCCCTCGCTCTGGTTACGAAACTCCGGTGACCTACTTTACACTCCCTGCTTTTGTTCTTAATTCCCAGATATGGCCGCTCTCCAGATTTTGCCCATCAAGGCAAATTAATTGGAGTAGATCCTAATTTGCTCTCTGCTATTCTTTGGGCAGAAGATTAAATGCTCTGCAGACATTATCTCCCTCTCTCTTCTCTAAGAGACAAACCTGAATTAATAAAAAAAGAAGAAAAAAGGGATAAAGGCCAGCTGAGTCCAGCTGAGTTGATGTTTGAATTCACTTTTTGCAATTGCAGAAGGGGCCAGGGAGGCCCTCGTGTCCCTGGGCAGCTGGAACCAGATGGTGACACTATTCTAGGTGGCTGTGTGAGACAGCACACGTGGCACAGTGACATGAGGGCTGACTTTCCACCATGCTGCCCAACGCCTCTGCCACATGGTGGCTGAACCCTCCATTCCTTCACCCAGGGAAATTCCTCCTGATAAAGGTGCCAGCTGGGGAATGACTCCTCATCTGTGGGGACACATTTGGGTTTCTCTAACTGGATAGACTGGTGTGTAGGCCACCAGCAGAGGGGGAATGGCTTCTTACCCTTTCATGGCCCCAGTACCACTGTCCCAGTCTGGCATCCCCAACCAGGCACCAGTTTTGCCACCTCCAGCTTTGCTGGCACCGCGGGGGGAGCGGGAGCATTGGAAAAGAAGCATAGCCTGGAGGACACTATGTCACAGGGCTGGCCAGTGTCCGAGTTCGCATGGGGATTTCCGCTGAGCCAAATGTCAACTTTCCATAGGGAACCGCCAAAAGACAACCTCAATCCCCATGGATCGGAGACAGTGGGAACAGCTGAGCCGGAGTCACCTCTGCTGTGGGGGCTGTGTTCAGGCCCCCGCCTGGCACCCCATCTGCGCTCAGCTTTGGGGCTGTTTTATTGTCCAGAGAGGCATATGGAAAGTTGGATTTCTTTTTTAAGCAGCTTTAATTGAACATCCTCCCGTTACGACCTCTGCTCAGCCTTGCTGGGACAACCTTGAGCTCTGGCCTGGCATGGCCGCTGAGGGTTTGGCTTGCTGTCACACAGGGCAGGGATGCAGCTTGGAGGAAATCCAGGTTTCCCGCTTCACCCCATTCATTGAGTGGCAGATGAGGGGCCTCCTTCTCCTGGCTTCCTATGGCCTGGCACAGCAGGAAGTCCTGGGATCCCCAGACTGCCCCATGCTCAGGATGTGCAGCAATGTCCCAGGCAGCTTTGTGGTGCTGGGGGAGGGGGATGCTGGAGGTGCTTCCAGCCATTCCCACTATTCCAGAGGAAATTACAGCTTGTGGCACCCCAGTGAGACTCTGGAGTCAGCTGGCAGCACCACAGGCAGGTGTGGGATGCAAAGGGAACTCTGAAGTTCCTGCTCCAAGCAGGGTTAATGCTGGTGCTGGAGCCAGCTCTGGAGCATCTCTGCACCTCCAGGGAGAGAGGATCCTCCACCTGTGGGTACCCAACATTGCCCTGCTGGTCCCAACCTGCCTTTAGCAGCTTCCACAGGAGAAGCCCTGAAGAAGCCACTAACAGGAGATACAAAACCTAAGGGAACCCATCCTTGCAGAGCTGTGATGGCTCAGGAGGAAGCACCATGCTGCAGGACCAGGGGAGCAGAGGTCTAGGGTTCCACTCCCTGGAAGTGTTCAGAGACGGAGCTCTGAGCAACCTGGTCTGGTGGAAGCTGTCCCTGCCCATGGTAGGGAGTTTGGAACTGGATGACCTTTAAAGGTCCCTTCCAACACAAACCATCCCAGGATTCTGTGACTCTTCACAGACATTCCTGGCTCAAGGGCTGAATCCTTCCCATGGGGCTGGGGGCAGGCTGTAGGTCTTGAGCATCAGAGCTGACAGGGGATTTCTGAAGGGGTCAGCACAGAAGAACAGGCAGAGTCTGCTCTCCAGGGAGAGCAGCATCTTGGAAGGGAAAAGGCAAAAAAAAAAAAAAAAGACAAGGAGACAACAGCCCATTTGGCAGGAAAACCTGCTGTTAGACCCCGCACAAGCACAGCACTGCTTTGTGAGTGTGTCAGAAACCTGTTGCCAGTCCCGTCTTGGAGGAGAGAGAAAAAAACCCAATGGTTTTTGGCTGGAGCAGCGCTGGTGGGAGCCCAGGCACGCAGAGCCTGGCGGGATGAGTGGCTGCAGAGCCTCTCAGTGCTCAGAGCTTCACAGCTGGTGGCCCCAGCAGCAAGGTGCTTATCTCAGTCAGAAGTCTTCCTGCTGTACCTGCAGGAAAGGCTCTAGCTGGAATAACAGACATCAGGAATCAGCAGGCAATGACCTCAAGGTCAAACCGGGTGCCTGACCTGCAGGCAGTGGATCACACAGATGAACAGGCAGTTCCCGCCTCATCCCTGGGTGTTTTGCCAGGAGGATGTTGGCTTTGTGCAGATGTCTGGTGCAAAGCTCTCTTGGCTCCAGTGGGTCTCAGAGCACCACCACAGCATAAATAATACAAGAGCTGCTCTGATTGAGGTTCTCAGAAGTCCCCAGTTCTGGCCCAAGGGTTCGATGGCTGTTGGCTCTTTGATATTTTTCAGCAGCGATGGACCCGGAACAGCCTCATTCAGTGTTCCTATGAGGCTGGTCAGGAAACAAAGCTGTGAGGAAGTGACTAATGGAAGCTGCATCCCCTGAGGGAAACAAATCCTTGCTGAGCACTTAGCCCTGTGTGAGCTCCCTGGCCAAGGTGAGGCAGCCCACTGCTCTACACCCATCAGCTGGGATGACAGAAAGAAACACGCTGGTGGAACCAAGCTGGGATGACCTTGAGAAACAGCCTAAAATAACAGGATCAACTTAACCAGGGACACATGCAAGGTTTCACATGTCAGACACAGGTTAAGCCACCTCTCAGGGACAGTGTTGGGGATGTGTGGCTGGGGAAACATCTCCATAAAGAAAGTGGGGTGATTAGAAGGCTGAAAACCTACCAGCAGCACCATTACTGTGTGGGAAAACAAGACGTGGGGAGTTTCCCTTGCAAAGAACTGCACAACTCACCCAATCTGTCGAGGCAATTCCAGCCCAGGCAGCCTCCTCTCAACCCTCACGCATTTCCACACCTTGTTGGGAATTACACAGAGAAGCAGCAGATGACAATAATGAGCATCAGCAGGTACAACTTTTACTACATTATGACTTACTAATCATTCTAAATCAGCCGAAGATCCCAGGAGCATTAAAATAAACCCGGCTATTTTTAAAAGCATGGTAGGAGTGTGAAAAAAGCCCCGCTCCACCTGAGCTGCCTCGGGAATGACGTGACAGCCAGGCTGGAAAACAAGCCCGACAGCATTGCGTTTGTATGTCCCCAAGGGAAAGGAGTGCTGTCAGCATCCCTGCAAGGTGTCATCTCTCGTCTCCCTGCTTTCAGGTCATCCAGGGCCGGGACGTGGAGTGTTTTGTTTGAGGATGAGGAAAGGATATGAGGAAGTAAGTCCACAGGCAGTTACCAAGCAAAGTTTGTGGGTATTGTGGCACTTAGTAGCTGGGGTAAAGAAAGGAGAAAGGAATGTGCCTCGTTATTCTGCTGTGCACAAGAGCTGTCCACAGGGACCGGGTTTTCCCTGCCAAGGAAAAGGACCGATGCTTCCGGGCAATTCTCTTGCAAAGGGAATGTTTTTCCAGAATCCATCAGCCCAGCAGGGAGCCCTCGGAGCTGCTCCATGGGCTGCGGGCTCCAAGGCACTGCTGGGGAGCTGTCAGAGCTGCATTTGTCTCCAAAGAGGAGGCACTGCGGTCGCTCTTCCGAGGCAGGGGCACGGGGAGCAGGAACACTGCCCCTGCCAGGGGACACCGGCTCAGGCCAGGGGCTGGAGAGGGTCACAGTGGTGCAAAATGTGGATTATGTCAATGTTACCATAAGGCGGGATGTTCTTTGATCTAAGATCTTTGTACACTTTCAAACCTAATCAGCAATAAAGGAGAGCTGATCGGTGGAACAGCCGGCAACCAACACTCCTCACTCAAGAATATTCTGGAACTAACAAGATTTAGGCATGTAATAAACTAAGATGTTGATGTTCTCCTATGTAAATATTGCCAACTCGGCAAAATGCTCCCATGTCCGTGTATCTTAGAGCTGAGCTATCTTCATGGTAACACAAAAATTCATGCCATGGGTCAAAATGACACTGCTGAGGTGAAGGTACTTCTCCTGAGTGTAAGTTACCTGGAATTACCTGATTTCTATGGAAATTACTAACCAATCTTAAAAGAGGGGCTGTGCTTGGGAAGTCACTAACCCTGAAGTTCTCTGTGTAAATAATGGCACAGAAAGCCTGGTGGGGTGTGCTGGATTTGTGGAATAGCACCGAGCACACAGGCTGGGGCAGCTCTGAAATAAATGATCGATGTCTCTATGGAGCGTGTCATGATTGGCTCAGTGAACACCAAAGAACGGGCCCGATTCTGTGGGTAACAGCAGGGCCGGAGAGATGAGGGGGGCCTGGGGTCCGTGAGGGTGAGGAGCTCCAAGCGCCCGTGAGGCTGAGGGGTCCTGGGGCTGAGGAGTCTGGGATGGGGCTGAGGGGTCCCGGGCGGGGCTCAGGGGCCCAAGGGGCTGCTTTGAGGCCCGGAGCCCCTCACGGCCCCGGAGCCCCTCACGCTCGCGGAGCCGCAGGCGGCTCCGGGCTCTGGGCGGTGGCGGGCGGCTCCGGCAGGGGGCGGTAAAGCGCCCCCGCCCTCCCCGAGCCTTGGCCCCGCCCCCCGCTCCCTCCGCCAATCGCCGTGCGCGGTGTCCCCGCCCCTCAGGCGTCCCCGGCGCGCGGTGATGACGTCAGGAGGCGGTGCCGCGCCGCGGCCGGAGTGGGCCGAGGTGAGTCCGGGATCGGCGCCCTCGGGACCGACCGGCGCGGCGCCGGTCCCGGCTCTGGCTCCCGCTCCCCTCCCTTTCCTTCCCTCCCTCACTCCGGGGGCGGCGGTGGTGCGGCCCGGGAGGCGTGGGCGCGGCGGCCCCCGGCGTCTTAGCCCCGCCGCTGTCCGGGTGCTGGGCCGCGGGGACGGGCGGGCCGGGGAGAGAGCCCTGTCCGCTCCCGGAGTGTCCCCTCAGTGGGACGGGCCTGGTGCTTTCCAGGCTGGAGCCGAACCTGCTGCGGAACGATCTCCCGACACCGGCCCGGCCCTGGCTCCCCTTTCCAGTGTAGCGACAAGCGGCCTGGGCTGGGATGAGTTCTGGAAACAAACAGGCTTGGGAATCCCGGCTGATCCTGCCCCTGGCTCCAGCACAGCTGCCTGCGGTGCTGCAGCAGCCGCAACCCCGGGTTTCCCCTCCGAAATCCACCAGAAGCTCGCAGTGGGCATGCCAGGTTATGCCAGGTTTATGCCAGGCAGTGAGAGGCACGTTCGAGATGCGTTAGTGAGACGGCAGGAGAGGAGCTCAATCTCCGAGGGGATAAGCATAAATCCCATATTCCTTCCCACCTCTTCCAGCTGTAGCTTAGATAGTTTGCCCCCTGCCAAGTATGTGATTTCCCACTCGGAGAGCTTGTAATGCTTGTAATTTATCTTAGTTCCTTTCCCCACATTCTTGGTGGTTTCGGTGCAGGAGCATGTCCTGCACTAATGTGGAGTTAAGCATTTTGTTGCTGCCTCTGGTCTGTAGCCTTCACTGGAACACTCAGGTGTACAAGGAGGAGCCACTGACATGCTGGAGTTGCTGCCAGATCTCAGTTAATGCCACGAATGGATCTATAGATGATATTTTCAAGTCATTCATTCTTCTGTTTGGTTTTAGTTGGGTGGGATGTTTTACACGAGCCCTTCTCTACATGTTGAATTACTCTGCAGTAATTTTCTTTATGGATGCTCTCATTCCATTTCTCTGTTAACTTAAAATGTTTTAAGGTTCAATAATGCTGGGAAAACTGCCCATGGGAGGCATTATTCAGGACTAGCCAGAGCTCTTAATTTCTTATCATGGTGCTTTAATGTGAATGAAGCCCCACGTCCAGGGCAGTGCTTGGTGGAAGTCAGCTAAGCTTTCTGTGAAGTTGGTTTTTATTTCTGCTGCCTGCACCCTGCTACAGGCATGTCTGTGCATGGCTGGGTTGTTTGACCTCAGGGTGCTGCCAGGAGGGAACTTCTTCCTTGAGAAGTTACTTTGATGATGTTTGATTATAAAACTGAATCTTAACTAAAGCCTGGTTTTCTTTCCAGGTTGGATGAAGAGTCTCAACTTCTTCCAGGTGTCCCTTTAAAAACATTTCTTATTTCTCCACTTGCTTCTCCCAATGGAAGACAGGCTGGGGTTCCTTTTCTGCTGTTCATGCTGAGCAGTTGCTTGGAGAGGTGGTGCTTGAGTGGAGATACCCCTGGTGATGGTAAGACCTGAAATCACATTTTCAAGGCTAATGGTTTTTTGTAGCCTCCTGTGAAGGCTCAGACACATGTTGATGGGTCTGAGTCAAATGTGGAACTGCCCAGTGACTGCCAGAGCCACAGGTGGCTTCCCATCTCCTGCCCAGTCGTATTGTTTTAATCAGCAGATAAAGATTTGCCCAAGTGCATCTGGTTTGGTTTTGTTGGGACACAGTGTGATGAGCAAGAGCTCCTAGTCTGGAACAGCAGGGAGGAATTCCACTTCTTACAGGCAGCTCCAGTGGAAAGCCAGAAGTGCCACTTGGTGCCTAAAGATGTAAAATAAAGCAAAATTGAGAATGTTGAAAGATATGAAAGCCCACCTTAATTTCTCAGGGTTTGGAGGATGAGGGACTTGCTGACTAAAAGCTGCCCTGGGCAAGTGCACATCTCCCTTTTAGCAGGGGCTGCAGCAAGTTCAGTGGTGAATGCACCCTAAAACCAGTGTGCCTCTGTCTCCATTTTCCCTGCCTCTTCTGCTGTTCCATTGATCTCCAGCAGCAAAGTAGTGAGAGGCTTGAGACAATGTACAAATTCAATATAAAGAAAGTCTTGGGAAGACAGGTTAAGTGTACAAGTTGCTGAGGTACTCTGTGGACCTTCTGGTGAGCAAACTCAGAACTTTGGATGGTTTGGTTTGGCTGCTGACTGAGAAAGTTGAGCAGCTTTAACAAAACTTAAGAAAATGCTTGACTTTTTTTTTCTTTATTTGATTTTTATTAAGCAATTGTGTCTGGACAAAAAGACCTCCAGAATTGTTGTGCAGCCTCAACTGCTCTGTGTCTGATTCAGGGCTCAGCAGGGAGCAGAAAACAAAGGATCCCCAGTAAAGAGAGATACTGTGTGATTTCCATGGACACATCTGTTCTGACCATGATTGGATGTTTGTAGGCGCTGCCTTCATTCACTCATGATGAAAGCAGCAGAGCACTGTGCATGTTCTGTAGCAGAGAGGAGAGAAGTGGAAATCCCATATTTTGGTTTGTGACAGCATGGCCCTATTTTGATTCAAATGGAGGGGAAAATCTTTACTACCATGGTTCCTCTTTATTTGTTTCTTCTCATTCTTTTTCTAAGATTCAAATGTGGGAATCACCCCGGATGTGGTTGCTGCTGATGCTCCCCTGGGAACATGCCTTGATAGGGAATTAACACCAGTCAGTGATGGGCTGTGGGACAAGCAAAGTGCTTCCCGAGCCCCCCAAAGATGTGCAGCTAGACCTGGTTAAAAAAGTCGAACCTTACACGGGCCACAGTGACATCTACAAGCATTTCATCAAAGATGACTGCGGGGCTGTCATCAAAGCTGGCTCTCCCTCCCCTCCCCATCACACCAACCCCTATCCCGGGAACGCCCTGCCCGCCCAGCAGCCCGAGCCCCGCAAGAACAAAGTGGCCAAGTACCGCGCCAAGTTCGACCCGCGAGTGACGGCCAAGTACGACATCAAAGCGCTGATCGGGAGGGGCAGCTTCAGCCGCGTGGTGCGCGTGGAGCACAAGGCCACCAAGCAGCCCTACGCCATCAAGATGATTGAGACCAAGTACCGCGAGGGGCGCGAGGTGTGTGAGTCGGAGCTGAGCGTCCTGCGCCGCGTGCGCCACACCAACATCATCCAGCTCATCGAGGTGTTCGAGACGCAGGACCGCGTCTACATGGTCATGGAGCTGGCCACCGGCGGCGAGCTCTTCGACCGCATCATCGCCAAGGGCTCCTTCACCGAGAGGGACGCCACGCGTGTGCTGCAGATGGTGCTGGACGGCGTGAGGTACCTGCACACGCTGGGCATCACCCACCGCGACTTGAAGCCGGAGAACCTGCTGTACTATCACCCGGGCACGGACTCCAAGATCATGATCACGGACTTCGGGCTGGCGAGCGCGCGCAAGAAGGGGGATGACTGCCTGATGAAAACCACGTGTGGCACCCCGGAGTACATCGCTCCCGAGATCCTGGTCAGGAAGCCCTACACGAACTCCGTGGACATGTGGGCCCTGGGGGTGATCTCCTACATTCTCCTCAGCGGCACGATGCCCTTTGAGGACGACAACCGCACCCGCCTGTACCGGCAGATCCTGAAGGGAAAGTACAGTTACTCAGGCGAGGTGAGTGTGGTGAGCGGCAGTCAAGCAAGAAGCTCTCCCTAGGTGTGTCTATGTGATGACCAAAAGCTGGTTGTCTTATGGGTGGTAACATTACCAGGGTAAAATAAGTCTGTGATTCTGGCTTTTAAAATCCTTTCCCATGTTCTGTCTGTTCCCAGTGCAGCATAGCTAGTGCCTTTAAAAAAATGTGTGTGCAGAAAGAGGAAACTTGCTGTAGAACAGAGCTGGGATGCTTGAGGGTTTCTGGTTGTGGTAAGCTGCTGTTAGAGGCTTTGCAGTTGAAACTTGTGCCAGGGTGTTTGAAATGTGGCACGTGTATCACTAGTCTGATTCCTGACATGAATCCAAGTGTAGTATGGAAAATAGCTTTGCTGAAAGACAAGGTTAGGCAGGCAAGGGACACTTACTTCTTCCATCTGGAGATGGGATTATTTCAGAAATTGATCTGTATTGCTTCCTGAGCCTGGTATGTGAGAAAATGGAGGATTGAAGGATAGTTTTCATAGGTGAGCATGGAAAGAAGAGTCTTGGGGGATAATTTTTAGGCATTCTGTAAATGATAGTGGGGCTTGAAGGTGCTTCTTGCTCTTCAGAAGAAACAAGTTGAAGTTAAACACTTCTAAATAGCATCTTCACACTTCTGATCAAATCCCTGTTGATATTTGGAATGAGTGTTGCTATTGTCATGTCCTTGCCATGCCATGCCCTTGACTATTGAGTGCAGGTCTGTGTTCTCTGGATAAAGATACAGAGCTGAAAAGCACGTGTAGAAAGGCAGTGTGAATAACCAAAGACATGGCCTGGCTTCTGCTTGAAGAATGAGTGAACAGACTCAATTTTTCCTGCAAAAAAATTAACATTTGAAGGAGGTGTGATCAAGCTCAGTGCAGCCATAGGCAATCTGGAGAGAGTGGATTGAGTGTTTTGAAGGTTCCCTGGGGTAATTTACTTTGATGTCCACTGGTCCTTGTACCAGAACAGATTTGTTTTGAGAAATATTGTGAATTGCAACTAGGCCATTGGAGCCTTGTTGGTTGTACATGCAGAGATAGCACATGTGCCACAGAGAAATCATTAAACTCTCTATTTTCAAAGCCTGAGGCATTTTACTTGTTATGCCATCACAAATTGCACATTTTAGGAGGCTGTTATGGATACTGTGTGTGACATGAGTGGTTATTTTGGAAAGCTGTTGATGCTTTACTGCTTGGAAAGCAAATATGTGTCAGCCAGCAGCCTGTATCTGTTGCCTGGATGCTTTCTGTTCCTCTGGAGCCAGGGAAAATGGATGCTTTAATTTACCAGTGTAATTAAGCCTATGCCCCTAAATTGCACGGTGCTTGACTGTAGGCAGATATTGGCAGTAAAGAGATGCAGTAAAGAGGCTGCTCATTTTTTGGATAAATTCTAGGAGAAGACAAAGTGAGCCAGAGGTTTAAAGGTGTCTGCTGTGTTTCCCACAATCTGGGTTTTTAAATGCTTCCGAGTTTTTGGTGTTCACAGACAATGGCTCTTCTTTCTTTGTGTTACACTGGAGGAAGTGGAACGATGTCAGAAATGAGGCTATTGATAAGTTTGTCAGGCTAATGGGAATGGCAGGAGCCAAGTCCTGGTTTCTTTGGAGTAGGAGTGGGTAGAATACTCGAGTGCGTTGCCGACAGCATCTGTCTTGGATGGATGCAGGAGCAGAGGTTTCATGGGAGTAACTGCTTTTCTTCTCTGTAATCTGAAGGTTGAGGATCTGAAACAGAAGAGGAAATGTTGAAAGAAGCCTGTGAACTACAGAGCTGACAGCTTGAGCTGTGTGGCTCAGACAAGTTCCATGGGGAAGGAGGGAGCTGTCTTCAAGCTGTACCATGGCAGGCAGCAGCAGTGTCCTGAGTCTCAGTGCAGAGTCCTGCTTTTTGAAAAGTCTGACCCCAAAACCTGGTCACAGAGGACAAAGCTGTATTGAAAGAGGAACAAAAGCCAAGAAGCATGCTGACCTGAGAAGCAGCTCCATTTTCTTGGAAAAACAAGTGATCTGTAGTCCAGCTAATGTAATTGCTTTCTGACTGGAACCCTGTTACCCCGACTCCTGTTCCTGGAGTGTGAGGTCTGTTTGAAGAGGCCATTAGCAGATCAATAGGAGAGGTCTCCCACAATAGGTTATTGAGGTACTGCTGACATCACTGCTCTGATTATCTCTTGTATCTCCTCTACTTTTTGAACTGCTTCTGGTAATGGCTAGGATGAGGAAGGAAGGACAGCTGGCTTTGTAATTGGTATGCTTTTTTTCCTGAGCATCCTGAGTAAGGGTTAGGTGAGCTATTGACACTGCTTTGAATGTAGCCTGCTGCAAAATTATTATTTTTCACTTGTTTTGTTAGAACTTAATAAAAAGAATGTTTGGGCGTAATTATTTCATTTAATTTTTAATTGAAGTCTTGGAGTTAAAACTGATTTTTGGGAGCTCTTTGTAGCTTAAAAAGTTGACTGAGGAATAAAGCTGGAATTCCATTCTTAGTTTTCTTTGAATTTGCAAGTGCAGAATTGAAGATTGGACCATCATTATCCTGCTAGGACAGGCTTGCTCTGATTCTTTTTCAAAGCTTCTCCTTCTGTTGAATACCAGGACTTTTATGTTGCTTTAGACACCTGGGAAAATCGATGGAATAAGTGGAAGATAATGTATACTGTGGTTAAATTGGGAAACTTAGCTAAGGTGTATGGATTGTTCTGATTTTGATATCTGATCTGGACATATCATTTCTCTCATGGGCTGTTCTCCTGTTCAGAGAACAGAATGAGCTTTTTGTGGTATGCTCACAGTGGGTGAGGTTGGTGTGTGCTGCTGTGGGAACATGTCTTAGTCAAATAACCAAAAAAGCTTTTTCTAAAGTAAGGTGCTAGTGGATGCATTGATAGGAGGGACATGCTTGATTGCAAGTCTGTAGGAGCTCTGCAAGAGACTTTGCAGCCTGTGGAGAGATGAACTGGTTGTGTATGGCTTAGATTTTCCAATGTTTTTTCATAGAAATCCTCACCAAAATCTCTTGAAGGAGCTTTGCAGCCATGTTGGGACAGTAGCCTTTGCATGGATCAGGAGTTTGCTGATAAGCACAGATGTGAAATACGTGGTCAGTTCCATAAGGAAGGACAAAACCAGTGAAGGTTGAAGGATCTGTTACCTTCTGCCTAAAAGCCAGCAGGAGAAAGTTCCCTAACAAACCTTCACAGTCTCTGATGATACAAGCTATTCACAGGGTGAACATGAGGGCTGTGGACCTTGGAGGTTTACCTGACTTTGAAGAACAACTGGACAAATTCATGGAAGATACATTGATGGAGAGAATGACCAAAGGTCAGAGGAGAAGCCTGACTTGCAAATTGTGTGTGCAATGCATTTCTACTTTTCTCTCCTTGAGCATTCAGAATCTTAATGATGAACTCCTAACTTGGAGTTTAAAGCACCAAGTTAAATGCAGGTGTTGAGTAAACTCTGCAGATCCTGTATGGATAGATTCATGCTGGAAGAATGCCCTTAGTTACAGGAAAACCAAGTTACTCTGGATGAGTAGCATGAATGGTGTTCCCATAACAACTCGGCCTGTGTGAGTAAAAAGATACACCACTTTCTCCCCAAGCAGTTTTTCCTGCCTGCAGCTAATAGCAGAAGCATGAAGCACAGAGAGTGCAGGCAGTGCATTAGCAAACAAACTACGTGTACTACCTGGCAGAAAACAAGATAAAAATAAAGCCATTCCAAGGCAGCTGATGCATGCTCACAGGATGAGTCCTTACCCAAGCACGTCTGCAGAGCATTTCCAAAGTGTCCTCGTAATTGTCCTCATTGTGGGGGCTGCTTAAAAGACTGTGGAGGACTTGTAATCCCTCAAATCCCTTATGACACATAGTGGAGGAGACAGGTGACAGGCTTGTCAAATTTCAGTATTAATTTCCTGCATTTATTCAACGTTTTGAGAGAGAATGGGGTAGAGAACTCAGACTCCATCTGACTCAGTTGGGAGCTGGTTGCTGAATCGCCCATCCCACCCCAGAGGGACTGATCAGTCATTGCATTATGGATTATGATGACTGTAGTTGGATTTCCTATCAAATGACAAACTTAATGAAAGAAAGGCACAAGCAACAAAAAGAAACTGTAATTATTCTTGGTAACATCCTTCCCCTAAAAGTTGCAGATGGAAATGTATAGCTGCAACTCAACTTTCTGTTTTGCATACTTGTATTTTACTGTAGAAACTTATAAGGGAAAAAAAGTCGACTTGCATATCAGAGAAAGTCTCTCCATAATCCTTATCACCTTCAGAGAATTCAGTCAGTATAGGACAAGCATTCTGAAACTTTGGATGAGGTTTTGTACATAAGTTTTGCAATGCAGTAAGTTTTGCACTGATGCTGTGGCAGGGCTCGCTGGCTTTCTCTGAAAGAGGGAAAACTTTGGTCATCTTATTGCAGTACATCTGTTTAAAATGGGCAGTAAGGCAGACTGGCTTCCCTGAATTTGGACTGGAGTATGTCTTTGGGAAAACATTCAAAGCTAGTTTAAAATATAGCCAGGAACAGAGAAGCATCACTGCCCTCTAATGCTCCCTCGGTCCTATATATTTTTATAATACAGGAGATAAAGTCCTGTAAGTACAAGAGGCCAGAAAAGCTGGTAAGTGCCCCCCTTAATTGAAGATTTACTTTGCAAAGTGTAGAGCTGTTCTTTGCTTTAAGAGGAGCTCAGTGCAAAGCCACCTGATTCTTCTGGAAGTTCTCCCTGGCTCAGTGCCTGGGAGGGTCTGGGTGCAGTAGGGCCCCTCCCTTGTGGGGTCCCCAGAAGGCCACACTGACACGTGGTGTTGCCCTCCATGGCTGTGCCAAGATGGTCTTTAGACCATTAGATGCTTTTGCAGGGCAGTCATCACCTTGGCCTCTGATGTCTGTGCCAGAAGAGAGGAGAGATTTCAAAGCATCAGGGTGGCCAACTTTCCATTCTTTCCCCTGGAGTTTGGAGTTTGAGTGGCCCAAGTTGTTGAATATAGTGTAACAAAGAAAACAAGGATGGGGCAGCTGAAGGCAGGATTTTAAAACACATTTGCAGTACTTACTGGCGTGAGCATACAAGTCTCTGGGACCACGTTTTAGCCTTCTTGGGGAGGAAAGAGCTTTTTACTTAGAGCAGCTGCTGTTTGTTCCTGTGAGCCACATTAGATGGTAGAAGTGTTTTACAATAGTCCTGTTCTTAGAGTAATGCAGGCTTTTTTCCCCCTAAAAACTAGAGCTGGCTTTTTTTTCCCTGTGTAGGGAAGAATTGTTTTTTATATAAATTGTTGAGCCCTTTGCCTGGAAGAAGTAAAACCCCATCAATTTACAGAGGAATGTGCTTTTGCATTTCACATGGCTGTGTGAAAGCGGTGATTTTGAAGTAGAACAACAAGAGTGTTGGCGAGCTGCAGTCACAGGGCTCTGCTGAAAAGGGCACTCTGCTCTCCTTTGAAGAGCTGGAGCACTTGAACAGGATGAAAGCTCCTCTCCAAGCCAGGCACAGAGCACTGAAGCCAGCCCAATACATGGACTTCTCTTGGCTTCTGCTCTTTCTTTTCTTTTAATGCACCAGCTCAGTGGCTGGGAGGATAGATGTGTTTGTGTCACTCCAGCTCCAAGAGCTGAAGTGTTTGTCCAGATCTCTCCCTCTGTAGGAAGGGACATCTTTGGAAATGTGATAACCTCAATTAAAACCTGGGAAATCCTGCCTCCTCCTGCATGTATCAGTGACGATGCTGCTGCGAAAACTCTGCATGCTGCATTGGCAAGCACTTTATTTACAGGTAGAGAAACACCTTTTCCAGTGAAAGGGCTTTGAAACCAATGCATGCATTTGAAAATCAAGTCCCCCTTGCTCTGGCTGCATCTTAACATTCTTTTTGAAGGTTGTTTCCTCCAACAGAATTGATGTCACAAGGACCTTTTTCAAAATCACTCCTTTTGCCTCTTTACTGTGTCCTTCAGCTTATGTTGCAGCACAGCAGTGGAGAGAACCCCCAATGCTAGGACAGGGTAAGCAAGGAGAGGGGTCATCTTTCTCTGCCTGCATCTGCCATTTCCATACTGCTGCAGTCTGCAGCACTCAGTGTTAATAGTTTATATTTCACAGAATTGTGCATGTCATCAGGACAGGGTGGAAACTGTCTGAACCTCAAAGCCTCTAGAAACAAAGAAACCAGGGAAGGAATCTCCATGGGGAAGAGGAATGTGGGTTTTGTCTCAGGGATTTCATTCACAGCCCTTTTTCCTTAGGGCTGCTGTCTACACCAGTAGTACCTGCAGGTTCAAGGCAGAGTGAGGGACAGCAGCTGAGCATTTTGGTTAAGATTTTTGTGGTGAAAGACTGAGTTTGAGGAAGTGGTGCACAACGTATGGCATGTAATATAAGGATGGAGGAAGGCAAGAGCCACATCTGGGGGGGAGGGATTTACAGTAGTGCTGTGGTTTGACATATATTTTCATTCCTTCATCTGGAGGCCCTATAAAATCCTGTTTATGGTGGAATAGTATTTCTGCAGAATTAGGGACGTAGGGATAAAGGGACATTGGTAGGGTAGAAAAAGAATATTAAGCTGCCTCTGTAGAGAATACACATTATTAACAGGAAGGATTTGAACTATCAGCTACCATTGGTGTCTTTGACTCCTTTACATTTGCCTGAAAATAGCCTAGGCTGTTTCCTCTTTTACCTTTGGCTGATTGAGTCCTTGGTTTTCCAGCTGTAGCTCAGATGTGTTGTTTTTTCTGATACCTTAGTGCAGGTGTATTTTGAGGCAAGACATGCTATTGCACGATTATTGACTTAGAACCAAGGTTCAGAGAGTGAGAATATGTGTTAATTCTGCAGTGGGAAGAGGTGTGACTGCAGGAAACCTGTCCCTAAATACAGCAGCTGTCCCCTCCTGCCCTCCCTTGGAAATGGTTACCCAGGGGTTGGAGTCTGTGTTGGAAGTCCAGCTGCTCATGGTGCTGGGCTTGAGCCAGGTGCAGCCCTTGAGCAGGGTGTGAGCACTCATCTGGTTCTCTCCTTGCTCTGGCACATGTGGGAGTTTATCACAGCTTGTGGGGGGAGTGGATAGAGGTAACCTCTTGCACTGCTTCAGCTGGATTTCCTGGACCCGCTCTGCTGAGGACCTGAGGCCCCAGATGATTGTATGGAAGTATAACACCAGGACAGCATCTAGGAGCACAGGGAGGACTGGCTGGCACCTATAAAACATTTTTAAAGTGAACTTTCAGGGGGAGTTGTAAAAGTGTTGCACTCTGGAGAAAATTACAGCACCTTCCTAACTGTTCTGAGCCCCAGGCTGAGGCTTTGAGGTTTTGCAGAGCTGGCACCTGGCTGTAGTTCCAGCTGCTGCCCCTGCTGCAGATTAAAAGCCACTTTTGTTTAATCAAAAGTGAGCTCTGTGGGGAAGGGCTGTGAACATGTACCTTTCTGCAAATCACTTTGTGGCCTGTAATTGACCCTGCCTTGGAGAGAGGCAATTGAACCTGATATATTTGGAACAATCTGGCATTGAGAGGTGTTTCAGATTTGCTCTGACCCAAATTTGGGATTTCCCTAGCATTTGCAGTGTGCTCATGCCCTGGGATGTGAGGAAGGAGGAGTTAAGCAGCATGCTTGGCATAGGTTGGAAGTCCAGGTTTTAATATCACATTGTTGAAATCTCTTTTCAGCTTCAGAAACTGTTTTGGGGAATTCCTGTTCATGTTGAGCTGAAGGGCTGAAAAGGTGCTTCCTAAGCCCAGAGGTTTTCTTGGCAGTCTCTTTACCTAATCCTTGAAATCCCTAAATCTGACAAGATTGCAATTGCAGAGTTGAGGCTGTAGACAGAGGGAACTGGATTAGTTGTTTGGAGCTGGAAAGAGTGGTTCAGGCTGACAGTGGTGCATCCAAGTTCCCTGGTTTGGAGCATGAGCTGCTCCTCTCTCTCCAGTCTCACCCACCCCCCTGCTTTGCCCCCCTGCTGCCCCAAGTGAGTGACAAGGTAGAAAAACCAGGCATGTTTTCCAATACCTTTGTTATTCCAAATGGATGTTTTTATAGATTTTCCTGAAAACTGAGCTTTTACTAATGCACCAGATTAGTGTTGATTGGTGACATGAGAGCTGTTCACACAAGTCAAGGAGAGGCAGAACGTTCTGGAGGAGGCTGTTAAGAGATGCCTGCTGTTCCTGCAGGGTTCCCCAAAGTGCTGGTGTGTGCCTGGCTGTGTGTCTACAGCTCATGAACTTCCATAATCATGGCACTCCCTACACATCCAGTGCACCAGTACTTCAGGCACTTCAAGTGATTAACCAAAGAGTCTGGGTTTATGTCTCACAAAAGGTAGAATTCTGCTATCTGATAAAAACATTTGAGTGTTTCCTACCTTGTCTGTGTCTGAAGAGTAATTTCCAAGAAACTTTTTAAAAATCTGATAATATTGAGAATGATTATGTGGCTCACATGTGAGAAAGGTTTCTCATTACAGCTGGGATGACTCAGAAGACTCGATATACTGTTTTATCATTGCTGATAGGAGTGCCTGGGTTACAGTTTCTTACCTCTCTACACTTAGTCCTTCATATTTTTTTTATTTGCTTTTAGCTTTATAAGCTTCAGGAATTCTTGGTGGCATTCTTCAGCTACTGTTTTGCTTCAGAGGCTGATATTGCAAAACTAAGGAAAATTTGACACTTGGCTGAGAATGAAAAATAATTTCATGGCAAAGTCCTTTTCCAAAGTTATAGGAGTTCCCAAATCTCCAGTGTTTGGCACTGGAGTTGTCCAAGGATGGATCTGACATTGAAGAGATCTTCAGCTATTTCATAAAAGTGTTCCATGGTCTCTGAAAACTTCCTTTTTGAACATGAACTGTGAAGCAGGGAGAACCTGGGGACCAAATCTTGTATTTCCCCAAATCTGTTTGGGGGTCAAATCTTGTATTTCCCCAAACCTGTCGTGTTAAAAGTGACATTTACTTACTGGTGGCTCATCAACAAAGTGGAATGTGGCAGTGATGGTAGCTCTCTAGAAATGGCTGAAGGTCCAGAGGTATTTGGGGGTTAATGACCAACCCAGGTGAGGGATATGCAGGTATGTTAATTACATTTGTAGATGATATTGAATTGGAAGAGCTGCAAAGGGCATTGAGTTCCAGACAGCCCTATCAAATTAGAGCAAGTCAGTAGCGGATGTAGTTTGTTTGGTTTTTTTAAAGTAAGAGTAAGTTAGTGCACAAAAGTATGTGAAGAACAGAAAATTAGGAGGCGTTGGCTTCTCAGAAAAGGATGTGTCTATGAATCACAAACTATTGTGTGAGAGCAGTATGATACTTGTGGGAAAAGGTGAATGTACTGAGGTGTATGAGCAGAAAGGCAGCGTGTGCTGTGATCCTGCTGTGTTTAGTGGCTGCTGCAGATGCCGAGCTGAAGCTCTGACACTTCTGGGCAGCAGACTTCAAAAACACCACGGGCCAAGCAGAGAGACTTGACAGAAGATCAACAAAAACAATTGTGAGTCAAAAAAACACAGTCTCTGGAAGACTAAAACATTTTTGGTTGTTTGGCCTAGGGAACATGTTGTCATAGCAGTTTGCAAATATGTAAAAGGCTGCTTCAAAGAGGAAGAGGAATAATCTTTTTTCCAGATTATGTCAAACAAGAGTCTTAAATGGCACTTAGAAAGATTCACACTGAACTTTTTACAAAACTGGTGTCTCCCACTCCAAAAAATGTTTACCCAGAGGATTTCTGAAGCTGTCTTGTGGAACAAGTGAGGCAGTCGTCTGTCAGGAGCGATGCATCTCTGGTGGATCCTTGGGGGCTATGGGATGCACTGGATGATCCTTGGGTGTCTGTTGCAGCCCTGCCTTCACCCTGATTTCCCAAAGAAGCAAAATTTATGGAACTGTGCTGTCTGTCTTTCACTCTTCTGGAATTAACTATTTAAATGCCAAGGTCAGTGTCAACCCACTTTGAGCAATGTGGAGAACTCAAAGTTGCTATGAATTTTATAAAGTCAGTGGCTCAGTAGGAGAGAGAACTAAAGCACATCCTTCCTTGCAGGAAAAGTAATTGAATGTCAGTCCAAATTTACCTGCAACTGATCAGCACACGTTTATTTCTGAAGCATTAAGGGCACACTTGACCCTGTTAAGTATGTGGGATGGAGCTTGGGCAGGATTAGGGATGTGCTGCTGCTCTGGAGGGGACATAGCGGTGCTGGCTGGGGGCAGGGAGGGGAGAAGCACTTGAGTAATAGAAACCTTGGTTACAAGAGGCCTTTGGAGAGCTCTAATCCCATTCAGCTTGAGACAGGAGTGTTGCCAGCACTAGGTCATGCTGGCTGTGACTTTGTCTTCCTGAGTCTTGAAGGGTTCAGGGATGAAGATCCTCCACCTCCCCCTGACCTTTTCCCGGGCTGCACCACCCTTCCCCTAGTATTTCCTGATACAGACCTTCAAGGCACAGCTAATCCCCATTGCCCCTTCTTTGGACCTGTTGTGTGGCTCTGTAATCCTTGTAACTACTTTTAAATAAATGTAGTAACATTTTAAATAAATGCTATTAGATTGCCCTTAGACTTCTCTTTGCCAGACTGACCAAGTCCAGCTCCTCTGACCCTTCTTGAAGGCCATGTGTCAAGGACCCCTGGCTATCTTGGAAACTCTTACCTGGATCTTCTCCACAGTCTTTTTGAATGTGGGGATGGCCAGGCTCCACAGTGGGTAGTATAATTTCACATAGAAAACTGAAATGGTTTAATCTCCTTTTGGAAAGAGAAATACCCCAACAATGTGGGTAAGAGCAGGGAAACAGGGAAAAAGATCACATTGGTATAAAAGTATAGCTGCAGAATTAGGGATTTTTTGTTTGCCCTTTTTCCTTCTTGTGTGTGCAGTTTGGTGCAATGTCAATGACATACTTTGTTTTTCAGGAGGATCTCTGTCTCCATCACTGGATAGCTGGGATGCTGAAAGAAATTTGAGAAAAAAAACCAGAGAAATGTGTTGGAATGGGATCTAGAATAGTTATCCTGCTCTGAATTCTAACAAAAATGTCCCAAATAGTGACAGGAAAAGCAGTTATAAAGCAGTGACCCAGGACTGAATTGTGGAAAACCTAGCAAGCCTATTTAGAGTGTCTCCTGATGTTTTGTTTACTTTAAAATGGGTTACATCCACTGTGCCTACCCAAAACAGTGCTTTCTGAGAGAAAGCCAGCAGTGGCATTGGGCCACACTGGCCTAACTTGGGAAGCACTAAACCTAGGCTTTCAGGAAATGCTGAGATCAAAGAGGCATCATTTCACCTCCTCTGAAACTATGACAGGGTTGGATTCTGGTTAAAACTGAAAGGGTGACTATATGGAAGAAAGGAGAGTCAAGCCAGACAGTGGGGCAGCTGGGCTTGTGGGTCCCAGTGGGTCCCTTCCAGCTCAGAATATTTTATGATTCTGTGGCACATCTCTGTGCTCTAGGGAGGTTAAAGAAGCTGTCCAGAGCAGCAGAGGAGAGCTGGTGCCAGCTGGGGAGCAGGGCAGGGTTGGAGTGGCAGCTAAGACTCTCTTAGGATTTACTCCCCCTTGTTCATTCCTTCGTAAGCGCCCAGGGCTTGTGCACCGACAGCTTGGAGCTTGCAGGAGGGGGTTGTGTGGGAGGTTATAGGCTTATCTGTTCATCCCCCCACCACTGCTCTAATCAGTGTGATGAAAGATATTCTTCCTCCCTGGGGAAGATCTTTCCTCCCTGTCAGGAACTGCCATTTCTTAATTAAGCTCTTACTCTGAATTTGTACGTAGAAACACGTATTGACTTCAGCTCCAGTTCACAGCCAATACTCTCTTGAGGTAATAGTTCAGAGTGAGAGAACATCATTCAGCTCAAATTTGAGTTTTTCAGAGTAAAAGCACTGAAGATGTCAGGATACCCAGATGTTAGGAACAGTTTAGGGAAGGTATTACTGCAAATACTGCTGTGAGCTGGTGCTGTAGCAGTACCTTTGGAAAATTTTGACTCATTCCATTTTCATGGCAATCTTCAGCACTGTATACTTGGTGATCTCATCTTTTCACCTGCATTCTTCCAAGTCCAGGTCTCTTAACCCTGAACTTCCTTAATAGACAAGTTTTCCGTCAAGGTAGTGGTTAAAGTCCCCTGTGTGCAGCTGTAACTTGCTGACACATTTTTAAGAGACGTAAAGCGATCCAAGCTGAAATGTGGTATTACCCCATTTTAACAGCTATTCCCTAAGCATTGCACTTAGAAGGGCTGCCCCTGGCTGGAGAGAAAAGCTTTGTGTTTATTGTTTTTGTAGCTGCTGTAATTTTAGTGCATGATTCCAGCTGAATACTCAGTGCCTGTCCAGGGAAAATGGACCGGCTATTTCCATTCGAAAAGCTGGGTTATAGAAGTTCACCGCACCAGATGGCTGCGCATACTTGTAATGCTCTGGATTATTAAAGGGCTGTTGTATTTTCCTCTTTCATCCTTCCTTTATTCCTCCTCCCCACACCAACAAATTTATTGCTGAATGCTTGGGAATCTGTCCCTGCACAGAGTTTAGCACATTTCATCTTTTCATTGGGAACTTTTTGTTCCAGCTCTTTGGAACTAGTTGGTTTTGATCACCTCATTGCAAGTGTTTGGGGGCTGAACAATGCCTGGGATGGTGCAAACCTGGTGTCACTGCAGCCCCAGCACAGCCCTAGGCTGGTTTGCCATGTCAGGTGTCACAGTTGCAGTCAGGTGTCACATGCACAATTGCCATGTCATGTGTCACAGTTGCAGTCCCCAACCTGCACCTTTGGAGTTGAAACTTCCTGCTTTCTGATGTCATGTGGGAATCTCCTAAATGAGACAAAACTGCTGCATCGTGCATAAATAGGTAATGCAATGAAGAGGGTTCTTGGGGATGTTCTTAGAATCATTAAGGTTGGAAAAGACCTCTTAGAGCATCAAGTCCAGTTAATTTCCTTCTCAAAACTAACAGCATGTCACTTGCCTGCCACCAGAAACATTGGAATTTTAAGGTGCAGTTATTCTGAAAAATGACAGAAGCTGGAGAGATGTGCCCTGCCTTAAGCATCACACATATGTTGGCTTAACTTATTTTTGTGAAAAGAAAATAAATTTAAGTGATTAACTTGTTAGCAGTGCAGGCTTCATTGACAGCTTTACAGCAGCTCTGGTTGCAGGCAGAATGAAATTCAGGGACTTTATTCTCGTACCCAAATCTGCTGATTTTGATCAATAGATCAAAGGAAAGCTGCTCTGCAGTGGGAGTGTTGGCTCCCACCCCTGCCTAGGTCCCTCCAGTTGGGTGGAGAGATGCACAGCAGTCGCACGGGTCAGGGTTTGTTTCCAGCACCTGTTGGGAGCTCTCTGCTCGCTGGCTCCGAGCTCACATCAGCTGCAGGAGAGAGAGGTGAGTTGGCTGTTCAGACCAGAGAGCAGCACGTTGTTTGTTCCCCACAGGCGGGCCTGGCCCGTGCCTCAGTAGATTTTATGCTGCTGTGAATAACAAGCAGGGGGGTGAAGGGATTCAGTGACACAGAGCAGAGCGCTGCGTGCGGTCGCCCAGCCTAAGTGACACTCAGAGGAGGATCTCTTTCTTCTCCTCCTCCTCCTCTGGCCTCAGAGCCTGAGTCTGAATAAAACATAACACACTTGAGAGCTCTTTAAGGCATTGTAAAGGAGGCTGCTTTCCCCTGAGTTTGTTGTCTAGCAGGGCTGGAGTTGCTGATGGGTGAAGTGCCCTATGTTTTATGCAGCTTAGAAGTCTAGGAGGTGCTTTTGTAGGGAATGGTAGTGCTCCCTCAGAAGCAGCAGCTGGCATTCCTGAGGGACCAGGGCAAAGTGTCTCCACCATGGGAGCCTCTCCCATTGTCACTGAGGCTGTAAGACAGGCTGTGGGATGGGTTTCATACTTGGTTGAAGTGCTGCTAATTCTGGACTCTGTTCCAGTCGCTCTCTTGGGTTGATGTAGCTCCTTCTGCAGCCATTTGGTGACTCATGCCAAAGAATGGCTGGGCTGAAAACCCCAGCTGAAAAATTTACAGAAACTCCCCAGTTTGGCTCACTTTGTTTGTACAAACCAAACTATGTTGCTGGCACGATGGTGAGTGCAGCATCAAATGGGAATGACAACAGAATTGTGTTCATCTCCTGTGATGTGGGGCATTGCTGGTAATGGTGACAAGGCAGTTCCCTCTGACCAAGTGGTTGCACTAAACCCAGTCTATTTGTTGGGGCAGGCTTATTCCCAATAAATCTATCTTATCTTGTGAAACTGCAAAGTAAATACCTGAAGGTTTTCTGTAGGAGAACCTTGCAGGAACCCGTGTGCTGCTGTAGGGCTCCTCAGTCTCTTTGGTGCTTTGAGGCTTCTGCAGTGCTCAGACTCATCCTAGGAATCACTGGGACTCAGATACAGTATTTTTCTTAGGAATTACTGTGACTGGGATACAGTATTTTTGGCCTAAGAGCAATCTTTTGCAGCTGTGATAACATGCTTTGTGCTTCATGTTTTTGTAAAGACTGACTGGCAAGGGAGATCCAGGCCTTTCCCTCACCTTCCTCATAAACATTGTTTTTCTTCTCCTGAAAACAACATGTAACTTTTAGCAGGACTCAGGAAATTAGAATGTATCCTTCCTTCAGGGGGTACTGTTGAGTCTAAAAGCCGAGCTTGGATGATTGTTCCCTCTTTTGTTTGTACTCAACTAACCAGAAGATCCCTCTGCAGCTTTGTGCAGCTCTTCTGCTCCCCCCACTTTTCTTTTCCTTGTAAATTGTGCTGAATCATGTTTTTAGTCACTGTGCTAAATTCTAGAGTTACAGACATTACTTTCCAGAGGATGTTTAGGCCTCCCTTCAGCATGAGGCCAATAGTCTCCAGTGTTAAATGACTCTGTATGCAGGGTCATATTATTATTTAATAAAATAAATTTTCTCATAAGAAATCAGGTTTTTGAAGCAGACACTGCACCAGGTATCCCAGACAGAAGACATGATTGCAGTTGTTAGAAAAACTGGTCAGATATAGGAGATCTCTGTTGTCATTCAGCTGGCACTGCTGAGCTTCAGCTCCAAATCTGGCTATTCCACCTTTTTTTAAGGTATGTGAGGGTGCTGAGGCCTTGGCAGAGGGTGCCCAGAGAAGCTGTGGCTGCCCCATCTCTGGAAGTGATCAGGCCAGGTTGGATGGGGCTCACAGCAGCCTGGGCTAGTGAAAGGTGTCCCTGTCCATGGCAGGGGGTTGGCCTAGATGAGCTTTAAGGTCCCTGTCAACCCAAACCATTCTGTGCTTCTCTGCAGAAAGACAACAGAGCTTTATCTTTCTGAAGCAACTCAGTCTAACAGAGGGAGCAGAAGTTGTACTCAAACTGCATCACATTTGAAATTGCTTTCTAGAGAAATAGAAATGCAAATATTAGTGACTTCTCTTCTTTTCTGTGGCATTGTTGTTGCATTTTTGTGCCACAAGAAAGCAGGATTTGTCATTGCAGCACTGAGATTTAAAAGCAAGGCTATCTGATAGAGTTTAGCTGATCCAGCATTTCATTTCCACTGGATGGGAGCATTTTCCTTCCAAGCCAGTCTCTGTCTTTCCTCAGGCAAGCAGATGGGCAGCATCTCCTCTGGACTGCTTCAGTCCTGTCATGTGAGCATACTTCATGTCCTCCCCAAACACACCAGTGTCAACCTCCCTCATGTCCTACACAACTCTCTGCTGCTGCCTTGCAGTATTAATTTGGAGGGTTTATGGGATTTTGCTAAGTTAAAACTGCTGGTTTGTCAACTGATGCAAGTCTTCTGGAGAGTGGATGCATTTCTCCAGGGACTGAGGTTGCAAATTGCATAGGTAGAATGTAGCCCTACGTATTACTAAAGAAAAAGCTTCAGTGGAATAGGAAAGATGTGTGTGGTGCCGCAAATCAAACCTCCAGCTGTGTAAACAGATCAATAAACTGATTTGTGTTTGCTGACCAGAAGAAAAATCTAGTTGCAGGTACTCCATATTCACCATTTGTGGTGAAGCTAGAGTAATTGGAATAATGAGAAATCCAATGTGCTTCTGTTTGGAGTTTATTCTTCTTTAGGATTCATTAAACTGGACAGGCCTCTCAAGGTTTAGGCTGGTTATGTATCTCAGTTCCTAGGCCCTCAGACTTCATAGATTTCTTCAAATTCCAAATCATCACACTTGCCATCTTTTAATAAGACTTGAAAATATTGAAGTAATATTATTCCTGGTGTTTAGAAGCTCATTTCACTCACCAGAATCTCATTTGACTGAAGTTTGATTGCATTTGGAGACAGCAAAATAGCTCCTGGGTTGCCTCAAATTCCAGGTTTCTGCAATTACTTACACTTGGAAGAGAAAATAATGCTCTCCTGCATGTCCTGAAGATGTATTTCCAAGTACTGTTGTGCCAGTTCTCAAATACTTTTTATTTGAGCATCTCTTGCATTCTGTGGACTTAGGTAAAAAAGGAGAGGATGGAGGTGCTGGCATGACTGTATTTCTGTGAGGGACCATATTCAGAAAGGTAAAAGGTTTTAGGGGAAGAGGGGAAAAATACCCAGGAAAAAACATGAAATTGGAGTTGTGTGGATGTATTTTCTCCATCTGAGGGGAACAAAAGCTCTTTCAGGGTGGGTATCTTAAGTCACTTCAATTGCCAGTAACAGAAATGAAGATGGTAGTGAAGAGTTCTTAAAAAGTTTCTGCACAGAGAGCAAATTGTCACCTGCATTTACCTTCACTTTGAGGTAAAGTTGGTAAATTTAATAGATGTATCATGAGCTTGGATGTCCCATTAGGATTGTTTGGAAGGGGAGAATGAATCCTTTGTGAAGGAAACAGAATGGGGTGAGCTGTGGCTCCTGGGAGGAGGAGAAGGAAAGAAGGAATTGGGGGTTGATGGAGTAGCCAGGTAATGATGAGTTTGTGATTTTAGCTGAATGAATAGCTGAAAAGGAGTCATAAAAAAAACTACAGAAAATGGGTCTTTAAAAGCTTTCCAAGGCAAGCTTGGAAGAGTGGAGGCAAAGCCTCTTGTTGCTTGGGTTCCATTTGAATCTGGCCACGAGGGAAGAGGGAACCCAGAGGTTCTCTGCAGCTGGAGACCCCCAGTGTGAAGGGAAGGTGATGTGTTCCCAGCTGACATATGGCACCACCTGGGATTAGCTGAGATTAGGCCAGTGAAGACTAAATCCTGCAAGTTGATTCTCCTTGCTGTTATTTAACAAATGAAACACTTTATCAAAGTCTCTTGGGAATCTATAGGCTTGCAATCTGATTTATATTCCCCCATGGTAGGGCAGATACAGCTTTTTGGTTTTGTTGGTGTGAATACCATGGAGGCTGAGCTCCTCAATGGTCCATCAATCTTCAAAAGAGATCAGTGTGTTCAGTTAAAATTGAACCTTTATTGTGGTTTTCCTGATTATTTTGAAAATGATTTTTGCTATTTTATTTACCTTCTTTATAAACAATCACTTTCATGAGTCTGTAATCAGAATTTGTCCCTGTTCTGTTCTAACAAGCACCTGTTTTTTTCTTACCATTCACTACCAAGGTACATTTCATTAGCTAAGAAAAAGCCATTTAAGGCACATTGTGACAAACTAATTTTACTTATATATTATATTATAATTATACCCTTTATAAAGCAGTAGACAGGGGAAGAGGAAATGGCATCAAGTTGTGCTGGGGAGGTTTAGATGGGGTATTAGGAAGAAGTTCTTCACTGAAGGTGTGGTCAGGCCCTGGAACAGGCTGTCCAGGGCAGTGGTGGAACTACCATCCCTGGAGGGGTTCAAGAGGTGGATGTGACCCTTGGGGAAATGGTTTAGTGGTGAACACAGCAGTGCTGGGTTAATGGTTGGACTTGATGATCTTCAAGGTGTTCTCCAACCATAATGATTCTAGGACAGAAAAGCTTGAATGTTTTGGGTTTTTTTTTTTTGTTGTTGTTAATGGATTTAAGTTTTGAAATGTGAAGTGGTGTCTGATCTGCTGGAGAAGACTCTGCTTCCTCCCTGAGTATTTCCATTTCTATTCTGAATATGTTCAGGAACATTTATATGTTTTTATTCATGTAGCAATATTTTCTTTATATCAGGTAGTTAATACCATTTTCAGTCTCTTCTCTTGCATAGTTACTGGCAGTGACCAAGTTCACCTTTCCTGGCCATGTGCACTGACAGGCTGTGGGCTGGGAGCAGTGCTGTGACTCTTACACCATCCTCCTTTTCATTAAAAAATCCTCCCAGGGATCTGTTCTCTTGCTGGTGCCTTGAGTCTTTTGAAAAGAAAATTTCTTTCTGTAGCAATGAATTACAAACCTCCAAAAAATCAGGACATACCTTTTTTAGACCTTCTGTGCAAGAAAAGGACATTATTTCTGGTTGTACAGTCAGTGAACCCTGAATTTTAAAATAGCTGGGTGCTTTTCTTCCTCATCCAATGAAGAGAAGAATGAGAGAGAGAATAGCAGAGTTTTGCTTTTTTAACTAGACAGGGGTGGGTCCACTCAGTTACATGTATGCCACCATTATTAATATGGAAATCTTCATTGCAGAAATCTGCTCAGGCTTTTTCTTAATGCAGCTTGGGATGTGATCTCCACATACTTGAAAAATTCAGTGTTGGTGGTTTCAGGACAGGTGAGACCCCCAAAATACCCAGTGATTGCAGAAACCTGCTCTTGCCTGGCTCCATTCACCACCTGGGGTTTTTCTGCTGACCATGCTGCCTCCTCCTCTCTGCAGTGGGTTTTGTCACATTTTTCTTCCCAGCTTTGTCCACATCCACAGCCCAGCCTTCACCTCATGCTGAAGGAAATGTTCTCACTTCCCACCTTAGTGCAAATACAGTATTATGTCAGAAATGAAACAATCAACATTTGTGGCTGTAGGTGTTTGACTCATAAGTTGTTATGGCCATTCTTGGATGTGTTGGGAGGATATTTATTATAGGACAAAATAATTATTTTAGGCTTATTTCTTTAAAACTAGCATATTGTAAAACAAATTCCTTCCTATTTCCGTGGTAAACGTAATTGAAAATTTCTTATATCTAATATTTCTTTATATTTAGAACATTTTATGGGGTTGTTTCCAGCTGGGCTGAACTGCTGTACCAGGGTTAACCAGTGGCAATATCTAAATTTCCATGTGTGAGTGAGACCAAATCCCACAGCAGAAAATTCTGCCTAGTTTTGGTTCCAGGATCAGTGCAGAGGTCGGTGCTTCCTCCCTAGATGTGTGCCTTGAGATGAAGAGTCAGAAGAGCCCTGGATGTCAGAATCCATGCTCTGTGAGTGATAGGGCTCCAGTTCCTGCAGTAATGGCTTTGTGGGATAGAAAGCACTTGGACAGGTGAGGGTGTTCAGTGAGATACAGTTCCTGTGCTTCTGGTAAGAGTTGTAGGATTTTGGAAGGTGATGTGAGAAGATGAGGTAGGCAGGACCAGCAGCTGGAGCAGGACATAGGTCTGGGAGCCTGTGTGTGTCATGGTGCTGCAACTGGAGCAAGCTGGAGTGTGTGACTGGTGGTGAACATGGAGCTAGACATGGGGAAAGGACCTGGAAGCTGGGGGTGTCCATGTGTGTGTGTCTCTAAGGACAAGGACAAAACTCCAGGAAAATCTGGGGACCAGATGGACCAGGGAAGGCCCAGCTTGCTGGAGAGATGTTTGGGTCTGGGGGTTGACTGAGACCTTTGAGTGTGTGCACATGGGTGTGTCAGTGCTGGAGGGATCTACTCTGTACCTGTGTACCTGCAGATATTTTCTAATATCTGATTCAGCCTCTTCCTGTCATGTGGAGTACTTGTGTCTCATTCTCCTTGGGCAGGTACTGCCAGTTACAGCTTGGAAAATTTGAGGATGAAAGAGAGAGGGGAAGCAGCTGAATGCTCCAAAGCACCTTGCAGACATGGGAGGAATTAATTAATCAGCAAGGATGTTTCATTCCAACCACCTCTTTTGTGTTTCAGCCCTGGCCCAGCGTGTCCAACCTGGCCAAGGATTTCATCGACCGCCTGCTGACGGTGGATCCCAGCGACAGGATGACGGCCCTTCAGGCCCTGAAGCACCCGTGGGTGGTCAGCATGGCAGCCTCCTCCTCCATGAAGAACCTGCACCGTTCCATCTCACAGAACCTTCTCAAGAGGGCGTCCTCCCGCTGCCAGAGCACCAAGTCAGCGCAGTCCACCCGCTCCAGCCGCTCCACCAAATCCAACAAGTCGCGGCGCGTGCGGGAGCGGGAGCTGCGCGAGCTCAACCTGCGCTACCAGCAACAGTACACGGGCTGAGCTTGAGTCTCTTGAAAGGAAAATTCAGAAGGAGGACCCCTGCCACAGGTCTGCTCTGTGCCGCAGGTGTGCACACACTCAGTGAGGAACAGCCGAGTTCCTCCCTCCCTCCCTGCAGGCGTGCCCCCCTCCCATGGGGAGGTGTCCCCCTCACCCCGTGCGGAGGAAAGGGAGCCTCGTGATGGCCGTGCCAGCCTGCGAGCTGTGCCACGGGGTCTCGTGCCAGAAACGGAGGAGTCCTTGTGGGCTCGGAGCCTCAAGGAATTAAGGAGCCACGTGGGGAGAAGAGCTCTTTCTGTAGCCCAGGAGCTTGGTTGTTCATAGTTATTTATTAATTCCAGAGTGTTTAGTTTCTCTCACTTGTGTATGGAAAAAAGAAGCAATCACTTGGTGTGTCTGTGCGTGCACGCCCGTGTGTGCACATATACATGTGGGGGTGTATATGTATTTAGAAATTATGGATACACAGATTTTGGGCTGGTTTAGTCAGATTCCGTGGTGCCTTTGCAGCGAAGCTGGAATGAGTCATGTGCAGTTAGAAGTGGGATAGCTCTGACTCACTGGTGTGCTGCCCACCAGCTCCTCGCCAAAGAGATGCCAGACAGCAGTTTTCCACGAGGGCTGGGAAGCTGTGAGGTTTCCCCCAAGGGCTGCCATCCTCCTGATGACATCAAGGGCTCACTTGATGACATCAAGGGTTTACCCCTGGAATTGTCCTTTCCCTGTTTGCAGCAAGACCAGTGCCTGTCATGCAGGGTTTGTTCTTGTGGCTCTGTTGTGTCTCTGACATGTTACACACCTTGCACCCTTCAGAAGAAGATTGAGAAGGTTGACTTTTCTTGTGCTAAAGGGAAAAAAGAGGGGGGAGGTTTTAGGGATGTGCTTCCCACCCCAGAGGTGGAATGGGCTATAACCACTGTAAGCACAGTGTTACTGAACGTGTCACTGCACCAGAACTTTGGTGGTTCCAGGCTGTTCCCTGCCTGCAGATTTGACAGGGCTCTCCTGCTTTGTGTGCCTGTGCAGCCCCAGCACTGCCATCCCTGCTTTGGGACTCTGGTGGTGGGAGCTGTTGGGGTGGCCACAAATGGCCCCATAGCATCAGGGTAGGGGCTTGAGTAGTGAAAGCCCAGTCTGGGAATGTCAGCAGTGACAATACCCTGGAGACATTGTACAAATGCCCTAGAGCTAAGAGGGGTGACTTAAGTTCACCAGGAAAAAGCTGCCTTTGAGGAGTTCTTGTGCTGTGTAGGTGATGAGGTGGCCTCTTATGAAGGACTCTCAGGGCAGGTGGGGGCTGCAGAGCTGAGCTTTCTGCAAACCTGCTGAGATTCTCTTCCCAACTAGTTAGAGCAGCAAAGTGGGGCTGATGGCACAGGCACGGGATGGATTTAGCTTCTCATGGTAGCAGAGACAAGATCAGCAGTGAAGGAAAATGCTGGGGTTTGAAACTTTTCTTCCAAAGTCACCCGATTTTCTTTGTGCTGTGCACTTGGGAAGGGCTTGCTTGGCTCTGGACTGGAGGTGAAGGCAGTCCAAGCTCAAGGGTCTGGTGAGCTTGGCCTTTTCCTAGGATTGATGCCTGTGCCACTGTGTTTTAGTGTCAGCAGGGCTGAAGTGGTCAGTCACATCTCCAGGGAGCTCTCACAGTCACTCCCAGTCAGCAAACAGCAAAGCAGCTTTAATGGGAGATGATTGGAGTTTTCTGTGCTAAGGCAAAAAAAAAAAAAGGGGGCGGGGAGATTTCTTGGGGTGTGCTTCCCACCCCAAATGGGATTGGGCTATAAATACATGTAACCAGCCTGGTGTGCCCAAGCATGTGGTAGGGAATAGAGCAGAAACTTGAGGACGGCCACTGTGTGTAGCAGGAGTGAATTTGAAATCCTTTGTGTGGTTTTGCATGTTATTTTGGAAACCTCACATCCTTTGTAGGCTGCTCTTTCTCTGAGGAACCCCTCCTACCAGGTCACATGCAGTCTTTCTTCCATCAGCATTAACAGATACTATAGAATTCCTCAAATTTGGTTTTTTTTCAACTCTGTGGACTGCAAACAAAAATATTTTCAGCATATTTTACCTCCTCACATTGTTTTTTCCCTAGTTTGTTACCATGAACTGTAAATTAGACGTGATTTCTGACAAAGCAGACAGCTTGCCACATTTTGCTTCATAAGCAGTTCAGTGTCCTTCATGGTACAAACAGAGCTGCAAACAGCTCTCCAAAAGCAGAAGCCCCTCTTAGGCCAGTATCAGCTGGGCCATGGGGGCCCTGCAGGTCAGGGGGTGGCAGGAGGCTCCCTTGGAGCACGTCTGGTTCTGAGCCATTACTTGAAGAGGCTTTGTGTGTTTGGAGCATCACTCCAGGCACTGTGATTGCTTTTACCTCCTGGCTGCTCCCATGGCCCTCTCCAGATTATCCTGCATTTTTATCCATAAAACAGGGATTTTGCCTCTGTGAGGGGGTCATACTGATGAACTGAGCCAAGACCTCTAGAACTGAGACCCTTCCCCTTAACCACTAGACCATGAAAATTCACAGGCATCATGTAGATATCTGCCCATGCTGTTCCTTTATCCTTTATCCTTCTCTTATGGGATGAGGAATGCATAAAGCTCTGGGCTAACCAGGCTTGTTTCTCCACCTTCACAAAGCAGAACAAGAACCTTCTCTTCTCTGACAATTTTTGCTTCATTGTTCTATTCCACAACTGTTTTTTCACCAGGGGAAGTTCAGAGTGATCATTTGTGATTATTTTGGGCTGGAATATGTTTTGAGAAGCAGGAGGTTGCTGTGCAGGTTCCTGACAGTGCCAGGATTTGGTGGTGATGCTCTGTGACTAGGGGTAAATTGCAGAAGGGAGGATCCTTCACATAGCTGAGAATACTGGATAGCTGCAACTGCCTCTCCGTGGTATTGAGGTGTGTGCAGTCCTCGGGCACTCCACTGCTTGGGAACTGTAGGAAGAGGGCCAAGGCCATCCCATAAAGAGCTTTGGCTTTTCTAAAAAAAGAACTCTTAATTCTTCTCACAAATGCAAGGTTTTCTTGTTTGCATGGAAAAATCAGTGTAAACTCGGGAAAATCTTTACAGGCTTTCCTTCCATAGTTCAATTTTAACACTCTTGGCTCACTCCCTCTTCTGTTTTTAAATCCAGTATTCACAGGAATTTTGCAGCCAGACGATAACGTGTGGCCAGAGGGGAGATGAGCAGAGCTCTGTCCAAGTGACCCTGGAGTCCTCAGTGATCTTTCCCTCAGTCTGGAAAACTGTGATGATCCAAATGCCACGTTGGAAAGTCCAGCTTAAGAACAATTCCTCAGGTGCTTTTATTCTTGTAAGGGGGACGTATTTTCAGTTGGGTCTGGTGTGGAGGGGGACAGGCAAAGTGCTGTAATTCTGAGCCATAGTCCAGGTGCCTTCATTCTGTCCTCTAAGAAGCTCTTCACTGTGAATTACCTTGATCATCTGTCTTCATTCCACAGGAGCAGCTCAGTGCTCAGTTGGTCTTAAGTCTCAGGAGTTTACACTTTTCAGGAGTGCCTTTTTTGGGGATTTTAGAAACTAAAATCTCTCTGAAATGTTTTTTTCTACTCTTTAATTTAATTTTTTTAATGTCCTTCTTTGATTCTAATGGTGGTTCTTAATTTGGCTCACAGGGTGTTTTTGGGAAACTTCCCTTCTGAATGTGCAGGGAGGACAGAAGTAACACCTGCTTGTTCCAGACCACCACAAATCTGAGTGCTTCTGTTTTGCCTGCTCTGCCTCACGAAGGGGAGGTGGAGTTGGAATGACACCTAGTGGCAAATTGTGGTGTGTCCTTGTCCAAGCACAGCCCTCTCCTCGCCTTGTCCCCTCTGTTTCTGGGTGAGATGCTCTTTGAGGAGTAAAGGGAATTAGGGTGGTTTGTCTTTTGGAACTTAGCAGTACTGTGTAAAACAATCCCATCCTTTTTTCCTGGGAGTTTGGCTGCTCTCTTGAGGGAGAGAATTACAGCTTCAAAGAATGTGGCCCATTGATTCCTTGATTTTTATTATTTTTGTCGAGGGTTATTGGAAAAGAATGTGAAAAAGTCTTCCAGAAATGGCATTAGGGGGTCTAAAGATTCACATCCAGATTTTTGATTGTGTAGTGTGTTTTCCTAAAACAGAAGTTACCAGTCCATGTTTGATTTACTTCTCACTCAGGCTTCTAAAAATCTTAACACATCAACCCAGTGGGGGTAGAAACTGCCTTTCTTTCTATCTTGAAGAAATCTGTGCTGTTTAACACTGCAGCTGTGATAGCATCCAGATGCTCCTGCTCTGTGTTGTTCTTGGAAGCACACAGCTGTACGTGGAGGAAAGCTTGAGAGCCTTGTGAGGAGCTTAAGCCCAGACAAGAGGGCTCAGACTTGCTGTCTTTGGTGGTGATGTGGAAATCAGCTGCAGTGTAGGGCCTGCTTCACGTGTTTGTTCTGGATGTGATAAACCCTCAAGCTCTCCTTTGGAATCTGGGTATTTTCCTCTTTTAGGTGAGATATTTTCTATTCTGGTAATTTACACTATTTCTGAGGCCCTGCTCTATTTCTCAGTCCTGTTTTCTACCCGGGTGTTTGGCTGCAGTACTAAGAGAGTCAGCTTTTATCTGATGCACAAACTGGAATAGGAATGATGGTTCACTTGGTTGCTGGGCAGCAGCTCTGGGTTTGGTTCTGCAGGAGCTGTGACAAGTCCAGGGGCAAGGTAGAAGCTTCCATATGATGCCTTTCAGGACCTACAGTGCAGGCTCAGCTCAGTCTTGTACCACAAGCCTGTGTGGCTATTACAGGCTTCCAATTAGGCTGTGTGGGGCCATATTGTTTTGAGTAATGATATTGAATATTTGGGGGGTTGAGGTAGGATAAATTAAAATCTCAATTGTTTGACTTAATTTAGTTTTGTAAATGATGCAAAGCAACACAGACATTGGTTTCTTTGGCACCAGTATGAGCCCTAGAATTTGCAGGGAGGTTGGGTTGTCCAGGCCTCTCACCCACTCGGCTTTCTCCTGGAAAGAGTCACGAAGTGCCTGTACCACTCAGTGCATGTACCCAGTCCCAAGCTGCCTTCACCACTCTTGGGAGGGTTTTGGTGCTTTTTTTGACCACTCAGTCTCCTCTTTCACCCTGGATTAAGAGTGCAGCACTCCAAGGCAGGTGCCTGCATGTCAGCTGGGCCTTACTGTGCAGGAAACTTCCCAAAGAAATAAATGTGAACAGCAGGGACGTGCTGTGGCCAGCGGCATCACGGAGCTCAGTGCCTTCCACCCTCGGTGTGCCAGGAGCAGCGGGAGCTCTGCCTGGTGACAATTGTCCCTCTCCCACTGTCCCCCCCTGCCTGGTGATGCTGCAGATGTGTGATGGGCAAGCTCTGGCTGCTGTTGCAGAGGTCACTGCACTGGTTTTTTGCTGAATGTGGAATCAGTTCGTGGAGCAGCTCCATGGCCCAGTGAGGTGTGTTACAAAGCAGCAGCTCCTGCGCTGACTCCCCAATGCCCTGAGCTTTCCTGTTGCCTTTCCCTACGGAAGGAACCTCCCGGGAAGCCCTTTGGATGTGAGATCTTCCGGCACTTGATGTTATTTTTGGTTGCCCAGTTTCCGGTGCTGGGTTGGAGCAGTTTGGAAGTGACTCTGGTCTCATTCAGTCGGTCTGTGTCCCATCCAGTGTCCCGTTCTGTGCCTTGCCTTTCGAGTCCTGGCTTTACCCTAAGGACTGTCCTATCAGATGAGGTGGGACCCATTGTAATTAGTCTGTAATGTTCAAGTTAGAGTGTACAGAATTATTTATTTGTTGTACTCGTTCTGTTAAAACATGTCAATGTATTCTGTGTACCCCATGGCTCTGCTGTCCTTACTTGTGCCTGGTGGATCACCTGCAGGCTGGCTGCTGGAAGGTGATTCCAGTGATTACATTTTGGGGGCTGTGATTCACACAACAAAGGTGTGAATCACAGCCCCCACCTTCACATCACTGGTAAGGAAAACTGAACCCCACACCTCATGTTGGGGCAGTCTGGTCCTGCTTCTCTCCACAGTGCCTTATCACCAGCTCTGTTTGGAGCTGCTGTGAATCAGACTGGAATTCATTGAGCATGTGTCTTGCTACTCCTGTGTCACACAAGACTTTTTTTTCCCCACCAGCCATTGACTCAAGAACCCATTTGAGTGAAAGCCTGTCACCTGGCCTTGACATTTGTTTTCAGCTTCAAATTTTCCTTTGCAATGGCCTTCAGTTTCATGCTGTTACCTGACAGATCTGCAGGTGTGAAGCAGTGTATTGTTCTCCATCCATCCCCTTCCATCATCCCCAGGAGCTGGAGCTGCCCGTGGCACTTCTCCCTTTCAGCTGTGTTCTCAGCTGCTACACGCGTCATGGCTTTAAATGCAGGCAGGGATCCTTTAGGATGCTATGCCCCCACCAACACCCACCTTCCACTGAAAGCTGGGCAGTCCTTTCTGGTGCTGAGCTGCAGCTCCACTGTCCCTTCCCCTGGTGGCATTTGCACATGGGTCAGTGGGAGGACCATTCTCCCAACCTTCAGCACTGTCTGGGTTGGTGCCAGGGTGTGCTTGAAGACCCCTTGAGCCACAGCCAGCCCTGCTCCCCCTCTTCCTGAGCATCCTGTTGTAGTTTGACAGTTCCCCCTGGATCCCAGCTGGGCACCAAGCTCCAGCTCTGGGAAAGAGAGAAGCATGGGGTGTCCCAGGCTCCTCCGTGTATCTTCCATCCCGCTTTGCATCATGAGAAGAAAGGAGCCAGAAACAGTGCTTGGCAGAAGAAAAAGCTGATACTTTATTAATCCCAGTGAAGGGATCACGCTGGCAGCAGCTTTACCCCTGAGCAACAACAGCGTCGATCCAGTTACGGAACTGGCTGACTCGAGTGTACATGGCCGGTGTGTTGATGTTGCAGTTGGAGGTTCCCCAGGAGACAATGCCAATCAAGGTCCAGCCATTCCCAGTCTGGTACACCAGAGGTCCACCAGAGTCACCCTATAGAGAAGATTCCTGCTTAGTGCTCCTGGCACGTGCTCCAGACTCGTCCCTGCCACTCCAGCCACCTGAACCCCTACACACAGTCAGGTGTTGTAGCTTAAATATCTGGCTCCATAAGTGCAAGACCCTGTGTACCCTGCTCCTCCACCCTCCCTGTGATGCAATGGGAGCTCAGCAAGACCCTGCATATCCTCCTCCTCCTCCACCCACCCTGTGCAGCTGGAGCTTGGCTCCTTACCTGGCAGGAGGTGGCACCAGCCCCACCAGCACAGATCATGGTGCTGGTGATGCGACTGCCCCAGTACTGCATGCACTGGCTCTGGGGGATCAGGGGCACGGTCACCTGCTGCAGGACTGCTGCCAAGGCTTGGGCTAGAGGAAAGAAGCACCATTAGATCACCTCTGTCTGTAGGTCTCCTAGAGCTCACACAGGTGCCCTGGGCAAGCTTTCACTGGTGCATGGGTGCTAACATACAAAGCGCCTTCCTCCTCCCCTGTGCCAACAAACCCCTTCTTCCCCAGGATCACCTCGTGCAGGCAGCCCAGAGAAAGGGCAGGCTTGTGCCTGTGCACAGCCATCCCTGGGTTACACACACCCCCAGCCCCTAAGCACACACCTGCACATTTGTGCACACTGGTACACACTCAGACAAGGCTACTCCACTGCCTGGCTCCCCCCCCTTCCCACATGTACAGGAGATGTCACCGCCACAAGCACCCCTGGACCCTCAGAGCCTCGAGGAAGAAGAACAGCTACACAGCCCTCCCTGAGGCTGCAGCTTACGTACAGTTGGGGTTGGTGCGTCCCCAGCCTGTGGTGACAGCCCAGGCGTTGGAGGGCAGAACCAGGTTGGCAGGGGCCAGGCAGATGGTGGATACACGGGATCCCAGCTGGGCGGGCGTGGACAGCCTCAGCAGGGTGATGTCATTGTTCATGGTGTTGGGGTTCCAGCCGGGGTTGGTGATCGCCTGCAGAGAGAGAAACAGATCAGCCCTTCATGGCTGCCCCGTGGGAGTGGCCACAGCGTGGAGCTGCAGCCCCATCCCAGGACCCTCCTGGCTCACCCTGGACACGGTCTTCACTTGAACGGGCTCGCCGTTGGCAGCAAGGCTGTATTCCCCCAGGACAACAACGTGGGCACGCGGGCTGCCAGAGGTAAGAGGGAGTCAGGGGCAGTGTCCAGCCAGCACCCCGGGTGGGAGCAGCACTGGGGCAGCCATGGGCATGAGTAACCCAAGGGAAGCCATCATGGGGACAACTGGGAAGAAAGTCCTGGGCTGCTCAGGCCTTTGGGGCTGGCCTGAGTGCCAGTCAGAGATGCTCTGAGCCCCTGGCCCTGCCAGCAGCACTGGTGTGGGCTGGCATCACTCCTTACTTGAAGTTGCAGTGGGCAGCTGTGACGACCCAGTACTGGTTGATCAAGGAGCCGCCGCAGAAGTGGGATCCTGTGGTGGTCTGGGGAGGGAGGAGAGAAGAGGAGCAGGGACTGGGCGGGCTGAACACCCCCAAGCTGGGGACAGGCAGAGGTCCCCTGGCAGCTGGCTGGCCATGCCAGTGCTTAGGGCAGTGCCCAGGGAAGGGGACAGTGTTGTACCTGCAGGGACACCTGCCAGGGCCATGAGCCGGGCACAGCGTTCTGCCCATTGACAATCCTCTCACTGTAGGCCACCGAGGGGCTGATGGTGGGCACCCCACAGCCTGCAGGAGAGGCACAAGGGACAAGGGTGACCCAAAACCTCAGGATTCATATCTGAGGGCTGCCTGTGCTGGTGTGCGTGGCTGTGTGTCACCCTCCCTGGCATCCTGCTGCACCCTGAGGACCTTCCCCTACCCATGGCAACACTTACCTGAGACGGCACTGGCTAGGGCCAGGCAGGCAACTAGCCACGGGAATGCCATCCTGAAAGGAGATAGACTAAACCCCTGGGCACCACAAGCTTTATAGCAGCCAGGGAGCCATGTGGCTCATAGCTGGCAAGGTACCCCTCTGGCCTTGTGACATATCTGGGCAGCAGTGACGGGCCAAGCCTGGCACACACACAAAGAGGGATGTGGGAAGGTACTGTCAAAAGACACCTGGGGAGCTTGAGCTTTTGCTGTCGTGGGTTGTGTTAGTTCTGACTGCAGCCTGTGGAACTAGAGCAGAAGAGCACCACAGGGCTGTGATGGAGGGCACAGGAGGCTGGTTGTGTGCACACAGCTGGGTTAGCAGTGGGGCTGGACATGCTGGGATGGGCACCAGTTCCTGGGGTGGGAGGTCATCCTATGCTCAGACATTTTTCAGATCTATTGGGACTAGAGTTTTTCCACATGGCCATGAAGTCCTGGCCTGGGCCCACCTGGATGTTCCCAGGGCTCAGGGAACATCTGAACCATGACTGTGGTGCAGGTGAGCAAGTCCCACAGCCAGTGGGGGCAGGTGGGGAGAGCAGACACCTTCCCAGGAAGGCTGGAGTGTGGCCAGCTGGGCAAGCACACCATGAGCCCCAGAGAGGACAGTGGGCACCACCCCAAGCTTAGGCTGAGCCCTTCACTGAGCATCCCCCTAGCTCTGCAGCCACCTGACCCAGGGCTGGGGAGCACTCAGCCCCCTCTGGCCTGGACAATGGGGTGTGTAGTGTTTGCATCATCCCCTGTGTCCTGGGTGATCTCCTGGGCTGGCACAGGGTGCAAGGAGCCAGGTCTGGGGTGATGCTGAACACAGGGATGGATCCCTCCCTCTGTACCACCCCACATACCCTGATCCCTGCCCCAACCCTCCAGGGAGCAGAGCCTGGACACTGGGGAACAAGTGCAGAGCTTAGGCCTTTATTTCCAGCAGTGGTACCATGCAAGGACAGTGGGATGTGGCCCATCCCAGGTGGGAAGCATGGCAGAGCATGGAGGTCTCCCAGGGCACTGCAGGGGCTGGGCACAAGGGTGTAGGCAGAGACACAGACTGCTCCTGATCTTCATATGGCACCTGGGAAGAGATGGCTAGGCCTGGGCAGCAGCACAGGATGGAGGGAGAGCCAGTGCTCAGGGTGGTGCTGCCCATCACAGAGGAACCTTGGAGCAGGACAGCACACCAGGCACAACCACGCTCTCCATGCAGCTTGGGAGCCTCCAGCTCCAGTCTTCCTCCTGGCAAATGAGCCAGAGGCAGGAGTCTGGCAGGTCAGCAGGAACTCAGAGCTGTCCCTTTGTGTCAGCAGGAATAGGGATGATGGCGCTGTCCAGGGTGGAGATACCACCTTGTTCTCTTCTCCTCAGCATCCCTGAGCCATGATGAGCTGGCTCAGCTGTTCCCCACCAGCCATGCAGGGCCCAGCCTGGTGGAGCAGCAGCACCCAACCCCAGGGCTGAGCCCAGAGGACTTCCCATAGCTGAAACCCTCCTGCCAGCCTGGTTCTAACAAGGCTCCAGACTGCCTCAGAGTTGGCATGGTTTCAGCCTTCATGGCCGGTGTGGGAATCCTTAAAATCAGAGGGGTTGGGGAAAGCTGGAAAAGTAGGCCTTAGAAACAGAAAGAGCAAAGAAACTTGGAACTGGCTGGGACACACTGGCTCAGGGGGCTGTCTGGAGACGTGGGTAAACCCAAACATCTCTGCAGCCCCATGGAGACATGAATTTGTCCCAGCTGCAGATTCCTGTCCATTCTGCAACTGTTCTTTCTCCTGTAGGCAACGGGCCTGAGCCTGAGCAGCCCTCAGTCACTGTCCCAGCAGGCCACCAAAATAGCTACAGGTTGGATTTCCCCCAGTCCAGGTATCCCAGGACTGGTGCTTGCAGGGGACAGTCTTCTCATGGGACTAGACCAGAGGAGAATGGCCTTTATCCAGACTGTGCCCAGCACAGGACGAGGTGCTATGTGCAGGGGGTGCCACATGTCACCTGTTCTCACCCTGCATGGCTCCCAGCTGGGACAGCAGGGCACCAGTGCCAGGCAGGGTCAGGCACACTTGCCCCTGCGAAGGCAGAAGGGCAGCTCCGGCACAGGAACCAGGATGGTGCTGAAGATGGGCCGGTAGCCCTCGGGGAGAACCTGGGGGTGCTGAGCCATCATTTCCAGCACCACGTGCCGCACTTCCTTGGAGACGTCCCCGCGGATATCCAGCAAGGTGGAGATGTGCTCGTCGCTGGGCAGAGAGCCAGGGGTGAGCCCGAGCACTGCTCGTGTCCTGCAGACCTCCCCCTATCCACAGATGCCAAGCCAGGGCCAGGGGAAATCTGTTACTTTGCACCAGGCCAAGTAGCATTTTCTTGAAAACAATCCCCTCAAACGTTTTGAATTTGGTTTTGACATTTCCAATTTGGTGTTTTGTTAGTTTTCACAGTTTGTTTGGCCACCAAATACAGATGTGCAAATGCCACAGCAGAACTGCTGTTTTCTGTACACCTTTGCCCTTGGGACTTTTCAAGAACCCGTGAAATCTGGAGCATGGGAAAAGGAAACCTCAGGGAGAAGGGGGCAAAAGCTCAGGTTTCTGCCTCCTCTGCTGTGTCACCTTGGAGGGTGCAGCCCAAGACTGTCTCTCCTAAGCAAGCTTACCCCTGTCCCCTCCTGCAGGGAATACCTTACCTGACATCAGGGTACTTGGTGATGAAGCCCAGCACCTCCAGGCTGAGTAGTGCTGGGTCTTTGAGGCAGATCAGCTCCCGCAGGGCAAAAACAGCCTCCAGGCTCTGCTGGCCCCGGTCCAGGCCCTGGGAGGGAAAGCAGCCAGGTGTGAGACCCAGAGGATGTCACTGCAGTGGCTGGGGAGACAGCTGCGTCCTCAGTGCCCACGTGGGGACCTGAGCCCCTGCAGCTGGTGTCTTCCCACTCCGCATGTCCCACCCATCAGGGGCTGCTGGGCAGGGTGGTGGTCCCCAGAGTCCCTAATCCAGCCAGTTCCTCCCATATTGGCCTCACAACCACCCAAGTGTAACAGCCCCATTTGCTTGTGGGCTGTGGGCTGGAGGGGACCAGGAGGGTGAGGTGATGCTCCCTTTCCGTGGTGCAGCCCCGGCTCCCACAGCCAGGCTCCTCTCACCAGGCTACAGAAGAGCTCCCGGAGCTGGGTGGCGTCCTGCAGCAGGCGGTGGCACAGCTGGCCCCGCTCCTCCCGGCTCTTGCACACCATCTTCCTCTGCAGGAGGGCCCGCAGGTACTGGTTTGCCACCAGGAGCTCGCTCTCCGCCAGCAGGAGCTGGGCAGGGGACAGCTGTTAGTGCTGGCATTGCCTGGGTGTCCAGACCCAGCTCCCCAGGGAAAGGCAGAGGCAAAAAGGCCTGATATAACACCAAGCCATGGGAACAATCTCCTGGGAAGCCCCCTGACTGAAGGGACAGAGAAAACAGCTGGATTTGGGGGAAGCCCTGAACATCTCCATGTGGCGGTGCTCTCTGGACTGCCCCAGAGGACACAGACTCTCCTGCATCCCAAGCATCCTGCACCCCAGCACGGTGCCCACTACCCAGCCTCTCTGTTAGACAAGCAGCTCCAAGGAGGTACCGTGAACACAGGTTTCCTGACGTGGGAGAAGTCCTTTGCATACTTGTCAATCACTTCACACATGTTGCCGACCAGCTGGGACCCAGAGAGCCACTTTCGGGAAGGCAGCTGCAGGCAGAGGGGCTGGAGGGAGCAGAGAGCAGTGTCGGTGCCCTGCACCATCGCAGAGCTGCCAGCTCAGGGCAGCACAACACCCACAGCTGCTGCCTGGCACCACGGCCACTTTGCCTTGCAAAGCCCCTGAGACCCTGCTGCCCCTGCAGCCAAAACTCAATGTAAAATCAGCAGAGTGGTAAAGGTTAGGAAATTATGGAAACACTGGAGCTGTCCCTCCCTGACACCCTGAGAGCCTCCTTTTGGGACTTTATCTGGGTCATGATGCACACCTGAGGTATAGGCAGCGAGCTGCTCCTCACACACCTGCTTTTGGCCTGTCCTGCCTATTTTTAATTTCCACTCCTCCCCACTTCCCTTGTGTAGACATAACATGATTTCTTACTCCTGTCCTGCTGTCCTTGCCTGTCTTCCTGCTTGCAAGCATACACTCCTGTCTTGGCTAGGGCCACTGCTGCCTGCAAGCTCCTCACCCTTTGGCTCTTCCTTTGTTTTCATGGCATTCAAGCCCTAAATAGTAATGTTGTTAATTATTCCAGGTTTTTGGTCCAGACTCCAGGAAAGCTAAATTTGACTACACTAGCAGGAAACTACTCGGGCAGTTGCACATGGATTCGTATCCTCCACACACACTTTGCTGCTCTCCAGCTGTTTTTTTGCCATGGAAGAGCCAGAAGGAGCTGAGGCAGCTCGGGGGGGCTAAGGCTCCTGGGCTCTGTCCGTTGTTGATTTGGGGGCCATGAGCCATCTGCCCCAGTGATACGGGGTGGTGCTGTTGGCGACAGACATCGGGTGGTTTATCAAGGTCTGGGGGACAGGCTGGCAGAGATGTCTGCAGGGTGATAGCAGGGTACAGAGTACATGGGAGAGAACCTGGGCAGGAATAAACTCGAGTTGCAGTAGGGCTGTTATTGCTGAGTTCATTTTTGTTGCAGCCCTGTCGGTCTCACCCCTGGACCAACATACCTGCAGGTCCAGGAGCAGTTCCTCCAGCAGCAGCTGGGTGGCTTTCTTCTGCATCCTGTCTAGAGCAGCCTGCAGGGATCCAGGAATTTCTCTGCAGGCAGTGTCAGGGTGCAGGGAGGAGACAGAATTGCTAGGAGAGAGGAGAGAGGGCACAGGTAGCCTGGGAAGCACAGTGGGAACACTGGCCCCAGGGAGGATGGGTGTGGGTGTTGCTGTAAGAGCTGCCAGGTGCTGGTGCAGGTTACCTGAGAGCCAGGTTGTTGTTGAGCACGGCCAGCAGGTGGGAGATGTAGTACTTGGGAACGGCCCGGTCCTGCTGGTGCTCCTTCCCGCACTGCACCAGCGCTTCCCGCAGGCTGCAACACAGCGAGGCAGAGGCAGCCGTGACGGGCAGGCAGAGCTCCAGGCGTCCCACCACGGGGACCTGGCCCTGGGATGCTCCTGGGGACACATGGACCTCCCGCAACCCTCCCAGCTCACTTGGCTCTTTTCAGATCCTGCCACCAGGTTGGAGAGTGACAGGTCATTGGGCAGGGTGGGGCAGTGGGATGGGACCCATTCTGGATTCCCTTGGGAGGGCTCAGCAGACAAGCATTTGGGGCAGCAGGCTTCAAGAGCTGATGTCCCCAAAGGCTGAGAGAGCAGCCCCATGGGCAGAGAGGCTGCTGAGCCTTCTATGACCTGGATGAGCACTGGGTGCCCCACAGCAGATCTCCACCCCCAGCCTGTGATGCTTAGCCATGGCCCCAGGGTCTGGGAGGGTGGACAGGGGTGTGAGTGGCTCCACTGACCGGCCCAGGAATGCCTCAAGCTCCTCCAAGGCCATGTTGTAGATCTTCTGCTGCAGTGAGTCAGTGATCAAGGAAGCCACCTGGATGTTCTCATTCAGCATCTGCAGCAGAAGAGGAAAGTGGAGGTGATTCAGGGGGAGCCTGCAGGCCATGAACTCCTTTCTGGGAAGTCTCAGCGTGGCCCCATCTGTACCCATGTTCTTGGGGTCCCACCTGCATGACAATGGCAGGCAAGGCTGACTGGAAGAAGCCCTGATGGTCGGTCTCAGGTTCCTCTTCCCTGAACCATTCCTTGAACTCCACCTCCAGGGTCCTCTGCATCCACTCGAACACGCTAGCCTGCAGGATGGACACCCCCACAGGCAGCCCAAGAAGCCAAGTACAGATTCCCTTGAGACCCAACCTAGCACAGCAAGTCCTGGGCCTCATCCCAGGCTCATGGTCTGCATCTGCTGACAGAGCAGATGCTTTGCTCTGTGGGAATCCCCATCCTCCTCACTCACCTTGACTTTCATCACATATCTCTTCTCTGTCTGATCCACGAGTTCAGAGGACATCAAGGGATCCAGAACAGAAACATCCACTTCTGGGAGGAGGTCAGGGTGACCCATCATCTCTGGGCTGGAGAGCAGAGGTGGAGCAGGGTTGGGAAGGTCTGTTTTCCAGGACTTCCTACCTGTCCCTCTGCCCTCCTGGTCATCATCCCCTGGCTTCCAGAGACACTCTCCCAACCTGCCCATGAGCTGGTGAACAACCCAGCTCTCCACAACATCCCTCACTTGGTTGGTGCTGACCTGTGGTACACACGGAGCGCCCACTCAAGGAGAAGGAAGAGTCCCTGTTTGTCCAGGTCCTCCCGCAGGATCTCCTGGAGGTGGCTGCTGAGGGCCTGGTGGTAGGTGGCAGTGCAGACGCTGAGGATGTTGTAGTGAGCTGGGACACACTGGACCATCAGGTCCTTCACCACGCGCAGCTCAGACACGAGGTCCTTCTGCAGCACTGCCAGGTGCTTGGCCAGTCCTGGCCCCTCAGCATCCATGCGGGGAACATGGAAACGGCCTCCTGTGATGGTGTCCTGGAGGACCTGGAAGAACTTCTGCCTCCAGCCCTTTGGGCGACCAGGGGGCAGGAAGGTGGCCTCCAAGAGCAGAGTGTCATCTATTTTCTCCTCCCGCTCAATAATCCTCACAGCAGTGACAAAGAGAACGGGATCCTCGCGCACCAGCCGCAGGCTGCTGCCCACAATGTCCCACAGCTGCTTGGCCAGGCTCTCGTTGAGGTCCTGCAGGCCACTGAAGTAGGACAGCACAGTTGCCTGGGCACCGGAGAGCCCACGGAGGTGCAGCTGGGAGAGGATGTCATCCCGGAGTTGTTCCAGCATCATGAGCTCCACATGGGCCTCCAAGAGATGCTGCCCATGGAGCAGCTGCATGATATGGGAAAAAACCTCGTGGACTGTGGGAGAGGGAGGAGAGATGCCAGCACTGAGCGTGGAGATGAAAGGGTTTGCAGCAGGGACATAAATGCAGGTTATCAAGGAAATGGTGAGGGGGGAGATCTAGGGCTCTGGGAATACCACTGGATCAGGCCCTGGAGAAGCAGGGATATCTCCATTCACCCAACTGGCAAAGCCTGAGTGACCTACTCAGGCTTTACTACCAACCCTGCACAGACCCCATGGTTGGACTGAGGCTTCCCCCAGTGCTTTTCAGCCCAAATTGATCAGGACTGGGCCACTGCCTTACCCGAGAAGATCTGGGGCAGCACCTGGACCACCGAGGCCAGCTGCACATGCTCCTCCATCAGCTTCCTCATCTGCTGGAGGCCCTGGAAGTGGTCTGCGCTGTCGAGCAGGGCCCACCGTGCAGCACCCAGGTCCTGGCACACGCCCTGCACCTCCTGGGCCGCCGACTGCAGCTGCTCCAGCCCTGCACCTACCCCCTCCAGGTAGGACTGGACAGTTGACTGGGGAGCAGAAAAGGATGGAGGGCACTGGAGCAGCTCCAGAAGGCAGGAGGACCCCGCACGTTTTGCCCCAGCCCTGCATGATCTGTGTTGCCAGGGTAAACAGTAATCAGATGTCCATTTCAGTTTTAAAAGATTACTTTGTTTCTGCAAAGGGGCAGTGGGTCATAGGGCCCCTATGTGCCCCCAAGGCATGAAGGACCTCGGTGGCCATATAAACCCTCACCCCAAACGGAGTGCCATCGTTTCCAGCCCTGCAGTGGCACTGGCATATCTCCATGCCCTATATCCCCTCATTTGATTCCCTGCTCCTGGTTCCAAGAATCCCCAGAAGCAAGTTGCTTTTCACTGAGGCCTCCCAGACAATTCATCCAGAGTCAAGATAGGAGAAACCATCTCTAAAATTATCAGGAGAAAGTTGTGGTGCTCAGACTGAATCAATCCTGAGGTTAATAATTCCTTGGGTCATGCAAAAGGGGATGTGGGTGAGGAGGCAGGAGTGCAGGGGGACTGGGACAGCCCCCTGCACTCCTGCCTCTACATATTTACAAATATGTAGAGATGGAGTTTTCCCAGTGGAGACCCACAGGCAGGGACAGGCTGGAGCTCTGTGCCTCCTCCCAGCCATGGGGCAGGGCAGCCTTTGGGGCTGGGATGGGGTGTGCTGAGTCCTGCACATGGAATGTGCTGAGCCCCCTTGGTGTTATATTTTGAAGGATTGTCAGAGACACAGAAGACTCATTTTAACACTTTAGACACTGCCTGGGGGTAAGGCAGAGGGTGAAGGGGGACTTCTCCCCCCAGCAATTGCACTTCACCCACCAAATGCCAGCCAAAGGAAAAGATTTTGTCAAAAGAGGACATACAGAGGATTCATGGTGCAAGAGGGGACCCTGGCTGGGATCCCTGCCTGAGGAGGGGGTGGGGCTGCAAGTGTCCATGGGATGGGCAAACACACACCTTCAGCCGGGACTGGATGGAGTTGTTCCTCTGTGTCTCTCGTCTCCGGTAGTGTCCGAGCCCCTCCAGTTTCTCGGGGCGGTAAAACACCCCTGAAGCCCATTTCAGAGCAGCTCCTCTCGCCAGCTTCTCAGCCTTCTCTGCTTCCGGCCACTCCTCGTCTGGGGATGAAGCCAGGGGTCAGTGAGCACAACCAAAGGGGGCAGGAAGGGCCCCTGAGGCCCAAGGCAGGAAGCTTGCCAACAGTGGACTTCCAAGCACACACAGATGTGGGAAGCTGGGCAGCGTGGCACCAAGAGGGTCCTTCTGCAAGTGGCCCCCAAGATGCCACCACCACGCCCCGGGATTGTCACAGCAGCTGTGGCAGCAAGAAGCCAAGCTGCCCTGGGGTGCTGTGACTCAGCCTGCCAGATCAGATTGTCCCCAAGCCGAGCACACATCTCTGCGGCTCCCCCAAACACAGTGCTGGATTGTCTGGGGGGGTCTGATACCACTTGGGAAGCTGTCAGCAGGGTTGAGACTCCAGCAGTGAGTCAGCAGGAGAGATGGGGAGACGGCAGCTCTTGCAGGAAGGAGAGCCAGGTTAAGGTGAAGATTGGAGACTACTGGTCTCCCCAAAGCACCCATGCAGCTCTGTCTCCCTTCACACAGGGTCCGAAGCCATGCCAAAGAGCTCCTGGCCACAGTGGAGGGCTGAGAACCAGCACAGTTATCACACACCATTCCCAGTCCCCAGTGCCTGGTTTCATCATTCCCCCACCCCATCCCATCCCCAGCCACTCCCTGCAGCCCCTCGGGGCTGTCACCCAGCGCCAAGCCAGGCTCCTGCCCTGCTAAGGAGCTGCTGGCAGCTTTGGGGACCAGGGGATTAGGGAGGAGGACAGCAGCTTTGAGGATAAGATGAGCGATGAGCAGTACTGCCCCGGCTCAGGTATCACCATCAGGAAGCACAGCCAGGCTGCTACCCCGCAGGGACACAAGGCACCAGCCCCGGCACGAGGAAAAGGAGGGTGGACGGGGTGGCGAGGCAAAGGGCAGGGGAATCCCCAAAATGTGCGGCAAGCAGCAGCATCCCTTCCCTGCCCAGCTCGCCGGCTCCCCGGGGAGCATCATCCCCGTTACCTCTGGGGCTGGCGGCGCGCTCGTCCTCCGCAGACATGCCCATGGTGTCCAGGCTGTGAGGAGCTGCGGGGCCAGGGCAGGGCTGCGGAGGAAGCCGGCTGCCGTTTCCTCAGCCGGAGCAGCCGCGCTCCTCAGGGCCTCATTGTGTTCCCGCAGCCGCGCTCAGGACGTCAGGAACGGAGGGCGGAGGGGAGGGGGGACACGGGAAGGCACCGCGACAGCCGGAGGTCGGGGAATAGAAATCACGGAATCAAAGAATCATTTAGGTCGGAAAAGCCCTCTAAAATCATTGAGTACCAACCGTTAACTGCCAAGCCCACCACCTAAACCATGTTCCTAAGTGACACATCCACACGCCTTTTTAACGTGTCCAGGGATGGCGACTTTACCATCGCCCTAGGCAACATTTCTCAGTTCCTGACCATCGTCTTAAGGGAGAAATTTCCCCTAATAGTCAATCTAACCATCTCCTGGCTAAACTTGAGGCCATTTCTTCTCGTCCTGTCGTCACCCTGTCTACCCTAACCGGCACCTCCTGTTCTACGGACACTCAGCCCTGTCCGTGCCCGCAGCACTGCCCCTTTGCCCCAACCCTGGCTCGGGGAGGACAGCGGGGTGTCAGACCCCAGCCCATCAACAATGCGAGCCCACTCGAGGGTGGATCCACCATGAAGGGGTGCGCTGTGCCAGCCTGACCCGGAGGCTGGAAGGTGGGGTTGCACCTTCTATGGCTGCGGATGGACCTGGAGATGTGTCCCTGCCACAAGCTGCCTTCCCCGGGCACAGGCTGGAGGATTCCCCCGACACTGGGTGTGCTGGAGCAGCAAACCGCCCCTGTCAGCTGGGCGGTGAGAGCTGGGTACATGGCTGAGCTTTGGCTTCGGTAGCACAGGGCGGGAGTTTGACTTTGACACCACAGAACGGCGAGGGGATGGACGCACCCCTGGCTTTATCCGGGGGAGCCCCAAACCGACGGGGCTGACGGAACACCGGGAGCAAAGCGGAACAGCTCCGTACCCCCGGGAGGCGGTGGGGGGGGAGTCCCCGGTCCCCGCCCCGCCGCCGTCCCCGCCCCGGAGGTTCCCGGGGAGCCCCGCGGCCCGGAAGCGGATGCGCGGCCCCGGAGCCGGCGGCGGGCAGATGGCGGAGTGCGGGGCGCAGCCCCCCGGGGGTGGCAGCGGGGCTGCGGGCGCGCCCAGCCGGCACGAGAAGAGCCTGGGGCTGCTGACCACCAAGTTCGTGTCGCTGCTGCAGGAGGCCAAGGACGGCGTGCTCGACCTCAAGCTGGTGCGGGGGCAACCGGCGGGGGGCGAGGGCTCCGCCGGCCCGGGGGTGGGCTCGGAGGGAGCGGCCGCCGGGAGAGCGGGGCTCCGGCGGGACCGGTGCTCCGACGGCTGGAGCAGGTTTGGAGGGGGAGAACGGGGACATGGCAGCGCCCGGTGCAGCAGGTGGTTTAGATTGGATTCCAGGAAAAATTTCTTCACGGCAAGAATGGTGAGGCACTGGTAGAATGGGCTGCCCAGGGCAGCGGTGGAGTCCTGTCCCTGGTCAAAGGTTTGTGGATGTGCTGCTTAGGGACATGGTTCAGTGGTGGGGTTTAGTGGCTGGAATCGATGATCCTGGAGGGCTTTTCCTGCCATTTCTAGGTGCACGGAAAGTGGGGTTCCTGGGGTGCGGCAGAGCTGCCAGCCGTGCACAGAGGGCTCTGCATTGGCCGCCCTCACACCCCCTCCTGCTCCTCCTTCCCAGCCCTTCTCCCCACCCCATCGGGATGTCCCGGGCACTGTTCTGTCCCCAGGACCTTGCCATACATTGCAGGTGTTTGTGTGCTTCAGTTGCAGAACTGTTTGACCACCTTGTTCTCCTCTGTGTTCCTGCCCTGTACTTGATGACTGGCAAAGTCTAAAGCCTCAGACACCTACAGGCACATCTACCTATACAAACTGTCTGAACAACACTTAACCCTCCTGGCAGACACCAGGAGGGGGAGTGTGGTCAGAGTCACCTGCCAGAGGTTGTCCCCCATGCCTCTAGGCAGTGGAGAAGTGCTGTGTGAATGCATCTTGCTTCTGTATTTTTAAGATCTTCACCTAGAGGAAGTAACACTGTGCAATGTATAGTACTTAGTCTCTGGCCTTTCCTGTAGGGGAAGTTCCTTTGCTGTGGTTTATATAATCATCTCTTAAGTGGGCACATGTGTGAGACAGACAAGTGCCAGAAAGCCCCAATAATGCAGGGCTGGAAGAGTTTCCTGTCTCCATGCCTTTGCCAAATTGTTTTCTCTTTGGATTTGACAATATCTTTGTGCTTCAAATGTCTCCATTAAGGGAATTCATGTTGGTCAGTGTGATTTATTTAGTTGTGTGGTGTAGGGTCTCTAAAGTCCTGGCCCCTCACTGGTGGTGACAGGGACATGGTTCCTGTGCTGACCTGCTCTGTCTGCACTGCCACTGATGTGGTTTGTCCTGGCTGTGCACACATTAACTCCTGCTGGTGCTAGGTTGCCATGTGGTAGTGGAAACAGTGCCATTCCTCGAGTCCTGAAACCTGAGGGGAAAAGGGTCGTGTGAGCAAGGCAGGGAAGCCCCAGGCTTGCTCATGGTTCCTCTCCACCTGGAGTCATGTCATTCAAACAGAGGAATCTCTTGAAAAGATATTGATTCTTTGTCAAGTGGCATCAGATCAGCTTTAGAGAAGACCTTGTGAATGTTGATTTCACTGAAGTGTTGCACAGAGGGCTCTCAGCATTCCCCTTCCCATCTCCAGCTCTACCCCAAGGGAGCACTGAATTTTTAGGCTGCTTAACTACTGTTTTCTAGCTCTGCTTTGCTACTGGAGAATGGTGATTTTTGGATCCACTGCGAGCAGGAGTGCTGGAATTTGGTTTGTGTTTAGTGGGGAGGCTGTGGGGTAAGAAAAAGAGAAAAATGAGTGACTTCTCATGGTCATATGAGATCAAGAACATGGCTTTGTAACTTGAAACGCTGAAACAGGAGAGGTATGAAATGGGGAGCAAAGTACTTGGCCAGGAGTTAATCTGCCAGGCAGGAAGGAGCTAAACATGACTGAAAGTTTGGAATTAAGTGTCTTAACCTTTTTCAGGCTGCAGATACCTTGGCTGTGCGACAGAAGCGACGGATCTACGACATCACAAATGTCTTGGAAGGCATCGGGTTGATCGAGAAGAAGTCCAAGAACAGTATCCAGTGGAAGTGAGTGGCAGAGATGGTCTAAATCATTCACAGGTCCCTTCTAGTGCAGGTTTAAGTGACAGTGGGATTAAAATGCCCTGTGCAGAGGGAGGTTCCTCAGTGGCCCATGCTCATGCCTCCCCCAGCTGGGCTGTGCTGATGGCACAGTGAGGAAAGCTGAAGTACATATGGTGTCTCTCTTACAGCAAAGGTGTTATTTTGGTACAAATCAAATATTTGCACTGCCTTGGTCTAGAAATGATGCCTGTCATGACACTGGAGGTGGGGAAGCGTCCTGCTAGACTGTGGGAAATAAAATGATGTACCAAACATTGCTGTGCTGGGAGGTGGGGATCTGATCTGGGAACAGACATGGCTTTCCAGGCAATCTGGCATTGATGTTTGACACAGGTGGGAATAAGAGGCTGGCAGAGAAGTTGGGGTTGGTCTGGGGGCCTCCAGAGGCTGATGTATCTCACACATTTTTGCTTTACCCAGGGGGGTGGGTCCTGGCTGCAACACACGTGAAATAGCTCACAAACTGATTGAGCTGAAGGCAGACATTGAGGACTTGGAGCAGCGGGAACAGGAGCTGGAGCAGCAGAAGATGTGGGTTCAGCAGAGCATCAAAAATGTCACAGAAGACATGCAGAACAGTCGATATCCTTTGTGTGAACTGATGGCTCTGTCTCCATGTTCACTTGCTGGGCTGGGAAGTAGAGACCTGAGGGCTGGGTGGGTGCTGACCTGTTGCTGCTGGAGAAGCTGCACTGAAAGGGGTCAAAAGGCAGCACTTTGGTTTGAAATTAGGGTAACAGCCTGGAGAGCCGCTGTTCTCTGCATCCAGCTTCTCTTCTGGCTTTTGGAAGTAAAAAACACAATAATGTTTACCACAGTGAGAAAAGGGCTTCTTTCTGAGTCACAGGTGCCACTTTCTTGAGTGAAGACCAGCTCTTGTGGCTTAACTATCTCAGGATGTCAGCTCTGACAGGCATGGAGCCTGCAGACCTCACCTGCAGACCACTTCAGAGTGTGGCATGGAGAGCCTTCTGGGAGTGGTGTTCCTTGTGCTCAGAAAGGAAGCACTAGGTGCCCTTTGAGCTCTCTGTCTGTGCAGGAAGCTGCAGCCTTTCTCCTTAACCTTGGGAACATTAGCATATGTGACACATGAAGATATCTGCAAGTGCTTCACAGGTGAGGAAATGCTCTTTTCCAATGAGGTGCTCCATTGTAAAGATGTCATGCTGCAGGCCTGTCAGTCTGTCCCAGCTGCTCTCCTTTCTCCAAGGAAGAGTGGGCAGCAGACTGGGGGCTGGCCAACAGCATCAAGTGAAATGTAATGTCAGCTCTGATGCTGTCCTGGGTTTGTGTACCACTGAGTTGCAGCTTTATTGTCTCCATTAGAGGGGACAGGCCATATCTTTTACTTGTGCTTAAAGGAATAGAGGTGCTGCTCCTAAGGAAGTCTTCTTGCTGGGTTTCACAGCTGGGTGTATGTGTGTTATGTTAGAAGCCCTTAATTTTAAGGGCTTGGGTAGGCAGAGTTCTAATGACAGGAAACAAATTTTATTTCACAGCAGAAACCATGATGTAAGCAGGAAAATAGTATTAAAGGTGGTCCCTCAGCTACATCATTTCCCCTGCCAACAAGAATGCAGGAAGGAGACAGCAGAGGACAGATGGGAATGCACCACTTTCTCTGCTCTCACTCCCTTCATTCCTAAAGCTGGGGGGGCCTGTATCAGAAGTCCTATGTTCTGTCTCTGGGCAAAAGTGAAGAAAACCCACAGGAGTCTTTGTTTCTTTTGCTGCCAGTTCTAATGACAGATGTAAATGCCTGGTGGCCAGCAGGCAGAGGGGCAGCCTCAGTACATAAACTGCTCTTCCCAGCTGTAGTGGAGTGGAGCTGCAGCCCCTTTCTGCTTCAGTGGGTGTCTGACCTGGCAACCTGCTTCTGCTTAGCCGCTGCAGAGATTGAAGCTGTTTATCCTGGCTGCCTCCAGCCATGCATAATCTCACCTGTGTCTGGCTCTCCTCATCTCCTCCAAGCACTTTTCTCACCCTGCACTTCATCAGCTCCTCTGTTTGCTGTTGCTGCCTTTGTGCTTTCCTTGTTCACCAAGTTCCTGCCAGTGTAACGGCTGCATCACCACCCCCTTGGCTTTGCTCTTTCTTCTGGTTGAAGCTGCACTTTTGGGGGCAGGGATTGTGTTTTCAGTTTGACAGTGCTGGGGGCCAGATCACTCGTAACAGTCTGGAAGAGTTTACTGGAGACCAGCAGACAGCTCCTTGCTTGGCTGGTTGAGTGTTTTGCATTTCATTGCACCTGGTTTTTGTAAACCTCTTTGTGTTTGAGGTCAGATCTCACCAAAACATTCAGAGATTAGATCTTACTGAGGGTAGGTGTCAGTTCCCTCTAGAATGGAGGCTTTCATCCATCGTTTTCCATTGCCTGTCCAGTTTTTCTGTATGAATATGCCTTACATGATTCTTTTTCCTCTCCTGAACACCTGAGCCTTACAGATGTTCTTTGGTTAAACCTCTTGTGTTTCTTGAACTGTGGTGCAGGCTGAATTTCAGCTCTTGGTTTCTCTAATTGACTGCTATTGAACTTGCTTGCTCCAAGATTTCCACTCTTGGACTCTTGTCAAATAGAGATTAATTAAAAAAGAAAGAAGAGAAGTAAGAAAATGTCAGTTTTTAGTGACTGGGAAACCTAATTTCTGCATCTGTTGCTCTGATGCATTTTGCACTTGCAGATTCAAAAAGGAAGTGGAAACCTACTGGGTGCTGTTTTGTACAAGTATTTGGGACATATTTATCAAAGGAGATACAAACCCAGCACCTGTCTTTGAAACTTAACAGGTTTTACAGTTTGAGCTGGTGTCTTTGAGCTTTATTATGCATTTTAAATGTCTTCTACATTTTTCTTAAGTGTAGGTTTGTTAAACAAGTCCCATCCAATTGACAAATATTGTTTTTAAACCCTTTACCTTTTGCTGATCTGACTTTTGATTGCCAGCCTGAAGTTAAGGGATATATTTTTCTGCTGTCCACTCTCTCATAACACTCTGGGGATCTTCTGTGTTAATTACCACATGAAGCTTAATCAGAATACTGGGGAATTGTGAATATTAACCACACTAAAGCTTAAACATTCAAAGTGAAAGCTGCAAGCTGCTTGATCTAAATATGTCAGATATGCACAGCTCTGGTATTTCTCTGTTCATATTTCTCTAAACCCAGATATGGGCTGGGAGCTGCTTGCCTATGACTGTTATCAGTGTGCAGGTCTTATGGAGCTGCAGAACTTGGAAAGGAAGGATGCTGTCAGCCTGGCTTCCAGCCCCATATGTGCTGGGCTCTGTGGAGAATCCAGTACAACTAAGGCATCTCTGGCCAGTAGAGACTGGGGAGGTTGGTTTCAGGTGTTGGGACACCAGCCTGAGGTTGGCAGCCTGGCTCTGAGCCTGGTTCAGCCCCATCTCTCTGCTGGCAGAGCAGCTCTCTTGTTTCTAATTCACATCTAAAAGCTTGTGACAGCAGAATGAAGGATACTTCCCTTAGGATTCAGATGTTCTCGAGAGTGAATTTAAGCTAGTTCTTGCAAGGCATTAGGAACTGTATTATGTGCTTAGGGTGTAGATGTCTTCCTTCCATGGAGGATTGCCGGGAGAGGGGGGCATTGAGGTGGGGCTCTTCATCAGTGCTTAATTAACATCACAACAGCTTATGCCCAGGAGCCCTGACTGCTTCTGTTTTCACAGGAGACACCCTCCTTGTGATTCGAGCCCCATCAGGCACACGTTTGGAGGTTCCTGTCCCTGAGGTGAGTGATGAATTCATGGGCAGAGTGCAGAGGCTCTGTGTGTGTGTGTGTGTGTGTGTGTGTACATGCATGTTTTGCCTGAGAAAAATTGATGTGCTATTTGAAAATGGTTTTTAATGTAAGTCTATGTTTTGCTTTTGATTTTTTTCAGGGCCTAAATGGACAGAAGAAATACCAGATCCACCTGAAGAGCACAAGTGGTCCCATTGATGTTCTCCTAGTAAACAAAGATACTTGGAGCTCTCCTCCTGTCGTACTCCCTGTCCCTCCCCCTGAAGACCTCATTCAGTGCCAGGCAGCTGCACCCTCGAAACCGCAAATCCCACCACTCACCCACTTCCAGGAGGCCTCTGTTCCCAGCAGCACCCAGCCCTCCACACCAACACCCACCAGCACTCAGGACCGTGGGCCTCCCACACAGAAAAATGCAGGCACAGGTAAGAGGGAGCTACAGGAGGCAGAAACGGGCTGGTGGCTGGTAGAGCAAGGTACATTCCTTGGGGCTGGCACTGCCGGATGTGCAGAATTGAGAGCTCCTGGCAGAGGGGCATCGCTGCCTTTGCTGCTGCCCTTCCTTTGGCCTTGGTTAGTGGGACTGGCTGTGCTCAGGGAGATCAGGCACTTGGCTTCAGTGAGTAGTGCCAACCTGTAGGGGAGAAGCTGGTCCTGCAGGTTCATTGATCAGCAGGAAATATATCCAAATATGGACCTCGAGGAAAGCAGGAAAGCTTCTCTCAGTGCAGCTGCCTGGCCAGCACTGCCAGCGAGGACTCAGTCTGTGCTGCAGCTGCCTTTGGGCTGGTGGGAGATGACATTGCTGGGTGTGTCTGTGGCTGTTCCCAGAGTGCGATGTCCCGGTGGCAGAGTCCAAGGGCAGCGGTGACTTCGAGGGCCAGCCAGCGGCATTGGACACGCAGCTGCTGCAGTCCTCAGCCTCGCTGGACAGCAGCTCTGTCCTGCCCAGTACCTCTACCTCCTTTGAGCCCATCAAGCCCGACCCCACAGGAGGTGAGTATGCTGCTTGTTTCATGTGTTGCTCCAAAATCCTGCTGAGGGATTGGCTGCTAGGAGTGAGGGAAAGGCTGCTGGGCCTGGAGGAAGGAGCTGAACTCCATTCTGCCTTTGCTGTCAGCCAGAGTCTGCAAAGGATGAGTAGGCAGTGCCCTGTGAGGCTGCCAGGAAACATGGTGACAAGGTGACTGTGTCTTGTCTAGTGTCCTGCTGCTTTCTGTGACATCAGTACTAGAAAATCTGCAAGGGACACCCTCATGACACACATCTCTGCTGTTACATGTAGGGTTATTCCCTTTCAATCCTTTCTGTAGAGTAAGGTCCTATTTTTGAGACTGCATGAAGCTATAGAATTTTCAGCCACCACTGAGAGTGCCTTTGTAACTTGGGGAGTTTTCTGTATTAGGAGAGCTCTTGTTTCCCTTTTCCTCCTTTGCTCAGGAGTTCTTCTTCTGTCTTTAGTGATCTTGTGTTCTTAGTGACCCCTGCAGTATATATTTGGGGAGCTCCTGATGTGCTTTAAAAAAGGAACTCTGGAGCTTTATGCCAGGAAATGGCAGGCTGGCCCAAGGAGAGAAAAAGCATCCTCTAGGTAAGCCACACTGCTGGAATGTTTTGAAGCCCAACTTCCCTGCAGAAACACTTGAGGTTAGGTTATGGTTAGAAGAAATCTTATTCAAACACAGCTCACCCAGTGCTTTTTTCACTTCTGCTGCTGGCGTGTTTCAGAGCAGCATGAGCTGTGGAGTCATCTTGGTTGTGGAATTAGGCCTTGGATGTGCATATATCTTATCACTGTGCCTCTCCAAAGGCATGTCCCTATCCTACACAAGGTAATCAAGGCAGTGTACTGGGTGAGGTTTACAGACACAGCTGCTGACTGTGATAATATGTTCATGTCCCAGGGCTCCTACAAATTTATTTTAAAGTAGTGGAGCTCAAGTGTTTTGTTGCTTGTTATTGCAGCAGAAATATCTGACATGGAGTGTGGGAACAGAATTTCTGGATGATTTGGGTGTGTAAGGAGCACAGTAGGTTTGTGGGTGATTCTGCTGTAAAGCATTTCAGACTCTTCATGTCATGATCCAAACCATCTGGTTTGTTGTATTTGCAGTACTGGAACTTCCCAAAGAGCTGTCAGAGATGTTTGATCCAATGAGAGGTACGTTCATTCCCTGACCACAGCTTTTTTCTCTGCCCATCTATCCACAGAAAAGGGACAATTTGTTTGATTCACTCCCTTTTGGATTATTTTGTGGATGTTGTTTTGTAAGGTGCTTGTGGTCATTGGTGGCTGCTGGCCCTCTACTAAAGAGTAGTTAGGCACTTTTAAAATTACTGGTTTCTGTATGTATTTTTCTGTCTCCATGTTTCCAGCAACCTCTGTTAGATCTTGCCTGCAGTGCACCAAGCAAGGGCTTTCCTGTCCCCATGCCGACACTAATCCATGTTCAGCCTTTTCATGCTCCTCCTTCAGCTTGTCAGCAGTATGGAAAAGAAAAATCCCTGCTAAGTCTTGTTTCAGCTTTAGCTGCCTAAGGCCAATCCAAGCAAATAATCTGGGGAGATAGTGTTCTCTCTTCAAAATACTTCTCAGTGGTGGTGGTGGAGGAGCTGGTAATTTTGGAGCAGTAGGGGAGGGAAGTGCTGTTACTTGTGTTTGGATTCTGACTCTGTCCAAGGAATATCTGTGGGTTGCTGCCTAATAGTGGGACAGACTCTGGGTTAAGGGCAGAAAAGGTGAAGGAATTTGGTCTGACATAAACCTAAACTGGGAAACTTTATCAATACATTTATTTCTCTTCACTATTGGCCAAATACTTTGTAGCTCCACAGCAAGGCAGGGCCAAGTACACCCAAGCACTTCAGTGGTGGTCACAGGAGATGTACAACAGCTGTCCTTAGTTCCATGCTCTAGCAGATGCTTTGTGAATGTGCTGCCTTTGGGTAAAAATCCCCACAGACCCAAACACAGACATATGTGAGTCTCCAATTTGTGTGCTCTTAGCCCTGGGCTCCACAGTCAGCCTGGAGAACATCCTTCCTCCTTGCCCAGCACCTCTGCTGCAGATAGTGGATGAAGTCTTGATGATGTCTAAGTACATCTGAAGAGTAAGTTTGAGTTCACAATGTGAGATATAAACTGCTGCAAAGCCCCAGCCATGTAGAAGATCTAACTTCCCCAAAGTAACTCCACAGTGTCACTATGTGGACACTATTGTAAAGGAGATGTTTACTGTCTGTGGTAAAGTATGTGGTTTTATGGAGTATTCTTCACAGTTTGGATTGGGAAGATTAAAAAAATCCAGGAGCAAAGGACAAAAGAGTCAACAGCTACAGAGGCACCACAGGACTGGAAGAGAGCAGCACAGCAGAGCTCAGCGGAACGGTCCTTGCAGCACACTCCATGCAGCCTCTCATCCTCTGTGTGATCCCAGTAACGTTGCCCTGGCACTGGCAGCTGCTTTAAGGCTGTGCAATCTAAGCCACAGGAGCTGGAGTTCTCTCATAGTGTTTTTAGCTGGAATTACTTTTACTACATGGTTTTATCTCTTTTAAGCACAAGCTTCCTTTCACTGCTGCACATACTGTGCCTTACCAGAGAAGGGATAACAAGGGTGGGGAAAGTGGGGAACTACTCAGGAGCAGACCAGGAGAGCAGACTGTTTTGCTACCATGCTTGTCTCTTCCCCAGAATGTGTGAACTCTGAGCTGCTGGAAGAGCTGATGTCATCTGAAGGTGAGTCTCAGAGTCACCTGTCATGGTGTGGCCTTCCCGGGAGGAAGACCATGCTGTGTGACTTTACCCAGCTGGCAGCCTTGTGACTGCAGACTCGCCCTCATCTTTTCTGGGCTCTGGACACAGACTCACTTCTTGCTGTCCTGCCAGTCCCTGAGAGAGGAATGAGACCCAGGAGTCTGTTCAGTTCTGTGAGGCTGACTGAGGCTACCTCAAAGCCTGTTCCTGCGAGGTGGCTATGCTGCTCAGTGCCATTGGCAGCTCTCAGCTGGGGTGGGAATGCTGAGTTTAGTAACCAACCCTGGGCTTCTCTTTCCTCAGTGTTTGCCCCCTTGCTCCGCCTCTCCCCTCCACCTGGAGATCACGACTACATCTACAACCTGGATGAGAGTGAAGGTGTCTGTGACCTCTTTGATGTGCCTGTCCTCAACCTCTGACTTCTCAGTGCGGCTGTGAGCCCTGCAAACACGGACTGTTTTGTAACTCTTTGGAAAGTGTCTATTTTTGGATTCCTTTTGTGCTAGAGCTCGATGGCCGAGTAATTCAGAGATGCTCTCAAATGGACTCAGAACCAAGAGATGTGGACTTGCAGGCTGGGAGCCTCCCTGTAGTTTGCTTCTTCCTCTGGTGCACGTGCACGATGCACATGCAGCTTTCCCCCCGCATCTCTCCCCTCTCAAAGGGTCTGTGTTTTGAGTGTTCCCAGTTCACCTGCAGAATTTGCCCACGTGCCTCTCTGAGCTTCCTCCAATCTGCATGCCTTGGTTTTTCCTGCACTCCCAGAGGCACTTTGCACCTCCTAAGTACCAGCTGCTACAAGGAGCCCCAATACCATGGTCAGTTAACAAGCCCAGAGGTTGTTAGATTTCTTTGTGTTAGTGGTTTGGATTGGGGTAGTTTTATTTCCAAAAGGCATCAAGAGGAGAAAAAAATGGCACCAAAGTGTCTATTTCTTTCAGTGACTTCAGACCAAGCTAGTATGTTTTACAAAAAGCACTTTTTTTTTAGCCAGCTGTGCCTCCAAGTGGGATTCAGGAGCTGAGTGCTCCTTGTAGGACCCAGGAGCACTGAGCCTTTCCCTGTTGGTGCATCAGCAGGAATGTTAGATCTGCTTTCACCAGCCTTCTGATGCACAACCCCAGGGGCTCCAGCTCCTTGTCCAGCAGCTGTGCTGTTTCAACAAGGCTAAAGCAGAGGTGCCAGTATGGTTTTGGTTTTAATTTTTGGTTTTGCCTGACTGAAGAGATGTATCAAAGGATAAGACTGCTTCAGCTGGTTCCTGTAAGGTACTCCAGGGACATCAGAGCCTGCTCATATTTGCAAATAGCAAATTTTTCCAACCATTGCACTTGAACTTGCAACTGTCTGAAAGGCGACCAAGCAGTTACAATTCAGTAGTATTTTGCTGTGACAGGTTAGGTAGGTGTTGTCAAAATAGTGAGCTTTTTTACCCCTTTTTCTCTCAGGATCAGGTTTTCTGTATATTTGAATTTGCTCCCTTAGTGCCCATACCCACACTCCCAGTTCCTGATCCTGTGGCAGGTCTTTACCTACTGCGATGCCTTCTCTGCATCGGTTTTCCTCAACATTTTCTTCATTGCTTTGTAACGGAAGGTCTGCTCTTGGCTTCTTTAGGATCATCGGCTGCTACCAGGCTGTGACCTTGTGCAGTTTGGTTGGAGTAAAAATGTCCTGATGGAATTTGTATTGTATTTTGCAAGCCCCAACTTTGGGTTTTGGTCAGGTCCTGTGAGTGTCTTTAGTTTTGCACATCTTCCTGCCACCACAGTGGAAGCAGCTGTCCTGCCTTTCCTGCTCTGCAAACTGCTGAACAGAGAGCCAGGCCAGGCCATGGCTGGCTGCTGCAGACAGGGAGCTTCCAGCCGTCCATTTAAACAGCTGATGTTTAATTTCTCTGCATAGCTGCTCACTGCCTGTGACCCACACCACCAGCTGCAGCACCAGCACTAAGTGATGTAAAGTATCAAGAGCCTGCAGAGGTGAGAAGAGCATATGCTTGGGACCTGTGTCCCTGGAGTGGCTCCTCAAGCCCTCTCATTCTGCATGGGATTCCTCTACAAGGACTGTTCATTTCTGCAGTAACAAAGCACTGGCAGCCTCTTTGGGGAAAGCATGAAGAACTCAGGAGGAGCAGTGGGGACACGAGTTTGGCAGCTGCTGCAGGCAAGACAGCTGAGGTGTGAGACCCCTCTGGGGGGTGAACTTCAGCGTGCATGCCGCCTGTCCCTGAACCTTCCCCTCCCCACATGGAAGCTGCCCGGAATCCCTTGGTCCTGCCTGTTGACAAGGCTCCGTGGCTTTGGTGTAGCTCGAGCTCTTGATGTACTGCCTGGCCCTTGCCCTCCTTCCCAGTGTTCATGTCCACCACCAGTTAGACGACCTCCCGAAAAGGATACCTAGAGAAGAATTTACAGTTGCAAATGAACTTTTGATTCATATATAAAGATTATTTTTATACTTTTTTTTTTTTTTTGCAAGGGAAGAAAATTGCCTGTCATATTTGTACAGAGTGTTCTCTGACGTGAATAAACAAAAACTTTCCAGAGTTTCTCACCTTGCCCCAGCCTGTGCCTCCTCTCTGCCCTAGCCCAAGGGACGGGGTTCCTTTCCCGGCAGGAGGCCCTGTCCTGCTGCCGGAGGTGGGTCCTGCCACACCCGCGTCAGCTCAGGTGAGGGGGCCGGGCCTGCCCGGGGCTGGGGTGGTGGCACAAGGCCTCGGTGCGGCGGCCGGGGCCCTTCGTGAGGGGCGGCGGCGGCGGCAACAACCCGGAACTGCCGGCGGTGCGGAGCGGCCGCGGGAGCCATGCCGCCGCCCAAGGACGTGGTGAAGATCGCCATCCAGATGGTGGGAGCCATCCCGCAACTCATCGAGCTCCAGCAGGTACTGCCCGGCACCCCCGCACCCCTCCCCGCGCCCCCCACCCCGGCTCACGGCCGGCCTCCCTCTCGCAGACCAAGCCGCTCTCCTCAGTGCTCAAGGACGTCTGTGATGCGTGAGTACCGCACTCGCTGCCTGCGAGTCGTGACAGCCCGTGACCGGGCTGCGGTGACCCGGTGGCTGCCGGCACCAGCCGAATGGGGCTGTGACCGGCCGCCTGTGGCCGCAGGTGGAGCCTGCCCAACGCCGAGCGCTACGCCCTGCAGTACGCGGACGGGCGGCAGACCTACATCACCGAGTCGGTGAGACACCCCCCGGCCCCCTGGCCCTGCCGCTGCAGCGCCCACCGGCTCACCGGCTCCTTCTCTCCTTACAGAACCGCAGGGACATTAAGAACGGCAGCATTTTACGGCTGACCACCTCCCCGGTACATCCCTCTGCCCCTCTGTCTCCTCCGCTGTGTGCTTTGGTGCTCCGTGCTCCTGCCTCTGACTGCCTCTGTGACTTGAGCTCATGATGGCTCTCCTCTGTGCCTCAGACCCAGCAGAAATAACACAGGCAGGAGACATGTCTCAGCCTTCATTTTCCCTTGGCAGAGCTTGGGGGAGTTTGAAGAGAAATTAAATCATCTTGAAATGCTTTGGACATAGGGGCAAACTCATCAAGTGTTCTTGGTGTCATGCCACTTTGACCACCATCCTCAGCTCCACCTGGTCTCTGCTCTGGTGGCTGTTTCTCTGTTCAGCTCTTTACTGGGGCTGCTCTAGCCTGAGGCTCCTTCCAAAACTTGCACTTCAGTTCTTACAGCCACCTTCAAGTTTCTTGCTGTCTTTCCATGAGCCCCTTTGGGTTGATTCTTTCCTTCCTGGTAGGACCAAGAAGCAGAGCAGTTGTATATCGGGATCCAGAGCAAGAATGTGGATGTGAAGACTGACTCACTGAAGAAGCTTGCAAGCCTCTCCCAGGACGTTACCTTTGCTCAAGAGTTCATCAGCAGGAATGGCTTGAAGCAAATCTACTCTATTGTAGAAGAAGGGAACGAGTTAGTATCAGGACAGGACTTTACTTGCAGTCCTTGACTTTTCTTCTCCCTTGCTAATGCTGCATGAGCTCCAAGCTGGGTGTTGGAGTGGACTCTGTGTTCCTGACTTGTTGATGCCTGTACAGTGGCTGTGTCCCTGCATGCTGGCAGCCAGGGGAAGGTCCCCACAGATATGCAGTCCTGACTCTTTGTGAATGTGCCCAGACTTGAACCTTCCATCCCTTCTTTGGCTGGGTTATCTGTAGCCTCATGGGGTTTGCTACCAGGAAACCTCCTGTGATCGTCTTGGCCTCCAGTGCTGCTCCTCATTCCTGCCACCCTGAATGATCCCTCTGCCCTGAGGTTATAGCTTCAAGAGTTCTGCCAGAAGCTTGAGAAAACCCTGGCAGCCAAATACCACTGCCTGTGTGACTCTTCCAGGATGTGATGGTGCAGCTGCTCTGAGCTCCTGTCACACAGAGAATGTGGAACCAGGCAATGCAGCACATGTTTCTTGGAAGTAGAGGGAGGGATATGGGGTGGTTCAGCTTTCCTGAGGGCTTGTTTGCAGAGATCTTTGTACCACGGTGATGCAGCTTCCAACTACTGAACTTCCCCTGCCTTGACTTCCTGGGCAAGTCAACTTCCTGGGATGACTAAGTGAGAGTCTGTTTTCTTACCCAACACTCTCTTTCCTTTCTCCTGCTCACTGCTCTCTTCCCTAGCTGTTTCTAACATGCCCACCAATATTCAACTGCAGAGACACCACCATAGGATGGGAGCAGGGTATCTGGAGCCATCCTCACTGTGTTTGTTCATCTGTCCCTCCAGTACAGGGGAGATGTTGGCTCATACCCTCAAAGCCTTCACAGAGCTGATGGAGCATGATTTTGTTTCCTGGGAAAATCTTAGTACAGTCTTCATTAAGAAGGTAAGAGTTTTCTACAATGTCCACAGTTTGTGCCTGTGGCATCCCTTGTTATCCTGGTGCTCCAGGCTCAGGCTGCCATTGACAGATGGTTTTGTGTCTCCTAGATAGTGAGTTATGTCAACATGAATGCAGTGGATGCATCTATCCAACAGCTCTCCTTGTCTATCTTGGAGAACATGGTGCCTACCAGTCGCCTCCTCTTTGAGGTGGTCAAAAAAGAAGTGACGTTGGACCGACTTCTCACCCACCTGCAGGTGTAAGTGGAGAGGCCAGAGCACCATTCACCCCCCTCCTCAGAGCTGGTGACTCTCACATCCTCCTGCTCTTCCTCCCACAGGACAAATGCCCAGCTGCAGCTGAAGGCGATGGCTCTGCTCATTGCGCTGCTGCTGAGCGCGACCGACGCCGAGCGGCGGGTGAGGGGCACCATGGCAGGGTGGTGGCATTGCAGAGTCAGGCACCACTGTGCCCCTGTCAGCGGGGTGCTCTGCTGAGAGCCCTCAGCTGAGAGGACTTTTTGTCTCAAATGACAGAAGTATCACAGTTGGTGGTGGCACAGGGATTGTAATGACCCAGCCCCTGGTACATCTGAGTTCTCAGGGTGCACCTCCCGCCCCCCCCCCATTATGGGACTTTGGGCAGCTGGGTCCTCTGCTGTGGGGTTTGTGCTCTTTGGGATGGCAGGGCTGCAAGAAGTGCCCAGAGATTTTAAAGTGTATATCCTCACTCTGCCTCCTTCTTATTTTGGGGGAAGTGGTGCTGTGCTGAGCTGGGGAATGTCTCACAGCCTTTTTTTTTCCTAGGGCATGATGGACTACCTGAGGGAGAAGAACATCAGGCAGTTTATCCACAAGGTGAGGAGCTGGGGTTGTGCAAGGGTCTGCTCTGTGCTTCATTCTCTGTCCTTTCTCCCTAGGCCCTGTCCCCTGAGCCCCAACCTTTGGTGACCCTGCTTGGCTGGGTTGCTTGTGTGCCCCATACCCCTTCCTTGAGAATGCCTATAGGTGCTGCTCTGCTGGCACCCACGTGCCTAGGATTGCACCCCCATCTACCTGCAGTTCAGTGCACACAGATCTTGCCCAACCCCAAGGAGAGTTTCCCACTTCCCAACACCCCTTTGAGCAGCAGGACCTGCTGGGATTTGGCTGTTGGGTCCTGTGCTTGGACTGGAAGCAGCAGCATGGGGGAACCTTCTGTCTCATGATGTCCTGTAGAACATTATCCATAGCTCCGAGCCACTGGGGGACGAGATGGCCCATTATCTTTACGTGCTGCAGTCTGTCAGCCTCAACTTGTGTGAGCATCGCATGAAAATGTGCATGGATCCTTACTCACAGGTATGGGAGTACTCTTCTTGCAAGTCTGCACCTGGTCTCTTCCACCTGTGGAAGTAGCTCACATTTGGGTGAACCCAACACATTTGGGTTTGCCCTGGGAGAACCTGCTTCTGTGGGGCTCACTGGCATCCCCTCCTCTCTGCTGTCCCTCCAGGAGCAGCGGGATCTCCTCCAGTCCCTGCGCCAGGCTGCTTTTGAGTCAGAGAGCGAGGCATCTGCTGGCACCTTCAGCACCGAGCGCCGGCGATCCCTGTGCGCCAAGGAATTCCGCAAGCTGGGCTTCATGGTGTGTTCCCCCTGCATCGCCTCCTTAGCCCCATGCTGGCTCCACCACATGGCCTTGGTGGCACCTTCTGATGGCTCCCTTAAGCCAGGTGTCCCTGTTGATGCTGAGGGGCCACCATGCAGTACCTCCCTTCTGCTCTCTCAGCACTCCTGAACAGCGAGTGCTGTGGAGTGCTGGGACTCAAAGGCAAACCCCATGGCTATGTTGGGAGGACATTGCTGCTTGAAGAACAAAGCAACAGCTGCTAAATTGCATCCTTTGTGTCCTCCTAGAACAACAGCAACCCAGCAGAGGATCTCCGCCGTGCCCCACCAGGACTCCTTGCTCTGGACAACATGGTGTATTTCTCCAGGAACACCCCTAATGCCTACAGCAGGGTAGGTACTGTGCTCTCCCAGGGAACTCCCTGGTAGAGAAGTGCTGGTGGATCTCAACCTTCTTTTCCTTTCCTTGTGATCTGTCCTTGGCCACACCCAAGCAAGTGTCCCAGCCCTGTTTCAGATGGAGATGAGTCCTTCCTGTGGGTAGGAGAAGCCATTTGAGGCCAGTGCCTCTGAAGGGTCCCCATGATTTTTAAGTGTTTGCTCACAGCTTGGTTTCCAGGCCAGTGTTTGCTCACAGCTTGGTTTCCGCAGCTAACTGGAGCAGTTTGGGCAAAACCAGCAGGGCATGAGCCATGCTCCAACCTGCAGTGCCTGTGACAGTTCCCACACTGCCACAAGGGAAGGAGGAGGCTGGGGCTGGATTTTGGGAAGAGTGGGTCCCTTGTGTTAGAGATGGCTCCACCTGTTGGGGGGACAGCTTGACTAGGAATGCAGGAGGAGCATGGCATGTCTGACACTCAGGCAGCCCTCCAAATCCATGTAACATGAGGTTATGGCCCTCTTCTCCAGTTTATCCTTGAGAACAGCAGCCGGGAAGACAAACACGAATGTCCCTTTGCTCGAAGCAGCATCCAGCTCACCCTGATCCTCTGCGAGATCCTGCACATTGGAGAGCCATGTACGTATGCCCAAGCTTGTCCTTCTCCCTGCTCTGCTGCTTGGGGAACCAGCTGCCAGAGCAGGGGACTGCATCCATGTGGCCACCAGGCTCTGGCATGGTTGACAGCATGGGAAGGGGATGTAGGGCTGGGAAACACCCAGGTTTCCCTGGACACTGAAATCCCCTGGAAAAACTGGGGAGTCTGGCTTCATCTGTCCTTCTCACCACAGGCTCGGAGACGGCTCAGGCCTTTTACCCTATGTTCTTCGGGCAGGATCATTTCTTTGAAGAGCTGTTCTGCATCTGCATCCAGCTGGTGAACAAGACCTGGAAGGAGATGAGGGCAACCCAGGAGGACTTTGACAAGGTGAGGGGGGATACTTCTTCCCTGGATGGGAGTACAAATTCAGGGATTTGGGAAGTGTTGCCAAACTGGAGTTGATGTCCCGGCCCTGGCAGGTGATGCAGGTGGTGCGGGAGCAGATCACCAGGACCCTGTCCCTCAAGCCCACGTCCCTGGAGCTATTCAAGACCAGAGTGAACGCACTGAACTACAGCGAGATCTTGAAGCTGCGGCAGACAGAGCGGCTGCACCAGGAGGAGACGCTGGCTGTGCCTGTGCTGTGAGTGGGCTGTGGGCAGGGAGTGGGGCTGAGATGGGGGCCTGAAGCAGGCACAATGCTATTGGGCTGGGAGGTCAGCGAGTGCCTGTTGAAATGGCTGTGCTCCTCTTCTGCTGTCTCTCTCCCCAGGGAGCTGCGGGAGAAGCTGAAGCCGGAGCTCCTGGAGCTGATCCGACAGCAGCGCCTGCTGCACCTCTGCGAGGGAACCCTCTTCCGCAAGATCAGCAGCCGCCGCAGGCAGGGTGGGTGCCAGAACCCTGCTCCAGGGTGGGGGGGCCTGGCAGGGGGGCAGAGGCTTATTCCTATGTCCTCTGCCACTGGGGAAGTCCCAGTTAATCTGTGGGAGTAGAATGCCCAACTCCCTGGACAGCTGGTATGGGCTGTCCCATGGGCTGGGAGGAATGGGGAGTGCTGCTAAGGGGGCAGCTCCATGCCCCTTGGGAAGGGCAAATCTGCAAGGGGAGGCTGAGAATTTCTCATGGCTCTTCTGCTGCAGACAAGCTGTGGTACTGCCGCCTGTCCCCTAACCACAAGGTGCTGCACTATGGGGACGTGGAGGAGGGGGTGCAGTCTCCCCCCATCGAGAGCCTGACTGAGAAAAGTAGGTGATGGAGAGAAAGAGAGGGTGGGAAGGAGGGAGGGGAGCCTTCTGATAACCTCCAGGTTAAGACTGCCTTAAGGTGGGAATTGCCCCTCTGCTTGGCTGCTGCATGGCTGTCCCAGTGTCTCCTCGTATTGTGGGACTGGGAGCTGTAGGAGTTCAGGCTGGAGCAGACTGGCTTCCCAAAGGGTGCTGTAGAGTGTCTTGAGCCCCCCGCCACCTCAAGCTGTGGATGGCTGTGAGTCCCCACATCTGGGTTGTACTGGGCTCTGCGCATGGGGGACCTGAAGGAGGGGGAGAGGGATGGGAGGAGGGAGAAAGAACTCACAGCTCTTCCACTTGCTGCAGTTCCTGTGGCAGACATGAAGATGCTGCTGGTGGGGAAGGAGTGTCCACACACAAAGGAGAAGAGCTCTGGGAAGCAGAACAAGGTCAGCACCTCACACCTTATCTTGTCCATCTGGGAATGGGTTTTGGGAGTAGGTGGATGGTGGCAGGTTGTGTGGTTTCATGGACAGAGACCTCTTGGGTCTTCTGGAGTGCAGAGGAGGAGGCTGGGTGCAGCTCCTGCTCTGAACCCCACCAGGGCTGGGAGGAGTCCAGCTGAGAAGCCAGCTAGCCCCTGTGCTGTCCTTGCAGGATGTCCTGGAGCTGGCCTTCTCTATTGTGCACGATGTGGAGGAATACTGCCTCAACTTCATTGCCCCCACCCGGTATGAGGTGAGCTCCAGGACCCGCTGGGGTGGCACACAGTGCCCAAGATGTGGTGCCAGGGCACAGCAGTCAGGGCAGTGAGCTCTGTGTGTCCGTGGGGGACGGAAGCCACAGCAGGGGAGAGCTGGGCTCTCTGGCTGCCCAGGGCTGGTGCCAGAGATGCCCATGCTCTGCTTCCCCAGTTCTGCCTCTGGACAGATGGGCTGAATGTGCTTCTGGGCAAGGAGATGACAAGTGAGCGAACACAGACAGACCTCGATGTCCTGCTGTCCATGGAGCTCAAGCTGCGGCTCCTGGACCTGGAAAACATCAGCATTCCCGATGACCCCCCTCCCATCCCAAAGCCTCCCAGCAACTTAAACTTCTGCTATGACTTTAGCCATGCAGAGCAGTGAGTTCCTCCCTGTGCCCTGTCCCCACCCTCTATGACCCTTAAAATCAAGCCCCCCATCTCCAGGTTCTGTCCCTCATCTCTGGCCCAAAGGGACAGACCAGGTGCTGTCTGGGGGCTTGGGCATCCCACCCTTCCCTGCCTGTGTCCTGTCTTCTGCCAGAGCATGGGAATGAGCCACCAAGCATTAGCCTCCTGTTCCAGGGGGGTGACCTGGCCGCTCTGCCTCCCTGCCAGGGGGAGGTGAGATGAAATACAGACAGTCAAACCCCTCTGTGGTGGCACTAATTCCCCCACACTGCAGCCAGGCTTTGGGCAGAGAGGGCAAGGATGTGGACTGCAATAAATGTACAGGCAGCCCTAGGAGAGCTGGAGGGGGAGTAACACTACAAAGGTACGAATCTGCACTGCCTCACTTTCACCATCAGTGTAGGGGATCATCCTTTCTTGACAACAAAGTGGTTAGAAAAAGGATGGAACACAACTTTCCATTAAGTTTGTCAAGCAGATGGCATCTACAGGGCACGATGTGCCTGCACTGAAAGGTCTTTTTGCTGAGCCCTCTGCACTGTCCTGGAATGGGGGTGATTAGGGTACAAGCCCGTTTTTCCCAGCACCATTCAGCTGGGCCTGGTGTGAGGAGTAGACCCTGGTGTGCCCATCGTGCCAACTCTGGTGCCTTCCCCACCTGGGGCAGATACTTGCACACTTCAGCCATGCTGCTGCACTACTGCACCACAAGCTACCTCCTCCCCAGCCCCACAGCCCCACCCCAGTTCCTTGCACCTCCTCGTGCCTGCAGCTTCTCCCAAGGGTGTTGCGCTAACAGCCACAGGTCGGTGAGGATCCAACCATGCCTCTGTCTCCTGTGTATTGGGACAATAAACACTTGTGGAGAACTCGGAGCCGTGTCCTTTCCGGAGGTTCGGGAAAGGGCTCCGGCTGTGGGTCAAAAGGAGCCAGAGTGGGTAAGGCTGGGATGGCAGCACCGTGGGAGCCGTGCATGAAGGAGCTGGGAGGATGGCTGGCAAGATCTCGTTCCTGGTGTCGAGGTGCAGGCTCAGAGTCAAGCTCCCTACATCTAAGGCCATTTCCAGCCCAGGATGGCTGGGAGCACTGTGGATGGTCCCAGTGCCATGCTGGGCAATCTTTCTGTTCCGTTGCGTTGTTACCCGCACAGTAAAGTTCTTTCCAGTTCGATTGTCCAGAAAGGGTGTGGAGTCTCCCTCACTGGAGATATCAAAAACCACTTCTGGGAAAACCCTCCTTGAGCAGGGAGGTTGGACCAACTGACCCTTTCCAACCTCGCTATTTCGCGATTCCGTGGGAGGACCGCGGGGCAGGACCGTCCCCTCCCAGCCCGAGGCGCGCCTAACCCGCTCGCCCGGGGCTCTGTCCCGCCCGCCCGGGGCTCTGTCCCGCCCGGCCCTGTCCCGCCTGCCCCGGGGCTCTGTCCCGCCTGGCCCTGTCCCGCCTGCCCCGGGGCTCTGTCCCGCCTGGCCCTGTCCCGCCTGCCCCGGGGCTCTGTCCCGCCGCTTCCGTCGCGTCACGTCCGCGGGAAGCGGAGCGCGGAGCCGGCGCGGCCATGGCGGTGAGTGCGGGGCCGGGGTTGCGGGGCCCGGGACTCCGGGGAGACGCTGACCGCCTCTTTTGGCTCCGCAGCCCAAGGGGAAGGCGGGCACCAAGGGCAAGAAGCAGATCTTCGAGGAGAACCGGGAGACGCTGCGCTTTTACCTCCGCATCATCCTGGGAGCCTCCGTGAGTGAGGCCGGGAGGGCCGGCGGGGCGCGGGGCGGGAGCGGGCAGACGAGGAAAGCTGTGCCGTTCTCTCTCCGCAGGCCGTGTACGCCGTAGTGAACCTGGTCATCTTCTACTCCGCCGCCTCCGCCTGGACGTGGGTGAGCGCTGGGCACCGTCTTCTGCCCCGGCGGGGGCGCCGGGACTGGGGCTCGTTCGTGGCCATCGCAGCTGACAGCGGCTTCCCTGTTGCAGGTCGCGTTCATCTTCAGCTTGGTGGTCTACGGCACCAGCTACCGGTCCATGAACTCCATGGCAAAGCCGTCTTTCTCAGACGATGGCAGCCTTGCCGACGGGGGAATTGACCTGAATATGGAGCAGGGGATGGCAGAGTGAGTGTCCACACCCGCACGAGTCCAGGTGAGCAGGACCTGCTGCCTGAGCGTGCACACAGAGCCAGGAGAGGCTCCCGAGGAGAAGGCTGGGCCTCAGCTCCCTCCTCGGCTTGCCCACTGCCATGGGCATGGGGGGAGCTGGAAGTTTGGAACAATTTTCTCTCAGATTGTACCTTAACTGTCTTTATTACCTGAACACTTGGCTTGGTGTGCCCCAGTCAGGAGCCACAACATGGGTGTGTCATCCTGCCACGGTCACTGTCCATAGGGCTGAGCTGTAGAGGTAAGAGATCACAAAGAGTTCAGCAGGAGTAGTTTACAGTCATCTTTCAGTTAACTAATACTGCTGCAGCACACAGTGATAGGTGTTTGTTTTTTTTTTAAAAACCAGCACAGCAGGTAATGCTTGACAGAGCAGAAGGGTTTTGCTGCCAGTTACGCCATCCTGGCTGCAAACTGGCCATGTCTTGAAATGCTGTACATGCTAAAAATTCCTGCCTCTGTCTCAGCCAGCTCCTGTCACCTCCTCAGCCATTTCTGTCCCCCATGCTTGTGCATTCTTCGTGTCCCTCTGCAAACAGCACTGAGTCTCTGCCTGTCCAGTGTTTTTGATGCTACTGTAACTGTCTTTTCCTTGGGGAAGGAATGCCACAGTACTACAGGAAACACTGCAGTAATTCCTGCAAAGCACTGCTAAATAAAATAAGGAGGCAGCTGTGCTGGTACAGCAGAAATACTTTGTAGATTTACATGTTTTTCAACAGTGAGCTTCAAATTAGTTACAGAAAACTCCCAGGTAGTTGTGGACACATCAGGCTTTGATCTTTGTGTTCCCTGCCCTCAGCCTGTGCCCAGGTCCAGCCTCTGCTGGGGATCTTCAGCGTGTGCTCAGCGAGGTGCTGGGGTCCTTGTCTCCTTCCTGCCACGTCTTTGGTTTACAGTTCCAGGTTTACCTCTGTCCTTCCCTTGCTGCCAGGCTTTTGAAGAAGCACAGTGGGGCCTTGTTTGCAGCTGAGCCCTCTGTGTTGCATTAGGTGTTCTCAGGCTATCAGGGTCATATGTTGATGTATACAGTTTCATTAACGTAAGTTTTGATTTTTACCTGGGGATGTTATCAGCAGGCAGTGGGGTACAGAACCTGCTGTCTCTGCCCAGGATGAGCTCTCATTTTGTGTCTGGGTTGGTGGAATGGTACCTTTTCTGCCTGCAGCAGGGGTGACTCAGATGTCTGGTGTAAGAGACTCAGACAAGGGACAACGTGGCCAGGAGGAGAGGGGTTATGACCTATGAGCTGGATGCTTTACCCCCTCTTCATCCTATAGAGACTTTATTTCCTGCTGGTCAGCCAAGTGTTTTGCTCCCATTTTATACTGGTTTGGCTCTCTGGAGTGGAATTGCAAAATATTTTGAATACCTTTTTAGTGAAACAATGTGGGACCGTCAAAAAGGGAAAATACGGAACTTTGATGTTTGGGGTGTGCTCCTGATTTTGGGAGGTGCCTCTTGGAGTTGTGCGAGGCACTTAGGCAGAGTGCCTGAGACCTGCCCTGTGTGTGTGTGATGGTGCTGTCAGGGGAAGTGACTGACAGGAGGTAGCACAGGGATCCCAGCACCTGCTGTGAAAAGGTGACAGGCACAGCCACAGCACTGCTGCAGTCCTGGGTGCAGATCTTGCTACTGAGGCACAGAGCTCTTTCTGCCTGAGCATTTGGGGTGGGGTTTATAACACATTAAAATGAATTAATGCTTATCTGAGTCATGGGCTATGCAAAACACAGGGGAGGCAGAGCTCTAAAAACAAAACCTTCAGAGCTGAAGTTCCCATCCTTACCCTGTACCTCTAAATTACCTCTCTGGGGATTAGGAAACCACCCTAGGCTAGCAGGTATTTCAGAAAGCAGTGGATATTTCCAGCCTCTTAGCTAAGCCTGCTGCAGCTGATTAATGCTGCTCCTTTGGAGCTGATTCTGGAACACTGTGGATTTCATGGCATTTCTCTCGTGCTGTCTGTTGCTGAAATGGATGCTTTGTGTTGCTCTGGGGTTGGGGAAGGCTCATCTTCATGGTCTCTGGGAGAATTGGGTTTGGTGGGAGCTCTGCCTTCACCCCTCTGTGGCCTCTGGTAATGCCATAGGTCATTGAATCCTCAGTGTCTTGTGCTAGAGCTGTTGATGGTGGATTCTGCAGTGTCTTGAGTCGATTTTGTTTATGCCATAGCCTTTGTTTTCTTGTCTCCATTCTTGGATGTGACTCAAGGGTTTTTTACTCCAGCAGATGATGATTTAACCAGAGTGAGAGTTGGCCTCTTTTCTAAACCTTCATGGCACTCCCTGAGGCTTGTGTTGAAAAACTAGTACCTGTTTACCTCTCCTGGGTGTCAGATCCCCCGAGGGTGATGGTTGAAGTGTGGGCAGCTTATTCCTCTCCTTGGCTGCTCTCAGCTCTGCCTCAGGCTGGCATGGAAGAGCTGGAGTCAGATAAGCAGGAGGGGAGGAGGAGCTGTCTGTTGCTGTAGCTCTGCTTGTGGTGTGCGTGTCCTTTAGTGACCCCAAGTGTCTGTCAGCCTGTGAAATGGCATGGGGAAGATTCATGGCTCCCTTCAGCACTGCCAGTCGTGAGGAGTTACACTTGATGTCATTATAGGTGTCAAATCAGCAGTGCTGGCTGCTGCTTCAGCTGTGGGGGTGGGGGGTGGTTTTGTTGCTGATTTCCAACCCCAGCAATTCCTCAGCTTTCTCAATGTTGTTTTTTCAGAGACAGATCATCTCTTTAATCCATCAGCGTATTTTGCTGTTGTTGTTTGCTGCTTTGATTCTTCTAGATAACTGTGTGTGGCAAAGCAGGGCTGCAGGGACAGCCTGGCTTGGGCAGGGTCGCTCCTCTGAGGCAGAGCAGACTGTGCTGGCAGAGGAGCTGCCGTGTTTGGCAGGGGTTGGAATGAAAGATTAATGCTTTGCTTTTGTTCCCTCAGGCACCTCAAGGATGTGATCCTGCTGACAGCTATAGTCCAAGTGCTGAGCTGCTTCTCGCTCTACATCTGGTACTTCTGGCTCTTGGTAAGCCCCAGCCCTCCTGTTTTCCATCTTGCTCTGCATTGTTGCTTTCTTTCCCTGTCTTCAGGATGGAGGACATTCTTTATCCATTTCATTTCAGTGTCATGTTTCAGGACCAAACTATTTCCTGATATGTTTTTTAATCTCCTTGTCACATCTTGTTTAAAATTTAGGCTGAACAAGGCAAAGAATTCCTGATCCCTCTGGGTCAATGACACAAAAACTATGCTGGCCTTTGTCTTTCCCTCTGGTCCCATAAATGGGCAACAAGCAACATGAGGCAGATCAAAGCTGTCTTGGTGCACAGAGTCTTTCTGTGTCTGTAACAAACAGTGTTTCATCATGTTTGGCTGTTTGAACCATTCAGCATGCACCAAGGCTGGGATCTGCTGGACACTGTGCCTTTGGGTAGATAAAATGCTACAGTCTTTCATTTCCCTTAACACACCAAACCTTTTCTGCTCCGGAAATGTTTGCCACGTGTCTCCAGCTAAAACTGCTTGTGCAGAAGGAGAAAAAAATTCTCCATTTAGTTTTAAAATCCCACATTTGCTTAGAGGATATCCCACAAAGGTACAGAAGGCAATTGTGGGAGCATGGAAAGTTATCCCAGTTCAGTCCTTGATCTTATTTCAATGCTCACCCACAAATTCCTCTCTAGCTGGCCTGGCAGAGGGCAGCCTAGACTCGGCTGTCCCCTGGAGACCATCTGGATTGCTTTTTTCATAAATTCAAAGAAATCTGGGTGTGTTTTCCAAAGGAAGGAGAGGCAGAATGTCTGGACAGTTGGATCCCTCTGGGTAATTCAGACCTGATGCTGGGATTTCCGTGCATGAAGTCTGAGCTTTGTATACATTCCTCAACCATGGAATGAAATCAGGACGTTTATTTTGGGTGTCTGCCACTGCCTTTGATTTCCGTGCACCCTGAGATGCCTCTGATCCAGCTGCTTTGTTTCCCTCAGAAGGACCCAGCCCTCCTGTCCCTCCCTGAGTGCCTGAGTTTGTGCCACGTTGTTTTGCAGGCTCCGGGGCGCGCTCTCTACCTCCTGTGGGTGAACATCCTGGGGCCCTGGTTTACGGCTGAGTCCTCGCCCGCTGCTCAGGAGCCCAACGAGAAGAAGCAGCGGCGACAGGAACGGCGGCAGATGAAGCGCTTCTAGCCCTGCCTGGGCATAGATCAGCACCCTCTCCCATCTCCATGCTGTTATTTCATCAGGGATGCGACCAAAACCAATCCAGAACCACCGCAGTAGCTCTGTTGCCCTTTGTCACTGCTGCCATTCTGACAGAAAGGCCGCAAGAGACTTCCCCTGGTTGGGTCTTAGCGTGGGCTGAGGCCTTGCTCCTTGGGCTGACAAGGGGGTGATGCTGGGATGTGTGTAAATATCTTTTTAAAGCAGCGCTGTATCGCATTCAGCGTTGGGGAGTGCAATGTTGGAGGAAATAGTACATTAAAGAGCAGAGTCTTAATTGACCGTGCTGGCAGTGGGTTTGTGCAGGGGAGCTGTGAAAAGTGCCAGCGTGTTCTTGGCGAGCTGGACTAGAGGGGAGCAGAATCCCCAGAGATAAGTGCTCTCCTTTCCTAAGCTTGGTTTGTGCTGCCCTGCCTGCTACAGCCTCTGCACCCTGTGAAGAATCTGCAGCTGCCCTGCAGGATCAGCAGTGAGGGGCAGCTGGGGATGCTGAGAATAGGGCTTGCAGCCAAACTTGCAGCTTTTGGGATGGAGCCTGAGCTCTCTGGAGCCACAGACTGGCCTGTGCTACCTTTGCAGGAGCTCAGTGGGATGTAAGACAAGAAGCTGTGGGGTTTGTTTGGTTTGGGTTTTGTTGTGTTTTCTCTTAAGAGGGTACTCCTCCCAGGGGTGCTATGACTGCTCCAGAGCTCATGTGTTAAAGACCAGGAATGAGGCAGTTTTTAATTTGCCTGCTTTGATGTACTGATGTCCCTGTCCAGTATGCTGTTTGTCACAGTCCATGACCCCTTCCAGCCCCTGACGCACCAGCTCAGACCACGCAGCTTTGCCTGTGCCAGCAAGAGGCACAGTGGGTGTTCACAGTCGTGCCAGCCTTGGTTTTGATGCTATCCACAACCTTTTGCCCACATGTCTTTTCCATTACATCACCTTTATTACACGCTTTTTTCCTAACATCAAGCCCAGTCCCCACCCTGAGTCCTCAAAGCCAGGCAGGGTGGCTGTAGTTGGGGTGCAGAGCTGGGCGGAGATTGGTAATGGGGGATTAAAATCCTTCCTGCTGCTGGTGGCGGACATGAGGGAAGGGGTAGGGAGTGGAAGAGGCATCCATGGGGCGATCTATGGGTGCAGTGCAGCCCTTATTCCCTGCCAGGCACAGCCCAGAGCCCCCAGCCGTGTCTCTGGCCCCAAGTAGGTGCCCCCACAGTGCTGGGAGCACTCCTGGCACCCTACAGCAATCCCCCCATTGCAGCTCCCCCAGCACAGCCTTCTGCACTCGGGGACCAGCACATTGCCCCAACTCTGCCCTCACTCTCCCTGAACCCTCTTGTCTGGCTCCCCAAAGCCACGTGGAGCAGCACAGGCATCCCCACAATACACAGGGACAATGCAGGGGACACATCAACACAACCACACGGGCCCTTGGCCGCGCTACCCTACACAGCGCTACATGCACAGCGCCCGCCTCGGGCTCTGCCCTCTGCTCCAGCCCCAGCAAATACCCAACAAACAGCACCAGTTACACCCCTGGGGTGCTGGTTCAGGGGGTGCCCCTCAGTCAGGCAGCAGCTGCTCCAGCTCTTCCTCATTCAGGCCATTGGTGGTGACAATGTGATCCAGCTGCTTCATGTACCGCTCCAGATCCTGCATGAAGTGGGGGATGCGAGCCTTCTCCAGGACCCCGAATTTCTTCAGCCGATTCACATCTTCGTAGGACACCTGGCAGGAAGGAGATGGGGGTCAGTCCCCTCCACCCCAAACCCTGGCAGGTGCCACAGGAGGTATCTGGTGCCCTTGCAGCCCCCCTGGGTCAGTCAAAACATCCCTGCTGCTCGTGGGGTGGCAGAAGGAGAGCTGCTGGGCGTGTGGGATTTGCAAGGATTTGTGGGTTTGGTAATTTTCGGTCACTGCAAGGACAGGTGACAGCAGGACTGCTGTGGCTAAGGGCCAGAAAGGCTTAACCTGCTGGGTTAAGCCTCTTCCCGAAGGTCTCCCACAGAGGATTATGGATTGTCCTGTCCTTCCTTGCATCCTACCCAGCACAGCCTTTCCCTGGTACGCAGAGATCCATGAGCGCAGGGAAAGACAAAGAGCTGAAGGGCTGCCATGCGAGGGCTGGTTTTTGGGAAGCCACGAGATTGAGGGAGCCTGTGTGAGCTTTGGGGTGGGATGGGATTGTGGGATCAGCCACTCCCTGCCCCACCCTCACCCTGGCTCTTACCTTTCCAAGTGCAGCCAGCAGTGGGAAGTCGATGGTCTGCCGATGGCGCAGGATGCGGAGAATCCCGTCCAGGTACACCTGGTCCTTACTGAAACAGCCTGGAGCAGCAGAAAAGGCCTGGGAGAGGGCTCATGTCTTCCATCACCCTCCACTTGCCTGAACGTTTGCTGACCACAATCACCAGAATGAGGCCACTGCCCATACGTGTGCCAGGGCTCAGGACAGCTGAGTCCCAAGGGGTGAGCACTGGGGAGGCAGCCGGGTGCAGCCAGAGCCACAAACGCCACTGAGATACTTTCACATTTCTTTCCAAGTAACTTTTTAAAGGGTAAACCACTGCAAGCATCCAAATGTATCCAAATGTTTCCTCTCCTTTGCCTGCTGCTTCCCCAAGAGCTTGTGCAAATCACTCCCATGGGACAGGGAGAGTGGTGCTCGGAATGAGGAGGGATACAGGGAATGGGTGCTGTAGCTGTGTTGGGAGGAAAGGGTTAAAGGCAGAACTGTGATCTGGAGGATTGTAAATTGCTCAAGTGACCTTGCACCTGGGTGTAACTCTTGATAAGCTTGTGAACAGCAGGCTGGTGACCCCTTTGATCTTGTGTTCCTCTGCCCAGGTGTTGGGTGTTGCTCTGGGGATCCCCCAGTTAGCGAGGTAATGCAAATAAATTTACTTTTCGTGTTCTAGCCATGACTTTGTGCCTGTTCTGGCTGCCTGTGCCAACTCACACTCTACAGGACTGGTGATGCTCAATCTACGCAACAGCAGAGCATACCACACTCTGTTCTTTCTTAAAAAAACAAAAAAGAAATATATAAAATAAGTAAATAGAATTCTTCCCAAAGCTCAGTTGACCCCCCCCCAAGTGGTACCTGGCTGTGAGGTGTCCGTCTGGCCCCGCTTTGCCCGCACACAGTACTCCCACCGGACCCCAGCATCCTGGACGTACTGCTCCAGGTCCTGGAAGAGGGCAGAGAAGGAGAGGCGGCTGGCCCTCTCGATGGTGTAGTAGAGCAGGGCTGCCCGCCACAGGAAGGGCTGCTTGCGGAACAGGACGCTGTGCAGGCTGGCCAGGCCTTCCTCCGTGGGGTTGGCGGGCTTCAGGCTGTACTGCTTGCGGCCCTCGGAGCTGTGCCAGGGCTGCCGGGTGTTGTTGACCCCCCGGATGTAGTGGGTGCCTGGGGAGAGGGGACAGGAGTGAATGCCCAGAGCGTCCCCCAGCTCTGCCCCCACCCACAGCAGCCCAGCTGACCGATCTCGTGGCGCAGCATCCCCTCCAGCCAGTGCTGCCGGGCTCCGGCCAGGTTGATGGCCAGCGTGGGCCGGCTGTCCTCCACCATCATCACTGCCTGCGACAGGAGGTCATCGGTCAGCTGCACCACCACCTGCAGGAGGAAGAGGAGGAGGCAACGGCCATGAGCGGGGGCTTGGCTCTCAGCAGAGGCTGAGATAGTGGCAGATGGTCAGAAAAATCCACTGACACCACGGATGGCACCGTTCGGCACTGCTGCACCATCACTGGCTTGTGCTGCAGCTCCCCAAAGGAATGACAGACAGCAAGAGCCACTGGGGGTAAGGGGGATAATGAGAGGAGAGAGATGATCTCATGCAGGGATGAAGTAGCTCCTTTAATCTCTTTACATCCAACAAAGCTGAGCAGGCACTGTGGGGGTAGCAGGCAGCTCCTGGGCAGCCTCCTGCAGCACCCCTCTGGCTCAAGCATCACCTCCCCAGCTTGTTCCCATGGGCTCCCCACACTTTTGTGGCCACACAGGATGGACATCCTCTGGAGACCTGCCTGGTCCACCTTCTGCATCCCCACTGGCAATGGGATGGAGCAGTAACTTTGGCCATCAAAACAACCCCACTCTGAACACCCAACAGCACCAGCTGTGTAATGGCTCTGCACTCCCCAAGAAACATCTCCTGAGGGATCCAAGGCTCTGGTTCCATTTTCATGGACTTCTCCACAGATTCTCTCATCTGAGGCTTCAAGACATGAGCAGTGAGGATGGCTCCATGCCAGTCCACCCTCACAGGTGGAACCGTGTATGCTGGCCACAACTCACAGCACGGATAGACATTGCACGTGTAGGACTATTCAGTATCTTTATGCAGGAAAAAATGGTATTTTGAGAAACCTGGCTATCACAGGTGCTGGAGCCAAGAGAGCTGCTCGCCAGAAGTTAACTTGCCAGCCAGCAGCACTTTCTGACCACCTGACCAGATCTGCAGCAACTCAAAGCTGCAGCATCACCAGAGGATGGTCCCTGGGAGCTCTTACATCTGAGGTTTGGCAGTGGCAAACCTCAGGATAGCAATCACAAACCCCCCCTACATATCTATTAACTCTATAAACCACCTGTTATTTCACAACTGACACTTTTCAGGATGAAAACATGTGCCTGTGTTACTACATGACAATTCTTCTCTTATTAAAAAAAAGAGAGGAGACTGAATTGTTTGCTTTAAGTCAGATTTATTATTATTATGAAAGCTAAAAGTGCAGCCTAACAGAGTCCACCACTGGGCAAACAAACAGCATCAAATACTTACAGTGCAACCGCTTACCTGGGTTGAAATATACCAGTGTGAAAAGGAATCCCTCCAGTGTTGACCCTTGTCAGTTCACCTCTGACTCCTCATGCAGAACCAGCCATCCAGAAGCAATGGAAAGGGACTCTGGGCAGTGCCAGAGACCACAGCTTCTTATGCTGCAGCCCTTCTCCTGCTACAAAACCTCATCCTGCTGAGCAGCACCACTTGCCTTGTTTTGGGACCCTCCAGCTTTGCAGATACAACCAGGGCTGCAACTCCAGCCAAAGAGCAGCAGGACCAGCTCTCCAGGTCTGTGACCTCTCTCATTCTGAGCAGCATCCCCAGTGCATCCTTGTGGTCCATGGTTTTGCTCAGCTTTTGTGAATGCACTGATGGAGAAAGAGCTCATCCCAAGGAACCAAGGGAAGGCTTCTGGTGGTCCCCATGGCACTGGGATATTGGTTCCTGTCTCTCCTGGCACTGCTCAGGACCTCTGACACTGAGCAAGCAGCTCAGAGGTAGAGGGAGGCCATTGATGGGATCCCAAGAGACACCAGCTAGCACTGTTCAGGCTGACAACACTCCACAACCCCAAGGATTGCCATGCAGCACTTACCAGTGGGGCCAGGTGTTTTTCTGCTGCACGCTGTGAGCCCACTGAAATCCATATGGAAACTTCTGGCAGCATCATGTCTGCCCTAAGTCAGAAGAAAAGCAGAAGAGCTTCAGGATCTGCAGCGTGGACCCCAACAAAGCAGCTTTTGAGGGCACAAATTTAATTCCAGCATGAGCACTTACCCAGGAACGCGCTGCCTGCGGTGCTGGAAGCAGGATCCTGCCTTTGCTGATGGGTGCTGGGGACAAAGGGCAGCTGCAGGGGCTGCACCAGCCTGGCCACACTGCCTGCAGGACTGCCCATGGGCAGGGACACACCAGCTGCTCATGCTCTGGGCTAAGGTACCCCCAACATGAGGTTCTTCTCTTTTAAGCCACCACGATTAGTATGGATCAGGGAAGCAAAGGGCACGGCAGAACAGACACAGATGGTCAAAGTCAGGAATCAGAGATACAGGTGCAGGGAGGGAGACACAATCTGAAACCAGCCAGTTCCCTGACAGGGTGTGAGATTATCAGTGATGCAGAAGTTTCAACAAGTTTTGGTGTTGTACAGGGTGTGAGTTCTGCCAACCTGGCTGTATCGAGAGCAGGTGAAACCCTTCTCTCTTCCCTACCCCAGACATATCCAGCAAAATTTCCATTGGATAGAAAGGAACAAACCAATGCTTTCATTGTTTCCAAAGCACTTATCAAAGGCCCCAGATAAAACAGCCACACTGATGTGCAAACAGTGACTGAACTCTGTGTTGCCTTGAATCACAGAATGTCCTGAGCTGGAAGGGACCCACAGGGTTCATTGACTAATAGCTCTGAGCACAGGGACAATTACACAGGGCTGGAAGGAAGCCAGTTGTACACCAATACCTAAGAAAATCAATTGCTTTCTGCCCAGCCAGGGCTCAATTAATGGAGAACAGAGTAGCTGAATTAATCAATTAATAAACCCAAGAGATAGAGCTCAACTAGCAAGGTTTAAGTGCAGGTCTGTAAGATGGCAGCTGCTTGGCTGGCTATTGGGACTGGCTCTGGGCACTCAAAGGCAGAAGAATTACAGGGAAACATCTGCAGAAATCTGTTCTGTCCCAAGCAAAGCCTTAGGAGGACCAAGGTGCCAAATCCACATCCCAGGAACACGTTCCTCAGGAGGCATCAGGGCAAACCAAAGGTGTCTGAGGAGGAAATGAAATGTCCTTGGGAAGGAAGGACCTCAGGGGAGCACTCATTCCTGCTTTACCTGCATGGAATGCACTGGGTACCGCTGGGTGAGGTGATACTTTGGAGAAATGCTCACCAATAACCCTCTTTGGAGACACAGGTGAAAAATCAGAGATAGGAAATAGAGTCCGGCCAAGAAGCAGTGGTGAGAAAGCCCCCACACCAGCCAGCATTGCACAGTCCCTGCCCTGCAGCCAACAGCCCCAGGAAGCCCTGCAAGCCAACCCACGAAAAGCCAGGTCCAGAAATCCTTCTCAGATTTTGAACCCAGGACAGTGGAAGTGTTTTGCCCACACCTTGCTGGCAGAGGGGATAAAAAAAGCTCCTTAATGGCAGGTGTGGCATGCTCCATGCTGGATGCTGCAGGGAGTGCAGAGAAACCAGGTTAGGAGATGTTGAACTTCTCCCCTGGCTCTATCCCACGTGGCTACTGTTGTATCTTAATCACGTATTTCCCAGCCTTAAAACCCAAGCCTGGGGTTTCAAAGCACCATAACCTGTGTGTCCTGCAGGACAGCAGGAAGTCTTTTCCCCTGGCTTTGCTTTTGGACAAGTGGGTAAAAGCAGCTGTCAGAGAAGTCTGCACTCCCACTGCCAACAGCAAGAGACAGTTTCCCAACAGTAATTAATGCCTCATGCATGCAGCAAAAGGCTCCTTGCACGGCCATGCAGACAAGCAGCAGCTGCTTCCTCTCTCTCAAGCATAGAAGGGAGATACACATGGAAAACATCACAGGAAGTTTGTGGGGAACCAGCACTCATGTCTTAAAGCTGGGGTATGGTGAAGCTGGAGGTGAAAGGACACCACTGCTCAGAGCAGAAAAGCTTCCTGTCTGTAACCAAAACATTTCTTAATCAGAGTCCTTTTTATCAGAAAATAAATATTTTGCTGTGTTTTACAAGTGATAAAGCAGGGATGTGGATTACCTCTCCCACACAGCCTTCCTTCTGCATGTACTTTCGGATCACGGACCAGATCTGGCACTTGCTCAGCAGCCGCCCGCCCGTGGCCACCTCGAAGCTCTCGTAGGTCCCGTACTTCTCCAGGACAGTCCGAATGATCCTGATGGCCTGTGGCACACAGAAAGTGCAAACATAAGCACAAACACCTCCCTGCTTACAAATACTGCCTAAAATCCAATGTGCAACAAACCCACCCCGATTAACGCCAGTAAAATCCCATGTGGTTTTGCATGATCTAAAAAACCAAGGAGATTGAGCTGGCTGGAGTGGCCACCAGGACAGACAGACACTTCACACAGCATAACCACAGCATATTTTTTCTGCTTTTTATCACCCTTGTAGGCATCTCTTGCAGAAATAGGGCAAAGCAGAAGTTAAACTGCATCATTGCAGTGTGGTTGAATCCATGATTATTTTCAATCTTTTCTGCTTTCAGTTCTCCTTGCAAACTCCAGTGCTTGCACAAAGAACTCCAGCTTCTGAGCCTGCTTTTTACTCCAGAGTTTCTTACTCCAGGGCTGAATTCCAAGCTCAGCAGTGAGGCTGTGCATCACTCTCTGCAGTGATGCTGCTTCAAGCAGCATCTGAGCACCACCAGCCTGCTGTACTCCCAAGTAGCCTTCTAATAAAAGCATCACGTGCTCCATTATTCACAGTAACTTTTATGGAGCATCTATAAAATATGAACATTTATTATCACATTTCCTCCCCAAAAAGTGTGCTTCCATTGCAGATATTTTCAAGCAATTACTTTCTCCAGTCACTGGAATATAAATCAATATATTAATATTAGATATTATATTCATATTATATTAGTACATATTCAAAAGCAGATGACTTTCAACCAGTTCTGGAGTTTCTCCAGCAGTTTTATTGCTTCTGCAAACCTGGCTGGGCTGCTGCCAAGCTTCCCAGCCCCCGGCCACTTGTTGTCCCTCCCTAGTCCCTGATGTTACCAGGATCAGGAGATGGGTGCTCACCACCAGTACTGGTGCTCAAATCATCCAACACCCCATAAGAAAAGAGGAAATAGCTCAAGTTGTGCCTGGGGAGGTTTAGGTTGGATATTAGAAAAAATTTATTCATGGAAAGGGTTTCAAGCATTGAAACAGGGTAGAGGTGCAGTCACCATTCCTGGAGGCGTTAAAAAGATGTAGATGTGGCACTTAGGGATGTGGTTTAGTGGTGGGATTGGCAGTGCTTAAGTAACAGCTGGACTTGATCTTAAGGGTCTTATCCCACCTAAACAATTCTATCATCCTAAGAGGGGCTTTAGGTCTGCATCTGGTGAGCAACCTCCTCTCTCCCTGCAGAAGGTCCTGATTTTCCTTCTCTGGGCAGTTTTCACAGCTGGTTTTTATTCTCAAGTCATTTACTGAGTCTTTCCAGAAGAAGCTGTGCACAGTTTTTCTGCTGTCAGTTTTGTTTTCTGGGGTGCTGGGGTGGGGGGTTTTGGGTTTTTTTGCTTTGTTTGCTGAACAATCAGACTCATTTTTACAGCACTGCAAGGTACCTTCAGCTGACCACTGCAGAAAAACAACCTTTTATCCTCCCACCTCTGCCCTCTCTCCTCCCAGGGGACCCAAATCACTGAGCCAAGAGAAACCCAGCACAGCTGGTGCCCAGGAGTAAGACAACCAGAGAGCTCCTGCCCGGCCTTCAGAGCACATCCTGGGGAGCAACATTCCTGAGATTCCAATGTCCTGAGCATCCCCAGATCATACACCCAACATATGCAGTGGGACAACAAATCCTCCAGCTCTGTAATGGTGCCAGTCAAATTCACGTGGCAAACCAGGGCTGTGATCTCCAGGGTGAGAGCCTCCACAGGGCTGGAAGAATCCTCCTGGCTTATTTAAGTTTTCTATTAAGAAAATAAAACAACCCCCCAAACACATGCAGAGCAGCTGGAAGCAGGGAGCTGGTGTTGGTTTGTCTGCTCATGTCCAAGGATGCTGACTTAGCAAAATGTCTTATTTATTTAATCTCCATAATTAATGAAGGTCTTTGAAAATAAAAGCAGTTTATAGCTAGGAGTTAGCTGCCAATAAAAAATGCTTCCCAAAATAAAAAGAGACTGGAAGGAGGTTACTGCAGGGTAAGAGCAGAGGAACAGTGCCATGAATGCTGTCCCATCCCAGCCTCACCAGAAAATCTGGAGAAACATTAGCAGAAACACTCAACACTCAGCATCTCTTGCAAAAGCTTCCAGGATCCACAGTGGATACAAACCTTCATTCCATTCATTCAAAGCACTGCCCAGAGAAAAATAATCTCAATTATTCCTCTTTTACTCCGCTGCAAGCCAACTGCACCAAAGGAAAAAGCACGGGGAGCAAGAGCTCTGAGCAACTCATTTTACTGCACGACTCAGGGAATAAAATACAGGAGAGAAATTCCAAAAGCTGTGAGGTCTTTGCAGGCGTCAGAGTGTCTCCCCTGCAAGAGCCTTGCTGGCACCAGTTCATCTGGGCAGAGGTATGGCACACACTGGGAATGACAAACTGCTCAGAAAGCTGTGTGCAGAAAGGGCCTGAATCATCTGGATAATAACCCAGGCAGAGGCACGGGCAGTGATGCGGAGAAAAGTAAACATTCAAAAAACAATAAATAAACCAGTGAGGAAGTTGATATTTGAATAAGTAACTCCTGACTGAGAGGTGCAAAGAAACACCTCTGGTGTGCCAGCCTGAATTTGGGATAAGAGGGGGTTTTTATCTGCTCACTTGTACACGTGGCAGAAAGGATGCTCTTCCTAGAGGCAGGATGCTCACTCCCAGGTGCAAACTGGTTTTGGGACACAGCCAGGCTCCCAGCTCCAAGAACAGGGTGAAGGGACAGAGCAGCTCTACTCCTGCATCCACAAAGGCTTGTTTGTGGGTGCAGCACCCTGGAAGGACACTCCTGCCTCTTTTCTCCTGTTAAATGACCAGGAGCAGTTTTCTCAGTGCCATCTCCATGCTAGAGAGCAACTCAGAAATGTTTTAGTAGGGCATAAGCTATGGAAACAGTTAAGAAAAATGATAAGAGACTCCTTGAGTGGAGTCTTCACCAATTAATATCATTACTGACCATGTTTGCTGATGCCTTAAGGATGCTGCTGCACTGGAGAACCTTTAGGCCTTCCAGAAAACAAGCCAGACTTAACCACCAGGTAATTCAGGCTAAGGAGCACTTTCCATGCTGTCACCCATGTGCTCCAGCTCCTCTGCTGTTAGTTCTACAGCAACAAGTGCAAAAGCATACCAGCAAGGTGTCCCTGATGGAGCACAGCTCCCAGCATAAGCAGGAGTCAGTTTGATCATAGAAACACAGAGTGGCTGGGTGGAAAGGGACATTTGAGATCATTTAGTTCCAATCCTCCTCCATGGGCTGGGACACCTTCCACTAGACCAGGTTGCTCAAAGCCACATCCAACCTGGCATCACCCAGCACCAGCACGACCCGTGTCACCACAGAGCATGTACCATTCCTGCAGGTAGGTGAGGTTACTAAAACCTGAGGTTTAAGAAATCACAGGGTGAGTGTAATGAAGGCAGGATACCAAAGGTGCTAAGAGGAGAGGGATCAGGCACCAGCTGGGAGGGAAAGAATGCAAGGTTTCACATGGACCGGAGTGATGGTGTTAAGTTGACTGAGGGTGGACATAAGGAATAAATTCTTCCCTGTGAAGGTGACAAGGCCCTGGCACAGGTTGCCCAGAGAAGCTGTGGCTGCCCCATCCCTGGAAACGTTCAAGGCCAGGTTGGATGAGACTTGGAGCAACCGATCTGGTGGAAGATGTTGCTGTCCATGGCACGGTGTGTGGGGTAATTAGACGGTCTTTAAAACCTCTTCAAACCCAAAACATTCCAGAATTCTATGACCATGGACCATCTCCTGGCCAGCCCCACCAGGGTACATCCCACACCCTCGCACCGGTCCCTCCTTTCTCCTCCTCCTCCTTCCCGAGCATCCTTACCCGGCCCCGCCTCACCTGAGCCACGAAGCGGTCGGAGGCGGCCCCGTACTTGTCCAGGACGGCGGCGGGCACCGGCTCCGCATACTCGAACTGCGGGTCGTAGGCGAAGCTGGCACGGAAGAACCGCTCCCGCTCCTCCTCCACGTTCCGCGGCCGCAGCGCCACGAGCAAGCAGGGGCTGCGCCGCCCGCCGCCCTCCTCGCCACGGCCCCGCGCGATGTGCGGCAGCGAGGCGGCGGCCCGCAGCCCCCCGCGCCCCGCCGCGCCCTCGCTCCGCCGCGTCGCGGCCCCGGTTTCGGAGAGGCGGCGGGTTCCGCGCGGGCAGCGCGGCGCGGAGGGCGGCGGCGGCGGCGGGGACGGGCAGGGGCAGAGCGGCGCGCCGTGGCCCGGCCCGCCGGCCGCCCCCGAGCCCATGGCCCCCGAGCCCATCGGCCCCGAGCCCGCGGCCTCCAGCGCGGCGGCACCGGGCCGGCACCGGGGCTGCGCCGGCTCCGCGCCCCGCCCCGAACACGCGCCGCCGCCGGCCAATCGGCGCCGCGCCCGGCGCGCCGCAGCCAATGAGAGAGGAACGCAGAGGGAGAGCCCCGCCCCGCCCCGCGGCGGCCGAGCCCGGCCCGGGCCCGAGCGCTGCGCTCCGCAACGCGGGATCGGGGCGGGCACGGCAGCGCCGCCAGCCGCGGGAGCAGCCCCAGCCCCGGCAGTATCACCAGGCCCGGAGGCACAGCCGATCTCGGTTGCACAGCTTGTCCCGGCTGCATTGTTGCCTCTGTTGCTTGGCCAACCCCAGCTGTCACCACATCACCCCTGGCTGCATCGCCAGTCTCGAGCTGCATCCCCACCCTGTTGGCATCTCCAGCCTTGGCTGCATCGCCACCCCAAGCTGTGTCACCAACCTCAGCTGCATCAGCAGTCCCAGTTGCATTTCCAAGGCCAGTTATATTTCCAATCCAGTTGTTCTGCAAGCACCAGTTACATCATGCTCCAGTAGCACCACCAGCGCTGGTTATGTCACTAACCCCAACCACAGTGTCACCCACATCATGTTGCCAGCCCGGGTCGCATCACCAACCCCAGCTGCATCATTGGCCTTGCGGTTTTTCCCAAAGCCCTGTCTCCTCCAGTGCCTGCAGGCAGCAAGCACCTCACCTTCTGGTTATGGCTGGCTTCACCGTCCAGCTCTCAAGGACAAGGCAGGCCCAGCATGTAGAAGCAAAGTGTGTTTATTATTTTGTAAGTCTGCTGATTTCGAGTTGGTCTTGCCCAAGGAACCTAGCTCACTGCTCTGTAAGCCACACCTACTGTGCTGCCCCCATGCTACCTCTGTGGTCACCTGGTAAGTCAGAGCCTGCTCTTCTTAAGTGGGTTGCTCTGTCCCAAGTGAGCAGAAGCTACAGCACCACAGGTCCACAGCCTCTAAAGTGCCTAAAAATGGCTTGCTAGCAAGAAGGGCTTGTGCATACGCTGGACTTCACAAGTGTGATGTTAATGAGCTGGCAGCATGGTTAATTATCCACCCGCTGGTGGGAAGTGACAAGCCTCTGAAGTAAAATTAATCACCATTCCCGAAAGAAGAACCAATCAGTGTGGAAGTGGGTGCCAGCCCATCCACCTGAGCTGTTGGTCTTGCTCACTTTCCTTCCAAACTCAGCTCCAAGTCTTTTGCTCCCCTGCACGGCAGTTTGTGGTGCCTACCATCATGAAGGGAAGCCAGCCCTCCCTCCTTTCAGTTCTTTTTAGGCTCCTTACGCACCTTGTGTTCACGTAGCATCTTCCCCAACTTCCCAGCCTCTGGGCTGGATCTCGCCTGCCCTGGCTCCTCCTGCTCCTCTTTGCTCCCCAGCAGGATTTCATTGATGTAACTGAGGGTCAGGTTGCTGAAGATCATGTTGAAGTGGTGGGCACCTCGCAGCTCCTGGACGTACACCTTCTGCTTCTGCTGGTCACGCCATCGCTTGCACAGCTCCAAGCTGCGTGTGTTGACGCTGTCGTCCCCATCGCCATAAATTATGTCCACGGGATCCTCATAGGGGAAACGCTCATCGTAAATGTAAGTCTCTGCAGTGGGGAAGCCTGTGCCATAGAGGCAATACGTGTCCACCCCAGGAGGGGGCAAATCCTTCAACAAGTCCTTCATGTCCTCCCACATGTACCAGCCATCCTCCAGGTTGACGTCGGTGAAGAAGCGCTGGTAGTCGCGGTAGGTGTAGTTGTAGGAGGGAGTGGAGATGAAAACGTGGCTCTCGGGCCAGGCCAAGGTGGTGGGAAACATCCAGGGGCTGGTGGTGGTCATGCGCTGCTCCTCACGGAGCTTGATGTTGGACATGAGTGGGATGCCCTGCTCGTCACCTGCGGGACACGCAAGGGCTCATCACAAATGGCACCACAATGTCCCCACACAGACAGAGCCTTTGGAGAGCTGGGCTGGGATCAGCACTCCCCACAGTGACTCACCACGGTCCCCTGGCCTTCTCCAGCTCAGCTCTTCCCCTGCCCATAACCCTTTACCCCCCTGTCTGCAGATATCAAGAACAGCCTTCCAAACTCTTCTCTCCACATCTCTAGCTGCTCAAAGGGCCTGAGTGGAGACAAATCTGGATGTGTGATGGCACAGACCAACCCAGCCCTGAACATTCCCTGCAACCCTGGCACCGCCACACTTGCCTGCAGGGACAGGAGCAAGCAGTAGTAAGTGGCCAACTTGCATGTTTCCTTCAAGCCTTGATATTTTTTGGTGTGTCAGGAGTCCTAAGACCATGGAAGGACCGCAGATGACCTTAAAAATATCTCTGGCTCTTGTGGCAACAGAGAAAAATATTAGCAGGTGACTTAAGGGTGATGCAAGGGGCCAGATGTTAAAACCTTCAAGTGCATGATTTTTAATCTCATGCATTTTTGGACTTGTGACTTGTAGATATTCTGGGCTGTCAGCATTAGGCAAGTGATTGCGGCTTTCTGGGCTGCAAAGAGGCTAAACTGGGTCCCCCACCTCTTTCATCACTCTGCCCTTTCCCTGCCCACCACCCTTCCATTTTGGCAGGAGGGAAAGAAAACAAAGAGGTGGCTGCACACGAGGAGTCACCCACCTGATGCCAGGATACGCAGGGGCTTGACGGAGCCTCCCCAGGGGGCACCCAGGGAAATGAACCCCTCAATGTACTGATCTTTCCAGGCTTGTGTCTGCTGCAGCAGGAAGTAGAGGACGTGCAGGTTGCCCATGCTGTGTGCGATGAGGAACACAGGTCTCTGGTATTCATCGTGCATCTCCTCGATCAGCGCCTTCAGGTTCTGGAAGTACTCGGGCTGCTCCTCTGTGGACAAGAGGGGAGCACGATAGCATGAGGGTCATCCTGCTTCCCTCTGAGCATGGGGGGCCTGGCCACAACTCCCAGACTTACGGGGTCCAACCCTCCAGTCGTAGGGGGCTGCCCGAACCGTCTGGTCCCTCACATAGCCGTTGTTCACCAGGTTCTGCACCATGGTGTGCAGATAGCCTGTGGACAGAGGGAACAAGGGGGAATTAGCTCTGTGGTCTTCTCTTGTCAAGCTTTTTCCATTCTGGTCCTGGTCAAAAAGTTCACTGGTAAGCCCTGTAGCTCAGTGCCTCCAGGCAGACATAGTGACTCTATGCATCCCATTGAGTCCTGGGGTCAAGGATGGGGTGCTCCCTGACAGCACCCAACTGGAGTGTGTTCCCCAGGCTAATGTCCCTCAGTCGCAGTGCCCTGGGCTCTCTGCAGAACTGGTCCCTGCTGGAGACATGGGGACAGCTCCCCATTTGCAGGGAGCACGTGGGATTCCCAGACACCCTGGCCTCTCCTCCTCTCACCTGCCAGCTTGCTCTGATCCAGGTATTCCACAGAATAGGTCTTGCCAAAGCCAGGAACACGGATGTGCACCCCTGGGGCATTGGACATTTTCCGAGAGGTTCGGTTGTACACCACCCTGTGGGGACACGACAGGAGGAGGCAGAAGAGCCATGTCTCCATGGAGAACACAGGGCTGGGGTGGAGATCACTGGGTAGCTGCTTGGACCTGGCTGTTTCCAAGCCTTGTGTGGATGTGAGGTGCACTGGAGCCCAGCCAGAGTCCTTTGTGCTCTCCTGGCTTCCTGGGACAGGAGGCTCTGATGGAACCAGCTGCCACAGCCCCCTGACCCTGCAGCTCTGAGCAGGGTGGCAGCATCTCCAGTGGGTGCTCAGGGTGGTCTGGCTGGGTTTGAGCACATGGCAGGGACTTGGGAAAGGGACAGACACTCAGAGCAGTAGCCACTCACTTGTGTTCCCAAACAATCCCATGGTCCTCCCATTTATTTTTTGTGTGTGCTAGATCATGGCCAGGGGGAGGAGAGGGGAGGGAGATCCTTGGTAGGTCATTTCCCCAGGGAGCTCCCATGGTAGAGTTGGATGGTACCTGGTGTTATCGATCCAGCAGTCAACTCCCACTGGCAGGAAGGTGTTGAGGTTGAGCCAGATGGTGAAATAATCCTCTGTTTTGCGGTAGCACATCCAGTTCACCACATCTGGCTTGTCCAGCTTTGCTTCCAGCTGGTTCCCGAGACATCCGGGCACTGGAGGCACCACAGAGGGAGAGCAGAGCCAGTTAGAAACCCCATCCCACTCACCCTGGGGGCTGCCCTACCTGGTGCTTACCCCACCCCCAGGCAGTGCTCCCCTGGGGTACCTGGGGATGGTTGAGCACCTGCTGGAGCAGCATCCCTGGAGAACAACCCACTCTGCACTGGAGAGAGGGTGCTTGGAGCTGAGACGCTTGGTGAGCATGAAAAGAGTGCTAAAATGCATCCCTGGGAACCCCTAGAGCTGCATTTCTGTGGGGTGACCCCCAGAGATGTCACCCTTGGCTCAAACACACAAGTCCCCAGCAGCACGAAGTATCCTGGGTTATTCCCCCTCCCTGGATGTGTTCCCACCTCCCTCTCCTTGCTGCAGCCTGGGGGAAGAAATTTGTGCTGCCCATTCCTAATGCACTCCTGACACCTTGTCTGGGGGTAGTGGTCAGTTCAGGGATGCAGAGCTCCCAGGGAGAGTTTCCTGAACTTTACACCCTCCATACAGGCTGAACAAAGTGGCTCGGAAGTGGTTCAGTGCTGAGTGGAACTGAACTCTGCAGAAATTCAGTGGGAACAATGAGCAGGAAACACAGCACAGCTTTAAGCAAGTTCATTTTTATGCCCTAGTCACCCTCAGTGGAAGGTGACAGTCACCAAGGTTTGGTCTGCCTGTGGGAATGTCAGTGTGGTTCCCAGCAGGGATGGGACACCTGTCCTGCTGCTGCCATGAGAGATGTGCCTGTGCTGGGATCAAGCACCATGGAGAGCTTTCCCTGCTGTGTGCAAGAGCCAAGAGCCAGCTCCTGGTGCCAGCACTGACTGTGAGGGTGAGGACAAGAGGTGAATGACTGCAGGGGACAGTGAACCTGGTGGAATGGGAGAAGCAGGTGACAAATCCCAAGGCCCTAGCAGGTCCAAGGACTTGCCTGCAATACACGGCTGGGGCTGGTGTGGACCTTCAGTGCCTCATGCCTTGCAAAGGGGGAAGGAGATGTAGCAGTTTCCTTCCTCAACCTGCCTCACAGCTCCTTCATGCCTGGGGCACATCCCTAGGAGTGCAGGGAGGGCCTAATCCTGTCTTCAAAGCACCTGGGTGGGGATCAGACAGGTGTAGGAGAGCCCCGGTAGGAAGTGGGCAGAAGGGATGGTCAGCAAGAGGAGCAGGACCATGAACTGCTCTGACAGCTCCTGAACGTGCACAGCCAGGACCCCCCTGTCCCTGGCACACAGCTCTGAGCTCTGCCTCCCCTCCCAGAGGACATTAGGTAATTATTAAGGGAGTTCTGTGAGGGCAGAGGGGTTATCAGTGGTCCCAAGGGCACTGGGGGTTTCTGGAACGCCCAGCCCAGGGGGATGGGTTGATTGTGGATGCCGAGCAGAAGGAGAGGCAGCCAAGTGGCACAAGGGGCATCTGGGCGTGGGACATGGCCTGGGGCTGGCACCGGGGACAAAAGGAGATGCTCTGACTGTCACAGGTAATCCTGAAATGAGGCACCTGGTGACAGTGAGCTGGGTCTTCTGACCACCCCAGCACATGGAGGCCTGCACCCCCTGATGCCCCTGGGAAGGGAATTTACAGGGTCAGCCCTTGGCATTGCAGCAGGGAGGGATCTTCTGCTTTTTCTCTTCTCTTTTTTTTTAAGGGGAAACTCATCATGATTCAAGAAAAAGGAGGAAAACCCCGACTCTGCTCAGCAGAGTTTTCATGTCAAAACCTGAGCTCAAGTGCCTGGTGCTGGCACAAGAAGGCAGAACCATGCAGCACAGAGGCACCAGCTGGTGGTAGTTGCTTCCACCTCCCTGGGATGATGCCCCCATGTCTCCTTTAATCTCCCCGTGCCCCTGTTCCTGCTGGTTTGTCCCCAGTCAGAGTTGGGATTGGGTGGGATGTGAGATGGATCCTCTTTGCAGCAGGAGAGGATGGCTTAGCCATCTCCAGGGAGTGGGAGCAGACACAGGATGGGGTGGGCTTCAGGAAAGTGAGAGGTGGTGGATCCACCCTCGGCACCAATGGCAGCCTGCTTGGGAAGTGGCAGAAGAGGTTGTGCTGCAGCCCCGTCCCTCTGCCAGCAGAGTTGCCCAGACACAAACAAGTCCTAAAACACTCTGTGGGTCAGGTGTGAGATATCTGAGACCCATTTGCTTTCTGGGGTGCCCAGTCTGCCCCCTCAGCTCCAAAAGGCTCTACCTGGCCATGGCCAGCCGGTGAATGGGAGGGGACTGAGGGGCTGTGTGACACCCTCACTTGGTGGCTCCCATCCACACAGCCAAGACCCATCACAGCCAAACCCCAGTGAGCCAGCAGTGGCACAGGACCCCGGCCTCAATGTCTGCCTGGGGGGCTGCACGGCAGCCAGAGCTCCCACCCAGAGCCTGCAGGTGGCCGCGCTGGCGTCGCCTTACCGAGAACCACGGGCGGTGTGCTGTTCGTCGGGGGAGCTTCTGGAGTGGTGGTGGGTGGGAAGAGGACGTTGAAGAGCCAGAACTGGGCCGTGGGCTGCAGGAGCAGCGAGAGCGTCAGCAGCACAGCCCCGGCGCCGCCGCTCCCCATGGCCGGGATCCTCCGCACGGCTCCGGGCCAAAATGCCTTCTATGATCGTACCGCAGGTCCGGCCGAGAGGCACCCGGGCTGCAGGGGAGGGGAGAGCTGCAAGGGGCTGGCCATGAGGAGGAGGAGGGACGGGGAGGGACGAAGGACTGGCCTTATGGACAAGCCGTGGCCTGTCCGAGCCAGCCCAGCAGCGACAGGGGTTTCTGAGGGCCCCGGCAGGCCTGCTCAGGGCGGCTGCAGGTTGAGCAGCTTCCCGGTGCCTCGGTGTCCCTTTGCCGTGTTCTGGGGAGGTGGCTGCCACGTTCTTGCCTCTGTGTGGTTCTCTAGGGTTAATTGCCCAGGGCTGCCCAGGGCTGCTCACTCCCTGCCTCGGTGAACACAGCCCCTCTCCACTCCTCCTGCCCTGGCGGGGGATGCTGGTGCTGCCAGCGTGGCCAGATGATCCCAGGTATCTGGGAGAAGATAGAGGGGTTGGGATAGGAAAAGACAAATCTGGGCAGCTCCTTGTGCCACATGGCAGTGCCACATTCCCCAGTGCCATCCTGGGCACTGCCCCTGCCTTGTGCAGCATGCTCCCAGTACCCACTGGAAAGCTCCCTCTGTGACAGTCCCAGCTGGGGGAAGCCCCTGCAGCTTCAGCCTGCACTGGGTACATGCTCTGGCTGGGAGGGACCTTAAAGTTAATCTCATTTCAAACCCCTGCCATGGGCAGGGACACCTCCCACTAGACCAGGATGCTCCAAGTCCCATCCAACGTGGCCTTGAACACTTCAAGGGACGGGGCAAAATCATATTCTCCTGCTGAAGGGAAGATGTCTTCTTCCTCCCGGGAAGTGTGAGGTGGGACAGGGATGCTGTAGGGCACTGTTGGGTGGGCTGGCTGACACGGTGGGTTCCCTATGGAGCAAAAGGGGCCCCTCCTGAAGAATGGGGAGGGAGGGCAAGGGAATATGTGGGGTGGCACCTGTAGGTGCCCACCACAGGCTCCGTGTCTCAGAAACCCAAATCCCGCAGCCCTCCCTCCCTCCTGCTTGAACGCGGCTCCTGCGAAAGGGCCGCTGGACTCGGATTCGAGCCGAGACTTTCTCGGATTCAGCCGCAGAGCAGAGCTCGGAGCCTGCTCGGCCCCAGCCACCGCTGCTGCTCTTGCCCCCGGCGGGGCCCTCCTGCCTCCCTCTGGGAGCGGCGGAGGTTTCAGAGCCGCTCCCGCAGCATCCCGCTCCTCCCTGCCTGCGCATCCCTGCAGCAGCGGCGCCTTCCCAGGGCGCATCCCTGTGCCTGCTCAGCGCCCAGGGAGATTCCCAGAACCCGGGTGCTCAGTCTGGCCTGCGCTGGCAGCCTCGTTGGGAGGCGTGGGAGTGGGAAATACCAGAGTCCCCATATTGTCCCTGCAATGCTGAAGAAAGGGGGGTTCCCCTCCACCTGTGATGGACCACCCAGAACCCCAAATGGGAGCCTGGATAGCTCAGTTGGGAGAGCATCAGACTTTTAATCTGAGGGTCCAGGGTTCAAGCCCCTGTTCAGGCGGTGGCATTATCCTTTAGGAGCCTTGAGGCAGGAGAGGAATTTTCCCCTGTCGGGACAAATCCCGACCGGGGCAACTGATGCAGGGAAAAAGCCCGAGACTGTGTTGTCCACTGCTCCCTCGCTCAGGTAAGGGGGTGCACCTGATTTCAGGCAGAGTTCTTAAATTTTAGGCTCCTGGCAACTGTTTTTTTCTGTGTGACAGCCTTCATGAAGATACTGAAGAGACTGGAGCATCTCTCCTGGGAGGGAAGTCAGGCTCTGTTCGGAGCACAAGAGGCTCCAGCTACACCCTGAAAGGGTCAGGAGAACCTTTTTCACTGGGAGGATGAGGAGTGCCCTGCATCACTTTAAGGGAATCCAGTTCATGTGAGAGCAGAGGCTGCAGTGACCTGTGGGGCCACCACACTGCCTCAGTCAAGCCCTGGACTGCCCTGTTGGTGTATAGACACTTCAGGATATTTTTGCGAAATAGAAACTCTTTTAACAGAAAATCAAGCAAATTTTGGATTAAAAATATCCCCTGTCCTATGTAAAATTTTTAAAATGTTTTTCAACCTGAACATACATCAGTTGTTCAAGCACAGTAAATTATTTTTCAGGTAAGTTTAGGGGCCTTACACATCACACTTAGTTTCTGTGGAAAAAAAATTATAAAAGAGGAATGAGAAGTTATGTATTTCTTTGTGGTTTTGCTGCTCAGCTGGGTAAAAGTGGGGCAGGCACAGCTGCTGCTAATGGGCAACTTCTCCAGATGTTTGCCTTCTCTTCCTCCTGTTTTATCTTTAGAACAGAAAAAATGCTTTTTGAGCTTTCCCTAAGTAAGAGATATGTATATTATGTAAATGAATGTTGGAGGAGTATGAAGTCATGCAAGTAAATGCCCTATAAATTCAAATCCTAAAAGTAAATGTGCAATGATTTTTTTCCCCTTTATTTCTTGCTCTGGATAAGATACAAAAGAAAATATATCGATTTTATGCTAGAAAAAAATCCCCCCTCCCCTTTTCCCAAGCACCAGCCCTGCAGACTCCTGAGCTCCTCCTGCCAGAGTGCTGCAGCCTCCTGCTGCTCTCAGATGCCCCCACAGCGAGCTGAGTCTCACTGCTGGGATGGTGCCTTCTCCACCACAGCCTGTGCCTCACCTCGTGTCACTTCTCCTCTGAAAGCTGCCCACCAGAGTGAGTTCTGCGCGGCTGTCAGGAGAGGGCACCAAGTCCAAGCAAACAGGGTGACTCCATGAAGGCTCCGGAAGGGTAAAGGCAGCAGTTGGAAAGGCTTCCCCAGGCTAAAGCATCTCCTGGTGCACCCAGAGATCTCCATCTGCTTCTTGGTGCCTGTGAGACCTCGAGTTCCCAGACCTACAGTGTGTCAGGGTCACCCCTCAGCTCTGGGTGGGTTTTGCCTCTGCTGTGAAAGTGTCCCTGGAAGTCCTGCAACAAAAATCCTGCTCCCCTGGAGCAGGGAGTGCCAGAGCAGGACTTTCATCAGGTTATCTGCCTTTTGCTGTGGCAGGTCCTTCATGCCCTGGGGGCCAGGAGCTGAGCAAGCTGCTGCTTCCCACCTCCACTCACTCTGCAGGGCCCCCACAGCATCTTCTGGCCCTCTCTCTGCAAAACTGTGAGGAAGTGGAACATAGAAGGCTGGGCAAATTCCTCTAAATTCTCACGTCTGCCTGAAAAATGGAGAAGCTGGAGTGCTTTCCCAGAAGTGCCACTGCAGCCTCACTGGTGACACCCTGCACAGCAACTGCAGGTCGGGAAATCATTGTTGGTACGAGTCTGGTCAGTCTCAGACCAGCCAAGCTTGTGGTCCCTCCCGAGGCATGACATCTTTTGAAACCCCTAGAGCTGCCTCCCGGCTGTGGACAAAAGCTGCTGTGACTCGGATTCGAACCGAGGTTGCTGCGGCCACAACGCAGAGTACTGACCACTATACGATCACAGCTAAGGAGATCCTGCTGTTTGCCGGGTCTGCCACTCACCGGCAGCACGGTAGAAAGGGTCCCTGCACTGTCCCCTCCACTGGCACCGACACCCAGCACAGCCTGGCTAACAAATCATGTTTATTTAAGGAGGCTACAGATGGGCTTGGATGCTGTTGCTCAGAGCCTTGGCAATGTGGGAGGGGCCCCAAGATCTGCAGAACACTGGCAGTGCTGGGATGGCACCCAGGAAATGAGACTGCTGAAAAGGACAGCGCTGCTGAGGGGCCTCATGCAGTGGGGCCATCATCCTATAATACAGCAAAGTCAGGGTTATAATAATTTCAGCTAAATCTAAGTGATACAACAGATGAGGAATTAATGAATTTATTTTAGCATCCTCTGCGATATGACAAATTTGAGGGAATTCATTTAAAAATACAACAAATGGCACAATGATCTCCATGGAGAGCTGAGTGGTGCTGTGGGAAGGATACAGTCAGGGAGGTCTGGGTAATCCAAAATGTTCCTGGTCCCCATCAGCCATCATCCTCAGGGTCCCACTGCCACCTCCCTGACTGATCATGATCCTTCTCCGTGTTTCCTCCACAATTTCATTCCTTCAGCATTGAACTTTGGTGACTCCAGAGCTGCATTTGCTGCTCCTGGCCCTGGCGCAGGTTGGGCTCAGTGATGGTGGTGAAGAAAGGACTCTGTGGGGGTGAGAGCTCCCTGCTCCACATCCAAGGCAGCCCACAGCCCACTGGGAGCCATCCCACTGCTCCTCCCCACCCCTCCCTGCACCGCAGGATGCACAGTGGGGGATCCCCAGGGTCCCCATGGACCCCAAGGCCCCGTGTGCCCATCTGGTTCCACACCCCACTCCATCAGCCCCATGGTGAGTCCTAGGGGACCTGTGGGCACCTCAGCTCATCACTGGAGCCTCCAGTGCCACGTGTGCCCCATGGAAATGTACACAACACCAAGAGCCAATCCTGCCTCCACACACCAGCTTGCAACAGGGAGCAGAGCTGCCAAGATGAAAGGTACAGACAGGATTTAACAGGAACACAGAATAGGTTCCCATCCCTGAGAGGGCTCAAGACCGCACTGACAGATTTCCCATTTGAGGCCCTGGTCTTCATGGATGTTTCTGAGTGCCTTGATTCCCAGCAGGGCATAAGCAAGCCAGGAGGATCACATCAGGTTTTGTCTTCCTGACCTATGTAGTAGAGGAGTTAAACTGAGCAGTGCTCTGCTTTAACTTTGAACAGGCAAACAAGAAAGGACTCACTGGGGAGAGTGCCTGAATCACTGTAAGGTGGTGCTGCCATTCTGAGGGAGACTTCTGGGACGAGCCCAGGCACAAATTCCTATCAGGATGGTGTCCAGGTCCCCAGTTAGACAAGAACAAATGCTCAGACCAACCCGGCTCAGTGATATGCAGAAATAACTGAGAAGAGCTCTCAAAGCACCAGTGAGGATTGTCAGTGACAGTTAATAGAAGATCAAGGGAAGGAGGCCCACACAGTACTATTAATTGTTTGTGGAAACTCATTTACTAAGGGTCAGGTAAAACATGGTGCAGCAGCAAAGGTCCTCACAGTTGGAATCCTGAATCAGCATCTCACCAGGGCAGGACCTTCCCTTCCCAGTCCAGGAAGGCCCCAGTCTCCTTCTCAGAGATGGAGGACAACATCTTCAGCATCCCTTGCACGCTGTCATCCACTGTCAGGGGAGGCTGTGGGGCAGAGAGAGAAACAGCTCAGTGCTCGGGGGCCTGCCCTGAAACACATCACTGCTCTGGACAAGAAGCATTCCCAGTCCTCACCTCCCTCCCTCCTGTGCCTCCCGGGTACCTGGCCAGGAGCTCTCACACAGCCCAGCATGAGACCCCAGCAAATTCTTCATTCCTAAACGATGAGGCTCTCACAGACCATGGACAGAACATCTCTTACCTTATATGATGCTCCACCCGTCATGTCAGTCTGCACCCAGCCGGGGTGGAAAGTGATGCAGAGGATGCCGTGCTCCTTGTACGCCAGGGACTGGCACTTGCTCAGCATGTTCAGAGCAGCCTGTGGAGAGACAGGGAAGAGACAGCAATGGGTGGGGAAGGGGGGCTGCCAGGGGACAGCTGGGGCAGGGATTGGGCAGATGGGGAAACTTCCTGAGGTACACAATGCTCCCTCACTAGCCCCATGCAGATGTCCAGCCTAGAAGAAGTCCCACTGTATCATGTCCCTCAGAGGAAGTACCCAGGGGCAGGCACATAACTGAGCTGTGATGGGCACCCAGGGACTGACAGGAGCTCAGTCACAGCACAGAGAGGGGTGCAGACTGAGGTGGAATGTTGCAAGGCAGTGCGATCATTCGGAGGGGAAAATGTCTGGGCTCACCCACAGCAAAATCTGGCAGTACCTTGCTGCAGCGATACGAGACAACTTGTCCAAATTCCCACACATACATATCCTCAATGGAGCCTGCATAGCTGGACATGTTGACGATGGCAGCCTTGCTGCAGCTCAGCCCTGAGCCTGGGGTCTCCTGGGCAGCCTTCTTCAGCAAGGGCAGAAATGCCTGTGAGGAGACAGAGGGGACAAGAGCGCACATGGAGATGGAACAGGGCAGGAGAGAAGCTCCTTCCACAGTGGGCAACACTGACACCAGCACTGGGGTGTCATCCTCCCTCCTCTTTCCCAGCGCCCCAGCCTGGCTGGCTCCAGCTCCTGAGCTCCAGCTCATGGCTCCCTGAGCTTCTCATCAACTGAGAACCCATCAGGGCACCAGAGCACTGACAGGAGCCCCTCCCACTGGCCCTTCACTCCCTCTGTGATGTCCAGCTTGAGCACATGGGAAGGGGCAAGGGATCCTTCTGGACCTGTGCTGTAGTGCTGGTGACTCACCTGGCCCATCAGCAGGGGTCCAACCGTGTTGGTGGTGTAAACCTGTATCATATTCTCTGGTGTCTCATTATCGAGGGAGCATGGCTTTGCCATTCCAGCATTGTTGATGAGGAGGTTGAGCCCAGAGCCCCCCAGGTGCTCCCCAACCTTGGCTGCAGCTGCCTTAATGCTGGTGGGGTCAGAGACTTCTGCAGGGCCAACACAGGGGAGGTCAGAGCCTGTGTCCCCGTGCTGGAGTCCCCTCTGTTCCCCTGGAGGTGGCAGTGCCCGATGGCCCTGCAGGCACCTCCCATGGCACAGCTCCCTCCCAGCACAGGCTCCCAGGGTGTGCCCAGCTGGGCACTCTCCAGAGGTACTGGGGCAAAGGACCCGCACCTCGGAGCACCTACCGAGCTGGATGATGATGATGTTGGGGTGCTTGGAGGCCAAATTCTGTAACTCCTGAAAGAGAGGGCACAGTGTGAGCATGGAGAGGCTGAAGAGGCTATGCAGAGGCTCAGTCTTTCCCAGCTAAAGCCCACATTGCTCTGGATCCATCCTGCACTGCCGTGGACCTGCACTGTGCCCCAGCTGCCCTGAACCCAATGGATGGGGAGGACTCCATCACCAAGTAGCGCAGTTCCCTCCATGCATCCCATGCCCAGCTGCTCCCACGTTGTCTCAGCCCAGCTGCCCTGTGCCACAGGTGCCTGACTGAAGCTCTGGCCCCTTGCAAGCCCCATCCCTGTACCAGTCTTCCCCTGGCACCTAGTGCTCCCATCCCCCAGCACAGCCCCTGCCTCCCACCTGGCCTCACCTGTGCTCGCTGTCCCTTGGGGTCCCGACAGCCTGCAAAGATCCACTGAGGTGGGTTTGGCATCTTCAGGAAATGCTGGACAAACCCCAGGCCGAGTCCCCGGTTGGCCCCAGTCACCAGAACGGAGCGGACGTGGAGCCCTGCCATGCTGCTTGTCCTCCTCTGCTCCAGCTTGCACTGTTTGCTCTGCTCTCTAACATTTCCTCTTAGCTTTTTCCAGACACCCCACCCACTCAGGCTTAACACCAACCCTTGGATCCAGGAGGAGCAACCTCACCTGCCCTTCAAACTCCAGGCCATTGATCCTGGCTGGAAGCCAGTCCTTGTTTCCAAAGGGAAAAACCCTTGGCGGTTTCAGGCAAATTCTGCTGTCCTTGGGAAACCTAGTGCCACAAGCCAGGAGAGGATGATGCGGCTGAGGAGGGAAGGAGCAGCATGTGGAAGGGATGTGGGAAGCTCCAGGGCTCACATGGGCTTGACACCTTCACAAGAAGGGCTTTCTGCATCAGACCCACACAAGACTGGGAACAGGCTGATCTCATCCCCCTGCCCCGCTTGCCTGGGCCAGGACACTCCTCACATGGCCACCAGCAGACACTCTCTGCCTTGAGCTGGCCTCCTCCGAGCCAATGCCCATTCCCTGATTGTCAAGTGAAACAAGGCTCCCATGGAGGGAAGCACACCCAGAGGACCCAGTCTCCTGGCAGAAGGATGGGCACCTGCATGGCCAGCCCATCCCCAGCTGCTGGCCTTGCACTCCAGCAAGACACAAACTGCAGGCTTGACACATCTTCATGCAGCATCTGTGTCCTTGCAGCAGGAATTTCTGCCATTCCTGGAGCAGACAGCCAAGGCAACGAGGGTCTGAGCTGCAGCAGGGCAGCTGTCACCAACATCTCCTCCAAGCTGGGCTCCGTTGGGCTGTGCCTCCATGTGCCAGAGGCCCCCATGTACCCGTACCGGGCCAGCAAGGTGAGCTGCCAGGGGAGGTGCTGGAGATGCTGTCCCGGGCACGGTGCTCGTGGAGGGGAGGGAGCCCTGGGTCACTCTCTGCCCCAGCCACCCACGCCCGGCCTGGTTCTCCCAGGTGGAAGCAGAGAGACTGGGACAGCAGCAGCCAGGACTGAGCCTTCCAAGAGGGTCGTTCAGGTGCTTTGTCCCAGGACTGATTCCCATTTCTCATCTCCACAGCCATTTTGTGGCTAGGAAATGTCTCCTCTCCTGCCCACACCCTCCTCGGGTTGTGCTGGCAGGACTGTGCCTCTTCCACACTGCCAAGGACATGGGGATGAGGTGTTTGGCTGTGGAGCCTCAAGAAGAGAAGGCCTTGGGAATCAGCTTCTATCTCCTTCCCCAACCTACCTGTGGTCCCCCGTATCCCTCACCTCTGTAAACTCTGGCAGCTGATGCTTCTCTGCTCTGTCTCCACACCCAGTCTTAAAACCCCCATCTGAGCCCGGGGCAGGATCCCTGTGCTCTGGCGGAGTTCTGTGTGTCCCTCTGTCCCACCTGTGACCAGGCATCCCCCAGCTGAGGGGAGAGGGCAGCTGCTCCCTGTGACCCCCACCCCTCAGGCAGCTCAGCCTGGGCAGGGGAAAGCCAGGCCTGCCAGGGCAAAGGAGAGGGGCCCTGCTCCAGCTCCTCCAGTGCCTCCTGAGGGGAGGTCTCCAGAAGGCAGTCACAGTGCCATGGGACCTGCTGGCTGGAACTCATGGGAATGCCAGTGACAGCCGTGGGTTGGGGGCAGCTGTGGGTACCACCAATCCCCAGTGCAGGAGTGGGATACCTGGAAAGGGCCACCCCGTGAGCTGGCACTGCACAACAGAGCTGGGGGTCTCAGCAAGAGTTTATTGAGGATCTGGGGGAGGAGGGAGCAGTGCCAAAGGGACCTCTTGGGTGCCAGGATCCTTAAGTGGTGTCTCACCACAGGATGACATTCCCTTCCCAGTCCAGATAGGCGCCGGTGTTTTTCTCAGAGAGAGAGGAGAGGACCTTCAGCATCCCTTGCACGCTGTCATCCACTGTCAAAGGGGGCTGTGGGGCAGAGGGGGAGATGCAGCCCATGCCCAAAGACGTGGCTGAGGCCTCTGGAGCAGCTGGTGCCAAGGGAAAGAGCTCCTCCAGGGCAAAGAGAAAGCTGAAAACCCCATGGGGAGGGACTGAGATGAGAACTGAGGGGATGGAGACACCCAGCACGAAGGGCCAGGACAGGGGGAGCTGCCCCAGCAGGGACTGGGCAGGCAGGGAAGCCATGGGCAGAGGCTCAGGACAGCAACTCCCACCCATGCAAAATCAGCACAGGAGCTCTGATGGACCCGCCCCGGGGAAATTCCTACCACTTGTCCAACAGAGCTGCCCATGTCAGTTTGCACCCAGCCGGGGTGGAGAGCGACGCAGAGGATGCCGTGCTCCTTGTACGCCAGGGACTGGCACTTGCTCAGCATGTTCAGAGCAGCCTGTGGGGAGACAATGCAGGGAGGGTGGTGGGAGGGGAAGGGGGGCTGCAAGGGGACCCGCAGCTGGGCAGGGCAGGGGAAGTGAATTTGTCCCCATCTCGTGTGACAGCACCTTGCTGCACCGGTATGAGACACATTGTACCGACTCCCAACCAATGAAAGAAGTGATGGAGCCAGCAATGCTGGATATGTTGACGATGGCAGCCTTGCTGCAGCTCAGCCCTGAGCCTGGGCTCCCCTGGGCAGCCTTCTTCAGCAAGGGCAGAAATGCCTGTGAGGAGACAGAGGGGACAGGAGCGCACATGGAGATGGAACAGGGCAGGAGAGAAGCTCCTTCCACAGTGGGCAACACTGACACCAGCACTGGGGTGTCATCCTCCCTCCTCTTTCCCAGCGCCCCAGCCTGGCTGGCTCCAGCTCCTGAGCTCCAGCTCATGGATCCCTGAGCTTCTCATCAACTGAGAACCCATCAGGGCACCAGAGCACTGACAGGAGCCCCTCCCACTGGCCCTTCACTCCCTCTGTGATGTCCAGCTTGAGCACATGGGAAGGGGCAAGGGATCCTTCTGGACCTGTGCTGTAGTGCTGGTGACTCACCTGGCCCATCAGCAGGGGTCCAACCGTGTTGGTGGTGTAAGTCTCGGTCAAGTCCTCCAACGTTTCCTCCTCAAGCTTTTTAGGTTTGGCCATTCCAGCATTGTTGATGAGGAGGTTGAGCCCAGAGCCCCCCAGGTGCTCCCCAACCTTGGCTGCAGCTGCCTTAATGCTGGTGGGGTCAGAGACTTCTGCAGGGCCAACACAGGGGAGGTCAGAGCCTGTGTCCCCGTGCTGGAGTCCCCTCTGTTCCCCTGGAGGTGGCAGTGCCCGATGGCCCTGCAGGCACCTCCCATGGCACAGCTCCCTCCCAGCACAGGCTCCCAGGGTGTGCCCAGCTGGGCACTCTCCAGAGGAACTGGGGCAAAGGACACGCACCTCGGAGCACCTACCGAGCTGGATGATGATGATGTTGGGGTGCTTGGAGGCCAAATTCTGTAACTCCTGAAAGAGAGGGCACAGTGTGAGCATGGAGAGGCTGAAGAGGCTATGCAGAGACTCAGTCTTTCCCAGCTAAAGCCCACATTGCTCTGGCTCCATCCTGCACTGCCGTGGACCCGCACTGTGCCCCAGCTGCCCTGAACCCAATGGATGGGGAGGACTCCATCACCAAGTAGCGCAGTTCCCTCCATGCATCCCATGCCCAGCTGCTCCCACGTTGTCTCAGCCCAGCTGCCCTGTGCCACAGGTGCCTGACTGAAGCTCTGGCCCCTTGCAAGCCCCATCCCTGTACCAGTCTTCCCCTGGCACCTAGTGCTCCCATCCCCCAGCACAGCCCCTGCCTCCCACCTGGCCTCACCTGTGCTCGCTGTCCCTTGGGGTCCCGACAGCCTGCAAAGATCCACTGAGGTGGGTTTGGCATCTTCAGGAAATGCTGGACAAACCCCAGGCCGAGTCCCCGGTTGGCCCCAGTCACCAGAACGGAGCGGACGTGGAGCCCTGCCATGCTGCTTGTCCTCCTCTGCTCCAGCTTGCACTGTTTGCTCTGCTCTCTAACATTTCCTCTTAGCTTTTTCCAGACACCCCACCCACTCAGGCTTAACACCAACCCTTGGATCCAGGAGGAGCAACCTCACCTGCCCTTCAAACTCCAGGCCATTGATCCTGGCTGGAAGCCAGTCCTTGTTTCCAAAGGGAAAAACCCTTGGCAGTTTCAGGCAAATTCTGCTGTCCTTGGGAAACCTAGTGCCACAAGCCAGGAGAGGATGATGCGGCTGAGGAGGGAAGGAGCAGCATGTGGAAGGGATGTGGGAAGCTCCAGGGCTCACATGGGCTTGACACCTTCACAAGAAGGGCTTTCTGCATCAGACCCACACAAGACTGGGAACAGGCTGATCTCATCCCCCTGCCCCGCTTGCCTGGGCCAGGACACTCCTCACATGGCCACCAGCAGACACTCTCTGCCTTGAGCTGGCCTCCTCCGAGCCAATGCCCATTCCCTGATTGTCAAGTGAAACAAGGCTCCCATGGAGGGAAGCACACCCAGAGGACCCAGTCTCCTGGCAGAAGGATGGGCACCTGCATGGCCAGCCCATCCCCAGCTGCTGGCCTTGCACTCCAGCAAGACACAAACTGCAGGCTTGACACATCTTCATGCAGCATCTGTGTCCTTGCAGCAGGAATTTCTGCCATTCCTGGAGCAGACAGCCAAGGCAACGAGGGTCTGAGCTGCAGCAGGGCAGCTGTCACCAACATCTCCTCCAAGCTGGGCTCCATTGGGCTGTGCCTCCATGTGCCAGAGGCCCCCATGTACCCGTACCGGGCCAGCAAGGTGAGCTGCCAGGGGAGGTGCTGGAGATGCTGTCCCGGGCACGGTGCCCGTGGAGGGGAGGGAGCCCTGGGTCACTCTCTGCCCCAGCCATCCACGCCCTGCTAGGTTCTCCCAGGTGGAAGCAGAGAGACTGGGACAGCAGCAGCCAGGACTGAGCCTTCCAAGAGTGTCGTTCAGGTGCTTTGTCCCAGGACTGATTCCCATTTCTCATCTCCACAGCCATTTTGTGGCTAGGAAATGTCTCCTCTCCTGCCCACACCCTCCTCGGGTTGTGCTGGCAGGACTGTGCCTCTTCCACACTGCCAAGGACATGGGGATGAGGTGTTTGGCTGTGGAGCCTCAAGAAGAGAAGGCCTTGGGAATCAGCTTCTATCTCCTTCCCCAACCTACCTGTGGTCCCCCGTATCCCTCACCCCTGTAAACTCTGGCAGCTGATGCTTCTCTGCTCTGTCTCCACACCCAGTCTCAAACCCCCCATCTGAGCCCGGGGCAGGATCCCTGTGCTCTGGCGGAGTTCTGTGTGTCCCTCTGTCCCACCTGTGACCAGGCATCCCCCAGCTGAGGGGAGAGGGCCGCTGCTCCCTGTGACCCCCACCCCTCAGGCAGCTCAGCCTGGGCAGGGGAAAGCCAGGCCTGCCAGGGCAAAGGAGAGGGGCCCTGCTCCAGCTCCTCCAGTGCCTCCTGAGGGGAGGTCTCCAGAAGGCAGTCACAGTGCCATGGGACCTGCTGGCTGGAACTCATGGGAATGCCAGTGACAGCCGTGGGTTGGGGGCAGCTGTGGGTACCACCAATCCCCAGTGCAGGAGTGGGATACCTGGAAAGGGCCACCCCGTGAGCTGGCACTGCACAACAGAGCTGGGGGTCTCAGCAAGAGTTTATTGAGGATCTGGGGGAGGAGGGAGCAGTGCCAAAGGGACCTCTTGGGTGCCAGGATCCTTAAGTGGTGTCTCACCACAGGATGACATTCCCTTCCCAGTCCAGATAGGCGCCGGTGTTTTTCTCAGAGAGAGAGGAGAGGACCTTCAGCATCCCTTGCACGCTGTCATCCACTGTCAAAGGGGGCTGTGGGGCAGAGGGGGAGATGCAGCCCATACCCAAGGACGTGGCTGAGGCCCCTGGAGCAGCTGGTGCCAAGGGAAAGAGCTCCTCCAGGGCAAAGAGAAAGCTGAAAACCCCATGGGGAGGGACTGAGATGAGAACTGAGGGGATGGAGATACCCAGCACGAAGGGCCAGGACAGGGGGAGCTGCCCCAGCAGGGACTGGGCAGGCAGGGAAGCCATGGGCAGAGGCTCAGGACAGCAACTCCCACCCATGCAAAATCAGCACAGGAGCTCTGATGGACCCGCCCCGAGGGAATTCCTACCACTTGTCCAGCAGAGCTGCCCATGTCAGTTTGCACCCAGCCGGGGTGGAGAGCGACGCAGAGGATGCCGTGCTCCTTGTACGCCAGGGACTGGCACTTGCTCAGCATGTTCAGAGCAGCCTGTGGGGAGACAATGCAGGGAGGGTGGTGGGAGGGGAAGGGGGGCTGCAAGGGGACCCGCAGCTGGGCAGGGCAGGGGAAGTGAATTTGTCCCCATCTCGTGTGACAGCACCTTGCTGCACCGGTATGAGACACATTGTACCGACTCCCAACCAATGAAAGAAGTGATGGAGCCAGCAATGCTGGATATGTTGACGATGGCAGCCTTGCTGCAGCTCAGCCCTGAGCCTGGACTCCCCTGGGCAGCCTTCTTCAGCAAGGGCAGAAATGCCTGTGAGGAGACAGAGGGGACAGGAGCGCACATGGAGATGGAACAGGGCAGGGGAGAAGCTCCTTCCACAGTGGGCAACACTGACACCAGCACTGGGGTGTCATCCTCCCTCCTCTTTCCCAGCGCCCCAGCCTGGCTGGCTCCAGCTCCTGAGCTCCAGCTCATGGATCCCTGAGCTTCTCATCAACTGAGAACCCATCAGGGCACCAGAGCACTGACAGGAGCCCCTCCCACTGGCCCTTCACTCCCTCTGTGATGTCCAGCTTGAGCACATGGGAAGGGGCAAAGGATCCTTCTGGACCTGTGCTGTAGTGCTGGTGACTCACCTGGCCCATCAGCAGGGGTCCAACCGTGTTGGTGGTGTAAGTCTCGGTCAAGTCCTCCAACGTTTCCTCCTCAAGCGTCTTAGATTTGGCCATTCCAGCATTGTTGATGAGGAGGTTGAGCCCAGAGCCCCCCAGGTGCTCCCCAACCTTGGCTGCAGCTGCCTTAATGCTGGTGGGGTCAGAGACTTCTGCAGGGCCAACACAGGGGAGGTCAGAGCCTGTGTCCCCATGCTGGAGTCCCCTCTGTTCCCCTGGAGGTGGCAGTGCCCGATGGCCCTGCAGGCACCTCCCATGGCACAGATCCCTCCCAGCACGGGCTCCCAGGGTGTGCCCAGCTGGGCACTCTCCAGAGGAACTGGGGCAAAGGACCTGCACCTCGGAGCACCTACCGAGCTGGATGATGATGATGTTGGGGTGCTTGGAGGCCAAATTCTGTAACTCCTGAAAGAGAGGGCACAGTGTGAGCATGGAGAGGCTGAAGAGGCTATGCAGAGACTCAGTCTTTCCCAGCTAAAGCCCACATTGCTCTGGCTCCATCCTGCACTGCCGTGGACCCGCACTGTGCCCCAGCTGCCCTGAACCCAATGGATGGGGAGGACTCCATCACCAAGTAGCGCAGTTCCCTCCATGCATCCCATGCCCAGCTGCTCCCACGTTGTCTCAGCCCAGCTGCCCTGTGCCACAGGTGCCTGACTGAAGCTCTGGCCCCTTGCAAGCCCCATCCCTGTACCAGTCTTCCCCTGGCACCTAGTGCTCCCATCCCCCAGCACAGCCCCTGCCTCCCACCTGGCCTCACCTGTGCTCGCTGTCCCTTGGGGTCCCGACAGCCTGCAAAGATCCACTGAGGTGGGTTTGGCATCTTCAGGAAATGCTGGACAAACCCCAGGCCGAGTCCCCGGTTGGCCCCAGTCACCAGAACGGAGCGGACGTGGAGCCCTGCCATGCTGCTTGTCCTCCTCTGCTCCAGCTTGCACTGTTTGCTCTGCTCTCTAACATTTCCTCTTAGCTTTTTCCAGACACCCCACCCACTCAGGCTTAACACCAACCCTTGGATCCAGGAGGAGCAACCTCACCTGCCCTTCAAACTCCAGGCCATTGATCCTGGCTGGAAGCCAGTCCTTGTTTCCAAAGGGAAAAACCCTTGGCGGTTTCAGGCAAATTCTGCTGTCCTTGGGAAACCTAGTGCCACAAGCCAGGAGAGGATGATGCGGCTGAGGAGGGAAGGAGCAGCATGTGGAAGGGATGTGGGAAGCTCCAGGGCTCACATGGGCTTGACACCTTCACAAGAAGGGCTTTCTGCATCAGACCCACACAAGACTGGGAACAGGCTGATCTCATCCCCCTGCCCCGCTTGCCTGGGCCAGGACACTCCTCACATGGCCACCAGCAGACACTCTCTGCCTTGAGCTGGCCTCCTCCGAGCCAATGCCCATTCCCTGATTGTCAAGTGAAACAAGGCTCCCATGGAGGGAAGCACACCCAGAGGACCCAGTCTCCTGGCAGAAGGATGGGCACCTGCATGGCCAGCCCATCCCCAGCTGCTGGCCTTGCACTCCAGCAAGACACAAACTGCAGGCTTGACACATCTTCATGCAGCATCTGTGTCCTTGCAGCAGGAATTTCTGCCATTCCTGGAGCAGACAGCCAAGGCAACGAGGGTCTGAGCTGCAGCAGGGCAGCTGTCACCAACATCTCCTCCAAGCTGGGCTCCGTTGGGCTGTGCCTCCATGTGCCAGAGGCCCCCATGTACCCGTACCGGGCCAGCAAGGTGAGCTGCCAGGGGAGGTGCTGGAGATGCTGTCCCGGGCACGGTGCCCGTGGAGGGGAGGGAGCCCTGGGTCACTCTCTGCCCCAGCCATCCACGCCCTGCCTGGTTCTCCCAGGTGGAAGCAGAGAGACTGGGACAGCAGCAGCCAGGACTGAGCCTTCCAAGAGGGTCGTTCAGGTGCTTTGTCCCAGGACTGATTCCCATTTCTCATCTCCACAGCCATTTTGTGGCTAGGAAATGTCTCCTCTCCTGCCCACACCCTCCTCGGGTTGTGCTGGCAGGACTGTGCCTCTTCCACACTGCCAAGGACATGGGGATGAGGTGTTTGGCTGTGGAGCCTCAAGAAGAGAAGGCCTTGGGAATCAGCTTCTATCTCCTTCCCCAACCTACCTGTGGTCCCCCGTATCCCTCACCTCTGTAAACTCTGGCAGCTGATGCTTCTCTGCTCTGTCTCCACACCCAGTCTCAAACCCCCCATCTGAGCCCGGGGCAGGATCCCTGTGCTCTGGCGGAGTTCTGTGTGTCCCTCTGTCCCACCTGTGACCAGGCATCCCCCAGCTGAGGGGAGAGGGCAGCTGCTCCCTGTGACCCCCACCCCTCAGGCAGCTCAGCCTGGGCAGGGGAAAGCCAGGCCTGCCAGGGCAAAGGAGAGGAGCCCTGCTCCAGCTCCTCCAGTGCCTCCTGAGGGGAGGTCTCCAGAAGGCAGTCACAGTGCCATGGGACCTGCTGGCTGGAACTCATGGGAATGCCAGTGACAGCCGTGGGTTGGGGGCAGCTGTGGGTACCACCAATCCCCAGTGCAGGAGTGGGATACCTGGAAAGGGCCACCCCGTGAGCTGGCACTGCACAACAGAGCTGGGGGTCTCAGCAAGAGTTTATTGAGGATCTGGGGGAGGAGGGAGCAGTGCCAAAGGGACCTCTTGGGTGCCAGGATCCTGAAGTGGTGTCTCACCACGGGATGACATTCCCTTCCCAGTCCAGATAGGCGCCGGTGTTTTTCTCAGAGAGAGAGGAGAGGACCTTCAGCATCCCTTGCACGCTGTCATCCACTGTCACAGGGGGCTGTGGGGCAGAGGGGGAGATGCAGCCCATGCCCAAGGACGTGGCTGAGGCCCCTGGAGCAGCTGGTGCCAGGGGAAAGAGCTGCTCCAGGGCAAAGAGAAAGCTGAAAACCCCATGGGGAGGGACTGAGATGAGAACTGAGGGGATGGAGACACCCAGCACGAAGGGCCAGGACAGGGGGAGCTGCCCCAGCAGGGACTGGGCAGGCAGGGAAGCCATGGGCAGAGGCTCAGGACAGCAACTCCCACCCATGCAAAATCAGCACAGGAGCTCTGATGGACCCGCCCCGGGGGAATTCCTACCACTTGTCCAACAGATCTGCCCATGTCAGTTTGCACCCAGCCGGGGTGGAGAGCGACGCAGAGGATGCCGTGCTCCTTGTACGCCAAGGACTGGCACTTGCTCAGCATGTTCAGAGCAGCCTGTGGGGAGACAATGCAGGGCGGGTGGTGGGAGGGGAAGGGGGGCTGTAAGGGGACCCGCAGCTGGGCAGGGCAGGGGAAGTGAATTTGTCCCCATCTCGTGTGACAGCACCTTGCTGCAGCGGTATGAGACACCTTGTATCAACTCCCAACCAAAGAAAGAAGTGATGGAGCCAGCAATGCTGGATATGTTGACGATGGCAGCCTTGCTGCAGCTCAGCCCTGAGCCTGGGCTCCCCTGGGCAGCCTTCTTCAGCAAGGGCAGAAATGCCTGTGAGGAGACAGAGGGGACAGGAGCGCACATGGAGATGGAACAGGGCAGGAGAGAAGCTCCTTCCACAGTGGGCAACACTGACACCAGCACTGGGGTGTCATCCTCCCTCCTCTTTCCCAGCGCCCCAGCCTGGCTGGCTCCAGCTCCTGAGCTCCAGCTCATGGCTCCCTGAGCTTCTCATCAACTGAGAACCCATCAGGGCACCAGAGCACTGACAGGAGCCCCTCCCACTGGCCCTTCACTCCCTCTGTGATGTCCAGCTTGAGCACATGGGAAGGGGCAAGGGATCCTTCTGGACCTGTGCTGTAGTGCTGGTGACTCACCTGGCCCATCAGCAGGGGTCCAACCGTGTTGGTGGTGTAAGTCTCGGTCAAGTCCTCCAACGTTTCCTCCTCAAGCGTCTTAGGTTTGGCCATTCCAGCATTGTTGATGAGGAGGTTGAGCCCAGAGCCCCCCAGGTGCTCCTCAACCTTGGCTGCAGCCGCCTTGATGCTGGCAGGGTCAGCAGTTTCTGCAGGGCCAATACACTGGAGCTCAGTGAACCCTGTGATGGTTTGGGGTCCCCTGTGTCCCCCAAAGGAAGTGCCCCCCCAAGGCTGTCTCCTGTTTGGAGCTCCCAGGGCTGTGATGATTGCCCATGCATTCACCAGAGGAACTGCGGCAAGAGGGAACCTACCAAGAGTGATGATGATCAGGTTGGGATGTTTGCGGACCAAATTCTGTATGTCCTGCAAGAGGGGTCATGATATTGGACCAACACGCTGGAACAGCATTGCCAAGTCTCACCCTGCTAAGCCAGCCAAAGCCCATGTCCCTCCAGCTCCATCCCGGCACCACCAAGTGCCCAGCACCCTGCTCTAGCTGCCCTGATCCTGATACAGGGGGAACACTCCACAGCTCCTGCACGCATCACATATCCCTGTCCCCTCCATGCACAGCTGCTCCCACGTTGTCTCAGCCCAGCTCCCCTGTGCCACAGATGCCTGACTGAAGCTCTGGCCCCTTCCAAGCTCCATCCCTGTACAAATCTCCCCCAGGCACCGAGTGCTCCCATCCGCCAGCATGGCCCCTGCCTCCCGCCCGGCCTCACCCGTGCTCGCTGTCCCTTGGGGTCCCGGCAGGTCGCAAAGATCCACTGAGGTGGTTTTGGCATCCTCAGGAAATGCTGGACAAACCCCAGGCCGAGTCCCCGGTTGGCCCCAGTCACCAGAACAGAGTGGACAGAAAGCTCTGCCATGCTGCTTCTCTCTTCACTCCAGCTTGCACTGTTTAGCCAGCTCTCTAATATTTCCTTTTAGCGTGTTCCACCCCACTCACTCACAGTTTGCACTATTGCTGGCTTTTCTCTGGGAGGAGCAACTGCTCCAGCTCTTTGAGCTCCAGGACATATGTCCTGGCTGGGAACCAATCCTTGTTACCTATCTGTAAAATCACTTGGTTTTTGCAAGAAAATTATTCATTCCTTTCAGGGTAACCTGATGCCATAAGCCAGGTGGGGCTGTTGTGGGTGAAGAGGGAGGGAGCAGAATGTGAGTTGATGTGGGAAGCTCCAGGGCGCAGGTGGGCTTGACACGTTCACAAGCATCCTGTGCGCTTGATGGTCTTTCTCATTGTACCAAGCTGTCTCTCACGTGACCCTGAGCAAATCTTCTCTGCCTTGCACCTGCCTCTTCCTCAAGAGACAATAACCTCTCCCTCATTGTGGAGCAAAGACCTGTGGAGAGGGAGAGCAAACCCAGTGTGGTGTCCTGGCAGAAGTGTGGGACCTGCATGGCTGGCATAGCACCATGCTGCAGGTCATGTGTCCCATCCCATGGGATGCAGTTCTAAGCTGAGCTGTCCCTTTGTTCAGAGCCACAGAGGACTCAGGCACCTGGGACATTTACCTGCAAAGGAAATGCCCTGCTCAAAGCCTATTCTCCACCTCAGCTATTGCCATGAGGCACTGACTGCTCTGGGCTACCACGAGTGGAGCACAGTGCTGTTCAGTACTTCAGGCGATACATTACATGTTTGCAAGGCTGGATCAGGTGTGTGTGTACACTATGTGTTCCTGCCCCACTGTAAGTGAAGACCCATCCCCAGAAACATCTTGCCAACCCCTTGTCCTCCTACATTGAGTCCCAGAGCCATTGCACAGGCTGCTGGGCAGCAATGGAGACATTTCTCACATGTCACCTTCTGCCCCAGGATATCTCGGCAGCAGCATAAACCAGAACAGCTTCCTCCCAGTGGCAATGCCAAGTGTGTCTCCATGCTCTGGCAGCGGCTGATTTCCTCCTGCCCTCTCCAGCCTGTTTTCTGGGGCCCAGCTGGCAGACACTGTGAGATAAGGTCCTTTCCTGCTCTGACCTGGGACCACCTGCACAGGGTACCCTCCCCAAACCCATTTGGGAAGGTGCACACTGGCAGCTTCTATGGTGAGCTGATCCCATATCTTCTCTCTGCTAAATCTGAGCCTCTCCTCAAGTTCCATGCAATTTTTTTTCCCACTCTGTTTCTTGGTTAATTGGATCTCTGTCTACTTTTTGAATTTTCCATAATGGGTTGAGAGACTTCTTTTCCCTTGTGAATTCCTACCACTTACCAGCAGTACAAAGCTTTGGGCCTTTCAGCTTCTCAGATCAGCTTCTCGGACTGATCACTCACTGAGGGTCTCCCACATGGCTGGACTGGCATTCAGGCTCCATAGATAATTTCAGTATTTCCTTTTCAATGACTACAGAGCTCAACTATACTTGCCAACAGACGCACCGCTCAAATCCTCCAAATAGACTTCCATGGTTTTCTTCCTCTAGGTGGTGGACAAGGCCATCACCCACAGCCTGTTTGAAACCTCCACAGTGACTCAGAAGCAGATAGTATCAGAAAATATACAATTAACATTTTAAGTTTCCTATTTTTGCTGTGTCACCTCATTTGTGTAGCCTTCCACCGTTTTAGAGCTGTAACTTTATCATGTTGACTTTGCTCTGGGGCCACACACTGCATTATTGATTATTAGAGTTTAAACAAGCACTGCTTCACCAGAAGTCTAAATCCAGCCTGGCATGAAGAGGCAGAGGGGAAAGAAACCAGTCTCACTGCCTTACAGCCCAGTCTCAAGGGCTGCTGCTGTCCCCAAGCCTCTGGAAGGACCTTGGTCCAGCTCCTAAGAGGGGATTCAGATGCTTCCTTTGCTCTGAAATGTTCTTGCATGGTCTAAATCTTAAGCTGAGCATTAAAGTCCTCAGAATTATGGAATCATTTAGGTTACAAAAGGCCTCTAAGGTAATTGATTTCAACAATTAGACTAACAATGCTAAATCCACCACTAAACCACGTCCCCAGGTGCCACAACCATGCATTTTTTAAACACTTCTGGGATGGTGACACTACCACTTTCCTGGGCAGCCTGTGTACCAGTGCTTGAAAGTCCTTTCTGTGAAGAATTTTTTCCTAATATCCAATTGAAACATTCCTTGGCACAACCTGAGGCTGTTTCCTCTCATTCTGTAACTTGTTACTTGGGAGCAGAGCCTGACCTCACCTGGCATCACCCTCATTGACAGGGAGTTGCAGAGAGTGATAAGGGTTGGAAGTCTCCTTTTCTCCAGGTTGAGCCCTCCCAGCTCCCCATCAGCTCCTCATCAGACTTGTGCTTCAGACCTTCCCCAGCTCCATTGCTCTTCCCTGGACACACTCCAGCACCTCAATGTCTTTCTTGTTGTGAGCAGCCCAAAACTGAACGCAGGATTCAAGGTGCAGCCTCACAAACACCAAGCTCAGGGACACTGTAGCTCTTCTCCCACGACCCCCAGGCTGCTGCACATTTTACCCATTGATTGTTTTCACATCACCACACTGGGAAGACTTGGAGACAGCTTTCCAAGAGGCAATCACACCTTTTCCGCTCTCAGTTGCTGGAGGCCCAAGCATGCTCTCAGTCACCGAGGTGATTGCACAATGACAGTGCTGCTGACAGAAGCATGGAGGAACATGCTTTTCTCTGCCTGCCAGGAGATCAGGGGTGCGGCACAATTAGTTTTAGTACATATAATCTACTATAAATAAGAAATAAACTCGATGCTATTTATCAGGCCGATTTTATTCTTTTTATTTTTTGGTTCATTGTTCCACCTTGCATTCAGGTCTGTCATCACCTATTAGTCATTTGCTAAAGAATAAATAGTGATAAGTGAGACACACATGGAGAGGTGGGGTGAGACCAACCCAGCACTGTAACTGAAGCTGGGCAGTACCCACCCTCCCTGATTAATTTTCTTTTGGGCTGAAGAGTGATCTGAGGGGAGTTGGAAACCCATGGCAGGAGGGTTGGAACTGAGTAAAGTGTAAGATCTCTTCCAAGAGAATCCATTCTGTGATTCCATGATATGATTCTATGAGTAATGACACCTCATTGTGAAAGGATGCAGGGACTGGGGGAGCTTACCTGCAGTTCCCAGGTGAAGTTCCCATGGTACCTTTGTCATAGCTTTGCTGTTTTCCAAGCAGACTCATCAAGGTTACACCTGCATTGTATCAGAGATGGAGAGGGATTTTGATCAAGGGCACAGAGTGACAGAACAAGGGGAATGGCTTACACTGACAAGAGGGCAGGGTTAGATTGGGTATTTGGAAGAAATTCTTCCATGGGAGGGTGGGAAGACCCTGGCAGAGATTACACAGGGAAATTGTGGCTACCCCACTCTGGAAATGTTCAAGGCCAGGTTGGGGGGGGGCTCTGAGCAACCTGGTCTAGTGGAAGGCGTCCCTGCCCATGGCAGGGGTTGGAACAAGATGGTCTTTAAGTTTCCATGCAACCCAAACCATTCTTTAATGCTATGACTCTGAGGATTTAAAATACACTAGCCATGTAACCTCCACAGTGTTTTGACCTTGTGCCAGTCTGGGGCCTCACACTGGGTTCAGAAACACTTTTTGGGGATATTCCCCTTGTGACAGCAGCCAAGATGCCTCAGCTACCTGGGTGCAGGAGGGCTGGCAGCACAGGGACAGAACTGCTTTGCCAGGACCCATGGGGACAGCACAGATTCTCATTGATCTTTTCTCCCATCCTCTAAGGATAGGTGGCTGGGTTATCCTTCATGCTTCAGCACAGTGCCATGAAGAGGGACCTCAGAACCACCAAGCAAGGTGAATTTTCTTTCCCACTATTAGATTTGCTAACAGGGATGGCTGAGAACCTGCTGTCACACGTGGCAGTTATGCTCCTTCTCAGGAACACTAAGGCACAGGCTAAATGATCAGCTTGTGACTGCCTTGGTTTGACATCCAAGTATTAAGTGAGAAAAGGAGGCACAGTAAAGTTTAGGAATAGATACAAGATAATGCAGATGTTAATTTAGGAATCCAGTTGAGAAAAATCATTAAGTTTTATTAAGGAAAGATATTTAAGCAGGAAAGAGTGAGTAAAATTTTTAAATTAAAAAGCATTTAAGGGATTATTGAAAATTTACTCCCTGTAAAGAAGTTAAAAGCTGAGCACCATGCTACTCCAAAAATGCCATGCCAGCCTAAATGATGTGACCCATTGCCCACACACCTGAGCAGAAAAAATACAGTCTGTGAGCAGCAAAAACTCAAAAAATTGTTCTGTAAGTAGCTGTGGACACTGTTAGAGTAAAATGGGCTACATTGGTATTTTATCAGCAGAAATTAAAACTTACCATAGTTGTTCATTCTGGTTTCAAACCATATTTGTAAAAGGGAAGGGGAAAAAAAACCCACTTACCATTTTTTCTTTAATTAAGATGTTTCCCCCTCTTCCTCTAGCTACATTTTTTTTTAATCCAGTAACTTAAAGCAACACTTATGATGAATCCATCAGCTCAGTGCAAAGGACGTGTGCCCACATGCATTTTGTTCTTTACAGTGCAGAATCTTCAACCAAATTGCAGCATCAATGAGCTGATAACAGGAATTACTAGTTTTGGTTTTTAGCTAAGTGAACTCAAATACTTCTTTGTATTCTTACAGAGGTCTAGTGGAAAATGTCCCTGCTCATGGCAGAGGGGATGGAACTAGGTTCTATTCAACCCAAAACATTCTAAGATGCTATGATTTATACCCTCAAATGCTCCAAAATTCACCAATATCAGACTCAGTGCTTTATCAAGCAGCATGGACTTTCCCAATGCCTGTTGAAGTGAAACTAGAGCACTTGGATAAGCCTTGGGGCTTTTTTGCTTTATTATTATTTGGTGGTGTTCTTTTTTGGTTGCATTTTTTATTATTACCTGCTGGAAGCCTCCCAACACTTAACTAACAAGGTTTTCAAAGAATGGATAATCCTCTATTTCATTCATGGGGAACAGAGGCAGGTCAAGCAATGCCCACACCCACCCAAGTACTCCATTACTGCTACTGCTACTTGGAGCTGCCTTTCCTTCACGGTTCACATTAGCATTCAGAACAGGCTTCTCCTGCCCTCAGCTCTGGCTGCACTTTAACTGTTTCTGCACAGCAGTTCACTGGGCATCCCTGACTCCAAGGCGTTTTCAAACAAGTGCTTTTCGGGAAGAGTTCATCAATGTAATTTGCCTGCAGCAAGCAGGATCTGCGTAGAACAGGTGGCCAAACCCTGGCTGTGGTTCACCCTGAATGTTGGTACCCTTCATTATTATTTGCTAAACTTTGCCATAGATAGAGCAGCATTTCTGTTGAGAAGTCACTGAATTAATGGCCTGAGCACAGAAGGAGGAAGGAAAAGGAGAAGGGGACCTTAAATCCAAATATCTGCTAAAAGGAAGGTTTTGGGGTTTTTTTTCTTAGTATTTAGTAGTATAATTAAACATTTATTTTCATTAAATTCCAACTTCTGTAAAAAAAAAGTCTAAAAGCATTTTAATATCCAGAAGTAAACTGGGGAGCAGAGATTCCCGTGTACTTGAACCATCACGGAGCAGAATAGAGTTAGCACAAATCATCTGATGCTATCACCCGACTGATATAAATATTTAGTTTCTGATGTATTTATCAGTATCAGAAATGTTTTGTGTGGTGTTTGTCAAACAAGGATGAAAATAAGCAACATAAATAACAATCTTTATATACATCAGAGTTGCTCAGTCATTACTTCACTTTTGAGATCCCAGTTGTGTGTTCACCATAATGGGATTTTAATGGGTATCTGGCTATCCATATAACGGCTAAAAATCAAACAATAACACCCACCTCCAGGCTGGCAGCAGGGCTGGTAAATGCAGACCCCCTCCAGACACAGTCCTCCAGCTGATGCTGATTATCTCTTTTCTGTTCTCCCTTTTCCCTCCAGCCCTGTTTTCCCATCCCTAGATGCCAGCAAACCTTTTCCTTTCTTTACACTACCCCTTTGGTGCAGCTGTTCAACCAGGTACCTGATAGCAACAGAAAGGAGAAAACATCCCTCAAAAAACCTGCAAGCCCAAACTGCCTTAATCACAGATTATTTGGGTGGTAAGGAACCATAAAGACCACCTCATTCAACCCCTCTGCCATGAGCAGGGACACCTTCAGGCTGCCACAAGCTCTGTCCAACCTGGCCTTGAATACTTCCAGGGATGGGGCAGCCACAGCTTCTCTGGGCAACCAGTGCCAGGGCCTCACCACTCTCCCGGGGAAGAATTTCTTCCAAACTCCCAATCTAACCCTGCTCTCTGTCAGTTTGAAGCCATTCCCCCTTGTCCTGTCACTGCAGGCCCTTGTCCAAACTCCTCTACAGCTCTTTTTGAGTCCCTTGAGGTGCTGGAAGGGGCTCTAAAGGCTCCACAGAACCTTCTCATCTCGAGGCTGAACAACCACAACTCTCTCGGCCCATCTCTATAGGAGGGGTGCTACAGCCTCAGAGCATCTTCGTGGATCTATTTGTTAAACAGATTCATTGCATCTGATCATCAGGGAAAGAGGCAAATAATGTGCATTTCTGGGCAGGCAATAAAAATAGCTTGTAAAGGGGCTGGTACTTTCTAACGCTAAATGGGGTTTAGTTTGGGTTGGTTTTTTTTTTTTATTTTACTCTTATCTACGGTTAAGATTAGTGTGCTAAAGGTGCTGCAGACACCACCCCAAACCTGCTGCAAGCTTTCTTCCTCACGCATCAGCCTCGGCAAGAGTCCCCTCAGCCCCCCCGGTTCGCTCCGAGACCCCTCGCTCCTCCCCTCGGGGACGCCAGGACTGGGACGCGGTTGTTGTGTTTGCACTGAATATTAGGTGGGCAGGCACACAGACACACAGACACACAGACACAATCCGCCCCCTCAGGCTTTCCCCGCGGGGTCGGAGCAGCCCGGTGCGGCCCGCGGGCTCGGGAGGCGGCGCCAGGCGGGCCGGGCCGCGGGTGGCGATGGCGGCGGCGCGCACGGTGCTGCTGACCGGCTCCAACCGCGGCATCGGCCTGGAACTGGTGAAGCAGCTGCTGGGCTCGCCGCGACCCCCCGCCTGGATCTTCGCCACCTGCCGGGACCCCGAGGGGCCGCGGGCACAGGTCAGTGCGGGCCGGGGGGGGCGGCGGTCACACGCTCGGCCCCTGTCAGCGGCCTGAAGGACTCGCTGCTGGCGCGGGGCTCTGGTGTCCGCACCGTGCTCTGCCCCTTGTGAAAGTCCCCTGAAGTGCAGCAGGCGAAGAACCGGCCGTGTCACCCTTGAGGCCGCGCCGCTGGGCTGCTTCGAGCCGTGCTGGATGTGCCCGGACCCGCCCTGTCGTGCCAAGGTTTGGCTCCTGCGCTGCGGGCACGGCCCGAGCTGGGCTGGCCTCAGGGCCTGGGGCGCTGCGAGCGGCAGCGGTGCTGCCCGGGCCGGTTCTGCTGTGTCACACTGCTCTCTGCAAAATCCGGTGGTTCAAAACATGGGGTTTCCAAAAGTGGTGGCCAGTGGAACTGTGGGATCCCCCTGTCCCTGCTTTCCACTTTGCTGAAATGGGAGAGACTCGCACATGTTGCTTGTGCAGGGAATCACAAAGCTTCCCTGTTATTCCAGCTCTCTTTACATCCAGCTTGTCTTCCTCTGCTTGCTGTGTCCCACTGAAATACTACTAGGGAGAAACTTGCTCTCTGATAGATCCTGGCTCCAACTGATTTGTTTGTTGCATCTTCTTGCAAGTGTGTATTATTCCATGCCAGGAGTAGTCCTGGCACAGTGAGAACCCACCCTCCTGCCAACCTGGGGTGGGTGTCCAGCTCCTGCTGTGCCTGGTGCCCAAGCTGTCTGGGTCAAAGATAGGCCAGGTCTTTTATTTTTGCCTCATTCTTCCTCCCCACAACTTGCAGGACTCTTGCAGGGCACTGATGAGATCAGGGAGTTTTTTCAGGGCTGGACTGGAGCCAGTTTTCCTACAAGGTGATCCTCATACAACTCTCCCAGCCAGGAGGTACTTCCCTAAGCCTTGTCCAGCTGTGGTAGCGTAAGAGCAGTGTTGTCAGGGTGCTGCTGAAGTCCGTGACCACAGGACAAAGACAGCAGAAGCCAACATCCTTGCCCTTTTGTGCCTACACCAGGTGTTGGAATGGGCGAAGCTCCTGCTGGGATGGTATGAGGCTGTTGAGGGAAAAACAGGAGAGGAGAAATATCTGTTAGCCACCACAAACAAATTAATATGACATGATTTCCCAGAGCTCGTGTGGGAAGATGGGGTCTGGTGAAGGAGCCCAGAAATAACTGATAGTGAGCTGCAGCCAGTCCCAGCAGCTCTCCTTCTCTATCTTCCTCTCAAAAGAAACCACCAATTTGTATTTCTCCTGTGGGCATGTTTGGAAGAGGTTTTTAGTTGTAAAAGCAATCATTTTGGGCACATCAAACAAGGTGGTTTGGTTTCTGCTGTCTGAAACCTGCTGGAGTTGGAGACTCAGAGCAAAGAGCTGCTAGGAACTGTGCAGTAGAAAGTTTCCTTGCTGAAAAGGGCTTCTGAATCCTCCACTGTGTGAGTTGGCACAGGCAGGCAGAAAATCGATGGCTAAAACACAAAGAGTAAATTTATTTCTGTTATCTTGATAATCAGGGGATCCCTGAAGCAACATCAGGCAAAGGTACAGGGAGGTACAGAGATATAGGAGACACAGGTACTGTTAAGATGCATGCTAGTGTATCACAGGCTGCTGTTTACATGGTTTATCAAGTGTTATTCCCAGTTGTAAGGTTACTTGAATGATTTACAGTCCTCCTCCCAAGACTTTAGCTTTTAACCCACTCCTCCCAATATCCCCATGAGGTGAAAACAACCAATAAAAATGTGCCAAGTGATTAAATTCACTAATCATTAATAAAGTTTAGAGTGAGTGGATCTGGGACTGGCCTATCCAGATATGATTTTCTCATAGGTCAAATCTGATATTGGCACTCACAGGTGTTCCTCTTCCACCTCATTTCCGGCAGCCTCTGGGGACACTTCTGGCTGTATTCCTAGAAAGTTCACATAATTTCTCTGATAAACTGGGTCCTTACGCTTTGCTCCCATCATTTGCTGTGGCTCTGGCTGGGCTGTGAATAACCCTTTGGGAAAGTGACTACAACATCTTGCAGTCATGGCTGTGTCATGACCTGAGCACATGGCACGTGGCTTTGTGGAGCCTAGGAGAAACCTGAGAGCCAAGGCCAGTCCCCAGGCCAGCTGTTCACAAGCACTTTGTAAACCTGGAAGATTGCCTCAGGGTGGGCCATTGCTGGCACCCCAGCATGATGCTTGGCATTGCCTTTGCCTCGTGCTGATTGTTTCCATGTCTCTTTTTGTAGGAGCTGAGAGATCTGGCATCCAAACACCCAAACCTGGTTCTTGTAAAGCTGGGTACGTGTGCTCTGCCTCTGAGCTGCTAAATTTGTTAACTGCCAGCCATGCGTGCCCCATTTCTCCTTCCCTCCCTTCAGGCTGTACGTGGGGATCCACGTCTTCAGAGCTTCTTCAAGTCCTGCTGCCAAAACCCCAGCTTCTCCAGACCTGTCTCAGCCTCAGTACCCCATTCCCTGGAGCTTCCTTTCTCCATGGCCACAGGACCAGAATGTTCTTAAGACCCATCCTGGGCAGCTTCCTGGCTCCCCCAGCTGAATGACTACATCCTTGCTCTGCCTTGATCCCAAGTCTTAGGCAAGACCAGGAGGGCCCTGGAAGGAAAGCAGCTCTTGTGGAAGTGCTGTAAGATTAGCCCAGAGCTTGAGCAGAAGTTGTCTCACAGAAGGTCCCAGCACATTTCTCCTGGGGACTTGTCCCCACGGAGGCTGCCCTGGGTTCTCCAGAAATTGCTCAGACGTAGACTTTGGAGCAGTGGCTGCTGAGAACTGACGCAGCATGGGAGTCACAGTAGCTGTTTGTCCCCACGGTGGGCTTTTCCTGGCGGGCGCCTTCAGCTGCGGGCCGAGGTGGCGGTGTTGGGAGGACTGGGATGAGTTGGAGCTGGTTTCACAGCACCATCTGGTGCCCGTGGATGGAAGGGCCGCGCGGGTCAGAATGCGCAGATTTCCTCGGCGTCCTCCCCTCCCTCTTCTCCCCGTGGCTCTCAGACTGTTCTTTCGCACTGCAGATGTGGAAAGCCCCTCGGCTATCACCGATGCGGCGAAAGTGGTGGAGGGGAAGCTGAACGGAATGGGGCTGAACCTGCTGATAAACAACGCCGGCATCTACACCCCCACGGCCTCGCTGGAGACAGTCGACGCTGAGGACATGGTCAGGACGTACAAGACCAATGCAGTGGGGCCAATGCTGATGGCCCAGGTACGGGTGAAACTCTGGGGATGAAATCTGGCCCAACTTGAGGGTGTCCCATACTGTCCATGGTCACAACAGAAATCTTGGAGGGCTTTGCCAAATTTCTTGGGGCTGTGCAAGGGAGTGCTGGGGCTGCTCTTCAAGCCTAAGCCTTCTGCAGCCTCTCTGAATTGTGCAAGTCTAATTGGGAGCAGGCAGGGCCACTGCAGCAACACCTGGGCTCTCCTGACATCCTGCTATTCTTCCTCACCCTCCCTGGGTTGCAGTTGCAGTAAGTCGGAGTGGCTTGAGGCACAGGTGTCCCACTAGGTTGTTTCTCCCCAGGCCTTCCTGCCTCTCCTGAAGAAGGCTGCCCAGGACAGCAAAGAAAAGGGCCTGAGTTGCAGCAAGGCAGCCATCATCAACATCTCCACCATCTTAGGGTCCATCAAGAAAACACCTGATTCCTTCTTCCACCCTGTCATCTCCTACCGCTGCAGCAAGGTATGGAGAGTCATGACCTGCCCTGGCTCCTGAGCTCCATGGGGTCAGAGCTGCCCTTGCCAGGCTGGATCTCAGGGAAACACCTGGGATGGAGAGATGGAGGGAGTCCCCAAGTTCCCAGGACATCTCCATTACCACCCAGGGAAGACACACACTGTCTCTTGAAAACCTGGCATTGTTTTTTCTCCCTCACCAAGAGGCAGCAATGGGTAGGGAACTTGGTTCATGGAACTTTTTGCTGCCCATGGATGATGCTTGCTTCCTCACCCAGGCTGCCCTCAACATGCTGACCATGTGCCAGGCTCTGACCTACAAGGAAGCTGGGATCTTGTGTGTGGCACTGCACCCTGGCTGGGTGAAAACAGAAATGGGCACCCAGGAGGTGAGTTCTGGCCAAGCAGGGCAACAGGGAACGCATAGGTGGTACCCAAGGCTACAAACCTGCACAGGAGGTGGCCCAGGTGGCCAAGATGGCTCTCTGGAGGGAGGATCCACGTGAATATGAGCTGCCTCTTGTGCTCCAAGTTGCCCATGTCTGTGTTGGGCCCCTGCAGAACATGTGGATACTGGGATGTCTGGGAAATAGCATCAGCACATATCAGGCTGCTTGTTCAAAGGGAAAAAAGGGGCTTTGGGCAGCCTGAAAGATATGCAGAGAACCTGAATCCAACAGAGCAGGGAGAAGATGAGCAGCACCATCCCATCCTGTGCCCCATTCCTTGAAGAACTGCAGGTCAATGAGGTTTCCACTCATCCTGCAGGATCCCTGTTTTGCAGTGGGGGTGGTCCCTGCAGCACTGGGGTTTTGAGAAAGCTGCACAAAGCATCTCATTTGCAGCAGGGATCTCTTCCTGTTTGGTTAAACCTGTGGCTGGCTTCCTAGCCCAAGCCACCTCCATCCAAGCCAGCAGTGCAGATACCCAACCATCCTCCCACACAGTGGACCTGTCCCAGCTCCCATGGCTCTCTGCTCACTCTGGGTGGAAGGAGCCTTGCTGTCACTGCACACAAACCAAGTGGGTCCTGCTGGATGGCCTGGAATGATAGTGGTGTCTCATTTTTCGCTTTGCAGGCTGACCTGACAGTGGACACAAGTGTGCGGGGGTTGTTGTCTGTGCTGCCAATCCTTTCTGAGAAGCACAGTGGGACTCTGCTCAACTGGGAAGGGAAAGCCATCCCCTGGTGACTGCCCTCTGTCCCTGCAAGGACTCCCCGTTGCCACAGGACTTCCTGCTTGCACAGGTCCACCAGGGTGCTCAGCCCACTCTGGTCTGCAAGGGACCTACTTGGGACTCCAGTGGGTGAGCAGGGTGTGATCCCTGCCTTCAACTTGCTAATAAATAAAGTCAGTTAGTACCTGTGCCTTCTTCCAGCTGCAGAGTCTCCACTCAGACTGTCTTGACTCTGCAAAAAATAGCCTGGCATAAATGGCTGAATTTGATGGCCTTGGAGGTGTTTTTCCAGCCTGAATGATCCTGTGATCTAAGCAGTCTGCCTGCCCTGTCTTCATCTGCTCTGAGCTGAAGGGGACATGTAACTCACCCAAAGCTCCTGCTGTCCTGTCTGGCTGCAGGGTGTGCCCAGGTCTGCCTGGTCTCTGCTGTGCTTCCACCCAAGCATGGTGTATTTGCCATAGATTTCTTGGGATGACCTTGTTCTGGACATGGTGTCTTTGGGAGCAGCCTCATGGTTGGAATGGGAAGACTGGGCACTACAGTCCAGTTCTGCAATCCCAGACAGACAGCTCTTGCTACAGTGGTGCTCCAGCTGGGCATGGTACCCCTGGGTGGGGGAAATTTGGTCCCATGGGGGATCACAGCATGGGAACAGCACTTCTGTGGGATGGAGAAGCTGAGAACCTTAATAAGGTGGGCTGGGCAGCCCTTGACTGCAGGAATTTGACCAGGAAGTGGTCACAGCCCCAAAGAAATGGATTTTGGGGTGGTATTAGGCCTTTGCCCTTTCTGGAAAGAGCTTCTCTTAAAAGCAGCATGGCCAAAAGGAGACAGGAATCCTGCAAAACCAAGCCTGGTCTCAGGTGGGCAGAGCAACCTGGCCTACAGGACAGGCAATCCCCTACTCCTTCCCTCAGAGGCCACCACCTTTTCTTTCTCATCTGGAGGACCAACTGAGGCATCCAGGTCCCTCTGGGTCTGGGCTTTGCTGGAGTTGTACCTCTTTTTGGAGTGGGAGCTTGCCTGCCACCAAGAGCTTTCCTGGGAATCTTGAAGCCATACCCCACCTGGCTGTGCCAGAGGAGCTGTGTTCCCCATGCCCAGGCTGACATGCTCTTTTCCAAGCCTGTGTTGTGCTTTCCAAGGCCCTCAGGAGCCAGCACTGCCAGCAGAGCACCCACATGAGGCACCCACTGCTGCATAGGTGCCCCCTGCCAGGGAGACACTGACTCAGCCTCATCCTCAGGGGAGCTCTGAACCATCTGGGCTCTTCCACATGATCCAGCCACCTGATTTCCCATGCCAATGCTTGCTTTTTTCTTTCCCAGCTCATATCTCTGGCCAGAGCAGTCTGTGCCAACTTGGGCACCTCCCTATCAGTGCTGCAATGGCAGCAGGAGGAGGGGAATCCCTGGGAAGGAATGGCTGAGGGTCAGGAGCATGGGTGAGGGGCCTGATCCTGCCAGTGCATTGCTGTGCTCAGCCCAGTGCTGGCTCAGAGACACAGCCAAGCCTCCCCCGAGTGCCGTCCCTGCCCCTTGGCAAAGCTTCTCCTGCCCCAGTTACTCCACACAAGCCAGCTGGAGCCCAGCCAGTCACCACAGGCTGGCTCCATGCCCATCTCTCTCCATGTTCCTCCTTTCTGTCCCACGCCATGTGCTGGATCCTGGGAGATGAGCAATGCCAGGGATCCCACCATGGATTGCTGTCAGTTTACAGTCATAGTCCCCCTTGTGGTCATTGCAGCCCCATGAGATGCATGTTACTGCTCCCTTGGGAACATGGCGGGAGACAGGACTACGGACAGCTGGGACAAGCTCCATCACCTGGGATGTGGTCAGGTCACCCGGGGCATGGGCAGCCCTCTGTTCTAAAGGTGGTAGGAGGAGTGGGAAACTCTGCAGATGGAGTCCAGTTTGGCAGTACTGGACACAGCTCTTGGGGAGAAGAACTAACCCCAGGGCACTGCTGGCAGTGGTCTCCCTTTGGGTGCTGGGATAACAGACCAGTTCAGGGCAGAGCCAAGCGGAAACAGGTCAGCTGATCCCAGTTTTCAAGCCAACACGAGACTGGGGCAGGATGACCCAGCTTGGACCATTCTGCAACTGGGATTCACCCCTGGTGAGTGCTTTGCCTTTACAAGTGCAGCCAGGTGCTCTCCAGGAGCCCATCCTTCCACCCTCTGAGACAAGGCTCATCACAGGGAGAACATGCTGGAGCTGTACCACCCATGGTAACTTGGAGGCCAGGCACCCCTGAGAACCTTAAGGTGCTGCAGGGCACATGTTCTTCAGGAAGCCTCAGTAAAAGGCCAGATGGGCAGGTCTCCCTGCTCAAATGCTTGCCAAGTGGTGTTGGCTTTTCCTTTGCACAAGTTCCGGGTGTTTGTGCTCATGGAGCTGATTATCTCCCTGTTTCCTCTCCTGCCTGATGTTTCCTGCCTCCCTCCCTCCCTTTTGCTGGTTTTGCCCTTTGTGTCAGGCTTATTTCCTGGCTCTGGGAAGTGTCAGACCTCAGTGTCCCCCCTGTCCACTGGGATGGCAGCACATAGCCCTGTGTCCTTTCACTGGGTGCACTATAGTGCCCCAGGAGACACTTGAGATCCCGGCTCTCCCTGACCAGCCAGCTGCTCCCTGGGACCACAGGCAGGTTTGAACAGACTAAGTGTGATTTAGGATCCATCTGCTTTTACCAGCTGATCCATCTCTATTCTGAAGCTGGGGTGCAGGTGCCAGCATTGGTTCCAGCAGTGGGGAAAGCTGGACAACTCCTTGAGGACTCTACTCCTCCTGAGGCTGCACAGGGTCATGGAAACATGTCTGGGGACTTACAGAGACCATGGGTGGGGAAGCTGTCACCCAGAGCAGCTCAGACAGTCTTCCCCAGCCTCTCTGGAGCGATGGTAACATCTGGGGGCAAGCATCTCTCTGCTCCAGGGAGCCCAGCTCTGCTCTCTGGGCTCCAGGGATTGACCTCAGTGGTGGGAAAGGCCCACATTTCCCAGGCTCTTCCAGCAGCTGCCTTATTCCAGATCAATAGCCCACTGGCAAAGACTTGTTGCACCAGGAGCTGGAGTCAGGCAGGTCTGTGGACTGGGGTAGGAGCACTGAGGACATAGGGAGTCCTGACCTGACTTGCCAGGATCAGGGCAAGACCAGTTTTGAGAGACACCCTCCCACACCCGAGTGGGGCAGATGGCAGCAGCAGAGCCTCTGTGAAAGGCAAAGGCTGCTGCAGGAGGAGAGGGTCAAAAAACGGAAACGAAACGGAAAAGGGCTGCTCCTGAGACAGCCATGCAGCTGCGGAGGTGGAGCAGCAGGCAGGTCACAAACAGCCGCGCATGAGGAAGTGCTGGGACACCAGCCAGCGTGGCCAGGCTGCAGCAGCTCCAGGTGCAGCAGATCTTTGTTAAGAAGGACCAGGAGCAGAGGCAACCAGAACTGCGGGGACCTCAGCCAGGACCTGGAGATCCCCTTTGCAGGAGTCGTCTTCCAGCCAAAACTTCCTTCTGCCAAGGTGTGGGCACTGTCTGGAGTGGGGGGGGACGGGGCAGCAGGATGGTCACTGTGGGGACCATGTACTAGGTGGCACCGTGGTCCTGGGGTGCTCTGAGGCCTGGGTGACCATTCCCAGAGCCCCCAGCAGTGGGAACACTGATGCTGGCAAGGCTGGACTGTCTGGGACTGCAGGGTTTGGGGGGTGCTGGGGTCCAGGGCTGCCATCACAGCACAGGGATGCTCTGGAGGAGGAACGACCCGGTCCCTGCAGCACCAGGGCTGCTGAGGAAGCTGAGTGGGACCAGCAGATAATGTGCTGAGGCTTCCTCCTGCACAGCTGCAGCTGCAGGGCTGGGGTTGCTCCATTGCTATCAGCCCCTGCAGAGCCCGTCCATCCCTTCTCCCTCCCTTATTATTGTTTGCCGGGAGGAAGCAGCTCACCCAAGTCCCACCTCAAGATTTTAACCCACTGGTGCCTGCCCTGCTCTCGACTCCCATCAGCCAGAGCCAGGCAGGCTCCACATCTGCCCTGGGAGGATGGTTTGGTACTGGGAGCTTGCTCCGGGCTTTACCTCCCTGGCAACCAGAAGCACCCTGTGACTCATCTCCCCTAAACCACATTGTCTCCCATGGGTGTCCCACAACCCCTTTTGGAGAGGGCAGACACTGGCATTGCCACCTCTAAGGCCCTGAAAATTTTAGATGCCAATGATTCCCTCCTTCCTCTCTCTTCCCCTTTTTAGCTGGTTGGATCCTGTCTTCTGCTTCCTCTGGAAGCCCCCTGGTCTGCTGGGGGGCACCATGGAGACAGCAGCTTTACCAGCTTCACACAGACTTAACCCAAACCCCTAATAAGGGGTTTGGAGGAAATCCATATTGGGGAAGAAAAATGCAGCACTTCTCCAGCTTCATTTGACAGGCTGGGATTTAGTCAACCCCCCGGATGTCCAGAAGTGCTCCTTGGGGAAGTGGAAATCAGACAGAACATCTTAGCAGCTTTCTCCAGATTATCATCTTCTCACACAACTGAGCTCTGCCAAACTGTCCCCATTTCTCGACTGGCAAGGAGGGGAAATCAGTATCCCATCAGCACAGGCTGGGCTGTGCCCTCCCTGGTGATGACCACCGAGGGACATCTTTCCTGAGCATCAGTGTTCCTGCAGGAGCAGAGGTAGGTCAGCCATTGCTGAAGGAGTGAGCAGAGATGCTCCCTGTCCCCTGTGAATGCACCACACATGTTGATGAGCCCATCACATGCCCCGGTGCCCCCTAAGAATAAACCAGCCTGCTCTGTGCCCTGGGGCCCTGACACTGCCACACCCAGGGATCTTCAAAAAACCACCAGTTTGTTTGGGAGCACAGGAGGGTGCACCCATGGGTCACAGAGAAGTCCTCACCCTTCCTCCCACAGCTGGGCTCTGCCCATGCCTGTGCCCCCAGGGATGCCCACAAAAGGGATGATCCCTTGGCCATAGCACCCAGTCCTGCTCTGCAGGGTCCTGCCAGGGGTTTGGAGCAGGTCAACCTCTCCCTGCCCATCCCATGGCACCAGCTGGGCCTGAATTTCCAGCTTTTGCAGAACAAGTTCCCGGGTGGCTGCACTTGGAGCGGGCACAGTGCCAAGGTGCCAGTGTGCCTGACCAGTGCTGCGAGTGTGTGAGGGGGCTGTGGGAATGGTGATGAGGTTCAGCCAGGCATGCCCAGGACAGGAGTTGCTAGAGGGGTCATCTCCTCAGGCCCCAGAATGTCAGCCCACAAATATATCTGTTCCAACTCTTGACCCAGACCTGCTGCCCTGGAGCATCTCCCCCCACTTTGTTGTCCCAAGGGGAAGTGGAGTTAAGACCCTGTGATGGCAAAAACAAGGATCCAAGCTTATTCTAATGAGTTCTCTCCCCCATGTCCCTCTCCTTGGAGCCAGGGAAGTGACGCTGGGGAGGAACTTGGCTCCTCTTGTTTGTTATTACAGGATAAAATTACCCTTTAAAGCAGAGCCAGTGCTGTCAGGGCTACATACCATCCCAGAACATCGCTCCTTCCAGCGGCTCCACACACTTCTGGTTATTGTGCTTGCACAGAGCCAGCCCAGCCGCCGTCACAGCAAGGGGGGCACAGGTGGGGTTATCCAAAAAAGAGCTTCCAGGCTCTTTTCCCACCCTGGGAAGTTTGGAAGCATAGGGAAAAGACCTCTCTCTGAAGAGAAGAACGTTTCTGATTCTGGGATGTGTGGAAAAGAGGAGCAGAAAGCAAGGGCTGGGAGCAATGAAAGGGAAGGGGGGAGGTGGATGTCATTGGGGTGTTTTGGGGTTTCTCTTATCTCCTGGGATGCTCAGTCTGGCTCAGCTGGGGACCCTGTGGATAGGGCAGCCTGCTTGTAGCCACTGTGTGCAGGCTGGGTAGTGGTGTGCAGCTGGCACTCATCTCACCACCCCACAAGTCCAGCAGCAGCTCGGCATCTCCAGGCAATGTGCAGATGGGAAGAGGGCTGGCTTCTCCTTTGTGCTCCAGCCTCTGTCCCTGGGGGTCCCAAATCCAGGGGACCCCTCTCTCCTGTGAGCTGGATCCCCAGGAGACACCCCAGCACCCCAAGGCTTTGGAGGACATGGGGTTTTCTTAGCAGCAGCCTGGCCATCCCACCCAGACCTCTGGAGGTGTCTGGGGGCTTGCTCGGGGTATGACTGCCCCATGCTGAGCCATGACGTGCCTGTGGGGTGGAGGGGAAGGAAGCTGACCCGGTGGAGCCGGGCCAGGGAGAGCTTCCTGGCAGGGAGCTGCAGCCTTCAGTGCCTTCCGTGCTGCCGCAGATGGCTCCAAGCAGGATAGAAAGCAAGGCAGAGGGCTGTGCGAGCCCTTTCCAGCCGCTCCCCAGCCTGGCATCCACCGGCTCGGAGCTGTTCAGGAGGCAAACGCCAGCTGGGGCCCTGACACTGCCACCTCAGCGGGGTGTCCAGGGAAGCCTGACTCATCCCCAGCAGGAGAATCTGAGACTTGCGCATGTAAACAGAGCTGGCCCCCACATGCCTGGACGAGACAGATACAGGAGAGACCTACTGGAGCCACAGCCTAGCACATGTGTGAATGGAGGCATTCACACATGTGCTAGAGGCATGAACAAGAGCTGGAACGGGCCCTGCTCAGGAGCGTCACTTGGGTGGGAGGATGTGGCAGTCCCCCCTCTGCTACCCCTACCCCACTGGCAGCTTTTAGCAGCTCGTTTTAATCCTGTCTTTCTGTTTGACTGCCACTGTTTTCCTCCAGGGCCTTCTTTCCCAGCACAAATCCATTTGGGCCAGCAGCTCAGGAGAGGTAGAATAGCTGCAGGATGACCAGGGCAATGGTGGCCTCACCACCTCTGGAAGTATTAAAAAAACATATGGATGGGACATCTGGGGAATGTGGTTTAATAGTGGGCTTGACATTGTGGGGTTAATGGACTTGATGATGTTAAAGGTTTTTTCCAACCTTAATTTTTCTGTGAGAGCAAAACTCCTGACATGCCACCCCACAGTACCAGCTTCAGAAGAAGAGTGCAGCCTGTGGCATCAGGAGGTTTCCCTGCATGTTGTGCTGGGATGGAGAGAGCATGGAAATGCCAGTCTGGGAGCACAGAGGCTCCCCAACAGTGCCTGTTCCATCTCAGGAGCAGGGATCACTCAGAAACCTCCCAGTTATTCGACACACTCTCCAGCACGTGATTTCCCTTGGGTTTAGATGTGCCATGCTGTGGGCTCCAGGCTGGGAGAGCTGTAGGCCAGTGGGGAGAGGAGATATCACAGTCACTTCCTATCCTTGCTTACCCTGCACAGCCGGTTTCATTTCCTTAATCCCCATCCCAGCATTTTCTTTGTTGTTTTCTTTGGAGGGGAGGGAGCTTTGCTGGAGGCTGCTGCTCACTGCAGTGAAGGAAGCACTTTCACACTCTGGGAGACCAGTGTGGACTGGTCTGTTCCCAGGTGGACTCACTCTGCTCTTGGGTGTAGCAGGCGCTGCTCACCGGGGGACAGGGACCCCACCTCAGCAGTGGAGCAGATCAGGGTGTGTGTGGGATTCCCTGCCCTGCTTGGGAGGACTATATTTACATGCATTTGCATACAGCTCTGCCAAATTTGCGGACTCAGCTCTGCCAAAACACCTCGTGCTCCGAATGGCCTTTTGCTCTCACATCCTTACAGCACCAGCTTTGGGGCAATGTATTCCTACCTCAGCCAACTGGATTGGCCAAGCTTTGCTTCATCTGGTGCAATGCTGAGTCCTCGAGGCTGCAGACACCTCAGCTGTGCCATTGCCCAGCTGTGCCAGTTGCCCTGCCACTGGCTATGTCTGCTGGGCTGGGCTGGTTTCTGGGCTTGCCCACAACCTCAGCCTTCCTGCTCAGTGTTGGACAACAGCAAGGGACTGTAGGAATTTTGTGAATCATGGATACTTTTGGAGTGATCCTGTGGGTGTGTGTGTGAGCTGGTTCCTGCTGTGCTGAGATGGGCATGGCTGCCTGCTTGCAGGAGGTGGAGTGGTCCCAGGGGATGTTCAGCATCCCAGGCTGAGCTGGGATAGCAGTTGGAGATGCTGCCAGCAACTTTCCTGGGGTGGAGAAGGGAGTTAGGAGGGGGGACAGCTGGTTGGTGGCCAGAGAGTCTGCACCAGAGCTGTTCTGCCGCTCCTTACCCTCCTGGCACATGCTGAGGCTGAATCTGATGAAGTCACAGTCTGGATGTCCTGGCTTTGCTGCAAAGCCCTGACCTGGATTCCAGATTGCTGGCCAGAGTCTGGGAGAGCTGACCAGCACCCAGTGCTGGTGCACACCGACTAGGTTTGTGGCCACTTCGGGGGTATCCTATCTTCCCTTTTCCTGGCCCCATGGGCAGGCAAAGTGCTGGGACGTGCAATTCTGCCCCATGGAAAAGGACAGGCTGGGTCAGGGCCGTGCCCCAGCCTGCTGCTGCTGTGAGCTGGCCCCGAGTGTGTAGGGGAAGGTTTTCCAGCAGAGCTCAGAGGACCTGCTGGCACAGCCTTTCTGTGCTGCCGGCCAGTTCCCAAGCATGGCCAGGGCTTCGGTGAGTCAGCTGGAGCAGCAGCTCACATTGCTCATGCTGCATCAGCGCCGCCCTGGCTCCCTTAGCTTTTACCAGGTTGTGTTTTCCAAAAATGCACAGCTGGAGGGATGGGGAGCTCAGTGCTGGGATGCTGGGTGCTCATCTCCAAGGTGGTGGCAGGGATAGTGGCAGGCTCTGTGGAGGCACCTCAGCTGCTCACAGGGGTGGTGGCTGGGCTCTGAGTGTGCTCAGCATTTGTGGCTGTCGCAGTGCAAGGCTTGGAGCCCCGGCATCTGTGTGCCTTGCTCCAGCGCTGAGCAGGAATGCTGAGCATGCAGCAGCTCCAGCCTGGAGCCGAGGGCTGGCCTCCAGCCCTCCAGAGAGAGGGGAGAGGAAGACATGGCTCCAGGCCCAGCCTGCAGTGAGAAGAGCAATTTGGGCAGAGACCCGCAGTGTGGGGCTCCGCCGACAGCTCAGGCCTTTCTCTGCACCTCGGCAGGCGGCTGCAGGCAGCTGGCACGGCTGCTGCTGAAGCTGCCAGGAGGAGGGGAATGTGCTTGGAGTGGTCTTGGGTCACCAGGCTCTGGAAAGGTTCGATCCTGTGCTGGGAGGAGCTCATTAATGCCAGCAGGTTCTCAGACAAAGTGCCCTTGGGCTCAGGGACTCTTTCCTGCACCAAAGCCCAGCTTCCCAACCAGACTGCTGGGAAGGCTCCTTCAGTGACAGGAGTCCAGGAGTATCCATATCCACGCTGGGAGGGTTAGCCCAAGAGTATCTGTATCCATAATGAAAGGATTAAACCAGGAGTACCCATCCATAGCCATGCTGGCAAGATTGCCCAGGATAGCCCAGGAGTATCCATATCCATAAAAAAAGGGTTAAACCAAGATTATCTGCATCCATGCTGGGAAGGTTAACCCAGGAGTATCCAAATCCATGCTGGAAGGTTTATCTCCTTCCTGCCAGCAGGCACCATAACTCCATAAATCCAGGAGGGAGTTTTGGAGGGCAGGCAGGCCAGGGGTGCTGCCGGAGCTCAGGCAGGAGCCTGTCCTTGTTTTTGTTTGCCAAGCTGGTCCATGCTGAACAAGCTCCCAGAGCAGCCAGTGCAGTGTGCCAGCTCTGACCTTGGCACAGGGAGTGCTTGGCTCCCCAACCCAGCCTGGCAGGGCAGGCAGGCGTGTGGCTGAGGGGAGAGTGCAGTCCCCTCTCCTGCTGTCTGCAGGGATACAGCTGCTCCTCAGCAGCAACCAGGAATGGGGCTTAACTTGGGATGGTGGTGCATAGGTAAGTGGAATGTGGTGGTGTGGGTCAGTCTACCTCCAGGCACCCCAAGTTTTTACTGAGAAGGTGGTCAAACCCTGGAACAGACTTCCTGGAGAGGTGGTCGATGTCCCAAGCATGTCAGTGCTTAAGAGGCATTTGGACAGTGCTCTTAACTTTGTGTCAGACCTAAAGTGCTCAGGCACTTGTTCCCAATAATCCTTGGATGTCACTTTCAACTGAAAATTTTCAGTGGTGACACCACATACAGGGTGTGGGTGGGATCCAGCCCCCCACTTGATCCAGGTGGGATGCTGGATCAGGTGATGACAGAGTGGGACAGTGGTGCTGACCACACAAAGCACAAGGTGGGTCACCCTGGTGGTACAGGGATAGTGTGGCACTGGGTTCAGAATGTATTGAGAGCAGCCATGAGGAGAAGGGCTTGGGGGTGTTGGTTGTGCAAGAAGCTCAACATGACCTGGCCATGTGCACTGGCAGCCCAGAAAGCCAAACTTACTCTGGGGTCCGTCCTCAGCAGAGTGGGCAACTGGCTGAGAGAGGAGATTCTGCCCTTCTGCTCTGCTCAGATCCTATCTGCAGCACTGCATCCAGTCTGGGGCCCCAAAATAAGAAGGATGTGGACCTATTTGAGCAAGTCCAGAGGAGGCCAGGAAGATGCTTAAAGGTCTGGAGCATCCCTGCTGTGGAGACAGGCTCAGGGAGTAGGGGCTGTTCAGCCTGGAGATGAGAAGGCTCCAGGGAGACCTTGGAGTCCCTTCCAGTACCTAAAAGGGCTCCAAAAGACTTGAAGAGGAACTTTATACAAGAGCACAGAGTACCAGGACAAGGAGGAGGGTGGCTTTGAAGTAACAGAGGGCAGGATTAGGTTGGATATTAGAAAGAAATTCTTCCCTGTGAGGGTGGGGAGGCCCTGGCACAGGCTGTGCAGTGAAGCTGTAGCTGTCCTGTTCCTGGAAGTGTTCAAGGCCAGGTTAGATGAGGCTTGGAGTAACCTGATCTAGTGAAAGGAGTCCCTGCTCATGGAAGGGGGTTGGAACTGGGTGGTCTTTAAGGTCCCTTCCAACCCAAATAATTCTGGGATTCATCAACCACATGGCTTGGTGGATCCACCCTGGCAGCCTCTCCCTGTTGGCCTTTTGTCTTGGTTTTTCCCTGGTGGCCTCAGAACCTGCTGTCCCTTCTCCCATCTTTGCCTCACTTCTCCTGTGTAACAATGCCAGCCTGGAGAACTGGGCTGGGAGCTGGGACGCCCTGGTTCTCACTGAGTAATCTTGGCAGCAAATGCTCTGCTCCTTGGTGTGGCCCCAGGAGAGTGAGAGTGGTGCAATGATTTCCTTGTCACTGATATTGCCCTGCTCCACTGGCTCCAGGACATGACGATGGTCTAATTAGTGTTTCTGCATCACAGGGCTGGCGGGAGCACTGCACAGCCTTGTCCTTGCATGGAGGATGTCTCACCAGGGCTGCAAAGCTTCAGTTCCACTTAAAACTGGGTCGACTCAGTAGGATTTAGGACAGGTAGGAGAAAGATGGTCTTGGGAGAAAGGAGAGGAGCAGGATGCAGCTCCCCAAAATGCATGTGGCTTCCTCACCCCTCCACCTTCAGGGATGCTCAGAGGTGCCACGGTTTAGGAAGTGGACCAGTAGCTGTTGAAGCAGCGCTGTGTGACTGCAGCATCCCTTGGGTGACAGCCTGCATTTAGACTGCTGCTGCCTGTCCCTTACTTGGTGAAGCCAGGAGTGCTCTTCTGCTGCTTCCCTAGGATGCTGGAAGCTGGTGGGATGGGGAATGTGGATCAGTGCCCAAGCTCTGCTCCCCCAGATTGCATTTTCTGATTGGCAAAGGTCCAAGCATGGCTCAGTTGGATGCAGGAGCTGGGAGGGGGGGGAGGCAGGGTGGGGTGCCGGGTGTCACAGTGTTGGGAGCAAGGATGTTTGAGTGTTCCCTCTGCCACAGACTGATTGACTGCACAGCCTTGGTCATGTCACTTCACTGCTGGAATGTGAAACATGCCCGGGGTCCAGAGAGCACTGAAGCCTGGGAGGCTGTGGCCCTTGTGGGGGGAGACGGGGGCGGTGAGGGAGGAGGTATTGCTCCAGCCATTGCTCCCCCGGCAAGGGGAGGCTGTGGGCACTGTGTGCGCCAGGAAGGCCAACAGCCGGGGCCGAGCAAGCCGGGCTGCCCCCACTCCCCTCGCCCTGGGGGAGGTGGGATCCTGCTCCGGCTCACGGTGGGGCTTGTGGACCCCCGGGGAATGTTGATGGGCCGGCGGGTCTGGAACCCCCGCAGGGCCGTGGCGGCGGCGGCGGTGTTGGTGGTGGCGGCGGTGGCGATGGCGGTGTCGGCAGCGGTGTCGGCAGCGGTATCGGTCGCCTCGGGGAGGGAGGTGCTCCCGTCCATGCAGCTGCCATTGGCGCTGGCTGGGCCGTGGTTTCCTGCCGAAATCACATGGCTCCCGCGTTTCCATGGAGAGAGCCGGGGTGGGCGCTGCCAAGAGCCTGCACGAACTCCCCGCTTGCTCCCGTCCATGGGAGTGGAACAAAGGGGATGCACCGAGCCAGGCCCGCTTTCGCCCCGCGCCTCGCCCCCCGCCTCTCCTGGGACATGTGAGTGCCACCCGCACCTCCGCACCCCGCGGTCACGGGAGGGTCGGGGGGAGCGGGTTTGGTGGCCTTAGCAGGGCTACACCCTTGGGGGGCCACGTCGCCGCAAGCCACCGCCCGCCCGCGTCCCCTCTGCCACCACCCTCGGTGGGCGCCCCACGCCGCGCTGGGGTGTCCGGGTGTCGGAGGGAGGGCGGGGACGGGGACACGGACACGGGGCTCCGCTCCTCCGCCCCACTGCGGATCGGAGCGATCCTCCGCGCTCCGGCCGGGACCGTGGCCGGAGACCCCCGGAGAAGGAGCCGCCTGACAGTGGGATATCAGGGAGAGCAGCCGCAATGTCACCCGGTGCCCCCCAGACCCTGTCTGGGATAGATCAGCTTCCCCGGTCACTCTTTCACTCCCGGGTTTGGAATGACGCTGGTGGCACGAACCGTGCCCTGTCCCGAATCCCTCGGGACTCCAGGCAGGGGTACGGGCAGGGGTACGGCGGGCGAAGGAGAAGCTGCCCGTGCCCATATAGGGCCGTGCTCGAGCGCCCGCGGACTCCAGAGCCCTGGATCCCGCGGGAGAGGCTGCAGCCATCGACCCCCATGGCAGCCCCGCGCCGGGCGGGACCCGCTGGGCTCCCCAGGGACCTGGGTGCACCGTGTCAGCTGGGTGCTGCCTCCTCCTCCCCTCCAGGGTGACGGGGGGAGGAATGCTCGGAGGAATTAATGAGACAGATCTCGCTTTGTTGCTGGCCCGATCCTCCTGTCTCCCAGCCCTTCCCAGCCTGCCAAGAAGTGCTTGGGAAGGCCTCGCACCATTAACCCTTCCCCTGCCGCACCTCCGGCTATCCCAGGGCATGCAAACAGCCTCAGCGGGTTTTGCCCTTGCCGCATTCCCAGAGGAGACTCCCGAGGGCACTGGGAAGTCCTGGGCATCCTATAAACCCCATATCTCCCGTCTCCTGGCCTCACTGCGTCCCCCGGGCAGGGCTGGAACGGGAGGCTGTGACGCCGCGCAAAATCCGGCAGTGCAGGGCTTGTCACCGGCTTGTCACCAGTGGCGCTGCCTCCTCTCGGCTCGTGAGGGTCCCCGGTGCCTTGCCACGGTCCCCTGGGTGGAGAAGAGCTGTAGTGGCATGGTGGTATCCCTGCCATGGTGGTGGCTGAGTCCCCATGGAGGACATGTCATGATGGGGTTGAGCATGGAAATGGGGGCAGCAATGGACATGGCAGGGATGGGGGATGTCGGGGGGTGCAGCTGAGAGGTGTTGGGGTGCAACCAGGGGATAACTGTTGATCTGCAGTGAGGACAGTGGTGAGGAGACTGGGATATCTCTTTCCAAGCCTTGCTGAGGCTCCTGGTCAGAGCTGCTGCTTTGCCCAGGACTCCGCTGGCTGGGTTGCAGCAGGATGCCTGCGATGGCCATTGGACAGGAGGAACTGGATGGGCGTAGGGTGTCCCCCAGGAATGCCATCAGGCTGGGATCCAGAGCATGCCCGTGGCTGAGGCTCCTGCCATGACACTGACCTAAAGGACAGGACCCTGGGAAATCCATGGTGGGCAGGGAGCAGCTGGCATTTGAGATCCCCTGGGCACAGTGAAGGCAGCCCAAGCCCTGGCTTTGCGTGGGCTGAGGCCAGTGCTGGGCTGGGACGAGCTCCCCGCCGCGTGCTTTGGGTTTATTTATAGGGCTGCCATTTATATCGCTTCTATTTCTGCTGCCGTGTGGGGACTATGCGAGGAAGCGAGGGGGGAGGGCTCGAGTCTGCCACCGCCCCGTGCCCAGCCCCTCCAGGAAGGGATGCTGCCGACAGCTTCGGGCCAGCCTGGCTGGGGGTAGAGCCTGGCTTGGCACGAGGGCTGGTCCTTCTCCAGACCTCAGGGCATCCGCTTGTGGAGAAAACTATGCGTTGGGCTCCCAGGATTTTTTGAAGTTGGCTTTGCCAGTTTTAGCAGAAAGTATAGTCCAAGAAGTCAGCTGTAGCACTATGATGGGGGTGACCACCTGCAGCTCTAGGACCAGCTGTCCCAGCTCAGGACAGATCACTTGGTCACTTACTGTGCTTCTCCTTCAAGCTGTGGCTGTGTGTCTTCTTGCCAAAATTGTCATCTCCTGCCTTCCCCAGGACTCCCCCACGGCTAAGAGCTATTTTGGTCCCTCACCAGGCTGATTCCATCTCAACAAACCTTTTGGGCTAGCCATGACTTTTGACACTGACTGAGGCTAGCCTATGTCCTTTCCTGTCAGGTTTCCAGCTCTGGTGACATTCCCAGCCACTCAAAGATGTCTGTGGCTGGGGAATACTTGTCCAAAACAGTCTGAAATAGCTTCTTCATCACCTTGGCCTGTGGTGCTGGTGCCACTAAGGCAGCATTGAATTGGGACTGGTGGCTTCTCCAGGGGCTAGATGGGCTCAGATTCAGTGCTGGTGATCCCTGGGAGCAAGGAGAAGCTGGAGAATTTCCCTAGGACTCTCCTGGCAGGATGTGGGATCTATGGGAAGCTGGTCTCCTATCCCGTGCAGGGCAGGGAAGTGGGAATAACCTGCTGGATTTTTCTGCCGGTGGACAAACTGGCCGTGGCTGTATGTGTGTGTCCAAGCATGGCTGCCCAGGAGTGTTTGCATGTTCAGCTGTTGTGGTTGGGGTGGGGATGCCCGGGGCAGCTCCCCAAGCCTGGTACGAGGAAGGCATAAAGGGACACGGCCAAAAAGGAAGCACCTGAGGCATTACACCCACAACATCCCTGCTACAGAGGAGGGATTGAGGCAGCCACCCTGGCAGGTTGAGCTGAGCCAGAGTGGTGAATATGCAGGGAAACCTCCTGAGTTGAAAAGTCACATGGAGATGTCCCCTTCCTTGCACCCACTCCCTATTCCCAGCCCAGCCAGGAACAGGGACTCATTTAACTCAATTACTACCCTGGCGCTGCTGGCGTGGCTTGTGCCCTTCCTTTGCCCTCCCTTGGCAAGGTGTCCTGAGCTGTCAAGCCCCGCCAAGTGCCATGCAGGGTGCTGTGAGGTGCGCAGAGGCCATGGCTGATGGGATGTGTCCTTCTCTGTTACCCTCTGCCACTTTCGGAATGCCTGACCCTGTCTCCTGCCTGCTCCTGGTGGTCTCCCCAAGGGTGATGCCCGGGATGGTGCCATGCCAGGCACCTCACCCATGTGTCAGCTGCCACACAGATCCCCCTGGGACTGCAGGCTACGGAGACCCAGAGTCCCCACAAGCAGCACAGCCTGGCTGTCACCCCTCTACGAGGGAAGCCTGGAAGTCCCTCACTCTGTGTGACACCGGGGAAAGCCCCTCCCGCAGCTGGGGCAGCTTTAGCGTGGCTTTCTCATTAACCTTTAATGAGAACAAACAAGCTGGCATGGGCCGGCGCTGCGGGCGCGCTGCCTGGCCGTATGCCGGCCGCTGGCTCCACACGGCTGCCAGCCAGTGCAGGCTTTGCACAAGGATGGTTGGGGCCGGGGCGGTGCCGGCAGTGATGCCATTCCCTGGGGGGAATCAGCACGGGGTGAAAAGCCGGTGGTAGCCACTGCCCACGGCAGCGGCCAGGATGGGACTCTGCCCGTCGGTGGGGAGAGCCAGGGGGATGCATCGTGTCTGGGAGAGGTAGGAGACATGGTTTTCATGCAGCTTCTGGAAGGCTGGGGTGGAGATGGGCTTTGCAGTGTGCAGGGCTGCTGGCTGCCCATGGCCTGTGGCACTAGCACGGAGGCTGGTGGACACCTGGGATGGTTTTTCTTTGGATGCTTCTCAGAGCCAGCCCAGCCTCACCAGCTTCAGCTGTTCTCCCAGTGTGGCTGACACTGTGCACCCACCCAGGCACTCACCTGGGCACTGGGACCTGAGGGTGGTCTGGGTCACAGCACTCTCTGTTGACACTGCTGCAGCCTCAGCTCTGCAGGCCTGACTGTGGCTGGCTCCAGAGCCACATGTAGGTGCCCACAGTGGGGCAACCATGCCACCATACGTGGGAGCCCCTGATGCTTCTTGTCCCCTACGGGACCTGCAGGGAGGGGACCTGCTCTGGGCTGGGGAAGCAATCCCACAACAGGCTCACTCTCTGGGGAAGGGGTTAACTTTGTGGGAGGACCTCATATCTGCAAGGACCCCCAAGACTGTCTCAGTGCTTTTCCTCCTGAACCTGTCCTGACCTTGCTCTAAAATCAGCAGCAAACAGGAAAGGAGCCTGGGAGGGAGGTGTTTCTTCCTGCTCCAGTGACGTGGTGAGGGGCAGCTGATCACAGCCTGGTCAGAGCTGGCTGCTCCAGCCTTTGTCCGACCTGGAGGGGGGTTGCAGTCTTAGGTACTCCCAGGACCACCGCTGAAGCATGGTGAAATCTGTGCCACAGAGTCTCCTGGTTGTTATGGCACTAAACAGGGAGTTGTGGGCCTGAGAGGTGCTGCTGGCTGCTGGGATTGGCATGGAGGGCAGGTGGGTCTGCCACACTGTGCTGTGGGAGCTGGACCCCCATGGAAAGCATGACAGACATTCCCAAATGGGAATTGCACCCCAGCACCTTTGGAGAGCCCTGTGAGGAAGCCCTGGCTGAAGCGAGCTCCTCCAAGGCTTTGGATACTCAGGATACAAAATAAGGACTTTTGAGCAAGGAAACCCTTTTACCAGTGGCTCCTGGGTCTTGGAGAATGCCCGCAGGCATACCACGGGATTGCATGCTGTGGGAAACCTACAGCAAAGCCACGGTGGTTTTATATATACATAAATATAACTATATATATTTATTACATTTGTATGTACTTATATTTAAACCCAAGCAATGCAGAAGCAAGCGGCAGTGGTGTGAGCGTCTGCTGCCCACGGCTTTGTGCCTGCCCGCAGGGGAGCCGGCAGGGACGGGGGCGAGGGGCTGTGCAGCCCCCGCCCAGCCTCGGGTGCAGCTCAGGCCCAGCGGGGCGTTCGGCAGGGCGGTGTGCGCTCCCTGGCGTGTGCTCGGCCCTGGGTGCCGGGGGTCTCCAAGGGAAGCGATCCAGAGACGGGCTGGAGGGGGGGTTTGCAGTGCGTTCCCCTCCCTTCCACACGTGCCTCAGTTTCTCTAGGGGGGCGGTGGGGAGGGAAGCATAGGGACCGAAGTGTGCTGTGCTCCGGGTGTAGCCGGTGCTGGTGGGGCCCCTTCCGTCCAGGGGGGTCAGGCATCCTCCCGTGTCCTCCCATCCTCCGTCCCCTTGAGTCACGCCGGGGCTGCGGCGCTGGGCAGTGATGTCAGCCCGCGGGCAGGGGAAGCGGGGGAGGAGACTGCTGCCCGGGGGGGCCCTCCGGCCACGGCCCCCGCACTCGGGCGGACAGACGGCATGAGAGAGCAACAACCACCCGGGACGCTGAGCCCAGACCGAGGGGGATGTGCTGCCGCAGCACGCCATGAATGGCAAACCGAAAGGTACCGAGCACCGGCAGCGCCAGGGCTCCCCAGCGAACGGCGATAATTTGGGGACCCCCGGCTGTTCGAGGCTCCCGGGGTGACGTGGCTGGGCTCCGGCGGGGTTTTTTGGGGTGAGGAGTTTTCTTGAGGGGAAAGCTCTCCCTGACAGGGACACCAAGGACATATGCACCCGCCACCTGCAAGGGACGTGGTTGTCACCGTGGGTTACAGTGACGGAGTGTCAGGACAGGGCGTCCGTGCAGGATAGGACCCCCTGGCTGCCTGGTCTTGCTGTTGCCTCCACTGAGATCCACTGTGTCTCAAGGCAGGAGAGGGGCCACAGCTGCCAGCTGCTCCGGGGTGATGCACCTCTGATGCCAGGGCAGCACCTGATGCCACAGTTTTCCTCAGCAAACTGGTTTTATCCCGCTCATGCCCCCGTGTCTGTTGAGGACAAACAGAGCCCATCTCCATGTCAAGCATACCTGGCATGGTGGCCCCAGGGGACCTGGGCAGAACAGAGGGCCTTGGAGTTGATTTTGTGCACTTGGACCAAGTTGTCTGGGCAGGATTTGTAGGGGGAGCTGCTGGTACCCAGCAGAGCACTCTGGAGATAAGGATGTCAGGGGGAAGGTGCATGTGGGACCTCCACAAGGTTATGCCAGTCCCAAGAGGATCCTTCCAGAGGTTCCCAGCACTTCTGAGAGGGATCACAGCCCACTCAGGAGCAGAGTCTGGTGCCCATGGCCAGGATGCAGCCCCGTCTCACGGGGTATGGAGATGAGCGGTGTCTGTGGGGATTCTGGCTGGGTGTTTGGTTTGTGCCTTCAGTGGTGGGGGACTCCCTTCACTAGGACCACAGTAGTCCTGGGCTGGCTCCCAGGAGCCATCCTAGAGAACACATTGGGCTTGAGCTTTGCCAGCCCTTGGGAAACCCCCTGCCCCAGTGGTGGCCGCTTCCTTACAGTTACAGTTTGGGTTTGCATCTCCTTCTGGCTGGAGACAGGGAGCCCGTGGGATGAGTGGCAGGGTCACTCAGGCTGTGAGCCCCCCCAAGGAACTGGCTGTGAGTGTCCGCCTGAGCCATGCCCTGCCCTTCCGCAGGGATACTCCGCGGGGTAAATAAGCACTTCCTCCAATTCTTCCCATTCACAGCTCCTTCCCTTTCCTGCTGCCCTCCCACTTGGCCCAAGGAACCAGCAGCCTCCCCTGGCTGCAGGGGCGGATATCAGCGCCATGTCCCTACTGCCACGGGGCTGAGAGCACCCAGCACCCATCCAACCCAAACTAACGAGAGCAGCCAGCACCCAAACAACCAAACCGCCATTCCCTGCTCCCATGGGGGCTGTGGGGCTGTGACCTTATGGCTGAGACTTTCTCTCCGGGTGAGTCACTGGAGCTGGGATGCCATTCACTGACTCATCTGACTCCCAAAAGCCCCCAATCCCTCTCCTTGCCCAGCACGGGGGTGTCCTGCCTTCCTGGAGGAGAGGCAGAGCATGGAGAGGTCAGGGAAGAGGCGGCTCTCAGGCTCCTTGTGACCAAGGCATGATGGCTGCGGTCCCCGGATGCTCCCATCCTCTGTGCTGAGGGGGGATGAGGCGTGATGGGAGGGAAGAGCTGCTCCAGCCCACGCTGGGAGCCGGCCAAGGGCCGTCCCGGGGCCGGAAGGGGCCGGCGGGGGCCGGGGTACGTGCCTGGGTTGGGGCAGCGGGGCCGCAGCTGTGCAAACACGGATGCAGTGGCTGCTCCCGGGGGAGCCGAGCCTGCAGGCTGAGTTCACAGGCTCCCGAGGTCAACCCCGCCGTGTGCCCAGGTTTCACCCAAAGGTGCTGTGGCGGGGGTGGCAGGACCCCCTACTTGCCCCAGACACCACGGGCAGGCTGGATGGTCCTGGGGCCATCGTGGCCTCCGTCACTGAGGGACAATGTGCCCTGCTGTGCCCCGGGGATCGCCACAGTGCCATCAGTGCAGGGACCACAGCTCATCCCCCTTGGGTGCCCGGGGTGCTGCTCCTTGGTCCTGAATGTCTTCCCCGAGGTGAAGGGTGCTGGATTCTGCTGGGTTGGCCACCCTGGGCATTGGTGCCCTTCAGTGAGTGACATCGCTGGAAGTGCTGCTCAGAGCACCCCCAGTTCCCAGGGCTGCAGGGCTGGGGACTCAGGGGGAGCCAGTTTGGGGCGTCTCCGACCAGGGCAGTGTTGATAAACCCGCCGGAGCGACCTGAGGCTGGTGTCTGAGTGTCGGAAACAGAAACCAGCTGGGACCAACCCAGCCGGTCGGACTGCCCCCTCCGCTGCTCAGACCAGCATTCTTGGGATCCCAATCATCTCCAGAGCACCGGGCGACGAGAGAGGAGCCGGCAGCCGGGCTGGAGAGCCCCGGGGTGGGCTCCAGCAGCCCGTGCTGTGTTGTCTGTTCAGCTGCTTGCTGCCCTTCTGGCCGCTGCCCACGGGCAGTGCTGGCCAAGGACGGACAGAGGGACACACTCCCAGGATTGCATTTCCTACGCTGGGAGATCTGGAGGCAGTCTGTGGCACGGAAAAGGTGAAAAGCTTGGTCGGGAGGCAGGTTTGTTAGCACTGAGCCCTAACTAAGGGCAGGGGGCGGTGGGGCTTGCTGGGACTGAACCTTTGGGGGCAGGACTTTTTCTGCTTAGGAGAGAGAAAGGATGTGCTTGCTTTGGGCTTTAGCCCATGGCAGGGACATGAGTGTGCTGGTGCTCTGATGGTGCCAGCCTCATGGTAAGCCTGGTACAGGGCTCACCAGCCAGGGCAAGATATGGTGCCCAGTGGTCCCTTCCAAGCATGCCCCAGGCTCTGCTCCCTGCAGGGGCTGGCTATACTGCTGGTACCAGGTACCTCTTATCTCGGTAATGTCAGGAATGCACTATGCTGGGGATTTTTCCTCCTCTGTGAGCCAAGCCCAAGAGTGCCAGGAACAGAGACCCCACATCCTGCCTGCCCTGCCTCAGGCAGGGAGTGCTGCCTTTCAGCACCCGCCTAGCTGCCGGTGCTGGGCTGGAGCACCCTTGTGGCTCCTGGAGCATCGCTCCTGCAGAACAGGGGTATGGGGTCCCCCTCCTCCGAGGGGGCTTGGGGTCCTGGCACAGGATCTTGGTTGCAGATTACCAGGTCTGGGGATGCAGGGTGCCATGGTGCATCATGGTGAATGTTTGGGGGAGAGCCAGATCCAGGGCTGGAGCACAGGGACGTGGTCCTGTCAGCAGCCACTGCTTCCTGTGCCTGTGAGGGAGCCTCCTGTGCTTTGGAGCAGGACCCAGCATGGCACAAGTGTCTGCTGGAGCATCTGAGGTGCCTGGGCAGGTGGCTGCAGATGGCTCTGAGTTGTGCTGGGGCATCAGTCCCCTCCAGCACACCCAGCATCCTTCTCCCCTTCCTGCATCCTCCATCCCTTGATGCTCTCGGCATCTTTCTCTCTGACAACCTCAGCGTCCTTCCCCAGTGTGGGCTCTTGCCTGGGAAATCCTCCTTAGACGTCCCTCTGTGCTCCAAAGTGGCAAGGTGGGCTGGAGAAGGATGGATTGGTAGGACTGTCCTCACTCTGAGCTATGACCTGCCCCATGCATGAGAGCCTTGTCCTGTGGGTGGTGGGTGCTCTCCCTATGGCTGAGCCACTGTAGCACAGGTGCCACAGGCCCTCCTCGCTCAGTGGGGAGCAGATTAAAGAGCCCTGCAGAGGGTAATCTGCCCAGGCCTGCAGGTCAGCTGGGCTGCCAGGGATTACAGCTCTTCATAATGAGCTTAATTGGGACAGTGTTGTCCTGGAAAATGGAGGGACTGGCACTCAGATAACGCTGTGTCCGTGGGACCCGCCGAGTGGCTCCGTGGTGTGGGCTGGGACACAAGTCCCAAGGGGGAACCAGATGGACCTGCTGCCTCCTGGCTCCACTGGGATAGAGGTGAGTGGTGGTGGTGGTTAGCTTTGACTGCAAATGGCTCTGGCACATCCTGGGTGCTGCAAATCCCTGGCCCCAGTGTAGGGTGCAAGGTGGTGAAGGGCACGGTGCCAGGGGGATGCCCGCTGGTGGCTGAGTGGGTGTGAGCCATGTGGGACCTGGCTGAGCTGGGCTCCTGGGCGTGGGGAAAGAGTGGGGATGGGATGGGGATGGGAGGGGGTGGAAGCCCCAGCAGTGCCTGTGTCCCTGTGCTGTTCACTGTTGGGCATGCTGGAGACAGGAGAAAAGGCAAAGTGAGCTCCTTAGGATGGAGAGAGGTGGCTCTGGCTCAGTCTGTCAGCAGGGAAGCTGTGCATCCCTGGGGTCCTGCCTGGCTGTCCCTGGTGGTGTGTGACTGCTGGGCACCATGTGGGCTCATCCCCAGCAGCTGCCACAGCTCTGCTCGGGGCTGGCTGGGAAAGAGGGATTGACCTGCCATCAGTGGTGGCCAGAATGAAGTGGAGCATCCTGCATCCTGCTCTTCCGTGGTTTCCCTGTGGGCTGGGCTCCTTCCTGTGCACAGCTGGCACTGCTGGGGGTGGCAGGGCCAGGAGCCCTGTTCTCCCCTGCTCTTGCCTTGTCCTTTGGGCTGCCCTCCCCAAGCCCCAGCCCTGGCCAGGGCTACAGAGATGTGTAGCCAGGTTCCTGTGACTGGCAGACTGGCAGACTGGCAGCCAGGTGCAGGCCCTGAGACTCAGAAAACTACTCTATCCCTGGCTGGCATCAACTGCACCAGCTGAGGTGGGGACAGGCAGCTCATGGCAGTGGTTTCAAGGCTCCTGACACTGTCACTGCCATGAGCAGAGGACAGTGTGCAGCAGCCTTGGGGCTGGACACATGTGGCCTGCACAGACTTTCCAGGGTCTGGCAGGGAATGGCTTGGCCTTTTCTTCCCCCATGCAGAGCTCCTGGCAAAGCTGGGAACTTTCCAAAGTGCTTTGTTGTCCTTGGGTTTCCCTCCTGGTTGCTGGAGTGAGCGGAAGCAAGTGAGGAGACATCGAAGGGCTGGGCAGCTGAGTCCAGCCCTGTGCCTTTCCTGCCCCTGCAGCAGGGTGGCACGGGTGACAATGGACATAGGAGAAGGTGGGGTTCAGGAGGAGGTGTCTGGGCTTGGGCACCATGGAGAGTTTGCCATGGATGTATCTGGGAAAGGTCATGGTAGGCACCGGGCATCAGCCCCTTTCTGTAACTCACATAGGGCCAACCTGGGACATGTCTGTCTGGGTGTGCCCACTGAGAGCTCACAGTGCCCAGAGCCCCACTTCATCAAGGGCAGTATCTCTGGGGACAGCATGGGATCTGTGTTCCAGTGCCACCAGGAGTGTTCTTGGACTGAAAGTGGGAAGTCTCCCAACCCATGGTCCGTGTGTGCTATTCTCAGTGCTGGTGGCAGTCCTGCCTGCATGTGTGTCCTCACCCTGCTGCTGGTGACCCTGATGTGTCATTGTCCCCAGGGCGGCCCTCCAGGTCACACTCAACGATGTCACTGTCTGTGCGCCCGCAGCGCCGAGTCCTCGTCACCAAGATCAATAGGAGCCAGTCCTTTGCCGGAGTGAACTCATCGGCCGACCGGCCCTTCAGGTAGGAGATGGCTGCTCATGCTGCCTGCCACAGGGAATGGGGACAGGCTGGGGCCTTGTGGTGGGACCTGCTGTGCATCCTGAGGCTCTTTTCCATCTAGCTGTCCCAGCACCTCCCTCGGGGGATCTTTTTGGTAGCCAGGGGCTGTTGCACAGGGGCCTGCAGGGAACACTGAGGCCATGTAGGAGACAGAGCCCATCATCCCAACCTTCTGCCATGCCGTGCTCCAGCTGGGGTGAGGATCCTGCAGCCCTGTGGCTGTTGCCATGAGAGCATGAGAGAGAGGGCAGTTGTAGCTCACCTCATTCTTCAACCAGCTCTTAAGACCTTCCCTGTGACCATCTCATAATGTTTAATGGGTGCGGTAGAGCTGGGTGGCTTTGAAGTGTCTTGATAGCCTTGACATCCTGCGGGGTTGAGTGTTGGTGTGAATCAGGGTTTCCTCAGGGTCACCTCAAACCTATCATTTGAAAGGTTTTACCAGCTGCCCGCCAGTCGCAGTGTGAGGAGCAGCTGTTCCCTGCTCCATCCTCTCCCTCCACTTGTGATGTTATGGTCCCTTCATACCCTTCCTCCTCCTCTCTGCTGAACATCCCCATGTGCTACACTTCCCCACCAACCCTCTCTGCGCCATGCCTAGCTCCTGGCTGCCGTGTTGCAGGTAGTTCTTAAGTAGCAGGCAGAGCTTTCCTGTGCTCTGGCCTCCTGCCCTGCTCAACTCTGTCCCCAAGTCCTGTCCAGCCTCTGGGCCAAGTGACACTTTCCAGGTCACCAGCACATTGCTTATGATTTGTGGGTACCAGAGTGGGCCCCTTAGAGACAGAGAAGAGGGAAGACTTTTAGATGCTTGCAATCAACCTGTGGTTGCCGGGGAGATGCTTGTGGGAGATGCCTCCAGGGACCTTGGAGGATGGGAAGGAGAAGGAATGGTGGAAATGAGGTGCTTACCCATCTCTTGGGAAGAGGCCAAGACATTAATTTCCCCACCCATGATTCGGGGAAGTCTTTTGGTCACTTCTGTGAAGAGCAGCACAGGATGGGAGGTACAGTCTGAGGCTGGGAAATGAGGAGCCCATGGTGTCTCCTGGGCACTGGTGGCGCGACGATGCTTGGGAAGGAGGAAGGGAAGAGCCAGTCTGAGTGAGGTGTTGCTGGGCAGGGAGTGACTCCATTGCACAAGGCAGGAAGGGTGGTGTTCAGGTCCCAGCGCTGGGTCGGCATCCCGCGGGTCGGCTGGGGGAGGCAGCTCCATCCAGCAGGTTTGGTGACATCTGGAGAGGCACAGCATCAGTGAGCATGTCCCTGCCCCATGTCTCTGTGCTGGGTGATGAGGTGACAGGGCTGCCAGTCCCCAAGATGCTCCCCTGCTGGATTGGGATTCTTGCCTTACCCTGGAAACACAGAGTGGCATATTTCACCCTCCCAGAGGGAACACCTCTATGCCCCTGGCAACCTGGGTGCTGGGGTGGACCAATTATGCCCCCTTTAGAGGGCAACCAGGGTTGGATATGTCCCATGGACCCTCCAGGAATTCAGTTTGATTCCAGGTGGTGCCATCTTCCTTTGCCTTGTCTCCCCCCAGCTGGCACCAGGGACCTGGTGGACCTGGCCAGTGGACCTGGCCTCCATGACAGAGATCACCCTTTTCTAGAGACGGGTGCCTGGCTGGCTGGAGCACCCAGAAGGACCCTAGTGCTGTGTGCTGATCCCAGCCTCTCTCCCCAGGAATCTCTCACCTTTCACCCCCACTGTCTCCCGCAAGACTGGCTCCAGGGTCAGTAGGATGTTCTCAATGTCCCACAAGTCCCCACCACCCAAGGTGCCTCAGCCCAACCGCCTGGACGAGGTGTATGAAGCTCTGAAGAAGGGCCTGACGTAAGTGCTGGGTGGGTGGAGGCTGAGAGCTCCTGAGGGGCAGGGGGACAGTTTGTGACATGGCTGGCATTGGCAGCTCTCTGCTCCCACCAGGCAGGGACATACCAGATCTCTTGGGCACATTGCCTTGGTGTCCCAGATTGTTTGGGGTCTCACATCCCATGTAGAGGCATATATGGGTTCCCACACCTGTGTGCTGGCACGGGGAGTGGGGATGTGTTGCCACATGTGCTGGGCTGGTGTGGGCTGTGGGGAGCAGGAGCCCTGGAGACAGCATCCCAACGTGACTCCCATGGTGTGGTTGCCCCCAGGGCCTACCTGGAGGTGCACCAGCTGGAACTGGAGAAGCTCAGCACACAGATCCGTGAGTCCAAGAGGAATTCACGCCTGGTGAGTGCTGATTGGAAAGAGCCTTATAGGGAGTGGTGCTTTGAGTAAACAGCTGGGCTTATGGGCACAGCTGGGACAACTCATGGTCCATCTGTGTCCTCCAACAGAGCCTGTTTCTGTGGGGTTGTAGAGGCCAGCCCAGGCTCTGGTGTTGGGGCTCCCATCCCTCTGTCATGCACTCTCCAGCCCTGGCTGGGTGCTGCATGCCCCACTGCCGTGCTATGGGTGGTGGATGCCATGTGCTGGGTCTTCTTTGGGTGGGCAGAGCTGGCTTTGTGCTACATCTTATCCCTCTGATCTTTCCTCCAGGGCTTTCTCTACGATCTGGATAAGGTAAGCGGGATCAGTGTCTCATCCCTCTTGTATTCCCCTTCCTTGTGCCTGGGATGTGCTACTGCCAGCCCCGCTCTACTAGCACTGCCCTGCTGACTTGTCCCCTGGGAAGGAGAGGGTCTGGGGCTCTGCAGACAGGGTGGCCCAGGTGGGCAGGGGATGAAGCAGAGATGATCTTGTAACCCCTTTCAGGCAAACAGAAGTTGTTTTTAGTGAGTGCAGGACATGAGTTAGCTCACAGACTGGGAAAAAAAGTACCCTGGAGCCTGGCTTGGCTCCTGGAGTACCTTCTGGTGCATGGGAGTCTGGAGGAGGCTGCAACACATGGGTGCTTCCCACTGGCTGCCACCCTGCAGCTCCAAGGCAGGACCCCAGCCTCAGTGCAGAGGATGTAAGGGCCATATCCTGACCTGTGGCTCCTCCATGGAGGGGCTGCACTGCCACTCACACCATCTCCTCTGCTTTTCCAGCAAGTGAAGTCAATTGAGCGCTTCCTGCGTCGCCTGGAGTTTCATGCCAGCAAGGTGAGAGCTGAGGCAGTGCTGGGGTGGCCATGCTGTCCCCAGCCCTGCCCCTCACTGCAGCTCGGGCCTGTCCTTGCAGATAGATGAGCTGTATGAGGCTTACTGCATCCAGCGGCGGCTCCGTGATGGAGCCCACAACATGGTCAAGGCTTACAGCACAGGCTCGCCAGGCAGCCGGGAGGCACGCGAGAGCCTGGCCGAGGCCAGCAAGGGCTACAAGGAGTACACAGAGGTGAGGTGGCTGGCTGGGCTGGCAGGGTGCTGAGTCTATGGGTGGCTGCTCATAGGTCCTGTCCATCCGTCTGTCTGTTCCCAGAACATGTGTCTGTTGGAGAATGAACTGGAGAGCCAGCTGGGCGAGTTCCACATCCGGATGAAAGGTACCATGTCCTGCTCCATCCCTGTCCCACTGCCTGCCTGCCTGCCTGCCTGCTGCCTGCTGACGCCCCTCTGCCTTCTCTTGCAGGATTGGCAGGCTTTGCCCGGCTTTGTGCTGGTGACCAGTATGAGGTTGGTGGGACCATATGGGTTGGGTTCTGCTCTTCCTCTGCCCTGTTGTCCTTGGTGTGTCTGAGGGGTGTAGGTGGGTGCTGGCGTGGAGGGTGTGTTGCAGGGTGGTGGTGGTGGGTGGCATGAGTCCATGGCCATGCCTAGGGACATACAGAGAGCACCCATCATCCTGGGGTTGTGTCTCCCCCATACCTATACCTCTGCATCCCCAGATCTTCATGAAGTATGGACGGCAGCGGTGGAAGCTGCGAGGGCGCATCGAGGTGAACAGCAAGCAGGTGTGGGACAGCGAGGAAATGGTTTTCTTACCCCTCGTCACTGAGTTTCTCTCCATCAAGGTATAGTGCATAAAAGGACAGGGATGGGGTGGGCCACCTATTCCCCTGCATCATAGAGTCATTTAGGTCAGAAAAGACCTCTGTGATCATCCAACTGTTAACCTAGAACTGCCAATCCACTATTAAAGTGTCCCCCCAAGTGCCACATCCACACTTTTTTAAACATTTCTTTGGGATGGTGATTCCACCACTTCCCAGGGTTTACTTCTAACAACTCACCTAAACATCACCCTCACTGGCCCATGGTTTCATCTTCTCCTCTTCTTCCTCTCCTCCTTCTCCAGGTGACGGAGCTAAAGAGCCTGGCCAACCATGTTGTGGTGGGCAATGTGTCCTGTGAGACCAAGGACCTCTTTGCAGCTCTGCCCCAGGTAGTGGCTGTGGATATCAACGACCTGGGCACCCTCAAACTCAGCCTGGAGGTGACCTGGAAGTGAGTACCTCAGCAGGCATTGCTGGTGACAGATGGCAGTGCAGGGATGCCCAGCATGAGATGACCTGCCCCAGGCTGTCTCCCATCCCAAAACAGGGCTGTAATTATATAAAACCAGAGCTGGTCTGGAGGGGGTCCTGGTGCCTTGAGACTCCCCGGGCTGGTGCTTACCCCTCACCTCCCTGCTGTTCTCCCCAGCCCCTTTGACAAGGACGACCAGCCCTCGGCAGCCAGCACTGTCAACAAGGCTTCCACAGTGAACAAGAGGTTCTCCACCTACAACCAGAGTCCGCCTGACACACCGTCCCTGCGGGAACAGGCATTCTATGTAAGTGTGCACCAGGCAGGGCTGCTCAGGAGACATGGCCAGTGGAGGGGTCCACACAGGGATGTGCCTAGGCAACATCTGAGAGGGTGGCAAAGCTCAGGGATGGGTAGGCAGCTCCTTCCTCTCCAGCCATCCCACCAGGACTCCCTAGTACCGGCACCTGCACCTCTCCCACTTTCACAACTCCTCTTCTCTCTGCCCAAGAGCCCGGAGCGGGCAGCTGACAAGCGTGGTTGGTCCTTGCTGGACATCTTTCGGGAGACACTCTTCGAGAAGCTGTCTCAGAGCTGCTCCTGCAGCGATGTCTCCTCAGCCGAGCTCGGGAGATGGCCGCAGCAGGGCCGCGTAAGTGCAGGGCTGGAGCAGGCCAGTAGCTTAGCCCAGCGCTGTGGCCATCCCGCTGTAGCTGTAGCCGGTCCTTGTCTCCTACTCACTATCCCTCGCTGATGCCCGAAGGCCTGATTCTGCCAGGCTGGGTCTGGCTGGTCCTGCAGAGCTGGTCCCAAAGCTAGGGGACCCTGGGTTCACCCCCATGCAAGAGTTGGGCTCTAGTGAATAGACAGCTTCTCCGTGTCCCTGTGCTGGTGGCATTGGTGTGGTACTGGTGATGGTGCTGGTGAAATGGTGATGGTGTGACAATGCTGGTGTGGCAGTGATGTGAGCTGTCATGGTGCTGGTGTGACTAACATGGAATTGGCTTGGCATCGGTTCAGTGATGGTGAACCACAAAATTGGTGGTGGCCAGTGCTGCCCCCACCAGCTAGTGCTGGAGCTATTGCTGTCCTTGAAGCCATGGTGATTGGTGTCCTTGGCTCCATGTGTTGCATCCCACTGTGCTGAGGGAGTGCTGGCACCCCAAGGCTCCAGGACATATGGGGCTGTTCATGGGGAGCTGGATTGCCTGCTGGCATTGGGTGGGATCCAGAGCTGGAAGCTACCAGGTGTTTGCTGGCCATCCTCCTGTGTCAGCAGAGCCATGGCAGCATCAGTTCAGTCCAGCTCAGATTGATTCTGCCCCTGCTTGACACGCAGACAGCTGGAGGAGATGGGGCAGCAGGAGCAGGGTCTCAGCTGATACCATTCTCCCCCTCTCCAGAATATGCTGCGGCGCCAAGAGGAGCTGGAGAATGGCACAGCCTGGTCCATCTCCTCTGAGTCCTCAGATGACTCCTCCAGCCCCCAGCTGTCCAGCAGTGCCCGCCATGCCACACACAAGCCCATCGTGCAGCCTGAGGTGCAGGCCTCTGCCCCTGCCATCGAGATCTCCTTCTCCCAGCAACCAGAGGAGGCTGATGCCATGCTTGGGGCCAGTGGCAGCAGTGTCCCCTCTGCTGGGAGCCAGCCAGAGGAGCCAAGCAGCCGTAAGAAGGAGACAGTGGCCAACGGGCATGTGCCCTACTCCCGGACTCTAAGCCACATCAGCGAGGCCAGTGTGGATACCTCAATGGAGGTCAAGACTGTGGAGAGCCCTTGGGAGCCTGCATCCAGCACAGAGAACACAGGGATGGGCAAGCAAGATGCACATCCTCTGCCTGGTGCTGCGGTGGCAGCTGCTGTGGCAGGGCAGGACAGGGCCACTGAGGCCAAGCCTCGTGCCTCCGTGGCATGGGCCACCTCCTGCGAGGAGGAGGCTGCCAGTGCAGAGCCAGAGCAGAGCCAGGGGCCAGCACAGAGTGACTATGGCACCGGGATCCCCACAGCACTGGCACAAGCCTCTGCAGAAGAGACGCCCGTCCCAACCCCACCACTGCCCACCAGCATCCCTGAGGTGCCACGGGGGAAGATGGTGGATTCAGGTCTGGAGGAGGCAATTGGCCTCCTGGGCTCAGCTTTGGATGACTATCGGGGACAGTTCCCGGAGCTGCAGCCCCTCGAACGGGAGCTCAAACGTCTGGAGGAGATTCTGCTGGTGAGGGGCTCCCAGGGGTGTCATGGGGTGAGGATGACAGGGTCATCCTGGCTGGCAGTGCCTGGGATGATGGGGACAGGGCCAGCCATGGTGGCAGTGCTCAGAGGCAATGGAGACAATACCATCCTGGTGGCAGTGCCCCTGGGTGATGGGTATGGGGCCATCCATGATGGCATAGCCTGGTGATGCGGGTGGCAGGGCTGTCTTGGCTGGTGAGCTAGGATCCATCTCCACCATGCCTTCCTCCACAGCAGAAGCAAGGTGTCTTCCTCAGCCGGGCCTCCAGCATCAGCCTGACAGTGGAGCACGCGCTGGAGAGCTTCAGCTTCCTCAACACCTCCGACATGGAGGACTCAGAAGGCTCTGAAGAAGAGCCTCTCCAAGATGAGAGGTGCACAGTGGGGCTCATGGCATGGGGCAAAGGGCAGGAGATGGCTTTGGGGCAGTTGGAATAGGGGATGTTCAAGGGTGCCCAAGCATATTTAGATCTGTTCATCACAGCTTAGGGAAGGTCTAGGTCAAGAACCAGCAGTACGTGGTCGTTCTGGTGGCATAATGTCACCCTGCAGCTTTCCATGAGGGGTGGGCTGAAGGCATTCCTTGTGCCTCTGGGACTTGTCCTCTGCCCTGTGAGTGAGGAAGGGCCAGGTCCAGGTGTCCTGTGTTGATCCACTGCCTTGATCTCTCCCTGGCTTGCAGGAGGGCTGGCAGACCTCTGCGCAGCACCAGAGCCCCCAGCGCTGGCGAGATGGGGGCAGATGACACCGGAATGTGCAGTGGTTCTGAGGCCAGCACTGACCCCATGAGCACTGGCAATGAGTTCCTGGATAAGGCTCTGGTGCTTCACCTTAACAACTGCAACCGCCTGCTGCTGGTGAGGACCAGGGTGGGATATGGCAGCAGTGGCCACCCTGGGGTGGGCTGTATGTATCCCCTTGAAGGAGGTCTTGCTGCAGCCTGGAGGCTGTGATGTGGGAAGTGAGCTCTGTCCCTGAAGTCCCTGGTTTGGCTGTACCTTGCAGAAGCTGGGCACCTTTGGTCCCCTGCGGTGCCAGGAGATGTATGCCCTGGACAGGCTGCTGCGGGAGTCCCAGGTGCTGGAGATCGTGTGCCAGCTGACGGAGGAGCGTGCAGGAGCAGCCACCTCAGCCGCTGATGGTAAAGAAACACAGCTGAGGGATCCTCTGTGCCATCCTGGAGGCTGTGTGAAGCCTATGTCCCCTCGTGGGCAAGGCTGGGCAGTGACGAACCGTGCCAGACAGAGGGCAGGAGTCACCTGCCTGCTGCCATGGTCTTGGGGAGGTCTGACAGTGCCTGTCCCCACAGTGGTGCAGTTCTCAACACGGAAGGAGGGCGTGCTGCCCCTTTGGGACCTCTGTGTGGAAGTGCCCAATGTGTACACCTGCCCCGTGGAGCGGTTCCTGCAGGTGCTCAGTGCCCAGTATGCGGCTCCCATCAGCGAGCAGCACTCTGGTTTGGCTGATATTGGTGAGTGGGCGCCCAGGGGTGTTTGGGTAGTTGCCAGCCTCACTCAGTGACCATGAGTGGGAGGATATGGGTGCCAGGAGCTCCACAGAGGAGTGACCATGGCTGCTGCACATTGTGATCCTGATTCTTTCTCACAGTGTGTGTGAAACTGGTAGAGGACGTGTTGAATCGGCGGCTGCCCCGGCGGCCTGGCAGTGCCCAGAGCGAGCAGATCACCATCTTCCAGTACTGGAGCCACTTTGAGTCGCTTGGTGTCCTGGTGCTTGACACCTACATGATGGAGCTGGCAGAGGAAGGTGGGTGTCCTCCCACCCTCCTTAAGCCCTGGGATGGGGTGCCAGAGTATCACCGTAGTGATTAATCACCCTGCAGCAGTGCCATGACCATGCTAGGGCATCACCAAGAGGCTCAGCCATCCTTGGGGTGGGGAAGTCAGTCTGATCTAGAGCGCAGCCCAGTCCCATGCTGCCTTTTGATATCCTTGCTGTATGTCCCCCAGTGTCCTGGGGAGCAATTCCATGCATTAGCACCTTGTGTGGGCCCCATTCTGCCCAGCATGGATCCAAGGTGCCTGGGGATGGGTGGCAGGGGTGTGGGGGAGTGCTGTGTGAGTCCCTACACCTTGGATGGCTTCCTGCAGCACTGCTGGCACAGAACCTCAACTCGGATGACCAGGACGTGGTGCTGCGTGCCCTGAAGCGCATGCCCGAGGGCCGCCTGAAGAAGGAGGGACTGAAGGCGCTGAGCCTGCTCCTCGTGGAGGGCAACAGCAAGGTGGTGAGCGCCGTGTCAGCCCAGCTCCGCAGCCTGGCAGAAAACCCCCGCTTCCGCCAACGGGTATGTGCTGGGCAAGCCAGGGATGACGTGGGCTGGTGCCACAGACCCAGGGGTGCTGCCCCTGCTCTGCTACAGATGGTGGAACTGACTCCCCCATCTCCCCCAGGCCCTCGTGTGTTTCCTGGAGCAGCTGGAGGATGAGGAGGTTCAGACACGTGTGGCAGGGTGTGCGGCGCTGGGCTGCTTGAAGGTGAGGGATGTGGGGAGGAGACAGCAGGGCTGCATGTTCCAGGGGAAGACGAAACACAATGAGGAGGAAAAGAAAGAGGATGAGGGGCTTTTCTGCACCCTGGGGCTGCAGCGCCCTCTGCTACCCTCCCCATCTGGCTGTGTTCCTGCTCCAGCCTTGACAGCTAAAACTCATTTCCTTGTCCCTTCTCCTGCAGGCCAAGGAGAGCATCGAGCAGCTGGTTTACCTGTGCCAAACCGACAAAGAGCCTGTGAGGGAGGCAGCCAAGCAGAGCCTGATGCTGTGCGGTGAGTGTCCTGATGCTTCTCTGCTTGCTCCCCACCCACAGCATCCCAAGTGGCATCTCCTGGTGCCAGCTGTGCCCACGGGAGATGGGGCTCCATGGCTACCCCACGCACTCTGGTTCATCATGCCCCGAGCTCTGCCAGGCAAGAACAAGCTGGCAGTGAGGGCCAGGCATCCTGTAGCCACAGCACTAAGTCTGGTTGTTATTTATTATTTGCTAGATGGCCCTGAGAGAACCATCTGAGTGTGTTTCTAGGCCTCCAGATCGTGGCAGCTGCTGCACAGGTTGGGACATGTGAGCTGTCCTCGTACCCCTTGTCCCTGCTCTGGCTGCTTTGCTCACGAATGTCTCTGTCTTAGAGCCTGTCAGCTGTGTCACGTTTTGGAGTCTGTGTGTCTTGGTTGTTGATAGTGCACATCCCACTGACACCCTGACACATGTAGATGCCTTGTGTCCTATGTCCCAGCAGATTGTCCACGTCACCATCTCTTGCTGGGGATGGCCGCTGCGGGCAGATTTGCAGGCAGAGCTCAGAGTGGGCCTGTAGCATGGATGTGTGCATCCTTGTGTGTGCCTGGGAGTTCTGGGGGAGCCCTTGTGACCCCCATGCAAGTGCATGCAGATGTGCACAGCTGTTGGAGCCATTGGAGCTGGAGCTGGCACAGTGAGCACTGGTACCTTGGCCCCAAGTGAGGCTCTCCACAAGCCAACAGTCCTGCAGCTGAAACACGGGTTAACCCTGGGCAGCTGAGAACGGGATTTGCAACCTCCCAAAGAGTCGGGAGCTCTGGGGACTTTTTGATCCAGATCCCAGCTGGGACCTGCCCAGGGGTATGCTATAGAGAACAAGAAAGGTTTCCATGCTGTAGCCAGAGCACGCAGGCTCAGCTCTACCAGGTATTAGGCATGTTTCCCTGGAAAGGCCAGGGTAAGTGGACAGGGATTGGCAGGGGACAGAAGTTCTGCAGTTCGTATCACTGACCGTGGCATGTACTTGCAGGGGAAGACGGTAAATCAGCTCACCGGCGACTGGAGGAGACCCTGGATAGCCTCCCACGGATCTTTGCACCAGCCAGCATGGCCAGTACAGCTTTCTGAGACCCACGCACACCCGCCTGCCATCCCTGAGGGCAAAGGCACTGCTGGGCCACCCGGGCTTGCACGGACTGGGGACCCGGCAGCTCCGCTCCCGGCAGCACACCACAGTATTACCCCGCCCGCCGGCAGCTCGCCATGGCCGCACACTGCCTTACGGAGCACCGCTTCCCTGTCCCTGGCCACCGGCCCCAGGGGTCACCTCCACACCACTGGGCAGGGGGCTTGCTGCCCACCCTCTGATCACTATTTAAAGTACCCAGGGAGTCCACCCTTCCTGCCCCCTTCGTCTGCTGCAGCTGCCAGGACTGGGGTGGCGGGAGAGGTACCGGATTTCTCTGCCTCCTCTTGCCTTCTTCTTGCTCGAGGGCACGCGCCCTGTCCCGGAAGGACCTGCACTTTGGAAACCTTGCTGTTTCTTTCCAGGAGCTGCCATGGGGACTGCTGCCCTCTGCCACCTGGAGTCCCCAGGACTTAAATAAAATGAAATATAAGATATTAATATATTCTGCTGGCGTTTCTTCTTTCCAGCTCCACGTGCTCCTGTCCCTCCCTGGCTTGTGGCTGTAGGGAGTGTAGTGAGATGTGGCCTCAGCCCAGAGCCTTTCCTGGCCTGTTGGAAAGTGCTGTGGAGGGCAGGGGCAGGAGGAGTAATAGAGGGATGGACAGACGGATGGACAGAAGCTGCCACCTTTTTTTTTGTTTGTTTTGTTTTATTTTATTTTTTATTTACAGATTTTTGCAGAAAAACAAAAGCAAAAAATTCTTTTCTATATTGTCTCTATAAATCTATATATAATGTAATTACAGAGAATGACTAATTTTGATTTTAAAGCAGAAATAAAAACCTTTAAAGAGTGTCGGTGTCACTGTAAGGGTGTTTCTTTGGCCCCAGTGCCCTGGTTGGGTGTCAGCATAGCTGCCTGGAGGGTGACAGGGGATGTCGAGGGAAATAATTGTGACTTCTGGCCCTGCAACTCAGCCAAATGTTGCCAAAATTTGGCTGTTGAGCATAGGATGCATCACCCAAGTAGTAGGAGATAGCCACACAGGATGCGGGCCACCAAAACCAGGGCTGCCCTGGGAATGGAAACAGCCCTGTGTGAGTGTGTGTGAATGTGTGTGTATGTGTGTGTGTAAATCCACACGTTCCCCATCTCCAGCTGCTGTTGGTTATCTAGGCCCTGACTTCCAGTTTGGACCAGTAAGGACCCATGTCCAGCACTGGAAGCAGATTGCAGTAGCTGTGGTGGCCAGGCCATGTTCCCAAATGTTCCTACACCGGATGGGTGTGACAGGGAATGCTAAACCACCATGTGAGCTGCTCTGCCTAACTGGCTGTGCCTTGTCCCAGGATATCCGCTGTCCCCACCTCACTGTGTGAGGGACGCACCACTGGGCTGGGAGGGAGGCTGTTCTCTGTGTCCCCTCACCACACTCCCTGAGGCTGGGATTTTTTTTGAGGTTTTTGTGCCACTCCTCAGCACCAACAAGCTGCTGGATTCTCGGAAGCTTGCTGGGAAGACAGCACTGTTTCCCCTGGCTCTCCCAGGAACTTTGCCCTCTTGGTGGCTGTGACAGCATGGTGCAGCAGCATAGTGGGGGCCACCTGCCTGACATTCACAACACAAATGGTTCTCACTGCTTTTATTAAATTTCCTGAGTTCAGTGGCCTTGGCAGCATGTGGCTGGTGACACGGAGCCTTCTGCCCCACCAAGGAGGAGGTGGCATCAGGCTACAAAGTGCACGGCAGAGTGCTGGGTCCTGTGCCACCTCCCAATTGGGCTGGGCAGAAAGGGGGAATCCTGGATATTTCTACCTGCATCATGAAGCAGGGCTGCTGGGGCCCTTGCTTCTATACCCTGCATGGTATCACTGGGGGGCTGGGGGCCTCCAGAATTGCTCCCCCTCTCTCTGTGATGTGTCTTTGTGGTTTCACTGGTGATTTTTTTAAGCTTGTATCATTTGCCTTCCTTTTCTCAAACCCTGCCTATCACCTTCTGCTGGTTTAAATCCCTGAACACTCACCATGATGGTGCACCTGGGCAAGCATAACTCCATGCACAAGTACCTGATGGGGGCCAACCTGCTGGGAAGCAGCTCTTCAGAGAAGGACCAGGGAGTCTCGGTGGACCAGAAGCTGTCCCTTAGCCAACAGTGTGCTCTGGGGACCAAGAAGGCCACTGGAATCCTGGAATGGATTAGGAAGAGCATTGGCAGCAGAGCAAGATCCTGCCCCTCCATATCCGAGGCCATATCTGGAATGCTGTGTCCAGTTCTGGGGCTCCTCAGTACAAGAGAAACATGGAGTTCTTGGAGCAAATCCAACAGAGGGTACAAAGATGATTAAGGAATTGGAACATTTCTCTTACAAGGAAAGACTGGGGGAGCTGAAGCTGTTCAGCCTGGAGAAGTTATAACTGAGAGGGGACCTCATCAATATCTGTCAGTATCTGCAGGGAGGGTGCCAGAGGATGGATGAGGTTCTGCTCAGTGAGGCCCAGCAAGAGGACAAGAGGCAATGGGCAGAAACTAATGCACAGGAAGTTCCACATGAAAATGAGGAAGAAAAACTTCACTGTGTGGGTGACCACACAAAGGAACAGGTTGCCCAGAGAGGGTGTGGAGTCTTCCTCACTGGAGGTATTAAAAACCATCTGGACACAATTCTGTCCAATGCCCTCTAGGATGACCCCTTGAGCAGAGAGGTTGGACCAGATGACCCATAGTGGTTCCTTCCAACCTTACTATTCTGTGATTCTTTATCCCCCAACCAGGCATGGACAAGAACCCCCCCTCCCAAGCCTTCATTTTTCCAGCTCTCAGGACAGCTGCTCCAATCCCTTAATCATCTTAATGGCCCGTATGGTCCTGGGTGGGGAGTACTTCAGAGCAGCAAAGATGCTCCCAAAAGCAGCGGAGACAGGACATCCCCTCAGTTCTGCCAGAGCAGGGGCACTGCCATCACCAGCGGAGTAAGGGATTTACAGTTCCCAGGGCAAGCAAAGCCCATCCATCGGTGCTTCCCAGGGCTTCTAAGTACATCCCAAGAGATCGCAGCCTTCACTTCCTCCTCCCTCACTGTAGCAGAGCTTTTTGGGGCAGGCTCAGGCAGAATGTAGCATGTTGTGGTGCACGTGGTCCCATCTGGGACACCCCCTCAGCATGACCACTTCTGGATGCAGTTTTATCTGCAGATGGGATTGCAGGGAGGGCTAACCAGGGGACACTGCTGCATCACTAATCCCTTAGCCTTCTTCCACCTGCTTTGGGGGCTGGATGAGCTCCAGAAGGGAAGCACAGTGCTTTTCCCAAAGCACTGCATCATATTGTCAGCTTGAGCAGCAAGAGATGCGGGATTTGGTCCCAGCTGGCACATGCAACTGCAGACAAGAGCACCTGAGAGGTGGAAAGTGGCCCAGCCCTCTCACACGTTTGGTTTGGTTTGGTTTCTTTTCCCCTTGCAATAACTGCTGAAAAAAAAAAACTAGCCCAGGGCCCCAGTGGCCAAAGCCATTAATATAATTCACTCACCTACCTGGCTGTTCCCCTTGCCCTGCCAAAACCTTGTCCCCTCCCAGCAGCACAATTCCACTTTCCAAGATAAGCTACATCTTGACTGAAGAGATCAGAGCAGGAAAGCAGACTTCTGTCAGGGGAGGCAGGGAGCTGCAGGCCAGGACAAAATGATTCTGCTCCTGGAATTGCAAAGAATAATCCCATTATTTATGTGGCAGTAAACATGTGGGAAAAAAACTCAAAAAGATTAACTTGAGAATCTATTGACGAGCCCCTTGCTGTGAATGGGTCTGTGCTGGCATTGCCAAAGTCCTCTGCTCTATGGACACCACCAGGTCACCTGGAATTGTAGGACTGCCATTTCCACAGGACCGAACTTCACACAAAAAGGTCTTGATTTTCAGACCTCGCAGCTTCATGGGTGAAGTCCATGGGAGTCACTTTCACAGCCCTAGGGACAGACACAGCAGTGCAGAGCACGTTTTGCGGCAGCGTTTGTTATTTCAAAGGAGACAGTGCGCCAGCACCGCGTTTGTCAGCCAAATCTGTGTCAGCACTTAAAACATCCCCCTCCCGTACGGACGTGCTTGTGCTCAGCAGCTACTTGCTTTTCTTGCAGGAGCTGCAGCCCGTGGGAGGGTGTCTGTGTCACAGTTACATTATCCATGTGCTCTGGCTTGGGGAAGATGTTCCTTTTCCCTGCTTACTGCTGGTTTGGCTTTTTTTTCCTTTTAATTGGAAGGGTGCATACAGATTCTGGAGCACTCTGTGGTATCACTTTTTACCTGCCAGTCTTGGGAAAGTGTCCTAAGGAGCCCCTAAAGACCATCAGCTCAATGTTCCCCTCTCTTGCACAGCATCCGGGCTGGTGCAGCTGCCTGGGTTTGACACCAACAGCAGCCACCAGCCAGGATGACCCCAAGGAGACACTGCCACTTTGTGGCACTATAAGCTCCAATCAGCTCTTGTGTTAGAAATCACTTAAATCTCGATGCAAAGTAATTTTTGGAGGTTACAGTTTATGGGTCTGAGCAATCTTAAATTGGACCTCCCACCTTTTCCTAGGCTTGTGGGAAATCATGTTTCCAAGGCACTCACTGGGGCACTTAGAGATGATTGGAACAGCTAAGCAGCCTGAGCTGAACCACAGCAAAGCAACAGCCTCCTCGTGAGCACTGACGTGTTCCTTGCAGGGCTGTCAGGCACATCTGTATGGGCTCGTTCTCCAAGGACCACTCCTGGGGCAACAGCTGGGGCCTTGTTTCACAGAGACCAAATGGTGCTCTAGGCAGCCTTCAAAATTTAATTTAATGCTCTCAAGCTCAACTACTGCCTTGCTTAGAGCTGACTTAGAGTGGTGACTCCTGAGGGACTGTGAAGGCGATGGAAGCACAGAGCCGGAATGAGAAGGGTGAGCCTACCCCGGGCCTCAGCAAGGTGGTCGGGAGTTCCTTGGCCTCAGTTCTTTCCATTCTGCTCATGGGCAAGGTGTCTCTGGAAAGGCCTTACTCAGGCAACTTTTCTAGAAGGAGCATTTGCCTCTGGGTGTCTCATTTGGACGGGTTCAGAGACCGATACTCAGGAGCAGTCACAGTTAGGACTGAAGCTGGGGATTTGAATTCCCTGCAAATCAGCTCAAAAGCGCCTCCAAGTGAGGAAACCCAGGATCAGTAGGGCAGACCCCCAGCACTCGCTGGTGGATGGCCCGGGACACCTCTGGCAGAGGTCCACGAATAGGTGCTTGCCAGGACAAAAAACTTCTGCTTCCTAAGCAGCGACATTCCTACTAGAAAGATGCGGCCGTTTGACATGGAATGGCTCAAACAAAAAGCAGAGGGATCATTAGCAACCATTTACACCCTGCCCTGGGTAAGTGGTTAAAGCAGGGTAAGAGATAGTTTTACACAGAGCCACTGCTCCTCTCCATTTTGATTCGTGCCTGAGCTTAATTTTAAGCTTAAAGCAGGATTCATGGCTACAGACGAAAGATATGCCATTCCCCCAAAAATTGCAGAGTGAGAATTGATGGCTTGACAGCTTAGAATGCACATGATTTTTTAAAAACTCACACTACAGAAATGTTCTGAGCAGATTCTTCGTGCTGTGCTAACTTAATTTCCTTCTACACCAACTCTTCCAGTGGCTAAACGGAAGGCCATGGATGTGGGGATTTTGTTTTATTTTAGCAAAGTTTAGATTGTCCAAAATTGGACTCAAAAATCCTTGTGAGGTTCCTTCAAATTCGGGGTATTGTTTTGATGATTCAAATTTCTCATGCAATGAAGACCCAGGAGCTCATGGTTGTGGGATACACCATCACCTCTCATAATTATTGGCCACTTTTTACCATTGCTTTGTAGATAATTTATTTCTCCTTCAGCCAAGGCTGCACCCACACAGCTCATTCCCTCTGGCCCCTCGGTAAAGCTGCCAATGCCCCACTGAAACTGGCTAATGGACTTATCTTGCTGTCATGATCCTGAGAAGGAAACTTGTTCTGGGTCGTCAACAACCTCCAACGGAGTGCTGGTACTCAGAACACAGCCCACGGCGCCCTGCTGCTTTGCAAGGACTAGAGAGAGCTTAGGCTTAGGCAGGAGAAACCCGTAAAGCCGGGTCAGGGCCTGATCTCACACTCAGCCCAACTCCCCTGGCAGAGGGACCCTCCTCTCCACAGCGCAGCTCAGCAAGTCATCACCATTATTCATATCACCATTTAAGGGTACAGTTTACACATGCTAATGTATGCTAATGTTTTTCTGATGGCTTTGTCACTTGTTAAGCAGGTTGTGGTAACGCCTGGGCTGTTGAACAGCTTTTACCCCAACCTGCAGTGATATCTCAAGAGGCTTAATTGGAGGAAAGATTTTTAACATGGATTTCAACTCTTAACAGCCTTAAAACTCCCACCACAGGTTTGTGTTGGGGTTTCTTTACAGATTTCTCTCTGAATTCCCGGCTTTATTGTCCTCCAGCGACTGATGGAGTAAGAGGAACAAAAAAATGCAGCTTCCTTCCAATGCGTCTGATTTTTGAACCATTAATATTTTAACCCATTACTCTTGCTCCATTTCACATGGATTTATGGTAAGAAAATACCGAGAGGATGCAGCATGAGCTCATGGAATTCTCCTCTCCTCAGCTTGCCTGTCAATCAGCTCTGGGGCTGCTACAACACTGCTGGAGATGAGAAAATATGTTAAACCCAGAAGATTCAGCAACTCAGGAAACTGCAGCAAATAAAAGACAGGCAAGCCCCTGAGTATCCTCACATAAATTCATGCATCTCACCAAGGGTGCCATGGCTCTTTTCACCTTTGGGGAATAAGCTGTGGACGGAAAACACCATGGTGTCTAACTTCCATTGGAAACCAACCTTGCTGACTTTCCCAGAAGCTCCCTACTAAACACCTGGCAGCACATCTACCATTCCCAATGTGCTGAAGCTGACTGGAGCTGGTTTGTCCTACTTGATTATGAGCTTGGCAAGCCTAAGGTCCTTAAAAACACCAGGCAAACACCATCCTAAATCACAGAATTGTGGAATCCTAGGATCTCCTGAGTTGAAAGGGATTCACAAGGACCATCACGTCCAAATCTTTGTCCTGCACAGGACATCCCCTAGAATCACACCACATGCCTTATGTTTTCCAAATGCTTCTCTAACTCTGTCAGGTCTGGTGCTGTGACCACATCCCTGAGGAAGTTTGTTCCAGTACCTGGCCACCCTCTTGGGGAAGAACCTCTTCCTAATACCCAGCCTCACTCCCCTGACACAGTTCCATGCTGTTCCCTCAGGCTCTGTCTCTGTTCACAGGGAGCAGCCATCGGTGCTGCCTGTCCTGAGGGAGACGAAGCCCACAGTGAGCTCTGCCCTCAGCATCCTGTTCCAGGCTGAACAAGCCAAGTGCCCTTAGCTACTCCTCACATAGTTTCTCCTCTAGACCCTAATTCTAGACAATTGTTGGTATTTACAAAACTGTCCTATGACCTTCTGGCTGATTAATTCATTACTGACTCCTCAGTGTTGGGGCTTCTTCCAGCTTAAGGGAAATTTGCGTCTTTCAACCAGGCCAAATCCCTCCTCAGCACGGAGCATGGACTTTCTCTGTGGCCTTATTCTCCTGAGGAGCTCCTTCCCACGGAGCTGAGGCACAAGCCCCTGCTTTGGAACTTTTGCAGAGGTGAAGGAGCAGTTTTGGCTGAGCTGAGGTGGTCAGTTCCAGCTGAGCAGCGGCGTGCAGAGCTGGGACTGTCCGCCGTTGACTGGATCTCGGGGCAGCACTAACGCGTGAGGGGAGAGAGCTCCGCGGAGGAGCTGCCCGGAGCTGCCCAGCGTTCCCCTCACGCCGCCCCGCGAGCCGCCCTGAGGGGAGGGAGGGGCGCTGCCTCCAGCCCCCCCGGCCGCCCGCCCCTCGGCGGCACGTGACGCGATGACGCACGCACGCACAGACGCGCGCAGGGTGACGCCGCGGGCTCCGCGCGTTTGAAGTTGGCGCGCGACTCGCGCCCTTGCTCCCCCCCGCTCTCGCCCCGCCCTGCCCCGCCCGCCGCTCCCAGCCTGCCCCGCGCGGCCGCTTCCCCGCGCGCGCCGGCCCCCCCCGCCCCCCCTTTCCCCCCCGCTCGGGCCGGCGGCCGCGGCGGAGCCGCGCTGGGTGGCGCGTGCGCACTGTGCCCCGCCCGCCGCCATTTTGTGTCCGAAAGCGACTGTGGAGCGATTAAACCGCGGGGCTGGTGCCGGGGCGCTTAAAGCGGCGGCGGCCGCGGCGGGGCGTGCGGGGCGCGGCGGCTCCTCCGCGGGGCCCGCGGGCGGCGCGGGGCGGCGGCGGGGCCCAGCGGCCGGAGGGAGCTCGGCGGGGCGCGGGGCGCAGGTAAGCGGCGGCGGCGGGGGGTTTGCAGTCGCGTTCTCCGGCCTCTAGGTGTCACGATGGGGCTCCGGCGCGGCTGGGGCCCCGCAGCGGCCGCCGCCGGGGCAGCAAGGGGGGCTTTGTCTCCCTCTACCGTCCCCGCGCCGCCGCCGCCGCCACCGCCGCCATTCCCCACAGCGCGGCGCTGGGCTGCGGCACCGCCCGGGCCACCCGCCCTCCTTCCCTCCCCGGCCGCCGCCACCCGCCGGCCTCGACTCCATTTTCTTTCCTTTGTCTCCTCCACCGCGCCACCGGCGCTGATTAACCGCCCCATTACCGCCCCCTCCCTTCCCTTCCCTTCCCGTCCCGCACGTCCCTTCCTTCCCCCCCTCCCCCGCCCCGCCGGGCCCGCTCCTCTCCCGCCCCGCCACCTCTCCCCCCCCTTTCTCGCACCTCCGCGGGGCTCGCCAGGCGCTCACCGCCCGCCGCCCCGTGTCTTGCCGCGGTGTCCGGCCGGGCGCTGCCCGCGGGGACGGCTGCGTGTCCTGCTCCCGCCGGCCGCCGCCTCGCTGCGCTGGCGTGTGCGGCGGAGTGAGAGGCGCTGCGAGGCGCAGAGCGGGACTCGAGCTCCCTCTGCAAGGCAGGCTGAGCAGCGCCATGCAGCAGCACCGGGGCGGGCACGGCTGGGGGGCGCCCGCTCTCGCCGCGGTGACCGGCCGGCAGCCCCCCCGCACCCCCCGCGCTGCTCCCGGAGAGCGGCGGCCCCGCCGTTCTGTGTCCGCCCTTCCCTCCCCGTCCCGTCCCCGCCACCCCACTTCGGGCCCGGGGTCCCCACGGGGCTTCGGGCTCCGATCGGGAGCACATGGGCTGCCACTGAGCAGCTGTGTCACTTGCTGGGACCTGGCCCGGCTGCCCGACTCGCGGGGCACCTCCCCGGGACCCTCCCGGGCCTCCGCAGCCAGGCCCTTGCCCAGGGATGGAGCCCGAAGTCTCATGGCAAAGAACGGCGTTATTCCCTCCCTTCCATGGGTCTATGCTGCTTGGGGAGGGGGGGGGGAAGCACAAAACCTGATTCTTTTTGTGATGCAGAGGAGGAAACCGCACATGCTCTGTGTCCAAACGCTTTGCTGTATGTTCTCTATATCAGCTTTATATTTCTTTAGAATATATGGTTATATGGTATCGGATTTGGCCTTGTGTTAACCTTGTGAAATGACTTCGGTAGAAGGGTTTTGTCGTGTGGTATGGATCCTTCTCCGTTCAGTGTAATCCTTAGGACTTGCCTGTTGGTGAGAATGAGCTCGCTTTCCTGTTTGTGACTTCCTATTTTTTTGCTGAGCATTTCTCCCCTAAAATACGTGCATGGCTGTTCCTCATCTCTGGGCAGTTACTGAATCCTAGTAATAAACTCCAGAGGTGTCGTTAAAACACTGCATCTAAAACACTGTTTACCACTTCTAGCATACGTGTTTTTGTTTCAGTGCAGGAAGTGTGTAAATATCGTCTCAAATTCTTCAGTTTATTAATCTTCTGCCGAGCCTGTTGAATTTGTAGGAGCCCATTGAATATTGGAAATAATTCTGTGCTGTATTCAACCTGTTCTTACTTAAACGATACCCCTAACACTTTTCTTCGGTGTAGAAGACATCAGCAGAACTGAATTTTAGTATAAGGGCAAAGCAGTGCTTGCTGCCTTTTTTTTTCCTAGGTTGATGGATTTTTACTTCCATTTTGTTTTTCTTCTGGATGTGTAGGGCTAGCTCAGTTTTAATGTCATCTGCTGTGCATGGATGGTTATTAGGATGCACAGAAAGGCTCAAGAAACGTTGCGGGGTATTTTTGAGGAGTAATATCCGAGCAAAAGGTGCAAAACTGGAGTTCCTGTAGCCTCCAGTGGCCCTGCAATTAACATAATAACAGCAAGGCTCGTCCATTTCAGACAGAGCTTGGAAAATTGTCACTACAGCGTTAAGTTTGCTGGTGACTCGTGCCTGCAGAGTTTCTGAGGGAAGGAGCTATTTCAAGAGCTGTTTTCATGTGAGCAGGCTGGATCTTGACTATGATCCATAGCTAATTTGTGTGCATCCTCACCAGCTCTTGGGGCTGCAGGTTGATACCCGCCTGCTGCGCTCTCAGGGCTGTGTCTTGAAATGCCAGAAGCTGACCCATGTTATTCTTGACTTTATTCAGCATTTACCTGAAAAATCTAATTATATGGGATTACTACCTTGCTAAGGAATTTCTGTGCACAGCCTACTCCAGAATTTAATTTCTTCTTCTCCCCTTAGGACTTCATGTCAAAGAACTCCTGCTTTTCTAGATTTTTGGAAGTTGGATGTTGAATATTATTAGGCCTGTCTGTTCTTGGAGCAAAGCCGGCCTATTCCTTGTACTTATCCCTCATACTTAAACAGGTTCCACTGACCTCTGAATAGCTCCCCCTGCTCTGTCTGAGCAGTTTTTTGTACATGAGCTCTTTCAGCTATATTATTGATTATATTTGCATAAAAACTCCCTAATTCCCCATCCTGCCAACTTTAGCTTCTCTTACCTCTTTACCAGAGAGGGAATGCTTGAGGGAGTAATAAGGTTTAGGATCCCAAATGTGCTTGTAGGTGCTCTAGAAATATGTGTAATAAGGAGCAGCCACTGCTTTACCTGAACACATGAGGACACACACTGACAAAAGCTGAAAGAAACCAAAGCTTTTACTGCTTGTTTTGTGTGTGATGACTTACTGAACTGTACTGATTTATTTGCTTAACTGTAAACCCCTGTTCATCCATTTGGCTTTAGTTCAGATGCCCAGTTCACTCTTTGCTGTACTAAACCTTGATATGTCAATACAGTATCAAGCTCTGCTACTCTGTAACCTACATGGTCTTAGAGACACACACAGATCCAGGAAATTCCCTTTTATTGTTTATATTTAGATGGTAACAGTGGTTCAGATCATACGTGGCACTTGTTCTTTCAGGTTTTTTACTGAAACTTAAAAAGAATCTGTCATGACTGTAGCTAAAAATACTGCTTTTTATTGTGCTGAAGGATATTTGAATTTCATTTACAACACCCTGTTCTGCTGCTTCTCCCAGATCTCTCCAATAATTCATCAGTCTTTAGGAATTAAGTGAGGTATGCTTACCCCAGATATATTTAATATGAAAACTAAGGAATTGCTGCTCAGCTGAGTGATCTGTTTTTCTCTAATTAACAAAAATAATCTCAAAAAGTAGAGCAGAATAAACAGAAGGTGAGTAGGGAGTTTTATGTTTCAGATCATGTTAACATTTAAGTAACTGTACACAGAACAACTCGGTTTGGGTATCTAATGTAAATTAAAGCTGAAGTGAAGTTTTCCTCAATATATATATATTCCTATATATATAAAACCTTGGAAGCTATAAAATCTTAATTTCCTTCCAATGTGGTTCTTAACAGGTGAAAAGAGAAGTAGTGCAGAGCCAGCTCTCAAGAATGGCGCAGTTAACGTGCCCTGACTTAGGGGACATCTCTGATAGAATGGACTCCCGAAGCATTATTCTCTAACTGTCCCTGCAGGTGAAGTTTTGAGTCGTAGAGTTGCATTTCTTCTGTAAAGGTTTGTTTTTAGAGACACCCCCCCCCCCTCAGTTCAAGCCCTCCCACAGTTTACTGTCAGCGACTTGAGGATTTCAGTGTGCTGTGTGGGGCTCATATTAAGAAGTGAGGCCAGGAATGTTTGAAATTATTTAAAAAAACAAGGGCAGTGATCAGTTAATATTTTGACCAATGACACCAGCAAGGGCTTGTGTAATGGTAGCAGTGCAGCAAGCTGAACTACAGGGTATTTTTTTTCTCCCTGCCATGCAAGTAGTCTGCCCAGATACATGTCAGTCAGTTAGCAGCAGCATCTTATTTTTTCTGCTGTAGCTGCAAACTCATGAAATTTGTAAAGCTTCATGGGTTTCACTGGAAAGCTTTGCTTAAATGTAAAGACAGGGTTAAGTAAGTTCATGTTATACTGAAAATCTTGTTTTGCATATTTTTTTCCCATACAGTAAAAAAAATCTGATCATTGAATTTGTCAAATTCTGGCAAAACAGAAGGCAAATCCCAGCTTGTTTAGCATGTGAATTGCACCTCTGTCTGTATTAATAATGCATCGTCATTAAAAGTCTGTATATGTCTCAGACATCCACAGGTAAAGTATGTTAAAAAAAACAAACACAAGGCAAAACACAAAAACTCTTTAAAACTGCTCCCCACCAAAGTACATTGGGAGGGGAGAGAGACATCTACTTGGCATATTGGTATATTTTTCACCACTGAAATATTTTTAACTGCAGTATTGGATGGGAGATTTTATAGTCAGTGCACTTTGGAACAGTAGTGAAATTCCAGGAGGTCAGAGAAGTGCTGATGTGTCAGTTCTAAAAGGAGGTGGAGTGGATGAACATGGCTGTGCAGGGAGGGTGGCAGGTGCCCAAGACACCTTGGGTGTTTGACTAGTTCTGCATGGTGTTAACACGTGTGTAGTTCACATTATTACCCGCTCTCCCATTTATTCTTAGTACAGAATTCAGTTAATGTAGAGAAAAGTGTTAATCCTGGTAGCAAAGGCCTTAAGAAAACAAGAGCTTGTTAAATTTATTTTTTGACTTTTTTAAAGGACTTGATCTTGATAGCCTTACTGTATATTAATATTAGTACTGAGTATCAGTAAATGCCATTTAGTTCAGGATTAATCTGGGGGTGTACAAGAGTGAATCGTTTCCATGGATATTCAGCAAAAACTAGTAATTGCTTGTCACAATTTGTTTTCATTAATGATTTTTTTTGTTGGTGAAAAATGTATTTAAAAACTTATTCATGATAAACTTCTGGTTCATGGAAAATAATTGGGCACTAAGGCAGCCATTGTGATTGTCAGGTGGAGTAAATCCAGTCCAGTGTGTGTACTAAGGCTGCTACATGTAAAGCTGTGCACCTGGGAACCAGGTATTCCAGCTGAATTTAAGTCAAGGCACATGGTATCCTAGAAAGCAGTGATTGAAGTGTTTTGGAGTCATAGTGAATAAACAGCATAAACACAAGTTTCCAAGGTGATGCTGTGACAAAGAACCTAATGTGGTTCTGAAATGCATTAGTGGAATAAACACGGGTATGTTCTTGCCCATCTTGTGGGACGGGATGAAGTCATTCCCAAAATCCTACGTATGGTTTTGGCCTCAGCACTCAAAACCCTCCAAAAAATTACTGTGTGAAAAGGGATTCATCTCCAGTTTGATGGAAAACTAAGCTGTATTGCCGTGCAGTAAAATGTTAAACACGTGCTGTGCAGCATCTCATCAAAACTGAGGTGGCTTGCTGAGAGTCCTCAGATATGTCCCTAACAAAATAATACTGGATATTCGTGATCTTGTTCTAATCTTGCTGACAAACACAATATGAGTTTGTAACCCAATAAGTTCAAATTAAAAGGCTTAAGCTTTTCACAGGGAGGGTGGTTAACTAATGGATTGATATCATGAGCAGTCATATATTTCCTAATTTCTTATCATCTTTGAATCAAGACTGTGGGGGAAAAAAATCTCAAAATTGCTTCAGCCAGCTGCAAAGTGCTAACTTTTTCTTGTTTCATATATATATTTAGAGAACTGTCATTCATGAGAGGTCAGGCTCGGTGATAAACCAGGGATGCTGAAGAAAATGATGGATAGCATCTCCTTTTCTCTTGAACCACATTCCCTCTTGTTAAACAGAGAGAGGTTTAGGACTTTTCCTTTTCAATCAAGAATATGATCAAACCAGTAAAATCTTCTGAATGGGGTAAATAAGCAAATATTGATATATATTAGAAATCTGTCAAGCAGTGTCCTGTATACCTGGTCCAGACTTGTGACTTTATATCCTGATCTGAGCCTGTAGCACTGGGGAGCTGTTGGAAAGATAAATATTACTTCTCTGCTGCCAGGACAAGCTGCTGGCTCATGTCCAGCTCGCTGCCTACCAAGCAGCCCAAGGACCTTGGCACAAGTGCTGCTGCTCAGACAGTGTTTAAATCAGCAAAGGAGTTCTTATGAATTTGTGTTTGTTGTGTGGAATTATATTATCTGCAGTGATCCTAGTTTTAAACTGGATGCTGAATAAAATACTGACTTAATCAGGAATTAAACTATGAAGCATAAAGCTGTGGAAGAAGGAGTAAACAACTCAATAATTTTAAGCTATGTTAATGCCTCATGTGTGGAGATTTGATACAAGTGTTTGACACTTTCTTAGCTCTCAGGGATGTTACAGTGAATAGCTTGATGGTGGCATAAGCATCTCTAGGTGGAGATTGCTGGAAGCTAAGGTTTTTTTCCCCATCTTACATTAGAAAGGTGGAAAGGGGACATGTAATCTTGAGAACTCAGAGCTACAGAGCAAATTTACCTGTAATCCGTGTGCTCCTCTGTGTGGTAATTTCAAGAGAAGCACATGATGCTTGAGTTTGGCAGTTCTGGTTTCTCCTGGCTGTTCATAAAAAGGTGAATGGTGTCACTCTGCTGCTGCCCCTTGAGTTCTTTGCGGAACTCAGGCTGTGCCCAGTCTGGCTGCTGTGCTTCCCCGTGCTCACACAAGGCCAACTTCTTGGGTAAATGCAGGGAGTTTGGTGGTGAGCCTATAGCTTGTAGTAGGAGTGAAAAATGAGGCAAATACATCACAATTGAGGGAAACCTGTTTTGGTAAGAGTCTGTGGAGATGCTGTAGGTTCAGAAGGGGATCCGCAAGTCCAGAGGCAATGATCCCTAATCCCTTGACTGGGTGCTGGGATAAGGGTGGTAAACCACAGACATGACTGATTGCTCTCTCTACACGCTGTTTCCTGCTAGAGTTTTTAGGGACAGACTGCTGCACAAAATTGACAATGATCTCTTGTAGGGCTTTTTTTTATGCTCACGCTGGATAAAGGAAATGTTCTCATTTTTTTCCCAACCTATTGACAAAAGCTATACAAGGAAACTTACAATTCTTGCTGTTTTGGGAATAAACACCAAAGCATTTAGGGAGGTGAAAGTCAAGGGTTCCCTGGAAAATTAGGTTAGCTTGCATCAGGGTTGTTGTGACCCCATCTCCTTCCACGTGTGTGCTGGCAGTTTCATCTCCAGGTGATGAACTGGTCAGCAGAATTTGCTTCATGAGGGCAATAGCATGTAAGTGGATGTGGAAAAAAAAGCTGCCTCAAATTTGATTTGAGCCTTCATGGAACCATGCCCCAAAATATTTTGGGGTAAGTAGAGGCTTTCTGTGAGGGAAGCCAAAAGCACAAGTAATAATAGCAGCATTTGGCTATTTGTAAACATTTTTTACTCTTTTGAAATGGAGCTGTAAACTTCCCTGTATGTTTAAAATTGTTGTCCAGACAATTGAATTCTCCCGTTGTTTACTGTTGAAAGAGACATGGTTTCTCCAGACTGTCTCATGGAAGAGCCTTTCACTGCAGTAGAACTAGTAGTGATTTTTGGCCAATTACTTCAGCTTCTTGTATAGTTTTTCTGTCTCCTTGTATTTGATGTGCAAAGCTCTTCCCTTGAAACCGCTTCTAACATCCAGAGATTTAAAATGAAAACAGGAAATGCTACAGAATTAAAAATACCCCCTGGTTTTGATTGTGTAATTCCATGACATAAGTTAACATTATTACATTTTAACCAGTAGCTTCTCCTGTGTGCTAAACTGTTTGCAGTGGAAGTGCAGTCTAAACTTCAGTTATGCTTTCTCAGTATGTACTGCAAGAAAACCCCTTAAAGGCACTTCAGGAGTTTCCAGATTACAGGTTGGAAAAAAAGTGACATTTTTGAGGGCTAGTAGTTTCAGTCAAAGCTTATCTGATTATTAAAACCTTTCTTCTTTTCTTTTCTTTTCTTTTCGGAGGATGGAAGAAGTTAGTGTTATCCAGCATTCCTGCTGAGTATATAATTTACTGCCACTTCTGATCTTTGAAGAGAGATTTATCGCTTCCTGTGGCAATACTGAATACTCAAAAGGTACTCATTGATTACTTGATCCTTGCCTACCTTCCATATTTATTAATACTCTTCTTTCCTTCCTGCCAAAGAGTGACTGCTATTGACTCCTGCCTGCTCTGAGCTACCTGGAGTATTACATGATCCCAGACTACTTTATGCTTTGCTCCTGTACTGTGTGTCCTGTTAAAGCAGCTGCATCCTCTCCTTGTCCTACCAACATTTTGACCTACATGAAGAAGAATTTGTGAGCTTCCATGACAGTATGGTGGAGCTGACAATAAAATATTTTGATGTCTCACTTGCCTGACAAGATATCTGTAGTGGCTTTGGAGACATCTTCTTTGAGTGGCTTGTGCAGACAAATCCTTAGGGATGATTTCTCCATCTCCACCAGATTCAAAGGAGAGAGATTGAATGTTTGTCCTGCTGTGTTACCAGTCTGGCTCTTCCTGGTTAGAAGTGCTTGATCCAGTGCAGTTGTTGGTCAGTATGATGTGCTGCCTTTTGGAACAGGCTGTGCAGTGCCGGCAGCCGAGGGAGAGTTTTCATCTCCCTTTTCGCACCTTTCCTGTTGCCTGTCGAACAAGATAAAATTTCTTGTTAACATCCTGGAGAAAAGAGGATACAGTAGCCCTCAGTACTTCAAAGCCAGATTTTTTCCAGTTTTATTAGTTTAGAATTACTCACTGTGGACTTGGGTTTTCTGCTGCAAATTATAAAAATAGTAGTGAAGTCTCTTGTCAGTAATGTTTCCTTCTTTTCTTACTGAAGTCCCTATAGGAGTTTTGTCTGATGTGGATTTTTGTACTTCATAGCACAGGTGATTCTGTGTCTCCTAAACAATAAAACACAGTATTTGTGCTTTTCTAGTGCTGCTCTCTTCAATACTGGGTGATTTGGATGTCCACCACTCTGAAAGTGCTGGTCCCCAATAGATTTCCAGGAGTTACAGTACATAGAACTGGTCAGTGTATGAGAGCTTGCAGAAGTGATCCAGGGCCTCTATGTCTTGTGTAGTGAGTGCTGAGACCAGTAAATCTCAGTCCTAGGAGCATCATAGTTATAACTGCATAGATGGAAAAAGGTCTCAATGTTTTGTGTTTGAAGTTTAAATATATCCTTCATTTTATGTAGTGCCAGAGAATGGTAAAATAATTTTGGTTGGAAGGGACTTCTTCTGGTTCCCTGGTTCAACCCCTGACTCAGTGCAGGGCTGGCATTGATGCTAGATGAGGTCAGTTAGGGTTGTATTTAGGAAATATTTTTGTTTCCACAGCATCTCTGAGCTACCTACTCCCGTGTTTGACCACTCATTGTTGCAGCTGGTCTGTTGCAGTTGTCCTTTGACTCTGCTTCCAAGAGTGTGGCTCCATCTTCTCTTTGCTTCCCTTTAAAGGTAGCAGTAGGATCTCCCCATGGTATTTTCACAGCTGTCATTCTGCTGTGTAGGTCTTGTATATCCAGCCACCTTATTGTTCTGGCAGCCTTCTGGTGTGTTTTTTCCATGTGTTCTAAGCTCAGCAGTGGACATATGAAGCACTTTAAATTTTCAGTTTATGCCTGTTTTCCTTCAAGCTTATCAAACTTTGCCCATATGTCAAAGATCTGATGGAATGTAAATTCATGCAAGGTATTTAATGCCAGAAAATACACCAGGCATTTAACAGAAGTTCAGTGTCATCTCTGCAGTAAAGGAGAGTAGAAGTGACTTACACTTACTCTCCCTTTGGGATGTTCCCTTGGAGTGGATCAGAACAGGGAGTGCCTTGCATTTTCGAGCTCCCTGGATTGTACATTAGTAGGTTGATAATTCTTGAGTGGTGTCCAAGCAGCTTCAAAACATCTCTTAAAAAACTCCAGTAACTTACTTCCTTAATCAGAATCAATACCCTGTAAACAGAGAGGGGCAATGGCTGTGCCTTGCATTAACTCACCACCAGTGTTAATCTGCAGAGATCCCTGTGAAATCGTCTCTATTTGTGTTGTCTGCAGTGTAGAAAAGAGCTGCTATTACAGGTTTGTTTTCTCTTTCCCCTTGTAAGAGTTTGGGTACAATCTTTATTTAAAACAGCTTTCTCTGCTGTTAAATCATTTGCCAAGCAGAAGCTTAGGTTTGAAAAATTGATGAAAACTATTTCTTGATTCAAAATTTCAGGAAACCCAAAGTGGATAAACAGATGCTTCCATTCAATTCAATGTGTTCTGTTGTCCTCTTGTCTGTGTGACAAAACTTGTAAGGTGATAATATTCCACGTGGGAGGTGTTACTTTTGTATCAAGTGTCTTTTGAAGGGCGAAGTCTGCATTAATTGAAAAGTTTGTAAAGTTCAGGAAATGTTTTCCAATGTTGAACAGCACAGAAGCTGGCAAGGATGCAGCTTCCATCAGCAGTCTCAATATGCCCTTAGCAGTGGAGCACACCCCATGTATCCTCTGAGCATCCTCTTTCCTGGTCAGGACCTGTATGTTGCATTTGTGATTTTTGCAGTGTTAGATAAAAAAATTCCAAATTTTTTAAAAGCTCACTATCACTGAGCATCCACAGCTCCAACAAACCTCTTATCAGTAATGCTCTTTGAAGCTGGTGAACAATTATAGACAGACTTGCCAAGTAATAAATGCAGCCAGGACCCAGACTCGAGTGCCGTGTACTAAATAAATGACAGAAGAACCTGGAGGGGAAGCACTTAAATTCAAAGGGTGTGAAATCCAACACTGCTTGGCCTTCATTACTGAGTGCAAGAAGAGGTGCCTCTCTTGAGAATTACTCCTCTGGACTTCCTTACCATTCCCAAGGTTTTTAGCATGTGTGCACACACACTGACAAGGATTACACAAAGGAATAATGTGCTGTCTTGTAAATATTGTATTTCTGTAAATGTGGATATTTTAAGCCCTTAATTGATAAGGGTAATGAAGCTTGCTTCAGAGCAGAGAGCCTTGTCTTCCTCAGGGTGGCAAGGTTAGAACTGCATTAGAGCTGATTTTGTTATTTGATATAAGCAGTATATCCGCTGCTGCATTGACAGTGTGTAAGGAGTGATATTTGCCCTCATTTACATCTCTTCAGCAATAAAAACTCCTTCGGTGTGTGGTGTGCTATTCCACAGCAGAGGACAAAGAGGCCATCTGAAGTAGGCAGAGCAGGCTCTAAAATGTCATATTGCACTTGTAATCTATCATGAGGCATCCGGAGCTTTAGGTTGTCAGAACTGTAAATGCTAAAGAGTTTGAGAACAGGTAGGTAGAGAAGCTTGTAATATGAGTTCAGTCATCCTAGTGAAAGTATTACAGCTGATTAAAACATTCCTTTGGTTTTGCTTATAGCTCTTGTGGTAAGTGAAGGGGTCATCAGGCAGTTACCAGGGCTGTTCTGTTAGGGGTGTGGGACTACACCTGTGTTAAACAAGCATTAAGTATTGAACACTGCTTTTATTTCCCCCCTCCCTCTCCCCACCCCCCCCTTACCTTTCTCTTTTATCTAGTTTCACTAGCTCATCTGTTCTGTTCCAGAGTGAGTTCTGACCTCAGGAGCTGCATGAAGAATAGCCAGCATGAAGAGAACAAATCAGTCCAGGCAGAAGTGCAGAAGCGTCAAGAAATAAATGTAAATTGAGGGGGTTTAAAGTGTGGTATGTGTTCCATGCTGAGGCAGTAATTTCCTGAACATAAAGCTAAACATTGTGCTAGTAGAAACCCTTTTGCCCTGCTTCTCTTTTGGCTGCCCTTAGTGTTGGGGCATACCAGAGACCTAGTCTGGATTGAAATAGGTATCTTTGGGTGGGTGAGTTCTGGCCTGGATTGATTTCCTGACCAGTAGCTGCAGTCTTGAGAGTGCTTGAGCTAACATGAGGAATAGTTGGGCTAATGGAGGCAGTTTAAAGGCAGGGATGGTTTCTTTGCAGAGTGAATATGTTTGGAAATGAGACCTTACTGCTTCCTGGGAGAAAGGGTTTTTTATTTTTCCTTCCAAGGTTGAGTGACTTTGTGGGATTTTGGGGGTTTTTTGCTTCATCTGCTTTGAAGATTGATTGTAGCACTTTTAGGGCTTGTTGTATTATAATATTTGGAATACGAGTCCTGATGAACTAGAGGTGTGTGTAAAGCAATGAAGCTTCTTAAAATTTCAGCATGAGGGTCACTTTAAAGGAGTCACCTGGGTTTTATTCTGTTTATGTCTGCTCCAACACTTACTAATTGAGACTAACTTTTCTGTGACTTAAAAGCAAGGATGTCTTAATTTAGGCTCTGGGAGTTTGTCTTGTCCACCACCCTTCTGCCATAGGTGCTTTCAAAACTCTCCTGGAATTTCCTGTTCCTGCTGCAACAACAGTAAACTGCACCTCTGTGTTTGACAGCCTGACATTAGGTTAACTAGCACTGACTTTAGTTTTCCTTGTGTGCATCAGGGTGTGATTTGTGAGGTGACTAATAGTGCATGGGCAGCTGTTGTTCATGGGGTAGTACCCAAGTTACCACCCCAGGGATAAGCACTTCCTGCTCCTCCAATTTGAAGCCTGAATTCCCTTGTTCTGGTGGAGTATCACTACTTAGTGAGTACATATGCAAAGATAAATCACTATTCACCAAAAGTCCTTGGATACCTGTTCATCTAGGTGAGGCCTTGGAGGAAAACAAAATCCAGATACTTATTATGAAGTCTCTAGAATGCCATGAAACTTGTTGCACAGGTCTTTTTTCAGGTGTGGGAGTGGTTGGTGTTGCCATATTGTATCATGCAATACAATCAGATGGCTAAAGAGTCCTCTTCTGCTCAGACTTATTTTGAAAAAACACCTTCTTCTGCTGTTAGCAGTTTGCCAGTAAATTAAATGAAAGCCTAAATTAATGTGTGATGGAAGAAATGATGACAAATACTTGATAAAACTAAGAACCTTTTCCAGTATCTGCCTACAGTATAAGGCTTCACTTTTTGTGGTAATGGATTTTTCAGGCTGTGTAAGCTGAAATCATTTTTGATTTTCAATTTAATACCTTCAGGTATTCTAGTGGTCTTTCATGAGCTTCTTCATCACTTTTGCTTTATGAAGACCTGTAAAAGGGAGGGACTGATTAGTTTTATGGTCTAGGATCAGCTAAAAAGAAATTCCTTTGTGATTGCTTTTTTTGAAGTATAAGTCTTCCTGTATTCTACACCTGATTAGATTGTGTGTTTGTCTTTCTGAAATGGACTGTCAGGTCAGCAAAACATGATGACTTCCTTATTAAATTAAAAAGGGAAATGTTAAATTATTGATAAGAGTACATTTCACTTGCATTTCCTAGCTTCCAGTAGAAAATTCTCTGAATGAATAAAGACCTAGTGTCATCTAGTGAGATGCACTAGCAGTTATTGAAAGACATAGTGAAAAAATAAAACTGAAATTTGAAAGAATGGTAGATAGGAACTGAAGGAGGAATTAGGAAGAATGGAACAAATTTTAAGAACATTAACTAATTTTGTCCCTTTTACCTTCTCATTAGACCTTTAATTCTCCAAATCTAAAATAAAAGCAAGGAAAAAAACTAATCCAGAAATAAAGCTGAAAATGTTTTCATCAGTCTGCTTTCTTCATCAAGGCTTTCCTTGTGAGATTACAGGATATCCCAAGTGACTTGAATATGTGTGGGATTTGTTGTCAGTAACTGCCATTATTTTTTATCTTTTGTTACACAATGCAAGTTTCAAGCAGTTGACATTATTGTATCTGCTTTTCTCTCCATTGTAGGCTGCAGCTTATTACAGCAGAATTAGCAGTATTAGTTCTGGAAGAGCCATGATCTGGGGCTTTCTGCTGCTGTCAGGTGCAAGGATTAAGAGGGAGCTTGTTCAGCAAACAGCTGAGGAAAGATGTGGAGTTGAGTTTCCTTCTGCCTGGCCGGGGGCCCTGGGTATATACTCTGTTTCCATGTCTTGCATGATTTCCCTGAGTTTCAGATCCAAGTGAAAGGTCAGCTTTATTCTGAGTAATTGCGGGAGATCACAGGTGTGTGCTACTTGCTGACTGAAGAGTAGGGGCCAGTGCTGAATGAAGCTTCTCATTGCTTTGTGTCATTTCATGAGACACAATGAAATTGGAAAGAGCTCTGCTGGGATCCCCTGGGCAGCAGTAGCAACCAGGAAGATTTCTTCTGTAGGTTACAGGAGGAGCAGAGAAAAGAAAAGGGGGGGAAGTAGAGAAATGGTGCAAGATGCATTTTGATTTTAACAGTGCATCAAGCTGGCTGTGGGCAAGGAATGTCCTGTAGTAAAGGACTGGCTTAGCTGTGCCCTTGGGAGTTTGTAGGGGTTGAAGGTAAAGATCTCCTTTAGTAACATCTGGGCCAAATCAGTTCTCAGTCGAGTTCATTATGGTGAATTATTCTGTCAGTGTGAAGGAAAAAGCTGAGAGCAGCTCTTTGGACAGTGAGTGTTATGTTTAGCAATAGTTTCATGGTCTCTTAAAGAGACCATGAAACTATTACACTGGTTAAAAATCTGGTCTTCTGTCTTTTTAGTAAGGAAAAAGTGGATTCCTCTAGATGTCAGTTTAGTGTAGGGATTCACTTAAAAGCTTTGAATCACTCCCTAGAACAATGTGCTCTTCTTGCCCTATTTAGACCAACCTCCCAGCACAGCCACCTTGGTTAGGTAATCACACCAACACTGTCTTCTCTGATCCCCTCACAGGGTCAGCACTCAGGGAAACCATCCTTCTACAGCTCTGCATTTTCCAGTTGCAGCTCTCATTCCCATAGCTGGCTTATGTATTTCTTGGGGCATAATCTTGACAGGCCCCTTTTCATGCAGAGAAAAAGCAAAAATGTTTATTAACCTGTGGTGAAGTTTGCTTTTTTACTTCTGATTTTCTTGCTTTTGCCCTCCAAGATGCTGAAATTTTTCTCAGGATAATTGCTTAATAGTGGGTTAATGAGATTACCCTTTTTTTTTTTCATTTAAAGCTGCAGTAAATGTTTGTCCATTTTACTCTTCTTGTTTGCTTTCAGTACCAGTGTTGTAAGTGGCAAGGAGGAAATGAGAAAACAGCTGGAGATGGGTGTAGTAGTCATAACCAGTGAATACGGAAATTATTGCCGTAGCCAAATGAAAGCCTTAAGCTTTTACTGTGAGAAAATTAGTTAGTGAAAGAAATTTACCCAATGTTTTAGTTTCTCCTGTTGGTAGTAACTCTTTGGTGTTTGCATGTGAAAGGCACAGCTGGCCTCTTTGGATGTATGTCTGTCTGCTTTAGAGTAAGTTACACTCGCGCCATGTTCATCTCTTATCAGGGTAGCTCTGCTGGGGGAAATGGAAAGGCTGCCTACCTGTTAAAGTGCCTTATCTTGGGCCGTGCTTAGCTGGGAGAATTTTCAGGGAAAAGATATGGCTGTTTCATGGTGGGAAGGAGAATGGCCAAGCACTCCTGCAGTTAATCTGCATCTGCTCATGCCCTAAAATACTTACACAGACATGTGTGGACTGCAAGCAGGGGAGAAAAAAGTTTTGTTGTCTATAAATCCTGTTGGATATGTATTTTTTTTTCAACATGTCTCTTGCTTTAAGAGGCAAATACAGTGCATAACTGCAGACTCCTGGTTGAAGTTTTTGTTTATTCCTTTATTAAGCTTTCAAAGGGATTCTTGGGGAATGCAGGAGGAACATAAGTCTCCCATGTTTTAATACTAGGCTTTATTTCCACTCCCATGTAATTTTTAATAAGTGGCTAATCTACATGTGTCAAAGCCATGTCAGTTTTTGAGTGGGATCCGTATGTAGATTGACTTGAATTCAAGTCCTGAATATGCTGCAAGGTGATAGGGTTGTTTGCACTAAACTAGCTGCTGATACATTTCGTTAATTTGCTGACAGCATTTGGCTTCATTGTTTCTATTGGAGTTTTGATTTTTTTTTTCTCAAGTTAAGCGCGTATTACAGCATTAAATGTGTAACATTTAACTTATGACACTTCTCAATTGCATTGGTCTCCCCGCAGTTTTTATTTTTACTGAGGCTATGCCTTATTTGGCAAAAATACAAATTTTTGTGTAATTTGGTACATGAAACTTGATGCAGTTCAGGTTTCTTTAATTTTAATGTGCCTGAGAGGCAGACAAATGCTTCGATAGCAGCTTTGTTATAAATAACACCAGTAAAAAAAATAGGCACTGGCACTAGCCATCCCTGCCTCTGAGTTTGTACTTTTTACATTGACGATGACAGCAAGTTGTTTTTAGTGCTTCTACAATTCCCTTCAGTACCTAAAGGGGCTTCAAGAGAGCTGGAGAGGGACTTTGGACAAGGGCATGGAGTGACAGGACAAGGGGGAATGGCTTCCCACTGACACAGGGCATGGTTAGATTGGATATTGGGAAGAAAGTGAGCATATTTGGGCTGAGACTCTCGTGTGCTGTAGTCAGCAGGATAGCTGGCACTAAATTACTTTCTCTCAAGCAACCTTTTGGTTCCTTTCATTGGAATGATGTGTCAGTTGTGTGAAATGCACAGCACTTTGTATTTCTGCTTGTTCCAGCTTTTTAGATGGGCTGTCCATGAGCTGTCTGAGGAAGCTTAGGTCTGTTGTTTGGATGTCACAGCTCCTTACCTGGCTAATTGGATTGTGACAGTGCCCTGAGCTGTTTGGTGTCACAGTGTCTCTCAGTAGAGCCTGCTGGGTGAGCCTATGTGTAAGAGCTGGCTTGAGCTATTAGTGGGAATTGTGCTTTCAGATCTTTGATTTCTTTTTTGTCATTCTCCTTATTGTGGAATATTTTTCTCTTTTGCTTTTTTTTCAGTCTTGATTTACTGCATCTTTTAACCTGCTGCTTTGTTTTCCTTTTTAGATTCAGTCATTGTGGAACCGAGCTGTTGGTATAAGGTAGCAGTAACTGGTAGGAAGAGAGCTGGAGACAAAAGCCAGAAATAAAAAGTTGAGAGAAACTCTGCAGTTTTTATTCCTAGTGTTCTGCTATAATGGTCATAGTTGTAGCAAATGGCACATGTCCTCCAATAAATACAAAACTTGCCTGTGAGACTCACTTTATGAAAAGGGAGAATTAGGGTTAAGAAAAAGAATTAAGTAAAAGAAGTAGCAAATTGTTCAAGACAGAGTGATTGAGAAGTGGCATGGACAGCCAGTGCAAAGCTTGCTGCAGCAGAAATGGAGTCTTTACAGAGAGTTTGTTTAATTGGAAGCACCCATACATTTTCCTCTCAAGTTTAGGGTACATCCTGTGTCCCCACCCTGCAGTTGAAGAATTTTGAAATTTGTCAATCCACACTTCTGCAGAGGAAATCTCAACAGTTTCCTGAGATTTTTGGGCTGTCCAAAGCATCAGGTGAGACGGCTCCTGTATATTTCTGTAATTTTATATGTTATTATTGTGACATTCGGTATATTGTGACATTTCCCCTGTGGCAAGAGTTTGGTTTAGAACCAGACATTTTCAGGTGCACTAACTTGGATGGAAGGGAGTATATTGGATACTTAGGAATAGGCAGGAGTGAATGCTGATCCATGTGCTGAGTGTTGGAGGCCAGGGAATCTGGGTCAGGATGCAGCAGCAGGCAGGGACAGTGGAAGTGGCAGTGTCAGGATGCAGTGTGTACTGGGACAGTGGAAAGGGGCAGGCATGGATAGAGGTGACATGGAGGTGGCAGGGTCAGGAGGCAGTGGTGGGCAAGGATGAAGGTGGCAGGCTCGGGGTGCAGTGGCAGGCAGGGATGGAGGTGACACGGAGGTGGCAGGCTCGGGGTGCAGTGGCAGGCAGGGATGGAGGTGACACGGAGGTGGCAGGCTCCGGGTGCAGTGCCGCGTCTCGCCGCTCGGGGGCAGCCGTGCCCCGTCGTGAAAGCCCTGATAGCCGCGCGACGGGAAACGGGCTGAGAGGTGACAGAGGGACAGGGGCAGTGGCGAGGTCTGAGATTCTTTACCGGACGGCTGTAAGAATCCATCCATTCCTTTCACACAGGTACACCCCCACTGAGTGCCTTTGACCTGAGTCTTGCTGCAGGCATTTCCTTGGTGTCCCTGTACACCTGCATTCCCAGGCTGGCAAACTTCCTGACAATGTGAGCCAAAGTCTTCTTTGTATGCCAGTGTTCAGTTCCTTGTTGGACATAGGATTTTCTGCCTTACAAGTCAGAAGTGGTGCCTTGGTACTACACTATAGAATCATAGAGGACACTGGCAAATTTTGGCCATTTGGCTTGCTTGACTTAGCAATGTTTTTACCAGCTGATATTGACAGTGAATGTGAAGGTCCTTGTGAGGGCCCCACCTCCGTATCAAGGTTGCAAACCTCTGATCGCCACCAAAGTTGCATTAGCTTTGCAGATGGACTTTTGCCATTTTTCCCCTCCATCTTACACCTCCTTGCCCATTTACCACATTTTTATGTGTTGTTTAGTGTCCTTCCTTTTTTTGTTCAGACACTTTTGATCACCTGGAAAGTCTTCTCTCTGCAAATGCTTCAGATAATCATAAAACACTTTTGCAGTTGCTGCAGGCCAAAGACCTGCTCTGTTCTGATTGCCTGCTGTCTGGTGTTAAGTAATTACATCATCTCGTGTACTTCAGCTGTTTGTCCATATGGATTTGCTCCGACTTGAAAAGCTGACGGGTGGTGAAGGAAGGGAGAGGCGGGATCCCTGCAGGGAGTGTGCATGAAGCCATATGTCGCTATTCCTGGGTATCTGGTGCCCTCTGGAGACTGTGGCTGCCCACGACATCACCAGTGTCAAGACACCACACTAATTTATGTCCCTTGTCTGGGCAGGCTGAAGAACAAGATGAGCTGTATTGTTTTTACAGCAGAAGTGGATGATACTAGAAAAGACAGTAGAGTAAAAGCAAGAACTCTCTAAAAATAATAGCAATTACATGTCCTGTAATTTTTAAAGCTGATGGAGACTTTAGCTGTGCTTCATGTTTGTCTTTTGTATAATCAAAATTGAGTACACAAGATTAAGTGTAGATATTTAAAAATAGTATGGGGATTTTAAAGTGTTGAGTTAGCAAGGGAGATTAAATATTTATATTAATTCACTTAGCTGGTCTGAGAGGCCTGTCAGTCTAATGAGAAAATACTGAAGTCTCTTAGCAAATCTGGAACTGGATTCAGGAATTTTTCACAGTCTTAGTAAGGAAGCTGGCTTTTTTGTCCCTTTCTTCTTACCCAAAGTTGACCTTGGTGCCTTTTTAATGCTTAATGAGGGGTATAAGAAATGGTATCCTGATGCAGGGAAGGTGTTTGGTGTGGTTAGGGACCTCTTATTTTTACAAAGTAAACCACCTGGAACAGAGACAGACTTACAAAATGCTACTTTACTATAATCTTATTCCTTTCATTTGGGAAAAACCTGCAAAATGATAATTTATTTTAGTTCTTATTACTCTTGAAATAACCTTCCTGCATAATGAGAATACAGGAGTTTAATATTTTTCCCCAAATGCAGTGAAGAACACTGTGTGATTTGAGGAGGCACAAAATCTCAGTGTTATGTTTGCATGCAGCTACTGTCAGAGTTACATGCTGAACTCTGAGTTCAAATACTGAACTTCTGTGTTGCTGTTTGTTTGTGACTGTATGGATGGATTTAACACAGGTGTCATGAGATCCTTAGAGTCCAACCAGCTCAGAGTCCACATCATTTACACTGAAATAAGATTTTACCTGAGCTGCGTCTCCTGCTATGGCTTATTCAGCTGAGGAGGGAGTGCACAGTGCATCTTCAGATCCACTCAGGGCCCAGCAGTGCCAGAGGTGGGAGCAGGAATTGAACTCCAGGCTGGTGACAAGAGACATATTTGCCTCTTTTATGTCTTATATTGTTCAGTGGAATTTATACTTGAAGTAATAGTAGTTTGGTATTAAATAAGTGCAGCTTATGTTCTTGTGTTTAATTCTTAGTGCCTTTTCCTGGAAAAGTTCTGCAGATCTCAAATTTAACACTATCTTTAAGATTGGCTTTTTGTTTTTAACAGTGTGGTAATTTTGTACCTTTAAAATTTATAGCCAGTGACTGCCTCTGATGCTGCTAAGTTATGTGAAATGTTTAAACAAGCTCAGTAAGGAATAATGGTACTGTGCATCTTGTTGGTGGGATTTGTGGTCTTTGAGAAACGGAACATGTATATCACTTAATGTCTCTTCCTTGCTTTCTTTCCTTTCCAAGAAGCTGATACAGTTGTCTCACTGCAGGCAGCGTTCTGTGATTGCCTTGGTTTGCAGTGTGATGGGCTTGTGGAGAACTACAGCTCTCAGCTCCTGTTTTCTGAATATGATTGGGATGAGTTGGGTGTTTCCAGTTGGGCAACTTGTCCTTCTGTGGGGTTTGTGCAGTTGTTAAACACACATTGGATGATGTGCAGCATTCATTCTCTTATTTTTACAGCAGGAAGGTGAAATGGAAGGTGAGGCAGTCAACGCTATTGTGGAGGAATCAGAAACTTTCATTAAGGGAAAAGAGAGGAAAACCTATCAAAGACGCCGCGAAGGTGGGCAAGAGGATGATGCTTGTCATATACCGCCAAACCAAGCAGATGGAAGTGAAGTGGTGCAGGACGTCAGCAGTGGGGTGCAGATGGTGATGATGGATCAGCTGGATCCGACTCTTCTTCAAATGAAGACCGAAGTAATGGAAGGTGCAGTGCCTCAAGAAGCTGAGGCTACTGTGGATGACACACAGATCATAACACTTCAGGTTGTTAACATGGAAGAGCAGCCTATAAACCTCGGTGAGCTTCAGCTGGTCCAAGTACCTGTACCAGTGACTGTACCTGTTGCCACCACATCTGTGGAAGAACTGCAGGGAGCTTATGAAAATGAGGTTTCCAAAGGAGGCCTGCAGGAGGGGGAGCCCATGATCTGTCACACTCTCCCTTTACCAGAAGGCTTCCAAGTTGTGAAAGTGGGTGCAAACGGTGAGGTGGAGACACTGGAACAAGGTGAACTTCAGCCACAGGAAGATCCCAATTGGCAAAAAGATCCAGACTATCAGCCACCAGCCAAAAAAACAAAGAAAAACAAAAAGAGTAAGCTTCGCTACACTGAGGAAGGCAAAGACGTGGATGTCTCTGTATATGACTTTGAAGAGGAGCAGCAGGAGGGTTTGTTGTCCGAGGTTAATGCAGAAAAGGTGGTGGGCAATATGAAGCCACCAAAACCAACAAAAATTAAAAAGAAAGGTAAGTTCCTCATCTGCAAATGGATTTTGAAAATGCTTTTGTTGTGGTGATTGCAGTGTGACTGAGGTGAATGAATACATGCAAGTGGGAGTAGAGCAGACATGCCCAATGCTGCTTGCTCACAATGTAATAATGCTTGACTGCAGTGTTTCTGGGGCACACCTCCCTTCTCCTCTCTATAGGCTGACAGGGAGATAATTTTCCACAAGTATGATACTTGGCATTAATATTCTCATACAACTGTGACTGAAAAGATTGTTCTCTTTGCTGTACTGTACATGTAACAGTTTGTGTGCATGTTTTACATCAGGAGCCAATGGTATCATTAATTTTGTGGGCTTTTGCAGAACCGCTTGCTGGGCAAGGTAGATGGTGCAAAATACAGTAATAAGTATGTTTGATTTTTGTTAGAACTGTAAGTTAAGGAACCCTTTTTAGAGTGCAGAAGGAACATTAAGTGCTGGCATACCAGTGAAAATGGAATCCAAACCAGCCACAGGCAATGCAGTTGGATTTGGTGGTGCATGGTAATTCCTTGCAGTAGTTATACCCCCAAGAATCTTTCCTCTTATATTACACAGTAGACCACAGAACTGTCAAAGACTAAAGATGATTTCCTTCATGACCAGGTGTAAAGAAGACATTCCAGTGTGAGCTGTGCAGTTACACTTGTCCGCGTCGTTCCAACCTGGACCGCCACATGAAAAGCCACACCGATGAAAGACCACACAAGTGCCATCTCTGTGGCAGGGCTTTCCGGACAGTCACATTGCTGAGGAACCACCTCAACACTCACACAGGTACTCTTGGTTTGGCATGCATTGTGTTTAGAGGGTCTGCTCTGCCATCAGAGCAAGGTTTGAAGGTAGAGCCTTCTTGTTTTCCTACTTTCTCTTCTGGAGCAAGCTAAGAAAGAGGAAGTGGCATAGTTGTTTTCTGCCTGGCCAGGTCAGGTGCAGAGCTTATCCTGTTCACAGGTACAAAATTGATCCTGGGCTTGATCTCAGGTTACCTGAAATTATAGAAATGTTCTTTCCCTTGGGCATTAGCACTCATGTTTTCAGCTGCTTGCGCCGAAGAAAAGAGTATAATTCATAATCCCTCATTTTCTCTGCTTACTGAACTTACGTCGTCTGACTAGCTGGTTCGTAATGTGTAAACAACCAAGTGGTACAAAAATAAAGGAGTCTGTTTCCTCACTGAAAGGATATTAATTCTCTAACATCTTAAATATATTAGTTATTTATACAAAACCTCTGACTTTTGTGCATTCTGTTGCTCTAATTTAATCTTTCAGAACATGAAAGCAGTGTTGCTAATTCACTTTGAAAACAAAAAATAAAAAAAATCGGCAACAAGCACTGCCCTATATTTTCTTTTGTCACTAAATCTCTGTGTAATTGTCTTCCTGTCTTGCTGCCCACCATCAGGTACTCGCCCTCACAAGTGCCCAGACTGCGACATGGCCTTTGTGACCAGTGGAGAGTTGGTTCGGCATCGCCGCTACAAACACACCCACGAGAAACCATTCAAATGTTCCATGTGTGACTATGCCAGTGTGGAGGTATGGGACTTGTTACAGTGCTGACTGCTTCCTTGTGCACTTCAAAGCTTGTTCACCATCTGTTACAAACTCTGTTCTTAGGCATTTCCTCTTTGGCCATTTGGTTGAAAGGCTCTGGGAAAAAGAAATTATAAATCAGGGCTGCTCTTGGAAGCAAATGGTGGGGTTTCCTCAGTGAATCAGAAAGCAGTTTGAGATCACTTACAGAAATTCTAGGTGATACCCATTTCCTCTTTGGAAACAATAGTTGTCACAGTTTCTTAAATGATTTGTCCTTTAAGCTGATTGCAGGAATTGTAGTGCTCTTCATGTTGAACGAGACAGACATTTCCTGCTGCAGTGGGATGTCCTTTCAGTCCACAGTGCTCTCCCATTTTAGAAACATGCATTCTGCACATCATCTGTTTATGCCATGAAGGTGTCTGTGGCTAAAACTAATGAGCCTTTGTCTCAGTATTTGTGAAAAGCAGCTTTGCTAATGTTAGATGATAGCTTAATTTGCCTGAACAGATTAGACATTCTTGAATGCCTTCCTTCCATGCAGTATTGTTAGATATTTTATTGGACAGCTTTTAAACTGTGAAAGGAAATTTGAGCCAGATGATGAGCTACATAATGTTAAAAAAATGGGATGTCTGCAGTGGAAGAAGGCTGCAGTGGGAAAGCTGGTGCAGGGGCTTCAGGGTTTTTTTCCCCCTGCCCACGCTATGCCTGCAGTGCTGTCACTTCATGTCCTGTGGTTTGAGTGCTGAATAAGTTATGTTGCAGAGGTTTTCATAGTATAAATTAGGAAAGAATAACCATGTTGGTCCTTATGAGGTCATGCTGCTTTTTGTAGGCATAAGTTGGTGATTAAGCAGCATGATCAGGCTGGAGTAGAAAATGCCATACTGTTGGTGTTCTTGCTTTGAGCTGGGTTTGTACCTTCTAAATAAAAGCAGGAGGAGAAAAGAATTAAGCTTCCCCACACCACTTCCCTATGTCTCTCCAGGGTATTTTAAAACTTTAGGGTGTCTTTAGATGCTGGGATGGTCAATAACAGTAAGGTGATCACAGAGTGTAAAGGCCTCATTGAGTGTGGGAGCAAGCATCAGGCAAGACAGAGTGAAACTGGGAGGCGAGGTAGAGTGGGCAGGAGCAAGTGGCTGTGTGCAGTGGGAAAATGGCACTGAAATGTGCTTGTTTGGTTTTGTGCCTAAGTAAAGATAAACTGCCTTAAGCTCTTGACTGGTTTCTTGTGCTTTTGGAAATCTGGCCTGCTCATCCGTACTGACTTCAGTCTTGCCCTTGGCTTCCAGGTTAGCAAATTGAAACGCCACATCCGCTCGCACACTGGGGAGCGCCCGTTCCAGTGCAGCCTGTGCAGCTATGCCAGCAGAGACACCTACAAACTGAAGAGGCACATGAGGACCCACTCCGGTACTGATGCCATGTTCCCTTAGTGTCAGGGTGCTGAGGCTACAGTGTCTGCTGACACACAGCAAACAAATACTATTGTGTAATTTAATATAAAACCTTAATAAAGTGTGTAGCTGAAGAGAATGCACCATGTTTTGTAAGCACTTATAAATTTAAAACCAGGTTAAATTACTTCACTGAGAAATGAGCTTGGCGGATTCTGATTTCTACTTTGACTGTGAGGTGATAAAATGCAGGCACCTCTAGTATGAACAGAAGAAACTTCTTCTGTTTGCCGTGTTCCAGCTGAAGAGTAGAGCCATTTGGAGTTTCATGCTTCAGTGCATTTTTAAAAGCATCTCATGCATGTTAGTTCATAAAGATGCTAATTTTTTCTTCAATATAAATAGGGATGATTTTAGCACAGAATGTTAATGCAGTACCAAATTAATCATATTGCTAAAATTGAAGGGGAGAAATATGCCCTTTTATGTATACATGAACATCAGAACCTCCACCCCAAAAAAATCTGATGTCACTGCTCTCTTCTGGCAGCATGTAGGTCTTGCCTGTATTTCTCAGAGTAAGAATAATTTAACTTCCTTAAGGATTGAACTTCTAATTGCTTTGTAGAAAGACACTTAGTGGAGCTATAACTTGCAGAGAAAGATGTTATTGAGCGCTTTGTAGAATTACAATTTCTGTTGTCTAGCTGTGTGTTGCAAGTTTCTAGGAGGTTGTTTGGGGCTTCTTAGTAAGAATTGTTTTTGATAAAAGTACTTTTTCTATTTTTCCCTTTTGTTCCTGAAGGAGAGAAGCCATATGAATGTTACATCTGCCATGCTCGTTTCACTCAGAGCGGTACCATGAAGATGCACATTTTGCAGAAGCACACGGAGAATGTGGCCAAATTCCACTGTCCTCACTGTGATACTGTTATAGCGAGAAAGAGTGACCTGGGTACGTGTCTCCCAAATGTAGCCATTTGCTGAAGATGGTACAAAACTTCCCAGAATTAGAGTTCACATAACCCAACTGCTGTCTCTTAACCCAATACCCAGCCTGGTAACTGCACATCATGAAGCACAGCTTCATATATGAGGCTGGTAAGACACACCTTTAGCTAATAGCTGCTGCAAGTTAGAACAATTTGCAGTTTCTTCTCATTATTTTTTTTTCCCCAAGCATACAAGGTAAGTTACTGTTTGCCTATATATGGCATTTATTGAACTTGGACTGAGATTTCAACAGCATAAGGATGGGGATCTGAAAAGCAAGAAGATCACTTGGCTTAACCTCCTGCACATTGGAGGCCATTAAGTTTCATGCAGAGATATTTTCATCAAGTTAAAAGATTTGAATTATCAAGTTAAAAGATTTGAATTAGAGCAAGTATTTAACTTTCCAGGATTTGGAGCTGTGTGCTCAAAAGAGCCCTGAGTCCTTGCAGTACGACGTTCCTGATCTAGAGAGCAGTACCCAGTGTGATTCCAGCAGGCAAGCTCTTATGTTTCTAGAAGGTGACAAACAATATCATGCCCAGAGCAGCTGAGGGAAAGGAAGGAGCCATGATTTGGCAGAACTTTCTGTCTTTAAACAGAATTATCACCCAAGTAATGGGAAGGCAGGCTCCCTTCCAGTAAAGACAAGTGCTACAGTGAGAGGCAGTTTAAGAAGAAGGCAGTCAGTTGATGTCAGGAGCAAACAAGCTGATTTACAACAGAGGAAAACTGATGTTAACTCTGAAGAATTTTTCTTCTAATAATGCTTTAATCTACCCTAAGCTACCTTGTGCAGCTGTGGTATGCTCTTAGTTGGAGGATTTTAAAGAAGTGACTAAAACCTTTTGGGGATTATCTGCTGATGTCCCTGTTGCCTTCTAGTCCTGTCACTCTGACTTCTAATCCTGCAGAAAATCCTGTTTCCCCCCACTGAATTACCTGGCTTCTGGCTGTATCCAGCCAATTTAAGTTCATCTTATACATAACAGTCCAGAGGACACTTTAGTTTGACAATCATGTGTGATAAAATTCAAGTATCCTGAATCAGCACAGATTGCAAGTAATAACCAAATCTGGAATCCTGTGGAAAATCTTAATGGAGTTTTTCTGGGAGCTCATTCTGTCTAGAAATGGTTCTAGTTGGTTTTACTTGCAAGTCCTTCAGGTTTTTAGTTGATTCCTAAATTCCACTGTTTTGGCTGATCTTGGGAGAATCACTGAAGGACCATGGGCTCATCATTCATGCTTCATTCATTCAAATCCACGGTGGTGAAAGATTGATTCTTTTTCCTGTAGGTGTCCACTTGCGGAAGCAGCATTCCTACATTGAGCAGGGCAAGAAGTGTCGCTACTGTGACGCTGTGTTCCATGAGAGGTATGCCCTCATCCAGCATCAAAAGTCCCACAAGAACGAGAAGCGCTTCAAGTGTGACCAGTGTGATTATGCCTGCAGACAGGTAAGCTGGGGGCACTGGCACCCTTTAAGAGTGTTAGGACAGGAGCTGAAAGTACAGGATGGAAATCTTAGCTTTTAGGTTTGACCAGATATTGCTCTAGGACACGAAATAAAACGACGTGGACACTGGACTCTCCATGGTAAAAAAGAGGGAAAGTTTAATTCTGACTCCAACATTTATAGATTTCCAAAAGTGACAGTGGATTGGAGGATGGCAGTGCCACCTCTCCAATGACTCTGGACAAACAAACAGTCCATCAAATTTCTCCTCCTCCATAAAAGAATGCAAAGCAATGTTATTTACATAAAGTGTGTGAGAAAGTTCATTACAAGAATGTAAACATCAGAAGGCTTAGAAGAACTTCAAAACCAGGGTGACAACCAGCTGTCAAGATCAAATTAGCTCTCTAAATTTTTTGAAGGGTGTAAAGGAGACTACTGGCCTTTTCTTGGTGTGATTCTGTTCAGTAGAGAAGAACCTTCTAATTCATAACCTTGATGTACCCCTTGACCAAGGAATAAGAGCCCATATAGGATGGGAATAGCTAGGACTGGAAATGCCATCAGTCAAGATGTTCTTGCATTGCTGTGGAATCATTCTTTTCCTGATATTAACCATAAAATTTTGGCCTCATTTTAGCTGAAAGTTCACTTTTCTGTATCCATTTACACGGGTTTCCATTTTTCCTGTCCGTGCCAGGAGCGGCACATGGTCATGCACAAACGGACCCATACTGGAGAAAAGCCTTATGCCTGTAGCCATTGTGATAAAACCTTCCGCCAGAAGCAGCTGCTCGACATGCACTTCAAGAGATACCACGATCCCAACTTTGTCCCTGCTGCCTTTGTCTGCTCCAAGTGTGGCAAAACATTCACTCGCAGGGTAAGGAAATACGCTTTGAACTGGGCAGGGTTGGGGTGGAATGAGGTGGTTTTTTTTAGCCAAGGGGAGGGAAATGTTTACCCAAAAGGAAAGATGGGTGAGGTACAGGGTAAAATATGAATCTATTAATAGAGCCCTTCTCTTTAAGAGGGAAAGAGAGGAGAGAGAATTTAGAATTGGTACCAACAAACATTAGCATTCACATCATGAGCAATGTGGAAATGCAGCTTAATTCATAAAGTTAATGAATGTACCCATTTCCCCTAAAGAATCTCTCTTTAAAAAAAAAAAAAAAGTAAAAGGCATAATTACCAGAAATGTGTTTGAAAATACAGAGCCAGAACGTCTGATCTTGAATTCAGTGCATGGTTTAACTTTTCTTGTGTTTTTGATCTTTCACTGAGTAGAACACGATGGCCAGACATGCTGATAACTGCTCTGGCCTAGATGGTGGGGAAGGAGAGAATGGAGGAGAGACAAAGAAAGGCAAACGTGGCCGAAAGAGAAAGATGCGTTCTAAGAAAGAAGATTCTTCTGATAGTGGTAAGAACAGCTCAGTATCTTCTGAGAGTTACAGGTCTGTGATTCACTGTGTGTGTTAGCTGCTGGTTTGCCAGTTCTGCAGGTTTCTTCTGGCACATGAAAGAGTCTTGTCTGGTTGGCAAACACAGAATATGGTGATACATGGCCAAGCACAGAGGGATGTACTGCCTGTAAGGGATAATATAGAGCCTGCTGTCCCAGGCCTGTTCCAAGACAGTAGTTTAAAAAACACTGACACCCCTTGTGTCAGCTGTGCCATTCCTGCCCTGCCTGTGTGGGAAACTCTCTGGTAATTTTTTTCAGAGTCCCAAAAGAGGCTGCGTCGTTCTGCAGTGCATTGCTATGAAATGTTACTTGATCATTCTTCAGCATTACTGGGTGGCATGTCCAGACAATTCCACCACTGAATAGTTTGGCTACTTCTGTGGAGAAAGGCTGGCAACATCCAAGGGAGGGGTGGAGATTAATACTGTATATGAAGGAAAAACTCAGTCCTACTTCTGTCTCTTGGTAGAGGAAAAACTTCATCATGTCTTTGTTGTCATCTTATTGCAGAGGTTCCCTACTATTGTCTCCTTATCACAAAAGGTTCATATCTCTTTGGTGTTTTTCGTGGGCAGCTCCTCAGAGCACTGAGTCTTTCTTCTTCACAAAGCAGCCAACTGACTCCACTTCCCCTCTCAACCAGCCACCCCACTCTTTTATAGCACTCTTCTCATTGGTTACACCTGTGGCCTGTTAAAGTCAGGCCTGTTCCTAATCTTTGATAACTGGCCCAGCTGCAACTCCTTAGGGGTAAGATTACTTTCTATACTATCTTTATTTTCTTATATTCTATCCCCCTACATGTCTTCAACAGGAAGAGCCAAGTAGAGTCTCAAGACCAACCGGTTCAAAGGTGATTTTGCAGAAGGAATGTTGCTGATTAGTCTTTTATCTGGAGTGCTTTATCTAATTAATCAAGGGGTGTAGGTTGGGAGAACAGGGATATTTCTGGCTAGACAAATGCATATCTGAAAATCTCACATGGCAAACAAGTTTTAGGATGAGTCTGATCAAATGATTTGCAAACCTTGATTCAAAACTATAGAAATTGATGCTTAAACTCATGTTTGAATAGATCTTTAGAAAAATGTATTAGGTGATTTAAGCACATGTAACTCATTGTGCATTTAAAACATGATAAGGTAATGGAGGCAGGGTAAAATAATTGATGGAAGGTAATTCAGAATGTGGCGTTCTGGAGTATTGCATTCTTAGTATCTGATTTGAAAACTTCCTGGGAGTTCAACCTGTTCTGAAAACTTGCATTTTATTTAGTTGGTTTGGTCTGAGTTTAAAGCAGTTTATTGTAGGGGAAGCTTATCAAAAGTCAGGCTTTTTACTGAGCTGATGCTATGCAGTGAATGATGCCAGGCTCTGTGCTGAGGGAATCCCTTCAGCCTCAGTGGAAGTGGCAAGAGTGGGTTGACCTCAGAAGTCATTTGATAAGAAGAATTGACCAGTGAGAGCTGAGTAGCTGTAAGAAAAGATTGGCTAATCACCTGCTTGAGGAATTGCATTATTCACTGTTGTGTTTATTTGGATTTCTGCAGTTTCATGAGGTTTGGCAACTACTAAATACCTAAAAATTATGGGCAAAGCTGGGATGAAATAGACCTATTTGATGAAATAGACCTATTTGTGTTAATGAAGGGGGGTGGAGGAAAGACCAAGCAGGGAATGATAGTTCTGTCTCCTGGCTGCCCAGCATTAGACAGAATGTTAATTGATGGACGTTGAGTTGAGGAGAGAACGTCATGAACCTCTAAAAAGGTGGGACCTGAGAAGTCCAGTAAATTCCTCATGGGGAGTATTACTTGAGTGATTGTAAAATCATGCAGCATGTACATGCCCCAGTGTGGGTTGGGGTTTTTCCCTTTAGTCAGACAAAAGGGAGTATCCTTGTGGCCCATATATTCTTGAGTGAAACTACTCCTGTAGTGAACAGCCTTACAAATTTAAGGGCAATCATTTTGCTGTCCAAACAATATTATTCTCTTAGACATCTCTCACTGCTTTTTGTCTGCTCTGGGTTTGCCCAGAGCATTCTGGACGTGTCAGTGGTCCTCACCTATTAGGTTTAAGGAGTGTTGTGAAGAATAAACTGTAGAGCTTGAGGGGTAGGTGCCTGGCTCTTGGATGCCTATTGGGGTTCTCCTGTTTCACAGAGATCCTTAACTCCCCATAGTACCAGGTGATCTGAAGAGCTGCTTCCCATGATTGGGATGGGTTTCACGCCTGGTGTGAAACACTGGACACTCCTTCTGGGAGTGGTCTGGACCCAGAGTTTGTTCCTGGTGAATTTGGGCTCCCGCCTTCCATTGTGCAATGCTGTGCTCCTTTGTGTTGTGCAGGTGGGACTTGGATGGGCTGTTGGACCCTCTGATGGGCTTGGGAGTAGCCCAGCCATGTGTTATTTGGTCTCCCTTGTGCTGTTATCTCTGAGCACTTTGTGCATGTACAGAGTAGCTTTTACCACATAATCTAACATAATTAAATTACCTTTTGCTTTCTGAAGGATAGCTTGTTTCCTCTAAGTGAGGGTAACAGATTAACAGTCTATGGCAGCAGCTGTTGAACAAAGGTCTTACTTGCCTTCTTTCTCAGGGGTGACTCCTTCAAATCCATCCCTTTTGGGCGGGATTTGATGGTGCTTCTCTGTAGATGGATGTGTTTTATTCTTGTTAAAACTGAAGATTTATCTGACATCGTTTCTTACAGAGGAAAATGCTGAACCAGATTTGGATGATAATGAAGATGAGGAGGAGACAGCAGTAGAAATTGAGGCTGAACCAGAAGTTGAGCAAGAGGCTCCTGCACCACCTCCCAGTAAGAAAAGAAGAGGAAGACCACCAGGCAAAGCTGCTGCACAACCAAAACAATCCCAGCGTAAGTCACTGATTGAAGCTCACCTTACCCTGCTTGCTTGAGCACCTTAGATTTGGCCATTCTTGTAGATGTGATCCCTGCAAATGAGATGATTTTAAAAGTTGGTAACTGTACTTGTCTCTGCATTGCTAAGAACTCACCTTGAAGTTTGTTGCACGGGTTTCCTTGTCATGAGGGAACATGGCCACTTCAGGCCAGGCTAAAAAAGAAAGGCCATTGTGTTTGTTTAGTATTGTTTCATTTCATAGTTATGCAAACTGCTCACTTCTTTTTGTACCAGTTATGGTGTCTCTGCTGACATACAGTCCTTGGGAATACAACTGGCAGTAAAAACATTATGGTGTTCTTACCTGGCTAGCTTTTGCAGGTATTGCCACAAGTGAACTTGCTTCAGGCTGTTAGTTCTGAGCAAGGACCAGTGCAGGTATTGTTTCAATTGCACGGGAATGTGGTTAAGAATAGACATTGTAACGGTGCAAAGTCGAAGTAAATACATTTTAGGCTCAGAGTAGGATGGGAAAGGGAAATTAGTTCCTTTAAGGAGGTGGTGGCTTCCTCAGTGGCTTGGCTGTCTGCTCAGTGATACAAAGTGTGGCCTGTTTTCTCTCTGGGGTTATTCTGTGGAAACATTTAATGCTGAATTTGTCATCACTAATTTCCCCTGAAGTTTAAGTTTTGTCTTAGGCCTATATGTTGATATGGGGCTTGATTTCATTATTCTATGAAATCCGTTGTTTGAAAGATGAAAGTGCACACTGGAACTGTGGTACTGGGGGCCCATCTTCATAAAGGGGCAAGAAAATAAATGCTTGATGCTTGGGTGAGTGAGGTGGGTTGAAAACTCCCCACTGATGCAGGAGTGCTTGCTGTGGGCCTCACCTTCCCCTGCCATAGAACAGTCCTACCAAAGACCTGCTTGAGGCATGCAGGCTGGCTCTGAAAACAGTAAAATAATCTGTTTCTCACCCCCTCCTCCTTTGTTTTTGCCCTTCCAGCTGCAGCAATCATTCAGGTTGAAGACCAGAACACTGGTGAAATTGAAAACATTATAGTTGAAGTGAAGAAAGAACCTGATGCAGAAACAGCAGAGGAAGAGGAGGAAGCTCAGCCTGCTGTAGTGGAAGCTCCCAATGGAGACCTCACCCCTGAGATGATTCTCAGCATGATGGACCGGTGATGGAGGAAGACCACGTTGGCTGACTGAACTGGCCTGGGCTGTGTTTAAGCGGCTCAAATCTATTTTTTTCCTTTAATCTTTTTCTTGGCTTTGGGAAGTGCATCATTTTAGACCATTTTACCAAACATACTGGGAAATAAAACGATGTTAGAATGTGATTTAACTAGAACTTGCTGTTTTATGTTAGCATTACAGGATCATGGAACATTAGGAAATATTTTGGAGTCCTTGAGGGTTTCCTCTGAGATGCTTGATTTAGTTTTGCTCTGAACTGCATTGTAAAGCTGGTCCAAGGGCCGTGTTTACATGCACCAAGTTTTAATATACAAAAGTGGAAGCCTTGAATAGAGTATGTGGAAAACCACTTCGGACTTGCCCTTCCAGTTCCCAGAGTCCTTGAGCCTCTTCTCTCGGTAGTGTTTTTAACTGTAAATGCAGACTTGGGAGGGTTCTAGACTTTTGAAATTTTTTTTTGGTTGGTTTTTTTGTTTTTTTGTTTTTGCTTTCTCCCACTGAGTAGCTCCGGTTCTCCAAGTCGGCTGCACATGGTAGTTTTGGCATGCTCCAACTGGTTTCTGTCCTTAATATGCTTTGCTTTCTGCAAAGCATTTCTGTAATGGTCAAGCTTGTAAATAACTTTTTTTTTTTACATTTTAATCTTTTTCCATTAATTAAGAGGTATGCAAAAATGCAGTTTAAAGAAACCCCAGTATTCTAATTACTTTCAAACTACGTGACAAGAGAATTGATAAAGTGTAAATGTTGGAAAAGCTGTTGATAAGGTAGAGAAAATATGTACCCAAACTATTGCTTGCAGAACAAGAGAAACCCACATGTGAAATCTGGTTTTGAAGCACAAAAAAAATGTATTTTATAGAATCTTAGACTGGCTTGGGTTAGAAGGCACTTTTACAGACCATCTAGTTCTATCCCCCTGCCACAGGCAGGGACATTTTTCACTAGACCAGCTTCCTCCAAGCTCTGTCCAACCTGGCCTTGAACACTTCCAGGGATCGGGCAGTAAGTTTCTCTGGACAACCTGTTCCAGGGCCTCACCCTCACAGGGAGGAATTTCTTCCTAATAGCCCATCTAACCCTGCTCTCTGTCAGTTTGAAGCCATTCCCTGTTGTCCTGTCTCTCCATTCCCTTGCCAAAAGTCCCTCTCCAGCACTCTTGTAGGATCCCTGCAAGGTTTTGTAAGGCCACAATTAGGTCATCCCAAAACCTTCTCTTCTCCAGGCTGAATAACTCCAGCTCTCTCAGTTTTTCCTCATAGGAATGGTGCTCCATCCCTCAAATCGTGTTTGTGGCCTCCTCTGGACTCACTCCGGCAGTTCGATGTCCTCCTTGTGCCAGGGACCCCAGAGCTGGATGCAGCACTGCAGGTGGGGTCTCACCTGAGTGGGGCAGAGGGGCAGAATTCCCCCTTCCTGCTGCCCACAGGGTTCTGTATGCAGCCCAGTGCACGCAGCTGGGCCATGTCCAGTCTCTCCCACCAGCTCCCCCAAGTTCTCCCCAGGGCTGCTCTGGATCTGTTCATTCCCAGCTCAGATTGATCCCAAGGGTTGCCCCAACCCAGGTGCATCACCTTGCACTGGCTCTTGTTAAGCCTCATGAGATTCCCAAGGGCCACTTCTTGAGCTTGTCCAGGTCCCTTTGGATGGCCCTGTCTTTCAGGTGTGTCACTGCACCCTCAGCGTGGTGTTACCAAACCTGCTGAGGGTGTACTCCATCCCTTCATCTATGCCCTTAACGGTGATAGTAAATAACACTGGTCCCAGTATGGACCCCTGAGGGGCACCAGTCACTGGTGTCCATCCAGAGTCTGAGCCGTTGACCACTGCCCTCTGGATGTGACCATCCAACCAATTTGAAACATATAATTAACCTTTTGAGTTATAATTTCACAAATACATTTTCTTTGCTCTATCTTGTAGTTGTATTTTGTGTTTATGAATCCTATGTTAAGACAAAAGTGGTGATTTATGAGTGGGTCACTGCAGCCCTCAACCTGGGCCAGGAAATTTTATTAATAGGTCAGTAATTCTACAATTTTTGAATCTCTGATAAAGACAAAAAAAGGAATAATGTGAAATACAAATGATGCCTGTATATGAAAATGTCACATGTTAAAATATGTAAGCTTTTTATAGAGCCTCAGTCTTGCTGATTTCAAACAAATTTTTCTTCTATGTATCGCTTTTAAGAGAGCTATCAGTTTAGCTATCAGACTCTAGGTTGATGCATTTTTGTACTTAGCTGTACTGTGTGATATTTTTCATTATTTTAGGAAGCCAACATGGGAAAAAATACTGTTATAAAATATGTAATGGGGTTTGAAAGCTGGGAAGGAGAATATACTGCTGTACAGCTAATAAATAATAACGGATTAACACGTGTGCTCACCGGCTGCTTTCTTTGTGTACATCCATGGTGTGACATGGCAGCCACCTCCAGATGGAAAAGCTGCTCTTCCCAGAAGGATGCTGTCAACAGGACTGGCTCCTTTCTCTCTGCTGGTGTTCCCTCTGCCCCATGCCAAATGCAAGGTACCTGTCCATGACGTTAAATCAGGTTGTGCTGCTCTGTGTGTAGAGGAGGGAGGATGTAAAACGCAAATGTTGGTGTTGACAGCTTAAGCTTGGAGTAACATGGGAGTAGTTGTTACTTCTGTTTGTTTTGACTGGTTATAGTTAATGGTTTAGTTAACAGGAATGTTGTTTCCATTTTGTTCTGAAAAATGGGAGTGGTACTTTGGTGGAGTTTCTGTGGTGTGTTTTTTTGGTTACCTATGACAGCAGCTTAGGGTGCCAGCTGTGGGCAGTCACTGCAGGTTCAGGATAGAACCTCCTCCTGCTGGTACAGGAGTCACTGTTGGCAAATGGCACTAATTAATTTTACACTGTTTTACAGGAGACTGTAACCAAGCACAAGAGTTGCTAGTTCTAGCTTTCACTAGGTGTTTGGTGACTCGTTATCCCTGGTCTTGAGAGATGGTCCTTCTATGAGTTGCCAAGGAAAGCCTGTCTGTAGGTGGAAGCTTGCAGTCCTGAGCATGCTGGAGGCTTATTGCAGCAGGTGGGAGAGATGGTGTAAGGGCTGCTTTGGTGAGAAGTCAGGTCTGGCTGAGAAATGGGTAAATCCTCAAGTGCTTTCCCAGCTGGGCAAGGGGCTTATGTGCTCAGAATCCAAAGATGTTTTAGTCTGAGGCAGTGCTGAGGTGGTTTTACATAAGCCTGGAGCTAGGGATGCTTTGTGGTGATTAGGAAAACCAAAGGTGTCCTTGGGCTCTGTATGGAGAAGCACCATCATATCTTAAACCTTGTGGCTCAAGCCAGTGCTGACAAGTGAGGTGTGAAGGATGATGTGGTGGCCCCAGGAGGCGCCACACATGGTCCAGCAGAGACCTCCCTTGGTCTGTGTGAGTGTTCATGTGCAGCAGCTCATGCTGTTGTACACAGGCCTGAGTGACACCAAACCAGGTGCTGGAGCTCTCCAGGAATTCAGAAGAGCTGGGGGAGGTGGCTGTGTGTGAACAGTTTAATGGGAGGCTGAAAGGATGAGAGCTGAGAGGTGTATTTGTCCAAAGACCACAGGTATGGCTGGTGCTGAGTGGCCTCTGTAGTGTTCATCTGAGGAAACACCACTCCATGAAGGGTCTGACCATGTGCTCGCCTCATGCTCCATCCTTTAAGCCCTTCATATGCCCACGCCTGAGGTGGCACGGCCGGTGCCTTGGCCAGTCAGGGCTCAGGTGAGCAGCAGCACGACAAGAGTCCATGACTGACAGCCCAGCCTGGGTATGGGTGGTCTGGGGATGGAGCAGGGTGTGGCCTCGCCTTTAGCCAAGCCCCACCAGACACAGGCACTGGCAATCCAAGAGGCTGTGAGATGTGCAACATCCAGTCTCTGACAGGTACCTGCCACAGGTGCCATCAACCTGTGCAATGCCCTTGGAATTGCCTCTTCCAGTGCCAGTGTCTCTGGAGCTGGAGGGTCAACAGTGCTCTGGAGCTTCAGTCCAAGGCACAGGGCAGCTTGTCACTGGGGCCGAGGTGCCCATTCCTATGGGAGGGTCCAGATCAGAAGGGTGTAGGAGCAGCAATTTTGGGGCCTTGCCACGATTACCTTGGCAGGCCTTTGCCAGCACCAGTGTCCCTGGAGCTCTGGGCTCCTTGGCTCGCTCAACCCTAACCCTAAGCATAACCCTAGCCCTTAACCCAGATCTGAGGAGCAATTTCTGAGCAACTTTTTTATTGTGCTCTGATTCTAGAACTTTCTTCACATACCCCAGTAGAGGTTTAGTGAGGATGGAAGCTGTTATCCTGTGGCCATCCTCCTTTTTCCCCAGCCTGGTTTGTTACCTTGCGATCTGCTCAGTTGACCTGGTTTCTCTGTGCTTGCTCAGTCAATGGTCCTGTTATGCAGACTGGGTTTTATTTGATTTGAGCTGACGCTCCTGCCTTGGGCAGGGATCTCTACTTGTGCCTCTTGCAGGCTTCTGGTTTGCCCTCGGAGGAGCTGTTCTGGAGAGATGCAGATCAATATCCCAGCCTGCTGCCAAGGACGCACATCCAGGGCAGCATCCAAAGCCTGAATATGGACAGAACAATTCTGCTCAATCCAAGAGCTGTTATCAGTGCTGGAAAAGCTGGGCTTTGGGGTCTGAGTCTAAAGCCAGGGCTGGGATGGATCCAAGGAGCAACGCTGCCTCTGCCAGTGGCTTGGCCTGGCTGCCATCCCTGGTGCTTGGGCTGCTGTTCTCTGCTGGACACAGAGGATGTGTGCTGTTCTGGACATCCTGGCGTGCCTAGGCTTGCACAGAGGCGGGGAACACCTGTGCACATGGATGTCTGACCCACTCCTGGAGTTCATGTCCTGCTGCACTGCTGCTCAGAATGTTCCAGCATGTGGGAGCCAGTATTTTGGGGAATGGCAAGCTGTTGGATGCAGCTTGCCTGGAGCTCCTCTGTGCTTCTAGTCTTCTATAGAAACCACTCTGGTGCATGAAAGGGGACAGCTGCTCTCTCTGTATCTTGAATATCCTTGCATGCCAAAGCTGGGAGATAGATAGATAGTGCCCTTTTAGAAGTTCAGATACCAATAGCCTGGCCTTCTCTTATCCTGGAAAAAACATGGATCCAGCCAGGACTGCTGCTGGTGGCCGCTGACTGCACTGGGTGGTGAATAGCCTGTGCCCTTCATCCTGCTGGTGCTCATCCATCCACTGACATAGCTCAGGAGGCTTGAGGAGGTGCCTCAGCAGAGTTTGGTTCTTGCCCTGAGCCATGTCCTCCCCAGTCAGCTCGTTGAAAAGAGCTTGTGCTGTGGTTGGGCTCTGTGAAGATGCCATCCCTACAGGGAGATACTTCCTGCCTTCACCCTTCCACAGAAGGTGGTTTCAGAAACACTGTGGCCCCGAGTGCATGTAGCAGGAGGGCAAAACTCACCCGAAGTCCCTTCCAAGGACCACCTTCTCCCAAGTCATTTGACTTCTGGGAAATCTCAGTGAGCTCCTTGTTGGCAGATTTCAGCCTGGAGCTTGGAAGTTTGTCAGAAAGGGGCAATTCAGGGGAAGAAGGCAGCTGTCACCATCCATCCCGGTGCGTGCTGGTCACAGGGACTCAGGCTGCTGGCTGAAAGCAGCTCTGCCTCTCCCTCAGCACCTTTCCAGAGTTTCTAATGGGGCCAAGATGAGCCAACAGTGGGAAATCCTGAGTCCAGGGAAGCTCTGCAGCATGTCATAGGACGCAGGAACACTTCCTGGTCCAAAACCTTCCTGGATGAGTGGAGTGGTTGATGTGCTCAGTCCTGTTGCTCCAAGGACATCACCTGGCTTCTGCCTCTCACCCTTGCTTTGGGACAGCAGTTTTGTCACATTGACAGAAAACCTGGGGCATTTCTGTTCTGGAAAAGCCCTTCCTTCAGCATCCTGCCATGGGCACCAGCATCCATCCTCCAGAGAGAAGCCTGCAGTGGGCACCTTCCCCCATCTCCATTAGCTCCCCTTGCAGATTCCCAGTGCAAGGTGATGGAGCTGGGCTGGCTGCCCAGTGCTGGGAAGGGTAGACTTGCTCTTACCCCACACACCGGCCATCTTCAGGCAGAAATATGTCCCCATGAAGCACCTCAGGAGACAGAGAAAGGTCATGGATCCTCCACCCAGGAAGGCTGGAGCTGTGGGGAGATGCTCCTGCTTCGTGCCGGGCGGGGTGTCCTGCCCTCGCAGGGGAAGGCACACAGCAGGAGAAGGGTGCTGGGTAGTACCACCCTCTCCTCCCGGCGGGGCCGATGGGCCGTGGGCACCGTCGCTTTCATTTCGCTTCTCCTGCTCAGGCGGTAAATCTCGCCTGACGGGGCAGGAAGAGGCACCGGGAGGGGGAGGAGGCACCGAGGCGGCGGCGCTGCCGGTTGGTAACCTCAGCGCTTCCTCCCGGCAGGGTGCCTTTCCCGCGGTGCCCGAGGATGCTGCCCTGACACCCGCATCCCTGGGCAGGTGACCCCGAGGTCCCAGGCATGGCTGTGTCCCCCGGAGGGATCCCCACTGAGCTGCAAGGTAAGCATCGCCCGCTGCCGCGCTGCCGGGGCACCGCTGCCACATGGAGCTGCCCCTACCGGGCCTGCTTGGCCCCCGTTTGTCTCGCTGGGCTTGGCAGAGTCACTTTTGGGTCCCTCAGCTGCTACAGCTGAGGTTCACAGGGGCCCATGCAGTGTCTGGGGGTTCCTCCTGTCTGCAAAACTCATTTGTCTGAGGATGGACCTTGGACCAAGAGCATCCCAAGATAACCTGGCTCCTCAAGGATGGGATTCTGCACAGCTCAAGCTGCCAGATTTGTGGGTGCAGCTTGGTGCTGCTCAGTCCCATGTGCTTGGGCTCCTCTGGCCAGCTGGGGGTCCCCAGAAGCTCCGCAGGAAGGCACAGCCTGCAGCTCAGCATGGGGGGTGTGAAATACCACTGCTCACAGCCTTCTCTTGGCTGATTGGAAAAGCAAAAGGCCTCAGGGGTCTCAGGGTCCTTCAGCCCCATCAGGCCCCCCGAGGCTGGCAGTGGGGTGGGAAGGAGCTGGGTCACTGTGTCCCCACAGCCTCAGGCCCTGGCTCTACCAACCCCTGGGCAGGTGTGGCTCAAACCACTGACCCATGGGGCTTGATGTCATTGTGTCAGCCTGGTGTGCTCTGCACAGTGATGGACAGCTGTGGTTTTGGTGCTGTTTTCTCCCATGAGAGGCATGAATCAGGAGGGCATGGAGAGGGTGCTCAGGGCAGGAGTGATGCTCACACTGGCCCACTGATGGTGGGAGTGACCAGTCTGTGACCTTGTGGAGGATGGCACATGTGACCACCCTGACTGCCCCGTGGAGAGGCAGGACTTGGGTGACCAGCTGCTCCCTGGTGGTAAACTTGGAAAGGAAGAGAAATCAGGATCCTCTTATCACTCAGTGCCAGCTCCCAGTGGGTGAGGCAGCACAGGCAGTGTGAACGAGCAGCCCCAAGCCCTGTGCTTGGTTGAGGCTGTGGCAGAAGATGGGGAGGTGGGTGCATCACCTGAGCAGCAGAGGACACCCACAGGTGGTGTGTGAGGCTTGTCTGAGGGCAACCAGGGTCTAACTGTCAGGTGTGGAGGGAGAGGAGATGATTCAGGTGGGGACAGTATCCTCAAGAGCAGCAGGGCACATGGGAGGTGACTTCAACCACCTAATTGCATGTGGACATTGGTCTTTCCAGAGGGCATCACCGCCTTCCTGGGAGCAAAGAAGGTGCTCCTGGTGCTGAGCATCCAGCTGCAGGTGAAATCCAAGTATGACGACTTTATCTTGGTATGTGCAGAGTCTGGCCTGGTTCCTGCTTTCCTGGTTTCCCCAGGAAGGTGTTTTATGGTTGCAGTGAGGGGCAGGGGTGGCTTCCATGTCACCATGGTCCCTTGTCACACCTTGCCTAGGTCCTGACACCCTGGCGAGCCTATGTGCTGCCTGTGATGCTGCCAGTGAGGGTAAGTGTGGGGACCCTGGTACAGCCCTGGGGTTCCTGGGGGGGGCTTGGGGCACTGGAGGGAGTGACCCTTGAGTCACCTGGGCCACCGGGTCTGGGAAGCCCTCAAAAGCAGGATGAGGAGAGATGGGGGGAAGGAGAGAGGGTCTTGTTTGGGGGCTGGTGAAGGGTGGGGCCAAGGCCAAGCACTACTTGAGGCATGGGAAAGTTGGGAGTTGGAGGGAACCCTTGGGTTTCCTTTCTCCATCAGCACTGGGGTTGTTCTTGCTTCTCTCACCCACAGGTTCACAGCAGCTTCAGCTTCCTGGAGGTGAGGGAGATGACGCTCCAAGAGCCCAGTGTGGTGAGTGGGACAAACTGGGACAAACCAAGCCTGGGCATTACCCCCATTTCTGCCCACTCCCCTGTGGCAAACCCTGGTCCAGAGCTCCCCACAGGATCTAGGGTTGTTCTGGTCCCCCATTGCACATTGAGGGTCACCAGTGTTGATCTTATCAGGGTATTGCCCTGGAGGTGCAGGGAGGCACCCGAGGGTGCTGGGTGGGTGCCTGCACTTCTTCCCCTCTGACATCCACAGACAGTGCCTGGCCATGGCACCTCCTGCTCAGCAGGGACAAGGTGACAAATGGCTGCAGGCTTACCAAGGTGAAGACAAATTTAGCAGGAGGGTGTTTTAAACCCCGTTAATCCTCTTAGAGAGGGGCGGGCCCATAGGGCAGATGTGGCAGTGGAAACCATGGAAGAGAGGACTGGCATATCAAGGCTTGGATGTATTGGCCAAAACAGGGCTGTGGTCCTGGTTAACCTCCTGTCTGCTCCTTTCTAGCATCCTGTCTGGCTTTTTCTTGGTAAAGCATCATCAGCAACCATGGCCTCAGCTTCCACACGGGGTTTCTGCTGCTCAGCAGGCTGTGTGGCTGAGCTCCAGGAGAGAGCTGCAGGAGCTGGGCACAGACAGAGGGGTGCAGGGAGTTGATAGCTCAGGGTGGAGGGGGGTGAGATGTCTGACTGGGACATGGAGAGCCCAGGGATTGTTAAGGGCAGGCGGTCCCACGCTCTCCTGCCTCCACAGCCCCGGGCACTGGCGGAAGCGCCGTCCTGCACGATGCCAGCAGATAATTGTCATCCTGCTCCCACGCCTCAATCAGCGTGTAATTAAATCAGGGAGCATGTTGCCATGGGATTTTTTTTTTTTCTGGTAGGAACCATAAGCTGAAAAAGCCCTGAACCTCGATTAAATAAATTCAGGGAGGAAACCTCCATGCTCCAGCTGCAGCTGCTGCAGGCAAAGACAAGACTGCTCTCACCTCACTGCATTGGGCTGCCTCTGCATCAGCTTAAGCTGAATTTTCAGGAGGTTTATGCCTTACCCTGGCACACTAATGTATTTTATTCTAAATTCCTGGTGCTCACAGCATTCTCTGTGCTTATGGCTGGGTTGGCAGTGAGGAGCTGATGGCTGTCACCGTTGTGTCTGGGGGCTTGGGGACGCTGTGTGCTGCCAGCTTGCTCAGGAATCTCTCATCCTTTGGACCCTGCAGGTTGTCATAGAAACAGATGCAGCATCTTATGCCTTCCGGTTCATGTCCTTGGATGATTTGGAGCAAGTTGTTATCCATGTCACCATGTCACTTAAGAAGGTCTTTCCAGACTCATCCCTTGGGTAAGGCTCCTGAGGGGTGGTGGTATAGGAACCAGAGCAACCCCTTTGCCCAGAAAAGCCCCAGACTGCAGAATCCTGGTTTGGGTTGGAAGGAACCTTAAAGATCATCTAGCTCCAACCCACCTGCCATGAACCAGGACACCTGCAGCTAGAAAATCCCAAATATAGGATGGGTCTACAACATTGCTTTTAGCAGGAGAAAAACACAAGTATGGAGGTGAGACCCTGTTCCCTGACTGATTATTTCTGGCCACCCTACACACAAGGGTTGTAGCTAAGCAGAGAGTGGTGGGGATGCTCTTCTCCTGGCCCACCCTGACACACCCCTCTGCTCCCTCCCCAGGACACTGCTCAAGAACTCCCCCCCCAGCCTGTATGAGAGGATCCAGCAGATCACAGACTCACTGGAGGAAATGCTGCAGAGCAACCCTGGGCCTTGTGGTAAGTCCTGTCATAACGTCCCTCAGGCAGGACCAGGAGAGTTGGAGCACTCTGAGGACCAGCCCTGCATCCACCAACAGCAGCTGTGCTGACAGCCCTCACCTCTGCTGGCAGGGCTCCTGTGATGGCTTTGGTCAGATGGAGCCCTGCTGCTGGGGTCTGCTGCCCACCAGCCCACCCCATCCCATGGGGCAGGAGCAGGTTTGAGGGGATGTAGCTCCCCAGGAAAAAGCAGGACAGCAGGCAATATAGCTCAGAATCTACCTGCAAGGACCTGTAGCTATGCAGGCTTCTATGCACCCCACATGGCACCGCTGCAAAGCCAGGAGCTTTTCCTGTAGCCTGGTCTGGAGCAGGATCCCTCCATTATCCCCGTGGCAAGGTGCCTTGCCTGGTATCCACATGGACCAAGCAAAGCAAGCCACAGCCCCACTTGGGGACTGACAGTAGATCCCTCTCCCCTTTGGGCTGGGAAGGGGGAGCCCTCAGCATCTCTGGATGCTGTCATCCCTCTCCTGCTTCCCACTTTCCCCAAAGTTCTCCTCCATGTTCCCTTGGGAAGGTCTGTCCCCAAACTGCTTTCTCCTTGCAGGGGGGTTTTCAGAGACCTACGCTGCTCTGTGTGACTACAACGGCTTTGCCTTCCGCGAGGAGATCCAGTGGGTAAGCTGGTCCCTCCCGTGGATGCAGCAGGGTGTCACTTGGTGACAGGATGCTTGTGGGTGCCTCAAGGTGCTGCTGGGGCTGGCAGCTGCAGCTTTGAGTGCCCCCTGCTCCTGGGGGGCTGGAATCAAAGTGCAGGTGGGAGCGGCGTGCCTTGGACCAGGTTGTTTCCCAGACCGTGACCCAGGAGAGGCCCTGGAAATGTGGGGCCTTGCTGGGTGTCCCAGTAGAGGAGAATCCTGCTGGGGCCCAGCCATAGCAGGACTCCCTATCCCCCTTTCCTCTGGACACTGATCCCAGCTCACCACTCCCCACACCCTCACTCCTACCAGCCTGGGGTGTGTTGCCTTCTGACCATTCCCTGCAGAAGTTGTCCAAGGCTCACCAATCTGTCCCACCAAGCTGGGACATGTCCCCTGCCAGCCAGAGCATCAGGGCAGGCTTTAGGCTTTGGGGTTAGGCAAGGGACTCCCCAGAAGAGGCTCCCCAAGGGCCCAGCTCCCTCCAGCAGCACCAGGGACCTGAGCCCTCCCCAGGACCCAGTGCTGAGCCTGACCCATGTGTGCCTCCTTCTGGGAAGGACGTGGACAACATTTACCACAGCCAGGACTGCCGGGAATTCAACCTGCTGGACTTCAGCCACCTGGAGAGCCGGTGAGCCCCGCAGCCATGCTGCCTGCAGTGTCTCAGCACCCATCCTCATTCTCTCTGTCCCTGTTGGGGGCCCAGCATGCTCCCCTGCCCACGTTAAAAGCTTTTATAGGTTACACGCTCCAGGGATGCCACATCTGCAGCCTGACACTCCCCCTCACCCTGAGCCCCGTCCCATGGGGCAGCAGCTGAGAGTCCAGGCAGCCTCTCTGTCCATTTTTAACTCTTAGATCAGTCTGGGAGCTGTTTATAAGGCTGAAAACCCAATGTCACAGTGTCTTCTTGCAGCTCGTGGCTGTCAGGTGTTTCCCTATGCAAAGCAGCTGGTGCAGCTTGCCACCCTGAAACTTGCACTGCTCCCCACCAGCCCCCCCAGATATCTGTTATCACCCTGTTATCACCTGATTATAACCTCATAGTGGGGCTGTGAGCTCCAGCTGTGCCTGGAGTTTTCCCTGTGGGGCTCAGCCACGTCTCCATCCCTAGAAAGGCAGAGCAAGGGCTCAGCTCTCAGGGGAAGCAGCTGCCAGGCTGGGCCACAGCAAGTCAAAGTTCTGGGTTGAGTGCTTTGGGGAACAGAGGATCTGTGTTCAGCTGGTGAAAAAGGAGACCGTTTTAGAGATTTCTTTGGATGAGGAAGTAAAAAAGAAACTTGTTTCCACTCAACAAAACCTGTGGTGTTGCTCACATGAGGGCTCAGAGTTAAAAAAGAATTTAAAACCCAGAGGTTTAGATAGAAGCATGCAAATATTTTCATTCATTTTATTTTCCCCAAGGAAATAACCTGGGGAAGATGATCTGTACCTGTGGGTTGCTTTAAACCCACAATCCCCAGTCCTGTTCTGTTGAGTGTTGTGCTGGAGCACACTGAAGTTGGGTGTCCTGGAGCATCCCAGGGTTGGGTCAGTTGGAGCACCTCGGGTTTGGATGGGATGGGTGTGTTCTGGCATCCTGGGTGTCTTGGGGCACTCCAGCAATCTTGGGGCACCCTGGGGCTGGATGTCTTGGTACACACCCCAGTTGGGTGTTTTGAGTCATCCATTTGGGATTAGCCTTGGCTCAACCTGGCCCTTGACTCCCTCCTCCCTGTCACCCTGCAGGGATGTGGCGCTGAGTGTTGCTGCCTTGTCCTTCAACCTGTGGTTCACCAAGCTCTCCTGCAAGGATTTCAGGCTGGTGAGTGCCAGTGCTGTGGCTCTGGGTGCACCAGAGGTGGCCAGGTTCCCAGAAAGGCTTTCTTCTTCCCTGCCAGAATCAGGAGATTTCAGAGCAGCTGCTCTACATGCTCAGCAAGTCAGTGACACTGGAGGAGCTGGTGCTGGAAAACAGTGGCTTGAAAGCGTAAGTGAAGGTGTTGCAAGGCAATGATGAGCAGGATCTTGGCAGCCTGGTGCTTCTTCCCTCAGTACATGGAACAGGGAGGTCCATCCATGGACCCTTGTGCCAGAGGGTTGGTGGCTCCATCCCCTCCAAACTGGGAAGCTCACTGGGAGCAGAGACTCCCATAGCCTGGAAGTGAATATCACCCACCCCCGGAGATGCTCTGCTTCCTTCTGGCTGCTCAGAGGAGCCAGGTCTGCCACACAGGCAGGAGCTGCTGGCATGTCCCTGTAAGACTACAGGACTGGTGGCTGTCTTTCCTGGAGGTGTCCAGGCATTGCTCAGATGGGTGACCCTTCTCCCCACAGTGACTTTGTGCAGAGGATGGCCCAGGCACTCAGCAGCCATCCCAACTCGGTCCTGCACACCATCAACCTCTCTGGCAACCAGCTGGAAGATAGAGGTACTCAAATTCTGGGCTGGAATGAGTTTACACTCACAAAAACTGATGTTCAACTCCAGATCCCACCAGCAGCTGTCTCCTGTCCTGGAGGCTGCAGCTCAGGGTGGGATGGACACCCAGCTGTGCTGGCACAGCTGTTCAGAGCTCTCTGCTCTCATCAGGGGTCTCTGCCTTCAGCCAGCACGTGGAGAAGAGTTCCAAGGGTCTGCAGAGCCTCAGCTTGGCCAGGACAATGCTCACAGCCAAAGGTAGAGCCCAGATGCCCTTGCCCCACTCCACTAAAAGAGTGATGGAGGGGCTGCAGGGACAGCCTGGAAAGGGCACCTCCATGGATGGGATGTCCTGCTGCCCCAGCTGGATGGAAGTTCCCTTGCTCTGCTCCCCGGCTCTCCCCAGTGCAGGGAGCCTGTAGCCATGCACGTCTCTCTGAGCAGGGATGAGCACGTTATGCAAGGCCCTCAGAGATAACAAAGCCACTGGATTCTCCCTCCGGCACCTGGACCTCTCTGGAAACCCGGGCACCCTGGCTGGGGATGACATCAGTGTGAGTATCCATGCTGTGATGGGGTGGGGTGACACTCAGACTCTGTTCCCAGTCTGGTTTGGACAGCTTTGGGCTCCTCTGGTCTGTGCCCTGCCCTGCAGCACCCCAGGGATGGGGAAGTCATGGCTGCAGCACCCTGTGCATGCCTGGGAGCAGCTGGGGACACCGTGGGGACATTCCCCTGCATCTCCTTGTGGGAATGTGGCAGATGCCATCTGGAGCTGGGATGTAGCCCATGAGACAGTGGGCTCCTGTGCACAGGATCACCCCTGTGCTCAGCAGGAGGGAGGAGTCAGGCTGGAACTGGGATTCCAGGGCTGCAGGGTGGGGGGTGGGACTCAGGGGCAAAGCTGCTGAGCCCCCTCTGCTCACAGAACCTGCAGAGCCTCCTCCAGCATTGCCACTCGCTCTCCCACCTTAGCCTGGCTGGCACAGACTGTCCTTTGGATGCTGTGAGTACCATGCAGGGGCTCCTGGCAGTAAGCCCAGCCCACAGCCCCCCTCCATCCCTGAACTGTGAGGGGCTGCAGAGGAGGACCCTGGCTCCTCCTCTACACGGCTCACATCCCCACCCTGGCAGCTCTTTGGAGCCCTGGTCCACGGATCCCACACCAGCCTCATCCACCTGGATCTCTCCAAAAACGTGTACTCCCACAAGTAAGCCTGGGGATGGTGTGAGGGGGGTGGGGTACCCAGGGAGGTGTGGTACCCAGGGAGGTGTGGTACCCAGGGGTGTGGCTGGTGCTGGGTTACCGTTGTTGCCATGTTGTGCCCATCCTTTTCAGGAAGGTGAAAACCGTCTCCCCTGACATGAAGGAGTTTTTCAGCCAGGCCTGCTCCCTCAGACATGTCTCCCTGGCAGGTACCAGGCTGCCAGCCGATGCCGTAAGGTGCGCCTGGGCTGCGGGAATGGATTTGGGGTGAGCACAGCCTGGGGAGACCTTGGTCAGGGCTGGGGGGGAGGATGGAGGGAACAGGCTGTGAGAGGCAGAGCTCTGGGAAGGATGCTCTTCTCCAGCATCCCATTCCCACTGCCTGCACTGTTGGGGGTGCCCCATGGCAGGTGCTGGTGCCCCCATTTCTTGCACTGATGGGGGTTTGGTGACTTTTCCAGGGCGTTGCTGCAAGGCCTGGCAGAAAACAGTCACATCAGTGACCTGCACCTGGATCTCAGCAGCTGTGAGGTGAGGGCTCAGCAGCCATGGGCAGAACCCCTCTGGCCGGGGGTCCCACTGTGGCAGTGTGGGAGGGTCCATGCCCTGTCTGACCTCCCCGACAGAAGGATCTCGTTTGCAGGGCTCGCTGCCTCCCCTTGTACTGATGTCTTGCTGTTTCTTCCAAGCTGAGATCAGCGGGGGCCCAAGTCATCCAGGACCTCATCCCTGATGCCAGCTCCATCAGTCACCTGGACCTGTCTGACAATGGTAGGTTGCTTTTTCCCGGCCTGGGAAAAGATCTCCTGTATCTCCTGGATTTTCAAGTCCCAGCACAGGGAGTGAGGTGATTTCTTTATGCCCTCCTTCCGCAAGACTTGCCAGAATTTCTCATTTTGCATCTTTCTTGATGCAGTCCTCTTCAGGTCACTGAATCTGAGGTGGTCTCCTGTCACTGGTTCAGGGTTTGGAGCACTGAAAGGGTTTTTTGTGCAGAAACTCTTCCCACCTTTCTGCTGCCAGCCTTGTCCTGCTGTGGCCTTGTGATCCTAATCATCACAAACATCACCTCTGCCAGTTGTTAATTTCACCTAAACTTCTAAACAGCCTTGCTAAAATCTCACACCAGACCATGCAACTCTTCAGTAACCAAATGGCTCTAGAGAGCTGTGAGATGTGGTTTGAAGTCCTTCAGGACACCAATGCTCCAGAAGCTCATGCTCTCACCCAAAATTTTCAGTCAACCTTTGCCAAAATATGCTTCTATTTTTGGCTCTCCCAGTAGAGCACCTCTGTGCAGGAGGAGCAGTCTATGGGTGGGTGTTGGTGCCTTGTGCCCTTGGCTGGTTGAGCTGCTGGGTGATCAGATCCCTGCTCGTAGCTCTGCTGGATTTTCCCTGGGAGCCAAGAGGATGGGAGTGTGGGCAGCTGCCTGAAAGCTGCCCTCCCCCCATGGTGTCCAGGGTGGTGGGTGGGTGGTGGGGGGCACATCCCTGAGGAATGGCAGAGAGCAAGTTCCATCTCCAGCTCCCTCAGTGCCCCATGGCTCAGCACAGCCTTGGCAACCCCATATCAGGAGTGCCCACAGTGGCTGCTCCTTCCTGGAGGTCATTTCTCAGGGACCTCAGCTCTTCACAAGTCCTCAGTCTCCTTGGGAAAGCCAGGAGCCTCCCTGGGCATCTCCAGCATCCCACTGTGGCAGCTTGGTGGCTCTGCAGGTCTCCTGTGAGGGACCACCTTGGTGCCACCTCCATGGATTTGTTGGAGCATCTTGGGGTGTCTCCCTCTCCTGCAGGCTTTGACCCCGACATGGTGACCCTGGTGCTCTCCATTGGCAGGAGCAAATCCATCAGGCATGTCTCCCTGGGGAAAAACTTCAGCATCAAATCCAAGTGAGTGCAAAGGAGCTTGGATTGGCTTGGAGCCATCCTGGAATGGTGCACCCACCTTGACTCTCCCTCCCCATCAAAAGCCCATGGGCTGGTAGGAATTGCCTGCCCATCCAGGGAGGGTCACCACTGCCAGCACCTGGTGCAGAGCCAGAGATGGATCATAGCCCTGGCAAGAGTGGGAGGGAGGACAGAGCCCTCCCTCTGTGGCATGCACAAGTAACCCCCTCGCACACACACCTCTCCTGCAGGGAAGGTCTGTTGGATGTCTTGCACCGCATTGTCCAGCTCACCCAGGAGGAGGATTGTGTAAGTCCAGCTTGCCCTCAGCCACCAGAACCATCCCATCCATGCTCCTGGTCACCCTCAGCCACCACTGTGCAGTCTCCATGTAGTGCTGCCATCCAGACCCCTCCTGCACAGGCTGGGAACAATCCTCCCTCTCTCCCACTGCCATTCAAGTCCTTCTGCTTTTATTTTTCCTCAGTCTGAAACAGAACCTCAGACAGAGAAGTGGGAAATCTGGGAAAATTGAAGCCTGTATCTGGTTAAAGTCATGGAGGAGACTTAATGTAACCTGCATTCAGCACAGCTTTCCCAAAAAACCTCTCCTTTCTCCTCACTGCCTGCTGGGCATCTGAGCTAAATCCAGCCTGTCTAAGCAGTCACTGCCCTTCTGTTTCTCAGGGTTCAGTATCATTTGTTCTCTCCAAAACCAGCACCAGCCCGGAGGCTGCTGCACAGGGGTGGAGGCTGTGTCTGAAGGGTGACATGCACCTTGTCCTGGCCACCTGTCCCCCTCCTTGTCCCTTTTCTAGCCTCTCCAGTCACTGTCTGTGGCTGAATCGCGCCTCAAGCTGGGAACCAACGTTCTGCTGAGTGCCCTGGGCAGTAACACCAGCCTCGTGTCCCTGGACATCAGTGGCAACTCCATGGGGGACACGGGGGCCAAGATGCTCGCCAAGGCCCTGCAGATCAACACCAAGCTCAGGTAGCAGCAGCTCTGTAACACTCTGTGGCTGGCCCTGATGTGATGGTTGTGATGCTGATGCCATCAGAGGAGTTTGTCACAGCTCCCGATGGCCATGGAACACTCCTGGTACAAGGTTGGGTGCTATGACTGCATTTTGCACCCATGGCAGTCATCTGGCAGTGCTGGCAGGGGACATGTGAAGGACAAAAAGCAGATCCATCCCTGCCCTGGTGCTTGCCACTCTTTTCCAGGCTCCTGCCCAGCTCAGCATGCTGCAGACAAACCTTTGTGGTCACTGCCCTCGCCTTATGCTCTGCCATTAGTTTCTAAAACACCATTGTTGACCACATTGTGTACACAAAACCAAAGCAGGGGTGTCTGCAGAGGACAGGGAACGCTGTTCAGCCAGGGCTGTTCCTCTGGAGACATCTGTCCCTGCCTGCAGGATGGTGCCTGAATGTGTCCTCCCAGCCCTTCACTCCTCCAGGCACCCACCTAACTTATAGCTCCTTGCAAAGTCCAAGTTTATGTTCTGAATACTGAAAATTGTAATTTTTAACCCCACTTTGAGGCTCTCTGATGCCTGGGGTCAGCCTTGGGCTGACTCTTGCTAGCATCCACCTCAGGGTAGTGTGGGTGTGGGCAGGGCTCACCCAGGTCCTTCTTTTTGCAGGACTGTGGTTTGGGACAGGAACAACACAACTGCCCATGGGCTCCTAGAGGTGGCTCAAGCTTTGGAGAGGTAAGGAATGAGCCTCTTGGTCCTCCTGGCTTGTTACTGCCATGCAAATGAGCCACTGTCACCAACATGTCACTGTCCCCAGGGCCTTTTTTCTCCTGGCCATAACACAGTTTCATACTCATCCCAAGGGAGCTGGTCCACATCTCTGGCCTTGCAGCTAGGAAAGCAACCTGGCACCCATTTGGTGATGACACCCCCATTACCAACCTCAGGGACTCCCCTGGGCTCTGCATCCCAACCAGCATGGTGTCATGGAGCTGTGCCACAGTGCCCCCAGTTAGCACGGGGTGATCTGCTGGTGCTGCTGATGTGATGCTCCTCTCCTCCCTGCCTGTGACAGATGGGTAGTTTGTTCCCCTGTTGAACACACCCACCACCCTGTCTGGTGTTTGGCTGTGCAGATCTCCAGAGGTCTGAAGAAAGAGGGGTGCATGGAGAGCCTGGGCACATGGTCACTGCCACCCCATCAGGGTCTGCCGAGGGCCAGAGTTTGGCCATCCCTATCTCCAGGGCTGGACCTCAGCACAACATCCAGGCTGCTGTTGGGTGGGCTCTGAGTGGGTGTCATGTCCATGAGGACAGGAGCAGGGGGGATGAGCCCGGGGTGCAGCAGCACCTGCTGACCCCACTCTGCCTCACAGGAATTACACGCTCAAGTCGATGCCGCTGCCGATGAGCGACGTGGCGCAGGCCTACCGCAGCCACCCGGAGAGGACGGAGGAGGCCGTGCACAAGGTGGGGGAAGTGGGCTGGAACCCAGGGCCAGGTGCCACCATCACTGCTCATGGCCTCTTCCTTTGCAGCTCCAGTCCTGCCTGACGAGAAACCAGCTGCGGCAAACGCTGCCGGCACAGACCTTCCGGCTGCAGCAGGGCATCCTCACCACCTCTTCTGAACAGGTTTGATGGACAAATTACTGCATGGGGCTGCTCCTCCCCTGCCCCAAACCACCCTGGCTTGCTCATGTGAGCTCTTGCAAGCAACAAAACACCCTTTTAACCTTTTCTAAGTGGAAGGCAGAGCAGATTGGAGGCATGGAGCTGTTGCTCGGAGAAATTTGTGGATGCCAAATATCTGGAAGTGTTCAAGCCCAGGGTGGGCTTGGAGCAACCTGGTCTGGTGGAAGGTGTCCCTGACCATGGCAGGAGGGCTGGAATAGGAGAACCTTTAAGATCTCTTCCAACCCAAACCATGTCATGGTTCTGTGGCGAGGGTGGGGGTGGATGGAAAGCAGATCTCCTGGAACCCTGCTGGTTGCATCCATGCATCTCATGCATATGCACTGCTGAGATAACTTGCTGCTACGCTAACCTGTGCAGTGTGTTCCTGCCCCCTGGGCACTCTTGCCAGCACATCCCTGCCGTGTGCGTCCCTGGTTATTAGGCAGGGAGGCTGTAACCTGCCTGTGCCCCCTCTGAGCACACTCTTCTCTGTGAAAGTCACAGCAAGGGAGGGAACTGGCAGTGCTGCCCCAATGCTGGCACATGACACAGCCTCTCTGTGCTCCAGATGGTGAATGAGATCTGCCTGAGTGTGCAGAAGCACGTCGACATCCTCAGCACCTGCACGGGCAGGGAGGTGGAGACAGACATCCTCTGTGCTGAGGAGGCCATCAGGAATGCCAACCTCTCCGTCAGTGTGAGTGCACAGTGTGGGAAACCCCCACAGCTCACCCAGCATCCATTCGGGATCGAAGCAGGGCATTGATTAATTAATGACATCATTAACCAGCAGTCAGGGAATTCCAGAACATCGATGCAACAGACACGCACCACTGAGCACTTGCAAGAATTAAAGAACAGCTGAGAATTTCTGAATTCCCTTCTAGAAAAAAGATCAAAATGTTCTTAGTACCCTTGCCCCAGAGACACACAGCTGTGTGCACATCTCCCACAGGGTTACAACCCTTCTTCCTCTGGCATCCCATGCTCACATATCCCTCCTCGGGAGAGATGGGTGCTCCAGCTTTGAGAACACCCTGCAACCCACAGATGCCCACATTGGTGAGAAACCTCCCTGAATCCCTGAGGGGTCCCTCTCTGGGGCACCTTCGTCCCACTCCAGCAATGAGAATGCTCCATCAGCCCATGACAAAATCCATCATGTTGGCTTGGCAGCTCCTGGCTCTGTCAGGCCTGGTTTGATCCTCCTGGTCTTTGTTCTCTGCTTCTCTTCAAACCACCTCCATTCCCCTTTTCCCCACCTCCCTGGTACCCCCCTGATTACTTAATCTGGCAGAGACAAGATTTAAGAAGACAGTACTGATGTTGGGAAGGTGCGAAAGGATTGGTTAAGGGTCTCCCTGATCCAGGAAGCAGTGTAGTGGGGTGCAAGAGGGGAAGGAGAGTCAGTGGATGGCAGGGAGAAACTGAGGGACAAGGATGCCCAAACCTGACCCAGCAAAGCCAAAAGATCACTGGGTCTCCCCAGCCAATGCAGGTGTGTTGCCCTTCCATGGGAGAGCCACGGGTGCAGGCTGTGCATGGAAGTATGGGAAGAGAAGATGAGGTGACACAGGATGATCCACACCATCTCTCTTCCCATGTCAGATCCTGCCCCTCTTGTATGAGGCTGGAAACACTCCTTACCAGAATGGCAAGCTGCAGCACAAGCTGGAGTGTCTCACAGAGGAAGCGTCACAGACCTGCAGCCGGGAAATACAGGTGAGCACCCATGGGCAGCACAGGATGTTAATGGGGTTGGTGTCTACAGAAAACCATGTGAATCCTGATGAAAAAGAAACTGAAACCTTCCTTTCCTGCCCAAACTTCAGGCAATCATGCAGGCGGTGCTGGACACGGCCCACAGCCTGTGCCCAGCTGTGGTGCAGAAGAGCGGGGTCAGGGATCAGCTGGTCAATGCCATGTCAGAGAGGATCTGCCTCCAGGACCAGCTCAGCCTCAGTGCTGTCCTGGACCAGATGGTCACCGATGTCTTCAGCAAGCTGAAGTGGGTGATGTGCTGTTCTTCCTTCTTACTCAGTCACTGGCACTGACCTCTGGGGCCAGAGGAACGTTCTGGGGCCTCTTTAGCAACTTCTCCTCTCCCCACATTATGGTAGAGGTGTGCTGGGTCCTGCTGCTGGGTTTTCCCAGCAAAGCAGTAGCTTTGCTTCCTGCTTGGATCCACTTTGGATGAGTCCCTAGGGTGCTGGAGAAACCTGTGGGGTGATGATGTTCATGCAGGCACACCCCCTTGGCTGGCCCTGACCATCAACAATGGGTGAATTTGGCATTCCCCATCCCAGCCAATGCCTATTCCCCTTCCTGCTCTGGCAGAACAGACCCAGCAAGCTGTAGCACACGGGCATGTCCTGGGAGCCCTGCTGTGTGCCACAGCCAAGCATCCATCTCCTCAGCAAAGCCCTCCATGGGGATATGGCCCCATGGCTTGCAGGGTTGGTGAGTGCTGGCCCTGAGCACCCTCTTTCTGTTCCCAGTGAGATCAAGCTGTCCGTCACAGCTGCTGTAGCCGACTGCATCGTGGATGCTGTGCTGGGAGACCTGACCATCGCCCAGTGCAAACTGGTGAGTACTGGGGGCTGCCAGCGCCTGCAGGATGGGGATGTGGGGCTGGGATGCAGGATAGGGGTCTGGATACCCCAGCATTGTCCAGGTGCCTGGACACCAATGCTGTGACCATGGATTTGCAGCCTGGGAAGCAGGACAATTCCCACCCAGGCTGGTTTTCCTCCCAGGTAATCCTCTCTCAGTGTGGTCACAGCAATATTAACACCCTGAGCAAAGTCCCAGCATTGCTGCCATGTGCTGGGGGGTGCTGGGGTGACGCCGGGCATCGGCCACTCCTGCAGCAGGGCAGCTGCGCTGGGCTGGACTCCGGCTAATCAGGCCTAAATCCGCTCACAAATCCCAGCCGTGGGTAGGGAGCAGAGCAGCGCACAGCACACAGGGCAGCCCAGCACACTTCAGCCCCTGGGATAATTTAAGCGCTTCCTAATGGTTTTAGGCAGAGAGCCTCTCCAAGCAGGGGCTCGACCTCCTGGTGCTGCTGCCGGAGTCGGCTGAGGACGATGCCACAGCACTGGCGAGGGGCAGGAATCCTCTGGACCTGGCTGCAGAGGAGGTAGGGACCGGAGCCGCCGCCGCGTGATGCCTGTGGTACAGCCACCCTTTATCCGCCTTACCGGATGATGCCGGGCTTAGCCACAGCCTCTCCGGGTGCACGCACCCCTAGCTCCCCCCGGGCCATGCTGAGGCAATTAGTGCTGGGAAATGGGACCGTCAGCCTGCCAGGCCCGTACTGCTGGCACCGGAACGTGTCCTTGTGGTGGCCTGGCTGCTTGTACCTTGTCCTGCTGTTGCTGCTTTGGGACCTGGGATCCAGTGTAGCGCATGGTTCTGGATGGGGAAGTATCCAATCCAGCACCGTGGGTGGTTTTGGAGCTGGGATAAGATGAAGGGGTGCAGCCCTAGGAGCCTAGGGATGATGGAGGGGTTGCACCCATCGCTGGGCGAAGCCTGGCAGGCTCTGGCTGCCATGGGATGCGTCTTGGCACAGCCAGCCTGCCCATGCCAGAGCTGCCACCATCCCTCTCTCCCTGCAGTACAAGATGGCCCTGCGGAGGAGAAACAAGCATTTCAGGAGCATTCGACCCACACCAACTGTGAGAAGTAAGGTCACTGTGGGAGCTGTCCCTGTGCTGTGGGTGCCGTGCTGCCTCCACAGGGCATAGCAGGGGCGGGGGCTCACAGCAGCAACGGGGGAGCCTCATGGTCTGAGCCCCCCAGAGTCATGGGCTGAGGGCAGCAGGGTCTGGACCCTTCAGAGAGCCTCTCCCAGTGCCATGGTGGGGTCTATGGGGGAAGTTCACCTTGACCTTGCTCTTGTGCTGGTTTTGGGCTCCAGCTAGCTCAGTGCCCTTAGGGAGTAGAGTAAATGTCCTGAACTCCCTCCTCACAGAGCCAGCCAGGGGTAGGCAGTTTGTTTGTCATTGTGGGAGCCATGGTATCTCCCACGGCCACCCTGAACATAGGCATCACCCACTCACCCACCACCCTCGGGGAGAAGATGTGTCCCATGGGTTTCCCTTGCTGCTGGTGTTGTCCCCACCAGCCTGGGAGGGGAATGAATCTCAAGGGGGGGCACAGACAAGGAGCAGCTGGTGGGTCACTCTGCTTTGGCTGAAGTGGATCCCATTGGATCCCAGTGGATCCCAGTGCAAACTCCAGCACCCTTGTGTCCCCAGGGGATCCCTGAGCCCCGCAGCACCTTGCCACCCATCCACAGGGTACATGGGGGGGGGTGAGGAACTACCTGCAGAACAAAACGGGTTTGTTTGTGAGTGCTGCTCACTGCTGGCAGAGTTTGTGCCGTTCCACTGCTGCCTGCTGCAGTTCTCAGGGCTGGCTGCGGGGCTCGGCTCGGCTTGGCCCCTGCCTGAGCATCCCCCCACACTCCCCCCACAGCATCATCCCCGTCACGCAAACCTCCGGCGGCGGTGGCGGGCTCCATCCCAGGCTGCGCCGCAAAGCCGCCACGCACGCTCCCGACGGGCACGGCCGCGCTCCCGCCCCGCGGCGGAGCCCGTGCCCCGCTCGCTGACCCTCCGCGCGTGGGCGAAGGTGACGGCGTCGGTGATGATGATGCTGATGGTGATGATGATGATGATGGGGAGGCCTGGAGAGGGCGGGTGTCAACAGGGACCCTCTCGCCTTTCGTAGGTGTCTCGGAGCTGGAGCCGGCAGCGGGTCGAGACGCCAGCGGGCTCCGAGCTCACCGGGCGCCGCCGTCACTCAGCCCCGCCGCGCCGCCGGCACGCCCTGCCTCCACAAAGGATGCTGAGCCTGCGAGCGGCTCGCTCCCCGCCACGCAGCCTGCCACCGCCACCGGATTCCTTATGGACCTGCCGACCGCCGGCGAGAAGCTGGAGCATTGCACCAAAGCCAGGCCCCGGCCCAACCGCAGGCACAAGCAGCCGCCCAGCAAGCCGAATGTAAGGGAGGGGGCACGGCTGGCAAGGGAGGTGGGGTGTATTCGGGGTGGTTTTCCCTTTTTTTTTCTGCTTGGGTGAATTATTGCGGTCAGTATTTGTTGCAAGGCAGGAAAATAAGATGCGCAAAGACGCGGTGGGTTTATTATTCTGCATTTCAGCTGCTGCCGGAGCCTCCTCCTCCTCGGGGGGCAGCCTGAAAGGATGGGCAGGGGGGCTGGGGGGGGGGGGCGAGGGGAATCATCCATCCTCTTTCCTGCTCCCCACTGGGAGATGCTGAGCGGTGGGAGCCAGGAGAGGAATGAAAAAACCCTGCAGAGTTTGGGTGCAGAGGGCCGGCGATGTGTTTGGCAATGGCTCCAGCTGCCTCCCTCCTGAGCTCCATTTGCTCCCCCTTATCCAAAATCCATCATCCCTGAAGCACTGGTGGCCACCACGGCTCCCGGTGATGCTGGTGGGGCTCTGCCAGCCGTGATGAGGTGGGTTGTGCTCCCCCCCTCCAACAGGCGACTGGATGGGGAGCCTGCCTTTGCACCCCCCTTCCCAAAGGAAAAGTAACTTTTGGGTGCAGTCAGTGGCAAGTACAGCTCCATCACTGCCCCTGGGCTGGATCCTGCTGGCATCACCTCATCCCCATGCCACCGTGATGCAGCTGCATCCTTTCACTTGCTGGAAAGCCCTGGTTTGCAGGGCTGTGGTGATGCTTGCCCTTGGATTGTGGTGGGATCAGGGCTGGCACGGGGCCGGAGGGGAGGCAGGAGCTGTGTCCCACAGGCAGGGTGGGTTCTGGAGGTTGGCAGGGCCAGGGGACCATCACCCTGCCGTGGGACAGGTATGCCTGGCACCCAGGATGGACCAAGATTTGAGCAAGGACAGGGTTTGATGGATGTGATATGACAAGGGGAGCAGATCTCAGATGGCTGGAACGGCTTCTGAGGAGCATCAATCCAGCTGTAATGAAAAGTCATTATGGATTGAAATGCCACCGATGGGGAAGCACCTCTTTCTCATCGATAGGATGGCACCGATGCAGTGGCACATGCCAGGGAGAGGAAGGTGCCATGAAGGAAGGCTTGGCTATGGTGCGGATCACTTTGTTACAGGGATGGAGCAGGTGGCTCTCAGGCAGGCTGTGGTGGCACTCCAAGTTTGGACTTGGAATACCTAAAGGATGCAGATGTGGGTCCTTGCAGGTCACCTGCTCTATCACCTACCAGCAGCAGAGGGGTCCCTTTTTTGCAGCTCAGATGGAGGAGGCATCCCTGCCAAAGGCTTCTCCCACAGTACAAGTGCCATACCTCAGCCAACCCCTGTGCTGGGCAAGGGGTTGGAAGGAGCCTGGGGCTGCCTGGATCTCCCAGTGCTCAAGGGAGGGAGCAGGATTAGAGCTGGGATGCAGCTGATAACACCATGGTTTGGCTTTAATGCTGGGTACAAGATGGAGGGCACCAGCACCCATCCTGCAGGGGCACCCACTTGTTCATGCCCAGGGGTAGGTCACAGACACACCTTCATGCCCGGGGACACATTTGCCCTGTGCTGGGCTGACAGCAGCTGTCCCTCACAGGTGCAGCCCGTGGCCTGTGAGAACAGCGAGGACAGAAGCATCACCCGCGTGGACGAGGGGCTGGAAGACTTCTTTGCCAAGAGGCTCATCACAGAAACACTGCCGTAAGCCTGGGGGTGCTCAGGGCCCCTCACCTGCCCAGCACACACCCATCCCCAGATTCCAGCAGCCTCCCTGCAAATGGTGCTGGTCCCAGTGCAAAAGGGATGCTGGGGAAAGCAGCACACCCAGGGATATTGCCAAGAGCAAGGCTGGGGGAGGAGGAATGGAATGGCAGCCATGGTGTGCTGGATGTGACCATGGAGTCTGTTCCACAGTGGGGAGGCAATGAGGCAGTACCCAAGGGAACCATGCTGGGAATGGGTGCCCTTGCCAGGACACTGCCATCTCAGGTGGAGTGTCCAGGCTCTGGATCCATCACTTGAGGGTGGACAGGCTAAAAAAACCTGATCCCCTAGCTCTTGGCAGTCTGGAGCTCACCTTTTCCTATGCTTCATCTCTCCCTAGCCCCACGACTCCGGAGACATGCCCGGGATCAGCCCCTCTGGCTCCCTCTGGTTCCCGCACCCTCAAGAAGAAAATTGGGAATTTTTTTGCCTTCAAGAAACCCAAATCCAGCCGGGGCTCAAGGTGTGAGAAGGAGCCCGAGGGTGGTCCCACTGCCCCTAGGAGCAGGCGCTTGATGCTCAGTGACATTTTACGAGCCCCCAGCAAGGCAGGCGAGTCAGGGAAGGCCCTGAGTAAATCGGAGGAGGGGGGGCTCTCTGCTGAGCCGCCTGCAGAGCCTGAGCACTGCCAGACTCCCGACTCTGCCCGGAGGATCCGGCCCAAGTACTCTCGGGAGGGCAAATCCCAGTCACTCATCTTGCTGTCTGGGGAGGACGAGGATGCTCTGGGGGTCAGACATGACAAGGTAAGCACTGTCACAGCCACCAAGCCACCACCACTGTTCAGCCCATCTGGTGGGTGCTGCTCCCATCCATGGACACCGGTGGGGTTACCAGGGGATGTGGGGACACTGGAGTGATGGCTGGAGATATCCCCACTGGGTCATGTCCATGTCACCATCTCCGGGCAGCATGGCTGGGGTTGGGAATGTGGGTGCTCTGCAGGCAGGAGTGTGGGTGCCAGAGGTTCTGTGGTAGGTCCGTGTTCCTGGCAGCGTTGTGTCTCTCCTGCAGAAGAGGCACCTGGAGAAAAGCGAGGGAGAGTTGTCCAGCTCCTTCGAGCAGCGCATGCAGGTCATGCTCCATCGCATCGGCGTCACCAAGGGCCCGGCTGCCGAGAGCAAGAAGCAGCAGGTGGGGACTGGTTCCATTTTTGGGATGAACCCTGCCCATCCAGGGTGGTAGGAGATGGTGGTCCTTCAAGTGGGGACATCTCCCCACTGGGAATGGCAGCACCCAGCTCTGTGCTGCCACTGCCCATAGCCTCTGCCCTCTGCAAGGGGTGAATTCCTATACATTGCATGATGTCTGTCAGTCTGTCCCTCCTTTCCTCGCATGCGCCCACATCAGAGCCTGGCAGCAGCACTCTGCCCTCTGCACCCATTGTGTCTGTGGGCACTGCCTCCCTGATACCCCCCTTACCAGTTTTTCCCCCTTGCAGAGCAAAGACAGCGAGATCAAGAAAGCTGGCTCAGATGGTGAGGGGCTGCTCCTTCCCCACCCTGACCCCCACCCAGCTGGGCACCCATGGGTGGCCATGGGCAGGCCCCCTTGGACTCCCAGCTGTGGGTCCCACTACATCTTTCCCTTGTTGGGTGCTGGTGGCACTGGGCAGACCCCAGCTCACTGCTGCTGGCTGGTGGCTTGTGCTTGCAGGGGACATCGTAGACAGCTCTGCGGACTCACCCCCATCCCTGAAGGCCCGCACACACTCTGTGTCCACAGGTGGGTCACCAGTGCATGCTGGGGGGTCACACCAGCCCCTGGGGCACAGGGCTTCATCCCCTCTCCTAGCATCAAGCATGGGGACTGGAGCCAACAGGGACTGGTGGGCACAGGCACGTGGGCAGAATTCCATCCTCTGGAAGGTGCCCCTACACCCATGGGTGCCCATCCCTGGTGTTGGCAGATGGACACCAGCCCACCGCCCAGTTCCTGGGCTGACTGCAGGCTGGTTCCCAGCACCAAGAACCATCCCTGGGGCTGTCACTTCTGGACGCCCACAGCTCCATCCTGCCTGCCCCACAGACGCACCCTTCCGCAGCCCAGCCGCCAGGACAGAGCCCAGCACCGAGCCCCGGCCAGCCTGGAAAGCCCTGGGAAGGCAGCTGCCCACTGAGCCACCAGCCACCAGCTCCGACCAGCCCCAGCGCTCCCTCACCCTAGCAGAGCCCAGCGGGCTGCCAGAGCCCGGGGGCCGGGAAGGCTGGAGCAGCAGCCTGCCACGGCTGGGCAGGAACGTGCCGGTGGCACTGCCACGGAGGGTCAGCCAGGGTGGGGAGGTGGGTGCTGGCACCCTGCCCACACCACCCAGTACTGAAGGTAGGGATGCACGAGGTGCCCATGCGTGCCTCATTCCTCTGCTGGTCTGTTCTTGGAGTCCTTGGGAATGGAGGGCAGCAGGGAGCCAGGCACATGGTGGGTGCTGGGTGCTGATGGGGCCTGCCAAATGGGGTGCTGTGGGCTGTCCTCCAATGGTACCTCCCCATTGCTTACACAGACAACCGGCTGATGGCACGGCTAGCAGCACCATGGGGGCCCAGCCGCCGAGCACTGTCCGTCCATGAGGAGCAGCTCAGGGAGCCCGAGTGCCCGGTGGAACTGGGAAGTAAGTTGGGTGTGAAGTGAGACCCCAAGACCTTGCACCTAACACTAACAGAGGTGGGTGGTGGTGTTCCACATGTGTGCTGGTGCGGCCTCTCCCAGCTGGTGGGTGATAGACAATGACACTGCCAAACTGGGAAGCTCCGGAGGGGAATTCAGCATTGGGATCAGTTCCAGCAGGAGGCAGGTCACCGTGCCCCACCCTAACACGGGGCTGGGTTGTGTTTCCCCCAGTAGGCACCGTTCCCCTGCGCCTGCGGCGTTCGCCTGTGCTCAGGCACAGGACCAAGCACGAGTCCCTCTCAGAGATGGAGGGTGAGCCTGGACCAACCTCGGATGCTGAAGGTGAGATGTTCCCCTCCCTGCTAAAGCAGCTGTTGGGGTACCAAGAGTCCCCCCCATGCTTACCCTGGCATCTGTGACCTCTGTAGGTGCCACACTGCAGGACTGGCCCCGTGCCGGGCTGGAGGAGCCGCAGGCTGGCACAGGCACTGAGGGCGAGCAGCCGCAAGCCCTGGCACAAACTGTTGGGAATGCACAAGACTCAGCTGCCGTAGACCAAAGACGCCCAGTGCCGGGCCAGGAGGAGCCGGCCCTGGGACAGTGAAGCCCCTGCATGTCACCACGCTGCTCCCAATAAAACCCTGCAAGCAAGTGCGCCGTGCCGGGGTGCTTGGCAGCTGGGGTGCAGAGAAGATAGACAGGGCACCAGGCTGGCGTGGATGTGCCAACGATGGCATTGCCCAATTTTCGCCATGGGGACAGCCGGGCCACCAGCATTGCCCAGATGCCCAGGGACTGTCAGAGCCTGCAGGATGCATCCAGTGGCGTTGCAGTCCCCAGTGCCCTCTATCACTGTGGGCTGCAGAGGGGGAGCTGGTGATTTTAGGCAGCCAGCTATTTTTAGGAAGCGTTCCCAAGGCACTTTCACCACTCCAGCTACTGACCCCATGGGGTACCGCTCTCTCCAGCCCCCGCCAGACGCAGGCTTCCATCAGCAGGACCACGACCCAGCGCCTTTCAGCACGCAGCTCCATCCCGCAGCTCCCTGACGGCACCAGCGTGATCCTGACACCCTAGTGGCTTTCTCCTGTGTTGCCCTCTGCTCCGGACCAAACGCATTCCTTACATGGATGTTTACGACAAAGCAAGATGCTTGTTTTGTTTTTTTTCTTTTTTTCTTTCTTTTTTTTTTAAATACAAGAGCTGTGTATTTAAAAAATATACAATTTTTAATTTCTACAGCATAACCCTGCGGGATATTTTTTGTAATAAACAGTGCAGGACCCTACCTAAACTTATTCAATAAACCATCCAAGCTCCTGGGGTACCCTTGGAGCAGGATCAGCTTGTATGGCCTCTGCCATTGCTGCTATGGTGGCACTGGGTCACCTCTTGTCCCCACCTGCTGGGACAAGGCATTTGAAAAGGATGAAGAGGTGGGAGAGGGATGCTGGCTCACATATAGGCATGCCTGAATGAATGCTTTTCTCCCCTCTTGGCACTGAGGGTATTGGCTTTCAACAGGTAATATGCCAGTACCCCTGGAACCAGGGTTTCTGCAGCCAGGCCAGCCCACTCAGCAGTCTCCTGGGGCTCAGAGCTTCTGGTATCTCCACATCCCTCCCCCAACCACTCTTTCCAGTGTTCTGACAGACCCACTGAAGAAACAAAGGAATGAGAGATGGGCTGGGCTCAGGAGTCCTCCTCCTCAGTCAGCATCCAGCATGCCCACTTCAGCATTGCCTTTGAGATCCTGAGAAACCAGACAGGAAGAGCCAGGGTGAGAAGAAACCCAGCTGTAGACATACCACTGGGGCAGCAGCTGGTGACAAGGGGTAGGGCAGAGGTTGGGGGCTCACTATAGGTATGTGAGTCCCACTGCAGGAACAAGGGACAGCCACAAATCTATGGCTAATATGGCACTGACCTGATAGATTGTACCTGCTGGCAGAGCTCGGGGCTCGGTGCCTCGTACTGGTACTGGGGTGGTCTCTCCACGAACTACAAAAGCAAAGGGGAAGGTGAGATGGGTCTGCTCTAGCCACAGCACCCAGAGTGCAGCCCCATACAGCCTGAGAGTCCAATAACCCCAGGAAAACACCTAGGATTGAGGTGCCTCTCCTTCTGTTCTTCTGATCTTCTTTTACCCAGATAGCTCAGATGTTCCAGCAATTGTTTGTTCCTACCCAACTGTTTAACTCAGGCTCAACCACATCTTCACCATCCCTGGAAGGATTTAAAGACCTGTGGATATGGCAGCGGGGGCTATGGTTCAGTGGTGGGCTTGGCAGTGCTTGGGAATGGTTAGACTTCCAAGTCAGGAGTTCTTTTCCAGCCTAAGTGATTACATGATTCCCTCTGGGTGCCCAGATCCTCCACCATCTACACTGATACCTGCATTCAACTTCCCATCCCCACCAGCCTGATGAGGAAAGATCCTGGGGATGAACACCAGTGCTGTGGGCACAGAGAGTCTTCCCCAGGCACCCCCAGCCCTCAGGGGACCTCACCAGCTGCTTTGTATTTACCGGCTCCGGAGCGCTGCACTGCTCCGGCCTGGAGCTGGGCCCAGCTCTTGCAGGGGATGCTTGCTCTTCCTCCTTCTCCTCTTCCTCTTCCTCCTCAAGCTCCTTTCTATGCTCCGGTCCTGTCTCCTTTCTGCTCTTCTTTGCACCCTCTGAGCTCTTGAGCACCAAACTCTTGTGTGTGCCTCTCCCCCTGCACTTCGAGGTGCCTGGGAGATGCTGCTGCTCACTGGGGGCCTGCTCATCTTCCTCCACCAGCTTCCTCTTGGCACCCACAGTCTCTCCTCCCTTTGTCCTGGCGTGAGCCAGTCCAGGCTTCAACGCTTCTGTAGAGGAAGCTGTGCCACTGGAGCAGGCCTGCTCCCTGTGAGGAATCCTGCTAGATGGCAATTGCAAGCTACTGCTGGGCAAGACTGAGAAAACTGGAGAAAGAGTGGGCAGGGTGGGCTGAGAGCCCCTGGATCCCTGCAGGCTTTGATCAGCATACAGGGCATCCCAGGCTGCCTCTGCAGCTGATGCTGCCTCACTGGTGCTGATCTCTGCCAGACTGGGATTGCTGTAGCAGCAGAGCAGGGAGGGAGAGGAGGGCTGTGCTGGATCTCCCTGGGGTGAGCCCTCGGGAGAGCTCTGGCTACACAATTCCAACAAGTCAGTGGTGTTGCTGTCAGCAGCCACATCTTTCTGGGTCTTCAGGGGAGGGTCAGATTGAAAGGTCTTCTCTAGTAAGAGGAAAAGCACCATCAATTTGAGCAGAGGGCTGGTGGTGGGACCTGCCCTGGCACACAGGAAGAGTGTCAGGGCTGGAAGGATGCAGGTCCAGGCTGTGTGAACACCACAGCACTGTCTTATGGCCAGAGGAAATCAAGCCAACATCCAGGGTGAGCTACACCCATTGAGAAGAGAGGAGCTGTCTCCTGCCAGGAAGGCAGGCTGGATGCCCTGGGACATGGGGACTCACCATCTGAAGAGCTGGGGGTCAAAGACAATGAGGGCATCCTGTTCCAGGGGTTGTCCAGGGATCCCTCCAGGCTATCTGACAAGGTTGGTGATACAGCACCTGCAATGAAGAAGCCAGAGCGTAGATTTTGGCAAAGAAAGCAGCTGCCCATTCCCTGTGGATCCCCTGTGCACAAGGCCTCAGAGACAGCTCTTGAGGGGAGCTCTGCAGCCCTTTCCAGCCCAAAATGTGGCGTGTTCCAGTGAGACCCTTTCCAAGATCTCACAAAGCAGGCAGTGGAGAGGCAGACACTGCCCAGAGAGCAAGCAGGTATGAAGAAGGCCTTCTCCTACACCCTGCACTGCCCAGGACAGTTCTTCCCTTCAGCTCCTCCTCCACATGGAGCTTCCACAGGTAATTCTGCAGCAAAGCTTGGTGACACCAAGCCAAGTAAGGTGACACAAACCCATCGTGGTGCTGAGCCAGAGAGGAGCCCACACCAGGGCAGGAGACTCATGCTCCGTGATGGCATCAAAATGACTTCTTGTGCTCCCAGCACAATCAACCAAAGCTGCAGCTTCAAGAAGCTCAAGGATTGGGACCATCCCCTGCCTGCTCAAGGTCTCCCAAAGACCTGGCCGCACCAGTACCTCCTCCACTCAATCCAAGGAGATGGGCTGAGCCAACTGTAGAGGAAACTAAAGGCTGGATGGGATCTGGAGTGTTCATAGGAGGCCATGAGGATGATCCAAGGGCTGGAGCACCGCTGCTATGGAGACAGGCTGAGAGAGTTGGGGTTATTCAGCTTGGAGAACTGAAAGCTCTAAGGAGACCTTCAAGAACCTTCCAGTATCTAAAGAGGCTCCAAGAGGGCTGGAGAAAGACTTTTGACAAGGCCATGGAGTGGCAGAACAAAGGGGAATGGCTTCACACTGACACAGGGCAGGCTTAGATTAGATATTTTTAAGAAATTCTTCCCTGTGAGAGTGGGGAGACCCTGGCACAGGTTGCCCAGTGAAGATGTGGCTGCCCCAGCCCTGGAAGGTGTTCAAGGCTAAGCTGGACAGGGCTTGGAGCAACCTGGTCTAATGCAATGTGTCCCTTCTCATGGCAGGGACTGGGTCTAGATACTTTCTTTAAGGTCCCCTCCAACACAGAAAAGTGGATCCTTTCAGGATCTGCAGATTCTGCTACTCACAGCTGATTTGAGATACAACACTCAGGTCTCCTGGTACTGTCCTGTCATCACTACTCTTTCCAGGAGCTACTTGGCTTGTATCTGCAATGAAAGGGGCACTGTTGGTCATATCGCCAGCATGAGGTACACCCAGAGCAAGGGAATTCTTCTCCCCACCCTGGGCAGCCCCTAATTTCACATGCCTGGGTGCTGCACTGCCTACCTGTGTACCCTGCAGACACTGCCTCAGAAGAATCACAAACAACTGCCTCCTCCTCCTCAGGAGGGATTACCAGGGCACTGACTGGGACCATGAAAACGTCCTCACCCTGCTGAAATGAGACACGTGACAAGGATTTGCTGGGCAGTCCCTCTCCAGATGCAGGAGTCTACCTGTACCTGCCAACCCAACACCATCTCCCTCCCCAGCAAACCTCCAGCTCTGCCCACTGTCCTTTCCCTTCCTTCCCCCACCCACCAGAGCACCCCAAGATGTCACAGCCCTGTCCCAGTTGGTCCCAGCAGACAGACTGACCTCCTTCTTGCGCTCTGCCTCCCACTGGGTGATGGGAACCTCATCCTCCACCGTCACTGGCTTCTCCTTTGATTTCCATAAATCCAAGCATTCCTCAGCATTTTCCTTCAAAATCTCCAGCTGGTTCTGTCCTATGGCATCAATCAGCTGAGAGACAGAAGGCTCTGGAGCAAGAATACACAGACAGCAGTGGAGGAGACAGCTGAACTCAGGCAAGCCTTACTTGCAAACACTTTTACCCTGCTGCATGACTTGGTGACTGTCATGACACTGAAACCTGTGGGAACACCCACAATTCTGCATTTCCTTTGCTTCTAGAAACTATCTTTCTTTTCTTCACAAATCCCAGACCAGGAGCAGGAGCACAGGCATTTAATGTCCCACTCTGCTTTAGCTGTCAGCATTATCTCTTCCTGCTTTGGGCTTAGCAATATATGCTTGTGAGATCTGACCAGGTTTGTGCTACCTCTGCCTAACGTGGACCAAGCTGAGGAAAGCAAGGGCCTCCCCAGGCAGTCAGAGCATTGCATGCCCCCCACAACCCTTTACCTGAGCTGGGAGCATTCCTCACAGCAAGATTCCTCCTGTAATGACCAAGGAGAAGACAAAACCAGGTTAGGGCTGGGACATACGCAGCTCTTGGTCACAGATCAAGCACCCTGGATTGGAAGAAGCAGCTTGTGAAAGTAGTGATCCCCCACTGGGTGCTGATCTGGCCACTGGCCACATGCTCAGTATGCCAGGTATAGATATCAGGAAGATATCCAGGTATAGATATCTCACCCCTGGAGATGGACTGATTGAAGGCCCTGAGCATCTCCAGTATGGGATCTCCAAGGATGAAGAATGAGCTGTGCAGGTCTCACCCACGCAGCTGTGCTGCCCACCATTGGCAGGACCAAGCTCCCCACAGGTGTTTCCTCCTAGCTCAGAGGAAGAGTCTGGCAATGTGACACCACAATTTCATTTTTCATGGTCTATTCAACGCTGTCACATTCCAGGGCAAGGAGTCACACAGGTTAACCAGGAGCTGCCATAACCTGTGCCAGCCCTTGCCAGCCTGCTCTAACCCCAGTCTGAGGCTGCACACATCTGGATAGATCCCTCACACCCATACTCACAGCCAGAGCTCCTTTATCTTCTTCAATACAGAGGGGTCCTGGTTCCTGCAGCAAGAGAGAAGCCGGTTACTGATTCCCCCCAAATCCCTATCTCCCTTCTTCCTCGCCTTGGAGACAACCTCTCCTTCAAAAGGGGTTGCCACAAGCAGATCACATGAGGGCTCCCAGGGTCAGTGCTGCTGTGGGGAAGATGAAGTCCCCCAGAGCACAGCCCCCAGCCCCCCATCCCATGGGCCATACCCATCAGATGATTCCATCCTCTGTCTCTGCATGGGCAGCACGATGAACTGCTGGGCCGTGAGGTAAAACTCGCAGTCCTCCTGTGGGGAGGACAGAGCCTGTAAGGCACCTCTGAGTCCCACCACTGCTCCTGCCTTCACTGGGGACAGCCAGCACTCCCACAGCCACCCCAGCTCTGCCACCAACCCTCCAGTCTAAGAGAAGGTCCCCTCAAAAAGGACAAGCCCCCTCCAAACAGGAGTCTGTGTCTTCCTGTGTCAGCTGAGGTCTCTGGAAGAGCCACACGCCAGGGTGGGGCAGCCCAGGGGAGTCTGTGGGGACACCTCTGAACCACTGCAAGGGGACAGTGGGCTGCTCTGCCACCAGCCCATGCAGGCCATCTGCAGCTGTCCAACAGGCAGAGGAGACAGCCAGGTGACCCTGGGAAAGATGCACCCCAACCCCAGTGAGGGCTCATCCCTGTCCAGGTCAGCTGCCACAGATCCCACAGGAGCTGCAGATGGAAATGAAAGGCCACCCATCACCTGCCTTCAGCTCCTGGGAGCAGCTGAAAGCAGGCAAGAGCACAGGAAGCACAGCAAAGTAAAGGAACAGGCTGCTTCCACTCCTCAGAGCACTTACCAGCCTGGCCTCGTCCTGAAAACACACCGTGTACTTCTGCAGGACGATAATTCTGCAATTAAGGCTGGAAAGCCTGAGCTGCAGGTGGGCGCTGGAAAAGGAGCAGAGCACAAGTGCCTTGAAGAACAGAGCTGGAATCCCCCTGACACACAGTGGGGCTCCTGCAAGAGCTCTGCCAACCACACTGGGGCATTCTGGAACATGTCTCAGCATGAGCAGCAGGCACCAAGGGCTCCTTATTCCTTGGTAACTCCTGCCTAAGATCAGCTTCTTCCTGTTGCTTATCCTTGGCTCTCTGCTATCAGCACCCCAACAGTTTAAAGGTGTCCAAATGGGGAAATGGAGGAAAGCACCAAAGGAGCAACCCAGGCTACCATGGTTAATGATCTGGCTCCTTCCACAAAACCCAAGGGCTCTACAGTCTTTTCTAATGGCATCACACCTTCTGCAATGGATCCCTGCCCATCCCAACCAGCAGACACTGGAGCAAGGGCATTCAAGGTTTCTTCTCTTAGCAGCTCTTTTACACCAACTTCCCACCCTGAGGTTGTTTTAGCTTAACACAACCTGAAACAAGAGCAGGCAGGAGCCCAGCTGCTCCCAGCTGGGGCAGAACTGCTGTCCCAGCCATGGTGGAACCCACTTTTCCTCTGCCTGCAGAGCCTCGGCTGTAATGACCACACGGATGTAGCAGGATCCGTCAGAGACCTGCACCACAGCGTCCTGGAGGAGCCCAGGCTGGCCAGCTGCACTGCAGTCACTCAAGACCTGTCAGGAGATTGGAGAAGGGAATTTTAAAAAAAAGAGCTCTTATTCATAGACCTGGAACAAGTTTCACAGGAAGGTGGTCATGACAACAAGCTTTCCTCCTCAAAAAAAAAATTTAAAATCAGAGACATTGAGGAGGAAGGGCTGCACATCCACAGCCACCAAACTGGGAACCGCTGCGCACTTCCCAGAATTGATTTCAAAGGCTGTTGGAGCACTTTGGGACAGTCCCTCTGGGTACCTACCCGCACCACCTGCCCAGCCAGGAAATTCTCATGCTCGTCCACTTGCTCGTAATTCACCAAGAGGTCAGCAATCCATGGCTCCAGGACGTAGAGCTTGGGAGAAGCCACATTTTTGTCCACACACACAAGACTACATGAGAAGAGACAAGACACCAAGCCATAAACAGTGCTCCATGACCCTGGGAAGGGTTTTGCATTCCAAGCACAGCCCCAAACCCAGAAGATTGCTCAAATCCACCCAAGTGCACCCACTTCTCTACAAGAAACAAGCCTAAGGGCTTTGTGCTGAGGAAACCACGCTGCTGGGGGCACACAGGTCCTGCTGCATCCTGCTCAGAAAGAGCAGGGGGACACTCACAGCTCTGGAGTGTGTCTGGCCTTCTTCAAGCCTCCCACACAGGAGAAGACATTTATTTCTACCTCTTTCCATATTGTTTATTATCACCCAATAACTATTCTCCTGGGACCAAGTCTTAACTATAACTGTCTGAACTGTGAAAGGGAGAAGAACTGGGGACAGGTAGGGGCTGGGGACAGGCAGGGGATGAAAACAGACAAGGGATGACAGGCAGGGGATGAGGGCAGGCGGGGCTGAGGACAGGCAGGGGATGAGGGCAGGCGGGGCTGAGGACAGACAAGGGAGAACAGGCAGGGGATGAGGGCAAGGCGGGGCTGAGGGCAGGCGGGTCTGGGCCACGCGAGGTTGGGGCCAGGCGGGGGCTCAGGGCAGGCAGGGCTGACCCCCCTCCCGGCCCCCCTCACCGCTCCCCCGCCGCCAGCCCCGGGCTCGCCCCGCCGGGCGGAGCGGCCGCCGCCGCCATGGCCGCGCGGCCCGGAACAGGAAGCGGAGCCCGGCGGCGCCACCTCCGGGGCGGGGCGGGGCGGGGCGGGGCGGGGCGGGGCGGGGCGGGGCGGGGCGGGGCGGGGCGGGGCGGGGCGGGGCGGGGCGGGGCGGGGCGGGGCGGGGCGGGGCGGGGCGGGCGGAGGGGCCCGACTGGGGCCGGCACCGCCAGCGTTGTGCTCGGAGCCAGCTCCCGGCCATCCCCATCCCCTACCCGGCCCTCCGTCTCACCCCCAACCCCAGTCCCCATCGTTATGTGTCGGAACCCAGGAAATTCCTCTGACTGCCCTGGAAGACTCGAGCCCCTGCCCGGGGGGGGGGGGGCGGGGCTCAGAGACCTTGGCACAGAGCCCAAGACCCCCGTGCCTTAGATCTTGACCCATGGAAAAACAATTGCCAACCTTTATATGAAGAATTGCAAGTCAAGAGAGTTTAAGTAGAATAATAGTTAGTTTGTCACAGGGTGAAAAATAGATTTTTTGGGTTTTGGAATGGGGGTTCAGGAGGCAAGATGGAGGAATATGGGCGTGTCCAGCCTTTCTCCTTGGCCTCCATCTTCTGCTGTGATTGTGGCACTTTTGGATTGGTTTAAGGTAGAAACTCACTGTCTAACACAGGTGATAGGTATTGGAAAGTTATGGTAAATAACGTACACGTAGTTTTTAGTATAAAAAGATAACACCACCGGCCAGCGTGCCTCGCCCTGACCTGCCAGACAGACCTGCAGCAGGTTGGAGAAAGAATGTTATAGATAAGAAATAATAACCTTGAGAACAAAAGAATCCTGACTCCTTCTTCGACTGCCAGGCTGGGAAAAAGAGGCCTCTATGTATCTCAAAGTCACTCTGACCAGCAGAGATTCTGAGACTTATGCCCTGCCCTATCCCTGTGCCCAACCCTGGCCCTTTTGCTGGGCACACACCTCCCCTTCTAGAAGAGAAGGGTCTGGGGGGATGTTGGAGCCGTTTCCAGAATATAAAGGGGTTACCCTGGAGTGATAGCATAAGGGGGAATGGCTTCAAATGGGGGAAAAAAGGCAGGTTTAGGTTAGATATGAGAAGGAAATTCTTCCCTGCTAGTGGGGTGAGTCACTGGCACAGGATGCCCAGAGAAGCTGAGGCTGCCCCATCCCTTGAAATGTTCAAGGCCAGGTTGGATGGGGCTCTGGGGCTAAGGGAAGGTGACCCTGACATGTGGGGTGTTGGAACAACTAGTCCCTTCCAACTCCAGTCAGTACAGTTTGCCATTCAGTGGTTCACACGTGATATCAAACCATCCCTGGAACTCTACCTTGGTTTTATGTTCCTTCCTTGAGTTTTGGCCCCAGCTCCAGGTAATTCCCAGGGTTTCCCCAGATGGTTGCCCGTGGGAAGAAGCATCCTTCCACAACAGCCTTTCTATCCTTTATTTCATCTTAAGGTATTAAAGCCACTTGGTGAAATCTGTCAAGCAACCTGGGAGATGTTCTGGCTGAAGGGATGGGAAATTCCTCCCCTCACCCAGTTCAGTTGTGCCTTGGGGCAATCAGTGCCTTCCATCCCTGTGCCAGAGGCTGTGGATCCATCAGTGGGCTGACACTGAGGGTACTGAAATGGCATGGCAAGATGGGTATAATTGCCGCCCTGTATTTGGTTTGCATGGCCAGGCTTTGGTGGAGGTGGGCCTTCTGGGGAAGCTGCCAGGAGCCTCCTCCATGTCCAGCAGAGCCAGTGGCAGATGTGTTGCTGGCCAAGGCTGAACCCTTCAGCCACAGTGGTAACACTTCTGTGATAACATATTTAACAAGAAAACAGAAAAGTTATTGTGCAGATGTAATTGCAACCAAAAAGAAGTGGAGAGAGACTAAGTGAGGGGAAAGCTCTGCAGACACCAAGGTCAGTGCACAAGGAGGGGGAGGAGGTGCTCCAGGCACTGGAGCTGAGATTCTCTTGCAGCCCATGATGCAGCCATGCCTGTGCCTGAAGGACTGCGCCCCATGGAAGAGTGATCCATGTTGCAGCAGTTTGTGGAGAACTGTTGCCCAGGAGATGGACTCCCTTTGGAGAAGTTCATGGAGAACTGCCTCCCATGGGAGGGACCCCATGCTGGAGCAGGGGAAGGACTCCAACTCTTCTCCCTGAGTCACAGCAGGGAATACATGTGATGAACTGACCACAACCCCTATTCCCTGCCTCCCTGCACTTCTGAGCAGGGAGAGGTAGAGCTGGGAAAAAGGGAGTGGTGGAGGGAAGGTATTTTTAAGATTTATCTTACTTCTCATTATCCTGCTCTGATTTTGTTAGGAACAAATTCAGTTAATATCCCCAGTTTGAGTCTGTTTTGCCTGTGACAGTATTTGGTGAGTGATTTCTCCTGGACCGTATCTCAACTCATGAACCTTTGTTACATTTTTTCTCTCTCCCCTGTCCAGTTGCAGAGGGAATCAATAGAGTGGCTTTGGTGGATGCCAGGCATCCAGCCAGGGTAAATTCACCACATACACAGAAGAGTGGGCAGCAGGGTTTGCTCTTACTGACAAAAGCTGATTTCTTTGAAAAGGTTGCATTTGGATGGAGGATCAAATCTCCTGAACAAGACAGCTCATCATTGTCCAGTTGCAAAGCAAAGTTGGAGTAGCATCTCCAGCTGGAGCAGGAGAGGTTCCACAAGCTTATACCCCCTAGTCCTGCCCAATCACATCCCATATAAGTGGTCATTAATTACTTTAAACTACCTACACAACATCTCTGAACTATCTTAAATGTGCATATTCCACCATTGCAAATGGTCTGGGCAGTTTGAGTGATGCTACAGCAGGAACCAGCTGGGAAGGCCATGGGATCATAGAATCAGAGAATCATTTAGACAGGAAAAGACCCCTGAGACCACCAAGTACAATCCATCTATCATCCATCAGATGCCTAGACCCTCTCTGCAGGGTGGGGACACATGGAAACATGCAGGTCATGGTTCTCTATTGATTTTAGGTGCAACAGGAGCTCCTGGGGGATGATTCTATGATTCAGTGGTCCTCAGGCCTGTCCAAAATCCTGAATCCACCAGTCAGATGCTTCCCTGGGAGTTCAGTCCATCAATTGGTTCAGTCTGTACTTCAGGAAAGAGCTGGGGAGTACCTGGGCCACCCTGGGGCTGGATGTTCACCTGCAGTGCGAGTGCCTGGGCACAGCCCTGGCCACACCAAAGTCACACCCAGGGGCAAACCTGAATTTTATCATGGCATCACAGAGCCATAGTTTGGACTGGAAAGGATGTTAAAGACCATCTGGTTCCAACCCCCCTGAACAAGTAGGGACACCTTACACTAGACCATGTTGCTCAGAAGTCCCTGCAGCCTGTCCATGAACACTTCCAGGGATGGGGCAGGTATTATCCTTCTGTCACACTTAAATGTTATAGGTGCTGTTAGAGCAGACTCTGAGGAAAGGGGTCACTCTGGTCAGCCCTGGAGGGTTTTTCCCAGTGATCCTGGAGGGTTTCTATGTTTCTCAGCCTGTTCTTATGGCTAAGGAACACTTGTCTGTCCTGGCTGCTCCATCCTGAAGTCCTCACAGGACGTTCATCTGTCCTGACTGTTCCATCCCCAGCCCTGGCTTTGGCATTGCACGAACTAAGGCCAACAAACTGCACTGTGCAGTCAGCAAGTCCAGCCTCGTTTGCCTGACCTTGGGCAAGGGGAGGGACAGGCCTGGGATCCCAAGAGGGAGGGAGGTGGTGGGAGAGGGTGTCGCACAGCAAGGACAGGGATAGTGCTGGCCCTGAAAATCAAAAGGCTCAGGTCTGGTAGCATAAAGCAACACTCCTGACACCTAGCCCAGGGCAACTCCCTGTCTGGGCAGGACACTTGGCTCCTGTTGCGTCATTCCACAGCCAGCAGGAAAAATGGATCATGGGTATGGACCAGAGCCAAGAGATCGAGGTGCAGGCAGAGAATTTCCAAGAACCACAAGCTGATGCAAGTCCTCCTGGGAACAAGTGAGATAACCAAGTAGCAAAAGGCCCTGGCAGAGCCAAGCGAGAGCAGTGCAGCCACAGCCAGGGCAGCATGGCAGGGCTCCACGTCCGCTCCGTTCTGGTGACTGGCGCCAACCGAGGCATCGGCCTGGGGTTTGTCCAGCATTTCCTGAGGATGCCAAACCCACCACAATGGATTTTTGCAGGCTGTCGGGACCCCAAGGGACAGCGAGCACAGGTGAGACTGGGCAGGGGTAGACTGGATCAGAAATGGTGTTTGCAATGGGCTGGAGCTGCAGTCAGGCACCCGCAGCACAGGTCAGTTGGCTTGGGACACCATAGGACCAGTTGTGCATGGGATACATGGAAGGGAGAATGGCACAAGGCATGTATAGAAGGCACAGATTCCCACTGATGTGGCAGCTGGAGCAGGTGTTGGCCACAAATTGATACAGGACAGAGAGGGAGTGGCATGGATTTTGCTGGGAATGGCTGAGCCTCTGCACAGCCCCTCCAGCCTCTCCATGCTAACACTGTGCCCTCTCTTTCAGGAGTTACAGAATTTGGCCTCCAAGCACCCCAACATCATCATCATCCCACTCGGTAGGTGCTCCGAGGTGCGGGTCCTTTGCCCCAGTTCCTCTGGTGAGTGCCCAGCTGGGCACACCCTGGGAGCCCGTGCTGGGAGGGAGCTGTGCCATGGGAGGTGCCTGCAGGGCCATCGGGCACTGCCACCTCCAGGGGAACAGAGGGGACTCCAGCATGGGGACTCAGGCTCTGACCTCCCCTGTGTTGGCCCTGCAGAAGTCTCCGACCCTGCCAGCATCAAGGCAGCTGCAGCCAAGGTTGGGGAACACCTGGGGGGCTCTGGGCTCAACCTCCTCATCAACAATGCCGGAATTTTGAAGGCACAGTCCCTTGATAATGAGACGCTGCAGGACATGACCGAGATTTACACCACCAACACAGTTGGACCCCTGCTGATGGGCCAGGTGAGTCACCAGCACTACAGCACAGGTCCAGAAGGATCCCTTCCCACGTGCTCAAGCTGGACATCACAGAGGGAGTGAAGGGCCAGTGGGAGGGGCTCCTGTCAGTGCTCTGGTGCCCTGATGGGTTCTCAGTTGATGAGAAGCTCAGGGAGCCATGAGCTGGAGCTCAGGAGCTGGAGCCAGCCAGGCTGGGGCGCTGGGAAAGAGGAGGGAGGATGACACCCCAGTGCTGGTGTCAGTGTTGCCCACTGTGGAAGGAGCTTCTCTCCTGCCCTGTTCCATCTCCATGTGTGCTCCTGTCCCCTCTGTCTCCTCACAGGCGTTTCTGCCCTTGCTGAAGAAGGCTGCCCAGGGGAGCCCAGGCTCAGGGCTGAGCTGCAGCAAGGCTGCCATTGTCAACATGTCAAGCATTGGCGGCTCCATCACTTCTTTCTTTGGTTGGGAGTTGATACAAGGTGTCTCATACCGCTGCAGCAAGGTGCTGTCTCACGTGCTGGGGACAAATTCACTTCCCCTGCCCTGCCCAGCTGCGGGTCCCCTTGCAGCCCCCCTTCCCCTCCCACCACCCTCCCTGCATTGTCTTCCCACAGGCTGCTCTGAACATGCTGAGCAAGTGCCAGTCCCTGGCGTACAAGGAGCACGGCATCCTCTGCGTCGCTCTCCACCCCGGCTGGGTGCAAACTGACATGGGCAGCTCAGCTGGACAAGTGGTAGGAATTCCCTCGGGGCGGGTCCATCAGAGCTCCTGGGCTGATTTTGCATGGGTGGGAGTTGCTGTCCTAAGCCTCTGCCCATGGCTTCCCTGCCTGCCCAGTCCCTGCTGGGGCAGCTCCCCCTGTCCTGGCCCTTCGTGCTGGGTGTCTCCATCCCCTCAGTTCTCGTCTCAGTCCCTCCCCATGGGGTTTTCAGCTTTCTCTTTGCCCTGGAGCAGCTCTTTCCCCTGGCACCAGCTGATCCAGGGCCCTCAGCCAGTCCTTGGGCATGGGCTGCATCTCCCCCTCTGCCCCACAGCCCCCTGTGACAGTGGATGACAGCGTGCTAGGGATGCTGAAGGTCCTCTCCTCCCTCTCTGAGAAAAACACCGGTGCCTATCTGGACTGGGAAGGGAATGTCATCCTGTGGTGAGACACCACTTCAGGATCCTGGCACCCAAGAGGTCCTTTTGGCACTGCTCCCTCCTCTCCCAGATCCTCAATAAACTCTTGCTGAGACCCCCAGCTCTGTTGTGCAGTGCCAGCTCACGGGGTGGCCCTTTCCAGGTATCCCACTCCTGCACTGGGGATTGGTGGTACCCACAGCTGCCCCCAACCCACGGCTGTCACTGGCATTCCCATGAGTTCCAGCCAGCAGGTCCCATGGCACTGTGACTGCCTTCTGGAGACCTCCCCTCAGGAGGCACTGGAGGAGCTGGAGCAGGGCCCCTCTCCTGAGCCCCTGCAGGCCTGGCTTTCCCCTGCCCAGGCTGAGCTGCCTGAGGAGTGGGGGTCACAGGGAGCAGCTGCCCTCTCCCCTCAGCTGGGGGATGCCTGGTCACAGGTGGGACAGAGGGACACACAGAACTTGGGCAGAGCACTGGGATCCTGCCCTGGGCTCAGATGGGGGAGATTGAGACTGGGTGTGGAGACAGAGCAGAGAGGCATCAGCTGCCAGAGTTTACAGAGGTGAGGGGTACAGGGGGACCACAGGGAACACATGGTGTGGGAAGGGAAACAGAGGCTGTTTCCCAAGCTGATTCGCTCTACCCAGCAGTGTGGGGAGGGCTGAGGGTGAGCAGGGGTGACCGTGCAGACTGGTGAGCCAGTGAGCAGAGACTGCAGTGTGGGCAAGAGGTGCCGTCCATTAGTCCATCACCAGGGCAGGCTGTTCCCTTCCCAGTCGAGGAAGGCTCCAGAGGTGTCCTGTGAGAGGCTGGCCAGCACAGTCAGGATGCCCCTCACGCTGTGCTCCACTGGCAGTGGTGCCTGCAGAAAAGGACAATGAGCTGTAACAGAGAGCAGCTCTTGGGGAGGTTGCATGCCCAGGAGCAGCATCCATGGTGCTCACAGGGATATTTTTCCTTACTGCCACACCTCTTCAGGCTGGCTTGGGAAGACAGGGCTGGCTATCCCATGTACTTAATATGTTGCAGCTTGCTGACTGCTCCCTGCCTGCTCTGCTCCAGAATATGGTCATGGCAGCCCACAGCATCACACAAAACCCCGGAAGTGCCCCTGCCCTCCCCAGGATATGAGGATTCAGTGGGGGTCCTGCTGACCCTCTCCTGCACAATCCAGTACCTCCTGTGTGCCCATGTCAGTCTTCACCCAGCCAGGATGGATGGCCATGCACAAGATCCCCTTGTCCTGGAGTTCCACAGCCAAGCACCTCGTCACCATGTTCTGGGCAGCCTGGAAGAGGCATAGCCCTGCCAGCACAACCCGGGGAGTGGGTAGGCAGGAGAGAAGACATTTCATAACCACAAAATGGCTGTGGAGGGGGGAAATGGGGCTTGGTCCTGTGGCAAAACATCAGCACGACCTGCTGGAAAGGCTCAGTCCTGGCTGCTGCTGTCCCAGTCTCTCTGCTTCCACCTGGGAGAACCAGGCTGGGTGTGGGTGGCTGGGGCAGGGAGTGACCCAGGGCTCCCTCCCCTCCACGGGCACTGTGCCCAGGACAGCATCTCCAGCACCTCCCCTGGCAGCTCACCTTGCTGGCCCGGTACGGGTACATGGGGGCCTCTGGCACACGGAGGCACAGCCCAATGGAGCCCAGCTTGGAGGAGATGTTAATGACAGCTGCCCTGCTGCAGCTCAGACCCTCCTTTCCTGTGCCCTTTGCCGCCTGCTCCAGGAGTGGCAGAAATTCCTGATGCAAAGACACCAACACTCTATTAACATGGAACAGAACCCCAATTTGAGGACTGTCCTGGAGGGCTCTGTCACAGACTGTAGACAAGCAGCTGGACAGACACTCCTGGCAGAAGGGGATGGGGAAGATGCCCCAAGAAGGGGCCAGGCTCCAGCCTTTCCATCCCCAAGAAAGGAGTGAGCTGGCACAGTGAGCCTGGAGCAGGCAGCCACTCCAGGTGGGGAAGAACTAAGCATGAGGGATGCTGGGCTGGGCTAAGCTGCTGAGCTCCTCTGGGTAGGCAGGGGAGATCCATGGAGGTGCCTTTTTTCCCGTCAGGGAACATCTTCCCAAGCGGGAGAAATGCAAAAAAGCCCAGACACACCTTGACAACCTGGAGTGGCCCAACCACATTGGTGGCAAACACATCGAGCATCTCCTGCGAGTCCAGGGAGCACAGTGTGGCATGGGAGCTGATGCCTGCATTGTTGATGAGCAGGTTCAAGCCCCGGTCCTTCAGATGATTCCCCACAGTCTGCATGGCGCTTTGGATGCTGGACAAATTCACTGTGTCTGCCAGGGAAAAAGCAAAGTGAAGAACATCAGCTTTGGTGGATCACACAGCACCCACTGAAAATTGTGCTGTGGCTGGAGCCAGCACTTCCTATACAGAAAGAATGCAGCAGGTTTAGCAGATTGAGCCCATTGGAATGAACAGCAGTTTGTCCTCACCTCATGGTTTTGCAGCCTCAGCTGAATTAAACCTTAATTCAACTCATTTTGGGTCATGTGGGGGCTATTGGTAGGAAAAACTTGTCTGTATTTGCTTTCTTTATTCAAGGACTTTATGGTTGTACCAAGGGAAGCTTGGTCCTTGCACACTGAGGCTCCCAAGTTTATTTCCACAGGGAGCCATTTTTTTCTTCATGCAGTTACCTGCAAGGTTTTGGAGCTGACAGATGAGCTGAGGTGAGTACAAGTAATAAAAGATTTGGGATGTAGCCTGTAGTATTTGATTGCAGGCTCTGAATCTGACCTTCCCTATCCCTGCTGACCAAGTTGTGGCAACAACCCCTCTTAAGCAACAAGGCACAACTGAAATTGGGCTAACAGGGATAAGCATCCTGTCTTCCTCTTTGCTTAAGTATTGGTATAGCATTTGAAATTCTGCCATGCTTTAATTGCAGGATTTTTCTGACTTAGGCAATAAAAGTGGTGGTTTTTGAAGTTTGTGTCCAGCTGTCAGGGTTGCTTATTAGGATTTACATCATGTCCTGGATACTCACCAACTGAAGTGGCCATAGTTTGTTTATTTAAAAAGGTAATCTAAATGTGAAATGGGCTGATTAGGCCAACATTAAACTTTGTATATATTGCTTTTTAATACCTCAGGTATACCACAGAGCCCTTAAAAATCATAAATATTCACGTGTATGGGCAGGTTGGAGTGTGCCCTTGTTCCCATGCACACTTCTGTGCCTGTGTTTTGCAGATGCCAATGTGATGAGCCTGCTGGGAGTGGGGGACTGCAGATTCCTTATTTTATTTGCAACACTTTGGCCCCTGAGCTGTGTTACTTTTCTCATTCTTGGAAAAGAGTGACTTAGCAAAGGTTTCCAAGGCTGAAGATTTCTTTCTTGGAATATTTATACCCTGATGGGCAGCAAAAAGATCTTTTTCCCTGGCATTTTTAACTAGCCTGATGTCTTTATGGTGGTAAGCAAGTATGTGAGTGGCATGGGACTTGTTGCTACCTTGTGTTGTGCAGCCCAGACCTTTGTAGAGGTGTCCTAAAAACATTTGAGGGGAACACCATGGGCTAATCTGCTGTGAGGCTGCTGGGAAGGGAAGAAGCCCTGGGATTTGAGAGGATATTGCAAGTCCAGTTGCAGGACAAATCACAGAGTACTTTGGAGTTATTTCTTTGGATAACAATGGGATGAAGTTCAAGGTTCTGCCACTCCAGCACATGTGAGGGATTTTTTGGTCACCTGGTGAATGATTAATTGCTCTGTTTGGATTAGCTGAGTCATTGCTCCAAGGCATGGGGGACCAACACATCTTTTAGTCCTTAACCCCCAAATTTGGTGAAATAACCATCATTTGTCTCCCTGGAAGAAATAAGGGTGGGAAAGAAAGAGAGAGAATGAAAAGAAGTGACAGATCTTGCACATTTTTGAGTTATTTTTTCAACATTTCTTTCTGAAAAGTCCATGCCTGTCACTGGTTTGAAGACAGCCCTCTGTTATTATGGAGCAAGAGAGCTGGATTTTTAAAAAATACCTTGTTGCTGTTGATAATTAAGCACTTTTAAGCCTATTTTGGGACTTTATTGACAATCTGAGGCTTGGGCTGTATGTTTTTAGTAAAGATTGTTCATGTAGTGGCCAGTCCCTTGAGACGTCCCTTTTATGTTGGCCATGCTCTTCCCATCAGGTACTGCCAGTTGGGGCTCACAGCTCATGTATTTTTTTTTATTTCAGAGAAGGTATTTTACTTTAATAATCTACTTAAGAGCAAAAGAGAGATTTGCTGCCTCTTTGTAGTAAAGCCTAAACTCAAGAATGTCCTATTTTCTAAGAAATGTTGAAAAAACTGAACTTGAAGTTATTTGAACTTTTCAGATGTTTTTAAAAAAATAAACAGGTAGGTAGATAGATAAGTACTGATATGGAATGGCCTTGATTCAGTTTTCTTATTATTGGCTTCAATGAAATACAAATATTTAGAAGCTATGGCTGCTTCCCACCTCACTTTTTACAACAATGGCAATCCTAGTGCAGGCACTTTGCAAAACATTTCTTTTGGATTTAGATGTTCTTTTAATTCTTCATTAATAAAAGCAGCCCCCATTCTCTCAGACATAGGGGAACACAGGAAATCTCTGCTTCCCAAGACATATCCTCAGCCTGGTGCTCCTTATCTCCCCACTCTCCACACAAACACTGTCCTCCCCAGTGAGCTGTCCCTGTCCAGCACCCTGAATGCTTCTTTCCTGTGAATACCCCAACTTTGCCAATTCCAAATGCCAGCCTGGCTGTTCTCCCTATGCTCTCTAGGTCTGTTTGCTGCCTTGTGCTTCTCCCAAATGCTGCTGAAAAAGGTCACTGACTTTGGCCCACATCCATAGAAGGAGGGAATGGCCAAGAGGACATCTCCCCAGTCCAGGCTGTGGACATCCTGTGCCTCTGGGTCAGAGCATCAGCCTGGGATACCAGGCTGGGCAGATTTTCCATGTGTCATTTATAGCTATTTTTCCCTCCCTTTTTTACCTGAAAGAAATGCTAACCATGGTCACCTCCAAACCAACCCTCCTACTTAGGAACCATACAGGCAGTTACTGTGCCCTGCCTTGCTTCACTTTGTGAACCCATGTGTCCTAGCCCAAAACCTGGACACTGTATTTAGCATCTTTGGGAACAGACGTCATTCCTTTCCCATGAAACTTGCTCAGCTGAGATGTCTGGACCCACCTCTGCCTCCTCTGAAGCCAGTTTGACTGCTCCAGCCAGGGCACAGCTTAATTTGCAGGGAGAAGCTTGCCCAGGTGTGCATGAATCCCTCCCCATGGATCCCTCCTCACCTGGCAGGGCTAGAGCTTCCTGCAAAAGCTGCCCCTGCTCCCACCTCCAAAGTCACCTGAGAGCTGGAAGCAATGTTGGGTGCAAGGAGAAGAGTTGCTCCATACCTAGCTGGACCAGTTTGATGCTGGAGTGCTGGGCAGCTAATTCTTGCAGGGCCTGGAAACAAAGTGATGGGGCAAAGGAGGAGGTTAGAAGCCACCGGCTGCATGGTCAGGTGTCCCACCCCTGCTCCCAGGTCACTGAGCCAGAGTGGCTTTGCTTTCTCTGGGGAAAGGGCCATTCCCAGTGGCTGGGGTAGGGCAGCAGCTCCACAGCCAGCAGGAGAACGGTGCTGCTGGGCTTAAGAACTGCCCCCACTCCTGAGTGATCCCAGAACAGAAAAGGGGTTGGCCAGCCATGGGCACAGCCAGGAGCGAGTGCTAAGTACATGTCTGCCTCTCCAGCCTCATCCCACCCGGCCACACTGGGCACTGCCTTATCCAGGGAGCTGGGGGAGTTATGAGATCCCCAGAGCAATTCTGCCCCCACTCCTGGGCTACCTAGCCAGGGCAGCAAGCCAAAAGGGCTGCAGGGACCGCGGATCCCCTCTGCCCACCTGGCTCAGCACCATCCCACTCCCATGCCTTCACTGACCTTCCCTCCGGGACCCTCGGGGTCGCGGCAGGTGGCAAAGATGTGCTGGGGGGGCTGGGGGCTGGCGGCGAGCTGCCGCACGAGCTCCAGCCCGATGCCTCGGTTGGACCCTGTCACCAGGACGCTCCGAGCCAGCGCAGCCATGTCCCCAGCCTCTGCGCCGGGCGGTGACACATGGCAGGGTTGCCGCCTGCTTGGCGTGAAGAGGAGCCCGGCACAGCCCAGGGTGTGGCTCTGGGCACCCATGGGGACTGGGACAGTGCCAGCACCTGGTCCCTCGCCTGCCCCAAATGGAGCCAGGGTCCCAAGAGGACCGAGGGCTCCCTGACATTTGGCACAATGGGGCTGCGTGTCACCTGCATTGTCACTATGCTCCTCTAAAGCCCTACTTCCCAGAATTTCTGTAACAGCAGAAGGGTCCACTTTGTCTGCAGGCTTGGAAGAGCACTACCAGGAAAAGGAGAACAGGTTCAAATCTGGCTGTGGCCAGCAATCTCCTAGTTTGGGGGGTAAATTTGGGATGGTTGAATTCTGAGACACTAATCCAAAGCCCAGCCTGGGAAGCATAGGGGGTGCGGTTTGTGTACTGCAAGTTCCACTCCTGCCAACACTTCCCTCTGCCCCGAGCATCCAGGAGCCAGCAAAGAACAACCCCCCAATCCCTGCAGCCTCTACCACTGACTGCTGGGGCTTCAAGCTCACATCCATCACCTTCCTCCTTGCTGGACGACAATGCTGGATGCTTATAAGCCAAAGAAATGCCTGTAAAAGCAAGGCTGCTGCAACCCAGGCAGGCCTGGGGGCATGGATTTTTAGGATGCAGAAGTGTTAAAAGATGCAAAGAGCTGCCATGTAAAAAGCCTCAGTTAAACAGAAGAATTGGGGCAACATGAATATGAGGTGGGGGAGGAAAAAAGGAGAGGAAAGTAGTGGGGATGAGTCCATCCCATCTGGATGTGCCTCATGGCACATACCTGTTCCTCAGTGTGGCAGTAGGGACAGAAGTCTCTATTCCCCAAGTAGCTGAGTGGTTCCACATTTAGCAATCAGTAAAGAAACACTTGGGAGATGGTGAAGGGCCCCCATGTTTGGAAGATGAGCTTTCAGGTGACACAGATCATAAAGGGGAATAAGCAGTGATGTTTCCTTCCATGGTGGTGGACAGACTATGGCCCCCATGAGAGGTAAGCATGCTGGGTGTGGATTTGGATGGTGTTGGAGACAGACCTGCTGTTGCAGATATTCTTGCAGTGTAATCACCTGCACAGACAATTGCACTGCACAGACTTGCCTGCTCTGCCAGCAGCATCCAGAGCAGAGCTCCCATTAGGAACAAATTAGACTGGAGTTTCCTCTTTTCCTTCCAGGCTCCTCAGGAAGGAAACAACAGAAACAAGCAAAGAGGGGTGCACAACCAGGAACGGCTTCGGGCCAGTGCCAAGCAGGGGAGTGGCCTTTGGAAAGGGCTGACCGATGGCAGCCAAGGACAGCAGCATAGGCACACTATGGCTCCAGAATCACAGCTCAGGGCCAGAAAGTATGCACCAAGGAAGAGATGGTTCCCAGGTATCTCTATCCCATAGAGATACCTGGGAACCATCCAGGTTAGAGAGGAACTGAGAGAACTCTACTCCAAAGCCCATCAGGAGGAGCAGGATCAGCTATGACTTCAAAGCAGGTTGCCCAGGGCTCGAACCTGACCTCAAAACCCTCCAGGGACCCTGCAGACTTCCCAAACCCCCTTTCAATGTTTGACTGTCCTCAGAGTGATTTTTTTTTTTTTTTTTTTTTTTTGTCAGCATGGCACCTCCCCTGCATACATGCTGTGCCGCTTGGCCTGGGTCCACAAGGCCCTTCCCGTGAGCTCCATGACCAGAGCCATGCAGTGACCTCTCCTGCATTTCACAGCCTTGACTTTGTCCCCGAAGACCCCTGCAAAGACCCTGTAGCCATTACATCCCCCCACAGGGCTTTGTTCACCCCTCTAGCACCCCAGCCAGCTCCTGCTCTGCATCAGCCCCATCCTAGCTGAGCCCCACAGCTCCCTGCTCCCTCCACAGCAGCAGGCAGCATCATTGTTGCAATATGTGGAATGTGTCAGTCAGTATTATCTTAAGTCAGGCTGTTCTTTGATGTAAGACCTTTGTATACTTTCAAGCCTAATCAGCAGGAAAGGAGAGCTAATCGCTGGAGGCAGCAGCCAGCATCTCTCACTCAAGGACATTCCGGAACTAAAAAGATTTAGGGATTGCAAACTTGGCAAAATACAGTGGTCCGTGTGCTCAGAGCTAAACTATCTTCATTGTAACACTGAAAATCACCCCTCCACATCAAAAAGATCCTCCGTGCATAAAGACCCTTCCCCTGAGCATGAGTAGAAGTTAGCTGAGGTTACGTGATTTGTATGGAAGGTACTGGTCAATCCTAACAGCAGGGCTGTGCTTGAGAAGTTACTAAACCAGAATTTCTGTGTATAAATAACAGCAAGGAAACTCCGGTGGGGTGTGCTGGATTTGTGGAATACCACCGAGCACCCAGACTGGGGCAGCTCTGAATCAAACAATGTCTCACTCGAGTGTGTCATTATCGGGTCGTTGCACACCAGGGACCGAACCTGATTTCTGAGACAACCTCCCTGCGCCGGCAAGGCCGGCACCCCTAAAATGGCGGCGCCCACTGAGGCTTCAGACCGCCCGCGTCACGTGGCCGCCGTGTCCCGCCATTGCATCAGCCGGGGGCGGGGCGCCGCGCGGAGGGGTGGGGCTGGAAGAAGAGTGACAGCCCCCGAAACCAATGGGAGATGGTGTCCGGCAGAGGGGCGGGGCGGAGTGGCGCTGCGGCGCGGTCGGAGGAGCGCAGCGAGGGGCGGCGGTGGTCGCGCAGGTACGGCCCGAGGGGCCTGGGGAGCTCCGGCTGCTGGGTTTGGATTCTATGGCCCGGCCGGGACCCGCGGCCACAGGGGAGAGGCACGAAGAGGGCAGGGCGGGAGGGTGGCGATGGCGGTGCGCTGGTCGCGCCCCATGCGGGCCCGCGGGAGGATGCCGGGCGGCCGGCGGCGCTGCCGGACACCGCTGTGCCCTCACCCCTCCTCGGGCGCTGGAGAGCGGGTGTCTCTGGGCAGAGGCTCTGATAGGTCCTGGGGCCGCTGCTGTGCTTGGTTCTCCCCACCTCGGGTCCTTCCCTCCTGCAGCATCGAGGTTGGGCTCGATGATCTCAGAGGACTTTTCCAGCCTAATTGATTGTGTGCTGAGTGCTCCCAGGCCTTGCTCCTATAGGGAATTCCCGTCTCTCCGCGCCGCAGCAGGCTGCTGGGATCTCACTTCACTCCCTGGATCCGCATTGCGCTGAGCTGTCAGGGACAGCCCTGTGTAGCCGAAGGACACGGGCGGTGCTGCCCTCCAGGCTGTCACTTGCCTCTGGTGTGCGTGTGGGGATGTGGGTCCCATCAAGGAAGGCTTCCGGGCATCCCTGCAGCTGGCTCTGCTTCGAGCAGGGAGGGTGGACAAGGTTATATCCAGGGGCCATTTTCAAACTTGGTTGTTCTATGATTTAGTCATTGAATCACAGAAGGGTTTGGATTGGAAGGTACCTTAAAGCCCGCCTGATTCTAACACCCCGGCCATAGGCAGGGACACCTTCCACTACACAATGCTGCTCCAAGCCCCATCCAACCTGGCCTTGAACACTTCCAAGGATGGGGAAGCCACATCTTCTCTTAGCAACCTGTGTCAGGTATTCACCACCCACTCGGAGATAATTTCTTCCTAATATCTAACCTAAATCTCTCCTTTTCTGGTTTAAAAGTGTTCCCCCTTGTCATATCATTATCTGCCCATGTAAAAAGTTGCTGTCCATCATTTTTATAAGCCCCTTTAGATAGTGGAAGGCCGTAATGATGTTTCCTCACTCTGCATTTATTCACCTTGAATGCTTTGGTGACTTGGCAGTCCCTCTGTCCCCAATAAGGCAAACACAACCTACTAAGCTTAGTATCCATGTGAGTTTGATACTTTATAACGATATATTTTCAGACGACAGGCAATTTGAGGTAGAGCCCAGAAAGCAGGGAGTTTGGGGGAGAGGAAATTTCAGCTTGGGGCAGATTGATGGCTGAACAGAAGTGTCAGTGAGTACTGAACAATGTGGGGAGACCCTTTCAGGAGTTGGAGACAATGATCCTGATGTTCCCCTTGAGCTGACAGCCCATCAGAGTGTTGTTTGTTTTCATTTGTTCAGACTGCACCAAGATTTTGCCACTTTCCTGCCACTTGCTTCAGACAGTGGCAACTTCCAGCTTCCAGATGGAGACCCCACTCACTGCCAGCCAGATCCGGCAACGGTTCATTGACTTCTTCAGGGAAAACCAGCACACCTATGTGCACTCATCTTCCACAATCCCCCTGGATGACCCCACACTGCTCTTTGCCAATGCTGGTATGAATCAGGTAGGATTCCCACCCTGGCACTGCATTCTTATGAACGTATCTTTTTGGAACCTGTGAAGCTGTTTGCAGAGCTGTTGGGAAAATTGTCCTTTATTCCACCTTCCTTCTGGTCACAGAAAAATGGGTGGTATGTCCTCTGGAGTCCTCTGTGCTCTCACAAAATTGGCAAGAGCACTGGAACAGGTTCCTGTGGTGAGAGCTCTGCCAGTCTCATTTCCTTGATCCCTGGTACCACAGCAGTCCTGGCATAAATGACTAATGGTGTCTTTAAAGAGCAGTTGAGACTGGGATGCTGCAGGGGCTCTGCTGTAGATCAGCACCCAGTTTTTTATTTTTGACAGCTGGGAATCGGACAGCTTTCAGTCCCTTTGGAAGGCCTGGGGTTTGGTGGGCTCTAGGAACACCTGTGTGTATGTGCAAGTGCTGAGTTGTAGGCAGCCTTCTCATGGACAGGAGCAGCAGGTTTGCTTCTGAAAGTGCTTTGGGTATGTTCAGACTAGTGATATCATGACACTTACTGCCTTGCTGTTGCATGCAACATTTGAAAACAGGTTCTGAGTGCTTTCCTCAGTTTCTCAGCTTTTCTAGCAGTTCACTTGTCCTTTTTCTCTACTTGCAGTTCAAACCCATCTTCCTCAATACCATCGACCCCTCACATCCACTCGCTAAACTGAGCAGAGCCACCAACACTCAGAAGTGCATCCGAGCAGGGGGCAAGCACAATGACCTGGATGATGTGGGCAAAGATGTGTACCACCACACCTTCTTTGAGATGTTGGGGTCCTGGTCCTTTGGGGATTATTTCAAGGTAAAACAGTCTGGGTGCAGCTCTGAATCTCTTACACAGATTTATCTGTTTCTGTAAGCTCAGCAGAGCAATTGCCAAGAAGAAAGAGAATATGTTGGCAAAGAGGTGCATGTGGCTCCTTTGGAATAAATGAGCTTGGAAGCTGCCCTAACCCTGCAGAATGATTTGAGATTAATTACTTAAGGTTTACAAAGCTGATTAAATTAACTCTGCTAGTTTGGAGTCTTCAGGTGGAGATTTTATTGGCTGTCCTGGAGATGTGATGACTAACATGTGCTATGCAGCTATGACTGACCTTCAAACAGGAGTGATGATACAATATTGACTTCCTTTCCCAAGCTTCTTGCTAGTGTAGTATTCAAAGTCAGAATTAAAAGCATTTTTGGAGGCAGTGAACATGCTATGTGTTAACTTGGCTGTATCAAGACAGTCATATGAGATGTTTCTTGTGCCCTCTTCACTGCATGTATTAATTTTTCTCTTATGTCAAAAGTCAGAAAGATTTCACCTGCTGATGCCTACAGTAGTCAGTACTTTGGATGTTGAAGAGAAGTTGTCTTTGCATTCACTTGCTGACCTCATGTTTCCTTCTGCAGGAACTTGCTTGTAAACTGGCACTGGAACTTCTCACCAAGGAGTTTGGCATCCCTGCTGAAAGACTCTATGTCACTTACTTTGGTGGAAATGAGGCTGCAGGACTGCAACCAGACCTGGAGTGCAAGCAGATCTGGTTGGATTTGGGGTAAGGCTTTTCCCTGAGGAAGGGGCATGTTTTGATGAGGAATAGTAATTTATTTGGCTTGGATATTAGGAAAAAAATCTTCACAGAAGCAGAACAGAGCAGGCTGCTCAGAGCAATGGTGGAGTCACCATTCCTGGTGATTTTAAGGCTGTGTAGCTGTGAGACTTTGGGGCATGGTTAAGTGGTGAATTTGGCAGTATTGGAGTAATGGTTGGACTTGGTGATCTGAAAGGTCTTTTCCAACCTAAATGTTCCCATGACTCAATGATGGCTTGTGTTATGTGACAGAACACATATAAAAGGAGACTTTAACAAAATTGAAGTGTCACAAATAACTTTTGCAGAGTGGTGGAGCTTCCACCCCAAAGGGAAGTATTCATATTAGATAGAAGATACCAAGAGCTCTGGTTTCAAAATCTCCTGTGTAAGCTTAAGAGTTCTGCTTGGTGAGGTGGACGGGATGTCCTGCCCAGCGTGCTGCCACTGACAGCATTTGAGAAGATCATAGAATCATAGAGCTGTAGAATGGTTTGGGTTGGAAGGGACCTTACAGCTCATCTTGTTCCTGTCCCTGTCCAACCTGGCTTGAATACTTCCAGGGATGGGGCAGACACAGCTTCTCTGGGCAGCCTGTTCTACTGCCTCACTACACTTACAGGGAAGAATTTCTTCATTATATATAATATGCATCTGTCCTCTGTTAGTTTAAAGCCCTTTTCCTATCACTCCATGCCCTTTGAAACAGTTCTCCAGATTTCTTCTAGTCCCCTTTAGGTACTGAAAGGCCACAAAAAGGTAATCCCAGAGCCTTCTCTTCTCCATGCTGAACAATCCACATTCTCTCAGCCTTTTCTCATAGGAGAGGTTCTTCATTGCATCAGTGTCTTCTTGCTGATGGCAGTACTGAGGTGTGGTGTAAATCTCTGTCTCCACATGGGATGACTGCCAGGTGCCAGTGTTCACTTGATCCCCTAAGCAGGGATCCTGAGTGTTAGGCTCTTGGATTGATCTGTCTCAAGATGCTAAGAATTCATCAGCCCGTCTAGGAACTAGTGAGCTATGGTTTCTCTGGCATAGCCTTTAGTTTGGGCAATTCTTTTTAGTTAATCTCTGTTGTTCAATACATTTCTTTTTACAGGCTGGCTGAGGGCAGGATTCTGCCTGGCAGTATGAAGGATAATTTCTGGGAAATGGGAGACACCGGCCCCTGTGGCCCTTGCAGTGAGATCCACTATGACCGGATCGGGGACAGAGATGCCTCACACTTGGTCAATCAGGATGACCCCAACGTCCTGGAGATCTGGAACCTGGTGTTCATACAGTTCAATAGGTGAGCCAGACCTGCTTCCAGCTTCCAGGTGAGCCAGGTTGCTCCAGTTCAGTTTGGGAGGCTGCTTGGGCTGTCTTTTCTTTCAACTGCCCGCTGCTTACTCACTATTCCCAGTTATCCAGCAGCTGAGCATTTTGTCATGCTCTGTCCCCTTACCCACTGGTACAGAACGGGTTGGTCAGGCTGCTTTTGGGACAAACTGAGAATATTTTCTCTGTTTATCTGCCAGGTGTTCAGTAGGAAATAGGTTGTTGTCTGTTTTGGGTCTAAGTTGTTGCTTAGGGTCTTGTTAACTGTATTTTATCAAAGTTGTTCTTTGTGTGGCTTGTGTATGGGCCTGTGTCACAAATCTGATGGAACTAAATCTTAGGGAGATTGAGAGAAATGGGGTTCCTCCTGCCAAGCCTCCGTCCATAACATCTCACCTTTCTTTGGCAGGGAAGCTGATGGGACACTGAAACCCCTTCCTAAGAAAAGTATTGATACTGGGATGGGCCTGGAGAGGCTGGTTTCTGTGCTGCAGAACAAGATGTCCAACTATGACACTGACCTTTTCCTTCCTTACTTTGAAGCGATCCAAAAGGTATGAACTGAAGCCTGACCTAGCTGCATCCATTCCCTGAATTCTTGGGGAGACATATGGGACTGGTTGGACAGGGTGGTCTGTGCTTAGCTTCTGAGGCCCTTGCCTGTAATTCTGCCATGGTGCCACTGACAGTAATTGTACCTTCTGCCCACTGCCTTCTCCTCTTGCAAAGGGCACAGGTGCCAGGCCGTACCTGGGGCAGGTTGGGGCCGAGGATGCTGATGGAATAGACATGGCCTACCGTGTGCTGGCTGACCATGCACGGACCATCACCCTGGCCCTCTCGGACGGGGGCAGGCCTGACAACACTGGCAGAGGGTAAGAAGGAGCTGCTGCATTGTCACCACTCGTTCTGTTCTGCAAGGTTTCCCTCAAGGCTCTGGGATCTCCTGTGCCTCTGGGATCTCTTTGGATTCATCATTAAAGCAGTGGGTAGCAGAGTGTTTGCTGGGATATTTGGTGCTTGAATCGCTGTAGTAAGGTTCACACCCACATGATGCACGAGTCTGAAGGTTCTTGTGAGCACAGTTGCTGCTATGCCAGCCCCCAGATAAGATGACTGAGGGCAGAAAGGCACAAAGCCTGGCTTAGGTGCACTGTTGCTGTTGAAAAAGCAAGGAATTTTGGGCTGGGGAGCTGTGCTGAAGGTGCCAGTGGACTCCATAAGCACACAGTGAATGTGGGTCGTGGAGCTGGGGACTAGCACCTCACCTGTGCCTTGCTGCTGCCATGAGGGAAAACAAGAGGAGAAAACCCCTGTGCTCTTGGGCCTGGGAGGGGTACTGGTAGGTGGATGCTGGTGGAGTCCCTGGGAACAGCTCAGATGTGTAACATTTGCTTGGGGGGGCTCTGCTATTCCCTAGGTATGTGCTGAGGCGGATTCTCCGACGGGCTGTGCGCTACTCCCATGAGAAGCTCAATGCCCCCAAGGGTTTCTTTGCTACTCTGGTTGATGTGGTGGTGCAGTCACTGGTAAGTTCTCCTATTCCACTGTATCTGCTTAAGACTTCCTCTGCTGAGGTGTGCAGATCTCCATGTTGAAGGGCTCCTCCTCCTGGGTCTGCAGGGAGATGCCTTTCCTGAGCTGAAGAAGGACCCAGATATGGTTAAGGACATTATCAATGAAGAAGAGGATCAGTTCCTGAAAACACTGAGCAGAGGCCGTCGCATCCTGGACAGGAAGATCCAGAGCCTTGGGGACAGTAAAGTAATTCCTGGTAAGGCTGTGACTTCTGTCTGGAGCAGCAAAAGTCATTTGATACCTGGGATTACGTACGGGCTTAGGGAAGTTGGGGGAAGGGAAGGGGTAGGAAAATTAGAGGTGGTGGAAGGTGGTAGGGAGAAAGTTGGAGTCAGAAGACATCTCTTAGAGCTGAACTACCCATCTCTCCTCTGGCTTGTTGAGGTTTGTAAGCTGCCCAGAAACTTGCTGAGGTTTCTAAGCTGCCCAGACACACATCTCTGTGCTGCCAGGGAGGAGCCTTTTGGATGTTCACATTCTCCAGACTTGTTCACTGTCCTGCCATAGCTAGGAGCTGGTGGGAGAGCAGGGAAGGGAGCAGCATCTCATGGAACATGAGAGGTGACTGCTTTGCCCTTTCTGTGCAGGTGACACTGCCTGGCTGCTGTATGACACCTATGGTTTCCCTGCGGATCTCACTGGGCTGATTGCAGAGGAGAAGGGCCTTGTTGTAGACATGGAGGGCTTTGAAGAAGAGCGAAAAAATGCTCAGGTAGGTTCCAGCTCCAGGGGAAGCTAATTTATTAGTGGACAGGTAGAATTCCCTTCCTTGCAGTTTGCAGTCATGAGTTGCTCCTTTCTCACTGACTCTGCTCACACCCCCTATGCCTCATGGTTTGTCCTGTGGGAAAATCCAGGACAGCTGAGGTTGCTGTGGGACATGTCTATTCTGTACAGCTGGGGTTGGTTCTGCTCACTAGCAAAGCCTGGAAGCTTGAGCTCAGCCTTCAGATAGAGATAATGGAGTGCTGGGAGCACCTCTGTTGTCCTATTCTGGTTAGGGAAGTTATTCCCTGTCCAAGGATCAGTATCCAGGCAGGCCTGCACCTTGGGTGCATTTCCCAGTGTGTTTGCTGCAGCAGCAGGGAGTGGCATTGACCAGCTGAGTGCTTGCCTTGTCCGTACTGGGCTCAGGCCCACTTAGTCTGCATGCTGGAACTGGTTGCTTTGAAGCCAGAAAAATAGCACATTCCAGGTGCTGGCACACAGCTTCCCAGAGCAAGGCTCTAAATCAGGGAGTGCTGAGGGATGTGAGTGAGATGTGCAACTAGGCTGGCATGCATTGGTGTTTCTTAAACCTTGGTATTTGGCAGGTCATTTCTCAAACCTTGTTCCTTGGCAGCTCAAATCCCAGGGCAAGGGTGCTGGAGGGGAAGATCTCCTCATGCTGGACATCTATGCCATTGAAGAGCTGAGAGCCCAAGGGCTGGAGGTGACAGATGACTCACCAAAATACAACTATGCTTCAGATCCGAGTGGTACCTATGGTATGAAAAACCTTCTCATAGTCATGTTCTGCTACTAAACCTTCCCTGGCATGTACCTCTGGGCTCCCCTTTCCTGGAACATGGAGCTGGCAATGGGAGGCTGTGCAGGTGAATGGTCTGCTTGTTACTAATTGAGCAGAGAAAGACGACAAACTCTTCAGGGGCTACTGTACTGCTGTGGCCAAATTAAGGGAATTCCTGTTCCTGCAGCTTTATGTCTCCACATTCCTATGTTGGTGTTTCTCAGCTGCTCCTTTGCCAGTGCTGCAGGAGACTGCAGTTTCTGCTTGGCCTGTTGGAGGGTCCTTGGCTTGCTTGCTCTGGCTCTTCTGCTAGTTTTTTGATGTGATGGAGATTCAGGAGACTGCAGGCTCATAGCCATATGTGCTGCTGACTTTTGCTGCATAGGTGGAAAGCAGTGATAGTCCCTGCCTTGGAGGGCATTAAATGAAATTTCCAATTAACTGTTGCCTTACTCCTCTCTCCTTATCCCTTGCAAATGTGTTAGCTGCCATGAGCCCCTGCAATAACTGGGAGGTGTTGCTATAACATTCTGCTCTCATGTGGTGTCTACAAGGTTTTCCTGTTTTACTGACACTGCCTCTCATCCTGGTGGCAGATTTTGGGAACCTGGTGGCCACAGTGAAAGCCATCCGCAGGGAGAAGACATTTGTGGAGGAGGTTTCCACTGGCCAGGAGTGTGGCATAGTGCTGGACCGGACCTGCTTCTACGCTGAGCAGGGTGGGCAGATCTACGACCAAGGCTACATGGTCAAGGATGACAACAGCAGGGAGGATGTGAGTTGGCCTGAGAGCCTTTTGCTAGACTCAGTCTGACTCGGGGCCTGGACAAAGGGGAGAAGGGGCCAAGTAAGCTCCAGCAATTTCCCATCCATGTCAGATGTCACACATGGCATAGGGTTCCTTTCTGGGGGTACAGCATGGCATGGATGTGCTGGAGTTTTGTTCCCCCTGCTCCTTGAGGAGCTCAGTTCTCTGCTGCTGTCACCAGAATGTGGATGCCTGTGGTAGTGGTGCTGGGATTGCCAAGCCCAAGGGCAGTGCTCTCAAGCCAAAATGGGGAGCTGAGGTGGGGAGCTCTTTCTTTGCCCCATAACTCTGCCCCACCTTCACTTCTCTGCTTTGCTGTGTGCTGTGCCTGGGGACACTCAGCTTTCTTCAACACACACACCATTCTGTCTCTCAGCTGGGACCTTTCCAGTTGCAGCTCAGACTTCTGGCTGGATGTCTCCCCTGCTCACATGGGGCATTTCCCTCTTTGTACAGAAAACAGAATTCACTGTGAAGAATGTTCAGGTCCGGGGAGGCTACGTGCTCCACATAGGAACTCTGTATGGGAGCTTGAAAGTGGGAGATCAGGTCCACCTGACTATTGATGAGGTGAGTTAAAATATGGTGTAACACATGGGCTTGTCTCTTTTCTCTGGATTTTGTTTCTGGATTTTGTCTTGGTTTTTTTTCATCCATGCCACTCTGAGGGCCCAATGTTTGGGTCCTGCTCTCCCTGCATCACACGATCAACCAGTGTCTGGCTGACTCCAAGTCTCTCTTGGTTCACACCTGGCTTTCTCCTACCACAAGGCAGATAATGCCCAGCTAGCTCAGACCCACTCTTGCTGCATTTGCTGGTCACAGGCAGAAACACATTTTGGGTCTTGTCTTGCAGGGAGAACATGTGTGGTGCTCCACTGTGTAGGGACAGCAGCAGAGAGCCTGGGCTGTCTGCCCCAGTCCAAACATTGCTCCTGTGGGCTCAGCTTGCTGAGTGCTGGGTTGAGCACAGTCAGCCTGATGAATTTCCCTTCCCTGTAGAGGCAGCACCTTTAGAGGAAGAGGGAAGGCTTCCATATTGGAAGTGCTTTTCCCTGCTGAGGAACAGAAATTAGTTACCTGTGTCCTGATCTGACCTTGGCCTCTTTCCACACAGGCCAAACAAGATTTGGTGGGTAACACCTGTAGCTGAAGCTCCAAGGCAGCAAGTGCCATCAGTTGTTTCTGGTGTCCTGAGCTAGTTTAGGATTCTGTTGGAGCAGAGCATTAACCTCCCCTTCAGCTGCTGGAGGTGGTTGTGGCCCTGGGGCATGGGACCCCATCCAACAGTGGCTTCCTCCCTCAGGCCAGGCGGAGGCCAGTCATGAGCAACCACACGGCCACCCACATCCTCAACTTCGCCCTGCGCTCCGTGCTGGGGGAGGCTGACCAGAGGGGCTCCCTGGTGGCTCCCGACCGCCTGCGCTTCGACTTTACAGCTAAGGGAGCCCTGTCCACACAGGAAATCAAGAAAGTTGAGGGGATTGCCAACCAGATGATCGAGGAGTCAAAGGTGGGTATGGGTGACATGTTGTATGCCTTGAGTCCCCGTTTTGGATGATCTGGGATGCTGGGAGTTGGGCATGCACAGGTGGATTCTGAGCTGCTGGTGCAGTACTGTGCATGGATTGCCATCACCTTAGAGGGTTTTGAGTGGGAAAAACCCATATGGATTTTTTAGTTCATTGGTTTCAAGGCCTCTGTAGGGTTGAAGTGTTCCCATGCCTGCAGTAGTGTCAAATCAGCTGCAAGAGCCAGGAAGTTTGGCAGAGTAGTTTTGCAGACCTGGCTGGATTTACAACATACACCCAGACAACCCAGTGATGTGTTCCCAATGGCAGGAGAGTTGCTCTGTCTGGTGCCAGGTGTCAGAGCCGACCCTGAAGGACCCTGGAATCTGTGCTTGGAGTCATTTGCATGTGCAGTAACACACAGGGAGTGTGAGCAGGTGGTATTGAGAGTTTTGAAGATGAGATGTCCTCTAATAACTTTGTGATTGTTGTAGCTCAACAAACCCCAGCTCAGGTAAGGCACATGACTTCAGATCTTTCAGAGGAAAAAATGTCATGGGAATGTGGGCCTTCAGTCACAGCTGACTTGACTCGCTCTTATCTGCATTCCTTTGCTGTCCCCTGCAGACTGTGTATGCCAAAGACTGCCCTCTCGCAGAAGCCAAAGCTATCCAAGGACTTAGGGCAGTTTTTGATGAGACCTACCCTGATCCTGTCCGTGTGGTGTCCATTGGCATCCCTGTGGAGGAGCTGCTGGCTGACCCCTCTGGCCCTGGGGGCTCCATTACCTCTATTGAGTTCTGTGGAGGGACGTGAGTACCTGGAGAGGCCAGGGAATGTGGCAGGGTGGCTGAAAGGAGTTCCTGTAGAGCTTGAGCTCCTGTCATGAGCATACACTGGGCAGAGCCAGGGCAGAGATGGAGGTGGTGGTGATGATGTGCCTTTGCCTTCCCAGTCCCGAGTCAATCAGTCTTTAAAGTTATCTTTTGCAGGCAGGAAACTGCCTGTATTGCCCCTGCCCTCACACAGCGTCTCTGGCAGTGCAAGGAGCACAGGTCTTACCACCCTTTCCTCACTCATTTGCTTTCAGCAATGGTTGATTTTTCTGCCTGTTCCCACACTGCTGCATTGCCCTGGAAGGATGGTTGTCTTATTTCTTTGCTGATTGTTGCTGAGATGAGAGGTGGACTTCTAACTCTCTCTTGTGGGTCTGTCTGGGTTCTTTCCAAAGGCACTTGCAGAACTCCAGCCATGCTGGCCCCTTTGTGATTGTTTCAGAAGAAGCAATTGCTAAAGGCATTCGGAGGATAGTTGCAGTCACTGGGGCTGAAGCTCGGAAGGTAAGGGTAGGCAGGAGAGATCCTCTGTGAAATTCCACCTATTAGCCCTGTGACAAAGTTCATTTTGTTCAAATTTGCACAATATCCCCTGAGGGACTCATGGAAGAGGGTGCTGCTGTTGCCAAAGACTGTTCTGGAGACCCTGGCTGTCCTACAGTCATAGCAGGAAAGAGAAGGGGAAGTCTCAGCTGTAGGTGTTGTGGCAGACAAACCTGGCTGGGTGTGTGGGAGGGCTCCAGGGTTAGCTCAGGTTGCTTTTCAGAGTTGCTGCTGATGTAGAGCTCTCAGCAGCTAGCAGGGTCAGTGAGAGAATGGTGAAGTCTGAGAATCCAGTCCTCTGCTGCAGGAGGCAGTGACTTTGGATGTGGGCTGGTGCTCCCTAAAGTGGGAGAAAGGGGTTTCTTGGGGGAGATGGGTTCTCTTTTGGGGGGATCTTGGCAATGCTGGCAAAGGAAAGAGACCTGGGGCCCATGTGCCAGCGTCACACCCTGGTTCTGGTCAGGTGCTGCCTGCTTTGGCCCTGTGGCTTTCCAAGAGTTACCAAGTTCCATCCTGGGGAATTCCAGCATTCCTCACCCCTTCACACTCTGAGGTGACCAAAAGCCCAGCCTCCTCAATCTTCCAGCTTGATTTAACTCAGACTGTATCCTCCTAGGCCCTCAGGAAAGTCGACAGCCTCAGGAAACTGCTGTCAGCCCTGGAGGCCAAGGTGAAGGTCCAGACAGCTCCCAACAAAGACGTGCAGAAGGAGATCACAGATCTCAGTGAGGTGAGGATGGTAGCAGTGCTCTCTCTCCCCAAAGTGAAAGGGACCTTGATTGCCAGAACTGGGTATGAATGAGGCCTGAGTTCACCTTCCTGCTCCTGTCCAACAACCTTGCATCCAATGGGTACTGCAGCCAGCACCTCTTTCCTCAGGTCATTGGCACTGGGAGAGGAGTGGAGCTTACTTGGCTGAGGCAGAGTTCATGAGGTGCTGCATCTCCTGCCATGATTACTGGTGCCTTTAACCTTCTCTACCTGCTCCTCTTTTGCAGACACTGGCCACTGCTATTATCCCACAGTGGCAGAAGGATGAACTGAGAGAGGCTGTTAAAGCTCTGAAGAAAGTCATGGATGACCTGGACCGAGCAAGCAAAGCCGACATCCAGAAAAGAGTGAGCTGTGGGCTGGAATAAAGGACAGTGTGGGAGGGCTGTGGGGTGCTCCTTTGGGAGCTCTGTCAGTGTCCAGGATGGAAGAGAATTGATGTGTGGGAGTGCCACACATCAATTGTTGTTCAGCCTTCCAGCTTCTCCTGCTGCCTCCTGAAGCAGAATTACCTCTGTGCCTGTTTCCTGGGTTGAAGCATGGCAGCCTGTTCCTGCCCTAACAGTGGCCCTGGGTGCAGGCTTCCTCCTGGATCCCACTGGAGTTTTCTGGAGGAGGAATCATGCATGACCTGCCTGTCAGAGCACATTCCTCCTGGCTTCATACTGTGAGGCTGCTCCAGGCTGTGGGCGTGTTTGGGCAGCTTGGGGACCTCTGTCCCTGCTCTACCCAGATAGTTCTTGTGTCCATACACAGTGTGGGTGGTTTACTGGCTGACCACTGTTGTCCTCAGGTGCTGGAGAAGACCAAGCAAGTTATTGAGAGTCACCCTAACCAGCCATGGGTCATCATGGAAATGGAAAATGGAGCCTCAGCAAAGGTATGGGAAAGTCTGATCTGTCTTCAGCAACCTTCCTCCTTGAGGAGCAGCTGGGTGGTCTTTCATCACTTGGGGAGGTAGTTCAGTGCTACAGAGCTGTCCCTCTTGCCATCTGCCATCCCTGGGAAGGGGGAAGGACCACTGGGATATTCTCTTGTGTCCCGCCTCCTGGACTGACACGTGAGCTTGCAGGGATGGTGGGGTTTCGATCACTTGCTGAGTTTCCAGCCATGCTGGTAGATTAGGAGCCCAGCAGAAATCCCATTGTGTCCCAGGTAAGACTCATCCTGCAGCAGTCACAACACTGAAATGCACATAAGGGACTGAGAGCAGCAGCTCTGCTGAGCCATCAAGGTCATGATGCTTGTGGGCCCTCCAGATCAGCTCCTGGGGTGGTGTCCTGGGCTGAGTGTGTGGACAGGGCCAGGCAGAGAGCTGCCCCCAGCACTGTCTGCTCAGCTAGCTTCAAATTCTTCCCTGGCCAGGGCTGAATCTCCTCCTTCCCTCCTCCACACACAAGTTTTTTTCCAAGTGATTTCTGTTGGAATGAATGCTCTGTTGTGTGTGTTGTGTCACAGTGCTGAGCCCAGTAAGTGCCAGGCAGTGGGAGCTGGTTGTGCCTGGGCTTAGACCCCTCTGGACTAATGCTCTGCTAAATTTCCTCTCTGAGTCTTGGAGCTGATCCTGCTCACTCTCAGCATCACCATGATACCCACGCTTCTGCCTCCAGTGGGTGCTGTTGCAGCATTTTTCCTGGCAGAAGGGTGCATCCCGTGGGATGGCAGTGCTAGCAGCATGTTCCAAATCCACCCAGAGCAGCACTGCTTTGCTCACCAGAGGACCCACTCCTGGGGTTCTGTGCTGCATCATGCTGTCTGTGTGAGTGAGGCAGGATGGTCTCCTTGAGAATAATAGAATGTGTGACAATCTCCCTGATTCTTCCCTGCCTGCTGTGTCTGATATCTCTTGCAGGCTCTTCATGCTCCTCCTTCTGTGGGGAGGAGCTTTTTGCCCTCCAGCCAGTACACTCAGGCAAAGGATTATTCTGGGGCTGATTTTGCCAATTACTGTATACCTCAAGGTGGGGAAATAAAAGCATCTTCTCCTTCCTGCCTTGGGGTACACAGGCAGGGTTTATGTCCCCTGCCAAGGCTTCTACACTGCCATGAATATGAAGATGGCTGATGTTTGGGATGAGGAGCTTTGCAGAGTGCTGCTGGCTGGTTTCATGCAATTCCAGATCCCTGAGGTCTCTGTGCGTGCTGTTGGGGCTGGAGCTGGGCTGGATGCAAGTGCAGGGAGGCAGTCATATAATGATTTTGTTCTCTTCCAGGCTCTGAATGAATCTCTGAAGCTCTTCAAGACTAATTCCCCCCAGACTGCTGCTATGCTCTTTGCTGTGGATAACGAAGCTGGCAGGATCACCTGCCTGTGTCAAGTACCCCAGGTAATGCCAAGACTATGCGGCTGCCTCTCCCTGAGCCTCCATGGAGGAGCTGCAGCCTCCAGACAGGAAGTATCTAACATTACACAGACAGAACTCATTGGGGTTTGGCAAGAGCCACAGCCTTTGTGCTTGGGCTTATTGTCAGGCTGCAGAAGTGAGGGAAGAGGGGTTGTGCTCTGCAAATAGGGAAGGGGAAGAGTCACGACTTAATGGGGTGGTAGGCATAGGGCGGAGCAATTGCTATTCAGTGCTGACTGCTGGGTTTCTTTTCCTGCCCAGGAGACTGCAAATAAGGGCCTGAAGGCCAGCCAGTGGGTGCAGGAAGTGTCTGGCTTGATGGACGGCAAAGGTGGTGGAAAGGACATCTCTGCGCAGGCAACAGGCAAGAATGTGGGCTGCCTGCAGGAAGCCCTGAAACTGGCCACGGACTTTGCCAGGCTCCGCCTGGGGGAGCTGAAGAACTGACTGAGGGGGAAACCCCGGTCCCTTTATCTCCCTCTCTGTCCCCTGCGTAGCTTTCCTGTAATAAAGGTTCCCTGCCCCGCGCTCTGCTCCCCGGCTCTGGAGGCGGGATGGGACGGGATGGAGTGGGCTGGGATCCCGCTGCCAGTCACAGCTTGTGCCCGCCTCCTGCTCGGGCCCGCCCCGTCACCGCCCTCTCACGGGGTCCTGCCGAACATGCCGCTGGATCACCGCCGCCTGCGCGGCCCGGAGGAGTCGCAGCCGCCGGCGCTATGGGCAGCGACCACGGCCGAGGATGAGGAGGACGAGGAGGGCGCGGGGGCGGCGCCGCGGGATCCCTGTGCCCTGCGGCCGCTGTTCGCGCGGGCCGGGCTGCTGAGCCAGGCGCAGGGCTCGGCCTACGTGGAGCTGGGCAGCGGCACCAAGGTCCTCTGCGCCGCCTGGGGCCCGCGGGAGGCGGCCGAGCCCGGCCCGGGCCGGCTGATCTGCGAGTTCCGCCGGGCGCCGTTCGCGGGACGAGGGGCGCGGGGCCGGCCGGGCGCGGCGGCCGAGCGGGAGGCGGAGCGAGAGGCGGCGGCGGCGCTGCGGGAGGCGCTGGAGCCGGCGGTGCGGCTGGGCCGCTACCCGCGGGCCCGCCTGGCCGTCAGCGCGCTGCTGCTGCAGGACGGGGGCTCGGCGCTGGCCGCCGCCGTCAGCGCCGCCGCCCTGGCGCTGGCGGACGCGGGCGTGGAGATGTACGACCTTGCTGTGGGCTGCGCGCTGTGCCGGCCGTCCGCGCCCGCCGCCTCATGGATGCTGCAGCCCGCCGAGGCCGAGGAGCGCCGCGCCGCCGCTCGCCTCACGCTGGCCCTGCTGCCCGCCCTCAACCAGGTGTCGGCCGTGCTGGGCGGCGGCCGGGGCGGCCCGCCCGAGGACTGGGCGCAAGCCCTGCGTCTCGGCCTCGATGGCTGCCACCGGCAGTACCCGGTGCTGCGGCAGAGCCTGCTGCGGGCCACTCAGCGCCGCGATGCCGCCGCCGCTGCCACCGCCGCTGCCGCCGCCACCAGTGCCTGAGTGCCCGTGAGACCTGCGTGAGGATGGGGCATCTCCCAGAGCCCGCCCAAGCTGCTTTCAATGCTGCCGGAGACCCCTGGAGCCTGACTGATCCACGCCTCACTGTTGGGGATTAAAATAAGTTTACTTTTAGAATCTTAAAAGTTTATTAAGTTTAACTGTAACTGCTGGTGATCCCCCAGACCCAGCCTGATCCGTGCCTGATGCTGCTGGAGACTGGATGAGTCAACCTTTGCACTGCTGGACACCCCTCATGTTGCCTACACAGCTGGAGGCCCAAGAACTGTGCCCAAGGACACGGGAATCTGCACTCCCCACGCACTGCCCGAGCACCCCTGAGTGCACCCAAGGAGCCCTCGTGTTGCAGGAGACCATTCTCAGCTGGCACCACAGGACCCAAACTGCCTTGCACACTGCTGAAGCCCCCCAAGAACAACCTCCATACTGTCTCAGCAGCCAGAGCCTTCCCAAGACCTCCCTCCAAGCAATTGCTGGCACTCTGGGATCCCACATCTCCACCCAGGGTGGTCACAGCACTAGGCTGAAACCCTCACTCCAAGCTCCCCACCATATCCATCTGTGCAGGCAGCACCAGGCAGGAACCACGTCATGGCATGGACTGTGCATCCCTTGGACTTCTTGCCCAGGCAGTGCTTCAGGGTGGCAGAGTTGTGTTTTGTTAGTTATTTCTGAATAATAAATCGTATTTTTTCTGGTGAGTCTTCTGCCTGCATGGCCCTCCTGGGACCTCTGCCAGCCATGGGCAGATGTGGAAGGATGTGCTTCTACAATTGGGGTCACCCCATCTGCTCCCACTGTCCTTGAGGAGTTCAGGGGGAGCTGGGTGCTTCCTTGCAATCTGATTATTCCTGGGGATGGAGTGGAGCAGGTGGTCTTGTCTGCCAAGCTGCATCATGGTGGGCTGGTAGAGAATATTCTGGGTATTTTCCATTGGGATACAAGGCAGAGCTGCACTCGTGGCTCTGGGTTGAGCTGTAGGAAAGGCAGCATCCAAGAAGGCACTCAGAGCTGGGGGTTGTATCTGGCAGCACATAAAATGGGGTACAAAACTCTGCACTTCAGACAGTTAAAAACTGCATTGGAGTCAAATAACCAGAGAAAAGAAATACAAATTATTTTACTTTCCAATACAATACACTCTTTTACCAAATTAGAGCAAATTAGAAATACAGAACAAATTCTATCAGTGAGAGAAGGACGACTGAGAAATGAGGGACATGGAACTGAAACGTGACACTGGGGAGCACAGGGGTGACCAGGACTCTTTGGGTGCAGGCCAGGGGCCCTCATAAAGCTCTTACTAGAGTCCTGCTGGCTGCAGATGCAATGCCTGACTGAGAACAGCCTATGGAAAACCAGTTGAGCATCCCAGTGCCAGGTGAGCATCTCCCGGGGAAGGGGTGTAAGAGGACAGCCTATCCTGTGGGGAAAGGGGCGCTCGGGGAGGGTGGAGGGCTGGATCCGGCCGGTACTCACATCTCCAGCCTGTGTCCCCGTTGCCGAAGAGCGTCATGGCCTCGCTCCAGCCCCGCTCTCTGCACCCCGCACCTGACCGAGCACTGCCGCCTGGTGCTACCACTGCCAGGCGGGGGGGTCACGGGCCACACTGGTTTGCCCAGTTTGCTCCAGGGGCTCCAGGCACTGCCCATCGATGTGGACGGTGCCTTCCCTCGGCTGAGACAGGGCACAACCAACAGGCCATGAAACGCCTTGGATGAAGCTATTTTAATTCCCAGCCCAGCACTGGATGGGCTGTTATGACAGGAGGAGAGCAGTGGCACATCACCTCTAAAAGCACCCACTGACAGCCACCAGTGCTGGGGGCACAGGCTTGCACCCACCACACGGGGTGCTGTGACTTGGGGCTATCCTAGGGCTGGCAGAAGTAGCTCTTGGTTAGGACCATCTCTCCAAGGCAACCCCACATGCTGAAGATGAGTTCAGCCAAGGCTGGCTTTGGCTCCAGCAACCCCAGAACCCACTCCAGAGATGAAACTGGAGGTTCCATCCAGTGCAGGCAGGATGTGGACTGTGGCTAAGGAGAGTCTGGTGGGCTTAGGGGAAGAAAATGAGACAAATTGCTCTTCTTGAGGATCTTTATTAATGACCAGGCAGATGATGAAGGACCAGGTGATGGTGAGAAACCCACCAGGCTGGGGCATTCTCACCCAGGTCAGGAGAATGGCTCAGAGCTGAGCCTGGTCCTGAGCTATGCCAAGGTCTGCACTCCCAAAGAGCCCCCTTGGCCCCTCGTAACACTGAGACCACAGTCCAGACACAGCCCAGCTGCCAATTTTGGAGGAGGATGCCTTTGTACCTGGCTGTTGCAAGGGATGTCTCCTTCCAAGGGTGTTGCAGAGTGATAGTGACCAAGGAAGGTGAGGGGCAGAAGAAGATGCTGTGTCAGGGATGCTAACATACAGCACACCCCTTCTTGCCAGGTCCCAGTGCCATGGGTCCCCTCAGCCCCTCATTCCCTGCACAAGTGAGCTGTGCAGAGATCCTCCTGAGCCATGGCCCGGGCTTTGCACAGCACCAGGCTCCTCCTGAGCCCCAGGTTCAGCACAGCAGCCAGCGCTGGCAAGTTCCCAGGGCTGCCAGCTCAGGGGTCCCGCTGCCACAGGGCGATGTGTTCCTGGGCTGCAATGAAGTGTGTAAGAGTCAGTGACTCCCACCCCAAGAGAGACAGAGGTCTGGGCAGGGCTGGCAACAAGGCAGAAACACAGCAGAGCTGGGGACTGGCACCTCCATGGCCCAGCATGCCCAGGAGGGCTCCCAGCTGCCCACTCACCGAACTGGCAGATGTACCGGTTTCGGGTCTTGCAGCGCTGGTCGTTCCAGTTGAAGGCAGCTGATGCTTGCATCTCCACACAGTTCCCGAACCTGTGTCCCACCAGGATGGTGCTGAAGCCAGCCAGCAGTGACACCATGCAGAGTTTGGTGTCCCCTAGATCCACTTACCCCTGGTTGTCTGGCTGCCCGAAAGCGAAGCTGGTGAACGAGGATGGCTCACCCACATCCCAGCGGAAGGAAGCCTTGGATGTCTTGTAGGTGAGACCTGGGGGGGCAAGTCCTGGGTTGGCATGTCTGCCAGCACCCCAGGCACTCTGCACCCTGCCCGCTGCTGTCTCTCACCAATCCAGAAGTTTCCAGTCTCAAAATCGGTGTCTGTCACCCTGTTACCCATCTCCAAGCGGCTGAGGTAGAAAGCCAGAATGTCCTGAACCTTCTGGTTTCTTATTTGGGCCAGCATTGCTCCTTTCTCCTGTGGGAAAGGGAGTGAGTCTGCCCCACCTGCATGGCCCAGCACCGCTCCAAGCAGAGGCGAGATGCTCAGAGGCACTGCAAGCATGGGTGGCACTTTTCAGCTGCCCAGAGATGCTCGAAGCACCCCAGGAGTTCACCTGGCATTTAATTTTGGCTCCATAGTAGGTGTCGGCTTCAGGGGACACCATGAAGCAGTCGCTGTCTATCCGCACATCACAGGCATGGAAGGGGAAATGGATCTTTGCTGGGGACGCAGGCAGGAGCAGGTGGGTCCTTGTGCCAGCAGAGATGGGCCCACGGAGGACCCTTTGCCCCGCTGTGGGGTGCCCTGCCTGTGGATCACAGCAGTGCAGGGGGCGCAGACTCACTGCCGCACTCAGCTCCTCCGTAGCCCGCGTCGCAGAGGCAGGAGCACTCCTCCTTCCTGAACCTCCCGTGGAGGCACTGCCCGCTGCACCTCACTGTGGGCACAGCACTGCATTAGCCCCCCGTGCTGTCCACAGCATGGGCTGTGCCCATGCATGCCCTGCACCAACCCTGCACCCGCATGCCCTGCAGCAGCCATGCACAAGCCTCTGAAGGCTGCACGGTGCCCTCTTACCTTGGCAGTACTTGCCCGTGTAGCCGGGGGGACAGGTGCACTGGCAGCTGCTCATGTCGAGGCGCCCACTGTTCCTGCAGCTCATGCGACAGGGGTTCCTGGGCACCTCTGGAAACACCAGAGTGACAGTGGGGCATCAGGGGTGGAGGCAGCATCTCCAGGGTCATGCAGAGGCCATGCGGACGGGGGGAACTCACCACAGAGCCCGCCGCTGTGGTCCCAGGACTTGAAGCAGCCAGAGAGGCTAGCGGTGCAGAGGGAGCACCAGGGTCCCTGCTTGTAGGGCAGGATGGGCATCCCGGCCACCTCCCAGTTGCCCCTGGCCCCAAAGACAGCTGGAGGGAAATGCTCCACCCACCCGGGCAAGCCACACTCCTTTCTGGGTCAAGCCCGCACCCACCTCGCAAAGCCGCACCCATTTCTAACTCACCGCCCCGCCTTCGTTCCCCAGCCCCACTCGCTTCCAGCACTCGGTCCTGTCCACAGCACTCAGCCCCGTTCACTTCAGCACACAACCCCGCCCAGAACATCCAAACCCTCCGTCTTCTAAGAGAAGGCCCTATTTGCATTTCCAGCCCCACCCACATCACCCAGCCCCACCCACCTCAGTGCACAGCCCCACCCACCACTGGAACAAGCTCCCCCTCCCCTGCCACACATCCCATAGGTCAACCCATGCCCCACCTTGGTTGAGACCCCACCCACACCTATAAGCCCCGCCCATTCACAACAAACCCCGCCCCCTCCGGCACACCCACCACGCCCCCGCCCCACCCGCAGCCCTTACCCCGGCGAGTAGGCGCACGCGAAGGCCTCGCTGGGGCCGTGGGGGCCGGGGCAGCGGTGCCGGCCGCAGCCCAGCTGCCCCGCTGTGGCCCACACCAGCTGTGGGAGAGCGTTTGTCACTGGGCTCTGGTCCCCAGCAGCCCCCCCGTGCCCCTCGTGCCCACCTGGGTGTAGTGGCGGCAGGTGGCGTTGCCGGCGCAGCGCCCCGTCCTGTAGTCATAGCGCTGTCCCTCGGCGAACCAGAGCTCCAGCACGGCCCCGAAGCCACCCGTGCCCGCCGGCAGCAGCAGCTCGCTCCAGCCCAGCTGTGGCGCTGGCGGTGGAGCGGGGCCCTGCAGGCAGCTGGCTGCCCGTGCCCCCGCCCGCCGCCCCAGCTCCTCGCTCCACTCCTGCGAGATGGGCATGAGCCACCCAAGGAACAGCCCCGGGGGGTGTGGGGACCACCAAGATGGTCAGGCCGGGAGGTGACTGGGGGACATCAGAGGCTCAACAAATGGGTGATGCTGCAAGGGACCTGTCCTGCCCCTGGTGTGGGCAGCTGGGGAGTGATGGATGGATATTGAGGGCCACCATAGGACATGAGAGACACACCTCGGGACCAGCCCTGCCTTTGGTGTGTTCAGGTGAGGTGGTCGGGGAATATCAAGGGCCTTCATGGGGAATGGGGAACCCCACACAGGACTCCAAAGAGCCCGGCTGTGTCCTGGGGTGATTAGGAAGGATCAGAGAGACATGGGGTCACCAAAAGGCACCACAACAGATCAGCCCTGTTTTTAGTGTGCCCTGGATTGGCAGTGATATGCTCTTCCCCAGGGGCCCCACACCAGCCAGTGCTTCTGCTTCATTAGCATGTTAGCAAACCACTTTGTGTCACCCATGGGCTGCCCACTCCCAGGGCATGGGCAGGAAGGTGGATGTGACATCAGAAGTGGGGGACACGGGACCTGCAAGGGGGCTCACCAGCTTCTGCATGTTGGCAGCAGGGGGCTGCACTTTGCTCCTCAACTTGTTGTGCAGTGAGAGCACCAGGAAGGTCTCCTTCGTGCTGAGAGCTGGGGGGGACAGCAGTGGATAGGGAAGGGAGCAAGGGGGCTGAGAGGTACAAGCGCCCTCCCCATATCCCTGGCTGTGGCCGGACCCTTCAGGAGGCCGTGGGAATTCTCCCTGAAGGGTCCAACCACAGCCGGGGATACCGGGAAGGCACCCGGGTCTCCATGGAGACTTGAGGGGAGAGAAGAAAGAGCTTTTAGGCTGGGAGCACAAAAGGGGCAAGGGGATGAGGGGGAGCAGCCCACTGGGCCCCCGTCTCGCACGGGTGGGCTGAGACTGCCAGGAATGTACTCCCTCTGCCCCACCGCCTCTGTCCTGCCAGAATCCAGACCCCACTGGGCAGGACCCATCACTAGCCCCCATCACCAGCTGCAGGACCCCCAGCCCCATTCCATAACAGGCTCCATACCATTCCCAGCCCCAGAGCCCCCTAGTTCCATTGCAACACCAGCCCCAGAGCCCCCCAACTCCATCCCATCACCAAGTCCATGCCCCTTCTTCCAGCCCCATTCCATCCTCAGCCCCTATCACCCACTAAGACCCCAAGGCCACCCCTGGGTGCCCATCACCCACCCAGTCCCCCACACATCTGGTCTGGCCCAAGGGGACGGTGCTCAGGCTGTACTCATCCCCCAAACCAGCTGCCTCCCAGCCCTGCTGCCGGAGAGGCAGCCCCTCCACCAGTTACCTCCTGGAGCCAACGGGGACAACTTTTCTGGAGCATCCGATCTCGTCTCATGCACCCTCCACACCAGGAGGCTGCAAACCAGCAGGACCAAGAGCTTCATGTAGGTCCCACGATGGGGGGAGCAGACCCCCAATCTCCGGAGGGAGGGCTGGGGAGAGCCGAGCTGCCCCGCAGCAGCCCCGGCTTTGGGGCGAGCTCGGCTGCGCGCTCCTGCGTGCGTGTGTGTGTCTGGTTGCAGGATTTGATCCTATTCAGGACTCCAGACAGGCACCGCTGGGCAGCGGGAACAAAAGCTTGACGGGTGAGTAATGGCTCTGTCAAAACAGTTGCTCGCTGGAGCGAATGTGGCAGACAACTCCCAGGGCCCCGGGCTGCAGCCCCGCTGGGATGTCCCACAGCGGGGTCAGCCCTCTGTGCTCTGTCCCAGCCCCTCCGCCAAGCCCGGGTCGGGCTGTGAAGGCAACAGGAGCAGGGGTCACAACCGGCACCCACTTTGGGACACTGGGAGACTGGAAGCCAAGGGGCTGGGGCAGCAAGGGGGGCCCTGCTGCCAGCCTTCCTCCTGCCCCATGAATTAAACATGCCGGGGAGGTAACACACACCGTGCAGGCACGAAGCCAAATACCCGCTACAGAGAGCTGGGCAGCGTGGTTACAGGGTGGGAGGATGTGAGAGCCAGGGGCCAGCGGCGGGAGAGGTGCTGGGCCCAAGGGGGCCGTGTCTTGGTGGGCACCTGGATCAAGCAGGGGTCCCATGGCCCTGGCTACTCAGGGGGCTCAACAGAACCACGAGAGCTCTGCCCCAGCACAGGGCTTTGCAGAACCCATGTCAGGTGCTCCCCTGGCACAGGGCAGAGGTGAGGGCTTCAGACATCCTTGCTCAGGATTCTGAAATGCCACAGGCAGGAGGGACTGGGAGCATCCTACGCACCAGCTGTCAGGGCTGAGCTGGGTGTCAGCATAAACCCAGCTGTAAATGCTTCAGTTCCCTCAGGCTGAGTCTAAACCTGACCCTGGCCTGAACCTTGGCACTAATGATAATGCCAACCCTGATTCTCATACAATCCCTCCAGCTAATATGGATCTTAATCCTTGGCACTGATCCTAAGAATAACGTTAACCCTAACAAAAAATCTAACTTTAGCCCTAACAATAACTTAATGCTAATCAAAACAATAAACTTAAGGCTAACTCCAAACCTAACATTAATGCTAACCGCAACTCTAATCCTAACCCCAACCCTACCCCCAACTCTAATCCTAACCCTAATCCTAACCTCATCCCTAGCCCTAATGCTGGCTCTAACATTAACCCTAACCTTTATGTTAATGTGGACTGAAACACCAACTGCACCTCAGCTCCAGGCTGCAGCAGCACCTTGGGGTTCCCCTCTGAACTCCAGCCAGGGCTGAGCTCGCCCCAGCAAAGCTGTGCTGAGTCCAGCGAGTCCGCAGCATTCCTGGGCTACCCTTCCCAGCAGCCCCAGCCCCACTGGTGAGCAGAACCCCCGCACAGACCTCAAAGTCATCTTTTCTCCCAGGAGACTTTCCCAGGCTTAGCTATTGCATGGGATTAGCCTCATCCTGCATCTCTGCGTGCCGGGGAGCCCCAGAGCCAGGACTGGCCGTGTGGTGAGCCCGGCACCGCTGGTACCACCGTAAGTGCTGTGACAGCCACCGCCTGGCCCCGATATCTGCTGGCCCTGGGACATGAAAGGCCCCAAAGCCTCTGATGTGCAGAGAGGGAAAGGAACGGAAGGGAAGGGAGAGGTTAGAGCCAGTGCCAAGGGGAAACTTTCCTACAGCTCAGCCTCAGGCAGGGGAAAAACCAACAAACACATGGGCACAGGCTGCGAATAAATCCCTGTGAGTGCAGGAGCGCAGCTGCGAGCAGAAACGGACCGTCAGCGTCTTGCCCCTGTAGTCAGCCCCAGCGTGATGCTCCTCACCCCACTGCCAGTCTGGCTGGCCCTGGGCATTCTTCAGCTGCCCCTCGGCAGCTCCCAGGTAAGGACCTGCATTCTCTCCCCTCCAGCCCCCCAGCAGACCTCCCTCTCTGGGCTGCTCAGCACCCACCTCTCACACCCCAGCACCCCAACACCAGCCCGCAGTAGGGGGTATGGCACAGCCACAGCACCTGTGGAGCTGCTGGGGCCAGGGGGATGGTCATGGGGCTTTTCCCCTGCAGCAGTGAAATGATGTTAAATGCACTCAGGGCATGCAGCTTCTCCACAGCATCCAAGTGCTAGAGCAGGACTGGGAGGTGGAGGCTGAGGCTGGAGCAGACACAGAGCCAGGGTCAGACCCCAGCCAGGGTGGGAAGGGGCTCTGTCCAGGGCAGGACATCCAAACCAACCCCAAAGATGCTGCCTGCTTGGAAGGGTCCTCCCGGGCTGTGGCAGGGTGGCAGGGGAACCCAGCAGATGACTGAGGTGTGTCCATGATCCCCCAGGAGTGCCTGAACCGGCAGCAGGCACTCAGCGTAGTGCGGCAGATGCAGAAGCTGTTAGTGGCACAGGAGGCTGCCCACCTGCAGGGCACCCGTGGGCTCCGGCACCAGCTCTCCATCCTCCAGAGCCACCTCCAGAGACCGGCCACCAAACGCAATGGTAATCCTGGCTGGTCACCGCCATGGGTGACATCCTCACAGGGCCAGCTCTGACCCCTGGCCCCGCACAGCCTGGGCAAGGGACCCCCATCTCCCTGTCAGGCTGGAGTTGGCTCCAGGCTGGCAGTGCCCATCCCCACCCATATCTGTCTGTCCACAGAGATCTGCCCGCAGCTGGCAGTGCCCCTGAATGGACGGATGCTGGGCCGGACCCTGCGGGTGGGCCACGAGGTTCACTTCATCTGCGACACCGGCTTCCGGCTAGTGGGCTCAGAGACACGTGCCTGCCGGCACAACCGTACATGGAGTGGCACCCAACCCTTCTGCAGAAGTGAAGTGGAGCAGGGTTGGGGTGCCATGGGCTCCGTCCTCCCTATGGCCTCCTCTGCCACCCTGAGCTGTGGGGTTTCATTACTCTGCTCAGAGGCTGCAGCAATGGGCACTGGGGTCGGGCAAGGATGCACCTCTCCAGCTGATGCTCACAAGCTCCTTCTCCCTAGGTATTGATGACTGCTCCAGCAACCCGTGTGCTAACAGCGGGACCTGTGTGGATGGCAACCAGAGCTACACGTGCCTCTGCCCCCCAGGCTGGTCAGGCCCCAACTGCCAGAGTCCCATCTACTCCTGTAGGTGCCTGGATTTGGGCTGCAGAGGATGGGGATTCTCTTGGGGACAGTACCTGGCCTTGCTGTGCCTGTCTCCCCCTTCCCTGGCAGCCCCGGTACCTTGGCCACCACCATCTCCCCATGCTCCAGCATGACACCTGCTGTCCCCCTGCAGACTGGGTGACACTGAGCAACACCTCCTTCAGCCGCCAGCCCCGCTGTGCCGAGGGCCGCTCGGGCTCCCGGCGCTGCAGCTGTGACACCGGCTTCCAGCTGCAACCTGGTGGCGTGTGCCAAGGTAAAAGGGGGTGAAGATGATGAGATGATGGAGGGTGGGAAACAAAGGCTTGGTGCCAATGGGACCTCTGACCATTCCCCACTTTGTCCACTTAGATGTGGATGAATGCCAGCTCTACCAGTCCAGCCCCCAGACACAGATTTGCCTCCATGACTGCCTCAACCTCCCAGGCTCCTACCGCTGTCTCTGCCCCCCTGGGTATCTGCTCCATGCTGACCGCAATGCCTGTGAGGGTAAGAACCCAGGGTGCAGGGCAGGGAGCCTGCCATGGCCATGGGAAGAGGGGTGCAGTGGGGACAGCCCCACTCACCCTGTGTCACCACCACAGACGTGAATGAGTGCGCTGGGAAGCAGCACAACTGCAGCCAGGGCGACCTCTGCATCAACACCTTCGGGGGCCACCGCTGCGTGCGCCCCAAGTGCCCCCCGCCGCGCCACAACACCAGCTATGTCAAGACCTCTGCCTTGTGAGTACCCTACTGTGCATGTCGGACTGTGTCGTACCCTGTCCCAGGATGATGGGTCCTGTTGTGAGCAGGGGGCTGTTTTGTGTCACCCAGGGCCAGCAGGGAGAGTAGCAGTCAACAGTGGTAGCCAATTGCCACATGGGGTGTTCAGGTGCACTTGGCATGTTCCCTGGTGGTCTTGGGAAGCTGGGGGTGCAGGTGGGAGCACCCCCATATGTGGTGGCTTTATCCAGGATCCTGGCCCCTCTCAGAGTTCCAGCCTGGGGGGATTGATGCTGATTTTCCTCTGCTGCACATCCATGTGTTGCCATCAGCTGCCTTCCAGCACTCCCAGACATCCCACTCTTGAGATTAAACTGCTTTCTGCCAACCAAATAGAGAAGCATCCCTGATCCTGACAGATTTCTCTTCAGGAGGCACATCTGGCTCCATCCCAGTCCCAGCCTCAAAGTGTCACCCAGAGCTGTGCCCCTGCAAGCCACGGCATTTGCCTGGCAGACACAGCAATGAGGCAGAGATCCGATGATGGGCACACCTGGATGTGGCTGTCTTGGGTTGCTGTGCCACAGGACCGACAGCAGGGCTGGAGATGCTGCCTGTGGCATGGGCTGGGCTTGTGTGTAAGGATGAGGGCAGCACCCTGAGTATAGTGAATATTTTTGCCCCCAATGAGGGGAGAGAATGATGCATCAGACTCCATCTTATCAGGAAGCTAATTAATTACTTTATTATACTATATTATTATATATTATATTACATTATATTACTTTATATCTAAACTGCATCTGCTAAGCACTCCACCGCACTCTACTGCACTGAATCTTGTGGCTGTCAGCCGACAGTCCCACAACACACACGCACTTGGCCCTGATAGGCCAAGGAAACCAAACACCATCACTTTGGGTAAACAATCTCCATACTGCATTCTACTTTTGCACAAACACAGATGCAGCAAAAGAGATAAGAATTGTTTTGATCATTCTCTGAGGCTCAGAAATTGTGAATCCCAGAAACATTATTGGGAAGATTGCCTTGCTTTTCTCTGTGAGGAGATATGTGGCTATGCTGAGAGCCAAACCACGGCATTGAGCAGTGGCACCCTTCTCTCCTGGCAGCCAGTGCGAGCGGAACCCCTGCCCCATGGACAGCCGAGCCTGCCAGCTGGCTGCCAGCTCCATCTCCTTCCACTACCTGCCGCTCCAGGCCAACCGCACCGTGCCCCGTGTCCTGTTCAGGATGTCCACCACACACTCAGTGGGGGACAGCCTGCGCTTCACCATCGCGGGCGGGCAGGGCCGCGGCGTCTTCGCCGTGCGGCGCTCGGACCGGCACACGGGAGAGCTGCTGCTCACCAGCCCCGTGGCGGGGCCAGCCACGCTGGAGGTGGAGCTGGAGATGAGCGAGTTCTCCCACAAAGTCCTCCTGGGCAAGCACATCTTCAAGGTCACAGCCTTTGTGTCCCCATATGTGTTTTGATTGCCTTTGTAGGCAGGTGGGGGGCCATGCCAGGGCTTCTCCCGGGGAGGAATGGAGCAGGTTCAGCTCAGTGGTCCCAGGTTTTGTCCCATTGGAGATATCCCTCTGCCATAATGCTCTCTCATAGCCATCACAGCAAAAACTGTCCCTTATAGGAAAAACCCCATGGCCAATGGAAGGATCGGCCTGGGGGTGCCTGCCTCTGCCAGCCCCCTTCCTCCCTGCTCACATGGCACACAGGGGAAAGACAGAGTGAGCAAAAAGCACTTGGCGTGCAGATTCAGCTTCTTGTATCTTGTAATCTTTAATAAAAGAAAAGTGACTGTAGGAAGGGTGTCCTCCTTGCTCTATGTTTTGTTCTCGTGGCACAAGGCTCCTGGGGACAGCTGGTGGCTGTGCTAATGGCAGGGTCACCCTGCAGAGCTTGGGGTGAGCTACCAACAGAGCTACCAAGCCCATCCAGGGTCATGCAGTGTCCATGCCCCTCTCTGCACCACTGCTCCTGAGGCCACGCTGAAGAGTCCCCCAGCATAAAAATGGGAGATGGGCTGAGCAGAGAATCACAGAACGCTTTGGGTTGGAAGGGATAATTTTGTGCGAACTCCACTGCCATGGGCAAGCACAACTTCCAACACGCTGCCCTGAACATCCTGCACAGCCAAGACTGTCCTCTTGGACAGAGGAAAGAAAGAGCCTGGAAAGCACAGCAGGGCTCCCTGGTCCTGGTGAGCAGGGGATACTGACAGGGGCTTCCTTGTGTGCAGGAGGATTCCCTCTGCAGCAGCTCTGACACAGGCTGGTCAAACCTGCAGCTCCCCAAGCACTCGAGCTGTCCCTGCACCCATCTGGAGGAGGGTGGGCTGTGACAACAAGTGGGGTGCAGCACCCCACACCCCTCGGGCACGCCCCGTCACCACCAGCATGGCCAGACCCCGTGCAGGGAGCGCAGCCAAGGGTTCAAAAGGTGACGAGGGCCTTTGGGGACAGCGAGCGGAGGACACACCACCCCTGGGCCGCACACAGAACCCTTCTGAGTGCAGGGTCCAGCCAGAGCCCTCACACAAAGCAGCCGCTGTGCGCGGACACGGCGGCCCATAAAGGGCTCCTTGTGCCCTTCACCGGCACCACCACCGGGGCCGGGCTGTGCTCCACCGGGGCTGGCGGAAAAGCCTCCCCAGGGCCAGCAGAGGTGTGGGCCGAGTTGGGCTGGGCCGGGCCGGACCGGGCCAGGCTGGGCTAGGCTGCACTCGGCCGGGGCAGGTGGAAAAGCCTCCCCAGGCCCAGCAGAGGAGCGGGCCAGGCCTGGCCAGGTTGGGCCAGGTTGGGCCGGGCTGGGCCGGACCAGCAGAACTGCGTCACCCAAACCCGCAGCCGGCCTGTGCCCACTGTGGTGGCGGGCTAGGATAAAAAGAAGGGAATTACAGGGTAAATATTTATCCCTGCACATGAGGTGTCCCAGCCAAAAAGGACAAAACAACCTGGGTTTTGCACAGGTTTTCTTCTACCCTTGAAACCCTCAGGTACAGCTGGACTAGGCACTAACAGCCACATCACTGACTGCTAATGATAATAAAAGTTTGCAAAGGTCACTACAAGAAGGACATGGAGGTGTTGTAGCGAGCCCAGAGAAGAGCAATGGAGCTGGGGAAGGTCTGAAGCACAGCTCTGGTCAGGAGCTAATGAGGGAGCTGGGAGGGCTCAGCCTGGGGAAAAGGAGGCTCAGAGGGGACCTTATCATTCAACAACTCCCTCACAGCAGGGTGAGCCAGGGGGGATCGGGTTCTTCTCCCAGGTAACAAACAATAGGACAAGAGGAAATGGCCTCAAGTTGTGCCAGTAGACGTTTAAATTGGGTATTAATTTCTTCATGGAAAAGGTGGCCAGGCGCTGAGGCGGGCTGCCCAGGTAGTGGTGAAATCATCTTCCCTGGAAATGCTCACAGGGTGTGTGGATGTGGTACCTGGGGACGATCTTTAGTGGTGAACATGGCAGTGCTGGGTTAGTGTCTGGACTCAATGTTTTTTAGAGATCTTTTCCAACCTTACTGCTTCTATGATTCTGTTTTCCCAGTGTTCTTGCTGCTTGTCAGGGGATGCACTGAAATGAAATGTTTGCAGCACCAAACCTGCCAGACTTCAGGAAACATTTGGACAATGCTCTCAAACACATGGTGTGATTTTTTTGGGGGTAGAGCTGTGCAGGGTAAGGAGTTGGACTTGATGTTCCTTGTGAATCCCTCTAACTCAGGATAATCCATGATTCCACAATCCAGGCATCCCTGGAATCACAGATGATGCTAGGAGGGTTTCAAATCCATCAAATGCTATGTTATTCTGGTTGCCCAGGGGTATCTTTCATCCTTCACTGAAAAAGCAATCCTCAGTTACGTGTCCTTTACTTTGTTTTACTTAAGCACAAACCACTGCAAAGCCTCTAAAGTAAAATTCCAGACTCCCCAGTAAAATTCACCAACCTCATTACATCACAGTGTATATCTGAGTATATATATATATATATATATATATATATATACACATATATATATATATAAACAAAAATACTACATTTTCATGCCATAAAGTCTGCTCAATATAACAGGGAATGGAATTTTCCAGGAGTGGGATGGCTCTAGCTCCCAACCAGCTCCACTGCTGGCTCACTGGGCATCTCCAGCCCCATCTGTATGGAATGTAACCCCTTGGAAGGCTGGGGGGTGTCGTGGGCAGGGTTTCCCCGGGTGTGAGAGGACTCCACCCCGGGGCTCATGTAAAACGAAATCTCATGTAGGACGAAATCTCATGTAGGAGCGATCGCGCCCGGCGTGTTTTGCCCCCTGCGCGCTGCCGTAGCCGTTGCCATGGCGACGGGCGCAGCGGCCCGAGGCCCGCGGAGGCGCCGGGCGCTGCCGTGGACGCCTCAGCCGGGGGCCCCGCGTCCTGCCCGGGCATGAGGCGGGGCCGGGGCCGTTGTCCACCGCTTCTGCGGGAAGAAGGTGAGGGGTTGGAGGTGGTGGAGTGCGGGAGGAGTCTACGCGGCTCTCACCAGAGTGGCTGCCCGGGAAAACGCTGGCCCGGCCCGGCTCGGCTCCTGGTGCTTCTTGCCCTTGCGTCCCGGTGCCTTTCTCTCTGTCTACCCTGAGAGTGACTTCATGCTGGTTTTTATATTCAGTGTTTTCTGGAGCTGGGTATAAAGGCGTGCCGGGTATACCCGCTGTGGGTGGCACGAGCAAGTTTTCAGCAGCCTAATGAGAAAAGGATGACATGACTGATAAAGATTTCTCATCAGTGATGAGCCAGTTGCAAGGTAGCAACTTAAATGGTGAATGCAGGCAGATACTGCTAATTACTTCAAAGGGTGAAGTTAGGAATTTTTTATTCGAGCTTATGTATTGATAAGGCCATGCTGATGAGCATAAATTATATTCTCTGCTATTCTTACTCACTCCTCTACCAGTTGACCCAAAAAGACATTTCCAGCCCTTCACCAGGGACTGAAGGGCTGTTGGCTTACCAAGGTGGGAATTGTCCTGCTCACTCTTTCAGCAGTTGTTGTGCTTGCTCTCTTCCAGCCCTGTGTAATGGTTCTGGCACTGGAACCATTATCAAAAATACCACAAGTGAGCCAGAGACCTCTTCCTTTTCTTTCATCACTCTCTTGTGCATGTTAATCAGACTAATTGAAGTTGTTTGTCATGTTAGATGTTAATTTCACATCCTTTTTAGTTACTAAGGAAGGGTGGGAGTGGTGCAGAGGTACCTTGAGTCAGCTCAGGTCCAGCACAGCTCCTTTGTGCTGGTTTTGTGATGCTGCCCCTGATCTCCTGCCTGGTTTGCTCTCCCTGCTATCTCATGTTTTCTGTGAAGCAGAGCAGCCCAACTTTCTGTTGTTAGAAACTCTCCTGGCCCTGTGGCAAGTGAAAAGCAGCATATAATAATCCACCAGAAACTGAGAAAAGGAGAAATTGCTTCTGAGTTCAGAGCTGTTTCTCTTCACATGTGTCATCATTTTTGTCTGCCTTGGAGCATCTCTCCAGCACCAGGGCTCAGTCACACTACTTTTGTTTCACATCCTTTTGTTTTCCATTTTTGATTTCTGTAGATGAATATCTGCAATAAACCCCATAATAAGATAGCTCCAGAGGATTTGGGCGAAGCTGTCCCTGAGGTGAAGGTCCAGCGTGCTCGAAGAAATGGCTGGAGCTGGCCCCTGCACCTGTTCCAGGTCATTGCCTGGCTGCTGTTCCTGTTCTTTGCTCTGGTTGGCTTTGGGATCCTGGTTCCCCTCCTGCCCCGCCACTGGCTGCCCGCTGGTTACATCGTATCCTTGGATGGAGAGGAGAGCAGGGGCTGGTACGAGCTGTCCCTGGGGGTTTCTTAGCACAGAATGCTTGTTGGGTAGCACAGAAAGCATAGGAGAAAAGCTCCTGAGCCATAATGTTTCTCTGAACTGTCACCATCATCTTGATCATGTCCTGACTATAAAAAAAACAGTTGCTTTGAGATCCTCACTTTTGGTCACTGATGTTCTGCTTCATTACTCCATTAAGGTTACTGCCTTTGCCTCCAATTCCCTTCTGCTGCCTGCTTCTGCCTGTGTGTCTCCTTTGCTTTATATTATTCTTCTACCAGGGTGCTGCAGGGTTTGAGGGAAGTCATACAAAAAAGCCCCTCCTGAAACATCCTTGTTGTGAAGGCAGCCCCACTTCTCTGTGCTGGCTGGGTGAGTCATGAAAGGCAGCTTGGCATGCTCGTGGTTGGATGGTGGGTTGCTTGTGGTGGCTCACAGTGGATCTCCTCCCTGGGCACTCTCCTATGTTCAGGAGGAAATCTGGGAGTGGCACACAAGGTGGTGTGGTGTAAACTTCAGAGGAGAGGTCTCTTATGGGACAGTCTGGAGCAGCAGTTTAGTACACATCTAACTAAGTGGAGGGTCTAGAGGAGAAGCAGCTGAGGACCCTTGGCTTGTTTAGCCTAGAGCAGCTGGGGAGTGATCCTAGTGCTCCCAGTACTCCCAGTGCCACCTGTACTATCATCTGTGCCCCGGGAAGGAATTTGTTCTAAAGGGATGGGGTGTGCACTTACATCATTTATACATCTGACACGGATGCCTCTAAGTCTTGGATATGTTTGGGATGACTTTGCTTATTATTGTTATAGTTTTCACACCTGCATGATTTAGACATTAATATAATTAGCTCAGTGGTCTTATATCTATTTAGCTTGCTCAAGTCCTTGATATTATCACAGTTCAAACCTTATGAATTTGTCTAACAAATATCTTAATGCAATCTAAAGTTACTTTTAATTCAACAGATTAATATTTCCTCAAGTTTTACTTCCTGTTAATAAAGCACTAAGGTCTCTTTTGTGTCAATGGCAAATCCCTTCCCAATCTGTTCCACCAGCCATGAGAGCTCCAGTGAGCTGGACCTCTCAGAGGCCTCCTTTTTTAACTTACTACACTGATCTATTTTCTGTAGGTCTTAGTATGATCAATGATGTGCCCATGGGTGTATAGAAACAATGACAAACTCTGGATCCTTTGTAGGAGCCTGCTTTAAAGGAGTGCTCCTCCTCCTTGGGATTCTAAGGAAAAGGAAAGCAAGGTAATCAATACTACTTCCTTGATGTGACCTTTTTTTTCTTGAAAGTCTGGTCCAGTGAAAGGGCATGTGCACAGCCTTTCCAAGGAGTCTGTATGGACTAAGAAACTTGGACCTATGTCACCAGCCTGTACTTGGGGTCAGATTCTGGTAAGTACAGGTAACTTTTGAAGACATTCTGTGCTAGGAAGGGCACTTCTGCAAGACAGAGTAGTACACAATGAGGAGGGATGTTCCTGTAGATTGAGTTATCTTCTTCCAGGGATATTTATTACAAGGCAAACGTCTCTATCAATAAAGCTCAGATTAATGTGCTACAATCGGTTTTATAGCAATTTCTAATTCTATGCCACAAATTTTTCATCTGTGTGGGGTTTGTGTATTAAGGATTAAAAGACATGTTAAATCCTTAACTGTGTACTTCAGTGTCCAGGAGTGTGTTTTATCTACCATTTAGTTGTTCATCTTACTGCAGTTTCCATTGATCCTGCGGATGCAAACGTGCGAGAAAAAAACTATCTGGGCCCTCTGGCCACCTTCAACCGTAACCAACATGCACATGTCATTGAGAACCATCACTGCCATGTCTGTGATGTAGATGTGTAAGTATCTCTTCTTTCCCCTGCTCTGTCTTCTTCATCATTGCATTTTACCATTAGTCCTCAACATCAGACAATAAGATTTGAAATTGAGCCCCTGAACTGCTACAGTGCAAGTTAAGCTTCATGCTGTGGCAGGGTTCAGGTAGTTGGGGCCTTCTGTAAAATGTGCACAGGGCTCTGTGTTTTATTTCATTGCTCACGTTGTGTGGAGAAGGCTGTAGTGTGCCGTGTTCCCTGGGTGTTGGTGTTTTACCTATCAGTGTGTGTTTGTCTGTGTGTGTGTGTGTCTGTGTCTGTGTGTCTCTGTGTGTGTGTGTGTGTGTGTGTGTGTGTGTGCTTGTCTCTGGCTGGATGCTGGCGAGTTCCAGGAAATGCTTGGAGGGCAGGCATTCAGTATTGCTGAAGGGATTCAAATAAAAATTCAACAGTCTCCAAATTAAAAATCATACAGTGCCTTGAAAAGCAAATTTTGGGATTGTGGTGCAGCAGTGTTTGGGAGATGAAGTACTCCTGATGCAGAAGGTTTACTCACTATTACCAGGATCTCTGCTGCTGTATCCCCCTGTGTTTGAGTAACTGAAAAGTCATAGTAATGAGCTGGTGCTGCCTGCCATGCTAATGCCATCTTTTTTTTGGCAGGAGTGCCAAGTCAAAGCACTGTGGAACTTGCAACAAGTGTGTATGTGGCTTTGATCATCACTGCAAATGGCTCAACAACTGTGTGGGAGAGAGGAATTACTGGTAAGAGCTTGGCATTGTGGCAGAAGCACAACACTGCATCAATAATGCGGCTTCTCTTTCCAGGGTTCTCCTGTATCTCTGTCCAGTCTGTACTTAGACATGCAGAACCACTTTTCTTTTATCTCCTGGCTGAATAGAATCAGTCATGAGAAAACTAGATGGGAAATACAAGCATAATCATGACATTCAAATAACCAGGGATAAAATTCCTAAACTTAGAATGTTGTAGATGAACATCTGTAAGTAAAAACAGAGAACATAGAGTTACTATTTGGTATTAGAAATGCTTAGAGGATGTTAATTGAGTGTCCTTAGTGCTTCTGAAAGCTGGAGTAGGAATGGAACCATGATGGTGCTGTTCCAGTTTGAAACAACCTGCATCCAGATCATGTGCTTTCCTTACAAGACTTGCCAGTTGGTAGGAGTCACAGCAGCATATAAGGACCTCTAATCCATGCCAGGTTTGAGACAAGAATAAGGAGACTCTCACTGTTGCTTCTCAATTTACTTTTCTTCACTTAAACCCTGTGGAAAGCAAAGTGGTGTTGTTGCTGCGTGCCATGTTACACTGGTGGCTGGTGAAGCAGATCGGGAAGGGATTTGCCTTTGACACACACTACATTTCAGATTTTGTGCAAAGGAGCTCTTTGTCTGTCCTAGATATACTTGACTATTTTGTAACCATGGTTGCACTAAAGGGTCACAGTTTAGTCCCTCAGTGTAACACATAATAAGTAAAGCTGTTCACCAGTATCTATCATAAGTGTAAGAAAGCGTGACAGTAATTTGAGATAGCTGTCTGTATCTCTATGTTTATTAGAGGCTGGGGTATTGATCTGTGTGTGTGATGTTATTGAAGCCACTGAGACCTCTCCCTTTCCTGGCAGGCTCTTTTTGAACAGTGTGCTGTCTGCCATTCTGGGCCTGGGGCTTCTGCTGCTCATCGCTTTCTATGTCTTTGTGGAGTTCTTCGTCGACCCCGCGGTGCTTCGCTCTGACCAGCACTTCGATGGTACTGCAGTGCTTCACATGACCATCCTGGGGAGCAGGCAACATATCTTGATGAGGGTTTGGATTCTGTCAGCTCTTCCACTGAGGAGGAGCTCTGTTCCTTACTGCTTCCATTTTATATTTCTGTTAGAGTATTTCTGCTCAGCTGGATGGAATGTCTTTCCTTATAGGGCTAGTTGCTCTTCCTAAAAGCCCTGCAGACACTGGATTTCATAGGCCTCTAGTGCACAATGGGTCTGCAGCTACTTTTGAGTTAACAGGATTTCCAACTGTAAAGTTTATTTACAGATAATTCATACCTGGACAATCTACTTACCTCCAACTCTCTTTGTTTTACAGCCTTGAGGAACCACATGGACCGCTGGTTTGTGTTTCTTCCTGCATCTCCTGTTGAGACTCGGGCACCTGCCATTTTGGTGACAGCTGGGATTTTTATTCTTCTGAGCCTAGTGACCATGATCCTGCTGGGCCACCTCTTGACCTTTCACATCTATCTCTGTAGGTGTTTTGTTCCTGTCATCTATACCCCCATTTCATTTTTGCTTTTCTTCTACAGCATTCACTGTGTGTTCAGCCACATCACTAATATGCACCCATTGTGCAAAACTGGGATTTAACATTATATTTCTGAATTCCCCCCTGTACCTGGTAGGCCTATCAGTGCTTGTGTAATGTGGGGCTTGTGTTGGGTTTCTGCAGCCATGTTTATTCTGTGTTATCCTGAAACTGAAAGCACATGGTAGGGTAGTGGAGAGGCCAAGTGGGATGAACTGGTCAATCCCAGCTTGGTGCCAGTGATAGCAGATTCAGATTAACTCCACATACGACCTCTGTGAGTCTCCTCACAGTGCTCCTCAGTACTTCTGTTGTGTGAAAGAGCCTGTATTTTTCCCTTACCCCAGAGAAATGTGGATGTATGGAGCTGAATTTCTGATTGGAGCACTGCCATCCAGGTTAAGGTCCCTTTATGGAAATTTTACCATATTGATACAAGAAGATTTGTGGAATTCAGAGGAAGAGGCTTTCAGAAAGACTTCTCTTTAGATCTACTGCTTGTTGCTCTGTCAAGAAAGGATATTTATGTTTGTTTATGTAGAGATGGGCCTCAAAAACTTTTCTTCAGCCATCATCTAAAATTAAGCCAATGCTTTTTGGCTGCTGATGAAAGTCATGATAGGGAAAGATCTTACATTTGCAGTGATTGGTGGTGCCAGAAGTAGGAAAGAAGGGATGTGGTGGAAGAGAAGTGAGGACAGAGGTTACAAAGGATCCTTGGATGGATTTTCAGGTTCTCAGTTAACAGACCTGCAGATGCCAACACAAACTAGGTCAGCACAAACCAGCACAGCTCCAGAAGCAAAACAGTTGCACTACTGAAGTGTAGTGTTTGGTAGGGGAGTGTTCCCAGCTGGCATGGACAGTGCACCCAGTGAGGACACTGACCATCCTTTTCTTCTACAGCTTCTTTGAGCTTGACTGAAATTTGGGCATGCTGCAATTTCACTTCCTTGGCAGAATTGACAGTTGGCTTTTCTGAGTTAATGGCACTTCCTGGAGATTTGAAAGGTTGATCTAACACTTTTTAAAGACAAAAAGCATAACAAAGCTCTAGGAAGGTTTCTCCTGAATGAAAAAGGATTATTCTGTTTAGTCCTGAGAGGTATTTATCCTGTCCTTGTGTGCAGCTTCCACAAGAGGGTGCTCCCGGCCTGAGATAATGACCTGCTTTATCTGACAGAAACCTCTATGAGTGCCACTAGTGCTCTGGGCTTGGGGGAGATTTTGCTGCTCTTGTCTTGGGGTGATTCTTTTTCCTCTTTCAGAATAAACTTCAAGCCAAATTAACTTCTACTTTTGGCCTAATTTTAAATCTTTTTCTTCCATCTTGTGTGAAAACAGAATTATTGCTAATGTTTTTAATGTTTTATTATATTATAATCTGCTGCCTTAATGAAAATGTTCCCAGCTGTGCAGAATGTAGTGTGTAAGCCCTTGCTTTAAAGGAGGGGTGTCACCACACTGAAGCCTTTATTGTGTGTTGCATATGAATATGCATTGCACTTACCACTGCATTTGCACTTACTACTGGCTTTTAGGGAGACAAAGTATGTGTGAACTTAAACTCTTCTTTTTTTGTACCTGTAATTGCCAATAGTCTCCTCTGAATGTTTTGAGGTAGACAGCGTTGTAATGAACTGTCTTCCCTCTTTTGCGACTATAAATACACTTTACCAATTCCAGTGTAATTACTGTTGGTCAGTATTTCTTCATATACCTTTTTGTTTTTCAGTAATTCAATTACAGAAATTCAATAGCACCCATGTGAGTGGTACTGCCCTTAGGCTTCTCATTACAAAATGGTTTAAGTCAGGTATGGCTATTAAAATTTAGAATCTATAATTTTGTTACAAGCACAGTGAAAATCTCAGAGTTACTCTCCAATTAATTACTCACTATGATCACTCAGAGAAAGTAGGTTATTCTCAAAGTAGTAGGTCCATGTATTCAAAATTACTAGTCTTGATTCCGATTCAGTCCTGGAGGCATTTGGTGAAGCATGGCACTTCAGAAGCTTGGAGGGAGGACTTTTTTTTTCTTCAATACCAAAAGGCTGATAGTAGAATAAAAAAAATTAGTAGGGAATATAGGAAAGCATATAGGGTTTTTCACAGACTGATTATATTTTGCATGTTATGTGCTGCAGTGTTATCTGGCCAAAAATGCAGTATTTCAACTAACTAGCTCTATTAAAATATTTTAAAAGTTACACTCTAAGTATTCAGAAACCAGCAAAATCCAAGTTCAAAATGGTTAATAGGCCTTTGCTTATGAAGCAACATTCTGTTTTTCAAAGAAAGCAAAGGTTGCCATTCTAGAAGCACTTGCCAGCACCCTGCACTGTCCCTGTTAAGTAATCCCTTGGCTGCAGACTCACATTCATCTCTATGTTCTCTCTTCTTGGCCAAGTGGATCCTGATTTTTTATTTCTTCATAAAGTGATTGTGATTCCTTCATAAGGTGATTTTTATTTATTCATAAGGTGATTCTCCCCCACTTCTCTGTGAAGTAGTTCTGTGTTCAGGGCATGGTATTGAGATGTAAGATATCAGTGATCTAAATGTCTTCAGGCAGAAGGAGGATTTTAGTCCAGCTGATCCTAGGCATCTGCTTTAACTGCTGTGCTTCTGTAAAAAGGAGGAATAGCCACCAGGCTGTGCACTAAAACCCTTCAGCATCCTTTTCTGGGTTTATTCTCTAAAAATATTTAAGGTCATTATGGGAAGAATGTCTGCGTTTTGGACTCTTGGGTCTCATGAAGAAACCAAGTTGCTCAGAAATGTCACATGCTTTTGGTCATTCATGGAAGCAGATGTGTTTGCATGGGCACCTGGAGAGCTCATAAAGTCAGGGACATGAACTCTGGGCACATCTGTTTGGCACGAGGCAAGCTGTGCATTTGATGCTCTGTGGTTTGCACATTAAGTGTCTCAATCACTACAGGACACACTAACCTGCTCCATTTCTTCTCTCCATTTAGCACCACCTTCTGCAATACCTTCTGATTGCTCACTGAGCTATTTGTACAGTGCAGATCTTAAACCTCTTAGACAAGAATAATGGATTTGCCCTGAAATGAACTGAACAAATTACTACAGTACAGAGGGCTGTACCATTCTAGGACACTTTAGAATAGCAGGACTATAAGAAAGCATTGTGATGGTGACAGTAAAGGATATAGTAGGATGTACAGAGCACAGCTGCTTTTGGCTTGGATTATCAGTTTCTTCATGTTTATAGTTACTATTTGAAGGTATAGTTATCCAGCCTGTTTGTGTAAATGCAGTCAGGGAGGGGCCTTTCCTGTGCTGACAGGTCTCTTTCTTCCCTTTCAGTGTGGCACAAGCTGACTACATATGAATACATCCTGCAGCAGCGTCCCCAGCAGCAGCCAGACAAGGTAGACATGAAACAGGAGTCTTGTTCCTCCCAAGTGAGACCCAGTCAGGTACTCATCTTACTTTCAGCCCATTTCCGAAAAACAGCCTTGTTTGTTTGCTGTGTAAACTTTGCTTCACTTTCTTGTGCTCCAGATTTTAAAGGCAGTTGCCAAAGATAAGACTTAGTACTTTGATGGAATGGAGTAGGATGTGAAAGAGTGCAAGGCCTGTAATTCCATGAACACTTTAGGTATAAGCAAGTAGTGCTTTCAAAAGAATCAATCCCACCCACTCTCTTCCTCCACCACTTGTTTTGGGCCCTGCACTATCTTGTCTCTTCTGCCAGCACAGCTGTTCATTAGGACAGGGTGGGGGAACTCATCTGAGTAACAATAAACTTTATTTAAAAAATAGTTGAGCTGGCCCAGCTCCTTCCCATTCGGTTCACCAAGCAGTCACATAAATGCCTGGCTCAGCACAAAGGAGGGTGACTGAAGAGTGGGAAGAATCCTTTCCCTGGAAAAGACAGGACCATCTGTTTGGGTGGCACTGCACATCTTGGGGCCTTGTGTCATGACTTCAAATGAGACAGGCTCTAGGGCTGGGGAAACTGCGGCTAATCACTGAGCAGCTAATAATACCAGTAATTTAACCATCTTAAAAGTGACAAGGACACCAGTTTTTCAGAAATGACCCAGATATTTGCTTTTCTTTGAATTGAGTCTGTGTAATAATAAGGGTCTCTGTTATTACCATGATGTTGATCTATGTCTCTGTAAAAAGAGTTCTACAAGCTCTTAAATGCTGTTAGACTCTGCTGAGGTAAGTATATCTGCCTCTGAATTGAGAGGTTCAGTGTAATTTATTTTGATACAAGGCAAAATAAATTATTGGATTAACTCAAATTTTGACTGGACACATTCTATACTGACTTCAGCAGGGGCATGAACTAGAAATTTCCAAAAATTCTTCCTAGTCTAAATTCTGTGATTCTCAGTCATGTGTAATTTTTCATTTTATGCAAGTAAGTTATCTACTATACAAACATTTTTGTATTTCAAAAGAAATTAATTAAATACAAGCTTCGTCCAGGTATTCTCTGTAGAGATACTGGGATGTCTCTGGATTCATCCATAGTTCTTCCCTATCAAAGCAAAGGGGAAAGTGAGCTCCTTCAGTTTTCTATAATATGAACTCCCTAGCTTTTCATATATATTTTTTACTGTTTTGGAAAAGTTGAACTTTCAGTTTAAACAGAGGTTTCCATAACAACAAAAATATTTGGCTCTTTGTTTCACAGAGCTTTGCTTACTATAAAAATTAAAATAATAATAAAGCATTAGCTCTAATCATCTAGTTATTGAATTTTAGTTGATACTGAAAATGTATTTGAACGGGGGTGGACTTTATGTGTGTGTGCACTTTTGTGATGTTAGCATTGTCCTGTCCTGTGTTGTTCTCCTGTCTGCACTGGTTGTTATCTGTGTGAGTATGGTCAATTTGAAGCAGCAAGCCTGGAAGGAGCAGGGTGAAAGGAGTTTGATGTTTCAGAACTGCAGTTAGGACCTTGGGGAACAAGAAAGACTGGATGATGCCCAGTAACATTGTTAAGAAAAATGTTAACCCACTAGATTTTCCTTGTTTCTTGCATAGCAACCAGAGATAAACACAAACAAATAGATTGGAGTAGGAGGACACCAAGTGACTTGCCTTTTGTAAGCTGTGTTGAATACAGCCTTCTTTAGCTTGAACACTGCAACCCTTTGTAATTGATCCAACATGTTGTAAGCATAAAATGGAAATTATCCTCTTCCCACTTTTGTCTGAACTGTTCATTCATTTTAGGGACTAAGAAGAAACATGCATTTCCCCTTTAACGCTTGGTTTTGAGCCTTATTCAAGCTTGGGTGTTGGTTTTGGCTTCAGTTTTCCATGTTGGTCTGTGGTCAAGTCTTCAGCTACGTTCAAGTTAAAGGATTCTTGTTCAGGATAAAGGATTCTTATGTACTTGTAGGATCTACAAAATACGAGCCCTAATTTTGCACACTTAAGTGCTTCAGATGTCACAAAAAATGCAGAACAGTTGGGCACATTGAGCCTTTGCTTCTGTTACCATACCTAAAGCAGGATGTGCAAGTAACCATTTTTTCTGCAGTCATTTGCAGTCCAAAGAAATATAAACTAAGCCAAACCCTATGCTTTAATGCATAATTGCATTCATGCCAGGGAGCTGGCTTTCATATGAGGCCAGCTGGGATGTGACTCTTCTCACATTCCTAAAGCTTTGAACTTGCTTTGGAAACTGATTCAGGTTGGTGGGATTTGATGTTAAATACTAAACACAGATTTTACTCAGCTTCCCTTACACTTTCAGAATTGTTTCTTTCTTCCAATGTTGATGTAAGACAAACTTAGTCTTCACTCTCAGCCTCAACACTTGCAACAGACTCACCTTCCATGGGACAAGAACTCTTTTTTCCTGTTCAATTCTGCTTCCCCTTCTGAAGTGCAGACAGCACTTCAGGGCACTTCCTGACACTGAGGTGGTTGATAAGGGCAGCTGCAGGGGGCAAGGGAGCTGAATCCATCCTGGGCTTGTAAGCCATGGACCTTGGGGTGGTCACAGTTGGTGAATGTGGCCAGGATTTGCACGGGGGACTTGGGCAGTGTGTCAGTCCAGCAGTCTGCTTTCAGCAGGAGCAGCAGCTGAATCCTGACACCCCAGCTGCAAAGAGTGGCTCGTCTTGATGCTGCAGTGGAAGGATTCTGATTCTCCTGCTAAATGCCTGGGAGCAGAGGGAGACTTGGGCTCTGTGCTGTGGCTGTTGCTTGTGTCACACTCAGAGAGAACATTGTATTTTCTACTGATTGAATCTCATTTGTTTTCATAGTCAGCTCTAATGCTTTACTTTCATTTATGTGGCTGATTTGGTTCTACATTATTTATAGACAGCTGAAATGAACAAAATGGATTTAAAAAGGCTCTTTCATTCCCTGCTTGGAAAGAAATTGTCCACGTTATTTTCAAGATGAATCATTTATTAAGCTCCCTTGAAATGCTAGTCCTGCAGTCTTGTTTATGTGCTGTGGACATTGAGTCCTGATTGTTTTCAGTTGTTCTGTGCAGTGAGATGTCTCCTGCTGCAGCTCATTTCAGCCATGAGCTGCTTCCCTCTGAAAAGACCTGCATTTCTGCCTGTACACTTACAGTGACATGAGACTGTGTCAGGTCACCTTCCCTTGTGACTCAGGTGCATGAGGCCTGAAGGTAAATCTTGATTGCAAATGTCCCAAGGAGCTTTGTGGAGACATTTGTGCACACTTTGTGTTCAGTTGGTGATGAGTGATGATGTGACTTGAGTTACAAGTTCCAATTCAAATACACGTAGTACATTTCTGCAGATTATTAATCTTGCACTTGGATAAATTTTTAAATCAGAAGGACATGGTTTTGATTTCTAAACCAATTCCCTTTAGATTTTATGTTACTACCTATAAAACAGCTGAATTTTTTTTTCTTTTTATTTGCCTTTCCTTTTTATTCCTAACATCTGAAATGATTTCTTGGCTGTCACTGAATGTGCTGCTCCATGGATTCTTTTCTAGTTCAGAGAGTGTTGCTTTGTATATAAAGTTTAAACTGCTTTTCCCACATGCTTCACTTTCCATCTTTACCTCTAGCAATATTGATTTTTTTTTGTACCATTTTAGCACCCTGTAATTCAATATTGCAAAGATCTTCCATAGCTCTTTGCGGCTGGCTTTCATTTTTAATGCCTTACATCAGGGAGTGTCATCACCAGGCTTCTCACTGCTCTGCTCTTTTGTTGATTGTTTATGAATTTGTTCAAGTGCAGAGGCCCTGGATCTCTCAGGAACTCATTTGTGGCGTGTCCAACTTCGACTTCATTTTCTCAAATTTGCTGATCAGGCTCTTCAGAAAAAAAAAGGTCTTCATGAGCTCATTTTAGCTATTTTTGAAGCTAATGCCTATCACATTTTAAGTCCTTCCATCTTAACCTAAAAGTTACTTTAAAGTATCTTTATAGTCACTGCACAGTGAAATACTTATGAAGAAGTTCTCTTGATGATTATCCAAGTTTAAAAGCAGCTCTGTGGTGTCCAGGTCCTGCTGAGCATGATTTATCCTTTTTTGATAACAGTGCTTCATACTCGTCATCCCTTGGTACTCTGATCATGCTTTTGAGGGAGAACTGGGCTCCTCTCCTGTAATGCAGCACTTGGATTTAGGAGACTTATTCTTATAATGTTTCTGAAAATATGCAGTTTTCAAGTTCAGCTGTCATTACTCTGAGCTCATCCATACTTGAGGCAAATAAACAATATATCACACTCATTTTAAAAAATCAGCAGGTTTTAACCATACAGGGTCACACAATAAATAGAAGACACTTTATGTCTTTCCTGTATATTTAATGCTTCCATTCTCCTCACCTCCATTTTGCATTTAAAAGACTTTTTTTGCATTCACTGCAGAGCTCCTCAGATTGGACTGTGTAACTAATGAAAGCTTTAAGTGGTATTTTGAATGTGCTCCCAAGAAATGACTAAGCTGATCTCTGTAAGTGTGATTTGGTTTTGAGTCATATGAAATACTGACTGGACTAAACAAATTAATCAAGGACTTCTAATTGTGCCAATCTTGGGTTTTCCATCTTCTTAAGCTGCAGTTTCCTGCTGTGCTACCAATAAGGACGAAAAATATCTGGATAAGGAGAGAGAGTACATCTGTAATGGAAATCCCTCTTCTCCCCTCTGTGTTTGTATTCGTCTGAAGATGTTGTTTGTTTTGTTTTTTTCCAGGAAGCAGACTTATTGTCAGGTAATCCTGGCTATACAGACCCTGGAATTCGAGTAGAGGAATTCTCAACAGTAACTTCAGGAAAAAGGTGAGAAAAGTCAAGGATAAGATTCTCCCAGCACCATGTGTGGTGAATGGGAAATTGCTGTCAAGGTCACTGATGGGCCCTAAGACAGAAGTACTTAGAAGGATAGGGAGCACCAGTGTTTGGAGCAAGGCATGGTGATATCTTTGAGTTTCAGGAGGGTAGATACCTGCAGGAATACTTGCCTTCCCTCTCCTGGGAAAATATCATTCCTAGAATACTCTATTTAAGCTGTTTTATATTAAATATTTTATAGCAAACTGGTTTCTATTAATTGTTTTATATTAAAATTACTTTAAGGCTGGCTGATTTGTCCTGTAACTCCTCTATTGAGCTCATTATAGTTGCATGATTTTAGGTTGTGGAGGAATGCATCACAACAGTTACAAGTTTATAACACAGGCAAGCACTCACGGGAAAACAGGATCCTTGTCTCTTAATTAGTCCTTTCCTGTTAACTTGTGTCCCTGGGGATTTCCTTCTTATTTTGCACAATTGTGCAGGAGAAGTTCCCCTGCAGTTTTGCTGGGAATGCTGTGTAAGGCAGGGGAGGCTGTGATCAGCCTGATCTGTGTGTGCAGGCAAAAAGAGCATCAGACTTACATCCTGCCTTAGGGAATCACCTTGTGTGTCTGCTGTGTTTTTAGCTTTCCAAAGCTCTATGTCCATAACCAAGAAGGTGACCCCAAGCAGAGCTCATCCCCTGAGTCCCCATCTCTTCACTCTGTGGCCTCTTCTCAGGTAAGGAGGATTTGCCGCACACCCAAGGTGTTGCTGACAACCCAGCCAGGTGCTCAGGCAGGCTCACTCTAGAGCAGGCTGTGCTTACCCCTGCTCACACAGGCTCTTCCTCCGCTCAGTGAGTGTCTGTAGGTGTGGCTGTGCCCTGCAGTCACCAAATCCAGGTGATGTTCTCCTGTCTCCACTCACAGGCATGATCAGAGCTATCCTACAGTCCCCTCATAAGCTCACAGCTGTAATCCAGTGCCTTGCTGCCCCAGTGCAGCTCAGTGACTCTGGCTATACTGCTTTGTTGATGTAAGAAGCTCTGCATGTTTCCGTAGAGCAAAATCCAACAGTTTAAGTGTTCAAATAAAGCAGTTTCCCAGGGAAACATGTTGTGTGTGGATATGGAGCTTGAGTGTATGGAACAGCTCTCCAAAGTCTTGGACTGGGCCCCTGATATTCACATATCTGCATCCAGATGCTCTCTCCTCTTGCTCAGATGGCAGGTGGTGGTGCTTTTCCTCTTTCCTCCAAGCTTATTAATCAGTCTTGCCATCTAGATGGTAAGAAAAATTTGTTTTCATCTATATTGTATTTGGGACAAGGACTGTCCCTTTTTTGGGACATCCTGTGCTCTGTGAGTTTTGGTTCCCTCTTCTAGTTTGGCTTTACAAATGTAAGTGACCAGTGTCTCATACAACCCCCAGCTCTATGAGAATATGCAGATAATGGGGGGGTGTGTTCAGTAAATGCCTGTTCTCTATTACTGCTTTGTAGTATCTCAGTCTTTAATGGTAAAATATTCTTGGACTTTGGTTATACCTAGTGCTTGTTATTCAAAGTAGGAAGAATTAAAAAGAGGTAACAAGTAAAAAAATTGTCTCCTTCCTTTGGGCTGGTGAAGTGACTTCTCTTCTCTTGGGCTGCTTGCTTTCACAGCAACGGAAGAAAAGAAGAAAGAAAATGCAGAAAGTTTCTTCTTCTGCAATGGACAGTGGATCTAAAGCACATGCTACACCTCAGCCCTCATTCCCAGATCCCCTGTCAGGTGAGAGTGTACCAGTCAGCTTCTCTGCTGAATCTTGCATAAATATTTGTATGATCTGCTTTAACACTAGTGCATCAGCCAGAACAGAGTTCCTGGGCTTGTTGATGTCTTTGTGGGGCTGAGACCTCTCTCTCTCCTTAAGGTTTCTTCTCCCTTTATTTCCATCTGCTGAGTTCCCAGCCACAGCTGCTGCCACCTCACCGTCCCACAGGCTTCACCTCTTAGTGCCAGCTTTTCCTCTGAGAGCTGCTGTGTCCCCCAGCAGTATGGGCCTCATCCAGGCAGCAGGACCCCCAGCTGACTGTCACTCAGAGTCTGCTGAGTCCATGGATGAGATTCCTGTGGCTCAGACTTGCCTTGGGAGCCCAGTCTTTCAAGGGCCTCCTAAGAATAACTCAGGCAACTCTCAACATTATCCCTTGTCCACAGACAATCCCAGAGGAGGCAGGAAGAAGAATCTGTATTCGGAGCACAAGGTCAAAAGAAGCTGCCAACAGGACAGACATGTGGAACGAGACCTGGAGCTTTTTTCTAAGATTCCTGCTGTGTTTGTAAGTAAGAGCAGTGGAGAACCTTTTGTCCCTCAGCCCCAGCCCAGTGAGAGCACATCAGAGCCTGACCACAGAAAATGCACCAGCAAGCAGCATGTGGGCACACATGATCCATGCTCAAAGGACATAAGGACAAGCACCACAGCGGCCTAGGGATCATCCTTCCAAAGCCATGGCCTTTGGGAACAGAGTTAGTGCTGTGTGGAGGCCTATAGGACTCAGCCCTCACTGTGCACATGCTGTCAGGCTGCAGTGGGTTATTTCTCATCCTCAGCCAAAGGCAGGAGGCAGCAAGGTGGCAAGCCTGAGGTAGACTTGCTCATGAGAGCTCAAGTGCTTTCCCTGGGGAAGGGCCAACCCCACTTGGCCCTCTGCACACTGGTACTGCAGTAAATTCCCAGCAGAGTGTATGGGGAAGAACAAGGCTGCACCTCTGCCATTCCCTGCAAGCTGTATTTCCATCTGCCTACTCCCTGTCATTGGATCATGCTCAGGGGCTTCAGCAGGTGGTCAGGGAGTAACCTCAGGATTGTCCCATCCTTATACCGCTTTCCACTGTGCACCCCCAAGCCAAGTCCACCACCAGCATGTTCTCTGGAAGGCAGCATAGTTTGACCTGCTCCCCCTTTCCAGCAGTCTGGGGTGCCCCACACTGCAACATTCTCATCAGAAGTTTTGGGATACAGCAGGCCCTGAAACCTTTCCAGTTCCTGGGCTGCCAGGTCTGTATTAGTCCACAGCCAAGCCTGGGTGTGTGTAGTGCAGAAAGATCCCACAGCAGACAGTGGGGCACATGGCAGTGCCTTGAGCCACAGCACCCTGTGCTGGGGGTGAGCTGCAGAGAGCTGTCTGGGCTGCCATCCTACAGCACCTGTGCTCTCCCTGCCCTCATGGCTTCCCCAAGCAGCATGCCCTGTTCCAGGTTCCTGGCTGAGTGCTGAGGCTGGGCCTTTAGCAAGCCCAGATCTGCCTAGCAGCCAGCTATCTCAGAGCCCAGACAGCAGCCACCAGCATGGCCATGTCTGACAGGATTTGGCACAGCCCTGAGCAGCAGCACTGGCGTGGCTGGATGCACATTTCCAGGCACATCCCAGCACAGCACACTGCTGGTGCTGTGAGCAAACAGGTGCACCAGAAAAGAAAAGGAAGCCAGGGGAGTCTTCATCATCCTTTAAAATGTTTTGATGCATGGAAGGCACAACTGACTTTTCTCCAGCCTATGGTGGGTGCAGGTTAGGGAGGGACAGGACAAAGCATGGTGCTGTGAGAGCCAAGCTAAGCTGTTCTCCCTCTGTCTAGCTCAGTCTGCAAGCATTCCTTGGAACTGGCTCAGAGCAGGACAGGGATCTGGAGTCAAAGGCTCTCTGGGCACAGTCAACATGGGACAGGCAGGCTGGACTCACAGCCTTCATGGGAGAGACTAGCCTGGGAGAAAGACCTGGGAGTGTTTTAAAGGGCTGCCTTACCACTTTTCTCTTGTGTAATTTTTTTTGTTTCCTGAAAGAACTGGGATGAGGAGCTTTCAGAAAAAGTGAAGTCTGATGTAGCTGTTGAAATCATTTTGTCTTAGTTTGCAGGAAGGGCTGGCCTGTGGTAACACTCCTTGCAGCCCTGCCTGCTGTGGCCAGTGGTGCCCACTGGCAGTGTGATGCTTTGGGAAAGCAGGTGAGTGTGGACCAGCAGACATGGCACTGGGTGTCTGCAGAGACCAGGGCATTGCTCACCTATGGGTCCCAGTTAGACAAAGTCTTTCCTGTTGTTTCTCCTCATGTCCACTGTCATCCAAGGAAACTGTGTCCTGCAGCAATGCTGGGCTCATGGTTTTCCAAGGCCAGCTGTCCCTCCACCAGAAAGCATTGGTAATTCCTCTTCAGCAGGTGCCCCTGAGCAGACCTTGTGTGTTACTCTGTCCATGCAGAATCAGTCCCAAAATCATGTATGGAGCTTTTTGGTAGCTCTGGCCACAATAAAATTTTCTATATTCTTTGCTAAATAGTTTCCTCCTTTCTTTTGCAGCAATTCCTGGCTCTGCCCTGTTGTTGATCCCCAGGCTGTTTGGTTCACTTCTCCCTGAGCTTCTGGAGTCCCAGAAGGGCTCAGCACTGTAATTGGTGTGGGGGTGACAGCAGTCCCGTCTCCACAGCGCCTTTTGGGTGTTAGATGAGAGTGTCTTCCCTGAGGGGTAGGGATCAGACCATCTTCTCCCTGAGCTGTGTACCCCAGCCTGGTTTTGTCCTGGAGCACCAGAGGAAGGAGGCCCAGCCAGCTCTGCATTCTGCTGCTGAAAGGTTGCTGTGCTCTTTGGGCTGAGGGGAGCTGGGTTTCCTGGGCTATCAGATGTCCAGGCACATCCTTCTGCTGCCTTCAGCTGGAACATTTGCTCCACTCTGCTGAATAGCTCAAGTCTGCCAAACATGCAAAGCTGTGTCCATGAGTTGGAGCAGCTGGGTGCTGAGCCAAGAGCCAGGTTCCAGCAGGATGGCTCCCAGCACTGCCAGTGTTGGACTCTGATCTCCTAAGCTTCAAGGGCAGCAGAACTGTGTCTGCCACATGGTGATAGAAATTGGCTGGGGTTTATGGTTTTGCCACAACCATATCCAAGGAGCACTGTTGAAGATGCACAGTGAGCACCCAAGAGTGAAAATGGTGAGGCTGAGACAGTTCTAGCTCCTGGAGTCTCCTTCCCAACCTTGCTTTTGTCCTCTTGGGTCTTTAATGTTGATACCCTGCAGGTTCAAATGCCAATGGCATTTCTGCTGCTCTGCATGAGGAATGTCCATAGCAGACCTGTGGCAGTAAGCAGAAGGAATAAGTCACATTGGGGTGCTGCTGCAGAGTCCAGCATGGGCAGAGCAGTCCTGGGCTCAGCACCAGAGGGTGACAATGACCACAAGCTGCAGCCCAAGGCCATAAGAAAGCTGGGTTAAGGTCCTGACAGCAGAAGTCCTGATGCTTCAGCTCCCCATCACTGCAGACACATTGAGGTCTGACATCCTCAAGCACTTTCTCCAGCACTAAATAAAAGGTTTTTGCCAGGGTGTGAACTCTCCCACCAGCTGGAGGCAGTGCCTTGGACCAGCTGTTTTCACCACAAGACACTGTGGCTTTCAATTAGGAAGAAGCAATGATTTGCAGGAGGACAGCTTTCCACAATCCTCTGAAATCATGTCATGGTCCCTGGCCACTGTCTGGCAGCTGTGCCAGGCCCCGCAGTGCCTGCTCCAAGCCTCCACCTTGGCATGGGATGCACGTCGTGGTTACTTTCATCTTTGAGCCTGGCTCAAGTTTCTTTGTTTCCTCTTTGAAGTCAAGGGGACCTTCCTTTGGGAAATGATTTTGTAGGAATCTGTTCCTGCACTGCTTTTGACACGTCCTGAGAGCATCTCAATGAGCTGCCTTGAGCTGCAGGGTGGGCAAAAGGAAATTCCTGCCGGGGGATGGAGTTTTCCCCCCGCTCCTGTGCCCGGTGCCGTGGATGGCACACCCGCAGCTCGTGCTCGGTGGCACGCCCGACACGGGCACGGCACGGCCCGGTCCCCATCGCGCTCAGCGGCCGCAGCTAAGCCCCCGCTAATGCCTTGTGGACACGCTGTTGCTGGGGTGACCGTGTACATATTGCACAACCTCCGAAACACTTCCCTCTGTTTTGTAGCAACTCGCGCTAGAGAAGCGGCGCTCCCGCATAACCTCATCCCACCCCAGACACGGCCGAGCCAGAGACTCATTCCTGGAACGGGATGAGTCCCGGGAGGCTGCGGTGCCCAGCCTCGGGGGGAGCGAGGGGCAAAGAGAATGGGGGTGAGCACAGAGGGTGCTCGGAAGTTTTGCTTGTGTCCTCGTGCAAGCTCTGAGCTGCATCCTGAGCAGTCACCGCACTCCGAGCTCTGTGTGAGGGTGGGGAGAGGGACGCAGCCTCAGCAGGAAGCAGCCCAGCAGCCGAAGCTGCACCTCGGGGATGCAGCTGTGTGTGAGCCTCGGTGTGTCCGGGGTGAGCGCTGGAGAATTCGGCTCATTGTGTCTCCTGGGGCAGGAGACAGCCTGGGAACATCCTGACCTTGATTAGAAGGGAAAGGCCTCCGGCGAGCAGAGCACTGGGCCGTGTCCATGCTCCTCCATCACATCACAGGACCTGTGCAGCCTCCCTCTCAACTCCTGCCCGTCCCGTGGGCTGCGGACCAAGTCACAGCCTCCTCCCGGGCTTCCTTTTCCGGGCTGCATGAGGAACAGCGGGAGCCGGCCAAGGACCACGCTCCGTCCCAACAGGGCTGTCATGGTGACAACAAATGCACAACAAACCCCAGCCCTCAGGAACCGAAATCTGACCTGCTCAACCCGTCCCCGTGGGCAACCCAGCAGCCGTGGCTCAGCGCCCCCTCACCCGGCTCTCCCCGTGTGCCATTGCTTGGCTCCTTGGGCTCTGCAGCCCCAGGGCTAGCTGAAGCTCCTACAGAAGCGCTGCCCACATGTCCAACTCCTCCTCCACCTGCTGCTGGCTCGGAGCATCCAGGATCCCATGCTGCCCACAGCTGCCAAGTCCTGCTGGGTGCTCCAGCTGATATTACCTGGCTCCTGTCTGGAGCTGTCAGCTGGAAGCAGAGCCAGACACCTGCTTTGGTGGGGAGCTGCAGGGCAAGCTAAGGATGAGGCTGTACCTTCATCAAGACTTAACCACCCTCCTCTGTGTGGCGGTAGTAATTCCCTTGTCCTTATAACAGAGACAGCTTACAGCTCCTCCCCACCTTCCTGCAGGTGGGATCACACCCCTGGGTCCTTGATGGCCTGCAGAGAGGTTGAAATTCTCACTTCACAGCCAGGTACTGTCACCTCTGACCCTCTGCACTTTGGAATCTGGTTTCACATTGTATGAGAAGCAGGAAGAATGTGTGATCAGGAGAGTCCTGGTGCCACCCCCTCCATGTAGCTCCCAGGCTCTCTGGCCATGTCTGAGCTCTACCAAGATAAACCAGAGAGAGGAAAAACACTTGGAGAGATCTGCCTGGACTCTGGCATCAGGTGAGCCTCCACACTTGCCCTTCCCACTCTGGACTGTCCCCTCCAGGATGTCCTTGCCATCCTGCCTCTGGCTGGGCTGTAAAAGAGCAGTTCTTGAGAGGCCACAGGGTTGGATGGGGGAATAATAAAATGGGGTCCTTCATGTGTCTGACCAGCTATGCCTACACAAAGGGGCTAGAGGCTGTGACACATCTGAGGCCTCTGACACCAGCCCTGGCACTCACCTCTGAAGTGAGAGGTAAAGTTAGTGATCCCAAACTCCCAGAGCTGGCTGGTGGTTGCCTCTGGAGGTCTCCAGACCCTAATCCAAGAGAGAATCAGTGTGAGTGGGTTGCTCAGGGCTTTGTTCAGTCAAGAACAGGCAACAGTGTCCCAAGAGAGAACAGGTACCCCTCAGCCAAGTGGGGGAGGTTGTCACTGGGGCTGTGCCCTACAGCAAAATGCTCTGGGTGCACAAGAAGAACTGATGCCCTGGGACAGCTCAGCCATGGCGACACCTGTGTTTATCCTTAACCTGCAGCTTCTCTGGACAGGGAGCAGGGCAGACAGACCACAGGGTGCCAAAGACTGATGTTTGAGCCACTTCCCAGTCCCCAAAGCTGCTGCTTTGTCCTCAGGACCCCCAAGGCAGCAGTAAATCTCATACTGTGTGTCCTGGCTGTGCTCAGCTCCTGCTGGTGCTGTAGCTGATCACCCACGATGCCCTGCACCCACGAGCGATGTCAGGAGGGCACGGGGATCAAAACAGGCTCTGGGGAAACAGCTGAGGTGTGGCAGTGAGTAAGAGATGTGGGTTGTGCTGGGGCTCCATGACAACCACAATATTTGGGTACTGGCTCAGCTCGCAGCACCCACTGGGAGCCCTGCATGTGGTCATGCTCTGGGCTGCCAGGGTGGGCAGTGCTGGCATGTGGCTGCTCCAAGGTTGTCCCACTGGGCCACAGGAGCTCACCACAGTCCCTGACACACCAGAAGGGTTGGCATTATCACCTCAGCCTGGGCAGAGGCACTGGTCTGTGGTGTCACCCACCAAGAGGACAGTTCCTCTATGGGGGCATGGTGACCGTGTGGGGCAGGGGAAGGGCTGTAGGGTAAAACACAGCTGGGGTGCCAGGGGGAGAACCTGTGCTGAGGGGGTCGGGGAGAGACCTTGTGGGTTTATGGTGGGGCCTCGGGGGGTGCTAAAGGGACCTTGTGGGACAACGCTGGGGCTTTGTAGGGTGATGATGGAGACACCTTGAGGGGTGTAGGAAAGAACGGATCAGGTGCCGGTAGGGTCTCGTGGGGAAGCAGAGAGACTTCCTGCGGTGGTGGAGGGTCCCAGACGTGTTCCGGGTCCGCTGCCTGGGCTCCGTCTCCCCGCCCCGAGGGCGCTCCCGCCGTGCCGCGGCCCGGGGGAGGCGGGCGGGGGCGGCCCGGCCCCTCCCGTCTCCATGGCGGCGCCTTAAACAGGCGGCGGGGCCGCCCCTGCCCGCCTCAGAGCGCGGCGCCGGGAGGTGAGCGAGTGACCGGGAGGTGACTGAGTGCCCTGGAGGTGAGAGACGGAGCGACCGGGACCCCCCGCACCCGCGGCCCTCCGGTGCCCGTCCCGGGGCCACTGCACGGGGAGGGAGGAAACCCGGGGAGGGGCAGGACGGGGGTCGTCGCTGCCCCGGCACCTCCAGCCGCTGGCAGTGACCTCCCAGCCGGGCGGGGAGAGCCCCGGCTGCCGCTGCGGGGCCGTGCGGGCCCCGGGCTGCGGGAGCCCGCGGGAGGACGAGGCCGGGAGGGGACCGGCGGCATCCCCGCCCCGCCGCGCCTCCTTAGCGACGGTCGCCAGGCAACGCCCATCCTCCCTAGCGACGGTCTCAGGGACCACTCCCCGGCTCTCGCCGAGGCTCCGGGGCCCCATGAGAGCTTCTCTTTCCCGGGCACCCACCGGGCGAGGTACCCTCTCTGCACCTCGGGGTGCTGGAGCACCCCTGGGTGCTGGAGCTCCCCGGAGTTCGGCCGTGCCCAGTCCTGGGCGAGATGCTGTGGGTGCTCGGCCCGTGGGGAGGGATGCTGAGCCGCCAGGGCGAGGCTGGCGAGGCGATGGTAAGCGGGGATAGGACAGAAGCAACAGTGCCGCCACGGGGTGCGGAGACTTGTTGGCTGCTGGTCACCCTGCAGGCCATCACGCTTGGCCCAGCCCTGGGGGCAGGTCACAGGGCTGGGGTGCTGCAGCTCCGCAGGGGGATGGAGGCAGGGGAGAGGTGGGGCTGAAGGCAGGCGGCGGTGCTGTTTCTCCTGATGTGCGAGCGAGCGGGAGGAAGGCGGACGCATTGCGTCATTCCCGGAGAGTACTCCCGAGGGGACAGGCTGATGCGCTCAGTCCCCGCCAGCCCCGGAGCCGACAGCCTCGCTGCTGACAGCTCCCGACCAGGACCCTCCATTCCCCAAGACACGTTCTTGGCTTTCGGCCTCGGGGCTCATCCGAGCCCGCTGTCAGCCCTCACCCCACACCCGCAGGTGCTGCCAACACCCCGATCCTGCTGTAGAGCCTCCACCCTCGCCAGCCTTCCTCCTCCTCCTCCTCTTGCTGCCCTTGAGCAGCCAGCTGAGCTCTGCCTTGCAGACAGCAGGAGCCTGGGTGGTGCTGGGCCCATCTGCCCTGTGCTGCAGCCCCATGGCCGGGAATGCTGAGGTGGCATCCCTGGAAGAGAGCTTCCGCAAATTCGCCATCTATGGCGACACCAAGGCCACGGGGCAGGAGATGAATGGCAAGAACTGGGCCAAGCTGTGCAAGGACTGCAAAGTCACCGACGGCAAAAGCGTCACCAGCACCGATGTGGACATTGTCTTCTCCAAGGTGAAGTAAGTGACTTGGGTGCCTTTGCAGTTTGGGCAGGGTGTGGGTGTCTGGGTGTGGGGTCCTCACAGAGCTCTGCTACCCCTGCTGTGTGCCCAGACTATCCATCCCACTTGTCACAGAGCTGTGGGAGCTGTCCTGCAGTGTCCCACCATCAGGGGGGACATGTGGCTGCTTCTGCAAGACCTAATGATAAATCAACCCAAATTTGGGAGTGGGAGGCTCAGATTTAGTGCAGAGATTGTGTCCCTGCTTCCACTCCAAGAACTGGGGTGGGCCTGGTTGGCTCTGCCAGGTTCCCCTCTCTCAAGAGGTGCCACAGGGAACAGAGGAAGGTGCTCAGGGTTGTCCCATGTGATGTGGCCCTTCCTGGGCCTGGCCAGCCAACGCCTAAGCTTGGGGAGGATCCTGGTCCATGTCAGTCACAGGGGCAGCTTGAAGGGCTAAAAGGATCCTGGAACTGCTTTTAGGGTTCCTGGGGACACAATGATGCTTTATGTTCTACACCAGGGTGTAGGAACAAGGATGGGTGGAGAACCTGATTCCTCCATGTGGTTTGTCCAGGAATTCCCATCTTCCTGGGTTGGATCAGGTGGAGCTGAGCACTGGGAGGTTTTTGGGGTGCAGGAGAGCAGGCTGCTGGGCTGCCCTAGAGATGAGGACCGGGAGCTCAGGGGAGAGATGCTGTGTGCACATCCTTCCAAATTTGACTGGAGGATTGATGCCTGCCAGGGGAGAGAGTGTGGCGGGCAACCCAGGCAGGCTGGCGACAGTAGGGATGGATGCACTCTTCTCTTGACACCAGCACCAAGTCCTAGAGCACTTCCATGCATCCTGGTGTTTGGTAACAGGGACTTCAGCATGTGGCTGAAAAGATCCTGGCGCTCAGCACCAGCTGTGCCCAGCCCAGCCCATTCAGCTGTAGCTAAATTTCAGAAGTGGGTGAGGGTAGGACAAAGTCAGGGTCTCTCTGATGCAGCTCATCCCATTTGGAGACATTAGCCAAAAGATGTGCTGGTGGCAGCCTGAGTTGTGTTCTTGCAGAGGGAAGACAGCCCGTGTCATCAACTATGAGGAGTTCAAGAAGGCGCTGGAGGAGCTGGCCCCCAAGAGGTTTAAGGACAAGAGCAAAGAGGAGGCCTATGAAGCCATCTGCCAGCTGGTGGCAGGGAAGGAGCCCATTAACGTGGGTGTCACGGTGAGTGAGGAGCCCCTGGGCTGTGGGAGCAGGAGTGATCACCAGGAGGGGAGGATGGAGCTCTGCCCACTGCACGGAGACTGTCTAGGAGACCCCATGGCCCTGACTGAGGGGGGACCTGAGGGTTTCAGAGGGCAAAGGGGGCACAGCAGGGTCTTTGGTGGGTGTCAGGAGCTTGTGTGGGGCAAGGGTTGGAGCTTGTGTGGGAAGGGGATGGAGCATCTTCTTGTCTCCCATGTCCCATCTCTCACTGCAGAAAGCCAAGACAGTAGGAGCTGTGGAGAGGCTGACGGACACCTCCAAGTACACGGGCTCCCACAAGGAGCGCTTCGACGAGAGCGGCAAGGGCAAGGGCAAGAGCGGGCGGGAGAACATCGTGGACACCAGCGGCTACGTCAGTGCCTACAAGAACGCGGGCACCTACGACGCCAAAGTCAAAAAGTAGGGGCGGGTGCCCGTGGCGCCACCGCCCCGGTCCCTGCGCGCCGGCCGTGGGGTCGGTGCACAGCCCCGGGACGTGCCCGTGAGCTGGGACCCGGGAGGCTGCGCTGGGGCCGGCCCAGGGCTGGCGGGATGTCGGCCCCCAGCGCTGGGGGGATTGGGGAAGGCGCCGGGCCAAGAGCTCTGCCCCAGCGCTGCGCCGTCCCCTCCCGTGCTGCGATCCCCCCGCCCCTCCGTGTCCCCCGTGCTGTCACCGCCGCCCCACACCGCACTAACAGCACTGCTCCTCAGGGCTCCCCTGCCCCGCCGGCACCCACACCTTCCCTACCTCAGCCCCGGCTTTCGGGGCACCCGCCCGTGTCCCAGCGGGGACCGCCGCCTGTCCTCCCCTCCGGGGACCTGCCTTAACCCCGCAGCAGTTCCACCACAGCCGCCTCCTTCCTTCCCCACCGGTGCCCTCCCCTCGACGCTGCCTGGCTCTGCCGCTTGCCCGGCACTCGAGGCTCGGACCCTGCGGTGCCGTTTGTGCAGGAGCTGTCGGGATGCTCCGGCCCAGCCCCGGGATGCACCCCGCGAGATTTTGGTGTCTCCTGGCCATCGGCAAAGGTCTCCGACCTGAACCCCCGTGGCCTCCCGCTCCCTTCGTGAAGCCCAAACCAAAGGATGCTGCAGGCCCGCTCTGTAACCCGGCTCTGCAATAAACCCCGTCCGCACTGACGCTCCGCTCTGGTTTGTTCGCGGGCCCGAGCCCCTCTGGCCGCTCGCCCGGCCGGACAGAGGGGGCTCGGTCGCCCCGGGGCAGCTGTGCAGGGGGCTTGGCCCTGGCCACCGAGGATTTTGGCAGCTCCTGGCTGGCCCGGAGTTGCCTGAGCAACCGCAGGCACACAAACACGAGCGCCTGGCTCCCACTGCTGCTCTGTTTGCAACCAAACACACGAGCTCCTGGTAACGATCCCTGGGAACAGGACGGGCTCCAGGACGGGACGGCAGCTCCGGGATGGGATGGTCACTCGGCGAGTGCATGAAAGCGGGTGTGGGGGCTGTGACCCTGGCCCCAGGCACGGGCTGAGCCTGCTGCAGCGCTGCTGGGGTGGCATGCCGGGATCTGCAGCTGCATTCCCACCTCCAGGGTCATCCCCTCGGAGCCAGGCTCCCTAAATAACCCACAGGGGTTATCCCAGGTGCCTCAGCTGTGGCACTGGCACTGCTCAGGACGTGAGGGATGTGTCAGGGGCACACATGAGGCTGGGACAGGCTCACTCACTGCCATGGCACAGCACTGCACCTCTGCGTCCCAGACACCTGCTTTGGCAAACACAGGAGAAGGAAGAGGTTGTCTGGTTGTCTTCCAGGCTGGATTCAGCCCCATCCTCAGTGAGGGTGCACCAGTGGTGGGCTGGAGTGAGGGCTGGGGGATGTTAACTCTCCTTTCTCCTCTGAGGGGTTGGAGGGAGTTTGTGGCTGTCTGTCCCTAAAGGCTCTTTATGAACAGCCAAAGTTTCTCCAAAAGTTGTTGCTTATGAAGGGAGAGGCAGGGGGACTTTAACCCTTTGCTGACTCCATTGCCCAGCTGCACAAATGAGCTGCAGCATTCCCAGGGCCAGGCTGCCCTGCACGCCTTGAGGTCTGGGGAAGTGACTCAGCCCTGTCCTTGGAGGCTTGGCAAAGGAAGATTATTTTGGGAAGAGGTGAGCAGGTCAGGCCCAACAGGACTCATGTGTGTCTCTCACCCCTGCCTCTGTGTGGCCCTGGTCAGGCCCTGGTTGTGGAGCACAGAAGCTCCCAGGTGAGGACAGCTCTGCAGGGGAATTGCAGGTGTTGATGTGTTTTTGATACAGGGAAATTAAGACTGGGAATCACAGAATCCTGGAATTATTTGGGTTGGAAGGTACCTTAAAGACCATCTCATTCAGCCCTTGCACCATGAGCAGGGATTCCGTGTTGGTCCCAGCCCAACCTGGCTGTGAATGTTTCCAAGGGATGGGGCATCCACACTTCTCTGGCCAGCCTGTGCCAGGGCCTCCCCACCCTGCTGCTGAGGTGATGCCACTGCTGCTGAGGTGATGGCACATCCAAGGCAGGACTGCAGGATCTCCCAGGACAGCCAGCTCCATCAGCCAGCTTCTCCCTGCTCTGAATCCTGAACAGAAGCAGCTTCCTCACAGCCTGTGGAGTCCCTGCAGAGCTCAGGTAAGAGCTCACAGCTCTCACAGCTCCCACCTGGTGCCACCCCCTGCACAAGGAACCTCCTCACCCACTCCAGTGCCTCTTCAAGTCCTTTACCACTTCCTCCACAGTTTACACAGAATTTCTCCCCTCCAGCCTTCTTGGTTCTGGAGGAGGCAGCTCCAGTGCCCCCTGTTCCCAGCATGGAAAAGGCATCTCAGCCATGCCAAAAGCAGCCCCAGGAGAATTTGTGCCAGTAAAGAGTGGCTGGATCTGTTGGCTGCAAAGTGCCCCAGATCAGCCTGAAAATAATCATGTCCTCTGAGGTGATGGGAACAGCTTGCTGGGAAGACTAAGATATTGATCTGGGTCTTCACCAAAAAGGGGAATCTTACTAAATACCAGTGTAATGATCTGAGAGTTGCTGGCTCTCTGTGTGCATGTCCAAGGCCCTGCTCATCCTTGCAGGAGGGTGTGAATGCCCTTTAAAAACAGCACCTGCAGTACTGTGGCTGTGGCCTGATTACAGACACATCCCACAGCTCCTCAAAATAGTCAAATCCAGCTGGAGACACAGGTAAGTGCAAGGAACATGGCCTTTAAACAGCAGCTTTCCTGAGCAGTGTGGGCAGGAAAGCAGAGGCTCCTGGAGTGGTTGGCAGTGGAGCACAGGACTGACAAGGAGAGGCTGAGCTGGATTGCTCAGCACTTGAGAAGACCAAAACCTGAAGAAACTTCCATAGGACCAGCAGCTCCAGCTCTTTGCTCAGTGATACTTGAAGTGGTGCCACAGGCTGCTGAGACCTTGGGGCATTAGTTGCAGACCTACTCTGTGTGATGAAAAGTGACACTGCCCAAACCAAGGGCCTGCAGCCATTTCCTCATGCTAATGACCTTCCTCTGGCCAAGCATCTGCTCTGGGCTTGGCTCCTCACCAGCCCCAGACAGACACTTTGCAGCCAGCCTGCAATTCCCTGGCAGCAGAGGAGCCAGCAGCAGGGAAGTGTCTCAGCCAGTGTTTGTGTTGTGAGCATTGGTCCAAGCTCCAGACATGAAGATATTTTCTCCTTCCCACTTGTCTCTTTCCCCTTGGACACCCTCTGGCCACGCTCCCACAGTGGAGAGACACTCCAGACCTTGTCCCCTGTGGTGCCCTGCCACCAGAAACTGCCACCCCCTCTGGGTTTTAGACAAATCCAGACTCTCTTACAAGGTGGTGTCCCACCTTGCCACTGAGACGTGCAGCCCAGAAGGATCAGGTGGATGGTTTGCAATTAATTTAGCTGTAAAATGTGTTTTCTGCCCCAAGCTCCCTTCCCTAGAGAGCTTCTAAAATCATCTGGGTTCATGGCTAATGTGCTTCATGCTTTGACAGCAAGTTGTGTGCCGGGGATGAGGGAACTGGCTCCTCTGAGAGGTCATTTTTCTCTAGGATGAGCAATTTGACCAAAAATACTGATGAGGATGGATCACTCTGGCCCTCAAGGATATAGATTTGTTCCTAGAAGAGGGAAACAGTGGATAAAATATGCTCAGGGAGGTTTGACCCTTTCTGTCCCTGTGCAGGATCACCAAGAAGAGCTCATATGTTGTCCCAACATCTGCTCCCCAGGGAACATCCCTCCTCAGAGGGCTCTGTGCTGGTCCTGGCAGGTCCTGGCAAGCACCTGCCCTGTGGAGCTGTACCTGCCCTGCTTCCTCAGTACTTTTCCATTTCACTGCTAGCCTGATGGACAATGTTTTCCAAAATACACAGACAAGGCTGTAAATCGTGTTCAGACAAGAATCAGAGTGCAGCTTCTGCCACCTAAACCCAACACTTGAATTCAAGCTCCTCCTGTCAGTGCCCTGAGATTGGTGTGACCACGTGTGCTCCAGGCAATGCTTCACTGCCAGCCACGTGCTGGAATATTGATTCAGTTCCCTTTTAGATGGAATTCAATTAACTAAATTACCATCTTCCCAGCATGGCATGGCTCCAGATAAAATGTTATTATCCAGGACTCATCCCTGCATTTTGTTAATGTAATAACTGCAGCAGAGTCGTGAGAACAGAGGGGGAGATGGAAGCAGGAAGGTGCAGAGAAAGTAAACAAAAGGCAAAGATTGGATTCACCAGGTTGAAATACAGCAGGAGATACCATGCAAGGTGAAACTGAGTGTGGTCCATATTTAAAGTCTGTTTTTCTCCCTGTACAGAGCACAATGGTATAATTGCTCTGAACTCCAGAGCTACCCAGAGCTGTGTGCACAGCTTCACAGGTGTGTGATGGTATCTTCCTAGTGGGGATGAGGGTGCATTTCTCATGACTGCTGCATCTCTCAGCTGGAAGAGGGGTTCTGGGAACAGTGTGGCTCTCTTTAGTCAGCTGCTGCAGCAGTGTGACCATTTGTGGGTAGGAAAGACCCAGGCAAGATTGTTGCATAAAAAAGATTAAATTATAAGTAGGCATTTGGGAAAGGGCACCTGCTGCAAGGATATTTTTCCAAAACTGATGCCCTGGTTTCATCATGTAACTATAGAATATTTGGGACTAGAAAGGATCTTAAAGATCCTTTAGTTCCAACCCCCTGCCATGGGCAGGAGCACCTTCCACTGTCCCAGGCTTCTCCCAGCCCCAGTGTCCAACCTGGCCTTGGACACTTCCAGGGATCCAGGGGCAGCCACAGCTGCTCTGGGCACCCTGTGCCAGGGCCTCACCCCCCTCACAAGGAAGAATTTCTTCCCAATATCCAATCTAACTTTGCCCTCTGTCAGTGTGAAGCTATTCCCTCTTGTCCTGGCCTTTGTCCAGTCTCCCTCCAGCTCTTTTGGAGCCGTTTTAGGGACTGGAAGGTGCTCTAAGGTCTCCTCCTCTCTTCTCCAGGCTGATTTCCATTTATTCAAAATCACATTTTAAAACATTTGTACTTGGAGCTCTAAGCTTGTAGCCCAGAGCTCTGTGTTTGACAACCTGCAGCTACAGCCAAGATTCATTTTAAGATTTCATGCAGAGATTGCTGACAGTCCTTAATAACTGATAGAAGCTGTTCCAAGAGATCAATAGCATGTGCTAAGACAGCTGGAAGCACATCAGTGGAGCAATCACATCTGTGATTACAAAGGGCAATCAGGTCTCCTCTCTCTCGTTTTGACCTAAGATGTTTTTCTAAAAAAAAAGAAAGGTTTCATCAGACACAGACTATTCCTGATGTGCTGCTCACTGAACTGGCATTTTCCTGACTTGGCTTAGACGCCTGTGACCAGTTCCAGCCTCATTAAGGGTGTAATGTTAATGGTCCCCAGAATAGCTCTCTGTTGTGTCCAAATCCATCCATTGGCCAGCAGTGGGGGGCATTACAAGAAGCAGACACGACTGGAGGAATTCTGCTGGGACACAGGCACCGGGTCCTGCTGTGAGAGGTGAGCTGTCCCCTGCCTGTGACCAGCCCACCAACCTCTGCCTGTCCTGCAGAACAGCCCTGGCTCCTCTAGTTCAGTCAATTGTTTCACTTCCAGTCTTGGAAATAACACCTGACAACTCAGATATTTTTCCAAACCAGCTCATCAGAAGGGAGCACAGGGAGAAGGATGGGTGAGCTTACAGGTGCTGCTTTCTGAGCATCTTTCTATCAGGCTGGGCTGCTCTGAGGGACAAAGAGGATCCAGCAGCAGGGGTTACACCCAGCAGAAAATCTCCAGAGCTGCCTGTGAGAGGCTGCACATTCTGTTTGTAAAAAAGCTCGTTTTGGTCCTTCAGCAGCTCAGGTATCCATCCTATGATGCTCTGGCTTCCTCAGAGTAACTCCACTCTTGCTGTACCATGACTCCAAGCTCCTGAAAAATGCCATTGGGGCACATCTTGCCCTGGCAGCACATGTGTGTGGTTGCTCTGTATCAGTTCTCATGAGCCTTATAAACCACATCAGCCCCCATTTGCTGGATGCCCAGGAGGCTCTGAAGGACCCTTCCATTTTTTTACTCTGTGGGTGTTTGATCCCTGGAGATGCAGTGGCTGGGAGCAGCAGCCTGATCCATCTCTTGTAGGCTGGAAGCTGCCACATGGTTCCCCTAAAGCCTTTCATCCAGCTACTGAATCAGATAATCCCTTTGGGATGAGTCAAGACATAACCCCAAATCCCCAGAATCAGAAAGGGTCATAAATGTTACAAGAAATGAATCCCTTTTGTACAGTTTTCCCCATGTCTGGTAAGTCCCTGGGAGCCTTTCCAGTGGTGCTGCTGAGCCTCAGAAGCGATGAATGTCCATGAATGTAACATGGTGTGAGTTTAAGCAAACCCTTCTGTCACTGCTTTGAAGTATTTGTCTCAAACACACTTCTAAAGAAAAAACCAACTTTTTCCAAGCATTCCTGCATAGGTGTGTGAAAAAAAATAACTTAAACAAGCAGTAAAATCTGGAACACACTAAGATAATCTGGAGTTTTGGCAGGAAGCTCAGGTGATGTCAGGAAACAATTCTAAACAGAAAAGTTTCTATGGATTTTTTTAAATTTTTTTTTTTTTGAGAACTAATTGGAAACAGATTTTTGCTTTGGATTTAAACACTTCCCTGCAGCATCTGCAGTGTTATCCCTGCCTTATGCATGTCAGGAGCAGGAGGGTATGGAGGAGGGAAAAGCTCAGCACCCTCCTGTTCGTGTTATTGCTGCAGGTTTAGCATGTCTTCAGACAGCCATGCAACATCTTGGGATCATTACTCAGTAAATTCCAAGGTAAATTACAAAACCCAGCGAGGCTCCTGTCCATTGAGGTCCATCCTACTGCCCTTATAAATCCAGCAAGGATTTCTTGGGAGCTTTGAGAGGAGCGAGGAGCCCAGGAGGGGGTGCCAGCGACTCCAAAACAAAAAACCTGACACAAAACCAGCCTGCAAACCACTGTCTGGAAGGCTTATTAATTAAATTAATTAAATTATCTTTATGTCAGCTGAGACTTCCAGTAGTAACACACAGAGATAATAATGGGTAAACCCAGGAGAATGTTCAAGACATGTAAACCCATCCCTGAGGTGTGACACTGCCTGTACCTGTTATTGTACAGATTTATTTAGATTCAATCATTTTAAGTTTAAATTATTAACAAGTATAAAATATTAAGATATGGTGTTAGCCTGTATTCATACTGATGGTTTTTTTTTTAATGCTGACCTTATCTCCAGAGGAAGTTTAAAAATATTCTTCTGAAAAATTGTTTAAATATTTAAATAATAAAATATTAATGTGTATTAAATATTAATAAAATATTGATGAGCACTCCTATATCTTTGTCTAAAGCCCTCTTTAGGTTTTTTAAACTAAAAGTCCCACATGATCAAATTGATTATTTAATTTATTAGCTGCCATATTCCAGGTTTTCTTGAGTTTTTTTATTCTTTGGGTCTTGCTTCTCACCTTTGTGTCATTTCACTAAGAGAAATGACACAAAGAGCATCTAATTAAAGAGATCTGTCATGTTAGCAACGTGTTAATTGGCTTTTAAATAAATTGCAGCCCTGCTCCTTCCTCCATGGGGGATGGGGATGGGGATGGGGATGGGGATGGGGATGGGGATGGGGAGGGGGAGGCACAAGGCAGGGCTGAGACCCCTTTGTGCAGGGGGAGCTGCTGGCTGGGCACTGCTGCCCATCAAACAGCAGCTTGAGCTGCCTGAATTCCCTCAGGAATGGGTGGGAGTACTTTCCTTGGAGCAATGGTGCCATGAGGGTGTTTTGGTGGTGCTGTCTTTCTTCCACTGACCCCTAAAAATTGCTTTGAGCCTTAGAAATACCAAGATTTTACTATCCTGTTTTTTTTCTTAAAATTTTTCATCTTTCTTGCTTGAACAGTATCAGCAATAAGAAGATGGTGTGATTATCCAAGAAATAGTCTTGTTCCCCACATCATCTTTGATTATCAGTGCAGTCTGGAGCTACAAACTATCTCTGAAAGCTACTGACTTTAATTCTTGCATCCATTTAGAGGTTTCCCTCCCTCCCCATCCTTTTCCAGACATGCTTTTGACTCCTTTTTCTGTAGCCACTTGTATGAGAAATAGCCTAAAAACCTTCCAGACATCAGCTTCTTCTAGAATCTACAGGTTTGTTCTTTCCCCTCAGCATTTTCTGTGTGGATGAACCAGGGAGCATTCTGGGATCTGCAGAAAAAGAGTTAATTCATTTCAATGCCAGTGACTGGTATTTCTCAATTCCCAAAAGTCAAGTCACTCTGTCTCCTGAATCTCTGTTGTGGAAATCAGCTCCTGCACAGGGTGAGTCTAGTAATCATAAATTATTCATTGACCAACACAGTTTTGTGTTTGGGCACCTTCATTTTTACATGCAGACCTCAAAGTTACCTTTTCTCAGCTGTGTTTAATTTATCCTATGAGCATTAATTCTGCAGCTGAAGCCTTTCTTGCAGGCAAAGTGGGATTTTCTATAGTTTTTCTATAGTTTTTTTCTGCTGTTTTTCTACAGTTTTTTTCATTCTCAGATAATATTGTGTGCAGAAGGACATCACAGAGTTTGTGTTGAATTTTATCAATGCTCCTGAGAGGTATCCAAATAAAAGTCACATTCAACTCCTTGGCCCTGTGAGCACAGAAACTGTTCCAGATTTCATGCTTGACCTTTCCACAAGAGCTCATTTAATGGTTTTGATTTTAATTAACTGCAGTTGAAGAAAGCAGCTGCTGTGTTTGAGGACAATTTTATACTGCCTCATCTTACTGAATAGAAATGTTTTAATCTGGAAAAGATGGCATTGCCCTTTCTAGTGCTCCATGAGGAGATTCAGTTGGCCTGAAAATAAATTCATTCTAATGAGACACCACAGAATTTACTGTCAGGTGCAGCAGGGAAGTGACAGTTCCTCCTCTTCCCCTACACTCTGTATCTGCATAAATGAAAATACTAAATGGATATCTTTAACAAAGATTTAATTTGCTAAACAAGTATTTTTTTATTTTAATTAAAGTGTAATTTTGTCTTGTGCCAGTGAAGGGTGAGTCTGTACATCCTGGCTGGAAGAAATGTCTATTTTCAAACATTGCATATCCTCCAAGTTTTATCTAAACTCTGAGTGTCTTCTGATTTCCAATTTCTTCAATTTCTTTTTTAAAAAATGGAATAGACTCAAAAATGTTAATGCTGCTTGATATTTCTAACATCAAATATTAACATTTTGCATTTAACATCATCTTTTTTTTTTTTTTTTTTTTTTTTTAAGGCAGTGTTTAAAGGTGTTCCATCTCCCAATACTGGGAGAGAAAGAGCAGCAAAGCTCAGTAGTCTGTTACTGCATCAACAAACAGTGCACAATGACATTTACCATGGCCCTGTTGAGGTATGGCCAGGACCACATCCCACTGAACCAGAATTCCTGCATGCCCCATCCCTGGAAGTGCTCAAGGCCAGGCTGGACCAGGCTTGGAGCAACCTGATCTATTCTAAGGTGTCTCTGTCCATGGCAGAGGGCTGGAACAAGGTGATTTTTAAAGCCCTTTCCAGTCTGTGATCACAGACTTGTGCAATGTCTGCACATCTTGAATAAAAAGAAAAATTGCTCTTCTCTTCAGATTTCTGTGGGTTTTTTAGGGCAGATCAGCAAAGTCAGATCAGTCCAGCTGAAAAATACTCCATCTGCCCCCTCTGCTGGTGTCCCTGCTTTAAGGCTGAAAAAAGCTTTCCAGAGCTGCAGTGGTCTGGAGAACTCAGGGAGCTTACAGGAGAGGGCACCCTCCCTTCACAGGCACAGCAATCTGTTATCTCTATAAAATTTACCAATCACCAGAAATTGAGATGGCTTAAAACACCAGAGTCCTCTGAATATTCCACATTCTACCAAATTAGAATTCTTGCATTCCCCATTCCTGCAAGTGCCCAAGGCCAGGCTGGACAAGGCTTGGAGTGACCTGGTCTAGTGGAAGGTGGCACTGCCCATGGCAGAGGGCTTGAATGAGGTGGTCTTTAAGGTCTTTTCCAACCCATTCCAGGATTTTGAATGGCCAAGCTATGTCTGGGAATTGTTGGGAGTACAAACTGTGTAGGGGCAAGCACAATGGCCATTACTAGCAGAGATAAGGGTGCTCCTGGGAAGGGTGGATTTCCAAACAGCCCACTGAAACCATCTACCCTCTTCAGGGGGCTCCCTAAATGTGGAAAATGCCACAATGAATTTTCCATGTGAGGTGTGTCATGAGTGTCACAGAGCAGAGTGGGATTCCTGCTTTTCAGTATCAGATTTATTTATCCCTGGTTAGTTAAAGGGGGAGAAAAAAAAAAGAAAGAAGGGACAGAGAATGTCACTTAGCTTGTAGAAAGGCTGGAAAAAGGATTGAAAATTCCAGTTCTAACAAAGATTTCAGGGAAACACCTCTGACAGTAACGTGGAGTGGAGTTCATTTATTTTGGTTGTACCCTCTCAAAAATGCACCGTCTAATCTGGGATTCCTGACATGCAGCTCACTCTGTGGAAGTCAAGGCTGGCAATAGAAATATTTCTGCTTATGCCAATAAAACCAAATATTCTTTTCTAATTGTATGGGTGCCAAATATGGAATAGGGGGAAAAACTGTTTGTGTACTTTCCAGTGTTTAAAATGACAGGCATCCTCAGCCTCACTCCAATAACTTGCTGGGTTAGGTTTGCTCAGAGAAATGTTACTTCAACCTGTCTCCAGTACTCTGAGGGGGTACTTAAGACACCTCAGGGACAATTGCTCCTCTCAGTGCTCCATCTCCTTCTGCAGCCCAGGCTCCCATGCTGAAATCATGCCACAATGCAAGTAAGATTCATATAAAGAAAATAACCTTTATTAGACAAATCAATCAAACCCTGAAGAAAGAGTGTCAGGTAAACAATACTAAAGGTTTGTCCAGCAATTTAGAAACCTTTGAAACTGAGAAATTCCAGACGTTTCATGTTCCTCTTGTTGCATTGGTAACTTCTCTCCCTCTTGTGACACGAGCTATTGCTGTCTTGTCAGTCCAGAAACCTTGCATTAACCCAGCAATTATCTCAAAATAGTAACCTGTAAAATATTCCCTGTATTACTGTTTCCCATGCAATTTTGTACAAAGGTGTCAAACGTATTTTCCTCGCTGTCTGAAAAAAGAACAAGGTTTAAAAACATCCAGCTTATTAAAAATAAACAAGTGTTTTACATACAGTACAGGAATTTTCAAACTTGAAGGAACACTGTCTCCAGGGTGGCTGTGGGATGTAACACCCATGTCTGCCAAGGGGAGAAAATTGCAGTTAAATAAATCCCTACTCCATCTTCTTCCTCAGGCTAGATGTAGCACTTCTCTCACACCTGCAGGAGCCTGATTTACAGCCCTGCATAAAATCAGGAATAAACAGGAACTTGGCAGCCAAGTAACCACTGTTTCCAGAAATGCTAATTTTCATTTTGTTCAAGAACAGAGGGAGGGTGTCACAGCCACACAGTGACCTTGGATGTTACTCATGAAAAAGCCACCTTGGAACACAGGGCTTGTTTGTTCTCCAGTTATGCTGTGTTACTTCAAACAACGTCCACTTAAGGTTCAGCATTATGATCAACCCATTACACTCAAAACCTGTTGGTCTTGAATGCCAGCACATCCAAAGCTCCTCCAAAAAGCCACAACAGTGGGACCGGAAGAGGGGCTGAGTCAGAGAGGAAGCAAGGAGCACTGTCAGTCCAAAACCAGGGGCACAGCCAGGACAAAGCACAATGGAGCCTGAGCCTAAGCCACTGGAACCTGAGCCAGCAGGGCAAGAGAGAAACTTGCACTGGGACAGCAGCTACAGGGGGCAAGTGGCTAAAATAAGAGCCAGGAACTTTGGTGCCTCCAGAGCTCCACCAGACAGCTCCCTCTTCCTCACTCCTACTGACACCTCTGCTGGCTGCTCCAAAGCTCCTCTCTGGGTCAGTCTCCCCACTAGCATCAAGGGAGTCTCTGCCTGGGTATCTCTCCCTTCTCTCTGAATGCACTGAGGATTTACAGGTGGAGCTGGCAGTCAGAGCAGAGGTGGCACAGGCAGAGTGGCAGAGCTGACAGATGGTTATGAGAGAGAATAGCTCAGCACCAAGGCACTGGAAGAACCATCTGAAGAAACAATTCATAACAATGAAATTGCTTTTATTAGAATGGAAGTATTAAGCCAAGGAAATAAATTATTGCTACGATAGACATATTTAGAACATATGGAAGGACGTTAAATCTTGAGCTTCAGGTCACTATAACCCTGAAACAGAAAGTCAGACTACTTTTTTTAAATACCTCAATTTCTCTTCATGCCCTTCCAAAAACTTTATAAAATGTGCAGCTTACACAACAAATAGTAACAGAGTCACTTGTAATAAAAATCTGTACAACTCATAGCTTTAAAAATAATACTTTTTTTTCCCCAAACTACTATGTTACTTATTACTTATAAATATAGGGCTAACGAGTTCTGAATGCCCAAGGTCCCATCCAACACCAAAGTTATTACATTTAGTTGACAGAAGCCTTCCTGGGACTTCGCCTCAGGCAGAGGTCAAGTTTTGGGCTGTTTGAAAGAGCCTGATAATGGACAAAAAATATCTTCAAGGATGAAGACTGTGTCCTTCTGCTGGTCAGAGGCCTGGGGTCTTCAGTGAGTTTGAAATGGCAATCAAACCTGGAACACAGCACCGTGCAATGGGTTAGACCAGCTGCACTCCTGGGATGTAGCAGGATCCCACAGGTCCCTCTGTCATGGCCAGCAGTGACTTCACAAAACACTTGAAATCCACTGTTTGTCAGAGGTGAATTTTGGTGGGGAAAGAATATTCTCCTTGCTGGAGAAGCACAGCTCTTCCCTCTGTGCCTCAGGACAAGCCCAAAGGCTTTGTGCTGCTGTCCCTACTCTTCAGTGGCCACTTCAAAAGTCTCATCTGTGACCCTCCAGAAGGGGCTCAGGATCTTAAATCTGAACCTTGGATGGCTCAGTACAGCTGGTTCTGAACTCTTGCACCTGTAGGCCAAGAGCCATGGGCCTGTGTGGTGTCACACCCCACAGTGCCAAACCTATGAGCCATTCACCACCCCTTGACCATTCAAGCCCTAATCCTGCCTCTCTCACACTTGTACCACTCTGCTCCCTGTGACAAGGGAGGGTCAGCCCTAAGGACAGAGAGGAAAAGGCTGAGACTAGAGCAGCCTGGTTTGAGTGGGTCCTGACATGACATATCAAGGGCTGCCAGACACAAGCAGGAGCCCTGCTTGGCTGCAAGTCCTGTCAGGGCTCACCATCCTTGGATCAACAGCAATTTCCTCGCAGACAAGGCATCCTCCCAAAATCCCTAAATACTGAAACAACCTCTGGCAGCTCCCTTAGGACATCCTGACCATAACCTGGCAGGCTCCTTTGCCTGGCAAAGTACCATTTCCTTTGGAGGTTCAAAAGAAACTGTGGGATAAATCTGCCTTGGGGAGAATACTGTCATTCCCCAAGGCAGTTCAGAGGGACTAAGAGCAGGATTTTGGCAAACAGCCACAAGAAATAGATTAGTGGTTAGACAGGTGGGCAGCATCAGAGGAAAGCAGCTCATCTGAACACTCAGGAAGTGGTCAAGCCTTTACTACCTGAATGTGGTTTTGTTTGTTTTGCTTCTGCAAGGCAGAATGCATCAGACCAGCTGTTCAGAGTGTGGCTCCATGGGAGCTGCTCCTCTGTAACCAGATGAATCAGAGCCTCAGACACCAGTCAGGAATGCATGGGGAAAACTCACAGAGGAGCTGAGAGTGAGGTTCCCCTGACTCAGAGCTACTGACAAACCTGACCAGCACTCAGAACTGCTGGAAAATCCCCAGCAGGGGCTACTTACAACAACTCCACTTCCTGAGGCGGGGCCGAGGGGCTCACACTATTCTTGAGGGACTTATGGTGACCTGGCCTGCTTTCTGCAGAAGAGAGAAGCCAGTGTTAGTAGGGGGTTAGAGGACAACAGCATCAGGACAGGATCTAGTGGGAAGGGAAGCAGCTGAGAACTCTCAGGAACACACAGACATCTCAGAGCAACAGGCTCCCACTACTCCCTCTCATCATTCCCCAAAAATGGCCCAAAACTCTCGGAGCTTGGCAGCATGTGCAGCAGAGCTCCAGCCATTCCAGGAGGTTATATATGTACCCCAGCCCATGGCAGCATTATAGCTCCTGTTTGTGCAACATCTCCTTGTGCAGCCTCCAGAACTGCAGGTCCTTTCCAGCTCATATCCTCAAGGATCCTGGCCAGCTCAGGGGTGGCTCCTGCACCAGAGGGCTCTTGCCCAACCCAGAGGGGCCAAGTGTCTGCAAGAGGAAATGTCACTTCCCCACAGTCACCCCAAGCCCAAAAGCAGCATCTTCAGGCCCCCCGTGAGAGGCAGTGGCTTGAACTGGGGAGGCAGTTACAGGAGCAGGCAAAGTGAAGAAAGTGTTTTGGCTGCTTGCACTTACTGCAGAAATGTACTGGCTGTTTGTGAACCTGGGTCTGCCCTCCATGGCAGAGCTGTGTTGTGGGCCTACGGGCATGTAAGGGGGTGAGCCCATGTCTTCACAGAAGCTTTCTTGTGGGACGTTGGAGACACAGCCACTGTCGGAGCCGCTGGAGCCAGTGGCTGACATGCAGTGCGATGACTCTGAGCTCTCTGTTGCTGGGGAAAGAGAGGAAGGACACTCTGGTAACCACAACTTTGGGCTGCATATAGCCCATGCCACATACACTTGATAATGCACCTGTGTGCAAAGTCACTGGCGACACAAGCCCACGGATCTGCCACACTCCTGTCTGGGCCTCTTTAAGGCCACAGACAACAAACCAACACAAAGAAGAAGAGTTATAATGATGCTGGTGATTGGTATGGCTGGCCAACAAAGTTCACACAAGGGAAGGCAAAGGCTGACGAGGCCAGGATGGTGAGGGCAAAGGACAGAGCACTTCATACGAGAGGGGCAGGGGCACACGTCCCCAAGACCACAGCAGTATCAGTACACAGCATCAAGCCTGCCATGGATATGGCTGCAGCTCAGCAGGTACTTTATAACCCTGTATTTGAGCTAACTCCTCTCATGGAACCTGAGACAGAGCTGGCATAGAAGGACAGGGCCCTCATGCCCTAGTCTGGGTAGGAGACAGGGAGTGCCATGACCCCAGCAAGCCTGGTCTGACCACACAGCACAGAACAAGGTGCAGGGATGAGCCCACACATCCCAGGTGCTGCAGAGCAGCAGGGCTGTACGTACTCATTGAGGGCTGGCTGCTTGTCTCGTGCTCCAGCTCATCTTCCTCGATGCAAGTGCCAATGTCAAAGGGACGTCTGGGGGCCAGGACTCCTGGCAGCAGAGCCTGGTCCAGGTACATGTGGAGGTTGAGGGGCCCCAGAAGGGAGGAGGAGGAAGGGGAATAGGCAGTGGGGGTGCTGCCAGTGGAGAGCTGCGTCTGTGTCCTCTTGAAGGGGTTGGAATGGTCAAACAGAGACACTGCAATTGAGGCTCTGGTCCTGGCACCTGCCAGAAAACAAACAAAACCAAAACCTGAGAACCAGCCCTGCCTCACTCACAAGGATCAAGGGGGAAGGCACAGCTGGTACCTACCTCTGCCTTTCATGATGTAATCAATAGCACGGTCATTAATAGCTGCCTCACTGGGTTTGATATCCAGGAATGGCTTGTTACCCACACCCATGGAGACCATCTCCTGCATACGGATTTCTGGAGAGGAAGAGACCCACAGCCACATTGTGAGGCTGACCCAACCCAACCCTCCCCACAGGCATTATTCAGCCACAGGTTAGAGCACTCCTGGGCTGGGCTGCTTCTGAACTGCTGAGATTAGATCTCTTCTCCCCTTGCTGCCCTCCCCAGCACTGTGGAGTCTCCAGGAACAAGCAATCATGCCCTGCTCTGGCCAAGTAGCTCAGCGCCATGCCACCTAGTAGTCCTGCCAAGCGGGAAGCCTGTGGGGGACAGGAGGGACTTGGTCAGCATGATTCAGTAGTGAGCTCCAGTAGTGGCCCAGATCACTGGGGAGACCAACAAGTCTTTCAGGAGCACAGCCTGTGCTCACAGGACAGGGAATCCTGAGCATGGATCTTCCGTTCATGGAGAACAGGTCTACAATCAGAGCTTGGACCAGTTGAGTTCCCTGGGGATGAGGGGCAGGGAAGGGACATGCCCAGCCAAGCTCAGCACATGCTCCTGAGGCTGCATGCTGGCACACGGCTGCTTGCTGCATAGAGCTGCCTGGTAACAGGATCCAAACCTACTCAGGACAGCATGAGCTGAACAGGGCTCCCGCACCTTTTGCGGCACAGAAGGAATTCCAGGAAGGAATCACACCTTTATTGCGGGCTGCCTGTTGCCACAGGATTTTGGCAATGTCAGAGGTCCAGGCCTGCTTAGTCTCAGCTGAGCTGGCCTGGAGGATGTAGGTGTCACTGGACTTCCGCCTTCGGAACCAGATCTCAAAGCGCAGGCCGCTGTCTCCACAGTTCTCCGTCAGACCAATGTCTGCAGTCTGGGAGGAAGAGGAAAAGCAAAGCATAAACCAGACTGGACCAGGAACAAAAGGAGTAAGCTGCTTGAACCTTGTGTTAGAGCTATCCCCAGCTTGGCAGACCTAAAAAGAAGGAGCCTGAGGGCCTGGAAAGCAGCAGGTATGTCCTGGACACGGCTGAGCACAGACAGCTCAGGCAATTCCTAGTGCTCCATCCAGAATTACCACCACTTCCCTGCCATGTACACATTGCCTTTCCCCCATACTCCATGATCCCCAGAAAATTCTGGTTCCACACCTCACAGCACAGAGGGCCTAAGCATTAATGAGTGAAATATCCCCTTCTGGCTTCACTGCATGGTTTGGTGGCTTAGAAGTGGTGGGTGCAGCTCTTCTGCAAGGTGCCCCTCCTTCCCATTTCAGAGGCATGTGCCATGGGGAAACCAGCCATGGACACCTCCCACACAAGAGGGAGCTGCAGGGCTGCCCTTACCTTGAAGGAGCGCTTGTAAATATACACATCAAAGCCACCCTCGATCCTCTTGGGCTTGCTGAAGAGGATGAGGTCCTCAAAGAGGAAGACGTGTCGCTGGCACTTCCTGCGGCCCAGCCAGATGGTGAACTCGTCCTGCCGCACCAGCTGCCCCTGTTCCTTCAGGTTTACCTGGACACGAGAGGACATCCTGGTAAGACTCCACCAGCACGACCCAGGCAGTCCTAGACCTGGACTTGGAGAACATGGTCCCATATGGCTGTAGCCCAGGTGGTGAAGAAGTGGCAGCTACCTGACATCTTAAGAGGGCTCTTGAAGAAGTCAGGCTGCATGGCATTGCTGGGGACCACATCAGGCTGAAACAACTGGCTCAGGGGAGAGCTGGACCTTTCTCCTAGGTGTAACCCACAGATGACCCTCTTCAGTCAACCTGTGCAGATCTGTGACAAACCTCTGGAGTGGAAACTGCAAGCAGCAGCCAGAGCTTTCTCTTGGGGAGGAAATGAGTTCCATCCACTGCAAGGAGCCCATCTGGGTCAGAAGGCCAGCTCCTCAGTTCTTCCTGACACAGACCGATTCTACTCCACCCTGAGCCCTGGGGTTTCTCCTTCTCCAGTGCTGCACTTTGCAGCAAGTCCCACTTAGATGATTTTGTCCTACCCTTGGCATTGGCATCAGTTTGAAATACTTCTTGCAATCTGCCTGACCTGCTTTTGACAGCTCAAGAAATGAAAGGTCCAAAGCAGTCTGCAGGATGCCATCTGCAAGGGCTGTGAGGCTGCCTCCAATCATTGGTAAGCATCTGGGAGCGTGTTTATGACAAGCAGCTCACCCAGCTAAGGTAGCAGCACTGTCTGCCCTAGGAAATCAAGGAGACCTCCAGGTCCCACTGCTCCCTTGCCCCATGCCTCAGCAGTCCTGCTATACTGTACTGGCAGACAGCACTCTGATCACTGGGGAAACCTGAGGGGAGGCTCACCATACAATCCAAAGACCCCAAGTCTAGAGAAGGGGAATAAGTGTGGCTCTGTTCCCCTGGGCAGGGGAAGACACTGGAACATACGTCACAGTCACGGATGGCATCCATGGCCAGCAGGTCATTTCCATGCCGGAGCTGAAACTTCACCATCTCCTCAGCAGCACGGAGATAGCCCAGCTCCTGCTCTTGTGCCTCGCTGCACTCCTTGATCAGGTCCTTCAGAAGCAGGGCATATTTGCTCATCCGCTGAATGGGTTTCAGCAGGTAGGAGGCCAGGTCCATCTTATCCCCCAGCTGCACCTGCTTGAACTGAGAAATGCAGCACAGTGAAGGCAGCAGCCTCTCCGGGGAGAGCCCTGTGCCCCCAGGCAAGCACTGACACCTCTTGACTGGGGTACTCAGGGAAAATGAGTACTCTTGGGGAAATGCAAGGCCACAGGACCAATGCTGCTGTGTGCTGGCTTCCTTTCCCAAGCCCTCTCTGCACCTCTTCCCTGTCCCTTCCATACAGCTGTGCAGAGAGTTGTGCCAGGGAAGCAGAGGTAACACTGAGCCTGCCTCAGGCAGGTAAGCTGGCTTTGCCTAAACAGATCAGTAGGCAAGCACACTGAGCAATCCTGATACAGGCAGTGGAACTCACCTTGAAGAAGGTATTCCCATGGCTGGCCAGCAACGAGTCTGACTTCGGCTTGTTCTTGCTATACAGCGCATACATTCCAAACTGGTCTTTCTGCAGGAGATATCCATCCTCGAGTGAGACCCATGCACCCAGGACACAGTGACAACCACAACCCTGGTAGCTTACTCTAGTACTTCTGCCTTTCCTAGGCTGCATCAGAGCCTCCTCTGATATCAGGAATAACTTTATTTCAAGCTCACTAAGAGCCAGGGAATGTTCTTGTCTTCCTACTCCCAGAGTAGCTAGGACTTTTTGATTCATTGTTCTTCTAGCCCTAGCCCTTTCCATACCCCAAGAGTCAGCTGGTACCACAGAGCAGCTAAATGCATGGGGCAGCTGACCTCAAGACCTGTGTCCCTGTGCTTCTGCCCAGCAGCCCTCTTCTCCTAGAGTTGGTCTGTACCTCTCTGCTCACTCTAGTCATTACCTCTGACACAGACAGAAAACATGTAAGGGATGTCCCTGGAGAAACAGATGGGCTTTAAGGAACAGACATTTTGTTTCCCTGGCAGTGTCTCTGGGTAGCAAAGCACAACATGAAAGGCACAAAAACCAGGCTCATGTCTGGAAGAGCCCGACCCCGGGGACAAGGTGCTGATGCCTTACATGTCGCAGGAAGCAGTGGCTGACCCTCAGTGGGTGGTTGCAGCAGCTCTCAAGCTCTCGAAGGAAGTATTGGCTGTGGAAGTCATAGAGTTTCTCCAGGTTCCCAAAAATGACGCTGCGCTTCCCACGCAGGTCCTGGGGCAGGTCGAGGCGCTCCATCTCAGGGAAGTAGCTGTCGATGATGTAGCGGAGCGACCGCACATATTCCCGCTCCGTGGTTACCATCTCATCGATGATGTGCCTCAGTTTGCTGCAACAGGAAACACCCACCCTTGAAGGGACCCAGGCTGCAGCAGGGCTACAGCAGCCAGAGTGCTTGCAAAGCACTGGACTATCACTACAGAAGCTCTCTCTGACACCCAACATGGAAATGAGATAATCCTTGGCACAGTCCAAGCTCAGATACACAACTGTCCATGATTGCTCTGACCCTGAGCACTGACAGGACTCAAGGGAACAGCATGAAGCTGTGTCAGGGGAGGTTTAGGCTGAGGCTATCAGGAAAAGGTCCTTCACCCAGAGAGAGGGTGCTAAGGCACTAGAACAGGCTCCCCAAGGAAGTGGTCATGGCACCAAGCCTGTCAGAGCTCAAGAAGCATTTGGACAAGGCTCTCTAGCACACAGTGTGGTACTTGGGGTAGTCTAATGCAGACAGAAGTTGGATCAAGCATCCTTTTAGGTCTCTCTTTCAGCCTGGGATATTCTGTGATTCGAAGGATTCAGGAAGGGAGTGGCCAAGGCTGGCTGTGATCCTGACCCAAACTCAGCAGGACATGCACCCCCAGGCCCACCCAGCCCCTGCTCTGGACACAGTGGGTTGCTCTGCAGATGGCTGCTCTCCTGAAACAACAGTGACAGCAGAAGTCACAGTAACTTCTGTGAGGAGTCAGCCTGATGACTAGAGACTGTGGGAAGCAATGTCAACCCTGGGAGAACAATAGCTCTAGAATTAGGTGCTGTTGGGCTTGTCGTAGTAAAAGTGAGAGAGTAAAACTTAAGTGTCCAAACATCAGTGAGCAGCAGTTCCTAGCACAGGTTGCTCTCACCTATCAAGGCATATCAAAGGATATGCCTCTTAGGTACTCAAGGTTTCCACTGTGAGGCAGTGTAGCACCAAGCATAACTACTCCAATGTATCCCTTCCTCCCCTGCATTCCAGCCTTCTCTCAAGTCAACTCCTCTGGCTGTTCAGAGAACAGAGCAGTGGAACTGTCTCAGCACCCACGGACACGGGAGACCTGCTGCATTGCTCCCTTGAGAAGCAAAGTGGTCACCCTGCTATCAGCTGGCACACATTCCCTGTCATGAGCTTTTCTGGGTATCCCAGGGATTTCGGAGCCCCCTTCCAGAAGATTTCACTGTCCCCAGCCATTTCACTCAAGAGTAGTAACCATGGTCCCCCAGCATCCAGCCCTCTTTTCTCATCTCTGCCATTAATTTTTTACTTATAGTTTAATTTTTTCCAGTGAGAGCAACTGAAAGACCTGCCTGGAGACCCTTTGTCAAGAACAGCTCATACCCCTGGGCTCTCCAAAGCATAGGCACACATTGTAGTATGACAACAAAGTTGAGATTCTCATGGATAGAGAAGGAAAACAGCACAAATGCCAGCTGTTGGACACCCAGAGATTTCAGCCCCAAAGAACAAATACAAACACCTTCTCACCTGTGAAGCTGCTGTCACAAGGTGCTGGATGTGCCTCCCTACCAGTCTGGGAACAGCACTCCCAAAAGTGTGGGGGACGATGCCCTGAGCTTCTGCTCTCCCACTGCACCTGTACTCCTGGTTTTGTTAGGTTACTGAATACTGTTTCTGTAACCCCTCATCCTCCAATGGAAGCAATGTTCAGAGACTCCCTCTCCTGTCAGGGAACTGAACTTTCCCCTCCTAGAGGAATCACACACTGTGAAGGAAGAGCCACAAATCCCATTTCTCTGTCACCCCACCAAGGAAGGTGCCAGATTATGTAGGGACATCCCTGTGGGCTTGCTCAGCATCACATACACACATGCAGGGAAGCTGGAGCTACATTTCCATCTGTCCTGTAGCCAGTGCCAAAGTAACCAGCACTACAGAGCTCCTCTAATCTCCTCTGCTGGCTGCCTTTTCACCACCCTGAGAAAAGGAACACCAAATGTCACTGACACTTACCTGCCCCAGCTCTTGGCTTCTGACCCAGAGAGGCAGCCCCTCTGTCCCTCCAGCAGGCAGTCTGCAGCCCAGCTGCTCACAGCTGGCTGCCGCAGAGCGAACGTCCTGTCCACCAGCTCAGTGCTGCTCACCTCTAGCCCCTTAATGAAGACTCCAGTGTTGCCATATCTGGCTGGCTCGCTCCTCTGGCAGCTGGACCAGAGGCTCTCACCATAAGGCAGGTCAAAGCTTTGGGCCTTCCGGAGGACCCTCCTGGGAGGCAGCTTCCCAGGGACTGGAGTGGATGTAAAAGACTGCTTCACCTCTGGGGTTTCTAAAATGCTCTCCAGGTTTGGCTTTTCTTCAGGTAACGTTGGAGATTTACATGCCCTGCTGGCAAAAGAAATTCTGCTTGAGTGAGGACCAGGGCTGAGAGCAGCTGGGCAGACAAATACTTCCCCAGCATCGACATCACCAGGGCAGCTCAGGGAGGGCGAGGGAGCTTTCTCCCTAGTCCACTCCAGACAGCTGTTGGTTCTGTTGTAGCCATGAGATGTGCTCTGAGTCCTGTCCCAGTGGGACCTGGAGGTGGCCCCCTCAGAGTGCCTCCGGTGGGACAGAGTGCCAGTCTCACTGCCAGCCTGGGGCTGCTCCCCCACAGCTGGGTTGCGGTCTGACAGCAGAGACTTCCTTGTTCTCAAGGCTGCTTCGAGTTTCTTTTCAAAAACCAGCTTGGTCTCCTGGCATTTAGACCATGCAAATTTCCACTGCTTGAGCCCCTTGTCACTCTTCAGCTCACAGGCCAGCTCCTTCATCTCCTGGAACCGGGCAGCACTGATGTCCGGGTGCTGCCCCTTGTAACTCTCCAGGCACTTGATCACATCTGCACAGTGCTCGGCAGAGCTGCAGTCCTCCATGCTGATACAGGCAAGGTGTCGCATCCCTTCCAAGGCCCACTCGTACGCCTGCAGAGCGAGAACAAAACGCACAGCCAGTCAGAGGGACTCAGTGAAGAACAGCCCTACTTCAGTGCCTGAAGATAAGAGAAAGGATCAGTGTCTCGCCACCACAGTTCCTTGAGTGAAGAGAATGGAGGGGGGGGGTGTGCTGCTATTGTCAATGGGGCTTAACAATTCAGCAAAACAAACAGCCCCTTATGCAAAGGGCTTCAGCTGTGCTGGCTGCTCTGCCACAGCCCCACCTCCCCACCAGGTCCCTGTGAGCTGGCGCCCACACTGCTGGGCATGTTCGTCCTCTCCGGGCAGGGGGGCCCAGGGAAAGCTGCTGCTAAGACTGCAGGAATTCACACCTCAGTGTGGCCCTGCTCAGTATAAAACCTGGAACTCTCTTTCCTCTTTTGCCCAGCCACTTTCACCACCATCAAGCAGGACAAGGTCAAAGGGCACCAGTAAACTGCAGGCAAAAGGACTGCTGCTCCCTACACTGTTTTCCTGGAGCTGACAGCACACAGAAGCCACAGTTGGGCTCTGTGGATCACCCCAAATGCTCTGACCCATCCTTGCAGCAAGGAAGAATCTGAGACAGTGCAGCTTGTGCATTTTCTGTGTCTGCTGGCAGCTTGGATAATGTGCTGTGTTCTGCCTGCCTGGCTCTGCTTGCCACTGCACTACATGCTTGTGCTCGTTAGTCAAATACTGAGCTCAGCAGTTTATTTCTAATACTCAGGAATGCTGGAAGCAGCTTCATGGGGCTTAACTCTAGCAGTGGTGCATATGCTGGTCTTGCTAAAACAGTTCTGCTGCATCAATCAACCAAGAGAAGTGGGACAAAATGGTCCAGTGGGACAAATACAAGGGAAGAGTGAGTGTCTTATCACCATGGAAAGAATGGGGCTCAGCACCAAGACCTGTCGTCAATCAAAAGCAGAAGAAAGACAAACATCTGACTCAGGCCCATAAGCCACCATTTTCTCTATAACAGAGTAATGATAGAGTAAATAAGATGTGAGCAGCTGCTGTAGGCCTGGCTAGAGAATTTTAATGGTCATCAGTAAACACACAGGGTTATTTGTTGAAATCAGATACACAAGGTGGGGAAGACACCCTGGACAGGGCTGCCTGGCATTTTCTGCAAACTGCCCAGCATCAGTGGATGTGCAGAAACACCACTGGATGCCCACAAGTGAGCCAGACCATCTCTACCACTTAACCTGTCAGGCCCAGTGCACCTGCAGAGAAACAACACTCATTATTAGTGCCAGGAACAAAGTCATTGGTTTTTCTATTTTCCATTTCCTGAGCAGCCTCACTGTAACAACCTTCACTCAGAGAGCTTAAATCACTTACTTTTATGCAGCTTTAGACATCAAGAAAATCTACCCAAGCTTTATGCAAGCAGACATTGCATCCCCATCAGGGACATGGTGGTCAAACATATCAGGTGCCAGGCTCACTCTCTGTTGGTGACAGAGACAGACAGGGCAGAAGGTATTTCATTCACATGATGCTCAGTCCCTGATGGGGATGGCTTTGACAGCCAAATGCTGCTGTTTGTAGGAGAGCTGAATGCCAGCACAGCCTGCAGCCTGAGCAGAGTCACTCTAGGGCCAGATTCCACAGGAGCTCCCACAGCCATCCACATTCTCTTTTGAGCTGCAGCTGCATGGTGTGCGTGCAGCCAACCCCATTACTCATGCAGAGCAAGGAGCTGCTTCAGAAACACCAGCAGCTGCTCAGGGAAAATGTTTCTCAGCACCACAAAACTGCAGCATGGGACAATCCAAAGAGCAGCAGCCCCCTTTCCTCCCATCACCCTGCCTAGAGCAGCAACAGGTCCCTGACCTTCCTCTCTCTTGATCCAGGCTTTATGCTCCACACTTGCTCACTGCTGGCAGCCAGGAGGGAGGTGCAGAGGCAGAGGACATGTCAGATTTTGGTGGGAATCCCCATTTCTCCAATGCAGAGGTTTTTCTGCTTCCTGGAGGTGGAGGCATTTCAAGGCAAGGTGAATCCCCAAGTCCAGCAGATCTGCACAGGAGTGACAGATGGCCTACTGTGCTGTGGGGTTTGGAGCTGCCCCCTCCAGCTGTACATAAACCAATGCCAGCCCCTTACAGCTCTGCCCAGAGCAAGGGCTGGCCATCGGTCTGGGCTAAGAAAGGGCACATCTCACCTCTCTGGCTGTGAAGGTCAATGGGTGATTCCCCACTGAAGGCTGCAAGCTGGCTGCCTTTTGCTTGATCGGAAAAGCTGAGCTCAAAAGACACACAGAGCTGTCAAAGAGGGTGCTGAGAGCAATGTGCAGGAGAGGGACATCCAGCAGGCCTGCCTGGACTCTACAGTAATGAGTCAGGAAGGCAGATGCCTTGTGAAGGCCTTATCTAAGGCTGGGGTACTCATTTCCATGCACAGATAGGAGAGAGAGAAAAGAAACTTTATTTCCTGGAAACTCTGCAGATCTGCATGTGATTATGTGAAGAGGGATCAGGGCTGCAAAGCACACAGGACAGTAGCCCCACCACCTCTCAGCTTCATATGGTCTCTGTCTGTTCTTGGCAAGGACACCAGGGCTGAGCAGAAATGACTCTCAATCTCAATGGCATTTCCTTCCATCACCAGTGCCTGTCTCAGGCCAGCAAATAGCTCAGCTTTGTTCCCTGCACAATGGAGCAGCCCTCCACATCCTGAAGCTTTGCCTGGTAACATGCTAAGTGACCACCAAGGCTTTCTCCAGTTACATCATCCGCTTCAACTGCCCCTTTTTGCACATAAATGGCAATCCTCTCCAGCGACCAAGTGTGCCCCCATCCTCGTGAAGGCAGGGGTATTGCTGTCACCTGTCCCACAGTAAGGCTGCAAGCAACACTCAGCCAAGCCAGGATACAGCCCTCTGGATGAGGGGCTTTTAGGGAGCAGGCAGCCCTACAGCTTCCCTGCAGAGCTGCAAGAGCTGCTCAGTTGAAAGGAGGCACCTGTGCACAGGGAAGCTGAAATCTTCCCAACCATGTCTGGAACCAGACAGGAAAGAGCCTGTACCTCAGCTTTTGATCTTTACAGGCAAGTTGTTACTGAACCTCCCAATTACAGGATTAAAGACAAATGTGCTTCCTGCATACGCCTGACTGACCTATCCTGCAACAGGCATCAGCAACAGGTTGGTCCTGCCAGGCTGCCCAGGGCTCTCAGGGACCTGCCATGCTGTAAGGAAAAGCCAGGGACTTCACTGGATTATAGTGCAACCCTCAAGTCCATCATCCTCTGCTGGTCTTCTGATCATTTCACCATGGACAAGACTTGCAGCACATCGAGGACAGGAGCTCCTGGAGTCTGCTGGTTTTGGCACCATTTAAGTACCATCTGCAAACACAAGCTCAGAGAAGTTGTTCAGCCCTGGCTCAGGGCACACTGCCAGCACTGAAAGCCTTCCAGGGGTTCTGGATCCTCACCTGAGCCACTACTCAGAAATTACACCTCCCCAGTCCAAACCTATCGGATTCCTTGTATACTCAAGGTTAAGTGACCTCTAAGCTTCTGGGTAGCCAAAAGAAGAAGCAGACACTGTGCATCTCACATATATGTCAGAAGGGGCAATTTCAGGGGCTTGTCTTTGTCCAAACCTCTTTCATCCCTTCCTGTGGGGAGATGATGACAGTAACTACAATTTCTTTACAAATACAAAACTGAATGTCTGAATAGGCAGAGGTAGGCAAATCAACTTTCTGCAGAAGAAAAATGCACCTGGGTGGGTAACTAACTCTGCTGTGAAAAGGTTTCCTTTGGAATCTCAAGTGCCTGCACAGTGCATCTTGAGACAGTCAAGACTGGCCCCGGTGGGAGCAACAAAACAGGCAGGAATGGAATCATACTTGTGGGTATGAAGACTGAAGCACTGTAACAAGATGGACCACGATTCTCACTTCTCTGTGGTGACATCCCAGGACTGGAAGCCCCCATCTGCCTTGCTCTCTACAGCTCAGAGAGGGGGAAGCACCATAGCAGCTGAGAACACTGCCGATGACAGCAAAAAAGAATCTGACATAAACAAGCCCTGATCCAGCTTGGTGCAGCTCCTGCGCCAGGCTGGGCTCCACTCTCCTGTTTCTCAGTGAGACACAACTGATTGTAGGTCTCTGTGGAAAGAAACAACTACACAGTCCCTCCATTTAACCACACCTCCTCTCACCACCACTGTGCTCATTTTAAATGCCCATAACTTCAGCTGTGAGCTTTAAGAGCAAAATGAGGTTAGCCTGCAGCAAAAGAGACAAAACTGGTGCAGCTAGAAAAATTAAAAGCATCACAGGTACTGCTGTGAACTAAACAAAGCACTTCCTAACAGCTATGCAGGGTGTTCCACAGGCACTGAGTCCTGCAGCTGCCCTGCTCTGCTGGCCACCCATGGCCTTGGTACTGACCCAAGTGGAGCTCAGACACAGATTGCAACAATCCCAGCACAGGGGTAAAGAGTGACAGGGACTCACCATTCCAAAGTAAATGCATCTCTATTCCAAGAAAATGCTTCTGTCATTACAGATGATCATTTGGGCTTATTCCCTCTGAATAAGGGGGAATGGCTTTAGGTTGATTTGAGAAGTGACTCCTGCTCACAATACTGCTATGTCCCTTGTCACAGGCTGCTACATGCACAGTGTTAGTAGGGACCCATGGCTGGAGACTGCTTTATATGCTGACAGTTCAGAAGGACCACAATTAAAAAGCTATTTTACATCAAAATATACTGAAAGCAAAATTACCCAGGCTTAACTTACTTACCACAAGAACTGTCAGCTGGCAAATGGTGACAAGACTAACTCAGAGACCAAGCAGCTTCAGCAGAAAGTGGTCAGCTCACCACACACCTGGATCTGCCTTAGGCTTTCCTCAGGCTCCCACCTACCAGTACTAACAGCACCCATGAAGAAAGGAGCAGGGAAAGAGCAAGACTTCAGGATCTGCAGATGTTCCCTTGGCAAATCTATCTGTTGGTAAAAACAGACTTCATCCTACCTTCCCATCTGCCCAGAGGGAGTCCATACCCTGGCTGTGCCCAGCTCTGTGCTGTACATTATCCCCTACAGCCAGACTGAGGCAGGGCCCCTGCTTCGGTGCATCATCTCAGCTCTGATTATTCAGAAGCAAATGCTGCTAGCCTAAATACCAGATTGGGGGGCCTGGTAACCAGAGACAAGGCAGAGGGGGAAGGGGCTGTGCTTCACACGAGAACTACTGAAGTGTGCAGAGAACACCCTGACTGGGCACAAGCCAGATACCCCTTCACAATGCAAAAAACAGGGAGAGAAAGCATTCCAACTGACCCCAAATCCAAGCAAAATGTGAAGGAAACCACCACCCAACCTCTCAGAGCTATGGAGCAAACACTGATCCCTCCCAGACATTGTGATGCTTTTTCCACATCTCTAAGAGACAAAGCCCCTGCTCACTTCTACCAAGATCTGTGGCTCCATGAGCAGGCAGCTCCATTCATACACAAGAAACCATGTAATTTCAAAGCACAAGCATTTCAGCAAAGCCACCAAGTTAGAAGCAATCCCTTCTCTATGCAGAGGTTTGCTGTTACTCTTCTATCCTTCTGTAGCACTCAACTTCCAAACTACATTTGCAGCCCTGTCTGTGATTCATTAGCAGCACAAACCAAACTAATCAAAACTGTGTCCTACATGGGATGTAGCTGGTAAAAGCTCAGCTTTAAAGACTAAGGAAAAAGACTCATGCTCTTGAAATGAAGAGCTAAACTATTTCTGAGTTGCTGTGTAGCTCAGACAGCCCCCCCCCTCCAATGGAGAACAGACCACTGAAATCTTTAGTTTGCCTAAAACTAGCTGCTAAGGAAAATAAACTTTAAATCCTGTATTTGCATTTCTGCCAGTTACCAAGTGCCAGCTGCTGTACAAACACTGTGGGAGGGCAAAGGATGAGAGATGAGCACAAACTAGAAACTCCTCGGATTTAAGCATAAGAAAGGAGAACAAGCAGATACCCACAGCTGGGCTGGAAAGAACAACAAGGGGTCAGGGAAGCAGCACCTGTCAGGGTTGGTCTGGGCATGCCACAGTCCACGTACCATCAAAGGCTGCTCACTAGAGAAACGTGCTTGGACATCCTTTTGCAGCAGCACTCTTGAACAGAGCTCAAAAATCCCTCCATTTGCCCTCTGGGCAGCGAGGCATAACAACTCCAGGAGAGCCTAATTACAGGCAAATATAATTGGCTAAAATAAGATTGCACATGATTTCTGCTCTCTTGACGACAGCACGAGGACCAAAAGGGCAAATGTGGCTCACTGCGCTGGAGCTGTCCTGCAGGACGCATGCTTGTCCTTCTCTTCTTTAACTGCTGCCACTGCCAGGCAGCACCCAGGGGGTCAATTAGAAACAGGGTGACTCACCTGATGAATCATGAGCAGCTACAATAACCCCTGCTTCAGAGCAGCTCTGAGATTCCACAAGAGCAGCCTGTGCCAGTTTCACCATATATCTGTGTACAGACACTCACGTACATATGTATGACATGCATGTGTATATTTACTTGTGTGTGTGTGTGTGTATAAAACTACTCCCTAGGTAGCTGGGCAGCAAGTGGCAGATCTGCCTTCCTCAAAGCTCCAGAGTTTCTCATGACTGTAGCTTTGGGTGGATTCTGCACTGATTATTCTCCCCCTACTTTTCTGTCTCACTATAGATATTTTCTCAACATTTAAAAGCTCCGAAGTCCAGAGGATCAGGGGCCAAGTTTGCTCCCAGTAAAACCAGAAACTTCAATGTTTGTCTTTGCTGCAAACCAGCCTCTTCACATTTGAGGCACTGCCCATTTTTTCAGCAGCTTTGTTCACCAAAGAGCCAAGAGCCTCATGCTACCAGCCAAGCTCAAGATCAAGCAACAGTGAGATGTGTGAGTCACCATAGCTGGAGCTGGCAATTTGCACAACAGCAACAAATTACCCCATTCAGAGACTAATGTCACCTCCAAAGGTTTTTTGCATGCTTTGCTTTTACATCTGTCCCGACAGTCACATCATCATGCTATTCAAATATCACACTGTAATAGCACCCCACAGGCAAGTGTGGACAGACTGGACTGTGGTGGGTGTCTCTCCTCTGCCCTGGCTCCCTTTAAATGAGGTTCCTCATGCCCACGCTGGGGATTGCAAAACCTCCAGTACAGCCTTGGGCTTGCATGAAGAAAATGGGTGCTTTCTCTGTAGTCTTCATTTCATATCCTTTCCCTTGTGACAAGCTGAGCCAAACTCATAACTATAACGTGATGTGTTGGGACCTCTCTGCACTGCACTTTGGGTGCTTGTGCCCTAGGAAATGTGGAGCTGAGACTGTATCTCGACACCGAGCACTTTCACTGGGTCTCCTCTGCAGGGGAGCTGACAATGCTGGAAACAGCTCCTTGTTTTAAGAGCACACCAAGATGTACTTGGAGGGTGCAAGGCCCTGCAGAGCAGCTGGAGGAGCCTCATCAGAGGCAGTGGTTGCTTGGGAGAACCCTGTCCATATGTCCAGGGCTTTGATATGCAGATTGAGCCATTGTGAGCTTCAGTTCCATCTGTACACTGAGGGGAGCTTCATGACCAGATTGCCTGAACAGATCTATTTAACTCCCATGACTAAAGGGAATTCCAGTCTCCAGGAGGATCCGAGCATCCAGACGGATGCCAGCACACAAAAATTCAGAAAATCTGTCACCCTGTGCAGCTTCTATCCCAAGATTAGAGGGGAAAAAAGTACCCAAACTTTGCATTGCACACATGCACAAGGCTGGGCCGAGCTGAAGGGAGATCTCTACTGGCATCAGATCTCTCACCTTAAGAACACACATTCCCCTCGCACCTCAGCTCCAGTGTGAACTGGAAATCCCTAAACCTGCTGGGTGGAAATGGTGTTTCCCTACCACAACTGACTGGCTCCCACTATGGTGTTCCTGCAGGAGATTTGAACACACCTGACAGAGGCCCAAGTCTTTCAGATAACAGTCAATTTATGCTCACGGCAGCCAGGGACACGAGGAGTTTTTACACAGAGGTGCTCTGACAATCAAGGCTGAAGGTGGTTTCAGCATGTCAGGCATTACTCCCTGCATACATGCAGTGACAGAACATGCTGGTACTCCTTGGATCAGGGAGGGCACATGAAGGGCAAATACCCTACATCCCAACATATGCTACACACTGGCTGGCTCCCTCAGACTCGTCCTCCTGCTGTGTCCTCCTCCAAGGGGAATTTGGCCAGCAAGTAGGAGGGAGAAGGACCCAGACAAACCAAGGCTTTGCCTCTCTGCACATGTCACAAACACATCACAGACCTCATTCTGCACTAAAGCATTGCCTGAGGTGCTGGAACAGGTGCTCAAAAGCGTCTTAACCCAAGATCCTCTCACCTTCAACTGCAAATTACGCTTGGATTTAGCACATGACAAAAACCTAATTAATTCACTGCTGCTGCCCTGTAACACTGAGGGACAAATGAGTCTCACACCTATGTTGTGCAACCAGAAAGGAGCACTGAGTGCTGGTGCTAACTATTATTTAGCTTTTACCTCCTGCCACAGAGCTTGCCAGGGCTACTGCTGTACTGCCCATTTGACCACACAGTTTTTGGTGAAACATAGCAGAAAATAACTCTAACACCAGCAGAGCTAGTAGTGATTTACTGAAGAATTAATAAGACAGAACAGTTTCCAAATCACTAATTTTGCAAGACAGAAAAATCTAATCTGTAACAGATCAGATTTAAGTATTCAGGACTTCTTGTTTGTATAAGAGGGCTATCTCCAGGGCAAAGCAGAAACTTTCTAATGCATGAATACACTTTGATAGGAAAGTAAACACTAGACTCTTTTTAACCTTGCAGGAAGATTTCTCCAGCAAAAACCTGGCAGGAAGGAGAGGGGAGAAATTTCACGCATTAACCTTGCATGAACTCTGCCAGAGGATCGATTTTCCTTGAGGCTCATTCCCCCAACTGCTTTGGGCTGTGCATGAAAAAGGACACCCCTGAAATAGGAGAACAAATCAGACTAGATGTCTGTCTAGGGGCACGACTTTACAGGCATAACTGAGAAAAGAGAGAGAAAGAGAGATGAGACAGCTGCTGTCAGACAATGCTGAAGCCAGACAACAGTGGCTTCCCCTAAAACAGCACAGTAACTATTCCTCTCCCATGCCTTTTGGAACTCCTACCATCATCCTGAGAACTTGCATCAGTAACAAGATCAAAACTGTTATTTGGAAATGTTATGCAGACCATCCCCAGAAAAGCAAAGACAATTTCTGCACATAGGTGTAGAGAGAATAGTGCATGTTAAGTCCCAGGGACTTTATTGCAAACCACAGCAAAATTTCATTTGCTTCAAGCTGCTGTAGGGTAAAACCATGTTCTGACCTGTGCAGAACTGCTAGCAGCATCATGGAACAGGGACCTATGTCTCTGTTTACAGTAAGTATGCTACAGTAAGGATACATCAAATGTCTTTTTTTCCACTTTGGTGCTAAGTTCTACTCTGCACTTCTCCAAGCACATTACCAGAGCAGGGAATCATAGCACCCTTTCAGTAAAATTACTTCTCAAACTCTGCCAAACAGCCAGCTAAAAAAATAAATAAATAAATTAAAAAAAAAAAAATCACACTTTCAGGTTGCAGACACCAGGATCCTTTCCAGCTTCCCACAGATCAACATTCACAACCCTCCTTTTTTCATCAAAGGCTAAGAAAAAAACCCCATCAATAATTTATCACCTGGAAGGGACTTTTTTCCCTCAAAAAGATCATCTGCAAAATTGTAGCTGCTACATAATCAGAAATGAAACACAGCAGAAAACAAGGTATCAGGAGGTCCCTGTTCTGAAAGTTTTGGGGAGAAGTCAAGAGATAACATTTGTGCAAGGCAACCTATTTAGCATGCTCTGAATTTCAGATGACAAATCTAAGATCAGATCCATCTCTGAAAGCTGGGAGTGCTGTGCCAGCAGTTTTCAGTCACCTGGGGGGCAGGAACCCAGCAAACCTTGGAACAGTCCAGGAAAGCAGCCCCTTCCTGTGCTGTCCATAACTTTTGACATAAGTCCTGGAAGCTGAGAGGTACCACCTGCCCTGCACATATATCCAGTCCATCTGCAGCACCCAGCCCCTGCAGCAACTTCTAGCTGTAGGGAAATTATGCCCACTGAAACGATCATGCAGTAACTTCTAATAAAAAGAAAGAGGGACTGGCACTGCTCTACTACAGCCAGCACAGCCCTGGGATTCAGAGGGACCATGCAAAGATGCCCACAGCCCACGGGGTTCTGTCTGAGCGCACAAAAGCCGCACACAAAGCGCTCTGATTCACCCTGGATGCACAGACACGCACAAGCAACCGAGTGAAAAGCCTTCTCTACATTGTTTCCAAACAATATCAATACAGCTCCCACGTCAGCCGGCGCCGCACACTTGGTACTTACAGGAGGGTTTGCTGCGTCCCTCTGCTGCTGGAGCCGGGATGGGGCGACTGTGACTTGGAGGGAAAGGTGCATGGAGATGTGCAGAGAGGAGAGAGGGATGGGAAGAAGGGCCCCGGCCCCTCTCTGGGCCCCAGAGCCGCAACACTTGCTCACGGGATGGAGCGCAAAAAGGCTGGCATTCCTACAGCAGCAAGGACAATGGGGAGGGATGAGGAGGCACTGCCATAATCAAATGCAGGCCAGCTGGCCCTCCCCCAGGAAGGGCAGGCACCTCCTTCACTTGCCAAAGGCTTTGTTTTCTAAGCCACAAAGAACAAAGTGGCTGAGGAGGAGAGCACAGGAGAACCCACTGTGGGGGCAGGTCCACCCAGAAGCACAGGTAACCCATTCCTGGAGATGTAAACACAGATGGAGAGGGGCTGGGCAATATTCTGCCCACTCCAAGCAGAAGTCAGAAGCAGCAGCTCCTTGAGGGTAGGAAAAAAAACACAGACAACTGAGGAACAAGAATCAGCAGAGGCTGTTGGTCAGGGGTCCTTTGAGGGAAAAGATCGAAGGGAAACAGACAGAGAACACCACTGAAGGAATTGCTTGTGGAACAGAGCCCATAGAAATCCCAAGAAATGGGAAACCCTACCATTTCTCAACCCACCTTGCCTCAACAATCCTCAGCAGTGAGAATTGAAGCTGAACAACTTCCCTCAGAAAGCAAGCATAAGGCAAGGTCTCAAGCTGCAGGAGACTCACAAGCTATGGCAGGGCAATGACCACACTTTCCCTGAGCACCATCTTGCACAACATCCTGAGAAGCAGGAAAAAGCCCCCGGAGCTGCCTCAGGCCCTCCTGTAATGATACAGGCAGTTCAGCTCTGGGCATCACATCACCACACGGCCACAGGGTATGCAGGTGCTGCGCCTTCGATGGGACACTGCCCGTTCTGGTTGGGTCAGTGCTTTCTTCCACTTGTGCCAGCAAGGATCATGCACCTTCACTCCTGACCTTCAGCAGGACTGGTTGTCATCCCAGACCTGGTAGAGACTGCTCTGTGTGCTCTGGCTCACCGGACATGCTGCTGCAAGTAAGGGCTTGGTCCTGACAGGGCACATGGCTCTCACATGGGTCATTTCAAACATGCAGTCCAGGTAACCTGCTCTTCACTTATGGTAAAGTCAACAACATGGGATATAAGAGTGTTCTGGGAAATAATTCATCCAGAGAGAGCTTGAGGAAGGAAAAGATAAAAATGCTAATGAGATAAACAAGGAAAGGAAGACTTGCTGGGGCTGCTGCTGGTCTTGATGGTGTACCTATGGCAGTGTTATTGTGAAGCCAGGATAGAGAGCAAGTGAAAAGGATACTGGGGACTGTCCTGCAGGAACCCCAGAACAAAACAGACATCAATGCTTTTGGTGCATGATCCATACCATTGCTTGTTCAGCTGCCAGTTTTTCCCCAAAGCACTGTATGGTGCCAGATCCCAGAGCAGTCTTGGAACTGAGTAAACAAGGGACAGTGGCCAAACCAGGCTTGAAGCCACAGGGAGATGGCAGGACCCCGAATATACCCACATTGACTTTGTGGTACTGAAAAACAATCCTCCAGCCCACAGACAGAGGTGGGGAAAGCAGCTTCCTTCACTGCTCCTCCTGCCTCGGCCCAACCATGATCCACCCCCCTGTCAGGCACCAAGGGCTCCTGCCACAAAGGAAGCGGGGACAAATGGAAATATCCAGCTTGGCACCAGTCATGTCTTTGGGGAGGGAACCCTGCCAGCCCATGTGCAAGCTCCATGTGGTCTGGCCCAGCTCAGCCTGCCTCATTGCAAGGAGCTCTGACAGGCCTTCAGGAACTGCCAAGCAGTGAAAAAAAACCAGTACAGCATCTTGATGGGGCATATGGGGTTGTGCTGCCTGTCCGGCAGCCACAGGCAGTGCCCTACAGAACACCTGCCCACCACATGCAGGAGGGCCAGCAAAACAGAGCCTGCCATTCCCAGCAGGCAGTGAGGTACGTGAGGGATGAACACCATGATCCCCATGGTGGGCGCTCCACTCCCTTGGCACATGCTGAGATGTTTGGAGAGCTGAGCTTGCCAGCTCATTTCCATAGTGTACATTGCTTACGCATCCTTGAGCTTCTTCCCCAAATCCTGGGGTTTGGCACTCGGCAGGCTCTTTACGAGAAGGAATATCAAGGACATTGCTTATTGCAAACTCCTGCTGTAGATATGCCCTCAGATATTAGGGAAGAGAGAAGGGAGTTACGCAGGCACTGACAAGATCAATGCAGGAAGGTCAAAAGCAGCTCGGTATCAGAAGAGAGTGAAATCAGTTTAGATAAGATCTTCTGATTATCCCCCACCTCCCAGACCACACCACTAACTTTGCTTTGGGAAGGCAGAAAGCACTCTGGAGAGCAAGATCAAACTCATAGGCACTGAAAGAACTTTCATGCTGTGCAGCAATTTCTGCACTGATCCTACAGCTGCAGGATGTATCCCCCTACACTCCTTGTTTCAGTTGGCCACTGGTTCACAATACACACACAGTATATTTATACCACCAGAATTGTTTATAACTCTACTGAAACCAGTGAGATCAAAATCCTCCTCCCTCCCTGAGCCAGCTGTTTCTCTCCTCCACACAAAGCAGTGTGAAAATACACGGTGCCACTATAATTTTGTTTTCACTGGGGCCATGCAGCATGAAAAGCACAACCAAGAGGGCTGCTGCTGCTGCCAAGGACTGCATCCTGGAGTTTTCATCCACCAAAAAAGCTGCAATGGGCCACTGTTGGGGTCTGTGTAGCATTTGTGCCCCTAGAAACGATTCCAGGCTCTGAAAGGGCTTTAAAGCTGTGGAGGAACATACTGCTATAGACTCATGTCCAACTATCCTGGCAGCCCAAAAGCTACCAGCACAATGTAACTTCCATGCCAGAACTGAGCATTGAGCAGCCTGGAAGCTTTGGGGAGACCTTAGAACACCTTGCAGAACCTGAAGAGGGACTTTGGACAAGGACATGGAATGACAGGACAAGAGAGAATGGCTTCAAACTGACAGAGGGCAGGATTAGATTGGATATTAGGAAGAAATTCTTCCCTGTGAGGGTGGTGAGGCCCTGGCACAGGTTGTCCAGAGAAGTTGTGGTTGCCCCATCCCAAGTGTTCAAGAAGTGTTCAAGGCCAGGATGGGACCCTGTAGCAACCTGGTCTAGTGGGTGGCATCCCTGCCTGTAGCAGGGAAGTTGGAACTGGATGATTCCTTTAAAATCCCTTCAAGTTCAAACCATTGTTTGGTTCTATGATCATGTGCTATAGTCCACATTTGTGCTCCAGAGACTTCCAGCTCTGGCTGGAAGGGTTCACATACAAACAATGTTTGGCTTGGCTGCAGAATTGTCAGTATGCCAAACAAAGTTTGGTGCTTTTGTGTGCCTCAATTTATCAGAAAAAACATGAGAAGACCCTTCCCAGGATCCCCCATGATTGCAAAGGGTCTTCAAGTACCAGAGCAGCCCCTGAACATCTCTGTTCAGTAAGGTAGAAAAGCACAGGTTCTTCCAATTCTCCTATGGCACAGGAGGCAATTCTCTCTCCATTAGGGTGAAAAAAAAATTACACATTTCCACAGCAAGAGGGTCCCCCACCTGCACAGCAAACTGCAGAGATAAGCCAGAGCAGACCTGCAGAGCATCACGAAACAAACTCAATCCTCACTGCCCTGACAGCAGTGATCTGGGCTGCCTTCTCCACTTTCCTGCCTCACACAGGATGCTTTTCCATGTTTTCATGTTTAGCTGAATTTCCTCCCTCCTCCCCTGAGCACTTCTGGCTGCCAAGGCATCTCAGAGACAGCAACTAAGTGGCACCTACATCTGGTACAGCTTAACTTTTAGTGTCTATTCTTTCTGGAATTTGAGAACTTCAATACCCAATGTTTGTACAAGTGTGGAATAAATGGAGCACAGGCTCCCTGGCTTTCTGTTCTTGCCAAAGTTGTATTTTAAAACGCACTTAGAAAATCCTACTGCTTTTTCGTCTGCAACTTTCGAAATTAAAGAACACCAAATCCAACTGCAGATCTGCTAAATGGGTGCATTTGCACTAAACCAAACAGGTGGGAAGGTCAGGCACTCAGCACAGTCACCACACACATCCTGTCCTTCTGCTTCCCAGATCCCTGTGATGATCCAGGGATCCCTTGCTCCCTCAGCCACAGTTCCCAGCTCTCCATTCTGGTGCTCCCTTTCCTCATACAGGCCTCCACATGGGAGGAGTTGGACTGTATTTAGGACTGACAAGAAGAGTGCTGCTCCTGATGGGTTAACAGGCGGAACTGTCCAGTGTGGAAGGATACAGCAGGAAAATGCAGGCAGCCTACCCTGGAATGGTGGCCAGGACTGGACCCAATCAGCCCATCTCTGGCCTTGTCATCAGAGCCAGCACTGCCATAATCCTTCTGCCCACTGTTGCCATGAAAGGGGTTAAAAAGCTCCAGCTCAGAGAAAAGAAAACTTCTATGCTTAACAGATGTGGACATTTTCTGGAAGACACACCCACCCCTTCTCCCACATACTGACTTGAAAAAAAATCACTGCAGACACATGAGCATGAGGGACTGCTGCAGGTTATAGATGCAGCTCTCTAATGGAGCAAATACTACATTTCACACCTTTCATAAACAATCTAGCACTGGACTGAGTCCAAGCAGACTTTTTACACCCTCCTCTGTGCAGCAGATGCCTTGTCTTACCTTGTCAAAGAATTCATACAGCCTGACTGTTTCACAGACTCGGTGCCTTGTTTCATCCAGCTGGGTGCAGAACTCCTCCAGCTCATCTTCATAGCTCTGCAGCTTTACCCTGTAAGAATGCACATCCACAAAGGAAAGGTCTTCCCATTGATTCATCTTCTTTAATGCTTCCTGTCCCCTTTTGCAATATTCCTGAAAACAAAAAGGAATTGCTTATGAGGATAAAGAGCTGGAACAACAGTAAGCAGTCTTCAAGGCCATTAACAGCTAGGGCTAACTAGACCGGTTTTTAAGGTTTAAATCACTTGAGCAGGGGTGTCTATGTTTACAGCAGAATTTTGAAGCCTGATCTCTTATGATTTACACTTGTCACACAACATCTTGTAAAGGCCTATACAGCAAGACCAAGGCTCAATCAGGATCAGAAAAAGGCAGTGTTACAAGCACATCAAAGGAGGAACAAAAAAATCCATCTTTCAACCCAGTAGTTATTTTCCCCAAGACTGGTAAATGCCATCTACTAAGTGTTGAGCTGGTGGCTTTGTCTGCAAAAGGAGAGCAGGGAGACTATGTAGTGAGAGGGAATGACACACACTTTGGTGATGGACCCTCTTAGCACCATGTGTTTGGCTGAGCACATACAAGACACACATGCTACCTACTCAGATGCTGGAGAATATAATTTTCCAATCTGACAACACTTACACTGGCAACAAGATCAAACTCCTTGAACTGCTTTTGTGCTTGAAGCAGCATCTCCAAAGAATCATCCAGGTTGACAGTTTCCTTTAGCCGTTTTCTGCCAACATTCTCAATCCAACTGCTGACCTAGAAGAAAAGGGATAATCCCTGCTTGTTAGTCACCCTGTGCTACTCACCAGCGTCGGCCTTTATGTGGAAAGAGCAAGGAACTGCTCTCATAATGCTGGTCATCTCATTACTGGAAAGAATGTGTGTAGACTTCTCCCCCCCAATCCAGCATTTCAGTCTGAGCCTCCTGCTCAGAGTTTTTCCACTTCAGGTTACAGAGTAATTGAAAAGCTCTGCTATTGCTCACTAGCCTTAGGCATAAACAGGGCAAGTGGCTGCCTGGGCTCTGTTTTGGGTGAGCCATGGTCTAAAGCAAGCTCTGCAACTTGCACACTGGCCTGACAATCCTATTATTGTTACCCCCAACTGGGATCAAATCTCCTTGCTGTCAGATTTCCTATATCACTTCCCTTTTCTGACTGGCAGGACATGAACCAGGTCAGTGTGAATGTATTGATGGATCCTCCCCATCTGCAATGTTTCATGGTTCTCTGGGACTCTCAGCTACTGGTTTTCTGAAGGCAGCTCTCCACAAAGCTGAGCAGCAACTCCATGTTCATCAGTGGAGCCCAGCTACTGCTGCAGTTATCAGCCCATATCCTCAAGGAGGGGTAGAGGACTGACTAACAAGAGCATCCTAAGAGCAAAGCAGTCAAGGAGGCCAGGCAGGATAACACAGTGCCTCCATCATCACTAGGTTTTAAAAACAGGCTGGTAAACTTGTCTGCAATGCTCCAGGCAGAGGTGCGCCTGGGGGAAGGGATACACTAAGTGCTTCCTAACGCCCACGCATCCTGTTTTCCTATGTCACCTGAATCCATATCCCAACCCAACCCCATAGTCAAGGACAAACTCCTAGTTTTGTGGATGTGAGAAGGTTACAAGGAGCAAGCTCACTGGCAAGAGGAAGAGATGGTGGTGGGTTCTCAGTACTGCAGAGAGGCACAGTGCTGCTGCCTAGAGCTCCCAGGCAGGCTTAACAGCAGGAGCAGCTCCTACCACCTTTGGTAATCTACAAGCAAAATAACCCAGGAGCAGTTGAGTGTTACTCAATTCAACAACAACAAAAAAAAATAAAGTTCAGCTTAAAGCAGAAAGTGGTTGCAGTGCTTGCTTTTGTGCCTTTTTTAATTTCTGTTTGGTATTAGGAACCTGTGTGTTTAACAAGAGTCTCTACCAGGTTCTTGCAACACACTTCTTGTCCCGAGCACATCCTGCGTGGCGCCCCAGTGTCTACCTGCAAATGGGAAGTCATTAAACCTCCCGGATCCACTTTGGCCTGTGAAAACACTAGGTAGGCTGCAGCCTCCTTTGCAAATCCAGTTCCCACTAGAGGAGAGGAGCCCAGAATCCCAGAACAGCAGCAGTGAAACTGATCCTAATCATGGTTTTTAAGGACACACAAACTTCTCATTGTTGATGAGTTACAGCACAGGAAACCATAAAACTCCATAATCTCAGTGTTGAGTCCAGGCTTTGGGATCTGCAACATGGAATATCTGGGATCTGCAACACTGAAAGGACTGATCAGCTCTTGAAGGATGCTCAGACCTGAGACACTTTATGACTTTTTGAGGCCCTCTATCAACATGGCTACAGGTTTCAAAGGTCCTTCTGAAAGCCAGTGCCTGTTTGCTTCAGTTATCCCATGGCTGTCAAGAGTTTCAACAAGCACTAAATGAAGGTAAGTTGAAGGTCCCACAGAAATAAGAGGGTGGGAGATGGGAGGTTGAGCATGGCTCTTAGGCTAAGGACAAGAAGCTGTTCCCTTCCTGGAGCCTGTAGAGAGGGCTGCACCCAAAGGCAAAGTGAGTGTGCCTGGTGTTGCACCCAGAGGGGAAGGAGTGTGCCTGGCCTTATCAGATATCAGGGACCTGAGAACAGCACAGGAATCTAAACAACAGAGTACACGACAGGGATGGGCAGCCAGAGTGGGGCAGGGATATTCTGCAACAGTATGTCAGGAGACCCTGCAGGAGCTACAGCCCAAAGGGGACACACAGACTTATCAGATTCTTGTTGACATCACTCTGCTGCTTCTCAAATGAATATGAAGAATACTTCATCAACAGCCTTGCTGAGAGGGTCAAAAAAGACACCCAACCTCCAAGTGTATGGCTTACCTGTGAGCCACTTCACAGATTTTTATGGGGTTTGACTAAGCCACACCTGGAGAGAAACCAAGGGACTTTCACTTGGCATCAAGAGATACCAGGGAAATAAATGGCTTGATTCTCAGCATTGCTGAAACTCTATCTCAAAATCTTATGTTCAGTTGTTCTTTTTAAGCATCAAGCATCACTGTACACCTTCACACAACAGATCAACAGGCCCAGTACCTGTTGTGGAACACAGTCAGAGGGCAGCAGCCACTGGAACTAACAGGTAGGCCTTACCTCCTTAAAACACTCTTCCACTTTCTCGAACTCCATCACCAGCTCCAGTTCCTGGATGCGCTTGTTTGACAGCATCACCAGGCGGTGGACGCCCTCATCAACTTGATTATAAAGCACGCTGGCAGCATCGAGTGCATCTCTGCAAGGGGACACAGCTCTGGTCAAGGGTTTTGCATTAGGTCCTTCCCCCAGCACTTCATGCAAACACAACCTGGCCAACAATAGCACTCCAGTCATCCTCCCCGTGGGACCCATACAGGCCATCTCCATATGGAGAACAGGAGAGAATATTGCTGCTCCTTGCACATTACCATGATTCACCACTCTGACCCCAATGCAGATAACCTGGCAGGAAGGACATCTCCTCCCAGCCAGACTCCCTGAAAGATTTACCAGATTTCTCACACTTTCAGCTTTTCATAAACACAGATCATTGCATCAATGGATTTTCACAAAACACAGGGTCAAGCAGTTTCAGCGTCTAAAACCACCATTTGAATTTAATTAAGTAAATAAGCCACCACTAGTAAGCAAATATCTCCTGAGTAATAACAACAATATTAAGTGCCTGATGCCCCAATTACTCTCAGGGTTTCCACCAGCCAAACAAATATGCAAAGTGTACAACAACTCAGTGCCAGGAGAAATCAGATTTTACAGTGTTGTGCTGAAGAGATTCATAGACTGAGCTCTCTACCTCCCACAGGCAGCCGTGCTGACCAAAGCCCGGCAGGCAACACCAGGAGGCACTTCTCCCTGCCAGCCTGCCCACAGCACAAAGGCAAGCATGGAGGGGGGTTCAGGATGCAGCCCAGTGCCCTCAGATGCTGCAACCACAGTCTTGGTAAGATAATGAGTATTAGCAAACTCCTTTCAGACGTGTGCAACACCTCTCCAGCACAGGCTTGGGTGAATCACAGATGGGATCCAGGAGGCAGAAGAGCATTCAAGCTTATTCTTCTTGTATTTCTTTTGCTTCTAGATTTCCCCTCCTACAATTATGGGCTCAAGAGACAGCTACAAGAAAACACTACAGCCTCCTTCAGCTGTGCTCTATGCACTGGCATGCTCGGTTGCCTGGTCATCTCCTGTACTCACCCTAAACCAATTTTCATTTCATAGTCTTACAACCTTCTGACTTACTAGTGCCTGGCTTTTTATCATATTATTAAAATTATCTAAAGCACTTGCAAAACAGGTAGCTAATATTGCTAATGGAATATAATTCAAAACAATTCAGCAAACATTTCTGTCTGGGTTTACAGGCAATCTTGAACCTATGAAATTAAACTGAATGTGTTTAGTAGCAGCCATCCTGCAGTTTTAATTGACACGAGGTAGCGCCATAGGTCTGGACAAGCAGCTCTGCATAGCAGAAATCCACACTATTTTTCCATTCACAATTCCACTCAGTGTGCAACAGCCAGCTTCTCAAACCTCAGGCTTTTAGATACTTTTGTTTTTCCTCTTTGAAATGCCATTAGACTGAATGAATTTCTCCAAAGTGCAGCCAAAAATACCCAAATAGTTTCTGGACTGAGATCAGTGCTACTGCAGTACAGAGCAGACAGGTTCTCTACAGACAATCTGCAGGCTTCAATGGAAAGATCCAAGCTGCAGTGCTGCTCTGGCATTTCCCAAAACTGCCATAAACAAACCGTGATGATATGAGCCTTCTGTTTTGTAATCCTTTCCTATGGACAGACCCAGATCCAACCCAGGAGACTCACAGCAGCAGAGTCATAATCATTGTCCAAGCTGAGCTCTGGAAAGTGTTTACAGAGCAGGTTGTGGAGGCCAGTTCCCGTCAGCAGCAGTGACACAGCTGGGACAGCTAATGAGAAACAGTTTGGACGATGGCTGCAAGTTAAACTTGGCAACACCATTAATGCTGCTCGGTTTTGTGCAGCAGAGCGTATCTGTCAAGTCCCATTTTCTGAGTAAGTCTCCAGCACACTGATGGCCAGACAGGCAGACACCCTTTGGCCTTACTCCCACAGGGCTGAATTCCCTGCTGGCATGAATGCTCTCATCCACTCAGGAAATGGATACAGCAAACACTCTTCCTCCCGCTGGCACAGACAATCAAGCACCCATAACTTTAGGCATTCCAGGCTGCTATATGCAAACATTTTCAATTACGCCCTCACAAGGCAAAATATTTTTCAAACCTTTCTCTGAGCTTCCATGGAAATCACTTTGGTGTTGATGCTACTACTTTGATGGCACTCATCAGCAAGCCAGACTGACCTGCTAGACCTTTCTGTAATAGGAGTCCTTATGTCCACCCAAGCCAGTGACAAAGCGAGCATCCATGGCTTCAGCACTTAACGTGGTAGTGGTCAGATGGCAACCTGATGACACAAGGACCTGAGACAAGGGTTCCAGCCTGACTTAGCACAGAGTATGATCTGATTAGGGGATGGGAGCCAGGGAGTCCCACTCTGCCCCTTTCCATACCTGACAGAGGAAACAACCCCCCCACTGTCCTAAGTATGAGCAGTTTTCCCTGACAGGAGTCAGAGGCAACTTGGGCTCCAAGGCCTAACAAATACTACAGATTCTAGCAGAGCAGACTGCACGTTTCCCAAAGGCACAACCTGAAGACAACACTGCAACTACAGGAGGGAAAAATCACCCTCAAGGTAGAGGGACAGGAAGTGATTATAAAGAAAGGCTAAAAACCCCCACATTTCAAGGATTTTTTAACCAGAAATAGGTGTACCATAAAGTCACTGTGTAAAGAGGCTAATTCACTGAGCTATTACAGAAAAGACCAGTCTCTTGGAGACCACTTGAGACCAGTGCTGGCCTTATGGCCAGCAAGCCCCTCCAGGGAAAGTCAGGTTCAAAACTGCAGCAATAAAGTACTCCTGCTGGCCCACCAACCACAGTCTGAGGAACCCATTCCAGGAGAAGGGGCTTGAGTGAACTTCTTGGTATCCAACTAAAGAACTGAGAAAAATCCACCCCAAACAACACTTTTGGCCCCACACATTCCCTCCACAGGAGTTATCCTGCCTCTGAAGATCTCAATCCAACCAAGCCTTTATGTATGTTTTCAGAAGGTGGAAGGAAGCTCCAGTTTAGAAGTGAACCCTTTGCCCCATTGGATGTAATCATAAAATACACATCTCAGTAAATAATGCGGCAACTACAGATGTACAGAATCTACATATATATATAAATCAGTCATCCTCCCTCTCTCTTTGCTGATACAATGGTACTAAAAGTGACATCCTGTTACTGAAGACTCACACAGAGAACCTTTGCTTTACTGATCCACAAGCATCTCAAACTTACCTGAAGTCTAAGATGCATCTGGGAATTTACGCTCTAAGCAGGGACTAGACAGAGAATTCAGTTCAGAAGAAGAATGGAAATTACCTCTTATCAGTAATTTGGGCTGTTTGGGGTTATATAAGCCAAAATCCTTTACTCTTGTCCATCTTTTTTCCTCTGTGAATGCTTGCAGCAGGCTATTGATGCCCTTATCAGCCACAATTCAACACTCTAAGGTGCCCCTTCTCATGGTCCTGCCAATGGTTTCCTGAGCGACTGAAACAACATGCACAGAAAAAACTTTTCCAAACAGCTCCTCTGGGCTCAGAGTCCCCAGACAATATCAGGTGTGGCCTTACACCATTCCTGCTCCTCTGTGAGTTCCTCCAGCATCCCAGCACCTCAGCTTTTTGTTTCAAGGACCAGCCATGCTGTTTTCACACACTCTGCCTTGTTTGGCAGGCATTCATTAAAACCTCAGTGTCTAGTTGCTGGTCTTCTGTTGCATCTCCAAGGTAACTCCATTCATATGCTGTCAGCCCCTGACAGTTCACTTTTACCCGCTGGACAGGCTTTCTGACTAACATTCATCTTTTCCTCTCTTACAGAGGAAAATATAAGCCTTTCCATGCTGTAATATAAAGTAGGTAGGCAAACTGAGCCCAACAAAGAAATCACTCACAGTCCATGGGAAAGTTTGTTTTTGTGATTCACTTGGGCACTTCAGTGCTCACAGAGAGGATCCACTGGGCATTAAGCCCATTCTCCCAAACCTCTGTACATCTGTTTATCTATTTACACATGCACACACATTTGCTGATCTAGATCTTAAAAACTTCCTAAATGATTTCCAGTACACTAGTAAACTCCACAATATCCTGGAACATGGAGTTTTATAGGGAAAATGATACTTCACACAAATATCTATTTCTTTTTCAGCTTCAGACTGAGAAGTTTTTAATTCCTGTCCTTCAGTACCTTCACAGCAGCTTGGAGTAAACAAACCAAATATTGAAAATTTGGTTGAAGAAAAAAGTGACTTCCATCCTGGCACACAAAGAAAACACCTGGCTGTTAAAGACTTTAAAGATATTTTAACAGTGGCCTGTGCAACTCCGAGTATAAAAGGCAGAGTTGTTTGAAGTCAGTGGAAAGTCTCAACTCAGCTCAGATTTGTGTGGATAAAAGGCAATTTCCTTGCATATGGGAGTGTGGTATTAAGAGTCTTTCACTACATTCTTCCATGGTCAAATCATCAAAAGCAATTTTGCAATAGTGCCGAGTCAATATAATTTATAGCAAAAAGGAGTAGCTTGATGTCAGTTTATGTTTCCCCAAATCCTGTTTTCATTGGGCAATTATCATTTCAGTGGAGAAGGTTCCAAATGTCTTCAGCTTTCTGGAGAAGTGCCAAGCTGTTGTATAATGGTAGGGTAATTTTAAACCTATAATTTAGAAAGACCATTTCTGTCTGAATCCATTCTTCAAAAAAAGCCAGCCTTGAAGAGTTACACTTTAGTTTTCAAAGCAAAATACCCGTTTTGTTTTCAAAAAATAGATGGCCACAGAAGAAGCTTCCAGCAGAGTCACAAAAGCAGGTGTTGCCTGCACCATGCCTGCCAATGTCAGTGAGATGCAAACAGGAGAGCACAGGGAAGGGAACAGCAGAACCATCACTCTTCTGCACCTTCCTGTCTGCCCCCTCAAGAACTGCTTTGACAATCAGCAAGAACAGCAGATCTAACAAAAGGGTTGAAATCAAGAGTTCATCCTCTGACCAGCCTCGGCCAATTTTAAAATGGCAAAAATTCATGGATGGAAGGAAATACTACATGTTGGTAGTGTATTTGATGGGGTTTGGGCAAGTATAGGGCAGCTAACTTGTCCTAGGAAAATCAGATATCCTTAATCTGATTTGTTCTGTAATTTAGAAGTAGCATAGTCGGATATTACAACATTAGCCTCATCTAGTCTTCCACTCTCTTGGTGCTGAACTTTCCTTGTGGATGTCTATAGAGGTTTTAGCCTAAAATGAATAGGATCTGTAAATTAGGAGGTTTAAAGGATGGATTAGCCCAAGGACATCACCCAGATCATGTGTGCTGATACCTTGGCTACAAATCACTTAAAACATCCTGAGCAATGCTTCTGGAAGAAATCCTTCCAGGTCTGCAGGGACAGTGCTGTTTGCCTGAGGGATGTTTTGCAGGATGAGAAATGTCATTCTTGGTCATTACTGCATTTTGGTAGCAACCTACATAAGTGCCATATTTATAATGATCCCATAAAAGGAGGTCAACCTCCAATGCACAGTCCTGCTCTCTGAGCTAAGAGCTTCACATGCAGCTGAGGTTAAAATTCAGACTAGCCATGGCGAAGCTAAAGCAGATATGGTTAAATAAATATGACTAATTATTCTCTGCAGTACAGAAATAGCCATGGTGGTTTCAATTCCCTGATTTAAGTATCTGAGGAAATGGGTACATTTTTTAGAACCCTGAAGTGTCTTTACAAAGGCACAGAGGTCAAACACCAAGTCTGCAGTAGCCTGTGGGATACCTGCTCCCACTGAGGATGAGACCAGTGGATCTAGCTGAGACCACAGACCTGGCTGAATCCCTCCTCATGAGGTTACCCGACCTGGGAGCCATCAATTAAAAACCATCCAGTTAATACAACACACTGGAGACCACAACTACCAAGAGAATTCTCTTCTGGAGCTCAGCTCATTTAAATGTGTTTTTAGCAGAAATACACTCAGAAATCCCTTTAAAAGCCAAGGGATCAATGCACACAGTCAAACAAGTGTCCAAGCACAGTACCAAGATGTGACCTTTGTTTCTTTCTTCTGCCGGGCTTGCATTCAGTTACAATAAAACTGTGTTCAGACTCTGGTTGATTTAAAATCCCAGTAAGATCCATAAAACTGACTGGAAAAAAAACCCCATTATAATAAATCCCAAACCAACAAGTAGCCTGCTCCTGGGGAAAGTTCCCAGTGCAGTGGAGCCTTGGATAGGATTTGGAAACACTGTTCTGGGAATACTGAGCCTCAAGATGTGGTTTTCTACCAGCTGTAAACAATTTCTATCTCCAAACCTTGTCTAATGTACATTAACCTGCTTATGTTTATACTTTATATCCTGGTCAAAAGAGCTGTGTTCCTGAAGCTGAGACCACCAGGCTTTCAAGATGTCCTGCTCAAATACATATACACTGTCATTTAAAGCCATATCCCTATTTCATTGATACATCCTTTTGCCCACTTCCAGAACTGTGATCCATATAATAGCAGAAACTGTGCTATTAACCAGCCCAGCAACAGAAGTATCTATCCCAACACAGTTATATAAAAATGGTGCTTGTGGGATAGCCTGGGCTAAGACAGGAATGTCAGGCAGTTCAGCTAACATCCTATACTGGAAACTTTTTGCAATTTTTTTCCATAATATTTTTAATCGGATAAAACTCAGTGTGTCATTAATTACCTAATGCCCTGTTGGCATGACAAGCATTGCAAACAAAAACAAGCAAAACTGGAGTCTTCTGGGTAAATTCTCACTGAATCCAAGAAGATTTAGGACACAAGCAGAAAACGAAAAACAGAAAGGGAGCTGAGGGGAATCATCTATAAAAAGCCCAAGAGGACAATGAAAACTTACCTAGACAGAACTCTGCAATCTTTTAGCTCTCTGCAAATGCCACAATTGACGTCTCACAGCACTTCATGCACTCAGAATGACAACAGCCCCAGCTGCACTCTCCTTTATGTGCGGAGCAGTGAGATTTGTTTAATGTGAGCGTAAGTGCTTTTTACCAGGCTAAAACCACCACGCCAACAGAGGGAACAGGTTAGACTGTAACCAAAATGAATACCAAGTAGCACAGCGTGTGTTTGGGTAGAAAAGTCGCCCTGTGCTCCTCCCTCCACCTGACACAAACAAATAAGGCCCGGGAAGAGCACTGCCGCCCATGCTCTACCAAAGGCTTAGTGCTCGTCAGCACCTTTTGCTTGTCACCAGCAACAGCGCAGAGGCCTCTTGTGGCACCTTTGAGGTCAGAATTTAAGCACACTTTTTCATCTGCTTCAAAGGTATACTGAGTATACATCTTGTCCTGAGGTTTTAGGATTAGGTACACAGGAGGAACATGGAAAGGACCCTGCAATGAAAGGTGCCTCTTGCAGATCAGGTATTAGGAGGGTGCACTGTAGCAAATGGTAGTGTGAGAGGCTCCCAAAGCTCCCAGAGAGGAATGAAGATGAGCAGGCACCAGCTCAACTGCCATCAGCGACAGGGACACAAGCATTAGCATCTTCTGAAGCATGTACAAACACACAGAGCCACAGCAGACACACATCTCTAAAGCACAGAGGGATGACAGAAGACAATAATGCCCCCAGGAAGGATTTCCCAGTGTCAGTTGCCTGGCTATGACCACCAGCCTATGGCAGCAGCAAGCAGTTTGACAGTGCACATGCTGTACTCTACAAACCAAGAAGTTCGGTCACCTCAGTCTGCCCAAACTGGGACTTACACACCAGACACCTATCTCCCCACTACCCTTGCTCCCAACTTGTTCCACATTTTGGATGATCAGCTTAGTCTGACTCTGACCCAAGCTTCAGACAGTGCTGTGCAGTCCCTCAGCAGGGGCAGAGAGCCTGTACATTATCCAGGTTTACTTCCACCACAGGGAGCTCACACACCACTTTGCAGAATGGCACAGGCAGGCCTTGTAACATCCCAGGAGTTGCTACTATCAAGAGCCTTGCTGAAGATCCATAAACAGGAGGTCTGCAGCACCACACAGCTCCACCCCACTTCATCGTTAACTAGCCACAATGTCAAGCAGACCCAGAGTCTCGGTGGTGTGTGTGGAAACCAGAACATGAACTATGGAGGCTTTTAGCTGTAAGATCACCCTCTCTGTCACTGTGATTGAGTCAGGTCCAGCACCAGGAACCTGACAGCTCATGAAGTCTGCTCTGTACTGTCCATTCCCTCTGCTCAGCTCAGGTCCCCACCCAGGGCTTCCAACTAGATCACCAAGCCACACTAAAAATAGCCAGCTCACAAAACCAGCTCTTGGCTCTAGCCACTCCACCCTCAAAATACAGAGACTAACTATACTGCCTTCTGCAAACAAAGGAGAATTCACTCCTCCATCTATTTATAAGCTGCTTATTCACAGCTTGTAAGCACAGATTCTTTTCAGATGAGGAGCTTGGGGGAAGAGATTAAGCTTATTCTGGTTCCCTGGAGCACAGAGCCAAACACTCAACATGATCATTCCTTCACCATCTGAGGTTTTTCTCCTTTCAGCTCTCACCTCTAGCCTTGGGACTATCCTGCCCATCACCATGCAGAGCATGACACAATCCCACTCCCATGCCACGGTGAGAACACCGTGGTAGAGCCGGGCAGGTGCATTCTGGTTAAAACCCATCTATATATTCATATAAAATGGTTATACCTTCTTTACTCTACTTGTGACTCACAACACATCTGCAGAATGAAAGGCATTCACTGGGCACTTGTCTAGGTACACATTTACAGCTCTTGGCTATGCTGGAAGAGTAGCAATAATGAGAACAACAGTGAAAAACACTGGCTAAAGACCAGGTTAAAAGGATCCTGGCCTTGCTGCCCAGTCCCACATCACAGCCTCACTTCAGCAAGAGCTCCCACTGTGGCTGCCTGGCTTCTGACACCTTCTCTGACACTGCCATCATAAACTGTAAGTTTTTGACATCCACTACAGAAGCAGCAATACATTAGTCCACTTTTCACAGCTGGTTCAGTGAGTTGCCTGCAAGGTACAGGTTAGATGATCACCACACTAGATAGCCAGAAGCCAAAGTACACCGGCTAACCAACTCTATGTACCTTATTAAAACAACTCTGGTTATTAAAAAATCCTCTTTGAAAGTGCAGAAAGTATTAACAGCATTGAAGTGATGGAGGTCTCTGTGTCATGTGGCCACACTTACCAAGAGGAACTTCAGCTAGGCTAACACCTCTGCATTTCAATCCCCAGAAAGACTGGGACAGCAAAACCTCAAAGGGTTCAGCTAACAGACCTGAAGAAGCACTGAGCCTTCAGTGCAGTGGATGGTGTGAAGGCAAATGTGCTGGCTTTAAGTCTACCAACAATGAGCAAGTGGCAATGCCACCTCCAGCAGCCCCCTGGCACCTCTGGGTGGCCAGCCCTACCATTACAGCACTTAAAGAGGGGCCACAAAGACACATTGGCTCATGAGTGCCACACCCACACCAACTCCAGGACAAATTCAGCCTGGTCTTGCTGGAGGTGGGAGATCTCAGAGGGATCAGCTGGGTACACCACAGCCCCTAATCCAACTCCCCGCCTGCAGGATGTGTATTCTGGTAACTGAGCTCCTCCTTCCTAAGCTGGGAAAAGGCAGAGTTCCAGACAGCCTGCGTGGAGAAGACTGTCTTTCCTTTTGTGGACAAGCAGCTGGATGGGCAAGGCTACCTTTTGCAGTGGTACAGGGTGGAGAAGGAGTATGAAGACTCCTGGTCAGCTCACAATGGGAGCAGTTACTGGTCAAAGCCACTGCAGTGGTGCTACAGCATCTCAGGATGAGACCATCCAGGAAAGACTCCCAGAAGCTCCTAAATCATCTGTTAGAGAAACAAATGGATGGAGCACAACACATCCCTCCTGCATGCCCACCTCTCTGATGGAATGAGTTAAACTTTTGCAGGAAAGAACCTGTGGCACTGCCTTAGCAAAGCCTCATAAACCCCAGGTCAGACCTGAGCAGCAATGAGATCCCACTGCTCTGTGCCACAAAACACTCCAAAAGGGCATCTGTGCTCTCCAGGAGGGCAGAGCAAGCAGAAAAGGTTCCACAACCAATACCATAAGAAGAGTTTCATTACAAAAGAGAGACTAAAGCAATTCTTGTTTACTGTGTGCTCTTGAATGCTATTTAGCAGATAACATCTGACTGCACTTACATGCCTGCTTCCTTGCCTGTTTTAACTTATTATCTCCAACCTGTGGTCAGGCATTTTCAGACGGGCTCATCCATCTCGATTCTTACCAGCTTCTGGTGCTCTTTTTCCACATGAAACCACAAAATAGCAAGAAAGACATCTGTGACAGCTAGAAAAATATATTGCCTGAAAAAAACCCCAAGTCAATCCTTGCTTGGTTAATCCCAAGGTGAAAATGCAGATGGGCTTGTAATCGCTATTCTTAAAATTAACAAATTTTAAAAAATCAGAATTTTAACTTTAGTTCTCCACTTGTAGTTGGCATATTTTAATTAAGTGGAGCCAAATGTCCAGAAAACTGCTCTTTAAAGTGTCTTCTCTATTTATATGTAACAGTCACCTGTTCACAACTGGCCTCAATTTATGACTAAGAATTCCTGACAGTCATGACTATTTTATCAGACTTTTGTACCACACGAGACAATAAAAAACAACAATGGGACACGTGATAGACAAAAGAGTCAAAGGTGACTTAGAAGAGTAAAGCCATTTGACTTGCTTTTGTAAATAATTTATTTTAAGTATTGGAAGAATGGCTGTGGAATTAGGCTGCTAAGCATTGATCAAGACTTTACAATTCAAAGTTCAGAGCAGCAGTACCACAAGCCCTGCTGAGTGCACACACAAAGGCAGTTCTGTTCCATTTTCACACATCACCAGTTGGAAATCAATATTGGACCTACATACATCAACAGCCACTCCATGCTAGCTTAGTCAGCCAACTGCAATATTCTGTCTCTACCCTTCTTTGATCATATCTATTAAAGAAGCCTTTGAAAATCATAATCTTTTCAGTATTAACAGAGCTTAGAACCTTTAATATATGCACATCAGATAGGAAAGGAGGAGGACCGTGGAGGGCCGAAAACCAACAGTGCTTTATTGAGTTCTCTAGCCAAGTGATAGAGCTCTTTTCCCCAACTGAAGGGATCTTGAAACAAAGAAGAGTGGACTTCTTTAGTCCTCTGCCCCAAGTGAAATGAAAATTAAAATATTGCATGGATTTTAGTTTCTGCAACTACTCCACAGCCTAGAAAAGAGTAACGTTCTCCTGCTATATTCTGTTACGATCCTCAAGCTGGAAAGAGTCACATATATTTGAGCCATGGCATACAGTCTCCTTTCACACTGGCAGACAATGAATATAACCTGGATTAAGCAGAAAACATGCTACACAGCTTCAGCATGCACTCAAACACCATACAATCAAAGAATTCTGTGTGTAGCCCCCACCCCTGCCCTTGCTAAAGTAATCAAAGCAGTAAATTATCCTTAGGGGCTCTGTCAGATCAGGTTTCAAAGTTGATAATTTCCCTGTACAAAAACATAGGCTTAGCTTAAAACCAAAACAAAATATAAAACTCATGCACATTTTCCCATTCTCCTAGGACACTAAAGCTGCTGTGTTACTTAAAATGAAATAAATAATAACAAAAAAACCCTAAACAAACAAAGCACAAAACCCCACATTATTGTGCTTCTCATGTCATGTGAGAATGAAAAGATTATACTGTAGTAATTCAATCCAAAATTGCATCAAGATTACTTCACCAGTTCAGCAAGAGAACTGTGTCTACATAGTCTGCCAGACCTCCTGACAGGAGCCACAGCAAGCAGGGAACAGAAACAGTTACACAGCCTGCCCTCATGCTTAACTCTCTGCACCAAAATGTCGATCCTCTTCTTCTAGTGACAGGCAGCAACTTGCACTGCCATCCACTTGCTGAATTTTAAAAGAGAAATGTTTTTTTCACAGTGTCTGGTTGAGATACTCCATAACTACTTTGTTATCTTCTTTTGATTCCCTCCCTTCAAACCTCCCAGCTTGTGATGGCAACACGGAATTGAACCAGAGCAAGGCTGTGGGTGCACGGAGCTATTCCACACCGCCCTGCCACCCCCCATGCCCTCACCTGCACCCACATGCCAGTGCTTATCTCACACTGGGCTGCAAGCTCCTGGCTGCAAAGGCTGCCTTTCTACCTTGCTGTTTGCACAGCACATAACACAGAGGCCTTCTCATGCTGATAGGCTTCAGGTGTTTTAGCAGCACAAACACAAGTTGTGCAATGCCCTGGGGATGTCAAACAGCTGGGCTCTCTCAGTCCCTGCTTCTCATACCGACCCCACAAATGGGCAGTGAGTATTTGTTTGTGCAAACTGTACCAATGTGCCAGGAGATCAGAGCCTGCCTCAGCCAGCAAGCATTCCTCCCAGCTAAGGCCCCTGGAAATCCCCTTGCACAAGGAGTGCCTTAGGAAATCACACAGCGATAATGGCCTGCACCTAAACATTCATCACTGCTATCATCAATTAAGGCTTGTGTTTTACAGGTACCCAAAATATCCACTTCTCTCTCCACTAAAGAAGATAAGTCTGATTTGGCTTGAAAAAGGAAATTGAACCATCTAAGTGATTTCACCTGGACTAGTTTTTGGACTGGGGAAGAAGCAATCAAGATAAGAGTAAAATTCATTACATTTTCCAACTCTGCTGTTTTTAACAAAATTCCTTGCTACACAAAGCTGTTCTCCAGCCTGCACAAACAATGGAGCACCTCAGAGAGACTCCCAGCACCTGCTTTTTGCTCATCCCCATCTCCTTCCACTCTGGGGGCTCACCTGTAGTCTTGGGTAAGGGTGACACAGGATGCCTCCTTCCCCAGTCTGGCCAGGAGCGCTCCACCCTCCTGCTGCACCTTGACCAAATTTGCATCTTCAAGAACATTCTTCATCAACTGCCTTGAATTCCTCAGCAGCACAACTGCATCCTGGAAGGATCACAAGAGTGAGGTGAGCAGTTATGGCAACCTACAGGCAATGAAGGAACAGGCAAAAACCAGAACCTAAACCAAAACACACTGAAACCACATCTCACCTGGGCCCACTCTAGGAAAAGGGGAGGTTGGTTCCCATAGCTGTTTCTCTCCAGCCTGATAAGTCTAAAGTGATAAACAGTGCTCCTTATGCTCCTGATACCTTCCCCACCAGGCTAAAATTGTGAGTATGTGCTTACCTCAGCCTTTCCTGGTAATTTTGTGGATTCCACTTTATTAATAGCTCCCTGAAGGAAGGCACAAACACCCTGGCATTGTTGTAGCAAGTATTCCAGCTTCTACAAGAAGAAAAGACCAAGGCAGAGATTATTGTCTCACAGCTGACAGAAAAGTTCTTCTGAGCTTGCAGAAGCTCCAGAGTACAAAAATCAAGAGAGGATCAAACACATTAATCCAAGAGTTCAATTATATCATTCAGTGAGACTGTATCAGAAAAGGGAAGCCCATAAGAAGCTTCAGCTGCATAACACTAGACCAAGGCCTCTATGCAGACCTTAGAAACCTGCAGACTCATGGCTTGGATGGGTCATGCTTTACAGAAAAAAAAAACAAAACAAAACAAAAAAAAAAAAAAAAAAAAAAAAAAAAAAAAAAAAAAAAAAACACAAAAAACCAGTCCACTTATGTCTCACATTCTTCTATTAGCATTTCTTGTAACTTTCCATGAAGATGAATCACACTTCATGAATGCCAGAGAAACAAAACATAAAACAAGTACTTGGAATTTTTCTACTTTAAATAATTTCTTCTTGTATTAAAAGTAGTGTAAATTAAAGATTAGGAAACTGGAAAGCTTCCAAAATTAAGCACCTTAACCTATGGACAAATTTGAAATCCTTCCGCTCTTCAGGCTTGGGGGGAAGCAGGGAGAAAAACAAACAATAAAAGTCCAAACATTTCATAAGGGTTTGTGAGCCACTGTTTTTCAGAACAGTTAATGATATAAAGCCTGAATACTGCCAGATGCCACCCTTTAGCCACTAAAATCAAGAGAAGGGAGAAACAGTTATTCCAAAATAACTGTGTTTAAAACAAGACAAAAAAGCAGCTGTTTGAATCTTTACTGAGTTGAACTCCCTCCTCCCCTGGAGTGCTGGAACACTGCCAGCAGTGACAGATTAGCAGGCAGGATGCAGGTGAGATCACTGAGACAGGAAATAAACACTGTTTGCCACATCGCTGCAGAGCTAAAGGAGCTGAGCACAAGGGTCATTATCACACACAGTATAAACAGGCATTCCATACAGAATGATTCCCATACTAACTCCTAACCAAAGGGAGTTAGTATGGGAATCATTATTTTTACATGCTAAGACAAGAAGCAGCCTGGTATTATGGTCCTTCCTTCAAGAATTACCTTTCTGCACATACAGAGCACCTCAGATCTCAAGGTATTCTCAGCTCTGTCCATTAAACTAGTCCATAACTTCTTGCAAAGTTTCTCTGCTTCATCACTGCCAAGTAAACCTCAACTTCTCCAAGTCAATCCTGGGCACCAAGATTAGGCTTCTGTACCTCTACTGCACCAGCACAGGTTCATACAAGTATTTTTAGATGTAAAATGGAAAAAAAAAGTTAACATTTGGCACATGTCAAGCCTATCTTCTGAAGCCTGCTACCAGCACCACAGCGGTGTTACCAGTGACATCTTAATCTGCTTCAAGTGTTGCACTGTGCCACACAGCATGGCACTCTGGGTAGCAAGGTCAGAGCCAAAAGACCACTGGATCCTTTGGAAGCTGAGGTGACAATTCTGTCAACCACCAGGGTCAGCAACCTCAACATGAAGACAGCAAGCTTGTGTGCAGATTTACAGAGATTTAATCCTGTCTAGTCTTGGTGTGCCAAATAACTCAATAGAGCTTTTAAAGATTCAACAAACACATGGTTGACAGCACTCAGGCTCCCTCCACAGCACAAGTGCACACAGAGCTGGGTATTGGTACCATGGATGCCACCCCTGCAGGCTTCTGGCAGTCTGCACATACCCTGCTGCTTGCAAGTAAAAGATATGCCTAGAAGAAGAATTCTGAACTTATTATCTGGAACTTCCAAGTCTCACTCATGCAAGGACTGCAGATATTACCAAGGACTGCAGATTTTACCAAGGAGATAACAGCTTGATCTGGGGAATTTGCTCCAAAACCAAAAAGATTTAACTTGTTATTATGGTCAAGTTCTTCATCATTAGTCCAATGGCAACATGATACTAACACCTTCTGCTGAGATTAGTTTCAGATGTCTGTCCTCCTGTCTAACTCAAGAGCCATTTGTGCATCACAAGACAGGATTCCATTTCAGATTTGACCATATTTTGAAGACAAGAAAGCATAGAAAGAATTAATACAGTTCAGCAAATGAGTAAAAAACTAAAACTTTAGTTCCTGCAGTCATGCCAAGAGACCACACTGCATACCCATCTTATGAAGACAGTATTAGCATTTTTTTGATACCAGAGATTCATTTGCATTCACAGCTTTATAGGAAAATTGTCTTTTAATGCTTGTAGGTTCAGCTGTTGACAGGTTCCTGTTGTTCCCATCTGTTACCATGCCACTATTTCTCTCAGACCAAAGCACACAAGACATTCTACTCACCCTGCGGAAGCTCAGCCACTCCAGGTGGCAGTACGGGAAGGTCCCATCCAGCTCTAGAGGCAGCTGTGAGCTCTCTATGTGCTTATGGAGAGATTTCATGGAGGTGAGAAGTTCAAACTGCACAGGAATAGAAAGGAAAAGAAAAAATCTCACTTGTATTAGGGTGTGAGTACTGGAGGAAGAGGGGAAGGTTAACAAAAGGCAGAATCTATTATTTCTTTCTCTATCTTGCACAGAAGCACAGCATGCAGTGTGTAGCTGCAATATTATTACAATAGGAAGAGAAAAAAAAAATCAACAAAAATTCAATCTTAGAGCAGCTTGTTGAACAGCTCAGTGGGCAAACCCTGAAGGAAGGCAGGCCACAAGTGCTCCTGCAGGTACACGCTGTTTCACCAGGCAGAACATCTGTGATGGAAGTCTGGCAGCAGCCAGCCTTCTCCAGAGCCAGCACCTCCAGGTGTAAGCAGAGCAACTCCCTCATATGTTCCCACAGTTGTGCTGTGATTTGCATCTGTTTAGAGAATCTGGGAGGTTAAATCCAGCCCCCAGCTTCCCCATCTCACTTCCTATAAAAGAGTCTAACAGAGCAGCCTCTGCCCTGCCCTCAACCCTCCACTCATCACAGCAGCTATTTGCTCCAAGAGTTTCTTGGAGCTTGGCACAGGTAACTTGCCTTCTGCAAGTCTGTAGGACCTCAGAGCATTTCTATACTCACCAGAGCAACAAGTGCTCCTGCAGGTACATGGCAGCCAGCCCAGACACAAACTCAGGTGCAGACATTTAACTCCCCCACACACACACACAGTGTGAAGTTTCTATCTCCTTACAAAATTGTGATGATGCTTCCAATTCCTCCTGCATGCCCATGTGTTTATTAGCCTTTCCTCTGTTCCCTCCTACACTCTTTGTGTTTGTTCAATGTGTTTAATGTCTTCTGTAGCTCTCCCTGCATGCATATGCCTGCAGCCCCCATTCTGACTCCAAATTCTTCCACATGGGGGCAATAAGGAAATGGACTAATAGTATTTGTTATTCTTTAGCCTTTGGGGACACCACACCACATGCACAGCAAACCTGACGCCTGTCACAACATCATCATCCACAGGAGCCAAAAGAGAGCTCCTGGCCTACTCTGAAGACTACAGAGTTTCAGCAGGCACAGAATTTCAGTCCATTCTTGTAGCTTGCAACAGTCTTGAAGCACAGGAAGAGGACTAAGATGAAGTCTGCTCACCATAGCATGGCTGGGAGCCTACATTTCTTATACAGCTATAGAATAGCAAGACAGCTTGCTTTACTTCTAGTGGGGGAGTTCAGTGATGTTGTGGTAACTTTCCCTCCTCTTGGTCTTTCCAGACATTTCAGCTACAAAGGGAACATCACACAAATGCCCATCTCATCTTCCCCTTCTTTTGCAGAAGTCTCTCAGCCACTGGCAGCAGCAGGTATGAGAGGAAACAGAGGAGATGCAAAATCCAGGAAAGCAACAGGCACCTTCAGAGGTGGAATTCAGGATTCAGCTTAATGTGATCTCTTCCTGACCATGCATTTCCCCCCTTGTTAATGGGAGAACAAGAAAAGCATCTCTAGCTAATTGTGCAGGGCCCTCCAAACAGTTATCCATGTTCCCAACAAACCCCCTGTGCTCTGAGTCCCCAGCAGACTGATGTAATTGTGGTGCAAATGTCACTGATGGGTGTGGTAATAAACAGAGCAGGACAGGCATCTGTTCAGCTCACAGAAACACTGCAACCCAATAAATACACACCCCTAGAGACAACAGCCACAAACACAGAGGACACCTATGGAAATTTCATGTGAGAACGAACATACATCAATGACAGGGAATTTGCTGTCATGAGAGTTAAATAAAGGATATCAGGAGTGGCCAAGCAAACCCCAGATAAATGGTTCCATTACCTGTCCTGCTGGTGGCTTCTCCATCCGAAAAGTCAGATCTTTTTCAACCAGAAGCAGGACTCCATGAATACAGTGAGGATCCATCTCCTACAACAGAAGAGAGCACAAATCCATTAGCGATCTGCCTTGGATACTAAGGAGAATGTACCACACCAGGTTCATAGAAAGTTTGCAATTTATCCTTAAAAAGCATCTACAAAGCCTGGAAGGCAGTCACCAGAAATTAAGAAAGGTCAGTCTACAGAGTACCAGGGTGATGTCTTTAAGGTAGTTTGGTTCAGATCAACTAGTCCTGCAATATTTAAGGAAGCAATGGAAAAGGTCAGGTTAAAGAAGCTCTGCCTTCTGCACAGGGAAATGAATCAGGAGAAAAAAAACCCCACCAGAACTTAAAAAAAAAAAAACTAAACCAAAAACCATGTTCCTTGTCCAAGTTTTTTTCCTGATAACTTTCCTGGTCACTTCACCTAACTGAAAGGAAGTGTCTTTCCCCCCTCCACCCCCAACCCAGTGCCAAAAACATCATCTTGTCTCTACTTACTGCCAATTTACAGTCAAGTACTTGCATCCTGTTTCTACTGTTAAACTGACAGAAATTCAAAATACAAGGGATGTTTGGCAGCTGTAGTTCAAACTCAGGGATCCAGGAGCAACTCTCCAATTATAGAAGCACTCTACAGGGAAGTGAGAAACAGGCAGAGAGAGCAACAGTAGGAAGAGGGAAGCATGACAGAAAGGCCCAGACCATGGAGACGGGACTCCCTACGTATGTGATGCCTGGACCAGGAAAGCAAGGAGAAGAGCCATTAAAGCTGTTGTGCCACATGAATAAACAAGAGCCATTCCATTTTGATGTCTCCTATGCAGTCTTTGCCTCTGCAAAGATCTCAGGAATTGTCAAGCAACAAATCCTCTGTGGTGTTGCTCGAGCTGGAAGGAACTTGCCACACAGCAGGACACAACAGCAAAGGAAACTTGTTTAAATAAACAGTTCCAGCAGTGAGTAGGGTTAAATATCTGCCAGGAGCAGCAGAGCCAGAGTACAGAGAGAAGTGGACCAACAGAGACTGAATGACCTAACCTGACATTGGGCCCAGTTCAGCAATTAAGAAACAAGGCCAACACAAGGAGCCCAAAGGCTGCAAGTGAAAGTAGCAGCAGAGATCCCAGAACAGAGGAAAAAGGCCTTTCTCTCATCCAGTCCTAAACCATGGTCCTTTCAAACAGACAGCAAAAAAATCCCAACTGAAACACCATCCAAAACCATGAAAGGTTTCTAAATTGTAAATTTCTCTAGTGAATTATTCACACTTTCACTGTTATTTGAACATTGACTAAAAGGCCAAAAAGGATTTATTGCATAATTAGGCTGCATTAGGTAAATACTGAAGAGAGGATGGGGAGATATTACAGCTGTATCACCAGCTCTGAATTTACCTGCTACAAAGTACTGAAGGAAGAAGACCGGACACAGCTTCAAGACTGATGATGGTACTAAAATTTTTTCTTACAAAATCCCTCTTCTATGCCAACAGTCACAAGATGTGCAATATGAGTGAGGGATAAAGGTAGTTATGGTGTAACAAGAGGTTACCACAATAGCCAAAACATTCATTTGTTTGTTACTCCTAAAAATAGAAACTGAAAAACCATTCACAAATAAAGCTGTCAAGGGAAAAGTTCAAGGTTTTCCAACTCAAGAAGAAATTGTATTTCCAAAGAAATCAAGTACTTTTCACCACATTTTAAAATTTAAACAGCTGAAGATAAGTCAATCTCATCTAGCACTGATGGAGCAATCCAAAGACTGAAACAGTTTACCAGGAGCATCTCAGGAGACAAGCAGAGCTGGGAACAGCAGGATGCCACTTGAGGAAGCTTTCCTGCAGCTTTATGCACAATATCTTACCATCTCTGCTAACAAAACCAACTTTATGGAAGCAAAGAAACAAGAGTTTCATACATATAAGTGAACTCTTCACCTCTCAAAACAGGTATAGTTTGGACAGCATAGAATAGAGGGACACCAAAAGGAGTTCAGAAAGCACCAGTGTAAATACAGGGCCTTTTGTTATTATTCCTTTTAAAAAGAATTAGGTATTTTTTCCAATGTTTCTCAGACTGAAGTTCCAGTTTTCTGGCTTCCTGCCTCAAATGGAAACCCATGGCCAGACTTAACAACGCTGGCACAGTCTGAAGCACAGGCTGCCAGGAATGTTTGCACAGAGGGGAGAGTCCCCAGACACCTCAGTCAATCTCTAAGTGACCACTCTAATGGAGTAGCAGGGGTTCCCTGTCTTTAACGTGGGACCAGTTCCTCTGTACTTCTGCACTAAGTGAGAATGCAAATACACCTCTTGAACAGAAAGGTTTGCACAGAATTTCTCTGCTTTCAAATGCTAAACTGACTCTTCCCAAACAACACATGAACACAGCAGATTACAGGATTAAGCCTTCACACTGATATGGGAAACTCGAAAGAATCTCACTTCATTAAGACTCAGCAGAGGGAAATCCCACAGATACTTGCTCACTGAAGACAGGGCACACATTCCACTGTCCATGCCCTGTCTGCTCACTGAGCAAGGGATCAGTCTAGGACTTCTGAGTAGCAAAGTTCCTCTTAAGAGCCGCCCTCCACAGCACAGAGCTTACTGGTGACTACCTGTAACCAAACATTACAGCATTTACCCTGCAAAAATCCTTGCTCCAAAGCATCATTACGCAGTTTCCCACAGGAACAAGCCTGATCTATTCCTGCAACATGCACTCACTGTGCACTTCCCTTCACCTCCGCACAGAGCTGCCAGAGTTCCTCCTGCTTCTTCCTGAGATAGCTCTGCAGCAGCTTCTTATTCTGCCCCACTCCCTCTGCTCCAGCTGCTGTCTGGGACAGAAAGATTTCCCACCCCCACAATAGTCTAAAAAGAAGAGGGGAAAAAAATTATGGAAGAATACAACTGGGCCTACCCTGAAGGCAGAGAGGACAAGCTCCCACCAGTTTACCAGGTGGTTCTGGACAGTGCAACTGACAGACTCCCAGTGCTGTAGAGAAAACTAACCTACAAGCATCCAAAGTTGTCAATTAGCACTTAATTCCAAGCATGCATTCATTCTGGGAAGATGGAGAAATGGAAGAAAAATTTCCTCAGGCTGACATATCCTGACCCAGGAACCTCTGCTTCCCAGCAGTCGCTTTAGGCTTAACAGACCCCAGCAGGAAGGGACTCTGCAATAGGGCATCTGATCTGTGCTTCCCCACTGTGAACCCCCTGCTGGGTTAAGAGGAAAACAGCCACTCAGATTGAATAAGCAGTCCTGGACCTCAACATTAAACAGATTCCAGCACATTATCATAGTAGGCTTCATAGAAACTATGCAAGTAAAATCCTGTATAAGGCAAGTGGTGGACAGCAGAGAAATGAGCTCTAGAGACAGTCTGCCAGAAACAAGAGACACTGAGATGTGCAAGGGATTTCAGAAAGGACCCCAAGGAGGTGATCTGCACTGTAACCTTAGAGGTACAACATCCAGTCTGTACCTCAGTGCAGTCACTGGCCAAGCTAATCCTGCTGTGCTCCAGAACACTCAGCTTGCCTCACTGTAGTTACACTCAGTTTTCTGTATTACTCTACCCTTGTTCCAGAGCAGAGAAGAACATTGCCATGGGATTAGAGTAAATGCTGAGGATCTTAGTGGGGCCAGGGATTACTCCTGTGCCATAACTAGGTGATGAGCTACCTGAACCGGTCTCCTTTACAGAGTCTTCAGAAGAGTCAGTGTAAGGATCAAAAATGCATAAGCAGAGTAATCAGCCTCTGTATATAGTCAGAGTAATCAGTCACTGTTACCTGGTGCACACACTTAGGTCCAGCAATCTGTCTTGCAGCACATTAAACTCTGTTAACTGTAACAACACCCTGATAAGGAGGTGCTCAGAGCCAAAGAGCCATCACAGCACAGCAAAAAGTTTCCCCCTCCCTCGTTTCAGAAGGGAAACTTAAGGTTAAAATGGCATTATTACCATGCTTGTGTCAGAATTGAGACAGCCAGAACATGTTACTGATTCCTAAATCAGGCAACTAAGACTGCCATGCAACTTACATGGACAGTGAAATGCTCAAAAGCTTTAGCAAGCCCACTGCCATGTGGGCACAGCATAAAAGAGAACGTATTTGCTTATTACCTCTGCAGAACTGAGCAGGGCACAGATTACTCCTTCACCACAGAGAATGAGCACGCTGATAGAGCTCACAGCTCCACCCAGCCCAGGAAGCAGGAGGACAGACCTCTGAGTCAGACTCAACTTTCAGATGTGGCACTGAAGCACATAAACCACAGACATCAGCTTCATTAAAACATTGCCCTGGTCTAGTTTGCAGAGTTTGAGTCCTAAGAGACCTAAGCTCTGATTTAAAAGGAACACCTGCTTAAACAAGATTAGTCATCACTACAACCCATCATCTCCCTGTCTTTCTAAGAGCAGTTTCTATCTGGGAGGGGGGGCAACATAACCCACTGGCTTCCCAAGTGACTGATATGAAAGCTTTTGACCTGAAGCAATACAGTGTAACAGCACATCCGATTCTAATCATTCACTGACAACTGCATCAACAGCTGCACGTGCTTTTCCACCTGGCACAGCAAGCAGTGTCCTTCCCTTCCCGTGACAGCAGGCAGAGGCCTCTCTCCCTCCCTTCTCTGTGGCAGGCAACAATCCCTGCACATTCCACACAGCTCCTCGGTGCAAGGGAAAACACCTCCAAGCAAGATAATTCATGACAGCATTGAGACTTGAGTATGGCCTGTTCTCAGCACTGAGATGAAAGCAAATTTGGAGGGGTGGGGAGGGGTGTTCTCCCCTAACTCAGACTTGCTTAGGTTTTTTGCTTTGTCTGCAGTCTGGCAAGTCTAGGTCATCCTCCTAAAGCAGGGCTGGGTGCGTATCTCCACCTCTCAAAGCCAACTGAAAGCCAGGTGGCAGATGGAGACATAAGCAGCAGATGGAGATGCAACATCCAACCACGACAGCAAGGCAACCAGTGCTCCTCTGCCCAGGCTCCAGGCTCACCTGCAACGTGCTGAATGCCTTGAAGAGAGCAGGAACGGGAGAACAGCGACGAGCATCCACAAGAACAGTCAGACCCAAAGCCTGACATTCTGGTCTGCAAGGACAAAGATAAAAAGGTCACCTTTGTCACCAATGAAAATTAACAAGAATATAGAAACAGAACCTGTAGTCACGGCAGGGTGAAAAAACAGTACATTATGGCTTTATAATAACAGGAAATAATTGGCCACCTTCTCCTAAACAAAATATATACACAGAAACCACCAAATAATTGCTCTGTTTCTACCTCTGCCACATGATTCTATGACTTCCATTCAATTTCCCATTTCTCCTATTCCTAGAATATGTGTCACCGATAGCAAAGGTGCTGACGCACACTGGATAATCCACACAGGAAAACCAATTCTTCCTAATTGTGTTCAGAGACAAGCTTGGTTTCAGCCTCACTGTTTCAGGAGAGCAGCCAGTCTGGAGCAGACCCAATGCCTACCTCATCCAGAATCAAATTTGAAGGGAGAAGCATAAGAAACAAAGCATGAGTTTCCCATAGATTAAGCCTGCTCCCTTATTAATGGTTTAAAGGCCTCAAAAAATCACTATCAGAGTTGCTTTACCTCTTCTTATTTAATCATCTAGAAGTGAAACATCGCGCAAACTCCAGCCTGCAGACACAGGCTGTTTTCAGCCACACATCAAGGCAGCCTCTCAACCCTTGCAGATCCTCCCTCCCTCTCAGCTTGGAGGCCTGGCCCTAAAATATCATGTCACAACACTACCACAGAGCTGCTGCATGACTGAACCATGATAGCTCCCAAATCCCATTTTCTGAACTAATGAAGGACAGCAAGAATGGCTTGGATTCAAGGCAACACATGAAAACATTCAGTACATACCCAATTATTTCACACCATGTGCACACAGCATATACAGAATAGGCAAAGTGCTTGCTGAACACAAGCCTGTTCACCCTAGCAGAGATTCCCACCTGTGTATTTTCAGAACTGTCCGGATCAAGTCCCTAGGCCAATAAGGTCAACCTCCTTCCATTCCTGCCTCATTTTCCACCTCCAGGAAAGGCAAAGCAGACAGGGCAGCAGCTGTCTGCCCTGTCAGCCCAAGAGCATCACAAACCTTGGGATGCTGTGCAAGTACAGAAGAAGGCGCACAAGCTCAGTGGTATTGCAGTGGGGGTTTAACCAGGCTGTGCTCCTTGTTGTTATTATGGCCACCGCACGTCCCGATTTGTCTCTTGTACCTGTAAAAAGAGAGGGGGGTGGAAATCACACAAGTCATTTAACAGAGCCTGGTTCCAGCTCTGTATGCATCATATTCTCCCACTACGACCCCACCACCTTCCTGGAAATCGTCCACAGAACTCAATATAGTGTATGTTGCAGATGGTAGGAGGCTATAAGCACACTTCCAAAGTACCCAAATGCCTGGGGCAGAGTGAAGCAGATGAGCTCAGCTTGTCTCTCTCACGGTAGTGTTAAATTTGTACTGCTGTCCTCCACCCAAATAGATGCTCTTCATAAATATGGCTGAAGTTGCCTAACAATAATGAGAAAAGCAGAAATCTCATAAATTCAAGATACAGAATCTCTCACCATCACATTGCTGTCAGATGAGAGAATGCAGACAGGTCTGCAGAACATGCACTACGTTATGAGAATGGGCACATGCTGCATGCTGAGCCCAGAATGTAACCAGTCAGCTCCTGCAAGCAAAGCCCTGGAGCAGGAGCCCAGAGCTGCTCCTCAGAGGAGAGGACAGTCCAGGAGCACACTCCTGCCTGCCTACAGCTCTGACAAAGGGCAGAGGCAGCGCTAGGCTTTCATTAGATGCAGAGCTTGCTCAGTGGCCAGGGAATAGATACAGCCCAGTATGGGCAACCCAGCTGAGTTGTGATACACTCAAGAAGGAGAAATCCCTCTGCTTCAGTTAGCCAGGAAGGACAATGCTTCTCTGACACCCATTTCCCAAAAGCCCTAAGTCACAGCTTATTCACAGGAGGAGAAAGACCTAACAGTGCCAGCTCTGGGATTATGTCCAGCCTCCTCTCCAGATGCAAAAGCAGGGTAAAGAGCAGGTGGACAAAGCACTGTGGAAAGCCAGAACTGCTTCTGAGAATCAGGCAGTACCTGCAGTGAGCCTGCTCAAGCAAATGGGAAAGTAAATTATTTGGGGAACAGGAGGGACCTCTTTCATGTGAAAGTAATTCACAAGAACAGAAGCCATTTCCTGTCATACAAACAGTATAAGAGGAATGAGGGGTGGGCAGAAATCCCAAGCACAAGACAAAAGCAGAGACATAGAGAAATCTGTTTCTTTCTCTCCTTAACTCTGCTCCTACCACAGGAGATACTGTCCTGGACCACCTCTCTCCCCCATTCCAGGGACAAGCATGAGAGCTGTCAGGTAAAACAGACACAGATGGACAGCCACAAGCATGGAAAGCTGCCCCAGTGTAATCTCAATCTGCCACTTGGACATGACTTGAGTAAGGGCCACAGACACAGATGGACACCATTTTGAAGCAGGGCTTTCTACCTCCCAGGGACCAAAACTGTGACACAGGCTTTCTCCTGCTAACAAGTCTTTCATCATCAGTGTGATTCGGGAGGACTTCTATTACTCTTGAAATACTGTAGCCTGGATGCTGCATTATCAAAGAGATTGAATGAAACTAGAAAAAGCTCATTAATATAACTTGTTTCATAAGCTAAGGGGACCATCACAAAATAAAATTAAAAACCAAACCCCTCAATTACTGTAAAAACGGCTCAATAAAAGCTTTTTAATTTTGAAGCAACATCTTCTGTCCATCAAGCAGGTTGAGCATCACCAGAATTTGATTAAACCTTGAACATCCACCTAGTAGTCTGGGAATTGCCTGACCAGGTCAAAAAAGCAACCAGAGCCACCAGGGCCAGGTCTTCAACAGTGGCATAATCCAAAACTGAAACTATCCTGGAAGTTTCAGCTAACTACATCAGCTACTAGTTTATTACTTAGCTCTTATTCACCATTCATTATAAAAGTTATTCCTTCTAATGTAATTACTGTATCATTATCACTGACTAACATAAAGCATTTAACTGAGTGGTGAGTACATTCCCTCAGGTGTGAGGATTGCCCACTGAAACCCCAAAGAGGCAGAGAGGTCATTCAAATCTGATAATGCTTTTACAGGAAACATAATTCCCTCCTTAGAGAAAAACTTGCTTGGAAGCAGTATCAAACCAAATCCTTGCTTCTTGTGGGCATTTGAAGAGTACTCGATATCCCTCCATTATATATTCAAATGCTTTTGTCTCATTTAACAGTGGTACATTATGATAGGAATCTGTGACAAAGGGAGTGTTAGGTAACATGTTCAGGTTCCTGCAACAGCATGGACTGAGAGATTCTCTGAAAGACCCTCTCTAATCCTGTAACTTTTTGGGCTGTTATATACAGCATAAAAATGTCCAAACTGCTCAGCAGACCAGAAGATTAAAAATCCTCCTCTGGAATTTGTTGTAACAATTCATTTCCTAATGCAAAGTTACACATATGAATGTACCATTACTCTGCCCTGCCCATGGTTTTCCATTTCACCTTCTTCCAGAAACTGGAAAAGTTTTAACTCCCTTCTTCCTTCCTGGCACAAAGGTGATTTCACCTCTTTCTCAATCATCCTATGAGATAAACAACCTTCCAGTCTCTTAGTTGTAAGACATCCAGTTTAGTTACAAGAAAGGGCTGTAACCCTTCTCTGCACCACCTCTAATATTTACCATTTCCTTTTAGAGTACAGCCCAAACTATTTCAGAGGCATCACCAACAAGTATACAGAGGTAAAAAATCAGTCTCTTAATCTACCTAGTTGTCTCCTCCCCTTTATATAACTGAGGTCAAAATGGGTCTTGCAGACCCAGCACCACCTGGGAGATGCCTGTGCAGCCTTTCTGCTCTCCTTCCCTACTCCTCCACACTGCACAGTCTGCCTGACCTCTTCTCTGAGGTTGGGCTCTCTGCCCAATTTTCAACTCATATGTGGCCCGAGCTGATCAAATGCAGCTCCTCCTGCCCCACACTGAACAACCCTCTCGCTGGCTCTGAAAGGACAAGCCCACAGGGGTTCCTTACACAGAGCTGCCAAATGCTGCTTCTCACTAGAGAGGTAGATCGTACTTCCTTTGCTTTACTTCATGTTTGGTTAAACACAATGACATCTTGTGTGTGCCCTGTACACCAAGCAACCCTGGCTGCTCTGTCCAACAGCCTCAGCTTTGTTCACCCCTCTGCCAGTATTCATCCCATGTAGAAATTTTATCTGCAGCTATTTGGTATTCATTGCTCTATCAGATGCAAACACTGAATAACATTTAACCTACAACCTGATTCTGGCAGAATAATTCTGGTAAGTTCTCCCTTGATAGCTGGTTTTGTCATCTGCTATTTAGCTACACTATCGTTCACCCTACATGTTGCTCATCCACTTCACTGGGATATTCCTTTCAACACCATGTGTCATGAAATCAAATGTTTTCTAAAAATCTATTATATCTACGTGGCTACATTTAGCCAACTAAACTTCTAATTACCAAGAATAAAACTGGTTTTCAAGAGTCCTGTCATAGAGCATCTTCTACATTCCTATCCTTTAATTACCTAGCAAGTGAATCAAGTTCCTATTCTTCTGACCGGGTCTGATGTCAGGCCCACCAGCCCATCATTAGCTGCACCCTCACTCTGCTCTTTTTGAACTCCTGGTATGAGCCCACAGATTTGGCATTTCTGACTCATACACGCTTGGTTAACATTTTGAGACTCCTGAGAGCAAATGAACATTAATGGGAGGGAAGTTCTACTTCCTGTCCTGCCCATTCGGAAACTTCAGAGGATTCAAGAAGTGGAACTTCTGAAGAGGTTTGGGGTGAAAGAAATAGAATTGGCACCCGTCTCCAGAACTGCATAAGGAGGCTCACCTTCCTTGCCCTCCTACAAACCACATTTCCAAGACACATTCTGGCTCAGCTACTCACCAGGCAGGTAGGCAACTCCACTCCTGAGCACTTCTGGGTTCACATCCTTGACCATGGTAGGTGCAAACTGACCACCCCAGGCAGTTCCAGAAGTTGGGGATGTCGGGGGAGTAACAGGAGGTGAAGTTTTCTCCAGGGCACTGCTTTTACTCACTGGTTTCAACACACCTGTGCCAGTTGCCTCTTTTCTCATCTCTGTCTCTTCTGACATCATCCCTGTAAGACAAGCAATAAATAGAAGTTCGAGCAGAATTCCACCCAAAAGATCCCAGGTAAGTACCAGACTGAGGAGGGATGTGCCCCCAGGTCCAGCACTCTACAGCTCTTCCAGCCCTTTAGCCAGTAGCATGCATGTTCTAAAACTGGTTATAACATTAATACTACTGTAATTCTAAAAAAAGAAACCAATTTATTGTGAAGTTTGCAAAGTATAAAAGCTCAATTCAGATGGGGATTACTACAGTCAAAGTCCTTTTTAAAGGTAACATATCAAGCAGTACATGTCTGCTCACAGCCTGAAGTCTGGCACACTGCAAGTCCCTGGCTGAGATCCAGCAGTCTGAACATGCTGAAGTGATAAACCAGCTTCTGACAGGGAGGGCTACTCCATCAGGACAGAATTACTCCTCCAACACCATTTTCAGATTGGTTCCTGAAAATATGGAGTCAACTGGAGGCTGACAAATCAGCTGGAAATTAGCAAAAGAGACCTTGTTCTCTTGTTCAGCCTTTTTTAATTAACATTTAATGTGAAAGTCAGAAACACATTTAAAAACACTGAAGAACAGGATGATTACACCAATCAGCTCCTGCACAAGAACTGCAGAAAATGCTTCCTTTGTCTGACACCTCAGCTCTAAAGTACACGTTATCAGAATCAGTTAATTGTAAACTTAAATATCTTGGCTAGTACATGGAAACTAAGGCTAATTCTATCAAGTTTCAATTTTCATGTAAAATTATCCAGAAAGAAGGAAAAAAGTATCTGCCCACTGTGCAAGAAGTATTATTCCCTATTTCCCAACATCACAAGAATTAGAAGCCAATAGCACATCTTCAATAATAGATCTTTAGTATCCTAAGTACACAACTAGGCTATCCCTGTGTTTGCAGAAAGCTATACTAAATAAAAGACTATACTTCACTACAAAACCTGATCCTTCTGTATCTACCAACAAAAATATCAACCTTTCTTCAGGAAAATAAGAGTGGAATATTTATTTGCTTGCTCTGAAGACAGACATTTTAATTGCTATGTAAAATTTACTTCAACCATCCTACCATCCTGCTGCATCAACAACGCTGACACTTGACTCAGTTTATTTACTAACAGATTCCAATACTTCATTAAAGAGCAGGACCAGGAACTAAGCAGTCCTTGAAGTGGCTTTCAATACAAGTTTTAGCAGTGAAGGAGATTTACAGGTTGAAGCTTAGCCTGGACTGCTTTCAAAATTGCTAAAATGGGTGAGAGAAGTGCCTTGAGCAGCATGGCTCACTGCAACAAATCATGTAGCAGTGGGGGAAACTAGGAGGAGCTCCCAGGCACTGCACCATCAAGGGCATGATAGAATAGCTGCTCATTCCTCTTTGGTAACACCACTGGTTGAGGAGCATCCCTGGGATCCAGCCTGGCATCTGCTGCATTTGGCCACATATGCTGCCGTGATGGCTTCAGGGCTCTGCCCAGTTCTGGGCTGTAACAGAGCCCCAGTCTGTTCCTAGGGCAACCTCAGCCTCTACCTCCCAGTGGTGCAAGAGGTGACATCCGCTTCAAACACTGCTACATCTTCCTGAGCAGCACTTTAGAGGGGCACTGATCTCCTGCAGAAATGGCATCTTGAACATCACAGAGTCACGGAAGTTGTGCCCAAAGGTTTCACATTAAGACAGAGTAGACTTTCTATGAGAACATGGAATCACCTTATCAATGAGCTGTAAGGACTGGCAATAAGAACTACACAGTTTGTAGTAAAGGGATCTGCATTAAATGACAAAAGCCGGCAGAGAGGACCAAAATGTGAGATTTCAAGAGGACAATTACAGGACCGTAGCTGTGTTCCACACAGTTTACACACCAGAGCAAGAGAAATACATAAATGTATATGACAGTCCTGCCTTGGATGTCTCTAAGGAATGAGGCAGCAGCTCTCAAAAGATAGGAGAGAAACATTTTGCTCAGCCTACCACACACAGCCGCAGTAGCGGGGCTTTTCAGCCCTGAGGAAACTTCACTAAAGCTGTGCAGCCTCCAGACCATGCACATCTTGCCCAAACAAAACTCTTCCCCGAGCTTCTGAAGGCCAGCTCAGATCTGAAGATGCCAGCTCTCCCAAACAGGCCCAAGCACACTGTTTGTTATTTGCAATCCGGGGCGGAGGCTCTCACTAAAGCGGAAATTGTCCAATGCGGAGGATTACATCTAAAAGCAAATTGAGAACAGGGACATCTGAATTTGCCGTGTTTGCAGATTCCACCTTTCCCCGAGGTCAAGGAAGTGGGAGAGGAGGATTTGCTTGTGTGCATTTCAAAGAGACATTAGCATTTTCCCTGCAAACTGCCCCAGCACCAGTATCACCTATGCTAACATCAGGTAGTCACTGGGACCAGGAACAGAACGCCCTAACAGGTGCTGCTGAATATGCCCCAGTGTGGCTTTTCAGCCTACTTTTTGAATATCAAGATATTTTCCACCCACAAAATAGAGGAACTCTTTCCAGAGCTGCAAAGTTTCAAAAGCCACTTTCATTTAGATGTTAGTCATTAGGAAAAAACAGCAGTCACATTATCTGTGAATGGAACCAGTGTAAATTTTAAGCCACCAACTCAAAACAGTTCACATTTGACTTCAGACGTTTTTCTATTTATATCTAAGTCTTTCTAAGTTAGACTATTTGTGCACAAAAGAAGCTCACGGAGAATGGAAGTAAAGGGAGAGAGTTAGGGGACAAGGAAAAACCTGCAGACACAGCAAACTCAGATGCCCCAGTTCTGAACATGTATTTTGACATAGTCAACAATATCTGCTGTAACAAGCAAGCTCCTCCACCTCACACAAAGCAAACTGTGCCTCTGCCCACTGCTGCTGAGGTGTGAATTTCAGATCTGAATTGACCCAGTAAAGCTTAAGCTTTGTTGCTATTTATAGTTTAGGCAAGATACCCACAGTTTCCAATCATAGCAGCAAAGTGACCTCAACAAGACATAGAGAATTTAACCTACAGAACCACCTTGATGGAAAAGTAAAGTCCATTTGTAGGACATTTGCTTTGCTTTGTAATATTATCTCTGAATTATCTTGTAAGTACATCTCTGAGGGTTTAATGGGGCTAGATAAGGAGATGGCTTGTTTGGATCTCAAAGCAATCAAATGTAATTGAATGGATTAAGTTTTTTGTAGTGCCAGCTATAGTGTTTAAGAACTACTGCCAGCATTAACAGATACTTGAGCTGCCTTTTACCATAAAAAGTTTATTTGGATAGTTTGGGTGGTTTTCCTGGCAATTTAGGCTGGTTTTTTTCGCTTTACAAACACTAAGATAATAAGGTTTGCATTTTTATTAAACTGCAATGCCCAAATTTAACATCAGCAGACTTGAGCAACAAATGTCACTTATTTCAGCCAAATCTCCAGAAAAATTTGTATTGTATTTCATTAAAAACAAACTCCGTGTGTACCCCAGAGGGGTCCATCACTGCTGAAATCTCCAGCAGTGGCCAAGGTTTATTCTTTGGACCAGTGAAAACATCACACATTTTATAACAAGCTGGACCTGGTTAATTTTAAAAGAGAAGAGATAGGAACACTGAACCAGCAGCCACAGCACTCATGAACAAAGTGTCCACCCAGCACTGAACACGGACTAGAAGTTCCAAGGCCTGGTCCTGAGCAAGCAAGAAGTCAGGCCAGGTTCAGGCTGGCCAGGGGAATGGATACCCACAGCATGGTTATTTCCTCACATATATCCACCAAGACCCACAGGCAGGTGGGTGATTTTTTTTTTTTTTCTGCTTGTGGTGATAGATGCTCAGAGAGACACGCGCTGCAGAAATAGAAACTTTTGAGCTGACCCCTCCATTTCACAGAAGAGAAATGCTAGTCACTTCAAAAGTTTCAGAAATGCCTGGCAACCCAGGCCTTGCCTAACTATAGAATTAAATTAGTTTGATGCAAATGTTAATGAAATTTTATTTTAATCAGTGGACACTAATTTAGCTCCATTAAAAGGTCACTAAGATATCAGGTAAAATGTGACTTTTGGGCACTTGAGAAGCAGCTGTGTGTGCAGTCAAATGGAAACATGCAGTAGCTCTTGGCCACATAATTGGGACCAGGGCAAGCATTACAGTGGCAGCACATCCCAAGACAACCAGCTCTGGATCTGTTGCCCCAGAGGATCAAACACGCTCTAGCAACATGGGTCTGTACACCAACCCTTTCAAGAGTCCTCACTCCAACATTTCAAGCTGGGTAATTTTCCTAGCCAGGGGTCTCAGGGAATGAGAGCTGCTGAACTGGAATGGCATGTTCCACCCGCCCCCGCCACACACCCGCTCCTCTGTGTGATCTGCATATCGAGCTGCAGCTTTCCAGACTCAGCAGAGCTGGGCAAAGCCCACACCGGGCCCATGCGGTTACACACCGCCTGCCTACAGTCTGGTGCAAAAGGCAACACCTGGATTGCCCTCTCAATTCCTCCTGAAGAAGCACAGCATCAAAAAAATCTGGGTAATACCTGCTTCAACATTCCATCTGAGCTGAAGTTAGATGCTTAATTTCTGTGCTCTCACTCAAGTTAAACAGCTCCTACTTGAAACACAATCGAGCTGAAGAAAGCATGCCGGAGGGGAAGGCAGGGAAGAGGGGGGAATCCCTCAGCTCTGCAGTTTGCTGCCTGAATCAGTTATCAGCACTTACATTTGTTGATCTTCAGGTCACGTTACACAACTAGTATTTTACTGTGGCATCCACTGCTGTTTCCTCTTGCCACAGCCATCTTCCTAAAGCCAGTTTTCAACTATGAAAGACTTGTACTGTTAGACAAGTCTCTCCTCATACATTCCGCACGTCATGAATGTAAGCAGGAGGAGGTCACCAGCAATCAGATTAACTGAAATTAAAAGCTTCTTCTAATGGAACTTTGTTCTGTACCAATGTAAATTTGCAAAGAATTATTAAACAAAATACCACAATAAACTCACCTGTGAAGAGAAAGCTAATTTCATGCCACAAAAAATGACAATTTAATCTCTTCCCAGTATTTTGTGCTATTACCCCAAAGCCTCCCAGATGTATTTATCAAATCCTGCCTGATTAGTAGTATTCAAGCAGTACTCCTTGAGGATTTTGCTTTCAATTCATGTTACCAAACACAACCAACAAACACCCAATGGCTGTACCTTTAGGAGGTGATACCCCCGACGATGCCTCTGTCTGGGAGTGCAGAGTAGAAGGCTCTGTATGCCCCTCAGCAGGTTCTGAGGACAGTGGTCCACCCTCCAATTCCTCTTCAATGGATTCCAGTGTTTTTGAGGCTGTAGTCTTCAACCTTTCCCTGTAAGAACATCTTTCCTGGTTCTCCACCTGTCCCTGCAAGTCCTGTATTGCAATATGCCCCAGGTTCAGCAGAGAGTTCTCTTCACTTTCACAGGCATGGTTTTCCACCAGTCTTTGTGGTTCCTCAAACACCCCTCCTGACCTCTGGGTTTTGAACAGACTTGAGTTGTCTTCTTGTGCACTGGGAGCCAACAAGTCACTGTTAATTAATTGTTCTGCCATCTGATTCTCCTCTGCTGACTGGGCAGTTTTGAGTTGTATGGCTTCTTCAGCCTTTTTATGCTCTTGCTCTTCACCATCTGATAACATTGCATCCTCTGGAGCTTTCACAGAACAGTGACCATGACTAGTCTGCTTTTCACTTACAGTCAACATTTCTTTAGACTCTTTCACTTCTTCTTGGCTGTCCCTTCTTCCCACCTCAAATTCATCTACATCTCTTTGGCTCTCTTCTGGAGGACTTAATGCAGAACTACTATTTGCTTCATTATTGCTGCAGCAAACGCTTACATCTGCCATGTTCCCTGAAAGAGAGCCTCTCTCCCCACCTACGTCTGAATTCTCAGGCAATGTAGTGACCTGAACTGGCTCAACACTTCCACTGACACCCTGGCAAGAGACATCAGAAGCTTCCTTTAGTGTGCAACATGGTCCCAAAGGCCCTAGGACAGGTACAGAAGAAGCATCCATCAGTGTCACCTCCTTTTGACTCTCAGTCAGTGGTTCTGTGTGTACTCCCAGCATCACTTCCTCTTTAGCAGCAGTAGCATCTAGAATCACTTCTGGGCTCTGCTCCAATGGTTCAACACCAGCATTTTCACTAGGTCCATCACTTTCACGTTCCGCATTTCCAAGGGCACCAGACACTTGTGCCTTGCAGCTGACAGCATCTCCAGCACACACATCACTGTAGCTGCACAGTGTGCATCGCCGATCCAGTGAGTGCTCACTGTGAGTCTCCCGCTCTGCAGATGAATCTTCTGTATGGCAAGCAGGAGGCTCAGCCACAGGGAAGTTATCACCCATACTTCCAGGATCAGCTGGTATCAGCTGACCTTCTGGGGACAGTTCTCCATGTGCCATCACTATGTTACCTTCCAACGGAGTAACACTTTTGAGAACTTCTGTAGGAGTGCTCAGACCGTCCATTTGACAGTGCTCTTTCTGCATAAGTGCCGACTGAATTAAGTTCTTGGAGTAGGTGTTGTCTTGTATGACAAAAAACCTGTGCTTGCCTTTAGACTCATTCACTCGTGCCCTGGGCTGAGTTAGATAACTTAATGCCAGTGACTGTGTTAAAGATCCTGTTTGTGGCCCAAATCTGGGCAGTGAAACTTCTGCCAGCTCAACGTACTCTCCTTCAAGGTCACTTTCCAAGTTTTCTTGAGTCACAGGATTCGTACAGACACCATTGATCAGAGCTTCGTTTAACTGTGGAGCTGAGCTGCTAATGACAGGGTTGTCTCGATTTGCGCTTAGTTCCTGTAGATACTGAGACCTCAGGTCTGGTGAACTGCACTCAGTACGGTCTGGGGGGAGGCACAAAATTGAGCGTTCTTCTGTTATTTCTGGAGAGATGATATTGTTTTCAATTATTTTTGGTTTATTTATAAATTCAGGATTAACCACTTTATCCCAGGGGACACGAAATATTTTCTCATCAGTGGTTAGTAAACAATTTTCCAGTGCTATGCCCATCCGCTCTCCATTGAACGTACTCAACCATTCCAGAGTAAAAATAGAGGTATATGAAACTTCTGGAATCACCACTTCTTCTATATTACGCTTATCTTTTGCCAAACATTTCAATACAATTCGTGGAGGCTTCTTCACAGAGGGGACCACCTGCAGGTAGAAGTCACCAGGCTTCAAGATTTGCCAGTCAATGGAAGCTAGCTGGATTACAATCTTCTCTTGAATACACAGGGGCCAGCCCGCATGGCGAAACAGCAATCCGCAGTATGGAGCCTGTGGAGACAAGAGAAAGTGTTTTCAGCACCAGCAAAGGATCTCAACTCAAACTTCTCAGTACGAGAGATCAAGAAAACAGATGAATTTAGGTTCTTTGGTTATGGATGTAGGCAAGTTTTCCACACTAAGGTCTTCTCCTGAAAAGCAGAAATAAGAAAACCTACCCACATAAACCACCAGCGCAGGACAGGTGGCCACAAGCTACACTGGGAGGCTCCAACCTCCCAGTGAAGGGAAGAGGACAGTGCAAAGACAAACCAGGAGACAGGAAGCAGCAAATGAGGAAAGCACAGCAGAGCCACAGAGAAAGAAAGCAGCAAGTGCCATCAGCAAGCTGTGAGGAACCACACTTAACATAACAGCAACTTCCTCATTCCCAAAACATAGAAGCACTCAGGCCATGCCTCAGACAAATTCCATCCAAATAAAAGAACTGAAGTTTCATGGCTGAACTGACTTGACTCAATTATTTACAGCTTTATCACAACTTCAAAAAATAATGTCCAGTGCTTTGAACTTGATTTTGTTTGGGTAAGATTTAAATTAAGGCATTATATAAGCCATCAATTCCACAATTAATTTCATCTTTTTCTGTATGACAAGGCTTTGGATGCAATTAATTCAAGTATTTTGGCACAGAGCAGAGAAACCAGAGAACAGAAAGGAACTTCCTGGATCCTCACACACCTTGGAACAACAGGTACTGGCATAAAGCAGTTTCTTATGTTCATCAAGCCTTACCTTCAGCCCCACCAGATTTCTAACTTTCCTTGCACCTGAAGCAAAGTTGCTCACAGGTTTAGAAACCCAAATCCTACAGATTCAGTAATTCCTCCTCCTCAATCCTGTATTTTCTGGATGTGTTTCCATTGCTTAGACTTACTAACCCATGTCACATGACCTTAGCATGTCTACCTTCATCATCTCCTCAGTGTGCCTGAAGTATCTCCTTTGTAATGCCCACCTCTTTTTCTTAAAAACCATTTGTTCATTGTGCAAAGCATTGCAAAACACTGCCTGTAATGGCACCAGCACTTCCCAAATGTGCTAGAAGCATCTCTTAAAGCTAAGATCCCACTTGTCTTTGAGTCACACTCCTACAGTAACCCAGTCACCTACTGGTTTTGCTTTTCAAACTGATGAACTCCAGTTCACAACAGTTCTGCCTGCCACTTTGTGGGGGCACATGCTTGCCCTCTGAGTCTACCATTACAAAATTTAAGTACAAAGTTTTAAAGCTCATCTTGTGCAATGCATTTATCACGTTCCTCTTCCAGGTTATTGCTTGTATGTACCAGGCTGGTTTCACCACAAACATACCATACATACTCTTACTTTTTATGCCAAGGTCACAAATGAGAAGCATGGTATGTTTCATGACTTCTGCCTCCAACACCATATTTCCCCCAGTACAAATGTCCTCCCTCCTTTTCACCAGTTTGTAGCCATCTTGCAATTCTTGCATAAACCTCAATCCCTTTGACACAGTAATTAATCTTCCATATGACTCCAGAATAAATCCTTTATGGCAGAGATTAAACAATGAAACTTATCTCCCTAGAGATAAGTTTATTAAAAAGGCTGGTGTGACACTACCTGCCATGGAGCAAACCACATGAAAACGTTATTCAGTTTTTCATGGGTCAGTTAATTCAGTCCTTGCTAAGTGCACAATGTTGTAAACTCAGCTTGTTCTCTGTATTTTGTTACTAGTCCTGACTTAACAGATTCAACAAAATCCCTGCTACCAGACATTCAGCATTATATGGTAACTTCTTCCACATTCCAGGATGGAGACCTGCCAGTCCTATTTCTTCAAAATAGTCAAGTTCAGTCACAGTAGTTTTACTTCTGTTCACTTACTGCTACTGCCCTACTGATGTACTTACACACTGTATCACTATAAAAAGGAACCTCACTTTAGTTTTCATTTACTTGAACGATCATATTAATATTACCTTTATATTCTAACCTCGACTCAGAGCAGACACGTCCCCTTCTTTCCTCTTTCTATTAAGTTAGAACCAAAAAGCCCTATAACGTGACACACAGTTGTTTGTACTTCCCTCAAAGGCACAGCTAAGCTGGGCAGTCTGGTGTTCTCAAGCTTTCTGATCTGCAAGACACAGATGCCTCTGTCAGTAAGTTCCTTGCATCCACAATACAGTTAAACTCAGCAAACCAAGACCACCTCCTGCAGCAGTTTGCACAAGCTGCGTCTGGCTGCAGCAGGTCTCAGGCTAAATGTACTTCATGGACTTTTGTATCAAGCTCAGGACTCACACAGCACCTCAGCCAACAAAGCTTTGGCTCCGACCAAAGTGCCCAAATCAAGTATCTTGTACATAAGTTTTAAACTAGAGCAATTTGCAGTTTTTCAGAAGAGAGTGTACCACTGCAGCACACCAACCCCTCTTCTCCCATTATAGTATCTCCTAGTAGGTATATTAAGGCCTACGGTCTGTACCAAGGGTCTTTCAGGGAAACAAGAGGCAGATGAAGATCAGTTCCCAAACTATCATAGCTCATAGGACTGAAAAGTGAAAGACACAATCAGCAGCAGCATAAACATAAAGCTGAATTCCATCAGCACATACTTGACATAGAGATTCTGTTAAAATTTGGATGCAGAGTAATTTACCAGAGGGCCACTCATACATTAAGAAATTCAAAAACAGCCTCACTGCTTAGATGATTACTTGTCTACCTACTGACTCATAAGGAGAAAACTCACCAATAAAATCACCAAAACCAAAATGCAGAATGCATTGAAATTCCTGACAAGCCCTACAAAGCCACAATCTAAACTGCATCAGGAGCCAGAGCAACATCCAAAACAGGAATGCAAGTCCCACAATAGCCTAAACATTACAGAGCTTTAGAATTTTAGAAGTGGAGCATCCTCATGCTGCTACTGCTCCAAAATGCACCTTCAAAGGGAAGATTATGTGAAGAGGCTTATTACAGTACCTTTAACATCTCATTTTGAGGCTCAAGGATTTGCTTTTCTCGTGTCCAAACACTACAGAGCCAAACCAGGCCCACCAGAGGAGTGCCAGGAACACCCTCTACACGCAGTGGCTGCAGCCAGGAATAAAGCTGCCTGTGAAGAAAGAGCTGGGCACCAATGACAAAAACGGCACAAAGGTGGAATCTTCGAAAGCTACAGGGATGGTGAAGCTGGAACAGACCATTTAGCTCAGGACATCACCTCAAAGCCAGGGGCAAACTTTGGTTTTTAACTTTGTGCTAAGCAGAGACAGACCTCCTTGGAACAACCTTTCCAGTCCCTGAGGAATCACACACAGGATGAAGATTTTAGTACACCCAGCTGAAGCCCATGAACTTGTCTAGTACTTCATGAAGCCATTTACACTTTTGCCAGTGCAGAGGCTGACAAAAGATCCAGTGCTCTCAAGACTTTCTACAGTAGTCAGACATGAGTTAATTCTTTTCCCCCTAGTGTGTTTAGGAAATGCTCACACGGAGCAGCTGAACTACAAACTAAGGAGGAAGCATTGCTTTTGTTTCGACTCTCTAAAAGGTAGGCAAGACTTTCAAAAAGCAATTAGTAAGAAACAGTCCCCTGTGATTTCAGATTGTAAAGATGGATATAGAGTGGCATACAGTGGAGGTTTGGGGAAGAAGAGACCACAGCAAATTAATTAAATTTCATAAGAAATAGTAAATTTAAAAGATCAAACAAGCAGACTTTTAAATAAAATTTGGAATAGTCTGGGCCCAATTCTAAAGAGGGTACAAGGTACCTAGAGCTTCCCTTGATCTGCCTGTACTATCACTCTGGAAGTGAGTCCTGAAATGGTCACAACCAAGTAAGAAAGGATCTTGTTGATCACTCTCCCAGACATTTCGCACCTCACCAAAAGCCCCCAATATCTAATGCTAAGCCTTGTGCAGCCCTCCCTAAAGGCAGCTGCCCAACCCACCCTACATCTTGTTGGTCAGTTGGGTGGGCCATCAGCATCCTGGGTTTCTCCGGTGCCACTGGCCTCCTACTTTCCTCATCAGGACCCCAAGCTCCACCTGCCCTCATCTCTGCCTCCTCAGGACACCCAATGCCCACCACCCTCATCTCTCCCTCCTCAGGACGCCCAGCACCCATTGCCCTCACCTCTCCCTCCTCAGGACGCCGAGCACCCACTGCCCTCACACCTCTCCCTCCTCACGGCCGAGCACGGCAGCGCCTCGTGTTCCAACGGCCCTCCAACAGCCACCGAAGCCACCGTGCCCGTCAAGGAAACCCCGCGCCGCTATTGGCTGCTGCGGCCCCCGCTGTCCTCCCATTGGCTGTCGGGCGGCCGAGGCCCGCCCTGCCACCACGCCCGCGTTCCCCCGCCGCGCCCTGAGGGCAGAGGGGGCCTTTGCGGTGCGTTCCTCGGCCCCTGGCCCCAACGGCTCCGCTCCGGGACGGCAGCGCCGTGCTCCCAGCTCACTGCTGCTTTCCTTCCTTCCCCTTCACCGCCCCACCTGCCCAAGGCACCGCTGGCCGCTCGGAAGCTGCCGGGATCTCGAGAAGTGGGGAAATTGCTACCTTGGCTCCTTCAGCGAGGGCGGTGTTTTGGGGAAAGCCGTGAAACATCTTGAAGTAATTACCAGTTTGTGCAAACGAAAAGTCTTTTGTTTCTTTAAAGGGGAAAAACACACTATGCACCACAGAATTAGGAGCTCCAATTACAGATACTGATGGAATAACAACTATTCCAGTGTTCAGGGTGGGAGAGAGCAGCAAGGCTATGCACCACCTTGGATCCTCCTCGAGTCACAATGACGACGGCTGGCACCAAGCTGGAGGCTGGTGACAATACAGGGTGACAAACACTGCACCAAAACACACTTTCAAGATGCCTACCTCACATGGATCCATCCTATGTGATGGATCTGTCCCCCCAGTATTTCACTTCCTTGAAACAAAAGAGTAAATTACTATTTCAGCCTCTATTCCATATTTTTCCTCCTCCTAGAAATTCCTTGTCCTCTGCCATGAGGACTTGAATTGAAAGCCTGGCCACACACCCCCTTTGCATTCAGAGACAAAAAACTTAGAACAAACCCATGTTTTAGGTTGTTTGGGCTGGTTGGGTTTTTTTCATCTTGCAGACTTCAAGCCAAGTTTTGTGATGGAGGTGTTTGACTCATCGTTTCTAACATTTTAGACTCCCAACAGTAAAGCACGTTAATCTTGGACTCGTTCTGGCAGTAAATGTAATGTGACTCCTCAGGGCTACTGAGCCTTGTGACCGTTCCAGCAACCATCAAAGGGGAGCTGGAGTTTTGGAAAAACACCGACTGGAAGCATTTCACCCTGCACATCATTGTGCCAGTGGCAGGAGCCCGACAGCTTCATCCACAGGGCCAGGGAACAGCTGGGGTCAGAGGCCACCCTGGTCAGACACATCCAGCAAACACTTCACTAAACCTGTGAATCCTTTAAGCCCTTGGTGTTCCTGATTACAGAGAAAGGGAGAGCACTGCTCCACACCTGATCGCTGATCTCTGAAGGGTTAAGCTTCAACAACAATTTCTCAACTATTTCCTAACTATCTGCCTGCCCTCCCACCTAGACTGCCATACATACTCAAGCGCTTTTTGCCAGCCGTTTTGCATACAAGAGCAGAAAGAAAACTCTCCAAGAAAGTCTTCACAGGCCTTAGAGAGCATGATGTACTCACACAGGCATCCTGCTGAATGCACTGCAGGATGTGCTTGGCTGGAATCAGGAAGTCTATGAGGTAGTGCAGTCCATCCCCACGGTACGTCTTCTCCACCACATCAAAAACTTGGCACAGAACAGTGGCTGCGGTAGCCTCAAATGGAGGATAGAGTGCTGATAACGTGCTCTGAATGCAGCCGTCCAGTGATTCCGAGTCCTGCCGAGAGAGAAAGCGTTAGTGGCATCAGGGCACGATCTGCCCAACGCCCAGGAGCGCGGCCATCTCCAAACGCGGGACGAATGAAGATCAAAGGAGCCAAGCGCTGTCTTTTCTGGCTTCTTTTGGCACTAGCGATCGCAGGTAAACACAAAAAGCTCTCCCAAACCAGGAGTGGAGTGCTCGCGGAGCGCTGCACACAGAATTGCCAGCTTTTGCTTACGCAGCAAGTCCTTCTGCTGCCTGCGTGGGGTGGGGCGGCTGTTAGACCACATCGCAGCACGTGAGCGCGTGTGAGCGAGACAGCCATGGGGTGGGCATCACCAGCCCCGTGGTTTGGGCACACTCCTTGGTGGGCTAAGGGCACCTGCAGTGGGCTGAAGCTCCTCAGCCTCCTGTGCTCTGGAGTCCCAGCACGGGATAAGGTGCCAGAGATGTTTACTCCGGAGTCCCAGCACAGGATAAGGTGCCAGAGCTGTTTGGTTCTGTGGAAAGCCATTCACCAGAGTGACTCCTCATTATTCAAAGCTGTTTGCATCTCATGAAAGGCTCTACTGCAGGAGCCAGGAGTTTTCTGCAGTACGAGATGCCTCACACGAGGATTCACACAATGCGTATGAGCAGGGCTGTCTGTGGCCCCTGAGCACACCCGTTGATACCTAGTATGCCTGTTCAGGGGGATCAGAGGCAATGGCTTGCCTGCATCCACCTTCATTTGGGAAAACCTGCCAGCCAGAGCCTGCCCATAGTGTCAGGACCAATTCCAGTGCTGGAGGCCAAATTCTGAGTTATTGCATGGGTGTAAATCAAGAGAGCTTGCCAAAAAGTAACAACTAAAAAAAAATATAAAGCTGTAAAGCTGTACATATCTGGAGAGAGGATCAGGATCGCTCCTTTCTTTTCTATTTTAGAGGGGATCCCTTGGGCTAGCTTACAGCCACTGGGAGTAAATTTTGCTTGAAAACCAAATGAAAGTTTACTCAGGTGTCTGGCCAGATCCTCATCTGATCCAAATCCACCTCCTTTCACTAGAGACAAGAAAAGCACTTCAGCTGCTTACGCAGAAGCTCTACAGCCTCCTGTAGAACAGGAACAACTACATGAACATGCCTGAAAATACACTTCAGTCCCACAGCAAGATTAGGAGAGAAAGTTAAACAAAGCAGTGCCACAACCAGGGAACAGTAGAACAAGGGGATCAGGAGGAAACAAATGGTTTCACTGCTTCCATCCATTGCAGCACTTCTCTGAAGATTCCTCCACCAGCCTGAGAAAGTTCAACAGTCTCAGAGCAAGCCTGAACTGACCTGCAGCCTAGCAGAGATGATGCTCCTCACACAAGCCTTCCCATCTCTCACAGCTTACCGATCTCCAAGTTCCTCCTTTAGAGGGTTGGGTGTTTAAGCACAACATAAACTACCTGCTCTGATGCAAAACCACCTTGTCGGACAGCCTGTGGGACTGCACAGGAGAGGTGAGGACTCCCAGGTGATGCCTCCACAATCCCTGCCTGCAATGAGCTGGCAGAACTACGGTGACAGGCAAACCACACACTGCCTGTGGGACAGTACTGCTTCCTTACCTTTTCTGCTCTTTCTCCTGATGTCAGCATAAGCAAGGCTAGATGGATGGCAGCAGGCTCCTAAAGTGCCCACACCTTTTCTGAGAGACCAGCTTCCTCCTGCAATACTCAAGGCCAATACAACTTGCTAAACAGACGTTAAGGAGCTATTTTTCATACAGATAGAATCATAGATTATCCCAAGTTGGAATACTTAATCCAATATTCTTAAACCAAGAATTCCAAAAGCAAGAGCCCTATGTGCACACTCCCAAGTGCTGAATTCTACGGGATGAGCATTTAACCCTAATTCTAAATAGGAGGAGAAGGCTGTTTTAAACAATTTACTTTCCACTCAGAAAAATAACTTCTGTTTATTCTGGGACCAACCTGTCCCAGCAAGTGCCTGTGACCTTGTCAGATAAAACTGGCCTTCACACAGGTGCTCTCCCACCCCACCAGTCACCTTCTTGGGCACTATCACAGTAGCATTGCTGCTAGCAGCATTTGACAACAATCTCCCTCTGACCCTCCACAGCCCACAAGTTCAAAACATCAATGAAAACCAGCTGGGGTTTGTTCTGCACTATCTTCCGTACTCATACCCTGCTTGAGCAAAATTCTTTCAGATATCAATCCCTCCCCAAAATAAATTTGTTAAGCTCACTGTTGCAAATAAAACAAAGAAGTCAAAATATTTGCACATGAGTCAGTGCATTGCTCTAAGGTTCTCACACCATTCCTCCTGCCTTAGACTTCACAAAACAATTATTAACATTGGCACCAAATCAAAAATCCTTTATATGGTTAAAATAAACCAGGTCGTACCTTATCCTTTCTTTAGTAAAATACAAAATAACCATAGCCTGTAGCCATTGCAGAGTGCAGTGCTAACTGCGCTCCCAAGCACAGAGGCTTTATATCCTTCTGGCTAGATTATACCACAATGCTATGATAGCAGTGTAGATTTCTAAAGGATAGAGAGAAGGTTTCAACCACTACCTTTTGGTAGAAAGAGATGTTTGCACCCATTTCTGCTAATTCTGCAGGAAAAGCCCCAAACAAGAAGTAGATTCCCACATCCCACTGTGCTGCACTGGATTGTAGCACCAACATCCTTGGGAGGCCACAGAACAAGGTACAGAATGAGACTACAGAGCATAGCAGCCTCCATGTGCCCCAGATGAATGTGGAGGTGACGCTGCTCTTCAGTGCTCCCACCCAGGATGGTCACCCAGGGATAGCTCCTGCCTGGAAGGAGGGTGAAACATGGCAGTGCCTCAGAAGCTACCTTGAAAATGCAGAGGGTACAATATGGCAGAACTTGGAGCCTCTAACAGCAACAGATTCTCCTTCAGTAGGGGACTTATTAACCCAGCTCACAATCCTAGGGATGGGTCTACTTATTTGCACTAATTAACTTCTCAGACTGCAGAGGGGCTGGAGGGAAGCACCTCAGCCAGGACTACAAGAGGCCTCATGGTCCTGCTGTGGAATGCCAGAGCACAGATGAGCAGCCTCACACATCCAGCCTGCTGGCAGGGCCAGCTGCCATGCACGTGGAGGAGACAGGGTTTGGGAACTCATACAAACCAGAGAGAGGGATAGTGCCCTATGGTCCTGAGGCTGATAAACCTGAAGTCTTAAGCCTATCTCATCTACATCATGGAATCATAGAATGAGTAATGAAGGGACCACTGAAGGTCATCTAGTCCAACTTCCCTGCTCTAGAGTGCCCCAGACCATAATAGGAGCCCCCTTAGACCCCTGCAGGGTCCCCTAGAACATGTTACTTCAGGCAGCTTTTGAATATCTCCAGAGAAGGAGACTCCACAATCTCATGTCAACTTGTTCCAGAGGTTCCATCCCTTATCTCAGACAAGCAGTGTAACCCCCACCAGGCACAAGGAGAAACTTTTGTGACCCGGGATAAGTGAACAGCACCTGGAGAGAAGGAGAACAAGCTAAACCTAGAAGAATCCACAGATGGGGCACTCCTGCCCCAGTACATTTCCACTAAAACCAGCCCACAGTGGTCCCAAAGAGCTGGCAGAGCCTGGCACAGCAGCCTGCTGAAAAAAAACAGCCTCCTTCAGGGACTGCACATTTCAAGCTTCCCTGCTTCCAACACTGTTGCCACATCCCTCTCACAAGAAAGGTCCTGGACATGTGCTCTTTTTCAGCCACTGGGCACAAACACCAACAGGAGCACTTTCCAAGCAAGCCAGACAGCATCACTGCAAGCAAAAGGAGTCTTGGGATTCAAATGATTCTTTGTCCATCGCACAGGAGGACCTATAAACTCCAGCTCACTGCCACCACTACACCACACCTCCCAAAAGAGAAACATGCTTTTAAAATAACTCCTCTATAAATCAAGGTGCTAAATAAAGCCCAGGTTAAGGTCATGTCCGGCCAAACTGGCTTTCACTGCTGCTCAGCTGAGAGCCAGCTGCAGGGGCTGGAGCACAGGGACAGAAGATGAAAGCACCACACAGGGATGGGATGGGATGGGATGGGACGGGATGGGCTGGGCTCCATGGCCTAGGCTGAGTCATGTGACAGGAATGACCTGGCATGGTCCCACCCAGGAGGCCAGGGGAGCAGTGAGAACCGTGGAGGACTTCACAACTGGCAGAGTGCTTCGGTCTGAACCATGGGTGGGTGGGCTGCCCTCTTTCCCCTGCATATCACAGGAGCCATGGATGCTGTGACAAATAGAGCAATTAAGACCGTTGTGGCAAAGCTCTGCTGCTCAGCCCTTAGAGCCCCACTCCACCACAAACTGCAGCAAGAACCAGGAGTCAATCAGAAATGAAGCTACGAGTGCCTGGGCAGAAGAGGAGCCCAGCAGCTGTTGCAAACCTGCTTAGGGGATGTATCTACTTCTCCTGGTGCAGCAGACACTGCAGGTTGGAAGAGGAGTCTGTCATGAGGCATCCGGAGTAACCAGGAGCTTCTTAGGCTTTTCTAGGTGCACTGATTGAATTTTCTGCCTGTGTTTGTGGGCATAAGGAGAGCAATATAGCAGCTCCAGCCACTGGGATCTCCTGTCATTCTACATTTCTTTCTTACTCAGAACTGAACTTCTTCCTCTTCGGTACCTACTGCTCACCAATTAAGTCTGCACCCTGGAGAACCTCCTCCAGGAGAACAAAACATCAGCCTGCCTGGGGAGCAGAGAGGTCATCCCCAGGGCTACACACACACACTTCACACAGTATCAGAATATCTGTGCTTTTCAAGCAAGAGACAGCAACCCCAGTGGCTCAGGACAATGTAAATCAATGCATGGGAGGCCTGCAATGCTTCTGGACCCACCTCGGACAGCAAAGCCTTGGCAGCATTTTCCCTACAACTCACCCAAGCACTTTGATCATTTTGCTACAAAGTACTGAGTCTTGGTCAAGGCGAATATGAAGAGGCACAAATCTTCCCTGATGACAGCCCAAATGCTGTCTGCAGACTACCAAAAAAGATTGTTTTGGTGAGACCAGACTAACTGTTTGACTAACCCATGACTTATGGCAGACAGCACTCCTTTCCAGCAGGCTGGACTGGCCCGTGTAACATGCTGAGGGTTCATCCCACAACAGGAATTTAGTTAAAGAACCTACAGCTCTGCTTTCACAAACCTACACTCTCATTTGAGCTGCCAGAGAATGAAACTACATGTGCCAAAGTGCCCCAGTTAAATCCAGAGCTTGCCATGGCTTGGCAGAGCAAGGAGCATAGCTGGGCAGTGCAGCAGAGCCCAGCGAGGCTGCAAGCACAGCGAGTGGTGCCCGTGGTACACCCAGCTCTGAGTCATGGAGCGTCTGGGCTCCTGCTCAGCAGGGAGACCTTGCCAGAGCTCCCGCAACTTTGTCCTTCTTCTGCCAGCTGCCTGGAGCGTGGCCACGTCCTGCACGCACCCACTTTGTCCCCTCTTGCCCAGGTGCCAAGACACAGTGCAAAGGTAGAGCAGGAGAGACCAGAGTGTGCAAAGGTGAGGGGAAAAAATGACCCAACCCTCCCACACCCCAGACTGGAAAGTAGAAATAATAGCAAAACTGGGGAGAGGCAGAGCTCCAAGCAGCACAACACAGCGCCTGCCCATGGCTCCCAGCCAGCTTTGGGACTGGGGGAAAAGGAGCTCACAGACGGGGCTGAGTAGGGCTGGGTTAGCTGGTCCCTCTGCCAGCAAAGGCTGCTGTGCTGCACCACTTGGCTGGGGCTACTCAGATCTCAGCTGACGTGAGAAACCTCATTTCCAGTAAAAACAGACCTCTGGGCTTTCCATGAAGCCTTTCCACTTTCTGACACAGAGCCGAAAGACAGACTGCTTTCCCTTTAAATAAAGGAGACATTTCTGTGTTCAGAAAGGTCTCTGGCTAAAAAGAAGGCTTGTTTTCCTGACAAAATTTGAGATTTCCCACTCCATTGCTGCAGAGAGGAGAACCCTCCCAGCCCCATTTCCTGAGCTGTTCTAATCACAGCGGCAATGAGTTCAAGAGAGAAAAATCTTCCCAGAGCAAGTGCCAGCTCCCCCCTCTGTTGCTTGCTCTGAGGCTCAGGGGGAGGCTGAGAAGAGGGCGCCTGCCTTCGGCACCCTGCCTCCCTCTGGATAAAATAATGTATTATTATTAAGAGGTGCAGCTATAGAGGTAGGCATTCCAACTCCTGTAATTACACCACCTTCCTGTGAGATAACCAGGAACAGCTCTACCTGCTCTTTGGGCTATTGTTTTAGGCTTTACAGGGAGAAAAGTACAGCACCCAGTTCCACTTGGGAGGCAAGTGTTTCTTAGGAGGCAGTCTTCCCCAGGCCAGCTTTGCTGAAGAGTTCTACCTCCAAAAGCAAGCTGCTTTCTGCATGCCACCATGGCATCCCTTGCAGATGGCATGGCTGTAGCCTGGCTCAGCTCCCCTACACTGAGGCAGGCAGGACTGCTCCATAGCCTGTGGATAAACCAGCTCCTACAGCTTTTCAGGGAGTGGTGCTCTGCAGACGGAGCTCAGAGAATCATTTCCAGATGCCTCCCTCTGTTCTCCCAGCCCTACTCGGTGTTGACGCGGCTGCGGCAGCCAAAGCAGCTCCTACTGGGCAGCACACAGGATTATCATTCCAGGCACTGCAGGAAAACAAGCGCTTGGAAGCGATTAACTCATGATCTCTCATTTAATTAAACAAAGGGAAAAATGATGTATTTGCTTTTCAGCTCCGAGGTCCCTGTTCTGCGCATGCTGTAGGTCTGGGCGTGCGCAGCTGGGGAAAGGCCCAAAGCTGGGTGATCTCTCCAAGCTCAGGCTTGGTTTGTTTTCACTCAAGGGGGGACACCTTAGATTCCTTTGAAAGTGAAGCATGACCTCCTGTGAGCTTCAAGCTTTGGAGTGCACAACTACACCAATGCTGTCCTTGTGTTTGAGCAAAAGGCAGGGAATAACAGGCAGCAGAGGCAGTCTGGTTCAAGTACATCCCTGGCTCTGCACCACACTGCCGGTGGTCTAACACAGGCATTATCATATGGCAACACGACTGGTCACCTGAGCCTGCTCCCCAGCCCAAGAACCCTGTTTACTTGGGTCCAATACAGCATCTTCCCCCTAATTCACCTTACTTCTCTCTACCCTTCAGGTTTTTGTACTCTAGCTTTTCTGGAGAAGAGATTTTAACTTTCTCCTTTGTCTGTGCAACATCCAACACATCAGAAGAGCTGCTGACAACTGCTGAAGATTAAAGAGGCCAAAGTGGGGGTGACCCACAATCCAAGAAAGTTGTCTTTTAGTCAGAGTGGGTAAGAACTGGGAAATGAAGCATTTCCTCACAGGGGCATGTCTCGCTCCCAAATGAGTTCTCAATGTACTGAGCAGGAGATAGGTCTTCTGTCCATAGCAACAAATGAACCCTGGTCTCAAAGACCAGTTACTTTCTATCAGAAATAGATCAAGGAGATGATATAGGTGTTTAAAGGGCAGCTGAGGGAACAGATCAAAGCCCTGTCCTTAAACAGACATCTTCCAACTGAAACAAGGGCCTGCAAGTGGATGAGAGAGCTGTGTATAAAACACCGTCCTACAGCTGGACACCAGCTTATTTTGGTTTAGTTTAATCAAGGGATTAAGTCCTTAATCTGAAATAACTGTCTAAGCACAGATTTTTTTTTTTTTTTAATATCACTGGCAGAGCTCTAACAATGCAATTAATTAAACAGGTTGTACTCTGTGTGTTGCAAAGCTTTGGGTACTTTTAGAACAACCTTCTCAGCAACAGACTCATGCTGGAAGAGTGTGAGTGCTGGCAGCCATAGTTTCACTGCCCATTGTTAGCCATGTGCACTGTTCCACCTCCTTGAGACCGCCTGGAGCTCTCCTCTTCCCTCCTGCTGCCAGTCTGCACAGCCTGCCCTGCCCTGGGCACCAACACTCTGCCCATGGCACCGTATGCCACAGTCCAGCCAGGGACCTCCACATTCCAAGTGTCATGTTCCTACAACAGGCCCAGACAAGGCTTGCTAAATCCTGTTAGATATCACAGTCAGAGCCAAGAATTTCACAGGCTACTTCTATACACGTCCTGAGACATTGCAGCCAACTCCCATTCTTTATAGGGCTCAGTCTACAAATGCACTAAAAACCTTTTTCTCTGCCATGGAACAAAAGAAATTGCTTGAGCTCATGCACCCTATTATTAGTGACAGAATTTACTCTGCTCTCAACTTCAGGCATTGGCATCCATCTGGCAAACCAGCCCAAGCAGCAGCATGTTGTGCCCCTTCTTATTTCTGCCTAATGGGTACTAACTAGCAGGGCACTCCAGGCAGCGGAAAGATTTCTTTATACCAGCCAGCTATAAAATACCTGAAGTAAATTCTTCACCAAACAGGTCAGCTCATTTTAACACCTTTTAGTCAGAGGCATTAGGCCAGAGCCAAACCCTTGTGTTCAGACACCCATCTGGGGGCATCTTACAACAGATGGGCAGCCGCCTGTGCTCAAAAAGAAAATGATAATCCTTCATCAGGCCTGCTGATGAGTGCCAAAAATGATCTTCATGGGGTCAGTACTTAGAGTATTAGTTCTGTGCCAGTGTTGCACACATTCTAGATTCATGTTCAGATCTCATTCCTTTCTTTTGCAAGGTGCATGAGCTGCTGGACAGACTCCCACGGGGACTGGTGGATTCTCCGTGTCTTGCAAACTCCATAACTGAGGGTGAATGCCACAGAAAAATTATCCTCTTTCAGTTAAAGAGCTCCTAGACTCCATATGGAAACTAGGTGACACTCTATAGTCCCAATATCCCATAACAGATGAGCCATACTTCTTTTTTGCCTTAAACACTCTGTGTTACCATGTGCTCATGAAATATGAGTCCTGCTATGTCAGAGGGGGACAGAAACTGCTCTGAAGCAGAGCTGCAATTCCAGGAGGGGATGGCTGAGCACATGAGAACACAATAAGTGTAGACCTTGGAGGAGCACATCCCTGCACACCATTGATAGGAGAAAGCACCCAGCAGCAGTCATGAGATGCTTCTTAGGAAGAGGCTGTGAGGAACGATGAGCCAGAAGGACAGAGCAGGCAGCTCCAAGATGCCCATGGTTATGTCAGCTCAGCCATGGGCCACTCCAAGAAGCATCAGTCTGTGCTGAAGAAGGGAGAAGTGTTCCTGGTCAGGGGGACCAAGATTTGTTCCAAGGCTGTCTGAGTTCACTGGGGAACAGACACGTGTGCTCAAGCTCTCCTCCTCCCCCTAAGCAGCAAACCTGGGACAGATTCAGATGAAAACACTTCCCCTATATTTGGATACAGCACTAAATGCATGCCTCCCGGAAAACTAAGTCAATCAGTCATAAATTCAGGGCATTTCTTTCATTAAACTCCCAAGTTAGAAAGGGGTGAACACAGGCTTTTAAAGCTACTCCCTTTATAGATTTTTTTTTTCCAAACAGAAAACAGTCTCACGTGTCCCATTATTTCCATACATATCAAAGGAGGGTGGAGATTTAACTAGCAATTTCTAAAAGATCTTTGTGCACAGAAGGGATGTATGCCAAAACGTGGGTGGTTATAAGCCCAAACACAAAGGAGAATACATCCACAGGCATTTTTCCCCTTGATCCATTAACGGGCCTGCATACCAGCCTCCTGAGCATATGAGAGGGACCTTGTTCAAAAGATAAATGTATTCAGCAAGATGACAACAGACAGCAAATAACCCACATCCTTTAGCCATGTTGGAGGCTCAGCAATGCTGGGGTTTTGTTGGGAGGCACTGAGATTTGACAAGCAGCCTCAGGGAAGGTATCCTCCCGAAGGAACCTGCTCAGGAACCTCTGCCACACCTAACACAGGCTGCAAAGCTCAAGGCGGACACCTAGCTAAGGTCATCAGAACTCCAGCAGCTTTCCTTCTCTGCAGCATGCAAACCACAATCCAGCCACAGCAGTGTGCCCCATTGCAGGGGACCATAAGGCCCCATGGAGAATCCCCTTTACCCCATCCACCAGTGTCCAGGAGGAGCACATTCAAGTCTTCTCTTCAGCTGAGCCATTTGTTTCCATTCAAATCAATGGCTGGTTGTACCAGCTGAAGCAAGGATTCATCCTGGGCTTCCCAGACTGATGGCAGGATGGCAAATCTGAGCAGACAGAAAGATTTTCAGATTCATTCTGTGCTGCTTTGATCTTGGAAGTTTCAGCTTGGTGTCCAGTGATGCAAAAAATAGGATACATAAGAAACCAGCACTTACCACAAGAAAGGCCCCATTTTTTGTTAATATTTTAATAAAAGACTAAGCCAGCCAACAGAGGTGAGGCACTTGGTGTGGCAGAGAGGTATAAGCATGGCCAAACCTTCAGAATCAACAAGGGCATGTTTAGTCACTTCTCTGAGCTGCAAACCAGGTACTGTGAGTGGTGCAAAAAACACAGAGCATCCCATGGCCAGAAGTGGGCAGCTTCACCCTGGCAAGCTCTCCTTGCTTTTTATTCCTCTTCAGTCAGCAACACATCTGGTCCCAGTGCTACTACTCACTTTTTCAGACCTTGGTGACACTGAGCTCTGCAGGACTAGAACAGGAGGTTCCATCATGCATAAACAGCCAAGAACACAAACAACATGTGCTCTGATTGAAGAGCCTACAGGTGGGTTCAGTTCATATAGTTTCTGTAGGACACCTTGATTATTTCAACAGAGATCTTCTTCAACACTTCAGTGCTAAAGGAGCCTGTAGACCCTGTGATATGACTTCTATCCACACTCAGCACCAATGCTCAGGTTAAGGTTGTACACAGCCTGTAGGACGGTAAAAATTTTACACAGATTGGTTGCAGACAGGGTTACATTTGAGATGCAACAAGAAAATGAGGCTCTGTGAGCTGAGCACTGTGCCTGTGCTCTAGAATTTAGAGAAGACATGCTGGCTCTCTTGTCTGATGTGACCAGCTACGAGATGCTGACAAGACTCTCATGTTATGATCTCTTCTGCTATAGCAAGGTATGCCTTCAGGTAGTTACCCATGAGGGCAGGTGGCCAGCAGCACTGCCAGAAGGGGCTATGCTACAGGATGCAGGTTTTCAGAAAAACAATGCTGACAGCACTCAGCAGAGAGTCCTCCTTGGATATCTGCATTGTCTCACTGTAAGCATCTTCTGTCTTCATTCCCATGTGGTACTAGAATACATTTGGCAATTTCTACAGGGAGATACCTGGATGCAGCTGGTGTGTCACCTGCATTCAGCCATTATTTTTGTTGTTACTATGAACAGCACGTTCACCTGCCCAGAGCTCTTGAAAATAAGCTGGGCAAAATGCAAGTTGTCAACCTTGTTACCCCAGAGGAGGTGCTTTCAAACTGCTTCCATGTGCTCAGGATTATGTCTCTGGACTTTGTCTGTGTTCCAACATCTTGCTCATGGTTTTGGCACAGAAATAAAGAAAGAAGATCCCCAATGCTTAAAGCTCTTTGTGATTCCCAGACTCACTTCCTTCCCACCCTAGGAGAAGACATAACTGGAGGAAGAAAGACCCTATTTTTTTCTGAAACCCATCCTCTCTCCTACCAGCATAGAGGTGCCACCAGAACTTCTCTGAGGAAGCACCAGGAATGGAATCCTTCAGGAATCCTGGGAATACCAGGGAATAAAGATAGATCCCAAGTCACAAAAGCCAGGATGGGTGAGCAAGGTAGACAGAGCCCAGCCAGACTCCTGCACTGCTCTCACCATGGAGTTTCCACAGCTCTAGAAGTCACTTCTAGTGAAACTGGGCTACTTTAGCCCAAGCTGTCTCACCCATTTGTGCTTTGGGCGTCTCCCAGCTGCCACAACCTTATGTACCCATACACACACATCAGCTCTAACACTGAAACCCCATGAAAATGAATCACTTGCCTCACACAGCAGTGGTGCCTTGCCAGACCTCCATCATCCAAGAGTCCTGCAGGCTGCTGGAGGCCATGGAAGGTCTCCTACAGGCCAGCAGACTGACACACATTCACTGAGATCCAAATCTTTTGCCTGCAGGGTTTGTTTGATTTACCAGGACACAAAAAAACTCAAGGTAATCAGAACAGCTTGGAGCTACAGTCCCAACTTGGTTACTCACAGAAAGGCACCTCCCAAAATGTAGATTGGTCTACCACAACATTGAGAACAGATACCTGCCATGGACCAGAGGTGTCCACAATGTGGCCAGCACTCAGTGCTGAGTCTGGTGCAGCTTGGCCTCTGGCTCCCATTCCTTCCAGCTGCACTCAGCCCCTGAGAGGCACAAGAACCCTCCTCAGGACTGTGTATCACAGTCCTCTCTCTTCAAGGACTGTGATACACAGTCCTTGAATGCCCAACCACCCAGACTGGCCATGGCACTGCTCCTCACAAAGGCCTCTGCTTCAGACAGCTTTTGCCATCACACATTAAAACAACATCAAGGAGGGGACTGAAGCCCTTGGGAATCAGAAAGACACCTCCAACCTGAAGGAGCAGAGCAGTAGAAGCCAGTCTCTGCCTCAGCCTCCAAGGGCAGAATTTCACAAGCACTGCTCCAGCCCATGTGGCAAAATGCAGCCCATGAGACTGCAAGGGATGGCCCCAACCCTGCACAACCCTAAGCAGTGCTCTCCTTTGATTTCAACTCCATAATATAACCTGCATAGACGAAAAATTGCCAAGAACACACTGGGTATGAGGTGAGGGAAAGAGGTCTTCTGACTGGGATGGAGAAGTAGAAGTGAGATGCCTCCAGAAGAATAGCAGAGGAGAGCATACCATGGCTCTGACAGGCATGTGAGGTACCACAGGATTCTCTGCAAAGGAGCTGGAGGGTAGTAAAAGGAAAAGATATGGGCCTATAAATTTAGCTCAACTTGTAGAAGTCAGAATTCAACTCATCCCTCAATGAAAGCCAAGTTTCTGCAGGCTCAGAAGTTGAACTTTTAAAGAGCAAGTCACTGCCAGGCACAGCAGCAATGCAAGCTGCTTGTCCTCCTCATGGATTTTGTTCCCTCTGCTGTGGGGAAGCAGCCCCTAACATAGCAGGACACCTCCAGGAGATTTGGGGGTGCTGGGCACATGGATCTCCACCTGAGCTTAGCATCAAACCATCAGAAGCAGGACTGGTGCTCAGTGGGATGTCACCACAGGGCCAGCAATCCCTCCAGCTACTGACAGCTCAGGGCTGGGCACCTCTGTTTGCAGGGCAGTGCCAGTGTGACTGGGCAGGGGACAGCCCTACAGCCACTCCCAAGGAGTCTGGGTGCTCCGCTGCCCACTGGGCTCACCATCCTTCCCCCTTTGCAAAGAAAGATCCCCTCATGCAGAACTTGACACCAAAAAGGAACATCCCTGCCCGGCATCACAGGGATTCTCTGGATGCCCACTCTGGGCAGGAGAAAAGGCTCTGCAAGAGGGCAATGCCCAGAGCCACAGAGCAGGACTGGCAGAGTGAGGGCAGGAGGAGAGCCCAGCATCCAGGCAGCACAAAAGACAAGGCTCTGCCCGAACTGACCCATCCCAGCTTCTCGCTCCGGTGCTGTGCCCGATAGGCGCCTCGCAGAGGTCAGTGCCAACAAGAAGTTTGTGTCCCTGCAGCCACCGCCCGGACTGGCACCAGGAGTGCAGTGTGCCACTCGAGTAACGGGAAATGCCAAAAGAGCTCTTTCCCACTCCCGGCATTAGCGCCGTGCGCTGGCTCCAGGCGGGCTGTCCCGATAGCAGCTTCGTCCCGCACAGCCCTGCTCGTGCCCAGGGCAAGAGCCCCTCGCAGAGATTTCCTTACCATGTTCCCGGCCTCCTTTATTCCCCTTCACTTCCAAAGACAGCGTTTTTTCTCTTTTTCCTCCATGTGTGCGACGGGCGTCTCCTCTCCTCTCCGACGTGAACCACCGAAGCACTTTGAGTTCTGGACTGTAATCCAAGCCCTCACCGCCCCCAGCACAGCTCCAACTAATCTAACTCATGACACTACCGGGGCTGAGCAGGGGACCTCGAAGGTTTCTCTGACAGCCAACTCCAGCGTTAGACGGCAAAGGGGCATAGCGAGAGCAAGGTGCCGCATCCCCCAGTGCTGCGGGGACCTTTCGGACACGGGCAGAGCCAGAGGCGCTCCCGGGCTGCTCCCTACGGCACCGCCGCTCTCCGCGTCCCCCAGAGCGCCTGGCCCGCCGCTCAGACCCGCTCAATGCAGACACGTCGTGGCAGGGAGCTGCCTTCGCCCGGGAAGATCTGAATAGCTGCTGGAGGAGAATAAGGCAGGCATCCCGAGAAGGTCTCCAGCTTTCCAAAGAGGTTTCCAGCAAAATGCTCCCCCCCTTGCCTCCTCTCGGCTTGTTTTTCTCTAAGTCCAGGGAAGTTTCTCCACTCCACGAGATCCTGAGGCGCCGCTGCAGGTTAAGTAAAGTGCCGAGGAATACAGCGAGAGTGCTCTGAAATATTGTTTTTCTAACTTCTAGAAGGAAAACAGGGAGCAGTGACCGCTTCAGGCAACAGCAACAAACTGCACTGGGATCGGGCAAGAGATGTAGAGACCTCACCCCCTCCCAAAGGAATAAGTAATTTAACACGGCAAGTTTCTCCACCCCTCCATTAATTGTTTAAGATGGCCAGGGGCCAAAATACTGCCCGAGCAGTGGGGAAGGTCACCAAACAGGCAGGCAGCAGCCTCCAGAAGTGACAACGGGAAAGGGCAGAGCCACAGAGGCGGAGAGAGAGGAGAGAGGCAGGTGCCGCGGGGCATCCCAGGATCTGCTGACACACAAAGGCTTTGTGTAACGGGAAGCAGGGCGGGAAGTGACACACAGGCAAAACCTGGGCATGAGATGCAGGGCCTGGGACCAGAAACTGCCTCCCCAGCCTGAGCAGGGCATGGTCTCAGCAGTCTCGGTTGGGACTGACCCTCCATCAAGGAGTTCACAGTGCTGGAACTTGGTTGTCCCCACTTATGGGAGAGGTCACACAACCGAATCCATCCCCAAGAGACAGGGTGACTCAGGCAGGACGTGAGAGCCCACAGCAGAAGGGAAGACATCTCCTTCTCCTGCATGGACAAGCAGAACAGCACAGGGTCCTTGCTAGCAGCAAATTGAGCAACTGCTGCCAATACCTCTGCTGCCTTGGCTTAAGGGGCAGAGTCCCATAGCCTTCCCAAACCCTGCTCCACAGGGCCAGTAGCAGAGGCCATGCCAGCTAGTCCAGCTCTAGACCACTTTCAGATACTCCTCTCCCAGGGAGGACTGACAACAGTTTGCCCTAAAACCCCTTTGCATATGATAGCCTCATCACATGTTTCCAGACCCAACCAGCAACGGGGAGTTTGAGCAGCCCCAAAGCCAACCATTCAATCCACCAGCTGCTTGGCATGCTGCTGCATTTCCTTAAGCCAAAGAGATGTTCTGCTAAAAGGGGCTGTGACACTGACAGTGACCAGAGTTTAGCAGCTGCCTCACTGTTCAGCACTTGGCTCTCAAAAAGCCCAGGCTTTGAGAGGCCCCCCCCATGGCCTGGAACAGCCTGTCAGCTTCTCCCCATAGCAGCACTCCATCTGTAGGCAGTGTCCATGTCAGGTGACAGCAGTTGCTAATGCCAAACTGGGTGAAGGAGATCATCCCTGCCACCTCAAGTATTAACAACCCATCACAGGCACAACCTAGTTGTTGTCATCTGCAACAAATAATTTGAGATCTTAGATCTTGTCTGTGCATGCAAGAGAGCCTCTTTCCCCCTCATATTCCTATTAGGAGGATGAGGAGCCTGGCACACCTCCCCAGCAGAGCATCTGACCACAGCTTTCAGAGTCTCTACAAGGCTACATTTGCAGAGTAGTTTTGTCCTTCATCTATTCCTCCAGGATCTCTCCCATGCAATGAGCTACATTTGGCTAACCTTTGCAATATCTTCCTGCAGGTGCTTGCTGGGAGTCTTCCTAGGGACTGGCCCACTCCCAGAGAGGAGGGAGCACCAGGAGTGATGTCTCTGCAGCACGTGACTGACTGTGACAAGCCCTGTGCTATCAGAAGTACCAGGTTATTTTTGTTGGAGGCATATCCCCATCACAGAATAAAAGGAGGTAGAAGAGATCCAACGGGCCTCTCATACCCAGATGTTTTAGGGAAAAGTGTAGAAACAGTTTTATGTACTGTTTCTACAATGGCAGTATTACATGTATGTTTCCTTTCAAGAGGCCATGGCTGCCCAGAGCAGCACAAATTGCAGAATCATAGAGAAATCCTGAGCTGGGAGGGACTCACAAGGATCAGATGCTATTCATTGTTCTGCATAGGACAACCCCAAAAATAATACCGTGTGTGATTGCACCAGCCTTGCACACAACTATTTTTATCCAGCAAACAGGTCACTGCAATTACCCTGGGTTCTGCAGAGGAACCAGTCTCCAAATAGAGATCTGGAGTCTCAAAAAAGTCTGGTAATCAGCAGCCTGGGTAACAAGCCTGGGCACTCTGGGGCTTTTCCAGTTGCAGGCCAAAGCTCCTGCTCCTTCAGGGGGGCTACTGCACAAGCCAGGAGCTACCTCAGTTTTGAAACAGAGACATGCTCGCCAGGCAGCACAAAGGGCAATGCAGAGCCAAGTAGGGCTGGGACATCCCCACAGCCCATGGTGATGAGGGGGATGGAGCAGAGAACCTGCTCCCATGCTGTTACTGAACTGGTCAGGTCTCCTACACTCAGACCTTTGGCAGCAGATCCAGGGTGAGAAGATTTTGGCTTTCTTGTCTCCTTCAGGTGGCTTGCACAGGCCTAGGAGCACAAGGTTGTCATCTCCTTTAGTTCTGGAATACCCGCTAAGATACTGTCAAGCCACCTAATTTCAGTTCTCTGATGGCCAGAAAGAGTAAAAGTGGTGTAGGAACTTGCAGCATCCCCATAAACAGAGAAGGAAGGCACCATGGAGGTACTCAGAACCTTGTTCCTACCCCATTTGCCATGACAAAAGAAAGCTCTCCACAAGCTCTCAAGTCAACACCACTCAGAAGGATGCAGAGAAGTTGGCAGTGCCGTTTATAGAGGCTGCCAAACACAAGACAGCTTAGAGCCCAATCTCACACCTCCTCCCTTTCCTACACTGCACTTAAAGCTCAGGAGCACCTTCCCCCATACGGATTTCCAGGCTGAAGAACCTGAGTGCAGCTCACCCCCATCCCAGTCAAGGCTGTGACGTGATTTCCTCTGCCATGGCTCGGTGCTAAGGGGAACATCTCATTGCTGTTTACTCATGGCTGGTTCTTAATATAGTTTCCTCTTTTTTTTAATTGCAAAGTAGCCTTTCCCTCTTCTGCATTGTAGATCCATTTCCCGCGCAAGCACATGAGAGACAGCTGTAGCCAGCACTTCAGTGGGTGTTAAAAAGCCCCTCTTGACTGAGGCTGACAACAATGCCACGCTTGTTCCCAGCACAGTCTCACTCTGTCTCCTCGCAGGAGCAGCTCCTCGCTCTTGCGTACGGCCTGCGCCTTTCTCAGGGTTGCTTTAATTGCTGAAGTCACTGCAAAAGGCTGCTGTCATCCACGCTGGCAGGGATCTGAGTGCCCCAGCTTCCCATCCAGCAGACCCAGCTCCTCATGGACATGAGGGGCAATTTTACTCCAAGGGGACTGCTTTGCTACCCACCCTCAGCACCAGCTGACCATTGCTAAGCACAGCCTGTCCTAGAGGTGAATTACAGCAAAAGGCAGCAAATGCTGACATTAGGAAGGATGGGAGCCACGCTTTGAAGGCTGTAGGGCCTCCCCAGAGTTGAAAGAAAAGGAGATAGAAAAGGGATCAGTACAACTGTTCTGAACATTTCAGACTCTCATCTCTTTCCTCTCTCTTCCTTTCTCCTTTCCTGGATCTGGTTTCTGGAGTTGCAGTATTTCTCAAGTGCCTAAAGCAGTACCACAGCCTTGAGCTGGGAGAGAGCACAGACAGAGGTAGGAGGCAGGGAAAGGACCTCTGCCTTTGGGTCAACACTTAGCAGAGTTCTGCTTATTTTCAGTTGTGCAAATCAGGAAATGCTCAATTCTTTTAAGAATAGAATTCAGCTGTGCTGGAAACAACACAAGACAGATGTTTTAGATGCCAGATAAGGACATCTCCTGAACTAGGGGAAGTTGTGCAATATGGATGTTAGCAGGATGATTACATTTCTGTTGCCAACAGCTCTTAGGAAAATACCCCCATGAGCTCCATGTTAGCTTAGACTGATCACTGGTGCAGTCCTCAGCACAGGGAACTTCCTGTGGCCACAGAGACTTCCGAGGGAATAGAGATCCTGGGAATGAGCTGTGGTAGAGCACTACTCCAGGGTATATGGCTCCTGCTAGCCCAGTGCTAAGTGGATGTCTCTGAATCTACTTCCAGGCATCTCATCACCAGACTGGGGTTCTCCACTAGCTCCCATGTCCACAGACATGGCAATGCAGATATTCCCATGGATTAAGCTGTACCCTGAAAGGAAAGATATGTTACCATCCCTCCAAGCTATCCACGATGAACCCTCGTAGAATATCCTAACTTGGAAGGGATCCACTTCAAGGATCATTGAAGTCCAGCTCCCACCCTATATCCCTTCAGCTTGGCAGTTTTACTGCCACAAAAACAGAGGAAGCCACCAAGAAACAGCATTAGACCCCACCCAGAACAAGCCTTAAAAACAGGGATAGACGTTGCTCAAAACAGGGTTTGTGAAAGAAAGGCAACAAGCGATGCATCAAGTAGAGGTGCAAGCAGCCCTTTGCACCAGCTACATTTCAGGAAAGAACTAGCTCTCTCCCCCCATTAGGGAGACAAGAACAGGTTGTATGCAGTTTAATAACATTTAAACCTTTATTTTAGATCACAAGTAAAGCAGGTCTTGGCTTCACAAAAGCACATCTTGGATTAACTAATTAATTTGATAATCCGCTATTTGCAATCCTCAGGAGACATTCAGCTTCTAAAGCAAGTAATTACCACTAAGTGGCAACCTCTTTGTGAGGCCCAGTCTGATTAGGGAAAAAATTTCTTAAGCCAGAAATATAATCACAGTGTGATTTCCCAGAAGGACCGAAGGAGAGACTACATAACAACAGCTGGTCATGCTCACCATCTGAAAGGACAGAAGCAACTCAATTACCAGGTCTCCAGCGACAATTCAAGATGTTGTTCAGTGCCACGTGCAACCATGGCCTGCAGTTAACCACCAGGAAATCTTACAGGAGGTATTTTGTAGGGACAGAAATCAGGAAGGTCCCACTTGGGGAACTCAAATGTATGCCACAAGGGAAAGAAAGGAGAGGAAAATTGGTTTTTTTTTATATTCACACAGGAAGTTGGCTGCAGCACATATTGAGAGAGGTGATTCTCCCCCTCTGTCCTCGAGTGCTGCTTCCAGGTCGGGGGTCCTCAGTACAGGAATGACATGGACCTATCAGAGCAGGTCCAGAGGAGGCCACAAAGATGATCCTAGGGCTGGAGCACCTCTTCTATGTGGACAGTTTGAAAGAGAACTGTACAGCCTGCAGCAGAGAAAGCTTTGGAGAGACCTTAGAGCCCCTTCCAGTACTTATAGGAAGCTTACAAAAAAGAGAGCAGTTTTTACGCAGGCAGAGGGTGATAGGACAAGAGGGAATGGTTTTAAGCTAAAAGAGGAGAGATTTGGATTAGGTGTTAGGAAGAAATTCAAAGGACAGTGAGGCACTGGCTCAGGTTGCCCAGAAAAGCTGTGGATGCCCCATCCCTAGAAGTGTTCAAGGCACAGTTGGACAGGGCTTTGAGCAACCTGGTTTAGTGGGTGGCATTCCTCCCTGTGGCGGGGGTTGGAACTCTGAGGTCCCTTACAAACCAAACCATTCTACGAAGTTGAAGCTCATAGTGTGCAGTGCCACAGAGAAGCAATGCAAGCAGGGCAATATTATCTGCCTTACAGCCTCTGCCCAGATACAAAGACACACCTTGATGACAGGGTGTCTTCCCAGACAAGCCAGCTGGACTTAGTACATGCAGAGTACTTGCTGGTTAGACCAGCTCCAGGCATCCCCAAGTGCCCAGGGTTTTGGCTTAGCTGGCATCCATCACTGCCAGAGTCCTTCTGCACTCATCCAAGACACCCATCTCAGTCTGAGCAGCTTTGGGCTCCTTTAACTTTGGGCCAAGGAGGGGACACACAGAGGTGCCCCCAGGCCATATGAAGTAGCTGTGCTGCACACCACTCTTGGGTTAATGCTGCTACAACAGTCTCCAGAGACTTCTCCTTGCAGTCATGACCACAGCCAGCACAGGTAGGAGGAGGGCTTGGATGGAAACCTGGCCTCCTGCCCAATCAGACACCACCCCAGTGCACCCACACCCTGAGGGTTCTTCCCCACTGCACTGGACTCCCCTTTTGGGTCTCAGCATTCTGATGCTTTGAGTACTAGGCAGGTGCACTAGTTGGCAAGATGTGACTGTACTGGAGAAAATATCCCAACCCCCCACAAGAGTCTGTAGGACACAGAGCCAGGCAGGGACACACCTCTGTGAATGTGGAGTCAAGAGAGCTTAGATGGTTTAAGAGGAGCTACTTTTCTGTCTCCCGAGAGTTTAGGCATTGCCTGCCTTTCCTGAGAACAAAGTGCTCTTGGCTTAGAAATCCAGCTGTGGTTTCAGCACTGCTGCTTCAAAACTCACCACAGTCTCTGAAAAGAAGAATAGGTCAGCTTTTTCTGCAGAGCAGCTTAAAAGCGACCCATCTCTCTCCAGATCCCACGTATTTAATGGCACAGAAGAGTCATCTGTTTACCTTCCCTCCTGGCAGTGATGCTGCATGCCTTTTAGCCCCACAGCACATGTTTACTGTACTCTCCGAGACAGCACGCTCACCTCTGAGCCAGACGTGCCAGTGGGCACCCACACCCTTCCTGCCCCGGCCCCTCTCCTGCAGACAAGGGAGTTGAGGGACACAGGGTCACACACTACTGCAAATTCCATCCTCAGTCACAACTGCCAGGCCTGCTCCCCTTTCCAGGTCTGCTTGGCAGAGTAAGCGTTGTGGTGACAGACAGACACCTCCCACCATGGCTCCACACCACCAGCAGCCCCCACTTGCGTCCCTGCTCTGTGCCCAGCTCATGCCTGGGCAACGAGCACCTGTGAGACATCTGCCCAGCCCACACCAAGAGAAGTGGGTACATCCCTTGGAGGATGCCACTGAGCACCAACCATTACCAACAAGAGCTCAGACACACTTCTGATCTGGAGACCCATCCCTTCTCTTCCCAAACCCAACCTAAATCCAGCTATGCCCTGCTAGGAGGCAGGGCTGGCAGCTCTAACCAGGGAACCAAGGACCCCCTCTCCAACCATTGGCTCCACAGTTTGCAGAGCCAGGACCAGCTCCCAGGTCTACCTGGGGTGACAGTCAGGGACTCTGATCCCCAGTACTGCTATTCCCCTAGGTGCACACTGCCAAGCTCCCATCCAGCCCTCCAACCCTCCCAAAAACCACACTTACAGCCAGCATTTGCAGAGCTTCTACCCAGCAGATCCCGACAGATCTTGCAAACCATTCTCCCATGGCAGAATGTCTCCAGAGAAAAGGAAAGCTCTCACCTGCCTATAGTTTGCTTCTCCAGAGCAGGCAGGCAAGCAGCTGAGTTAGCTCAGCACTCCCTGGGGCAGAGCAATAGCCCCAAGATGCATCTCCCAAGATGCAGCAGGTCCAGTCAGTGCCTTATAGAGCTGCATGGGCGTTCCCTGGGACCAGCTGTCATGGTGCCTATCACAGTTGTGCTGTGTTGCCCACTGAACTCAAGCAGTCCCACTCTGAGTCTTCCAGGTGCTTCTCAAAGTACCCTTAATCCAGCTGGTATTTCCATCAGGGGAATGACAACCTGCACAGGTCTGACAGTTTCCCCAGAGACAGAAGAGATCCGCTTTGTCCCCCTCTAGCCTCACCCAGCTGGCAGCAAAGTGGAAATATCTCAGTCCTCCAGCAGCTCTGCAAGGCTTCAGGCTGACGTTCAAGTCACTCTGCAGTGGGCAAAGAGCAGTTTGGGGTCAGGGTCTTCTCCCCAGGAGGGGTCTAGAGCCAGCTCTGCTGACTGCAGATCCAGAGCACTGAGAAGGCTCTTTATATGCCACTGGGAAGGGCTGGTTTGGCAGGGATAGGAGCAGTCTGCCATGGAACATCCACAGCTGGCAATTAGAGGAGTGAACCTCAGGGAATGCCTACAGCAAGGATGCCAGGCTGGAACACAGAGCAGGTGGGACGCGGGGCACAGTGAGGAGGTTGTGTGATGTGGATCATAGCTTTTGTACCAGGGCCCTTTGTTCCCAGTATGGGCTGGAGGCAGAGGAAACACCAGGAACCAGCACATGACTGACATTCTGTGAGCTGGTTCCAGCAGGGGTGGGCACCTCCCCTCCCTGGCACCAGGGATGGAGAGCACCGGCAGGAAACCTGATTCGGTGCCATCAGCAGCAATAACAATGTGCCTCCTGAAGGAGATGAGCAGCTTCCCCTTCAGACAGGCAGGGCGGAGGGCTCCTGCCTCCTGTCAGCAATCTGTCCTCGCTCCCTCTCACTTGCCCTTCTTCCATCATGTTGTTGCTCTCTTCCTCCTTGCAGATAAATCTGTGCTCCCAAATCCAGACAGGCTACAGAGCAGCCCCGGGAAGGTTCGAGGGGTCTTAGACTCCTCTGGGGTTCAAACAGGACTGCTAGACTGGGGCCATGAGCCTTAGGAAGAGCTTGGTGGGAGTAGGGACAAGCAGGTCAAGGACTTCCCAACACCCAGGTCCAAGAGTGTGTTCTTTGCTGCCTTTTTTCCTTTATAGAATCATACAATGTTAAGAATTTGGAATGGACCTTAAAGATCATTCTGTTCCAAGCCCTCTTGCCATGAGCAGGGACACCTCCCACTAGACCAGACTGCTGAAGGCTTTATCCAACCTGGCTTTAAACGCTTCCAGGGCTGGGACAACTACAACCTCCCTAGGCAACATGTTCCAGTGTCTCACCACCCTCATAGTAAAAGAAGGCTTTGGTTTTGGGTCATATTTTGCAGGCCCTGCCTGCGTTTGCTGCCGGGTGAGACGAGAGTGTCTGAGAAAGAGTGCGTGATTGAACCTGGGCATCACACCCGCCATCAGGAGATCGGGAGGGAGCTGGGGCTGGCACACCACAGGAGGCCTGAAACTACCACACGTATATTGTCTTTTCCCTTAAGACTACCCTGACACAGGACCCCCAGGGCCTTAGAGCCGCGCTCCGCCGCAACCGCCCCGCCGGGGGCTCCGTGAGGGGGCGCGGCGCCATTTTGGCGGGCGGGCCGGGGAGAGGCCTCGGCGCAGGGCGACACCTGCCGGCGGTGCTGGGCAGCGCGGCCGCCCCCGCCGTGCCCGCGCTCCGCGCACCGAGCCCGCGTACCGCTACCGAGCACCGCGCACCGAGCCCGCGTACCGCTACCGAGCACCGCGCACTGAGCTACGAGTACCGCGTACCGAGCTCAGCGCCAGCCGAGCTGGGTACTCAGCCAGCGCCGGGCCCTCTTCCGACCCTCGCCGAGGGGAGATGCTCCCCTACACCCCCGTCCCCCGATCCCCACCAGCTTGGGGGCGGTTTGGTTGCCTTTGGGCAAGCGACACCCCACTTGGAGCTGTATTTATAGACAAATCCAAGCGCAGCGAGGTAGCTGCCTGACTTTTTTCCCTCTTCATTGCACTCCTCAGTCTGTAATTTCCTGTTTGCCTTTAAAGCTATTTTTACTAAGGAAAAAAAAATTAACAGTTCTATCTGTACACTAGCACACTAAAGCAAAGATCAGAGTGAAGCTAGCAGGGATCATGGATTAACTCCCCGGCAGCAACCTGGCCCACCTGTTTGCTCCACAGCCCTTCCACCCCAGCACATGTGGCTGGTGCTCCTTCACTGGCTGGATCCCATCAGCCAGCCCCACACCACGTCGGAAAGCTTCACAGTTGTTTCTTTTTTATTTATTTCTCTGGTTTCTGGGGTACCTTTCTGAAGATTTTCACAGCTTTCTCCATAAATAGAAGAGGGTAGGGATGTCTACTGAAAATAGGTGTATCTACATCACCTGTGTGGTAGAGAAGAGAATATCCTGGCCCTTGAGAAACTGGGATTTCTGAGAGAGCAGGAAGGACCCAAATGTCCAGGAGAAATCCGGAGGGGGTGACTCCTGCACAAGGATTACTCCATGGTCCCAGCCATGCCTATAGAGGGGCTCTTAAGCTCTGAGCCCACAGCTCATCCAGCTGTCTGTGAGAGCCTCAGAGACCCTAAACCACCAGGCAGCCACACATGGTGAGGCCTCAGGTGGGTGCACAGCCAAAAGCCAACTTCCCCCCAGCTAGCCAAGGAACCAAAGCAAGGCTTTAAATGGCTCTCCAACAGCGTGGGCTTTGCTGGGCTTCAGGAGGCAAAGCTTGCACAGGCAGGGATTGCCCTGCATTGCTGTGACAGAGGAAAGGACGGACACAGCACAGCTGCTGCAGAGTTTGGTCACCACCAGGACCCTGTGGCCTTTGCAGGCCCTTCTTCCTGGGCCGCCCACAAGCTCAGGATGACCTGTGGTCTGATGAAAATCAGACTAACTGGGCTGGTGGTCACCTCCCCAAAGTGTCCTCAGCACCATCCCTCCCTCTCCAGCCAACCCGCCAACGCATTTCATTTACCTTCAGGGTAGCCTGGATGTGCGGCCACAGATGCCAGGAAAAGATGAGGTGGGAGGAGCCCAGGTGGCTTCTTCAGGGATCCTTGCCTTCCGAGAGGCCAGGAGGAACAGCTGTGTCTGGCTGCAGGGAAGATCACAGCTCTTGGATCTGGAGTACTCATAAAATCAAAGCCCCCACCACGCTGCCTTCCACTCTGGCTGTTCTGCAGAAATCCCAACCTCATCACGCAGCCCTCAGGGATTCCTACAGTTTTGTTTGCTCCTCCAGGGAAAAGCAAGGAAGTCTGAGCCACGAGGGAAGGTGTGGATCACCCCGCCCAGCTCCCGCCGACCTAGACATCGCTCTGCTCTTGCCTGTCCTCAGCCAGTCCACGCTGCAGCCTGTTCCCTTGCAGGGCCCCTGGGAAAGACTTCTGGGGACAGTCACCCTGCAGCCCGACGAGTGGCACAGCCGCTGGGGACGGTCCCCAGCCCTGCGGGTAGCCGGGGGCCGCTCAGTGCCGGCAGCCGGCGGGGACTGCCCGGGGAGCCGAGGGGCTGGCTCCACACGAGCCGGAGAGGTGCAGCGCGGAGCACAAAGGCTCTCCCATCCTGGCCGCTCTGCCCTGGAACGCAGCATGGGAACCACTGCCCAGCGCGAATCTGTTCCTCATTATCCAGCCCGGCTGCCGGCTGATCCCGGCTCCGTCACCACTCACAGCACAGCCCCGGCCAGCTCGCATCCCGCCAGCCGAGCAGCTTCTGCACACCTGGGGCAGACCAGGGTCAGGGCTGGCATCCCCCTCCGGAGGTGATGCCAGAGAGAAAACGAATTATTCCCTTCGCCAACAGGCAGAGGAGGATTCCAGTGAAAGCAGGGAGCAGGGACGGCTGCTTCAGGTGCGAAGAGTAGGAAGGAAAACGCAGAATTTAGAGGAGGTGTTTGGTCTGATCGCTGGTAGGATGGATGCCTGGACAGATGGACATGAAGGGGCAGGAGCAAGGAACAGACTGATGTGTCTCTAAAATATTGTCTCTCCGGATACAATCAGACTGAACACCTCTCCTGAATTCTGCATTTGCCTTCCTGCCGTTCTCCACACAAACATGACCATGGCCAAAGCCTCTGCCATGCTTTGTGTGAGTGAGAGGTGAGGAGCTGGTTCCTTATTCACTTGCTTCCCCTGCTTCTGCCTGTATAGAGCAGTGTGAAAACCTCCCAAGAGGGTGTCAGAAGTGCTCCAGAAACAGAGCAGGATCAGCAACTACATATGTGAGTCAACAGCACCCTTGCTGCAGTGGAAAATAAGCTGGCAGGTTCAAGAAAATTATAATTTCTTGGACATGGTACCTGTGAAACACAAAAGAGTGCTAGTTCCAATATGGGGCTTCCCAAAAGAATATATATATATATGAACAAGCTTTGAGAAGATAAGGCAGAGGGAAGCTACCAACAAGGTGGCACACTGAAACCACAGACCAGCTCTACCCAGAGAAGCACTTGGAAGAAAAAAAGGTAATGGGGACAACCTGCCCAGGGGAAATATTTACTGAGCATAAGGAGAAATTCATTCTGTGCAGGACTGGTGTAGCTGCGGTGTGGTTCTGGGACAGGGACAGTTCACACCTCCATCCTCAGGGACATTCCAAATCCAGGGGGACAGGGCTCTGAGCTACCTGGTCTAGCTTTGCTACCAGCCCTGCACGGAGCTGGGACTGGACCATGGGCTTCCCAAGCCCCTTCCAGTCTGAAATTTACGTGATGCTCCAACGTGCATTGTGCAAAAGTGATGTGGTGATTTTAAGACTCACTTGTAAGATGGCCAACACCAATCCATTGCCCACAGCTCTTCCACACAGCTGATGTCAGATCTGCCTTACATCCCCTGCTGACTTCACAAGTTTTGCTACCACAGAGGAAGCTCAGTACTGGAGAAAGCAAATGCCTGCGGAAAAAATGTGTGGGTTTAATGGCAGGCTCTAAACAGAAGCCTGGGTGCAAAATGATAGGTCTGTGATAGTCTGCCCTGGGATGGGGTTGCTTACAGTCACAGTCGGAGGGTTGTATGATCTGGGTTAGAGTCTGACAAGCAGCTCGTGTGGCTCTGCCTTACTCTGTCCTGGAGAAGCAGAAGTTTGGGCACATTTATTTGTGGTTTGGCCCACTCCTCATGTTTTTCCACTGAAGAACTTTAGTATTTTTAGGCTGAAAGAGATGACTCTCTGCTATGCTGGAAGGATCAGAGCAGTCCTGTGCAGGCAGGATACTCAGGTGAAATACAGAGAGTGAAGTACAAGACTAAAAACCAGCCAGGAGCCACCATCCCTGCTCACAACAAAGATGAGGGTGGAAAGAAGGGCTCCAAGCTGCTGGCTGATGGCATGGAGAGCTTGGGCACACATTAGCTGCTAGGCTCAGATGTCTGGATGAGAGCAGCAACCAGCCCCAGCACTTCCTGAAGCTCAGATGTCAGCTTTCCCTTCTCTGAGGACCTGAAGGACACAGACCCACCTCTTCCAGGAAACCACCTGGCCCACACAGCCTGCTGCACTGCCAAGGCAATTGTGGCTGCAGGCTGTGCTGGCAGTGAGGTCCAGCATGCAGAGCACAGCTCAGCCAGCAGCGTTGTTGGTGAGATGCAAGGCAGATGGGGAATGTCACAAGGAGCAAGAGCTTCTACAGGGGCCAGTGTAAAGCTAACAGAGCTAGAAGCTACATTTGACCCTGCCAAAAAAGACCAGGGGTTGATAGAGGATGCCAGGTTCAATACAAGCCAAACATCCGCCTTGTGAATTAAGTAAACCACATTTACTTTGCTTCAGGAGAAGCAGAGACCAGGAGATCAAGGGGAAGAGCAAAACGAGCACACACCAATGCAAGGAGGCTCCTGTGACCCAGAATACCCCAAAACAGATCCCTTTAAAACATATTTTTGGCAAGGAGAGAGGACATGGGAAGACATGGGCTCCCAGCGCGCTGGTGGCTGTGCAGCCACAGCTCTGGGCAGAAGGACCTTGTCTCTTGCTGGCTGCTCCCTCTGCACGGCCTCACAACAGCTGCAGGCACGCATCGCTTTGGAAAGAATTTCACATTTTCCACAAACTTTATGGAAACCAGGAAATCCCGTTAGGCACATCAAGAGAGGGGGTTTGGGGCCTTGGATGGAGAAGAATGAAGAGGCACAAGGACATGGTGTCTGCAAAGGAGAACCGAACCAGGATGGGCAGAGGTTCCCAGACAACAGACAGACCAGACCATAACATCTGCTCCAACTCCAGTTTATTGAACATTACAAAATACTCTGCATATATTTTCACAGTATAACAATATCCTTGCAAATAATATATTAAGTATTGAGTCATTTGTGGTGCCCATGGCTACAGAAAACACTGACCCAACTAGAGATTTAGTATGGCCCAATATCAGAAATCAAAACTAGAATAAGTCATACCAGAAATGCAAAACTATATAAAAACCTTTTAAAAATCTCATGCTCATCTGGTGGAACAGGTACAGAGCTGAAGGGCCTCTGCTGAGCCCTGCTGACAGGGCTGGGAGTCTCACCAGCTCACCTGCTCCACACTGAACTCAACTACCCAGTGCATCCAAGTGTCCCCTTGGCACCTGCTGTCTCAGCACACCCATAGAGCTGGAAAAGGCAGCCTTTTATCTGCTTTGGAGCATTAACAGTCCAGTCTCCATTTTTCCCAAAGAGGAATGACCCCAACCCTCCTACTCTGCTGGTGCCCAGCCATTGTGCTCTTTTGTGTGCTGAGCAGTCCTTTGGGTGCAATTCTTGGCCCTTGGGGTCACACCAGCAATAATTCATCATGTGGGCCACCAGCTACCATCACCCTCTGAGGAGGGAACAGGGGTGGCTGGGATGCAGGTGTTGGGGACAGACCTTTGAAGATGCACACTGGTCACACCCACCACCCCTGCTCCTGGTGTATATTCATACCTGCTGCTCGCTCCACTCCTTGCACCACGAACAGTCTTCCCAGCTGATGCACTCCAGGCAATTGGAGGGACTGGGACATGGGCAGAATGAACACCAAGGATGCTGTGCAGGGCAGCTGCCTCCGGGTGAAGCCAGAAAGCTGAGCACTGCAGCTGTTGGGAACACATCCAGGTGACGGGTGTGAGGCTGGCACAGCAGGTTGGCTGTTGGAGTCCCTGTGCGTACAGGTTTGCTAGCCCAACTCCTGGTGGAGCCAAACCCCAGGAGCCCTGCTCCCAGTCCTGAGAAAGCCATGGCCTTGCCTCTGTGGAGTCTCCACAATCCAGGGAACACAGGGCTATCGTGGCAAGGAGCCTATCTCTGAGCTCCTGGCTGAGCTCCATGCATGCTGTGAGGAGCCAGCACTGTGGCCACCTTGAAGTCAATGGCTTGGTCACTGAGTGTGGGTGGGCTCTTGTGCACCAGCACTTCTCTCAGGCCTTTTCCCAGAGATCTCCTACTCACAGCCAGGCTGGAGACCAGCTCATACTCTTATACCTGTGAGCAGCCACAGCCCATTTTCCAGCAGCCACCACCTCAGGGCAGCACAGCCATGACAGGATCAAGTCTGTTTGGGATCCCAGCCCTGGGAGAAACATCTCTAACCTCCCAGCTGCAGAGATGTGCAGGGACCAGATAGGAAGAATGAGGTTTGGGATCTGTGCCTTCCTGGGCGGACAGGGGCTGGTACCTGCTGTCGCAGCACAAAGACCAGTTATTGTTCAGTTTGCATCAGTAGGTGCATGGGCAAAGCACACCCTGAAGAACAGCTACAGGAGTACTGGGTTCTCCTGCCACTCCTGGAGTTTATGGAGACACACACAAGCTTTGCAGTGCAAGACAGAGCAGTCACCAGGTCATAGCCTGTCTGCAGCTCTCAGTCCCTTCCCAATCCACAAGGTGCCTCAGAGGTGGCTTGCTCTGTTGAACATCAGCCACCTGGGCTCTGCAGAGGGTGGCACCCTGCCCTGCTCCTCTGTGGCCATCAAAGGCTTCAGCTCCTGCTGCTCAGGACCTTCTGGGCTGCTGTCACTCTGTGACCGGCCGCTCTTGGAGATGTGGCTGGGGAACTGGAAGCAGGAGCTCTGCTCTGGCATCACCTGGCTTGCAGACTGGGGCTGCTCTTCCAGCACAGGGCAGGCAAATCTCCTGTGCTGAGGTCCGCTCTCGATGCCTGGGGGGGAAGCGATGCTCTCCAGGGAGGAGATGCTTTGGTTCCACGCCTTCTGCATATCCACTGGCACAATTTTGGTGGTCTCCGAGGAGACATAAACAGCCAGATCAGCCTGGTCTCCTTTCCATGGCAGCTCCTTCTCTGCTAGGGTTGGTGATGGAGGGATGATGCACGGGCTGGGGCAGACATCCAGGCTGCCTGGAGATGCAGATGGAGGGACAGTGAGAGGGAGCTTGCACAGCTCTCAGTCTCTCCTTGGACCCTGCAAACATTGCAGAACCAACCACTACCAAATGGCCATAGAACCCTAGAATATCCTGAGTTGGAAAGGACCCACAAGGATTATGGAGTCCAATTCATTGCCCTATGCAGGACAACCCCAAGAATCACACCGTGTGCTGGCCCAGGGATGCAGGACACAGAGGTTTTGCCATGCCTCCAAAGGACAGTGATTCTCCCATTCATGCTCTGTGGACTTTGGTTTTGGGTTAGGGTTAGGCCATGGCAGCTTTGCTCTACAGGCAGAGGAAGGACAAGCTACTTGATGTCAGCTGCCCTGGTATTGGAGCATTGGTACCTACCAGGAGTTGTCTTTCCCTGTAGGACCTCATCAGTGGCTCGAGCAACGAACACAATCCCCTCATCGTCCTCTTTCTCCGTCTCTGAGCTATCACTCTCCTCCTCCTCTGAGCTGACCATCACCAGGACAGGAGCTGCAGGCAGATGGAGGGGCTTGGTTTGGTGCTAGCACAACCCTGGTGCTGTCATCCTACCGAGCTGGCAGTGGGCAGGCACAGCAGGTGCTCCCATCCCACGCCACCAGGTCCCCTTGCCAGGACCTGCCATCCTCACTTGCCACTGGCCTTACCTGCATCCTGCCAGGGGACATTTCTGTGAGTCTTCCCATTGGGTGTCTCTTTGGTCAGAGAGATGTTCTTCTGTGAAAGAAGAGGAACTGGCTGGGACCTGCCCTGTGCAAAGCCCTAAACCCCAAGAGGTGGTCCTGCGAGCCAGCGAACATTGGGCATGCACATTCCCACCCTGGCTACATGGCAGATGGGTTCTAGTCCTTAGGCTTTGCATCTTCATGGTCCCACAAGGAACTGCTCCGCTGCAATGGCTTCAAAAGCCTCCAAAAAAAGAAGATACCTAAGGCTCAAGTTGAGGTGCAGAGCCACACTTCTGAGCCTGGATCTGTACCTACACTGAGTGCTCTTGCAAAACAAGCCTGGGGCTTCTCCAGGGCTTTGCTCATTGAAGAGCCACCCCACAGCACTGATGGCATGCTGGGGACACATGGACACACAGCACCTGCATGCTCACACGCAGCATCAACAGGACTGAGAAGAGATGAGCCGCTTTCCCCTCTGGCTCTGGAGCTGTTGATGTCCTGCAACACTTCACCTACACACCCCAAAAGGACCTCTCTTACTGCATCTTGGGGTGGCCAAATCCCAGAGCTAGGAAAAGAACAGCAGCTTGGGGAGGACTTGCCTTTTTCCTGCCTTTTTCCTTCAGCCTGGCCTTGCTCTTGGAGGAGCAGACATTGTGCTTCGTGGACTTGAAGGTCTCCAGACGCCTCTTCATGTTCTGCCGGAAGATTTCTTTATCTTGGCGCTCTTGTTTATCTGGAGAGATGAAGTGACGGCTGTAGCTGGCCTTGTACTGGCCGAGGGAGAGGCAAAGAGACACAGGGTGAGCGGCTGGCCCCACGGAGCATCATCCATCCCTGCTCCTCTTGCGGGTGCTGCTCCCCTTGGGGTCAGCCCACGCCGTGCCTGGGACTGCTCACCCGCCGGCGGGGCTTGTAGAGGCTCCCTCGCAGCACGTGGTGCATGGCAGCATCCTCCTTGTCCCGGCGGCTCCGCACCGTGTCGATCACCTGCAGGTCCAGGCACGCGCCGCTCCCGCTCTCCCTCCTGCGGGAGACGGAGACGGATGGGCTGAGCTCCATGCCAGCCCTGGTGCAACCTGCCCCCGGGGAGGAGGGTGGCTGTGAGGTCACACGAGGTCCATCCAGGAGCTCAGAGGGATGGCTGTACTCACAGGAGGTTTGTGACTGATGACTCTGACATGGACGTGCGGCTGGGCATGGAGGGCAGCGCCAGCTTGGCAGCTGAGTGCACGTGGCCACCCTGGGAGGTGGGAGGACAAGGCAGGCATCAGGACAGCAAGGACACAGCTGGGATGGACAGGTCCCCACTGCCTGGCCAGAGGGTGCACATGAGGGGAGGAACATACATGAGGGGAACCTCTCCTGCCAGGGCTATTCTGCTGCCTGGACACCACTACTGCCTGTACCTGATCTACAAAGCTGATAGCATCACGGATGTTCAGCTTGTAGTAAACATCCCAGATCTCATCCCGCAGCCTGTAGGCAGATTTCCGCATCAGGAGCTGGCTCAGGTATTTCTTGTCAAACTGCTCCCACCTGCCATGAGATGAAGACACAGGCAGTTCAGCTCCCATGGGGTACCACAGCCAGGGATATCTACCCACACAAGGCTGAGTGTACCAGGTACAGCAAAGAGAGGCTAGGCACGCAGGACCTGGCTGTGCAAAGGGACACACTGCCAGGGAAAGCAGGAGGGGAGGGGACATGGTGACCCTTCAGCCTGCCCAAGGGGAAGCCAGACACTGTTGGGTCTGTGAGGCAGTGGGAGTAGGGCTGGGGCCACCCTGCTGGAGCACTTCCCCTGCAGGAAACAGGCTTTCTGCATCCTTTTCCTGTCCCTGTGCTGCAGATAAACACTGCCCAGGCAGGAACAGGGCTGTTCCCTCCTCAGTGCCCAGGGCAGTTCCATCCATGAGGAGGCAGAGGGCCATTGCCACCAACATGGACACCCCGAGTTCTGACCCTTGGCAGGCAATGTCAGCTCCACAGCATCCCCAACCTGACCTCTGCACAACAGCATCCGATGGTACCTATCCGGACTGATGGACAGACATATAGGCTTCCTGGTCCTGCTGCCCTGTCCACAGCAGGGGTGTCCTCCTGTGAGAACCCCAAGATGTCCCTGTGGCTGGCATGCATCTCCCATTCACTGTCAGCAGAGGATCCTGTCTAAGATACTCACTTGTCCCGCCAGTAGTGGTAGCCATGGTGCCCCACGATGTCCTCCACCGCTGCCAAGATGTGGTCAAAGGCCTTGAGTGAAGGGAAGAGAGTGAGTGGTGGCAAGGCTGTGGGTGCCCTGGGGATGCCAAGGTCATACATGGCCCTCACCCAGTCCCACATATGAGGAGAGCTGGGGTGCATCTGGCACTATCACTTACATGCTCATGCAGCTCCTCGTTCAGTGTGGGTTTGTGGTGGTCACTACGCTTCACCTTCAGCCACGTCACCAGGGGTTTGATGGTGAGGCCCTAGAATGGCAGGAGAAGGCAAGGGAAAGACTGGGAGGGTTAGAGGGTGCACGGCTGGGGCATGGGGAGCAGAAGCAGCACAAAGTGACTGGGGACAGTGGCTGTGCCAGCCATGTGTGCCCCTATCAACCTGACCCCTGTGCCATGGTGTGCACACCCAGTCATCCTTTCCCTAGACTCATTTTCATCCTCCCTGTGGCTTCCCTTCCCAGGGCACTGAATGCTAGAGGTGGGGCCCAACAGCAGCTTTGTAAAGAGAGCAGCCTGGACAGCTCTTGGAGCTCCTAGAACCAATCCAACCAGAACAAAATGACAGTGGGAAAAGAAGGTGGGCCATGGCCCCACCATCAGAACAGTCCCTATAGTGGTCCTGCACACCTGCTGATGGATGGGGTGCCAGAAAGCACCGAGGACCAAAGGTCACTTGAAAAAAAAATACTTTCCCAAAGCACACGTCCCCAGGCCAGTTCTGGGGCAAGAAAGCAGCACCAGAGGAGGGCACAGTGCCCATCCTCACCTGCACAATGACAGTGAAGAACACCACCACGATGGTCGTTGCCACAAAGTAGTCCTTGGCTTTCACCTTTTCCCTGTCCAGCAGGATGACCAGGGCGAAGGCCACGGCCCCACGGAGGCCACCATATGACATGACCACCTGGTCGATCCTGTCCAGGGGGATGAGGCGGAAGCGGTTGAGCACGTATGTTTGGAGAACAACACCTGGGAAGAAGGAGGAGGAGAGCCTGGAATGCTGGGAGAACCCTGCCTGCTCCAGCAGCACAGCACAAAATCCCAGCCAGGATCCATGGCTGGCCTTGTACCCCAACCTTTCCTGGGCAATATCCCTTTTTGGCATGAAAAGGGCTGTGTGTTACCAGCCATATACACAGCAGGACAGACTGACCCACAGCTCTGAAGAGCAGGATAAAGAACAGGGTGCCCAGCACCAGTGCTGTGTCCCATGTCCATTTGGAGGTGTCCACAGCCGAGATGCCCAGAAACATGAAGATGATGGTCTCTGAGCTGCTGGCCAGCGTCTTCATGGTGTACTTGACAGTGGTGCGCGATTTCTGGGAGATGTTGGCTTCCACGTACTTCTTGCAGCAGATCCCACAGAAGGTGACTCTGTAGAGGGGCAGGAGGAGATGGCATGGCCCTATGGCAGGATGAGGAGTGAGTCTACTCACTGCCTCTTGCTGCTCAGCACTGCAACCCCAATTTCCTGGGCTCCCCTGGGAGACCCTGCAGTACTCACGCCAGGATGGCGGAGAGCGAGACCATCTCGGCAGCCAGGTACGCGACGTAGGCCAGGAGGAAGACGAAGAGTGGCTCGATGATGCGCACGCGCTTGGTGAACCGTGTGATCAGGGCCAGCAGGAAGGCGAAGAGCAGCCCCACGGCTGTGCCCCCCAGGCTCACCAGGAAGAAGGAGGCTGGAGGGAGGAGAAGTCTCATGTGAACCATAAGGAAGTGGGCCCAACTCCTGTGCCCCACAGTCGTGCCATGCTGGGCTGACCAAGCACCATGTTCCCACCCAAGTCCCCTCCAAAGCATCCCATGGAGCACAAAGCTTTGGATGATCTCAAGGCATCCCCTTGGAGCACCTCTGCTGTGGGGGCAGGCTGATAGAGTTGGGGCTGATGTTGGGGCTGTTCAGCCTGGAGAAGACCTCAGAAGCCCTTCCAGTAGCTGAAGAGAAGTCCAAAAGAGCTGGAGAGGGACTTTTGACATGGACATGGAATAAGAGGACAAGGGGGAATGACTTCAAACTGACAGAGGGCAGGATTAGTTTGAGTATTAGGAAGAAATTCTTCCCTGTGAGGGTGGTGAGGCCCTGGCACAGACTGGCTGTCCCATCCCTGGAAGTGTTCAAGGCCAGGTTGTGGGGCCTCTGAGCAACCTGGTCTACTGGAAGGTGTCCCTGCTCATGGCGGGCAGGGCTGGAACAAGATGGTCTTTAAGGTCCCTTCCAGCCCACACAATTCTATAGTTCTGTGCTGATGGCCAGCATGTGACACATGGAGGTGACAGAGCTGTGGTGCTCAGTGCCCACCTCACAGGACAACAGCTTCTGTGCTTGCTCCCCTCCACTTCCACAACAGAGGAGGAGGTGGAGGTGCTGGTGTGGCAATTACTCACCTACCCCCTTCACGTAGTCTGTGGCGTGGATGTGCGCTGGGCCCAGCTCCACAAAAGAGTTGAAGACCTTGTACAGCACCTGCAGGCAAGGCAATCCCTTGAGAAACACAGGGCATTGCCCTGCCTTGAGAGGGGCAGGAAGGGTCCTGTGGAAGAGGCATTTTCCACCCCAAACCTGTCAAGTAACAGCTCATTTCAGCAAAGTCTCCCAGGGCCAGGAAAGAGGAAAGGCCAAGAGAGCATAGCATGGGTCTGCCCCCAGCTCAGGGATGTCACCTGCATCCTTTGCCCATCCAGGGGAATTCCAGCACCTTGGACATGTTGGGCTCAATGTTAGAGTCCCCCAGGCTGCAACTCACCACGGTGACAGCATCATTCAGGAGAGACTCGCCAAACACAATGATGAAAAGGGTCTCATTAACATGGACCTCTTCAAAGACAGCCAGGACTGCCACAGGGTCCACAGCTGAAATCAGGCTGCCAAAGAGCAGGAAATCCATCAGCCCAGCTTCAACACCTGGATCTGTTAGGACAGAGGGACCAAGGTCAGGCAAACCACCCACCCAGAGCTCCTCTCACCAGGTGGAAACAAGCCTGTCCCTCATCTGATCCAAGTGACTTGGCTGCAGCATCTCAACTGGGAGTGCAGTGGGATGAGCCCAAAAGTGTTCCCAGACCTCCAGGACGCCCCTGGAAAAGTGGGACTTGGTGCCTTCTTGCTGCAACATGAGAGGAGCATGAGGGATGTCCCTGTTGGCACCCAGCTGCATCACTGCTCCTCCAGCAGGCACCACCAAAGGTGCTCGGCAGCCCCACCTCAGGTCCAGGCATCAAGTGGCTCCTCAGGGCTCAGGAGATCTCAAAACACAGCCCAGGCCAGCCAGGGCCAGTGGCTCCAGCCAAGGACAGGGAACATGGCAGTGAGCCAGCAATGCTAGCCAAGGTCGGCAGACGAAAATAGCAAAGACATGAGTCAGCCCAGTGCCAAGCAGGGCCCGTCTGCCCTGCACGCTTGACCGTCCTGCCAGAGCACCATTCCCAGGATGTCAGGACCCTGCTCGTGCTGTAATTCCTAGGAATCTACAGCAGGGAGAGGCAGTGGGCTATGAAATTTGGGTTGCTTTGCACCTCTAACCTATTTTCTGGGGACGTGGTCCGAGCTGGGCAGCCCTGCAGACCCACCCATGAGCCCGGCGCGGTGCAGTCCCCAGAGCGCGGTGCCGGTGGCGAAGGAGTTCCAGAGCGTGCCCACCACTGCGTAGGTGAGGATGGCACCGATGTTGTCAAAGAACAGACGGCTGGGCATGAAGTACCCCGAGTCCAGGACGATGGGGGGCAGAAGGAAGAGGAAGAACATGTTGGGCTCCAGCTGGTACTCAGCTTTCTTTGCCACGGCCAACACGATGCCCCCCAGGCCCAGCCCCAGCAGGATGAGAAGGCAGCTCTCCGGGACGACGGATGTCACCTTCCTTGACAGGTGGAAAACTAGAAGAAAAAGAAAAATGAGAGCATCAGCCAAACAGGCACATGGACAGAGCATCCCAAATCCACAGGCTTCACAGAAGGGTTGGGTGATGCATGATGGATGGGAGGAGAACAAGGGAGCACCTATGGAAAGGCTGCTTCATGGCCACATGTGCACAAAAGACCTTCCAGCTACCTCCCAGGCCAGGATTTCAGGACTCTGACTCTTTAGGATTTCCCTCTCCCTCTCAGCCACTGTCTAATAAGCCAATCAGCCAGGCATTTTACTTTTTTTGGCTTCTGATATCTGCACTTAAAGGTTTAAAACAGGCAGCAAGCACGTTCACAGCGTCACGAGCACTGCTGGCTGCTGTTCAAGTGAAGAAATCCTGATACACTGGGACATGTCACCCCACTCAGAGATGAGGATGCTCAGCCCTGGTGACAGGGTGACCTTGTTTGCATCCATCTGAGCAAGCAGCCAGAGCAGCATGTGAACCACTGCAGCACAAGCCATGCCTGAGCACAACCTCCCTCAGCACCAGCTAACCTACCTGCATGCAAAAACACAGGCACCTGGGAGCTGCAGATTTAGAGATGCTTGGAATAATCAGTTTATTCCATGAGAGGTTTGGGCCAAATCTTAAGCTGCCATGGAACAGGATGTATTTTCTAAAGCAAATGGAGGATGCCCTGGTATTCATCCAGCAGTAATGTGGCAGTGAGCCTGTGCTCAGGCACAAGCCAGCAGGGTGCCACCCCAGCCAGTACAGGAGATTCGTTCCTCCAGGCACCCTTGTCCCCCTTGTCAGGGAGCCTTTGTAATCCCAAATCAGTCCAGCTTCCAGGCAGGCAACCCCCAGCCCTGGGGGTTTCTCCTTGTTAGCACAAGGTGCTGTATTTTTGCTGCCCCTCCAAAAGGGCATTGCTTGGGGAAAGGCTCTTGAGGGTCACAGTGATTTTGTCCCCCTGTCACTGGGTTCTGCCATCAGTTGTGACATCCAGCCCAGCTCTGTCGCATGACTTGACCATCAGATGAAGAAATCTCCTGGGGAGTGTGTTCCTCCAGGCATTTTGAGAGCCACCTCTGTCCTTGTGCACCCAGCAGGTACAAGGGACATCAGGGTAGGCTCTGAGCCATCACTTGGCTGCAAGCCCAGACCTGCTGCCAACCCCAAAACCCAGTCCCTAAAGCCCTTTAGCTGGACTAAAGCTGCCCATTGCTTGTGCCAAGCTATCCCTCCAGAAGGAAAGTTGTGCTATGGTCATGCACCAACCCTGGGTCACTCAGCTGCTTCCCTCCTTTGGAACCCCAGTGGACAGGCCATAAGGTGTGCCTAGCCCAGGATGCTGTCTCCAGTGGCACAGACCTGGAGACGAGCCCAGGAACAGGCAGTACTTCATCAGTAGGTTTCCATGTGTCTATGCCCTTGTCATTCCCCTCTGAACCTGTCCTGGTTCTGCTCTATCCTTCTGGGACAGGTCCCAGTGTCCCTGAGATGTGGACAGCAGAGAACTGAGGTTGTGGCCTCCTGATGTTCTTCCTTTCTCAGCAGCTCTTAGGTAATTTTCTTTCCTTCACCACAGCTGAGCTCTGAATTAGAGGAGATAATTGAATGACAAAGATCTGATTCATAACCAGAGTCATCTTTGAACCCACCACCCAATGTGCAGGCTAAGGGCCACTTTTCCTTTAGTTGAGGACCTCAAGAGGTTGTTGCTTGGCACAGCAAGCTCCATCCATGCCCCAGCACTGGCTCCCTGCCATAATACAGCAGGAGCACTGCTGCAGCCAGCAGGGGCAGAGCAGCGAGCACAGGGGCAGCATGATCTGCAACTCCATCACCAAGCACCTCAATAGGAAATACCACCCAGGCCAAGCCTCTGCCATAGCTCTGCCACTGAACACTCCAGCCACAGAGCCTGGGGCACCCCCTTCAGCCCCAGCCACTTCTGCTCACAGCTATGGGCTGCAATACAGCCCTGGAGACTCTGGTGACACGGACACTACAGCCCTCCAAGCAGACCCACAGCCTGAGGAAATGCTGGCTGGGCTTCATCCAGGCCAAATTCCTGCTAAATGACCACACAAGTGACTGCAGAGCCCTGCTCACCCCACACAAGCTGCCTTCCCCGGTGGACGGATGGTGCTCGCTCAGCGCCTGCAGCAGGCTGTGAAGCCGCTTCCCACCCACGGGAACAAAGCTCTGAAGTTTTCAAGAAGGGAATGAGGCGTCCAGCCCCTTTCTGCATTCTCAGGAACATTGCCAAATCCCTGCTCTCTGCTTCAGCAACCCAGCTGCATTCTTCATGCTGTGGAGCTGTCCTGGCTGGCTGGGGAACCCAGGAGAGTGTGCAGGGATGCTGTAGGGACATGGGTCTTGGCTGTCATCCATCCTGGAAGTGTTCAAGGCCAGGCTGGATGGGGCTTTGAGCAACTTGGTCTAATGGAAGGTGTCTTTGCCCATGGAAGAGTGGTTGGAAAAAGATAATCTCTAAAGTCCCTTCTAACTCAAACTATTCTGTGATTGATTTCACCAAGACAGAAACTTGGTCAAAAAAAGAAGCATCAATGGGAAAGATCAAGTCTGTCCAAAAATCTGCTGGCTGATGGGGAGAGCTGCCAGCCTCCCCAGGAAATGGCAGCACATGAGCTCCCATGTGTCACAGAGAGCAGCCAGTGGGGACAGACTGAACGAGCTCTAATTTTATACACACTAGTCAAGGATTTCAGCACTAAAGGTTCCCACAGCAACAGTAACTTAGCCACATGTGAATTAACTTCAGAGACATAATCCATACTCAGGCATACATAATAAAGGATTTGCCATTGAGAGAACTCAGGGCCAAAACCTGCTCTGCTCCTCCAGAGCTTGGGAAATGGCAGAACACCTAAACCAAGACATGAGCAGCTGGGGGCAGAGGTGATGGCACGAGGAGAGATGGTTGCAATGCTGCTGCATAGAAAAACATCTGTCTGCTGGCAAACTCCTGCCTGTGGGGCAGCTATGTGTAAGGAGAAAGTCTGGGGCAATGCTCATCACCTCTTGCTCCCCATCCTGTGCTCTGACTGTGGATGGAAAAGGCAGCAAAGCCCGGATGATGCCTCGCTGTGCAGGAAGGCAACACCCAAGCCAGTTTTTCCCTGCCCCGGGTGTTTGCTGGCTTGGGTCACCCCAGCATCGTGACTGCCTCTGAGAACAGAGCCCACAGTGTCATTTCCCCATCACCCGGGCGTGGGGCCGCTTCCTCCCCTCCAGTCACAGGGCTGTGAGCTGGCAGCCCAGCACCACAACCACAGCAGATCCTCTGCGCCAGCCTATGCCCAGTGTCCACGGCTGCCACAGCTGGTGCTGCCCTCTTTGCTCTCCAAAATCCTCCACCCCTGGTTCATCTCCTCTGTGGACTCCTGTGCACCCTGGGGACTGGAGGTGCCATCTCTGGGGACACCCATGGCAGGGTGCTGCCTGCAGCCGTGCCTCCAGGTCTGGGTGTCACTATTGGCTCCAGGCTCTGAGGATCTATTGGACCCACTGGATACACTAAACCTGGCAGCTCGAAGCTAGCAGCCATCAGGGCTGTGTCTCACAGACAGAGAAAGAAAGTGGCCATCAGCCTCAGGCCTGGAAGAAAGTGGCACATCTGGGGGTTTGGGAATGATCCCAGCTCAGGCCCCCCTGCACCCACCCGCACAAAATCAGGGTGGCTGAGGGGAGCACGTCAATGGAAACCTGCACAGGGAGCAGCTCTGGGGAGAGGTTGGAGAGAAGAAAATAACAGCCAGGGAAAGGAATTTTCTCTCTGATCTTCTGCAGGTAGGAGGGACGCACTCGGCAGCTGGAGGTGGCACAGCTACAGCAGAGTGCTGTATTTTTAAACTCATGATACCTTTTAGTTCATTCCTCGCGAGGCTTTAGGTCTCTCTTGCAAGAAGGCAAGGAAGGAGAGGAACAGAAGATCTACAGTGATGCTGGGACAGGAAGAGGCCAGCTGGTGGTCACAGCCATAGCTCTCTCCTCTGTAATGAGTGCTGCTACACATCCCTGGCTGATCAGAGATTCCCCTGACAAACTCTGAACCCAGATTTCTTGATTCAACTCGAAACTCAGGGTGTCTGTGCCCCCGCCACAAGGGCTGTGCCCACAGCGGGGTCTCTAAGGAGAAAACCTGGCTCAAGGTCACAATCTTATCCCCTGGGCCCAGCACAGCAGGTAGGGGCACTGTGGGGGACCAGCCCTCTGGGTACCCCTGCTTGGCACCCACGCATGGGTGTCCCCTCCCCAGCACCCCAGATGCTGGTGGGGAGCCCAGCCCTGCACAGCTCACACAGATCCTCATTGTGCCTTCCCACACAGCCTCTCACAGCAGAGCCTCCCCCGGCTGCATGGTTCTGTGCTGGGGAGCACAAGAGTCCAAGTCCAGCCCAATCCGGAGCGACCCACTGGAGGAGACTGCAGGCACCTGCCATCCCCAGGCTGCTGGGGGCACATCCTGCTCGGCACTGGCCCCTCCGAGCCTTTCCCCGGGGCTGTGGGGGAGCAATGGCTTCCAGACCTGCCAGTGGCAGGTGCTGTGCCAGCCTTTGGGAACACGGGACATCCTTTGGGGCTTCTCTTCTCATGAACCCTCCATCCTCTGTGCCCACCCATCCATCCCTCGCAGGAAAAAACAGCCCGGGCCCCCACCTTTTCCTTCGGGTGGTGCCTTAACCCCGTTGCCGCACAACATCCCACGGCAGGGCACGGAGGATGTGGCGTGGTCCCCGACCTCCGCAATCCAGCTGAGAGTGGTGACCAGCCGGATTTGTCCCCATGACCCGTGTCCCGGCGTGCGGTGACACCCCTCGTCCCGGGTACCCCCGCGCCAGCGGGGGATGCCGCATCCCCCCGGGGGTGGGCACATCTGCTCCCGGGGGACCGGAGCGGGTGGGGACACGGGGACACTCACCGATCTTGGCCAGGCTGGCTACCAGGATCCAGGCGGCCACCAGGCAGGGCGCCTGCACCTCCCGCCACTGCCACCGCAGCAGCTCGGCTCCCGCCGGGGCGGCGGGGCCGGGGGAGGCCGCCGGGGGCTGCATGGCCCCGCCGCTCCCGCCGCTCCGCTCCGCCGCGGTCCCGGTCCCGGCCCCCGCCAGCGTCACGCGCACGTGGGGATGCGCCGGGACGGCCCCCGGGCCCCACGCCACGGGCCCCGCCCGCCGCTCCCCGCCCCGACCGGCACCGGCCCGCCCCACACCTCGGCACCCCCGTTACGGCCCCAGGCAGTAGCACCCGCCCCGGACCCCAGCACCCCCTACTCACACCTTACATCCCTCCCCCCCCCCAATCCCAGCTCATCTGCACACTCCCGGAGCCCCCTAGGCCATACTAGTCCCCTGCCCCCCTCTCAGGGACTGTCCCGGTGCCACCTGCATCGCCCTAGTCCCCCATGCCCTCCCTCTGTGCCTCTGCTTTGTCTGAGTCTCCCCAGCCTGGCTTAGTCCTCACACACCCACCAAATTCCCCACCCTCCTCCCAGCCAGCCCCTTCCCAGCTGAAACCATCTACCCCTGCCCCAGGAGCTCCAGCCTGGGAACACCCATGGGGACCCCCAAAATTTCTGTCTCCCCTTTACCTCCTCAGCCCCTCTCAGATACTCCTAAAATCTCCTGCTTGCTGATTAGGCCATCCACCACACCCTGGGATGTGCCTCATCTCCCACACCCCATCCCTGAGGCTCCCAATCCAGGAAATTCACACTCAATGTCCTGGGTGGGCAGCAAGCTATGCCCAAGCAGCCCAGAGAGGTGGGATGCTGGGCAGGGAGCAAGAAGGGGCACTGGCAGAGTGCTCCATGGAGAGCCAGCTCTGACCTGTGTCCCTGCAGGACAGGGCAGGACACCTTAACCAGAGTAGCACCTCTGGCTAGTAGTACCTATGGCATGGGCACTCTCTGATGCTGAGTGCCAGCCTGAGCCCACTGGCCAGGTAGGAATGGGCCACAGGACACTTCCCTGGGAGCCTCGGTGGCATCACCTGTTCTCATCTCTCTGCCTGGGTACAAATGTGCTGCAAATGTTTGCCAGCAGGAGCCAAAGGCTGGGGAATCCAGGCTGGAGGCAGGAGCAAGGGGAAAGCTCCCTGCCCACCACTCCATCACATCTGATCATTGTCATTGTCCAGGTAATCTGTCAAAAAGAAAGTAAAATGGGTTTTACACAAGCTTTGCATTGCAGTTTAAGCTCAGTATGCCCCACTTCCAGAGTAGCACCACAACACCCCTGGATCCAGGAAGATCACCCTGTGCTGCTTCCCCCCTGCCCCAGGACGGGGAGATGCAGCCCAGCTGCCCATCCGTGCTCCAGTTCACCTGGGGTGAGCCAGCCTACCTGGTCCCCTGGAGCAGCCTGAAATCTCATGGGGCCTGGAGCATCCTGAAGCATCCCGGTGGTGCCCCGCAGGGCCTGGAGCACCCCTGACGCCAGAGCAACCTGGGGTCTGGAGATCCTGGATACCGGGGCACTCTGATGGAGCCCCCCAGAACCCGGAGCATCCATCCTGGATCGCCCCTGATGCCAGAGCATTCCAGTGGAGCCCCCCAGAGCCTGGAGCATCCCGGCGCCTGGAGCATTCTTCCTGGATGCGCCCGCGGGAGGGCGCGCCGAGCACCGAGCACCGAGCGGCCTCTCCCGGGACAGGGGAGGGCGGAGGGGCCGGGCCGAGCCCGTGTCCGCCCCGGTGCGGCGTCGCTCGGGGCCGCGGCGGCGGCGGGGCCATGGCGGTGGTGGAGGCGGCGGAGGCGACGGTGCCATGCCGGGTGCAGTACCTGGAGGACGCGGATCCCTTCGCCTTCGGCAGCTTTCCGGAGCCCCGGCGAGCCCCGGTTTACGCCGTGGAGGAGGCGCTGGCCCTGGGGGCGCAGCTGCCCGCGCTGCACCGCCTGGTCGGGGCCCCGCTGCCGGTGAGCTGGGACGGGGACGGCGGGGAAAGCACCGTGCGGGGGATGGGGTGGGGATGGCTGGTTAGAGGGGACCGGGGAGCGAGGGGTCGGACGGTGTGTCCCCGGCAGTGCTCCCGGTGTGAGTCACGGCGGGATTTGTGAGCCCCTGCGGGAGATGCCAGCCTCGGCCGGCCCTGAATGAGGCGGCGGGAGGAAGAGGATGTGCTGCTCAGAGCAGGCAGGAACGCTGGCAGGGGGAAGCAGGATGAGGGTAGGCGTCCGTCCCTGTGTGGTCGGGGCTGAGGCCGGCAGCGTGTTCCCCACCGGCCTCGCACTTCCACGCCGGCAACCGGGAGCGGAGCACACCGGCTCCTCCTGGGACCCTTCCAGTGTTCCACCTCGCTGGAGAGGTGATGGTGGGGGCGGAGGGCCACCAGCCCCTCATCTCACCGGTCCGGCAGCAGCTTTGTCACCGGAGAGCAGTACGGAAATGCATGCTGAGCAATTTCCTTCAGCTGGGAGGAAGGCAGGAGGCCGAATGTGAAGCGAGGCACCGTGTCTTGTTTGTGTGTCCTCAAGTCTGGCTGGGGCTGGGAAGTGGAGGAGACAGGGGAGAAAGGGCACCCTCCCAGCGTATCTCCTGTGGACGTGATGCTCTCGGAGCATCCTTCTCAGGATGGGGGCAGGCTTATTTTCTTCCTCAGGAACGCGGGACCCAGCAGAGCTTGGCAATAGCTGAGCATCTCCGTCTTGCAGCACTACAGGAGTGCAGGGAAGGGAGGCAGGAGCCCCGGCTGGCTGGGGGGAGCTCCGCTCAGAGCCAGAGCGGAGAGATGGAGCAGCAAGAGGGGGAAATTCAGCTCGGTGAGCTTGCTGGCCTTCCAGGGTAGAGGGGATCACTTTGTGACCTTTGCCTGCACAAAAAAAAACCCCTCCCGTTTATTCCCCTTTTCATGTTTCTTGGAGCAAAGAAGCAGCGTCTCATGTCGCCGTCATGGGATTTTTAGGCGGTGACTAAAGGGAGTTTGTTTGGGAACAAACAGCCTGGAGACATGACGAATGGAGCAAACTCAAATTTCAGGCGTGTGCTGCGCTCCCTGGGCAGGAGCTGGCTGTAACGGGATCGCTAGCCCGGAGTGCTGCCATGGTGGCACGGGGCAGTGGCAGGGGGAGGGGAGGCTGGACACTGCGTTCCCAAGGGCGGGAGGGTTGCAAGGAGGTTCTGTGCCCAGCAGAATTGTGTTGATCCCAGGATTTCAGGCTCTGTTCTCTACCTAACTCAAGCTCTGGATATTTTTTTCCTGTAGTTTTCCTGTATCATCCCATGACCCTTGGTGAAATCACAGGGGAACCGCCTGGATCCTGTTCTGGGTTTATAAACCAGATTTCTAGATTATATAGGTTATAAGCCATGCTGTCTTTACCACACAGCGCTCTCTGAGGCAGCAAGGGCTGTAGAATGTCTCACCTGACAAGCTGGGATGCTGGCTGGTGTTTGCATGAGCAAATGTGTTCATTGGGAGCCTCCTGCACTAGGATTTACAGCCTGTGGAGTGAGGTCAGTCTCCCAAACCACCCAGCTCAGTTGAAATTCAGAGCTGGCACCCTTGATGCCATGCAGATGTCGTTCCCCTGGCATGACCAGCCAAAGCCTCCCCTGGTGCCTTTTGTGCCAGGTAGCACTCAGCTCCATTAGTCACCGCCCCAAAATTAGTAAATGAACAGTCGGATTTTTCCCAAGAACTGGCTGTAAAAAAATTCAACTGGGAATGCCCAGTGCCAGGTTTGTCCTACTGGGCAGCATGCCTGGACCTGCAGAGCACTAGAAGAGGGTGCAGCAGCCAGGAGGGAGCTGGGCTGGGGTACCCTCATCATTGGAGAAAGATTGAGCTGCAGGCACCTGGGGGATGAGCTGCCATGGGAGAGCAGCTGAGCCCTATCCTTGCTGGGCCCAGCTAAGCAGCTCCCTGTGCTGGAAACAGCTTAGAGATGATGAGCAAGAGGTTTCTGGTGCAAGCATCACTGCCTTGAATAGCCTGTCCTGCCCCATGACACCCTTGGTGCTTCCTCTCCCTGAACAGGACCTGTCACTGATGACTTTTTCATGCTCTCCGGGAAGTGTGTTTGTGCTTGGAAATACCTTCCTGCTTTGTTTGCTGCTGCTGCATTGTTTGCCTCCAGGCTGATACTATCTTCTCAGCTTTCCAGCATTTTTCTAGTACCCTTGGGTGATGCTTGGGCAGGGCGTGGCCATTCTCTGAACCTCTGCAGGCAGGTTTTGACAGGGCAGGTTTTTTTGGCTGTCCTATAAGTCCCCAAATGCCCCTGCGGCTCCCTTGAGCACTATCTCACCTCTGAATCTGGGGATTTTTCCAAACAATTGCAAAACCCATCAGGCTAGAGTTTTGCATTCTCCTTCCTCCCCCGGAAATCTGGGAAGAGCAAACAGTTTGCTGGCCTCAATGCCATAAACTTGCTGAGAGCTCTTGTACTCAATAGACGTGCTGGTGGGGCAATCTCTGTGTGTGAAGTGAGCAATCCCCATCCCACAGCCCTGTTGCCCTCTGTTTCCTAACAGGCTTGAGGAGGGCTTTGGTGAGGGTCTTTGCCCCACTTCACCCCTGAATGGTACAAAAGCAGTGAGGAGGGGTCGTCAGCAGCACTGAGTATTGGTGCCCAGCAGCCCCCAGCACTCCCCAGCTCCCAACACCATCCTTTCATGGACCCTGGGAAGGGAGCTGCAGCCAGTCATTCATGCCATGGCTTTTCTCGGACACCAACTGCTGCCTGGGACTGGGGTCCTCCCACTGCCACAGGTCTGTTGATGAACAGCAAGAGATCTGTTAATGAGCAATGAGCCCAGCTGGAGGAGCTTCCAGTGGGAAGCAAGTTTGCACTTCTGGGCCGACTCTGGGTGACCTCTAGAGATCCCTTCTGGCTTGGGTATTATTTCCTACCCCCATGATAAGGCATGGCAGTGTTCTCATCCACTTGCTGCCATCCATCATGCAGGAGTGGACAAGCACCTGAGTGCCCTGGCAAAGGACACCCCTCTTAACACTGCAACTAAATTGTGGTGAATGCGCTTGGCTGGGGTTGGGACTGGGGTTGGGGTGGGTCCTGTGGCAGGTGAAACTCTATAAACCATCAGCCCCTGTGTGTTTTGGGACGAAGAGCAGCAGCTGGTCGTGCCAGCGCTTTCTGACCTGTCAGTGCCTTGTGTTTAACTGCTGTCTACTATATTTAAATAATATAATATTTTTCCTGTAATTTCCCCACAGCCTTTCTAGAATGGCCGCAGCGATGTTGAGAAATTGTGGTTACTGCAAAAAGAAAGTGTTAGACAGGGGGTAAAAGTGGTAAAAGTGTTTCCTTTGCTGACAGATAAAGAGGATATTTGCTGCCTGGCCTTGGAGCATGTGGGGATGCTGTGATAGGGGTGAGCAGGAAAATGTGATACTGTGGTGGGTGGTGTGAGTTCGTTTGTGCATGGACAATGTCTCCATTTTGGAGGTGAGGAGGTTTCCATCACACCCCCATTGAATCCTGGAATGGTTTGGGACCTTAGGGGGATCATCTTGTTCCACCCCGCTGCCATGGGCGGGAACGCCTTCCATTAGACCTCTTGTTCCAAGTCCCATCCAGCCTGGCCTTGAACACTTCCAGGCATGGGGCATTCAACACAGACAGAATCCTTTTCCAGGTCGTGGGTCCTTGTTCCACATCAGGACTGGCACGAATATCGTGCCCTGAGCAAGACCCCAGAACCTCGCTGTGAATGGGTGAAGGAAATCCATCCTGCTGCAGGGTGGCTGGGGCTCCCAGGAACCATGGGCTGGATGTGTGAGTGTGGGACACTCTCCTCTCCCAGCTCTGCTTTGCCCTCAAGTCCCCATTGTCCTCAAAGTCTGGCTCATTTTGTAATAGTTTACCAGGCAGGAGACAGATGAAGCAGAACCACCCTGCACTGGGAGCTGTCAGTAACCTGTGACCCCAACTTGCTGCCCCTAGCAGCATGACACCGAGATCCCAGCTTGATCCTACAGGGTATAAACCCCTTGTCTGAATAATCTCTGGCCCTGGGGCAGTTGCTGCTCCCTGGCGTGGAAGTGCTGCCCAGGATTTTTGGCAGGGCTGCAGGAGCCTGGGATGGCCTCTCCCCATCCCCAGGGAGGCCACAGCCAAGCCAGGGCCCAGTGCTTGGAGCATCCCTAGTGGGAAACGTTGCCAAGCTCACACAGGAAATACACGGGGTCAGGTCCCAGGGGCTTGGCCTCCCCCCACCGGCTGGGACGTGTCACCAGCCCTGGAGGAGCTGGGGATGTTAACTCTGGCTTGCTAGGGCTGTGGCAGCCTGGAGAAAACAAGGCTTTTGTACTGGGGTGATTTGCTCTTTGCCGACTTAGACTGCCTGGGTGGATGCAGGGATGCCTGAGGGATGCCCAGGAGGCTGGCAGAGGTGCCAGTGGGGATGCAGGGGTGGCCAGGAGGGTACAGAGATGTCTGGGAGGATGCCCAGGAGTATGCAGGAATTGGCTGGGTGGATGCAGGGATGTCCAGGTCGATGCAGGGATGCAGGACAGCCTGCCCCAGTGGAGGAATTGAAGCATTCCCCAGTGAGCAAACCCTGTGTGGGGTCAGTGTTAGGCACTCACGCTGTGAAGGCAGAGCTGGCAGCCAGGAGTACCTGCCCAGTGCCAGGTACTGTGTTTGCCAAGCCTGTGTTTGCTGCACATGGCTGACTGGCGTGGCCAGTGACCACAGGAGGTGGAGTGGGACACATCAACGTCCAACCCAACCACAGTGCCCTGCCAAATTGCCCATGTTAATTACTTCAATGCATGTGTCATTTGACTTTACCCTGTGGTATTAACGTCACACCCACTCTGAATTCATATGTGTGAGCTCATGCACAATGCTGGGATGCAAGGAGACAGGAATATCAGGGAAAGGAATCCCAGTGAAATGCAGGAGCCATATCCAGTATTGCAGTGGGATCTCCAGGGCCACAGTGGGGAAAGGCATTGATGGGAAAGGCAGAGAAGCTGTGACTGTTCCCATCTGAGCTCCTCAGCCACAGGACTGTGCTTGGAGCTTTTGCAATTTGGGGCTGAAATTGAGGTGGGGTTTTAGAAGGGTGATGTAGCCCCCACTTCTCTCCCCTATTGCTGCTTGCTCTTGTTTGCACCATGAGCAGCTTTAATAATGGTGGTTTATCCCCAGTCCTCAATTCCTGCCCTGCAGATTTGTTCCTTGGAGATGGATTGAGCAGGGAGAGGGTGGGGCAGGGGAGTTGCAAGTGCTTTAGGAACAGATCCAGATGTGCAGGGGAGGCAGGGTGCTGGCACTGCCCTCCCTCTGCTTCTGCTCATGCCTTGAGGGTGAATTGCCATGTCTCAGAAGACCTGCCTGGGTGAGGCTGGCTCCAGGGTACCTCAAGGACTTTGTGGGTGCTGTGCCCACTGTCTGTGCACCATGGGTGCTGTGCACGGACTTCCTGGGAAGGTGCCCCTTGCCCCAGCCTTGTCTCAGGGCTATGCTTATCCAAATTCTGATGGAAGATGCGACGTGGCTCTGGGCTGAGTCAGAGGGTGTGCCAGCCAGGGCACATCCCAGGGATTTGCACTGCTTTGGGGGGGTCCCTGCCTGGGCTGGGTGCCTGACAGTTCCCTCAGACCCAGTCTCTGCAGGCAGGGGCAATTTGCCAGCCTTGGGAGGAGACAGATCCTGCCCCAGTCGAGCCCCTGCTGACTGGGGAAGCCCCAGGGAGCCAATCAATCTCTTGCCATGGTTCCCATGCAGAGATTGCCAAGGAGCTGGATGCTGGCAGGACTGCCCTCACTTAGCCTTTTCCAGCCTGGGGCTCCATGTTTCTCCACAATCAGCACCAGGCTGAGGCAGAAGGAGCTGGGGCATCTCCCTGCAGAGCCAGTAACGGGGGGCAGGTGGGACATACCACCCCACTGCAGGATGTGTTTGCCAGCTGAGTTTGGTGTGGGTGGGAGGGTGACCTGGGAATGCTCTGGGGGCCTGTAGGCCTGTGGTGGGCATGGGCACTCAGCCTCGCTGTCTGCATCTCCAGCTGGAGGACTGCACGCTGCAGCTCTCACCCTCTGGACACTACCTGGACCTTGACTTATCTTTGCTGGAACAGAAGGATGATCTGGAGGGTTTCTATGAGGAGGTCAGGTAGGGCACATGGGGTACCTGAGCCCTCTGGGGACACAGGGACCCCACATGTGTGTGTACACCGTGGGCAAGGAGCCAGGGGCTGGGGTGATCCCCCTGCAGGCACTCACAGCATGTTTCCCCCACCTTAGGAAGGGGAGACGGCCGACCCTGATCCTGCGCACGCAGCTCTCCGTCCGAGTCCACGCCATCATCGGTGAGTCGGGGCTGCTCCCTCCTCCAGCCTGGTCCAGCAGCTCCACTGCCCTGCATGGGGGAGGTTTGGCCTCTGCAGTGAGTTTTGGACAGGGTTTTTGTGATGGAGAGCACTGCTTCCAGCCCATAACCCCTCCCAGAGATCAGGGGATGTGGTCCTCATGGGGTACCCGCTGGGTTAATCCCCTCCATCCTCAGCGATCAGGACTTTTGCCTCTTGGGCTGGGAGCCCACCACCCACTGCAGCTATTCTGGGTCATTCAGACAAGCTCTAAATATAGCTGTGAAGACATAAACAAAGGGCTCTTGCGCAGCAGAAAGTGCTGCCATGGTTCAAGCAGCCTGCTCTGAGGTCCTGCAAAATATTCAGGAGTCTCAAGCCTTTTTTTCTTTGGCAGGGGGAAAACAAGCACTGAGCAGAGTGATGCCAGATGGGCATCAGCTGACTGTGCACGGCTGCAGCTGAACCATGCAGGAAGGGGCAGGAAGCCCAGGGTCAGGGTCATGGTCATGCTCTTTGCCAGCAGTTCCCAGGCTCTGTCTGAGCCCTGAGCTCTTCTGCTTTTCCTCCCAGCAGCTCTGCCTTCCCTCCCAGCTCTGACAAGCTGATAAGCAAGTGGAGGAGGCTGCCGGGACACTGTGTTTTACAGGGCATATCTGGAGGACTACTTGGACATCTTGTTTTTGCCTTGTTGCAGCTCTAAGCCTGACCCAAATAAGTTTAGATGTGTGGCTAACTCAGTTTTTGCATGTGGGAAATGCTCCCAATGGCCTTGGTGTCTTCATGGGGCCTTCCAGCTTCCCAGTGCCCTGGCTGCTCCACACTGGCTCCTGCCTGCAGGCACCACCCCCATAAGCACATAGTGTCCACCCCGGTGACAGTCCTGCCCCTGAGCAACCTGTGTCACAGTACTGGCCTTCCTATCCCCATCCCGTGTTTTCTCCCAAGCCCTGGGTCTGCTGGGAACTCTGGAACCATGGCATGGCTGTGCCCAGGGAGGGATGGCTAAAAGTAGCTCAACATCTTGCCTGTGTTCCTGTTTAGGTTCTGCACAAGAAACCAGAGGGGATATTTGTGTCATTGTTGGTCAGAAAAAGAGGGCAAAAAAAAAGGAAATAGGAAAGTGGAAGGCTGAAATATGTAGTTGTGGTACAGCAGCTGCTTCCAGCCAGTGTGTCGCACAGCCAGGGCAATGCTGGATCAGGATCAGGATAAGTCAGGAATGAGGGGCTTTCCCAGGAAGGTGGGAGCATTTGGGAGCCCAGGTTCAGCAGTGAGCCACTCACACCACATCTCTCCTTCCAGAGAAGCTGTACAACTCACAGGGGCCTGGGCTGCGGAGGTCCCTCTTCTCCCTGAAGCAGCTCTTCCAGGTGAGGTGATGATGGTGTGGTGGGGGACAGGAGCTTCCCCAGGGCTGGCTGCCACACTGCAGTAACACTTGGCCTTCTCCCCACAGGAGGACAAGGACCTGGTGCCAGAGTTCGTGAACCTGGAGGGGTTGACGTGCCTGATCAAAGTTGGGACAGAGGCTGACCAGAACTACCAGAATTACATCCTCCGGGGTTGGTATTTGGGCACAGGACACCTCTGGAGCAGGTTCCCTAAAGAAGCTGTGGATGCACCATCCCTGGAAGCGTTCAAGGCTAGGTTGGATGGGTCTTTTATGCAACCTGGTCTAATGGAAGGTGTCCCTGCCTGTGGCAGAGGAGTTGGAATGGGTCTTTAAGGTCCCTTCCAACCCAAAGCATTCCAGGATTCTGTGCTTGTCCCCAGGGAGGAAGGCTGGCACTCAGGGTGGGTGAGCCAGAAAGTCTGCCAGGGCTACTCTGCCTTCCCAGCAGCCAGACACTGCCCTTGCTGCCACGATGCTGTGCAGAGATGGGAGTTCCCAACCCTGCCTGCTGCAGTGTCAGCCTGCCCACTCTCTGCCTTGCAGCCTTGAGCCAGATCATGCTCTTCGTGGATGGAATGCAGGGTGTCATCAACCACAACGAGACTGTCCAGTGGCTGTACACACTGTCAGGAAGCCCAGTGAGTGCCTGTTGCTCTTGGGGGGCTGCCTGTGCCCTCCACTGCATCCCCTTCCCTGCTTGTGGCTGTCCCCTTGAACCGTCCCTCAGAGGATGTACTTCTACCTCTGGGCTTGGTACCCTGGTACCTTTGCTTGTGTTGGGTCCTGCTCCCAGCCTTCTGGAAGTCACCCAGGATCTGCAGACCTCCCTATCCTGATGTCACCACATTCCCAGGCATAGAGCTTGAGTAAGACACTCCTGCTCCAGGTCCCTTCCCAGTGCCTCTCAGCCATCAGCCTCACAGCTGCAGGTCCTTAGCCCCACGGCAAAGCCCCTGGGGCATGGGCACAGCCACCCCACAGTGCCTCAGCAGCATGCTGGCAGGCCCCTGTCACTGCTGCTGTCCCAGCTGCCATCCCTTGTCCCAGTTTCGCCTGGTGGTGAAGATGGCACTGAAGCTGCTCCTGGTGTTTGTGGAGTACACAGAGCCCAACGCCTTGCTGCTCATCCGCGCCGTCAATGCCGTGGACCAGGCGAGAGGTGAGTGCAGCTCCAGCCTCCTGCGAGGTCCCTGCTGGGGCACAGTGTCCCCTCCCAGCCTGCATGTCACTTGTTCATGCCTCTTTTCCCAGGTGCCTGTCCGTGGTCCAACTTAATGGCCATCCTGGAGCAGCGCAACGGGGCTGACACGGAGCTCCTGGTTTTCACCATGACACTGATCAACAAGGTCTGTGGGGGTGTCCTCATGGTGCCACACTGCTAGGGCTCAGTGTGGGTCACCCCAGTGCCAGCAGCCTCCCTCTGATTCTGCCCAGACGCTGGCAGCCCTCCCAGACCAGGACACCTTCTATGACGTGACCGACTGCCTGGAGCAGCAGGGCATGGAGCAGGTGGTGCAGCAGTACCTGGGCAGCAAGGGCACCGACCTCGACTTGAAGCAGCAGTTCACACTCTACGAGGTGAGGGGGACTCCAGCAGGATCTGGCCATGTGCCACCTGCCTCCAGCAGGGAGGGTGAGTGTATGGGGTGGCAGGGATGCTGCTGTGCCCAGTTCCATGCCCCTGGTCCCTCCACAGAGTGCTCTCAAGCTGGAGGATGATGTGGAAGAGCTGCCCTCAGGGGGACGCAAAGAGCGGAGGAGGACAGATGAGGGCCGGCGTGGGTGGCGATCCCAGGGTGGCTCCCAGGATCCCAGTGCCGATGCCCAGCCACTTCTGGGGTCTCCTGGCACTCCAAAGGAGCCACCAGCTGAGGACACCCCACCTATCTCTGCACCAAGCAGCCCAGCAGAGTAAGTGCAGCTGGAGGTGGTCTGTGGTGGGGATGCTCCTGGGATGGTGAAGACACCGAGATGCCACATAAGCAGCACTTGGATCCATTGCTGGTACAAGGGTGGAGAGCAGTCCTGTGGGACCTGCTCTTAGTCCCTGTCAACTTCTTCCAGACCCTGTCCCCCCAGCATCTACAACAGCACATCCAGCGTGCGGCTGGCCCTGGCCTCCCCCCCGGCTGAGAAGGAGCAGCCCCCGGGCCCAGGAGAGCGTAGTGTCTACAAGTAAGGAGCCAGGAGGGGCTGGGGGCATGGAGGTCCCCCAGGGCAGCAGGGTGGGCTCCCAGGATTGTGAGGTGTGTCCATCCCAGGGCACACTCTGCCTTTCCCCTTGGGAAAACAGTCTGGGAGGGCACTGGAGCTGGAGAGATGTATGAGGGGGCAACAGTTATCAAAGGGTCCAACCAGGGGCTCCAAGGCATCCTTTGGGCATGCACAGCTCTGTTCCAGCTCCTCCTCATTCTCCTCTCTGCCCATGCTTGCCTTCTCCTCTGCCCACTCTTTCTGTCTTTCCTTTTGCAGGCTGCACCAAACTGCCCCTGTCTGGTAAGTGCCTGGCTCTGCACGTGCATGCTCCCTCCCAGCATGATCATAGAATCATAGGATCCTGGAATAGTTTGGGTTGAAAGGGATCTTAAAAATCATCTAGTTCCAATGCTTCCACACGACAAGGCTGCTCAAAGCACCCAGCCTGGTCTTACAGGGATGGGGCATCCACAGCTTCTCTGGGCAACCTATGCCAGTGTCTCACCACCCTCACAGGGAAGAATTTCTTCCTAATATCCAATTTAAACCTACTCTCTTTCAGCTTAATGTCCTATTAATTCTCCCTTGCCCTGTCCTCTGGGGGAGCAGTCACTTGCACTCACCTTGGCACGCTCTGATCCCTGCTTTGGGGTGAGGTGTCCTTGCTGGGGTTGGCACAGCCCACTCCAGGTGATGGACAATGTCCCATCTCTCCAGCACCTGATGCCACGTGGTGCCTGGGCCGGAGGGGACTTGCCAGGGCTCTCCTGGCTCCCTGTGAACCCTGGGGCCATGAGGCAAGGGTTCCATGCTGGAGGGCTGCCAGGTGGGTGTGTGCAGGATGCACGAGCCCAGGAGGACTGTCAGCAGTGGGGGCTAACCCCTGTTTTCCCTCAGGCGGGAGGATGCCCCCTCCTTGCATGGGGACAAGCCTATTTTGAAGAAGTTTGAGTAAGTAGAGGCATGCGTGTGTCTCCAGGCATGCGCTTCCTTGGACTGGTACCCAGCTGGAGTATCTGGGCTCTGGCCACACAGGCATGAGGAGCAGGATCATGCCCTCAAGTCTCTGCCGTGGTGCCTTCCTGGGTTTTGCAGCTTTTGGATGAGGGTTGCATTGAGCACCAGGTCTGTTGAGACCAACTGGTGACAGCAGCTCCCTGTTGGCACAGCCGTGGGGCCATCACCTCTCTCTGCAGGGCTCAGAGGAGGTTGAATCCTTGGTGTCCCCAGTGTGGTGTGGCCAGTGCTGGGGGTTTATGTGTTGTGGGACTGGCTGTGCAGTGTGGCATGGTGTGGTTTGCTGGTTGTCCTATTGTCCCCATCCCTGCTTTGCTTTTGGCCAACATCTACCCCATCTTGCAGAGCTCGCTTTTTGGAGAACCTGGCTGCAGCCCAGAAGGAGAAGATCTCTTCCATGGCCAAGGGACGGCTCGATGTCCTCAGTGATACTACACTGGAGCATCCTACTGCTCTTGCATGGGAAAGAGACCACGGCACCTCTGATCCCAGGATGGAGCCACCCAGCATAAGTAGGTGGTGCCAGGGTGCGTGTTCCCAGCTCATCTGGGTCCCTGGGGTGGGGATTAGTGGCCCCTTGGTACCCATCCTATGCCTGTATCTGTGACACACAGAGCCATGGAGGAGCTGGTTTTACCTCCTTGCTCAAAATGCTGGCATCTGAGCACACCTCACTGCACAGCAGGACTCCAGCTCTACAAGGAGCCCAGCACCACCTGCCCCCTCCAAGCAGATTATCCCAGCTTCTCCCTCTCTCCCTGCAGGGTCTTGTTTGCCTCGATCTGACATCACTGACTCCTGCAGCACCATCTCCTCTGATACCAAGTTTATGCTGGACATGCTCTATGCCAAGGGCTCCTCAGAGTCAGGGAGGGAGAAGGTGTTCCATGAAATACCTCTATCCCCCCAGATCCAGGGTGAGGTGGAGATGGACACCAAGGGAAGCAGCAGCCAGGAGCAGGAGAGTGCCCAGCCCCGTGGCAGGGCTCCAGACGGGCCAGTAGCCAGCGCCCATGCCAAGCTGGTACGTGCCATGTCCAGCATAGATGATGAGACCCACACGCAGAAGCTGGAGAACACCGGGATGATGCCCATCAAAAAGGACACAGAGCTGACATGGGAGCGCCTGGAGGCCATCCCCGTGCAGCTGAAGATCAAGGACCTGGACTTTACTGACTTAGGGGAAGAAGAAGATTTTGACATCCTGGACACGGGGCCAATGACTAACGGGTCTTTTCTCCATCCTGGCATTGAAGCAATGAGTGCTGGAACATTCATGGCTCCCCCTCCACCTCCTGCCCTCCCTGGTTGCCCACCACCTCCACCTCCTGCCCCCCCTGGTTGCCCACCACCTCCACCTCCTGCCCCCCCTGGTTGCCCACCACCACCACCTCCACCTCCTGCAGTCCCCAGCTGCCCACCCCCACCAGGGCTGCCAGGTCCCTCAACAACAGATGGCCCCTCTGAGGCCAAGAAGAAGAGGACAGTGAAGCTCTTCTGGAAGGAGCTGAAGCAGCTGGATGGTACTGTGGGGCCTGGCAGGTTCGGCCAGGGGACACTTTGGGCATCCCTGCAGAATGTCGAGATCAATACTGCGAAACTGGAGCATCTCTTTGAGTCACGATCAAAGGAAGCGCCAACCTCAAAGGTACCAGTGGGCACCCATTGGCCGAGGGGAATTGAGGGGTGGAAAGAAAGCTGTGGGTTCCTGTGGGGACCCTGTTACCCCTACCCTATCTCAAGGATGGGCACCAGAATCCTGGAGGCTCAGTGGGGATGATTATGGGCAGTGCACAGATTTGGTTTGGCTCACTGCCTAGTCTGTGTTTGGTTCCCCGTGTTCATAAGTTCATGAAGGTGAGCCCTTTGCCGGGCTGTCCCCATCCATCCTGTCCTCTTTGCAGAAAGCCATTGATGGGAAGAAGGTGGTGGTGGTGTTGGACCCCAAGAGGAGCAATGCCATCAACATTGGCCTCACTGTGCTGCCACCCGTCCATATAATCAAGACAGCCGTGCTCAACTTTGACGAGTTTGCAGTCAGTAAGGAAGGGATTGAGGTGAGCACAAGAAAAGCAGGCTCAGCTCCTCTGAGGGCCTCAGTAGACTATTTCCCCAGGCTAGGAGGCATCCGTGCCATGATGCCTGAGCTGACACACCCTATGTATGGAGTCTGACATATCCCTCTTTACTTGCTCCAGAAAATCCTAACCATGGTCCCAACTGAGGAGGAAAAACAGAAGATCCAGGAGGCCCAGTTGGCCAATCCTGATGTGCCTTTGGGCTCTGCAGAGCAGTTCCTGCTCTCCCTGTCTTCCATCAGTGACCTCACGGCCAGGCTCCAGCTCTGGGCCTTCAAGCTGGACTATGAGAGCCTGGAACAGGTACGGAGCCATGTACCCCATCTCCCCTCTGCCCTCCCACTGCTGACACCCAGCAGTGCTAAGCATGAACCAAGCATGTTTCTGCTGAGAACCAGTCATATCCAAACATGGGAGGTACCCCAGCATGGGATGCATATCCCCAAGGCAATCATGAGCTTGGATTGATGAGGAGGTGGTTGTCCTCATGGGTGAATACTGAATCTCCTAAGGGAGAGAGTGGCCAAGGGATCTCACCTGCTTCTCCCCTCACCCAGGAGATCGCAGAGCCGCTCTTTGATCTGAAGGTAGGCATGGAGCAGCTGGCCAGAAATCACACATTCAAGTGCATCTTGGCTACACTGCTGGCCACGGGCAACTTCTTGAATGGTTCCCAGGTGAGGAGCAGAGTGAGGACCAGTCATGGTGTGTGGGCACCCAGAAGGGTCTGTGGGGAGCTGGGAGGTGGTGGTGGGGACCCAGTGGATCTGCAGACTGGAGGTCTGCTGGAGAAGGGGTGAGAGTCCCTGCTGAGTCCATTGGGTTTCAGAGCAGAGGCTTTGAGCTCAGCTACCTGGAGAAGGTCTCGGAAGTGAAGGACACAGTGCACCGGCAGTCCCTGCTCTACCATCTCTGCCAGATGGTGGTAGAGAAGTTCCCAGAAACCACTGACCTCTACTCAGAAATTGCCTCCATCACCCACTCTGCCAAGGTGAGGCCTGGCAGGTAACACCTGAGCAGGGGGAGGGTGTGGGTTCTGTGGCTGCCCAGCTACACCAGAATGGCCAAGGACTGACACCTCACTCTTCCAGGTTGACTTTGAAGAGCTGGCCAACAGCCTGGTGCAGCTGGAGCGGAGGTGCAGGGCCTCCTGGCACAACCTGAAGGTGATTGCCAAGCATGAGACCAAGCCAGTTCTGAAGACCAAGCTGACAGAGTTCCTCAAGGACAGCACCCAGCGCATCATCGTCCTGAAGGTGGTGCACAGGCGTGTCCTCAACAGGTTGGTGGCTTGGGGACACAGCAGGAACCTTGCAGTCCTGTTGGTGGCCCTCTGTGACTGTTGTTCCCGTAGGTTTCACTCCTTCCTGCTGTACCTGGGGTACCCAGCGAGCACAGTGCGGGATGTGAAGGTGACGTCCATCTGCAAACTGCTGCAGGAGTTCGCCCTGGAGTATCGCACCTGCCGGGAGCGCGTGCTGCAGCAGCAGAAGAAACGCGCCGCCCACCGCGAGCGCAACAAAACCCGGGGCCGGCTCATCACCGAGGTATGGTGACACTCGGCTGGGTGCCACCAGGAGGTGATGATGCTCCCCATGTCCCCAACACCAACCTCTCCTCCCATTGCAGACTGAGAAATTCTCCGGCATTGCCGAGGCAGTTCTGCCACCTGCCGTGGTGTCCAGCAGCCCCAGGGAGCAGATGGAAGCAGGTCACGAGAGCATGAAGATTTTGCTGACCTACCCCACAGATATCCCTGCCCGCCGCAGCCGAGCCAGCCAGGGTAGGAGCAGGGTGGCAGGGGAACTGAAGACATGCCCAGCTGGCTGGGATCAGCTGGTGCCAGCATCCTCATTGTCCCCATGCAGGAACAGGGCATGGCACCCCAACCCAGGGCTCTCCAGCCCAGGAGGATGTTCCCAGCTCACCTGATGATGCTTCAGATGAAATCATGGACCAGCTGGTGAAATCGGTGACTCACAATGCCAACCCCCGACCCTGCCCCAACAAGGAGCGCAGGAGGTCCCGTGGCAATAGGAAGTCCTGTAAGTCCCATTCCTGTGTCCTTATGCCCTGTTCCATCTCTGTTCCATGCTCTGCCCCTGTACTCTGTCCCATCTCTATGTCCCTGTCCCATGTCTGTGTCCCTGCTCAGATGCTTTTTCCCAGCTCTGCATCCCCGTCTCCTTACCCTTTCCCATCTCTTTGTCTCTGTTGCCATGCCCTGTCCCATCTCTCTTCCCAGGATCTGCCCAATCACCATACTCCCTCTCATCTCTGTCCCTGCCGCTGTCTTCTGTTCCATCTCCATGTCTCTGTGCTCTGTCCCTTGTCCTTTGTGTCCTCATTCCCATGCCTTGTCTTGTCTCTTCCCCATGGGCCACCCTGAGACCAGTCCATGCCACTGCACCCCATTACCCTGTCCCTGCCTGAGCAGGTCCCTGTGTATGGGGACTCTGGCACCCAGAGCTGCTTGTGCTGGCAGTGCCACACTCTCCTCTTCCCGCAGTGCGGCGGACGCTGAAGAGCGGGCTCACCGACGAGCTGGTGCAGGCCCTGGGCCTGGGGCAGGTGCCTGGCATGGACGTTTGAGGGGGCTCTGGCTGCTCCCCACTGCCAGCAGCCCCTGGGCAGGATGTGGTGGCAGCCCCTGCAGTCCCAGGAAAGGCACACTCTGCACCTTTGTCCTCGCCTCACTTTTCCCTGCTGGCCTCCAGCTCCCAGAGGTGCAGGGAGCAGAATGAGAGTGATGCCCCAGAGCTGCTCCATGGCGACCGGGATGGAGGATGCTCAGCACTCATGCTTGGAGGCTTGAGGTTCATCTTCTCAACAGTATTAGAGCAGTCAAGGGGCTGGACTCAGACCCCCTCTGGGAACTGGGTCTGGCCCACAGCTGCTGTGGCAATAAAATGATCTGATATGCTGCCAGCATCTCTTGTTCCTGTACCTGAGAGGCCAGAATGATGTGATACTCCCTCCCAGGCCAACCCAGTATCCCTTCTCCTGCAACCCCAACCTTGCTGCCTGGGGCAAGCACTCAGCCAGCCCTGTGGCTTGTAGGCACCACTGTCCCTCTGGGGACAGCATGATCCCCTCTGTACTGGGACAGCTGGGAGACTTTTCCAGAAGGAGCAAGGACTGCTGCCAGGCTCAAGGCTGCACACTCAAGGACAGGAGCAGTGGCTCAAGCACAAGGCCACAGCACAGTAAAATTGTCTCACACTTCACCTCTCCTTTACAAACCTCCTTTCTGGGCGGTTTAGCCAGACCCAGACCTGGGTCAGAGGCAGGGTGGTTGTTCCCCTCTAGGAGCAGGTCCAGGGCTCAGCAACCATGTTGAGCCAGTTGCAAGCCTCAGAAATACCAGTGCTTGGCAAAGACAGGCTGCCTGTTCCTGTGAATGCACGAAGGCCATCATCCCCATGTTCCCATGGGGAACATCTCCCTGTCCCCATGGGAGCCTGGGAGATTTTCCTGCCACTTCCTGTTCCAGTGTGGCTCATGCCATGCCAGACACGGATTAAACCCCACACTGGGTGCGATGCTCCTCACAGTGGGTACCATTCCTCAGCATCCCCCTCTGCCAGTGCTTTGGGCACTCTCACCTGTGGTAGAGGCATTTGGGAATGGTGTCATGTCATCCATCACAACAGCTCCACCTCGGCGCTGCCCTGGCGCTGCCTCCAGCCCTGAATCCCGCACAGCAGGTCTCTGTGGCCTTCAAGGAATGAAGAAAAACTCCACCGGGTAGGGCAGCTTTTTCCTCCTGGCTATCTCTGCCCAGGGTTGTTCCTCTCCCACGAGGCTGGACATGCCAGCCTGCCCCAGCTTGCAGTGTCTGAGATCTTCCTGAGTAGCCCTAAAAGCAGCAAGATGCCACATGGAGAGCTGCAAGTGTCCCAGAAGTGCCTCAAGATATGGTCTGGCTTTCCTGCCCTCTGGGTGCTTGACTTGGGGCTGCAAAGAGAGGACAAAGAGGTTATGACAGGTAGCAATGAGCCACAGGAGGAAGGAGAAGGGGGTGAGAAAGCATCTTCTTGACCCCCTGCACCTACTCCAGGTACCTAAAATGACATTCCACATGTCACAGCCCCATGATTGTTACTCCTGAAGGCTTGCTGGGGAAAACTGAGGCAGGGTGTAGGGGAACGTGTTTGGGTTTTTCCACCTTTTTTTTTTTCAGCCTTGGTGTTATTTCCAGGATTCCCAGCCTGGCCCTGGACACACACTGCCCTTGAGTGGCGCCTGAAGTGCTTGGCTTGGCCACAGCACAAGTGCTTCATGCCAAAAATATGACCAGCAGCGGTGACCCCTAAGAAGGAGAGGGGGTGGCAGGATGCCGGAGGCACCTTTGCAAGCTGAGGGGGGTTTGGAGCAGACAGATGAGGCTTGATGGGACCTGGGACACATGGCCTCAGGCAGCATCAACAGAGAGAGGGTTGGGGTGCTGCATCCCCAGTGAGGGGTGGAGACCTCGAGTTGGGATGAGCTGACCCTGCCAGGGTACCCCATGGCACCCAGCACCTCCATTCTTCCTCCATCCCCAACCCTGCCTCCATCCCTGCGTGTGTCCTGCCCACGCCAGCCCGGGACCACGAGCTCTGTCTTGCTGCCACGAGGGGGCACGGTGGCCACACGCACGAGGCCACCCTAAAGGACGCTTCCTGTGCCGAAAGGATGCCCCGTGTCCCGCCGTTCTTCAGCAACTCGCCGCTGGGCTTCATTTTGTTGTTCTCCCCTGGCTGGCACCCGGCACGGCTGCACCCTGCTCCCCCTACCCAGAGACACAGCCTGCCTCTTTCATGTCTCCTGTTGAATGACAGCCGCGTCCTTGGTCCTGGTTGTTTGTCTGGCCGGTGGGGACAGGCTCCTGTCCCCTATGATCAGCTGTGTCTCCACAGCTTGTCCTTGGCCCTCATCCTGCCCTGGCCCTGTTCCAGGCAGCAAGGAGGAGCAGGGGACAGCAGGAATGAGCCTGGCTCCACTTTATGTTGCATTTTTGCTCTTCTGTAACTTCCACCCTTGCTGTGATAGATGTTCCCTGCCTTCTCCATTCCATCTTTTCCATGGGACTGTCCCAGCACAGGATCCTGTTTGCTGTCACACTCTGAGGTCAACTCCAGCCTCATGCTACATGGGCATGTCCCCAGTGCCACCCCCAAGCTCAGGGTGGGGGATTGCCCGTGGTCCTGGCCTTGTGGTTGCCATGAAGCCCCACCACCTCGTGTGGGAAGCACAATTCCCATCAATGACAGCACAACCTCTCTTCTCTTCCCAGGTTAGAGCCATCTTGAACACTTCTTGCAAATACTGGTGCACCCTGGCCACCTTCTAGAAGCATTGTGATCATCTACACCCCCCCCCCACCAAAATTCCTCCTCCTGCCTCAGCTGGAGGACACCTACTCCACTTCCGGGCCTCAACCCTCTTAAGCAACTTCAGGCTGACAACACACTCCATTCTGCAACCACCTTCCCCAGCAGGATGGAGGCGTGGGATGGGAACCAGGTCACAGCTGCTGTGACCTACTGCCACCTTCCCTAGGAGCAGAGGGAGCAGAATGTCACCTGGAGCATTGCCCAGTCATCTTCCCCTGGCATCTGTCCTGTGACCAAGGGGGAGACACATTTCCCCTGTCCCCATCACTCCCATGTTGAGATACAGACTCTGTGATAAGCAGAGATGGGAGATGGGAGGTCAATGTTGTGCTGGCAAAGGAAGCACAACATCATGTGTGTCATGTGTGGCATGGGTACCACACATGACCCAGGAAAACACTAACTATTAGTGGAGATGGAATCACTTTGGAGTATCACTGTTTCATGGCCACATTGAAGGAGTAAGGTCCCTGCAACCCAAAATCAGCTCTGGTTTGGGGAACCGTGGTGCAGAAAGCCTGGCTGGCAAAGACTGTGCAGGCACAGTGACACAAGGTCCTGGCCAGGGCAGAAGGTGAAACCACCCAAAGCCATGAATGCATCTGGAAACGGAGCTGTGTTTTGTAAATACCTGGGGATCATGTGCAACCTGAAAAAACAAGTTAAAAGCAGGAATGTTCTGAAGACAAGGGTGTCTGGAAAGCGCCAGACCCAGGGGAAGTGCTTGGCTGGATTCTCCACACTGCCAGCAAGGCTCTCCTGGGGAGCAGCCCTGGTACTCTGCAAAGGAGCTTCTCCAGCCATAGCACCCCAGGAGCAAGCAGGTCCTGCCCTGGGGAATCTTTCCCCTGCTGGGGAAAGATTTGGGCTGTGCCCAGCATCCAGCTGAGGTGTGTGGAAACCCCTTACAGATGGAGGATCAAAGCCTGGGTCTCAGGCTGATTCCATCAACATGGCAGCAAATGCAGCAGACAATAAGCACCAATGGTCACCTGTGATTTACAGCTTCAAAATATAAGGAAAGATCAAAATAAGTCTTTTGTCAATTAAGCTGGAAACAAGGAATGGAAACTGCTGGGGAAGAAGAGGAAGAAGATCCCAGAACAAAGAGCTAAGGTGGCACCATGGAGGCTGCGGCTGAGGTTGGTGATGCCATGAGAAGTGCCTCCAGGCTGGGCTTTTTTAAACTCAGTTTTCCCTGCCTTAGGTTTGGGAAAGGATCACAGGGATGTTGGGTGCAGGAAAGGCTTCCTGGAGGTGAACCTGGTTTAGCTGAATCACAGCCACCCATGGGTCTGAGCTCCCCAGAGAAGAAGGCCACAATAACAGACTTCCCGCTACAGTAGCAAAGTTCAACCAGAACCAAGACAACTGCACAAAGTTCAGTAGTAGGACACAAATATTTGGTGCCAGGACTAATAAATCACTGTCCTTTGCAAGATGCTTTGGGGCAAAATGAGAGTTAAATTCCAGGTGGTGCAACAGCCTTTGTCACCCCTGAACTGTCTACAGCCCCAGCTGCCAATGGGCTCCAGTGTCTCACATCCTCACCATGAAGGATGAACCCCTGTCCATTCAAGGGCACTTTCAGGACATTGTGTGGGAGACAGGGAGACCCCTGTGCTTTAGTGCAGCATCCCCTTTCCTGAGGGTTTGACAGTCCATGGTGGGTACTCAGCCCTCAAGTGACATTGAAGGAGCTTCAGCCCCATGGTCCCCTCTCCTGAAACAACTGCTCCCAAGGAAGGACTGTACCTCATGGCATTTGTGAGGAAGCAAGGGCTGGCACAAATATCCATCAGCACTGAAAATGAAAAAATGGCCTGTCAGATGCTTGCCTGGGTGGCATTTCCTGAGGAGATAACAGCCCTGGAAGAAGGACTTGCTGTTTTGGAGAAGATTAAGTACCTGTGGCAGCAGCATGAGGATGAATCACAACCCTCATGGGCTTAGAGACCCTGGAAATGGCTTATGGCACTTTGAAAACAATGTCATGAATCTTCTGCAGATCAGATTAGGGAGTGGAACAATTATCTCAAAACCTGTTAGTCATGGGAGGCTCCAGGAGCTGGAGGAACAGCCTAGGGCAAGGGGAGCACTAGGAAGATGTGGTGTGTGTGTCCTCCCTCCCAGGGACCTGCTTGAGCAGCCCCAGGAAAGGTGTGGGAGGTGGCTGTGGTTGAACCAGCCCTGCTTCCCCTGAGAAAAGTGAGCTGTAATTAGCAGAACAGGTACGGAAGAGCTCAAGTAGGTCAAAAGGTAATGGGGCTATCACCGGTGTTTCCCAACAGCACGGTGCGGCTGGGAGGCACCGTCGGGGTTGGGCAATGGGCAGATGAACAAGGCCAAGCACTGTCTTCAAGGGAAGAGCCCCCAGTCACCCTGACTGTACACCAGCCTTTTGGGGGAAAGCTGGGGAGAGGCCAGAGACAGCAAATGGTGCTGCTGGTTCAGCCCCACCACATGGGGCCTGTGGTGAGAAAACCCACAGAAAGCCCTGACTGGTGTGACAAAGAGCACCATGGCTATCTACAAACCCATCCTGAGGTGTCCCACAAGAAGGGCATCCCGAGACCACGTGTGAGAAGATCTGGAAGGGATGGATGGATGGATGGATGGATGGATGGATGGATGGATGGATGGATGGATGGATGGATGGATGGATGGATGGATGGATGGACGGATGGACATCCAACCCAGCTCTCAAGGGGTTGTTGAAATTCATGTTGCAAGTTGGGAATGGCCACATCTACTCTCTGTGAAACAGAGACATAGGTACAGACTCTACATTCTGTCTGTCCCTGCAAAGCACCATATCCCTGATTTCACTCCTTTGCATGCCCCAGCACTTCCAGCTTGGCCAGCACAGTGAGGGATGGCCTCTCATGGAAAACAACCTTTCTCCAACAGGACTTTTCCAGCCCTGGTGAAGTGATGTGTGGTGAGGTTTAATCAGGTCCTCTTCAGAGCCCAAGTTCCCTGAGGCTCTGCTTTGTGGCCACCTCTATTGCTTTCACCAGGTTCAGTAGCCCAGGGCTGCAAGCAAGCAGATTCCTGTGGGAGAGCCCGCGGCCATGATGTTGGGAGCATCCCTCCTCCTCCTCTACCTTGCTGGCTTCCCAACATTCCCTTGAGCACTTCAAACTCAGCTGGGTGACACCACCACACCCCAGCCAAACCACCCCAGCCTGTTTGACGCTGTACTTCTGCAGCTGTTGCCATCCCCACTGATAAAATGTGGTTTTCTGCCAGTACCTAGGAGGCTGTTTCCAATAATGATGGCACAGGCATCCCTGGTACATGCTGCCACTACCACAGGGCTCGGGGGTCTGGTGGGGCAGCCAGTGCTGATGGCAGCACAGCTGGCAGGGCCCAGCTCTGCCAGGGAGGGACAGATGTTGATGATGGCATGCGAGAGCCCAGAAAGTGCCGAGAGTCAGGCCCACGGCAGGGACGCACGAAGGATCACTGAGTACGGAGACTTGGTGAAATATTAAAACAGGTGCTTAATAAAGCGAGCCCAGCGGCAGCAATTACCCTGTGTAATTAACCTGGGAAGGAGAGGACTTTGTCCCCCAGCCAGGTGGTGCAGGGAGCTCCTGCCAGGAGCTGCTGGAGGTGGCACGGACCTGGCACCCAGCACTGCATGGCAGGGCTTCCCCAGGCTTCACTGGGGCAAGCCAGGACCTGAGCTCCCAGCATGGCTCACCCTGCTGCAGCCCCAGAATCACTCACCAGGGAGGTGAGTGGCAAAGTGCTGCCTGCTCTGGGTGTGAGAAAGGGTTTGGGATCCCCCTGGAGTTATTGTCCCCAAGTCACAGGGAGCACCTGGGAGAGATTCACACCTTACCTGCCTGCTCTGGGCACTGAGCATGGCTGGCCAAGGCACCAGGAGATGGGCAGCCCTCTGCTCCGATAGCACTCCCCTAGCACTGCCCTGTGCAGGGGGACCCTGTCGAGGGGTGGCCCTGACGGTGGCCATGCCCTGTGCTCCCCCTGTCCCAGTGGTGGCACTGGTTCTGGCTTGGGCAGCCTCCCTCTGCCAAGCTTCCCTGGATGCAATGGCACTTCCTGCCAGGAAGCTCTGCCTGGACAGGCACCGAGCCAAGCTGTGCCAGGCCAAACCAAGCTGAGCTGAGCCAAGCTGAACCAAGCTGAGCTGAACTGTGCTTACCTAGGTGGCATGATGTGCTCGGCTGTGCCAAACCAAGCTGAGCCAAGCTGTGCTGTAGGTGCTGTATAAACAAGTCATACTGAACCGAGCTGAACCATGCTGGGCTGAGATGAGCTGAGCTGAGCTGAGCTGAGCTGAGCTGTGTCAAGCTGAGCTGAGCCAAGCTGAGCCAAGTCAAGCTGAACTGTGCCTGCCTAGGTGGCATGATGTCCTAAGCCATGCTGAGCTGAGTCATGCTGAGCCATGTCAAGCTCTGCTGAGTTAAGCTGTGCCTATTTAGGTAGCATGATGTCTCAAGATGTGCTGAGCCAAGCCAAGCTAAGCTGTGTCAAGCTGAGCTGTGTCTGCCTAGGTGGTACCTTGTCCTGAGTTGTGCCAAGATGAGCTGAGCCGTCCTGTACGTGGCATGACATCCCAAGCTGTGCTAAGCCAGACCGAACAGAGCTGAGTCTACCTGAGTGTCCTGACTGTCCTGAGCTGTGCTGAACCAAGATGAGCTGAGATGAATTGCACCTATCTAGGTGGCAAAATGTTCTGAGCTGAGTCGAACTGAGCTATGCCGAGCTGAACCATGCCTACTGAGATGCCACAATGTACAGAGAAGGGCTCAGCTGAGCTGAGCGGGGCCAAGCCAGGCTGTGCCAAGCTGAGCTGTGAGTTGTGCCTTAAATGGGTGGCATCATGTCCAAAGCAAGACTGAGGCATGCCAAGCTGAGTTGAATTGTGCCTACTGAGGTGGCACAATGTCTTGAGTACAGCTGGGCCAAGCCAAGCCAAGCCGAACTGTGACTATCTGGCACATCATCATGTCCTGGTCTGTGCTGAGCCGTGCAAATTGAGGTGGCATGGTGTCCTGAGCTGAGCTGTGCCAAGCTGGACCAAGCTGAATTGTGCCTACTTAGGTGGCAAGATGTTCTGAGCAGGGTTGAGCTGAGCTAAGCTGTGCTGACGCGAGATGAGCCATGTCTACTGAGCTGGCAAAATGCCCCAAGCTGTTCTGAACTGAATCTACTCCAGGTAGCATCATGTCCCTAGCCGAGCTGAGCCATGCCAGACTAAGCAACACTGAACACACCTACCTAGGCAGCACAATATCCTGAGCAGGACTGAGCCGAGCCAAACCGTGCTGAGCCGAGCCGAGCCGAGCCGTGCCTACCCAGGCAGCACGATGTCCCAAGCCGTGCCGTGCAGTACCGCGCCAAGCCACGCCGAGCCGAGCCGAGCCGAGCCGAGCCGAGCCGAGCCTTGCCGAGCTGTGGGTACCAAGGTGCTCCGCCTTCCCCCCCTCCCCGGCCGCCGGTGTCGGTGTCGGTGTCGGTGTCGGTGCCGCTCCCGGTGCCCGACGCTCCCGGTGCCCTGCGCTCCCGTCCCGCCCGTCTCCCATTGGCGGCGGCCGGTCCCGCCCCGCCCCGCTCCCCCGCCGGGCGGCTATAAACGGGCGCGGCGGGGCGGGCGAGCGGCAGCGGCGGGGCCGTGCCGGGCCCGGGATCGGGACCGGGATGGAGCCGGGGCTGGAGCGCTGGGCGCACGGCGCGCTGTGGGCAGCTCTGGCCGGCAGCCTGGCGCTGCGGGCGGCGCGGCGGGCGCCGGGGCCGGGCCGGGGGCTGGGGCCGCCGCTGGGCCGGGGGCTGGTGCTGCCGCTGGCGCTGCTGGCCGCGCTGCAGAGCCTGTGCCGCGCCTGGCTGCCGCTGCCCCTGGGGCTGGCCCTGGCCGCCGCCGCCGCCGGGCTGCTGCTGTGGCGGGCGGCGCCCCGCGGGCTGCTGCCGGTGGCGGGCAGAGCCGTCCTTGTCACAGGTGAGTGCGGGGACACGGCCTCGACGCCCCGACGGCACCGCCTGGGCTCGGCGGGGAGCGGAGTGGGGTGTCCCGCAGGCACCAGGACGCTGCTGTCTGTGGGGTCCCGCTGGGGACCAACCACCGCTGCCAGCGCATCCCTCATCCTCTTCCACGTCCAAGCAGAACTGGCCAGGCTGTATCTGCCCCGCGAAGCAGGGAGTTGAAATGGCCCCTCGAGTGTTGACCACTAGTTGCAGCATGATGCCGAGAGCTGCTTCCTCTGGAAGCCCTGAGATTAGATGGGACAGAGCTGGCTTTGGACCCTGTCTGCTGGCCCAAGGGCTTCCCTCTCCTCTTCTCCCCTTCCCTTCCTCCCCTCTGGAGTTGTACTTGTTCTTGGAAAGATTTTCATAGTATCTCTAGAGGCTTCAACAGAGCTGGCTACGTAGTGCTGAGCATCACTGCTTCATGCAGAGCTCCATCCAGGGAGCTGCTGGTGACAGGGTCCTGCACTGTGTGGGTATCCTTGGGAAATGCTGCCCAGCTGCTGCCTGCCTCCTCTTTGGGCTGCCTGCTCCAAAGCTCCTCTGTGGTCCTGAGCTCCTCAGAGCATGTGCTATGCTCCCAAGTTTTGCACAACTCTGGCTTGCTGGCTGAAGCTCTTTAGGATATCTTGGTATATACATGGTTTCTCACTCCTTCCTCCTGGCAGTGGAATTGCAGGATGAAAGCCAGGCTCAGCAGTACATTGCTGTGAGGCAATGGTAGTGGAGAGATGAGAAGGAAGCGCTGGAGCTGGGGTGGTTTTTCCTCCAGGTGTGCCTGGAAGGTGCTGCTGGCTCCACATGGATGCAGAGGGGAGGGAAACTTCTGGGCATGACCTTGGCAGTGCTCCCAAGGACAGGAGCCTGCATCCTGGTGGGGATGTCTGGGCTGGGTTTGGAGGTGCTAAAGCTGGAGAAGGGAGTTTGCTTGTTTTCTAGAAAATTAAGGAAAGACCCTTCCAGCTTGAAGGGTTCTGTGGCAGCAGTAGGAAGTGCAGGGAATCCTCTCTGGAGGAGGAAGATCAGAGGAGCAAGGCAGTGGATGAATGAATGATTCAACTGAGTGAAGGTCAAAGCTGCAGCAGGGTAGGGCTGCCTGGAGAGGATGTCTGACAGCCATGCGCTCACAGGTGCCCTGTGCCACACCAGCTCTGGCAGCCCTGGCTCCCTGGCATTGCCTATATAATTAGTGAGTCAGTGACTGGAACAAGGTGTTCTTGCCCCAGTGCATTGAGGTGGCACCTCTGCAGCTCTGATGTGTTTGCTCTTGGCTGTAAATACTTTGTGGTTTTACAGGTTCGAGGCGCAGCCCACGGTGCGGGATTGGCGTTTCCGTACTGCTGCTCTGGCAAGTGCCTGCCAAGGGGCAGATGCGAGGGCTGTTTTGCTGGGGTTGGCATCCCTCACTTGAGTATTTGCATAGTAATTAGCCTGATTCTTTTATGGATTAATTCCAGGCAACTAGGTATTGAGTAGCTGCTCGTGTCTCCTGTGGGAGCAGCCGGGAAGGATCAGCTTGGGGAGAAAGGCAGCCTGACCTTCCTCCTCTTGCCAATGGGAAGCAAAGCCTGGCAGAGAGCAAAAGCATGGATGGCTGACAATGCTGGGCCTCATTGAAGGTGTGTGAGGTCAGGGACAGAACTTCTGCCATGCTGTGTGTTGTGCTGGACCTTGCAGATCAACTGAGAAATGGCACAAAGTCCCCTCCCGATGGAGCAGTGCAGGTTTCAGCCTGAAAATCTTTGGGCATCATTTTCTCATATACATCTTGGCCGTTGTCTTAATCCTGCAGCAGGTTCAGTGATGCTTATTTGGGGCAAGGTGGCTGCAGTGCTGCTCTATCTCCTGGGTGGTGCGTTTCAGCTCTTCCAGCTGCCCACTCTCTCCGGGAACAACCCCGAATTGAGCTCTGTGTGTGATGCTCCAGCGCCATGTGCTGTTCGGACATTGCTGGCTAAATAAAACTTAGTTATGGCAGTGATTGAAGGAAAACTAACTGTGCAGCTCAGTGGGAAAATAGCAGAGCAGCTGTAGAGCTGCTGCAGAGCAAAGCTGCTGACCCTGTGGTAGCAGCAGGGGCTGGAAAGTTGTGGCGTTTCCCATCTGCTGCAGGTTTGCATTTTGACTGTTGCACGTGGGACTGGGGGTGGCTGGAGTAGGGATGGGCAGCCACCTGCTGCTAGAGGGGAGCAAAGGATGCTGTGCTTTCCCATGAGGCATCCCCTGGGCTAGCAAAGTAAGTGGTCACTAGTCCCTGCAGTGCTGTGTTTGTCTGGGGTTGTGACCTTGGGGCTTTTGTTCTGCATCCCAGCTTCTCCAGGAGCATGGCTCCAGTGGATGCAGCCTGGCTGGGGGCAGGGGTGAGGAAAGTGTTAATCCTGTATTCCTAGGAGATGTAACAGCTGTTTTCAGGGAGGAGGAGAATGCCCTCCTGTGCAGCCAGGGGCTGGGAGAGGTCAGGCCTAGGAGGATGGTGGGGATGAGGGGAGAGATCAGCTGCTTGGCCTGGGCTGGGAAGGGAGACAGCAGCTATCTCCATGACTCCCTTAGTTTGCTGTCCTGAACCTGCCCTTGCCTTAAAGATAAGCCCACACCTGGCACAGGCTTTAGCCATACTCAGAAAACCACAAGGACCCAAACATACCTGCAGTGTGGGCAGGGTTGGCATGGGCAGCTACCTGAACAGAGCCTGATCCAGCACTGGGAAGCTGCAAGGCAGCCAATACCTGGCATCCCTCACCACAGTGTGTGACAGGGCACTCCAGGGTGCTGGTGCTGCTGGCTGGCATCTGTGGGCCAGTGGGGGCAGTGGCTCATTAAGAGCTGCTTGCTCCAAACATCAAACAGCTGGTTTGTGTGTGCATCCCCCTTCCCAAATGTGAAATGGTACTGCTGGGTGTTCTGAGGGCCACTGGACTCCTCAGAGCTGTGTGAACAAAGAGGAGGAGTATTATATCCCATACTGCTTCGCACTGGGAATTGATACAAAAAGCAGTCAAACCTCTGGAGCATGGATAGGGCTGATGCTCTGCAAGAGCAGTCTTGGAGGGAGGTCATGAGCTGCCATTTCTTGGCCTCTCCAGATTCAGGCTGGTAGTGCTTTGTTCAAGGCTGGGCTTTGACTGGGTCAGTTTAGACATGAACCTACAACATCCTTTGGTTCCTGTGGTCTTAGGAGATGCCTGTGGAATTCAGTGAGTCTATTGAAACCATCCAACAAAACTGGGTGCCTGGAGGTGGTGGAGGGATGGCCAGGAGCATGCCAGGGCTCCACTGAGCAGCTGGAGAAGCCTCTTGCTGTTGTGTAGCTCTGCCATGTGTGACTGTGTGGGGTGGTTCTTTGGACAGTAGCCAATTGCCCGATTTACTGCAGAGCCTTGAAAAGCACCAAATGCAAAGCAGCCCATAGAGTCTGCCTGCCTGCAGGGCTTTGCCAGAGCAGAGGAAAGGCAGGAGTTGTTACAAGATACTGGTTCATATGCTTCAGCTTGGATGGAAAATTGAAAATAGTGAATTGTTGTTCTGTCTATAATGGTGGTACCTGAATTAGCTCTCCAATAACCCCAAACATCAGGATGGCTGCTTGAGAGAAGCAGTCTGGGTCTCTTGTATTCTTGCTCTTTCTTGGTGCAGCCTGTGAAGGAAGCTAGGAGCACCTGCAGATTGGTCTGTCTTCCAACAAATCATCTTTGTGAGCAAAAGTGGTTGTTGGTCAGGCTGCCCAGACCCAAACCTGCCCTGTCCTCCTCTCTTCTTCCTGGCTGCAGGGAAAGTGTGTTTTTCCTGGTGAAGCCTTCTTGTTACAATTGCATGCCCCATTAACAATCTGAAGTGGGTCAGAGCTCCAGATCATGTTCAAGGTTAACAGAGGCTTTGCAACTTGCAGCACTTCAGTGTTTCCCATGCACTCCACAGATGTTGAAGCATCTGCTGGCTGCAGCAGGACTGAATGATTCAATCCAGATGTTGGGACTCTTGCTTTCTGCTGTGAAGGTAAATCAGTTTCTGTGGTAAAAAAAGCAGTGTTGCTCCCGTCTAGACTTTGATGTTGTCTTAGATCTATTTTCCAGCTAAACAAGATGACTGAGAAATGCCAGGGTCAAGGATTCAGGGCTGGCTCTGGGATGGGCACCTCTGCACCCTGGCATGGCCAAAGCACCTGCACAGCATGCTCACAACCTATGTTTGGTGCTGAGCCTGCCAGCAGCCTTGCTGTGAGAAATGCTCTGTGCAAAGGTGCTGCAGCTCTCCATAGGTGACTTTCACTCTGCTTCTGAAGCCAGTGATCCAGCTCAGAGGTACCTGGGATCTTTCCCCAGCCTAAGTGCAGGGGGTTGGAACTAGGTAATCTTTCAGGTCCCTGCCAAACCAAACCATTCTGTGATTCTGTAAGTGAAAGCTGAAAAATCAGCTTATTCCCTGAAATTGCTCTGATTTTTCCAGAATCTATTAAAAATTAACAGCAGAGGCAGCTGCTGCCTCCAAGCTGAGGGGTGGGACAGGACCAAAATCAAACACCCAAACTCCAGCTCTGGTGTACAAGCAATTCCTGGTATACTTGAAGTAAAAAAAAGGCAACATTTATCTCTAGTTATAGGGTTTGCTGTTGGCTTTTGGGAACAAAGCAGGAAAGCTGTTTTTTCTGCCTCTATCTGCAGGGCTGAATCTCTCCCCCCGCTTTGTCAGCAGCCCTCCATGGATTTAGGATTCTTCTTTCCCACGTGAGGTTTCTTCAGAAATAGATACCTACCCCAGCTCACCACAGGCATGTGGATAGATATGCTTGGCTTTTTCTCACTTATCTATAAAATAAGCACTTTTGAAGCCTACTAATGACATAGACCTGTTGAGGTGGGAGTTTTTAGCACCGTTCATCAAAAATGATGAGCACAGCTAATTAGGAGGAAAAACACATTGAGGTTTCATACTGTGGGAGACTGGAGTTGGTAGAGAAACCCAAGCTGGCTTGATTAACCTCGGGGTTATGTGGGGACATGAGAGCAACAAAGCAAAGACTTCCCTGCCGAAATGAGATTGTCAGATGGGAACGGATGCTTTCGGGAGGAGAGAAGTGTAGGCAGTTGCTGCCCTCTAGTCCAATGAGCAGCACATTTTTAATGAGGTCTGGGATTGAGTTACCCACTGTTGAGTCTAGCTCCCCTCAAGCCAGGATCTGGTTACAGAAGAGCCAGTTGCTGCTTTTACTGCTGGGAGCACAGCACAGGGTTGGTGGACTTGCTTAGCCAGGGTTTTGTTTGAGGGGGCTCTTCAAGGTGTTTCCACCAAATCTTTGCCTTTTGCCCATAGTCTTCTTTCAGTGCTGGTCTAAAACTCCAGCTGGAGAGGCTTTTTTTTTTCTGAGGAGGAAAGGCTGCAGGGCTTTTGTACCTCTTCACCTCCTGATGTCCCTCCTGTCATCTCAGATCTGAGGTACTGCTGTGGAGCCTCCAAGGCCACGTTGGATGGGGCTTGGAGCAATCTAGGCTAGTGGAAAGTGTCCCTGCCCACGGCAGGGGTGTTGGAATTGGATGACCCTATAAAGTCCCTTCCAACCTAATTGTTCTATATTAAGGTGGAGAATGCTCAAATTTTCTATGATAAGGTGGAAAAACTGCCCTCATGCTGCCAGTGCATTGCTACAGGTATAGTTTAGGAGCTTTTATTTTTAACCTCCCCAGCATGTGCCTGTTACCTCCTTCCCTGCTCCACTCAGTGGCTGCGGTATATCCACCATCTCCCGTTCTTCTGTCTCAGCTTGTAAGTCCAACGTATCACTTCTGCTTCCTTCTCCCCTGGAGAGCTGCCAGCCCCTGAGCTTTATCAGCTTCCCCCTCGGGAGCTGGCTTCCCTGTCACACATGGCGCTGTCCTGGGATTTGCTGGCTCTAAGGCTGTAATCTTGAAAAGCAGTTTTTGGCTTTACAGGCTTTGCGGCAGCACTTCCTCTTGTTGGGTGGCTGACCCTGTGGAGCCAGATGGTGAGTGACTCCCAGGCAGGCTGGGAACAGAGAGAAGGGATGGGCTGGAAAGCTCAGGTACCTGCTCTGATGTCTTCTGTGGCAGCTCTGAAAGTCTGGCCTCTCAGAATCATAGAAGCTCTGAATGGTTTGGATTGGGAAAAGGCTTTAAAGACCATCTTGTTCTAATCCCCCTGCCATGGGCAGGGACACCTGCTAGACCAGGTTGCTCTAAGACACATCTCACCTGGCCTTGAACACTTCCAGGGATGGGGCAGCTGCAGCTTCTCTGGGTTATGAGGGCCTCATCCTGTTATGAGTAAACCACTGTGACCAATGTTCCTCTCTAAGGTCCAGGTGGGGATAAGCTCCAACCTGGGGTGTGCAGCCATCCCAGGATGAGTTCTGTCCCCCTCTTTCAGATGTTGTGCTGGGCTCTGCCTAAGCTGAAGGGCACATGTGGGTGCTGCCCTGGCATGGCCTGGGTCAGCACAACTATGTCCAAGCATATCAGCCTGGAGGGCCACCTTCTTGTATTTTGGGGAAAATGCGCCAAAGTAGCCTTATGATACTCAAACTCTTACTCTGAAGAGCTGGTGAGAGCTGCAGGTGAAGAGTAAGGAGGGGATAGCTTGAGCTGTGTATGGAAAGGGCAGGTGGGTTGAGGATGTCATGAAGCACAGCTCTGAGCCTGGGGGCTTAAATAGCTCAGTGTATTTCAAAAGCTGTCTTGGCAGAAGCTCAGTTGGTGTTTGCTCAAGTGTTTTACTCTGTTTCTTAAAAAAAAAAAAAAAGTCCCCCGCTTCACATGGATCTGGAAGCTGCAAAAGAAAATAGTTGGTGCAGCTGTAGAGACCATCATGATGTGGGAATGAGCAGGGCTTGCACCACTTCTGCTTGCTTGGGATTGTGGCATGAGGTGGGAGTTTACTCTTGTGACAAGGAGAGTGATGAGCTGGCACCCTACAAGCAAAATAAAATCTCATCAGCAAAATACCCCTAAATATTACCCCTAGTGCTCCATTAAAACTGCTGTAGCTTTATTGGGGTGCTGCAAACTCTGAGATGCTCAACATGGTGATCCATCCCCTGGGCTTGCTCTGACCTGTTGCTCTGGTCAGCACTCTCCCAGCATGGCTTTGTCCCTGCTGGCATCACTTGTGAGTTGCCCACAGTGCTGCCTGGGTGGCACTTCAAAGCTCTCCCACAGCTGACTTGTCCCACCACATGGTTAGAGGTTCTCCTGGTCATGCCATGGCTGTCCTGGCTAAAATGACCTTCCCTGAGATGTCCCTGGGTGGTGATGGCTCATGATGGTCCATGCAGAAGAGCTGTTCTTCCCTTCAGCTGCCTGTGGATGGATTAGCCCCGCCTGTAGCAGACCTTAGGAACGACCTGATGCCTCTCTTTGCTTGTTAGCACACAAGAGGAATGGATATGGGGCTCAGCTGGTGGTTCTCCAGCCTGCTGGGAGTCCCTGGAGAGCCCTTTTGCAGACTAGAGGTGCCCACCAGCAGGTGCCCCAGCCATGGCTCTATTGCCACCACCTTCTTCCCCAGGAGCATCTCCAGATATAGCCAGTGGAGCTTTCTGGCTTCTCAGCCTGGTTCCTACCCAGCATCTCCCTCTCCAAGAGCCCAGGTGGATGTGTTACCAGTGCCACCTTGCCATTGGCACTGATCTTGAGTGGCACTTGACCTTGAGTGATCTGGTCAAGTTGTCTCTGGACCATGGGTGTCCTTCCCAGCGACAGCTCTTCCTGATGGATGGCTTTCGAGGCTTGTCAGCTCCATGTTCCCAGTTCACCATGTTCCCTTTGAGGGTGATTATTAACCCAGCTATCACCATAGCTCTTCACAACTTCCTCTTGGAGGGCCATCCATTCATCCCAGATTAGCACTCACGTACAGCCTGTGCCAGGTGAAGTCTGTGCTGCTGACATCTCTTGTGCATCCCTGCCTGCTGCAAGATGAAATTCTTGACTGTGAAAGTCTCACTGCTCCTTTTGGGGAGAGGATCTCCCCTTGCTGGAGACAGCAGCTGCCGGAAGATGCCATCCAGCCCCGGCATGCGGTGAGCGGCTGCTTCTAGGAAATTCCTGTGCTCTCTTTCTGCGAAGTGTCACAGTGAGGCTGGAGGTGGCATTTCCTCCCCCCACCCCCGTCAGCTTGTGAGCCCAGGGTCACTGCTCACTGCAGCAGCATCACTGCCATGCCAGGGCTGGGTTAATTCCTGGGTCCCAGCCTCTTTGAGCATCCCACCAGGCACTGGCCTTGCATTGCAGGGGGCGGCTGGGTTCATTCCTGTCCTGCTGTCCCAGGGCACGAACAAGCTCCTACGTTCATTAGCCCCACTGGTGGCAAGCAGCATCAGCTGCTCACGGCTTTGGTGGGGGATAAGGCATCTGGATGGCTTTTAGTGACAGTAATGGGGAGGGCTGTGGCCCCTGACAATTTTTTTATTGCCCAGCTGCTTTTGTGCAATCAGTCCCCCATACGGATGCACCAGTAAAGCTCCTAAGAAATGGCCTTTAATCCAGAAGCTGTGGGTGCATTCACACTGGCCTGGGGGCTCCTCGTCATCCCTGTCTGGTTGTGTTGGTGTCTAGGCAGAAAATCAGATTTCCCCCTTCTCTTTGTTAAATGGGAGATAACTTCCTGGCTGGAGGTGATGACTGGGAGGCCCCAGAAACACTAGGCTAATCCACTGTAATTCATACCATCTGGCTATTGTCCCTGGCACACAGAGGGGTAGGTCACCCATGTACCCCCTGCCAGGGAATTCTCAGCTCTGCCTTCTGTCATGCGTCTCCCTGTGGGGCTGAGGGTTTGTCTGACCCCTGCTCTGACCCACAGGACCTGTTGGAAGGACGTGTCTATCCTGGGCTGTGGGAGCCATCAGCAATCTCCCTCCAGCTGCCTGTGCCAACTGTGTCATGCAGGGAGGTGGTCCTAGGGGAGCAGGGGCAGTGTGTGCCCCCCTTGGCTCAGGTCCTGCTCTGGAAGGAGGCTGAGGCTTTGCAGGGATGCACACCCAGGCTGCTTGGGTGGGGGGCTCCTGCATTATCCACTCCCTAGGGATTTGGGGATGGGATTTGGGTCATCCCTTAAGGTATCATCTGGCTTTAATTTAATTTAATTAGGCTTGTGGCTTCCTGAACCCCAGTGGTGAGGAGCAGCAGTAGCATCACTAGGCCTGCTGCCACCCCAGCCCTGTGTGCCTGTGTTTGGGCATGAGGGCTGCTCCCACGGGGAATGGGGACATGGCATGCCATGCAAGCCAGTGGCTTGGGTGGTGTTTCCTGTTAATAGTGATGACACTGGATGGGTTGGGGGCTGTGGGTGCCCCTTCCCAGCCCCACTCCCACAGAAGTACCTTGGGTGTGGGCAGATGGTGGCTCATGCCTGGCTGGGGAGGCCAGGGCTGGTGCATGGCTGTGGTGGCCCAGCTGCTGTGGGGACAGGTGCTCCTGCCTTCCCCTCCCTCTCCTGTGTCCTGCCAAGAATTTGTTCCCTCTTGCCCAGGGCTGACATCACCCCTTTATCACTCCTTGCTCCAAATGTGTGCAGCATCCGGAAGGTGTTGGCCACTGGGCCTTGTCCTGCCCACACAGGATTTTGCTGGACATTTTATTATGCCTGGATGTGCACTGTGCAAAGACCCCCTCCTTGAGTTCCTCAGGGGACTGCCATCCCCTCTGATGACACCATTCCCACCTTATCCTGTGCTTCCACATCCATGAGGTGCCCACACTCCCAGGACTGAACTGAAACAAACAGCTGAGTTGGGATCAGTGCCTGCTCCAGCACCCAGCTGAGCCTCCCTCAGTGCTGCCTGGCTAAATCCCATACCATGCCCGTAGAAGCTGGATCCATGACGGCAATGAATCCTGTCAGAGCCAGAAGGCCACATTGAGCTTGGCATCCCTTGAGCCTATGGAAACAAGGGGCTCAGCATGATAATCCACTCGGCCTTGGTGCCCTGTTGATGGTGTCCTTGAGCCTGATGACATCTCCACCTTGGCAAGGCCTCTTGGACAGGGTGGTGGGACACACAGCCCTAAAGCACTTTGGGGAGGTGGGACTGATGTCCTGGGATTTGGGGAGCAGCAGGGGGCACCCAGGCAAGGGCCTGCAGAGCTGATGGGGGTGGAGGAGATGATGTCCTTCTGAGTGCCCAACTCAGCTAGCAAGCTCCCAGTCAGTGGAAGATGGAGCATCCTCAAGGGGTGCCTCCAGCTGTCAGGTGCCTGGGGCATTGCCCCAAGGGCTGCTGACTGACCACACTGCTAGGGTGACCATGGGGGAGCAGGTCCATCACAAGGGTGCTCAGCCCTTGGGCAACCCCTCTTCAGCTTCCACACCAAGGTCCTCAGCTGGGGTGGCTATGGAGGGACCAGATCCAGGGAGATGCTACTGTACCCATCAGGCTCTGGGCAGTTTTGCAGGCATATGGGAATTCTTTAGCCAAGCTGTGGTTCTCACTGCTTAGGTTTTCATTGGTCCTCACCTGTTGTGCATGGTTCAGGGATCAGGATACAGAGGTCATAAGGATGTACAACTTCTGGTTCAGAGATGAGGGTGCTCAGTTTATGGCTCAGGGATGAGGATGTACACAGCTCATAGCTTGGAAATGAAGAAGCTTGGCTTGTAACTCAGGGCTTAAGATGCTCAGCTTGCAGTTCCACAGCTCCAGAATGAGACTGCACAGCTCATGGCTCATGGATGGGGACTCTCAGCTCACAGTTTGGGAAGGGAATTCATTCCTAGGTTGTGCTGGGGTGAGCACTGCAGACCTGTGCTGCCAGCCCTCCATCACGTACCATGCCAGCAGTGGAGGCAGGGGCAGGCACGTGGTTGTGGTTCAGCAGCTCGCGGGTCACAGCCGTGTTATTGACCCTCTCTGCTCCAATCAGAAAACTGTAGCACTAATTTTGAGCATGTCTGTGTGTGGTGGCCTTGGTGCTGGAGCAGGAGAGCAGGGTGAATACCTGAGACAGCAAAATGTCAGAGCTGTGCCATGCCTGACTCACCTGAAAGAAATGTGTCCACACCAAACCGGGACTGCAGCTTCAGCCGGCTCCTGGCAGCGAGGAAGCGCGAGTGGTGGAGGCTGACTGGGAGCTGCCCAGCTGGCACAGCTCAGCCCCGGTGGTGGCTCTGCGGTCACCGGTGAGGAGCAGCTCTGGACAATGGATGCAAACTGCTGTGGTGTCAGTCCTCTTTCCCGCCCCGAGTGGGTGGGAAGGCACCCCTTATGATGATGCTGGAGGCCAAACCTTTTTGCTTGCTCAAGATAAGTAAAATTGGAGCTTGTCATGCCAAAATTCTAGTGGAGGCTTGCACCTCTTGCTCTTTGGGGAGCCGCTGAAATGGCTGGAGTTTCTGCAAAGTTCTCAGGATCTGCTGCTGACCTGCTGCTCTGGAAAATGTCCGGCTGGCCACTGGTGCAGTTGTTTGTCCCAGCTTGCTGAGCCTGTGGAGGGCTGCTGATTTTGCAACCTGGACTCAGGTTTTGCTCTGCTCCTGCTGCAGCAAAAGTCTCTATGTGCTGGCCCAGGGTCTGTGGGGATGTGATGCAGGGGCTTCAAGGTACCTGCTCTCCTCTGCTGTGCTCCCAATGCTGCGCTCCTGTGCTTGATCTGACCACGTCCTTCCCTCCAGCACGACTGTGAAACCAGCTGGCAAGCTGGGAGCTGGGGCGGGGGGAACTGGCGCCGGCATCTCCTCGTGATGCAGCATCCTGGGAGGGCAGCGAGCCTAGCGCCAGCCTTGCTGGGGCTGCACAGACTGGACGGCTCCAGCGCTCCCGGCGGGGCCAGGCTAGCGGCAATGGCTCCTGTGCCAGCTCCAGCGTGGCCAGCAGCTCATGTGCTGGTGGCCATGAGGAGTGAACATAGCCCTGGGAAAGCTGCCATGCTTTGGGGCCACGTGTTATGGGCCCAGGGGGTTCGTTGTCCCTCCCTGCACTCTTGGCCATGCCTGAGCACAGCGGATGGGAAGCTAGCAGCAGCGGAGACCTTAAATAACACCAGAGCATCCTCACCCTCCTGGCCTTGGGCCTCCTGCCAGCCTCCCAGGAGTTTTTTTATTTGGTATGTGTGTGAATAAATTAGAACTTCCGAAACAAACCCTCTGACTGCCCTGCTCCTCTAAGGCAAAACAAACCCTGCCTGACTTGGACAGCATGTGGCTGTGTTTGCTCCCTCCTTGCCAGACTTGCCCATAAGAAGCCAGCAAACCTGGCTCTCAGTTTTTTGGGATATTTCCCGGGGATTTGAGAATTATGTGGTGATAGGAAGCTTCATGTTTGGACTGGAAGATTTTCTTGCCAGCTGCATGGGAGCAGTGCAGGTAACCCTCCTGTTGGCTGCGTGATGGTGAGGCTGTGGCCACAAGCACTTTTATTTTTAAACCTTATCTTTATTGCAGTTTTCTCCTGCACTGCTTGGAAAGGTGAAATGCACCTTATCTGTTTGTCTGCTGGCAGCATGCACTGCTCCTAGGGAGGGGAGAGGTGGATGTGCTGTACCCACAGCACCTTCAGCATGCCCTGCGGACCAGGGTTCTGGGGGTGATACTGGGGCAATGCCAGGGACAATGCTGGGGTGATGCTGAGCCAACCTGGCACACATCCACGATGAGTGTGGGGTGTTGTGTGGGAAAAGGAGGTCCCTGCAGCCCCTTCCTGCCAACTGAGCACCTCTGTTATCACTCTGGCCTCTGGCCAGAGGTTTAATTACAGGTTTCTGACGCAGCAATAGAGTAAAACTGAGCTGGGAACTGGGACAGAGACGCTGAACTGATGCTTAGCTGGCACCCCAAGAGCTGTAAGTGCCTGATCCCAGGCTGGGGGTATGGAAGAGTGAGGCAGCCAGTCCCTGTGCCCACCTCCCTCCCCCACCAAAGGCTGGTGGAGGGGTGCTGAATCTTGTGAGGTAACAGTCCCCAGGGCCACTGTCGTGTCCACCCCAGGGTGGCTCCAGGTGCCACACAGGGTCCGTTTCCAGCATGTCCTCACAAGCACCCAAAGGTGCAGGGCAGGAGGGTACAGGGCCATGGGGCTGCCCCTGCAGTGCTCCCCTGTTAATGGTTAATGTGACTGGGCAGCGGTTGTGGCACAGACTCCCCGAGCTATCAGTGCTGCCATCGGCCCCGGGAACAGCCTGTACCTTGCTGCTGCTGTTTGTTTGCATCCTGGCCGCTCCACCCTGGCCACTGGCCTTGTCACCGCTCTGCAACAGCCAGCTCCCGCCTGGGCTGTCTCCCAGCCACTCCGATGGTGGCTTTGCAGGTGACAGTGTCACCTGTGGCGCCCCTGTTTGAGCAGAGATGGAGGAAATGAGACTGGTACCAGGCAGGGAGCACCAGTACTCTCCCAAGTGGTCCATCCCGTTTGGATGCTCCCTTGAAGGATGCAGGGTAGCAGGGGCAGACCAGAATCCTTTTTTTTTCCTCACCCTTTTTAATCCCCTCATGGCCCAGCCAGGCAAAGAGGTCCTCTGCCTCTTGATCACTTTCTGGGAGTCAAAAGGCATTTGACAAAAGTCTCCCACTGAGCCTTATGAATGGTGCTTGATGGAGCTTTTAGAGGCTATTTTGAGGGTTGATGGCCGCTGCAGGGCTCTGGGCCGTTCTGTGTGGCGCCTGAGGGTTTGCCTGCAGCTCGGGGTGATGGGGTTGCAGATAAAGGAAGTGTTGTTTTCCTCTGGCAAGCAAGAGACAACAGCAGCTCCAAAACCTGCGAATGCCCCAGGGCAAGGTCATATCCTGGTGAGTCAGGAGCTCCAGCGGGGTGCAGAGCCGAGGTGGTCCTCAGGCAAGGAAAACTGATGCCGGGGTGGATGTTTGGTTCCTGGGGTTGGTTCCTAGTGATGGAGAGGCAGAGCTAGGGGATCTTTGGGGACTGGAGACAGACAGTGGCTGTCACTGGCCACTGCAAGGCTCTTCCCATCTCTTTCAGGATGTGACTCGGGCTTTGGGCAGGCAACAGCCAGGCACTTGGACATCATGGGCTTTCGGGTGTTTGCCAGCGTGCTGGACCTGCAGAGTCCTGGTGCCCAAGAGCTGCGCCAGAGCTGCTCGACGAGGCTGACGCTGCTGCAGATGGACCTGACCAAGACAGAGGACATCCAGCGCGTCCTGCAGCATATCCAGGCCCACACCAACAGCACAGGTAGGAGCCACCTTTGGCAACCTCACAGGACCCCACAGAACTCCCTGAGACCTCAGCCTGCAGCCAGCATGGCAGTGGCAAACCTCCATGTATTTCCACGGGGGGGCTGTGTCCCTGTAGGCACTTGTGCCAAGAGTCAAGTTTGCCAAGTTTTCGTGTCCTGGAGAACCCTTGCAGGACCCCCATCAGCCTGAGGAGCAGCTGGGAATCCCAGGGTGGGGCTTCCCCATTCAAGTCACCTCTTCAAGTATCCCATCCCCACAGGACTCTGGGGCCTGGTGAACAATGCCGGGTTCAATGACACCATCGCCGACGCTGAGCTCTCACCGCTGAGCAAGTTCCGCACCTGCATGGAGGTGAACTTCTTTGGCTCCCTGGAGCTCACCAAGGGGCTGCTGCCCCTGCTCCGCTCTGCTGGTGGCCGCATTGTCACCGTGAGCAGCCCTGCAGGTGAGCAGCCTCCCTCCATCCTGGCCTCCCTGGCACCCTCAGCCCAGGCACAGCTTGAGCATCCCCATGGTGTGGTGCAATTCCCAACCTCCAGGCACTCCAACTTTCTCAGCAAACTAGCACCAGGAAGATCTAGGATGAGCTGGCAGCACTGCTGAACCCCACAGCAGCCACCAACACATTAGGAGACATGGAGGGTGGGGACAGTCAGCCTGCTCACAGGCAGCATGGGCAACCCAAGCCCAGCTGCCATGTACCTCCATTGGGGATGACAGCCTGGCCAGGGAGGGAAAATCAACTTCCTCTCCCCCATGCTTTTTTTTGTCCATTAGAATAATCTAATCCTCCACTGGGGATGACAATGCCAAGCTTTAGCTGGATAGGGAACAAAATCATTTTCCTCTTCCTCACAACTTTTTTCTCCTCCATTAAAACATTTATTTGAAGCTATTTTCAGTTGTTTTCTCAGCAAAACAAACCCTAAGCCATTTCCTTAAGCAGGGGCCAGGAACATAGCCCTACACAAAGCCCTGCCCTTTGCTCCCACTCCCCTCTGTCCCTGCTAGAGCACTGCCTCACTCACTCTTTCACTCATGCCAGGTGACATGCCCTTCCCCTGCCTGGCAGCCTACGGGGCCTCAAAGGCAGCCCTCAGCCTAGTCATGGACACCTTCCGCAGCGAGCTCCAGCCCTGGGGCATCAAAGTCAGCCTCATCCTGCCCGGCTACTACAAAACAGGTAAGAGGGTCAGTGCCTACTCCCTGTCTGTGCCTATGGGCAAAAGACAAGTATTCCAGGGAGGCAGAAGATGGAGCAATGGGATGAGCTTCTGCAGCATGGGATGAGCATGCAGCTTCTGGGCATCTCCAGCCATACAGGGACAGTGACTATCCTGTGGCCATTGGGCTCTGATGGATGGGAAACAGCATCGGGATCAAGTCCTGCCAGCAGACCCCATACCACTAGGACTGGTCAAAGCAGCTCAGTCACGTTTATGACAGCAGCATCCCCACTGCAGGCAGGGTCCAAGACCCCTGGTCCAGTATCAGGCTAGCAAGTGCCACTATGGTGCTACTACTGTACTCCCCTCATGGCACTCTTTGCCAGGGTCTCAGCTGGACCTTCCTGTGAGGCTGGAAGGTGACTGAAGCTGCCGGCACCCATGGCAGGGGGGCTGGAGTGGGGGGGGCCTACACAGCTCACGGAACTGTTTCCTTGCAGGGACAACGTGTGACCCTGCCTTCTGGAACCTGCAGAAGCAGCAGCTGTTGGCCAGTCTGCCCCAGGAGCTGCTGCAGGCCTATGGGGAGGACTATGTAGAGGAGATCAACCAGCAGTTCATCCAGTTCATGAAGGTGGCAGTGGAGGACCTCAGCGCAGTGGTGAACAGCATCACAGAGGGGCTTCTGGCTGCCAACCCAGCCGTGCGCTACTACCCAGGGCAGGGCCTTGGGATCATGTATTTCATACACCGCTACCTGCCCTACTTTGTCCGAGACTTGTTCTTGAAAGGATTCTTCATCAACCCCAAGCTGCCCCGAGCCCTGCGGCGAGAGCACCACAATGATGTGAAGAAGGCCTGACCTGGGCCTGCACAGGGCCTGCTCCCTGGCTGTCCAGGCACACGGGCCTCTGAGCATGTGCAAAGCCAAAGGCACCGCCCTCCTGCACCGTGGGGGAACAATCAGCACTAGACGTTAAAAACCAAATTTCTTTCCAAAATCAGATAGATCTATTTTCTATTGTGCAAGAATCAACATTTTCTAGAGACCTTGGTTTTGTATTTTTTCTAACCATGTACCGTCCAAGAGGCCCATCCCTGTCTGACTCAGCAGCTCTGCACCACAGGCTGGGATGTACCTCCTCAGCTACCCACCACCTTCCTTACTGCTCTCAGAGCTGTTTGTCTCCATCCCCTCTTGGCTGGGTCAGGGCTGGGACCCTGTGGCCGCTGCCTCCCTGCCACTCATTACACACTCCACAAGCTCCTGACGAGAGCAGGGGCCATGACCAGGCTGCCAGTGCTGCAGAGCTCTTCATGAGATGAACTATGTGATTGTCACTTTTTAAATAAATCCATTATTGATATTCCAGCAGGCTCTGGGTGTCTCCTTCCACAGTGCAGTGCTGCAATGCTGCTCAGGAATGCCCAGTCTGTGGGCAGAGCTAAGCTGGGTCATGGCTAGCACCACACCGACCACTGTGGCAGGAGTCTCACATGCAGCAGCAGGTGCCACAGGTACTCCCAGAAAAGGGCTCAGCCTGCCAGGAGATATTTGTGCTCACTCCCTGCTCCTCCCCAGCCCTATGCCAAAAGCTTTCTTTTGCTTTGCTCTGACTCTGTGGCCCTGCTGGGGCAAGGATGGCAGCGGTGACAGTGCCCCACGTGAACAGCCCCAGGCACCAGGGACAAACCATGCAGCTCCCTAACCTTATGGATCATTCCCATAAGGCTGCACCCCTTAGCTCAGCAGCCAGCTGCACCCACAGACCAGGCGCTGTCCTGGCTTGGGCTGGAAGGAGTACTCTGGGCCTCATGGGGTGGTACCACAACAATGCCTGTGGTAGAAACAAGTTGGTTCCTCCAACTCACACAGGAACCACACTAGGCTCCACTACCACAACTACCAGATTCCTTGTGACTGATGGAGGCTCCACCTGGGGTTGTGGGAGCAGGTGCCCAAGTAAGCAGGAGAGCACAGTGCAGTAGGCAGATATTTATTGGTGTAGAGAGGAGGGGATCACAGGAAAACAAGCTGCAGAGGTGACCACAGCACAAGCTGGGACAGAGCCACTCTCCCTTGATCCTTCCTCCCAACAGTATCCAGCGTGTTTCCCTCCAGCAAGGTGTGTCTGCTGCCATTGCACATCTCCCAGAACTCAAGTGCAAGTAGGAGCTAGCCAGAACAGAGCAGCAAAGAGCAGGGCTGCCACACCATGTCCACGGCTCGGCTCCCACCCTAGTATGTATGTCCCACACATAGGCAGGGCCTGGGACATCCCTGCCCCCACAAGGGTGACTAAGGCTGCTCTGTCCCCTGGCCAGCTGTGCCATACAGCTCCATGGCAGTGCCAATCCACCCTCTGCAGGGGAGAAGCCTAGATGTCTACCATGAAGGGGTGCAGGGATCCACCACCGTCTGCAGAGCCCAGAAGAGTCCCAGCTCTTGCATGGTTGTGTCAGTAAACTGCAAGCTGTGAGTCTCTACAGCTCTGAGGAAGGAGCTCAGCCAGCTTATGGAGCCCTGTCCAGGGCAGCAGGGAAACTGATGAGAGGCTGCATGAGTGCAAACACTGCCAGAGTGGAAGGATTGTGCTCCACAAGCACTCTGGCTCTGCCTTCACATTCCCACAGGCTCCATTCCAGTCCTGGCCAGGGTTGCTTGGTCTCTCCCAGGTCAGGGTTCACTACAAGGGGATGCAGGGATTGCACAGCAGCATGGGCTACGCTACAAACCACATTCTAACTACATCTCACAGGAACAACACTGAGCAGGAGACGTGCAGAGCAATGGTGGAGGGCCACCCAGCCATGGCAGACCAGACCCATTCCTCTGTAGCAGTGGGACTCCCTCAGAGGCAGCACCCAGCAGCTCTATGAGCACAAAGCACACACAGCAATTAGTACAGGAACACTGTGACTACTGCATACACAACAGGAGACCCTCCTGCCGCACAGGGCTAAGCCTGGACCACTGGTCCCTCCGGACATCTCATAGCACACACAACTCCAGCTTTTGAATAATTTAACTAGCAACTGTACAGTTTCCTCATTTGATCCAGTTCCACAGATGGCACATCCCTGGAGTCTGGACATGGGACAATTCAGGGAGTTAGGGGTCCCTCCGGACTCCAGGGGTGGAAGGGTTGGACAGGAGCAGAGCAGAGTTAGAAGATGGGGATGTAGTTGTCGATCTTGGTCCTGTGCCGCTGGGCGATGCACTCTGCGATCCACACAATGTTGCGGCACTCCTGCTCCTTCAGCTTCACGAAGGCGTAGAAGACTCCAAAGTGGAATTGGTTGAGGAAGGCCAGCTTGTTCAGCTTTACCTGGAGAAAGCCCAGAGGAGGACATGTCATTTGTTCACCTCAGATAGGAGGAGCTGGTCAAGGAGCTGCTTGGAAGGACCCATGACTTCCCAGCAGACTGGAAGGCTCTCCATCTCTCTAGGTCCTTGGGACAGCTCCAACCTATAGCACATGGCTTAGGACAGACTCTGACATTTCAAGCGGGAAATATATATAACTCAGGTAGCATAAAAGTCCTTATTTTCCATGTAATTACACTCTGGGTTTGCTATTGATGGAGCAAATATCCATTAGCAGCCCCAAACATGCCTCCTCACACTGCTAGAATCTGTCTGGGTGAGACAACAGGCCAAGCACTATGCCAGGCCTCCATTCTCATGCAGGAGCAGAGGGCAAGCATGCTTCTCCTTCCCCCACACCCTGTTCATCCACAGTGCTGCTGACAGGGCAGTAGACCAGCTTCCTGACACCTGGAGGTTTGCAAATGGCACATGTTAAGAAGCATCTCAGGGCTCACTCACCTCATGCTCAAAGAACCTGTCTTCAAGGGTTTTGTCTCCAGGGTTGCTGCCAGCCCCTTCAAATAGCAGCTTGTACTCCTGCAGGAAAGCATTACATGAGGATATACCCTGTACCCAAGCTCAGCAGCACTTGAGGGCCTCCTGTGTCACAGATACTCCAGCCACCCTGTCAAGTCAGAGGACAGAGAAACCAAGAGTCCTGCCCTTTCTCCAAAATGTGCAGTTCTCAAAGGCATATCATTGCTTTGAGCCACAGAAAAAGGGGCATCAGGTACAGACCCCCTCCACGTACAGACTGGAGCACTTGGGCCAGACCCCTATGCCCACACACACAGGCTGCTCAGTAAGGGGACAGTGAGCTCTCTGACTCCAAACACAAAGTGTCCCCAGCCATGCACAAAGTGGCTTGAACACAGACAAATCCAAACGTGTCCTCCCAGGTCAGCGTCTCACCTTCAACTGAGCCAGAGCTCAAGGCTGGAAGTGGGGCAACACCACTTCTCACTGAAGATACATTTCCATTCCCAAATCAGGCAAGGAGAGCCTGTCACTGCTGCCACATCAGCACTTCAAGGGTTTGGTGATAAAAAGCAGTCCCCACACCCTTGGACAGGGAACACTGTCTCCCAGTGACCCCTAAAATGACAGCCATAACTAAGAAGCCAATGACATCTCAGGCAAGCCAAGTCCTGCCCAAGCAGAGCACAGGACCAACAGCATCAGAGAAGAATGGCACCTCTCTCCCCAAGCTGTCAAGTCACAAGTTCCCCCAGATCCCCAAGAAGCTCTGATGCAGAGCAGGTTCTTGTACCAATCCCCACGGCCCTCACCCCAGAGCACTCACAGGGTAGTAGTCAGCAACGTTTTTGACTTGCTCGTAGTCATCTGCCCTGGCCAGCTGAGCCAGGCCCTCAGGGTAGAGCTTGCCACAGTGTGGGAACAGCTTGGCTCGGTCCTCCTTGGACAGCTCAGTACCAAATGAGTTGATGGTGATAATGAAGGCTCTCCGATCAGCTTCAAACTGCAGGAAAAGAGTGGCTCATGCTGGGATGCAGTATCTTTACCAGAGGCTGGCAGATATCAGTGCTCTGCACACAGCCACATCAGAGGGCAGCATGAGGAGGCTGCTGGGATGTGTACAGCTCTCCAGTGCTCAGCTAGGACAGGCTACAAGTGCAGGCTCCCAATATGCCCAGTACCTGGGGAGCATTCAGGTGAGGAAATCCCCATCCCCAGAACAAGCCAAATCCTGCCCAAGTCAAGGGGTGACTCTCACGTACTGCTCCCGAGTCCTGCACATCTTGCCACAGCAAGCTTTGGCACGGAGACAGGCTGACTCCAATAGCTCTGGTAGCACTCCTACGTGTCATCCACATGAGAGGACGAAGATGTTGCCACAGAGGCAACAAACGCATCAGTATTTGGGGAAACAAAGTCAGACACAGACAGTGCTCTCCAGGTCTCCCAGTGAGCAGGTCAAGCAGGCATGGGGATGCTGAGCACAAACTGGAGAATGCTTAACAACTGGCAGACAAGCTGGGGGAGAGCATGGAGTAATGACCACCACTGTAATACCATCCAGCTATGGAAGTTTCCAGACCTACCTCCAGGATTGGGCACATGGCATCTGCCGTGGTACCTCCCAGCGTCTTGCAGAACTTGTAGAAGGATTCCAGGTAAGCCTGGAAGAGAAAGGGCAGATGAGCATTCTTCTACACAGCTTCATCTACTCCCCCACAGGGCCCTTCAGCAGAGGACAGACAGCAGGCAGACTTTGCTTGCTTGCTCCCAGACACTCTGTAACACAGCACAGGCACTCTGGCCCCATGTGAACTTGCCCACACAAGGACTGTGCTTTCCCCACGAGCCAGAGACATGAAGGGTTGTGGTTGGGTTTGTTCAAGTGACTGCATGAGCTTACTGTGGGCAAGATCCCCAGGCAGCAAGGTTAAAGCCTATTTTTCTCCTTTGAGTCGCCTAACTCATTTTACTGAAGTCTCACGTGGTTTCCTGACCCTGCTCTGGCCTCCACAAACATGCCAAGCCACACAACCATAGCTGCAAGACCTACACTCAGAAAGTAGCGCTGTGTAAGCAGAGTCAAGAGATGAGACAGGACATCTGTGAAAGAAACCAGCCACTCTCTCTAATTCTCTTTTCACACTGCGGCCACTTGGTCTCTATCCCAACTGAGGCACTGCAGAAAAGACACAGCCAGGCACAGCTATGCTGCCTCCAGGAAATCCTTTGTGGAGATGTTCTGTAATCCATCTGGAAGATGACTCTGTCTCCCAGGGGGAGCCTAAGGAGACTGTGGATGGCTAAAAGTATCGTTCAGCAAAAATGTTCTCAGAAGAAGTGATCAAATAATAAAACACCTCCCCGAGCAGAGAGCTGCAACCAGAATCACTTCAAAGGGATGGAATAAAAGGATGCTGAGACACCACAAATCTCTGCTTTATCACAGCAACTCTAGGACTTAAGATGGACCAAGAATGTACAAATTGGATACTCTCAGCCTCTGCACTAGGAAAGCACCTGGATTACTGTGTTCTGTAAATATTTGTTACCACACAGTGCAAGAGGACAATGCTGGGTGAGCATCACTCATCAAAGAAAGCCTCTCCAGCACTTGCCACTGCTCAGGTGGAGGAGAGCATAGAGCATGAGTCTGCAGAGTTACCACAGGAACAAGGACATGGATAATGGATGCCTTCTGAGGCTGACAGGAAAGGAAACATGGAGAAGAGATTCAGTCACTGCCTCTGGCCTTATGAGAGCTCATGCACAAACCTAAGGCTTTAGAAGCAAATACAGGTGAACTCAAAATCCAGCAGTGAATGAGGGATCCAATATTAGATACAAGGAACCAGTCTGTAAACAGCTGCACTGGGTGCCCCTTCAATGACAGCAACTGGAAGAAAAACTTCAATGTCCTGAAGCCCTTACCCCAGGAACAGAGGTGTCTTTGCCTTTAATGATCCTCAATGGGTCTTCCCTTTCATGAACCCACCCCCTCTGCCTCCTGCTAGCCTCACCTGTCCTCAAATCTAGTCTGAAGACAGGCCTGTGGCATGTCCATCCACATGGACTTTTCCAACATCATCTGTGGATACCAGCCTCCTCTGCCAGGTGAGGAATCCTAGCCTTTTCCTGCAGTTTTCTGTACAGAAGTCATCATATCCAAGCCTCTAAACGTGTCTGCCTAGCATCATGTCCTGTTTTGCTGTTCATACCCCGAGTGGAATGAGATAGTATCCAGGTCAAATACATGGATGCAGTAGCACGGTGATACTCATACAGTTCTTTCCTACTGTTAGGAATATGTTACTTTGTATAGAGACAATTGCTTAGGTCAATCATTACCCAAGCTTCCAATTAGTAGTAGGAAGGAACAAGGAGACCCTCACTATACAAGCAGAGTTAAGGTTCCCTCCTGGCCTCTCCTATACACCACTCCACATTTATCCACACTGATTTGCCTTCTTTATTTTCTTGTCCAGTTGCAAAGCTCCTTCAACTGGTTCCTACAAGAAAGTCACCAGCAAAGGCCAACAGTCAGCTGGCTTCACTTAAAACGAGAGAGGAACAAAGGGAGTAAGCACTGAAGATAACAATGCCAGCACACTTCCATTGCAAGACTTGGCTGCTGACTGCATTCTACACTAAGCACTGACCATTTTTTACCTTTGTTCCCCATTTTAATCATATTTTCATTTGAGAACCTTCCTTGCTAACAAGAAGCCTTTGTAATAGCCTTCCTCCTATGAATCCTGCTCAAACCTTCTGTCAACACACTCACAGATTTCTTAAAAGCCTGCAGTATGTCTGGGAGATAGCACTTCCCCTTCCCATGCCAACTCCACACGAACACAAGCATCTGTCCCAGGCCTGTTGCGCTTTTCAGAGCAGCTCTCTGCAGATTTCAGACCTGATTTTATTTCTCTCATTTGCATTATATTATACATTTTCCAGTCCCTGGGGAGAGAGGTAGCTTCAAGTAGTCTTTAAGCAGCAATCACCTTTTCCACCCCTTCATCCTTGTGATTTGTTACGGACAGAGCCCCTGTATTTCCCAGGGGCTGCTCTTTAGCAAGAACCAGTGGCACACACTGAGGCATTACAGGCACCTACATATCGATTTCTGGGTAGGAAGAGCAGACTACAAAGCAGTATTGAGCCTCAAAAAGGATATGGGAAAGGACATGGCAGCTGGGATCTAAAGGGATACATCCCACCTCCCTCCCAACCAGTTTTTCCTGTGCCCACTCTGCTGTCGGCCTTCCCCCTCCTGCTTCACATTGAGACCTGTGCTCTGCAAGGCTATGGTGTTTATGCACACAGGTGTTACAGCAAAGACCAGTACATGCCAGAGGCCACAGGCAGCTGGGCATGACTGCTGACACACCGCTCCTTATCCCTCCCTTTGCCTTCTTCCCTTCACGCCTGACCTGCTCTCTGCCTCTCCAAACAGGCCAGAGTTTTCTTGGGAAGAAGAGGTCACACCGATTGCAGGCTGGACGTAACCAGCCAAAACAAGATTGACAGATAAAATCTACATCCCACCCCTGATCCAGAGAGTCGAGATGGAGCGATAGCCACAGCCTGCACATAAACACATGCTTCAACACTGCCAGCTAAAACCAGACAGAGCCTGCAGAGGAAATGACAGCTCAGGACAAGGAGATCCTTAGCCCCCCTCCACATCTCTCTGCCAATACTCTCTCCAGCTTGCATCTTTCACACTGCTCTACCAAGAACATCTAAGCTCAATCACAGCCACAGAAGGCTTGAGCAGACAGTTGGAAGGTCTTTGGGAAGGGCTCAAGACAGGGAGCAAAGCTGATGGGAGTCCTTCAACCAAGTTTAAGTTTAGTCACTGTGAATGCAGTTAACTGCACCTCTAAACCCATATGGTAAGGGAGTAGACTTCTGCCTGCCTGGGACATGAGTAAATTCAAAGACATAACCTCTGCAAAATCTCTTACACAGACTCTTGAGAAAATCCTCTCTGCCTAGCTCTGGTGCCCTGACTCAGCAGAGCTGTGTGATCGGATGTCAGGTCCCTCCAGGAGTGTTACCATTACTTTCCAATGGATGCAAGTAGGTTTTGGCCATGTTTATCACCATGCCAAGAATAAATAGGGAAGTTTACATCTCCTTCCTTTCTCAGGAAGGAGAGGGCACTAGAACAAGAGGCAACAGGCAGAAATTGATGCACAGAAGTTCTACCTGAATATGAGGAAGAACTTTTTTTACTGTGTGGGTGACCATGCACTGGAACTGTTTGCCCAGAGAGGGTGTGGAACCTCCCTCACTGGAGATATTCCAGAACCATCTGGACACAATCCTTTGCCATGTGCTCTGGGATAGTCCTACTAGAGCAGGGAGGTTGAACCAGATGACCCACTGTGGCCCTTTCCAACCAAGCCCATTCTGCAACTCTGTGACTCATTTACCTTATACAGCGTGTTTCGAATTATTTCGATATTCATTTCATCCAGGTCCTGTTCAGATATGCAGTCTTGGAAGAAAGCAGCTGAAACAGAGCCAGAGACAGAGTTAGCACTGCCCTAACCAGAGCCATGCTCAGCACTTTCCAGCCCCCTCAACAATACCAGGCAGAAGCACATCCTGTGTTGACCTTGTCCCTCCTAGGCCTGGCCTTTATCTTCAGCAGCCAAACTGTCATGACTCAAAACCTCAGGCTCCACCATGGTTCCTTAGGCCATAAGATTTTCATTTGAGAACCCCAAAAATTTCTTTACTACTTAGTCTCATGGTTTTGTTAACAGCCTATTCCCTGCAGAAATTCTAAACTCTAGCCCCCAGTATCAGTGATAGAGAAGCCTGTATTTAAACATAAGCAGTCCCCAAACTGTTCCCAGATGCAGGCACTTGGAGGTGACAAGGCAGCTTTGAACTGCTTGCTACAGCATTGCAGGAGTGCTTAAGCACCTGTGAGACAGAAGCTAGTGAAACACAAGGGGCTGATGCTTCTCCCTCCTTCTACAATATCTTAGTGGAGATTAAGAAGGTATGATGATGCCTGGCTCGTACAGCCCATGACACTGGTCATGGCTGGAGTCAGGACTTGTTTCTCCTGGTCAAGTCTATCAGTCTCATTTTCCACTTCTTCCAAGGGCTTTTATTTCTCTAGCTGAAAGTTAGTAACAGGAGACAGAATAAATTACTAGGACGTGGTAGGATGTTCAGCCCTACATACTTTGCCAGAGTACCATTGGGAGGGAGTTGGAGAAGTTGTTGCCAACTAAAGAAAACAGATTTCAGATCAAACAGGTGCTGCAAGCTGCAGATATAGATGGGCCTTTTACATCTACAGTGTAAATGCAAACGAGTGGTACAATAAAACCCATTGACAGGACTTCCTGACTTCAACTCTCACTCAGTAACCACTTTGCTGAATTTGCTACAATGAGAAATCTGATCTCTCTCAGCTTACACAGTACAGCTGTGGGTAACAGACACCACAGCCGTGCTGAGAACTGACCAGTGCTCTGCTCTGTGCAACAAACCAGCTGCAATGCAGGCTCACACCTCTGGCCTGTACCACTTTTATAGCATGAGCTGCCTAGAACGACACCAGTCACAGTGTGGGTCTGGAGGGTCCTGAACAGAGGTTAACATCTACAGAAGTTTCTTTGCTGCACCAGAGCACAACGCCACGTGTCCAGGGGAACGCTGCTCCCGATGGTTGGCAAAAATGCAAACAGAGTGTGCCAGGACTGGTTTTTACTGCAGGATGTGCTGGCCAGCCTGGAGAGCTAAGCAGTGGCTACTTCAGAGTAGCTGAGGAATGAGTACACAGCTATTTCAGTTCTTGGCCCTCCAATATCCCAAATTAGGCTTACAGCCCTGTTAACCTATGAAAGCCATTTGGGGTTAGGCATTCCCACCAAGCCACGTAGCTACTCAAGTCCTTTTAGGAGATAGAGCTGCTGTTTCTTTGCGTGTGGTCACTGGAAAGAGTGCAAGTTAAACAACTGAAGCCTGCATGCCTGCTTGTTTAGGCAACACAGCTACTCCCCATGTTCCTCTGCTGAAGAAATGCCACACTGGTTGGTACACAGCCCCAAGGGCATGGCCAGGGCAAAGGTCTGGAGAAGCTAGCCCAGGCAAGGCTGAAGCAGGCAAAACCAACTCATGTACAGTACATGAAAGCAAGAGGCAAAGACCCTCAGTTGCCAGCCATGTTGTCTAGAAGCATCTCAACACTGGCACAGGGCATTTTCACTCCATATTCTGCTAGAATCTTTAAGGTCTCAGAGATAATATCTCTGAAATACTCTGTTCTATCTTCTTGCCAAAATGGGAAGATTCCCACTTACTTGTGAGGAGGATTTTCTTCCCACACATCATCCCTACAGTGGGCTCAACTCAGCTGCATGCAGAGCCTCAGTTCTCCTGCTCTGTTGCTGCCCTGCCTTGCAACCCAGATCTCCTGAGGCAGGTTCTCCCTTCTTTACTGGGCATAAGTCATTTTTCCATGACAACTACTTCATTTGCCCCATTATTACACTGAGCATTTACAAAAGCACTTTCAGTTCCAAAGCCAACTATTTCTATCAAAGACAGCATGATGACTTAAGAGTGTTTTCTTCTTTCTAGCAACCCCAAAAGAATGACTAATCACTGACTCAGGCATATCTCATTACGTTTTTGCCCACAGATGCTAAACTAGAAAGTCACCTGTGACTACCTCTCCTACTACTGCAAAGACTTCCATATTTTCTCCAGAACCACTTCCTACACCTTTTATCTTTAAAGAGCAGATCTGTCTGACTAGCTCTTCATAAGACACTTGGTTTTAGCATTATGTGCCTCCTAAACAAGCCTGTATCCCTGAGACAATGTACCTTAGTGCAGGATGCTGCTATACAATGAGTTTTAAAAGGCTTTTGGAGATTTCTTTGTTTTGCTGTTGTTGTTTTGGGTTTGTTTTTTGTTTACATAAAGGGCTTTTATTTAACTAGTGCTAATTTCAGTAGTCTCAGAACAAGACTGGGCATGTGCAGATCTCTGTAATTATCTATAAAAACCACATACAAGAAATTACCCAATGGTTCAACTAAAAGTGCTAGAAATCAAGTGATTCATTCCAGCAGAAGACCCAATAGCCTTTCACTAAGTAAACTCAAGACCTGGCTCACAAAAAACAAACTGTCCAGCACTTTGCCCTACCACTGTGATGGCCTGGACACTGATTGAAGGGCACAGAGAGGTAGCTGGTCCTCCAGAGGAAAAGATGGCATAGGACAGACAAACTTGACCTCAAGACCAGCCACCACAGGCAGTACAGCCACAGCTGTGCATTACCCACCACTTTGTCTTCCTGGAGCACAACTTAGGCTTAGCTGGAGCTAGTTAGACTGGGAAGAAAGGGACATCTGTTCCACCACAGGCAGCTGAGAGGTATTTTGAACAGCTCCACTCACCCAGGGGAGTGTCCACCAAGATTGCATTGTAAAGCTCTGCAGGTGTCTGAGCGATGTTCACAGCTTCCATCTGCTCAAAACTTCCCAGAGGATGGCATTTGGGCACCAGCTCGGAGATGGAACGCTGGTGCAGAGTCCCAGTGATCAGCAGAATGACATTGTCAATCATGTAGCTGTACCTGGAAGAATGAAAGAGGAAGACTGAAACAATACATACAATATGAAACCCAGCAACAGGCACACATCATCTCCTCGTGAATATCCCCAGAAAGATGCACACTTCCCACAAAGAAGTACTAAGGCACCTCCTTAGCATCTGTTTATTATGCCAGCCTAGGAGAAGGCAGTCAAGCATAATCCCAGGGTGTGATTTATGCCACAGCTGAACCACACCATCTGGGTACCACCTACCACTGAAGATCATTAGACTGGAACTGACTTCTGGAGGTCTCTGGCCCCATACCCTGCTCCAAGCTTGGCCAGCTCTAACTGCTCAGGCAAAAAGACTTTTGAATGTTCATATGAACTTGCAAGGATGTGTATCTCACAACCTCCCTGGGGCTCTGCTTCAGTATCCAACCACACTTGCAATAGAAAGGCTTTCCCTGACGTCCCCCCATGGTCATTTGTCTACTGTTTCTCATTCTAACCCCACACACCTTCAAGAGGAGCCTGGCTCCAGTTTCAGTGCCAGCAACACTTCTCCATCTTGCCAAGTGAAAGGAGGAAGGGTCACATTTCTGCCGCCTCACTCCATTCCAACAACAACAGGACTGGCAGCTTTGGCACAACCTTCACTCACACCCTCAAGAAACTACACACAAGGTTTTTCACACCTTACACCAAAAGCTACAAACTTTTTCGCATTAGCCCAAGTTATGACACCCCAAACCACGTTCTCCACTTATGTTGCTCAGGATTAGCAGATTCAGTCTTTGGCACTGCAGCAATGGGACATTCAATCTGGAATCACAGTACCTGGCATAAGTTCCACCAACACAAGCCCTCTGTAGCCTTCCTCTCCAAAATGTTCATTTTTCTCCTGCACTGAGGAGCTCAGAACTGGGCACAGAATGACAGGTGAGGCCTCCCCTGAGCAAAGGAGAAAGAACACCTCCCGGTACTCCCAGTCCAGCCAGAGAAGAGAGACACAGCTAGCCTGAAGACTGGGAACACATGAAAGGCTGGTGGCCTTCTCCAAGTAGAAGGTCAAAGAAAGGGATCGACCCAGCAAGAACAGCAGTGATACTCTAGGCATCTTCACCACCAGCTAAGCCACAAGCCCACCAAGCTGAGTACCTGAAAAACATCAAGCAAGATGAGCGGGTTTTTTAGTCAGCAGAAGTTGCCTTTGCAAATAACCCTCAGTAGCACAGAGAAGAGGCACAGATGGTGAAGAGCAGGGTATGTGGCATTTTACACTCCCTTGACAGCACTCCTAGAACTCTAAAAAGTTAGATGATGCATAAGACCTGAAGAAGCTCCTTGGCAGGAGCTGCTTCAAAACAAATGAGATCAGGCCTGAACTAGAATGGCAAAAGGAGCTGTGCACATCTGGAGTTGTAGAGAGTTAGGCTTCCCACAGGTACCTGAGTACTGAAGAAAGGGAACTTAAGGCCAGCATCCTGGGACCGAGGTGAAGACAGGCATGGTGAGGCACTGGTGATATTTAACAGACTCACACTGGGATGCTGCTCGTCTTTGCATTTTCAAGCTAACAAAGAGCACAGTGCAGACCTGCTTCCCTTTAACCGCATCAAAGGCAGGTAAGCAGAGCCAGTTAAAGGCAGATTTTGCTAGTTTTTATTAGATGGGCTTATTGCCTCTCAAATATGCTCAAAGGGCACGTCCATGAAAACATCAAATCCACACCTTAGTTCCTCAAACAGGTGCTGCTTTTTTCTCTCCATACTGCAAGGCTGAGTAATGCACCTCCTGGCCCTATGATTTTTGCAGAGCACCCTTCTGTTTTCACGGCCTGCCTTTCCTGGTTCAATCTAGAACCAGGGCAATCAGCACAAGCTTCATGTACTAGGAAACCTCCTTTTGCCCTTTAATCTGCAAGGTCATTATCCTCCCTCCTGTTTGTGCAGCTCTCACCATGGAGATGACTGCAATCTCCAGGACAGCAAGAAGGGCCTGTTTATGAGAACTGAGGTAAGTCCCTTGCAGCAAGCAGCTGGTTCCTGGTAAATAAAAGCATCTGCACCCTAACACAGATGCTTCTCCACAAGGTGTACTAGAACAAGGATATAGAAGATCATTTCCCAGCTCCACCATCTGCCCTCAACACACAAGTTTCCTTAGTGCAACACAGTAGCTTTAAGAAAAGACCATGGCCAGCACTTCTCTCAACAAAGCCAAGCAACAATATACAACCAGACCAAATTTGTTATTTTAACTCAGCCTACAGTGAAGGAATAGGTAAGGAACTACAGTCATGTATGCCAGCACACCTCCTTCCTATCCCCAGTTTACTACAGATACCACTCTCCACAACATATTTGCAAGGAGCCTCGCCAATGTCAACTGTACAAAAAAGGAACTGAGGAGAAGTGTCTGGAGCCCTACTGCTCTCAGGTCTTCAGAGCAGCTCACTGGAGTCCCACCAAGCTCATTCATGCCTTCCCAGTCTAGCTCAGCACAAAAGCCACAGCCAGGTTGGTTTCAGGAGAGCTGCCAACATCTGAGTCTCTTCACACATGGAAGCTCCTGCTTTTGGACTGGTGGTCTCAGGAAAGATAATCCAGCTGGCTTCCAGGGCCAGACAGCAAAACATGGCCATCCTTGTTTAATTTATACCCCTTAATTTGACTGTTTCCTCATCCTTCAGGGAGGTCTGGGAAATGCACAGTCTATAGCCCAAATGCCAAGGAAGCACCAACTGTTTTAATGATTACTTCACCTCCTTAAATCTTGCTGTCAAAGGATTCATCCCTGCAGGAATAGTCAATATGTGCGAGACAGAAGGGAAATTCTCATTCAAATTTCCCTCCTGAAAGCATTTCAAACCTTCACAATAACAGGGCAAATGCAGCAGGACAAAGGTCTTCTTGTACTTGTTAAGGCCAGGCAGACACCAGCAGCACTACCTAATCCTTCACAATAGTTCCATTTACTTCAAGCAAGGCCAAACCATCCTCATTCACATTCACTCCCTACTTCATCTCAATAAAACCAGTCACAGCTTAGCCACTCATGGCTACAGGACAAGTCTTCCAGTGCCAGGACAGCTGGAAAAGCCTCTTCCATCTGTGGAAGGGGCAACAGTCACACTGCTGTGTCAGGTTTCAACAATGACCCATCAGCAAAGCTGTCCCAAGACCACAGCAGAGGTCCTGGCTATGCTGGCATTTCCTCCCAGGCCCAAAGAAATAGACTAACTACAGCAGCAGCAGCATTTCTAAGAACCTCTAACTACTTGTGTAATAGAGCAACTTTTGTTGTCATCTTCCTCATCTCCTATAAAGTTCTGATCAGCTTCAAATGTTTCAGCTTTCATGATTAATGCCTGCTCAGAGCCCCCCAAGAGCATTTTAACCTTCACTAGCTCTCAGTACAGCTAGTAAGAGGACCATGTTCTGGGACACGTAAAAAAATAGAAGTAGTTTGTCACTTGCAACACCATGAAGCCTTACTTCAGCCCACTTGGATGGCCTCTTCACAGCAAAACTTTCTTGCACACATACATGTTTTACACTCCTGCTTTGAGCTGCTTTCTGCTCACCTGGGGACATGGACACAAAACCAGCCAGAGTTTGACATGCACGGTTACATCAGGCATAACTCTTCCTGTCACTCACTGAACAGAGGTGTCGTATATTCCAGAAATTCACAGAAATACAATTTTAGTCAATACTGAGAAGTGTCAGTAACATCTCACAGGAGAGTATAATTTCTTATTAAGGGACCAAAAAGAGTCAGCAAACATAGAAATATCGTCAGCATCATCCAGAACAGGACAGAGACAATGATTTACAGCTTCCTGAAGTCTGAGACAACTGGAGCCACTATCTTAGCTCCTCCAGCAACTCCCACTGCAGAACAATATGCATTGGGCGACACTCAGATAACAAGAACAGCCTAGAGAAGCCCAGAGAGAGGCACTGGTGGGGGAAACCTTCCTTCCAGCAGCAGTAGGCCAGAGTTCATTCTCACTGCTGGTTTTGGGAGGTATGGTCTCAGGCAGACACAGCAGAGAACTCTGATAGAAAAGAGGGGAGAGCCAGCCCCCTAAAGTTAAATCCTGACATAGTCATCCATGGGTAGCTATGGAGCAGAATCAAGCAGGAGTAGAACACAAGTGCAAAAGCCATACACAAGTACTTTGACAACCTATGTTTTCTCCTTCTGGCATTACTTAAGTACAGACAATGAAAAATGAGATATGCAAGAAAGACTGCAGTGGCCACTGAATATTTGGAAAGGCTGTTTTAGCATGGGAGCACATGAAATGCATGAAAACGCATCATATGGGGCATTTACAATTTGGCCTCAAGGCACTCAGGCACAGCCCTACAAGGCAGTGACCCCAAAACAGTTACAGCTTCTCCCTCCTCCACTTACTAATCTAATCTAATCATAACGAGTCATTGTCCTACAGCAGATAGGTTGGTCTTTTATTGCTTTCTGTTCCAGGATACTAAAAAAACCGTTAACAATACTGCAAGTAGTCACTTGCATGACTAATGACGGAATATTGCATGACCTGAGATTCTCAGGGATCCTCCAAAAGTAGAGCCAAAACTGTAGCTCTAACAGCTGCTCTGTAAGGGATCATAAGGACAGACCTCCATGTCACAGCCAACAGACAGCAGTGGGCCAATGCAGAGGTGCATAGTAGGGGTTTGGTCGGGATGGGTTAAGATATTGCCTTGCTCAGGCAGCTTTAATGCTTTCCAAAACCAGCATTAGACATTAACTCAGACTACTGTGAGCAAGGGAAAAGTTCCTATGTGACTGCATTGGGCAGTTACTCAGATTACTATAGAAGCATGAATTTATTTTGGGACGAAAAAGGGAAATTTCCAGTGGGATCAGAGCAGTGCTCTGAACTCGGCATAAATTCCAGAGACAGCTTTAAAAGATAATGAAGTTGTTTTGACTATAGTCGATTTAGCATCTAGCGCTTCCCTCTTGCAGCTCATTCAGTTCACACACTCAGGGGATGCTGGGAGAAGTAACTTAGGGGAAAAGTCTCAGGCTGTTGTACCGCTGCTTCCTTGGGTTTGTGCATAAATACACAGATCCATCTATATCCCACTGGATACTGTACTGCTACACAGAGCCACTTGTCACACCTCTCTCAAGCTCCAAATGTTAAGCAGCCATGGGGGAAAACAACACACAGACTTCAAAGCCCAAAAGAGCAGTGGCTGACACTAAGAATAGTGCCAACAGCTGAGATGTTTGTATCTGTGGGGTCGGCTTAAGATCATTAGTAAATAACTGCACAGATGTCCTGATCTGAAAAGGAGAGGAATGTTGCACATCAGGAAGATCTCAGTGCCTCACTGAGACTTGTTTGAGTAATAGACAATGGATGTGAACAGAGTCAAATCCTTTAATCAGCTTTTCAGCTTGTATTAGAACAGGTCAGATCAGCAGCAGCTCTACCTCTCATCTGCAGCTGAAGCTCAGACAGTCCAGGGAACAGCAAGAGCAGATGTAGTATGTGATGATCTCTGCTCAGTGTCCTTGCTGGTCTCTCTCTATCTTTGCACACTGTCCTTCCTAGAGTCATACCAATACAAACCATACCTAAGTGCTACATTCGTGAACCTGCCAAAGAGAAAGCTGAGAATTTCATGGTTGCCACCACAAACCAAGGGCGCTCAGCCAGGAAGTGGGTGCTCTGCTAAACTTAGATCAACAAGACCATTTGAGAGCAAAGAGTTATAACTTCACAGTACTACAGAGGCTGTGGCAGCCTTTCAAAACCAAGTATCCAGGAATGTTCTCAGCATTAATCTATATTTAGCTGTATCTCCACATGATTTTCACCATCCTCAAGTCTAGGTCTCTAGGGATACTGACCTCAGTTTTCCACTGGTATCATCTGTTAACTTACATGAAGTGATACAGTGTTAGCTGCATTAAAAACTAATGAAGAAAAAAGCTACAAGAAACACTTTTAATTTTAAGGCTTTATGAATTTGACTCAGTCTTCCTGAGGTGTAAAAACCCCTTGAAACATCAGGGAATGTTTTGAGCATCTTGCAGCCTGGTGCAAGAATTCCTGGTTACCTAAACTTGATGCCTCCACTTTTGAGAAACACAAGGCTGATATGCAAAGCTGAGGCCTGGCACTCTGCACCATGTTGAACAGATTTGAGCCCTAACTAAATTTTAAATATTGACCAAAAACATGTAATCATGCTGCTTTCACAGGGACCAGCTGCAGAAGTCAAATTTGCATAAAGTTTTTCTGATCTTACCTGTAAAGCATAAACCCCACAACATTTCATGGATATAAAATAAGAGGAAAGGCTGCACTGTTCACATTATCCCCCAAACTAAGCTAAGAAACCTGAATGAGTTTAGAGGCCTAAAAGCCTTTACCTGCTTCTCAGTGAATGTGTGGTCTGGACCCAGCTAATGGGCAGAACATCTCTGTGCAAACAGACCTGCTGCCAGGAGAAGACAAGAACATTCATCATCCCATCTGACATGCAGTAAACCATAGGAAGCAGACATAAGATTTAGCTCAGCCTCTAAATATTGTGGTACTTATTCAAAGCTCTACACAAGTGTTTGCTAGACTTCAAACTAGCTTATAGAATGGACCTGGAAGAGGAGACAAGGACCCAAGATGACCCCAGGAAGCCTTCAGAAGTAGTGCACTTGGCCTCCAGACCTTCTCTAGGCTGAACTTGCCACTCTTGAGTATTGGGTGAGGCAAATCAATGGAAAGGTAAAAGGAAAACAAAAGCTGCTAAGGTCAAGCATGAAAGATCTTGGGAATGGTTTCAGTTGAGGAGTGAAGCATGTTACATGTAAACAGAATTGCTTAGTGAGTGCACACTCAGCTGAAGGCACTGCACATGGGTTTTCTTCTGGAAAAGCTGCAGTCACACAAATTGATTTGAGCAGCTTTGATTACCTCCTAATACACACTCCCTTCCCTTCTTGTTTTATGCCTCTAACAGACATTCTCTTCAGCCTGTTGAGGAAAAGACTGCAAGAAGGAGCATGGGGGAAGTACAAGGACTGTTCTTGCAAACTGCAGACTCACCAGAGAAATTCAGCTTTAAACAAAGCCAAGTAAGATACAGAAGTCCACACACTGCCTGTGGATGACACCGAATGAGCTTGGACAGGGATGATATCCAGGGCAATAAATTCTCACCTAATCACCCAGGACCTGCATGCTAGAGCCCCTTCTCACACTCTGCGGTTTCACTGAAGACTTCCCTAAGTGACACATGGGCTGAAATCTGGAGCTCATCACTCACTTTTTGAGCATCTTTACTGCCACCAGTAACATTTTGTTAGCTTTTCTGATCACCACCAGAGCTCACTGTTTGCCAGGCACTGTGTTAACACATTGTTAAGAACAGTGCTGCTCTGTAGCAGAACAGTAAGGGTGTTCCCATTCAAATCCACTGGCCAAATGAAATGTTTTTCAGGCATCGGGGCGGAAAAAAACCAGCCTTTTAATGTAATACACAGTGAAACACAGCTTTCAAAGATTCCCTTTCTAATGAGGGCACCAACAGTCACACCATGACTCCCACAGTCACCACCATGCAACCCAGTCCATCATCACAGATATTGGTTCTGGGAAACCAGTACGAGATCAGCATCCTTTGGGAATGCAGGTGAGCAGATGCAGCTCTGATGCCACCATCCAGGGGACACAAATCTCTGATCATTTCCAGACCATTAGCTACATGCCCTCTAATTTTGAATATTGCATAATCCCTCCAAGAACTTGGCTTATCAGTTCAACTTTGCACTCCCTGCAAACACGGAAGCTGTTTGTCAGAAACCTGTGCTGCTTTGCCAAAACAATCTCTGCCAGAAAAAGCTCTTAAACCTTTTATTGCAAAATCCCCAGCCACTACAGTAATTTTTGCTTCCTAACCCCACTGCCACCAAGGAACCTGACTGAAATAGTATAGTATAATTTTAAATGCAGCAGCATTAGGAAAGATCCTTCAGACTGTTGGACTTGTCACAATGAACTCCATCTAATGTAAAGCTTTTGAAGGGTTTTTTTCCTTCTGCAGGAAAGGATTTCAAAAGCATGCAGTCATATTTTGTAACCTCCACAGTTATGCCAGGATGCACACTCCAGTACATTTAGAATGAAGACAGGCAACTTCCTACTCCAGAGAAAAAGAGTAGTGCTCTTCAGCTTAAGTAGCAATTGAAAAATTTGACTCCAGAAAAACAACTGCTGCAAAATTAAAACTGAATTCAAAGTTGTGCAGCAGAAACTAGTGCAGGGGAGAGGCAGAGCAGGACTGGGTCAGGGAGAAGGTAACAGAGGGAAGTGTCAGTGAAGAAAAGGCACACACAAGGGGAAAAGGTACATGCAGCCTCATCAAAAACACATCTTGTGACCACAAAAACATACTGAAAGCCAAGTTCCCAGCTGCATCCTTGGGGCAAAAAAAGAACGTGGTTCCCAGCCCTTACAGGCTGGTAAGATAAAGATAAAAGATGACCTAGTCTGTCTTCTAGATGACAGGCTTGATCACAGATTTGGAAGATGTATTTAGACCCAGCTTGTCCCTAGCCCTCACTCCCACAGTGCCCACAGTTGCCAGCAGCTCCCCCCACTGAAGACAACCCTTCTCTGCCCATCAGTTTGCTGGGAGGGCTCAAGGGGCCCAACAGCTCCCAGGGCCTTGACACTGGTCTGCTGCAAAGCCAGACTTCCCAGAGCAGGGAAGACTGTGTGCCGAAGAAATGGGGAGGGAAAAAACCCCAAAACAAGCCTCAAACAAAAAACCCACACACAACAAAAACCAAACCAACCAACCCAGAAAACCCACTAAACCCCTTTCCCTGCCACTGGAAAAATACTAAAGCTGACAAGCTGATCAGGCTACAGCAGGTTGGAGTCAGGATTCTTTATCATAACATTGTCTTATCTAAACCATATACAGGAACACTGGAAGGAAGGAGAGACAGGCCATGGCACTGTGTCAGGCTAACACAAAGAACAAAGCCCGTACAGAAAGGCAAGGCAGCACATCACTAAGAAGAACCTAAAACCCACTTCCATCCCACAAGTCAACATGTGCTTGTTGAATTCAGGAAGTGGCTTTTGCTGTTTCAAGAACACTTAATACCTGTTTGTTGCTGCCCTACAGAACATCACTGCATTCCCTCAGCCGAACAGTCCATTGTTTGCGTTGGAGCAGAGATGTTAACAGACAATTTGTGCCTATCACTCAGAACCTACTATGGTTGGCTGAAAGACATGGGGAAGCACCAGCAGACTTCCAGCAAGGAGCTGCGTGGCAAGATGCAGGGCTAGCAGGTGTGTTATGGAGACTGCAGCAGCTCAGCAATTCGAGCTTTCTGCTTGCAGTGGCAGAGGCTGCCAGCTACAGCCACCACTTGAAAAAACAAATTGAGGAAGTTGGCTGATTTCCCTTATTTTGGTACTAAGAACACAACACTTGCCACAGAAGAGTTCCTGGAGAGAACCAGAGCCAGGAAAGAGTCAGTGTGGTGCCAGGAGAGGAGCACAACAGGACAAAAAAAAAAAAAAAAAAAAAAAAGAAAAAAAATCAGTGTCAGCAAGTGACTTGGGAAACAAAGACCTTGCTTTGAGGTTGCTGCCTAGCCGTGTTCAGGGGTCAGTTTTGTTCTCGTGCTTTTAAACACTATCCTTTCTCCTATGCTCAGGACAGAGGTTAACTCCTGCCCACCTCCCCAGGTGAACATCCTCTCCCACGCTGGCTGTGCACCTGGGGACAGGAAGCACGGGGCTGGAGTGCCACCTTCCGGCAAGGAAGCGGCAGCGCGGCCTCCCCTCCCTGGAGCCGGGCGTGGAGCACGCACCCTCTGCTCCAGAGCCCCTGCACTGCCCCTATTGCTGCTTCTTTCCCTGGCCTCACTTACTGCAGGGGCTGCTTCAAACTGGCATGTGAAATGACACGGTATCATTCCACCTGGGACAAACGGCATGGCTCCTGGCAGGTTGGTGCTGGGGCCAGAGGTGACAAAGACCACAGCTGCTCCCACAGTCAGACATTTCCCCAGATCTCAGCAATGTGTCCTGAGTCAGATTAGAGCATCCTCAAAAAATAAACACAACAGTCACCCAATGAGCCACTCAAAACCACCTCAAAGGTTCAGCAGGACATTCAGGAAGGAGAAAGCTTGACTGTTTTTTAAGTGCTTGATCCACCTCCTGGCATCAGCCATGCACAGCGTGGCCACTATCAATGAGTGTTAAGAGGCCCCGATGTGCCCACCTTACGTGAGGTTATCCAGGAGTCCTAAGAAGGCCAAAAACGTAAAGTACACACAAAGACATCCAAGCAGCAATAAGTTTCAAAGCTGAACTGGACATGCTACAAAATATTTCCTTCCAATTTGAGCCAGACACACCTCCTACAATCCCACTCAAAGTTAAAAATCTCTGTTTACAACTCAAAAGAAGTCTCTGTGAACTCAGGCTTTCCAGCCCTGCTCAAACTTTCCACATCTTTCTACTGTGTTTTATTTAATTTCAGCCTGTATACTATTAGCACAGATATATCCAGTTGAGTACAATTTCTTCTTCTGACCACCTGGTGCCTCAATTGCCTTGAGCTGTCTACCAGGAGCAGTCTTTATAATTTCCTGCTCAAGTCTCATTAACTACCCTGAAAGAATGGAATGGGAAATAGTCATGTTCAAAAGGCAAAGATAAATCATCCCCTATCTGTGTGTGGACCCAGAATGAAAAACTAAGAGGCAAAGGCTTGTCCCAGTGTCCCCCAGGCAGGCAGGATCACACAGTATCTGGGTGCACAAGCACAAAATCCCCAGCACTGCCAACATCCTTTGGCTGAACACTTTTACAGTGCTGCCTCCATACATGCCTGAGCTAGATGAAAACCACTGGCACAAGTATGTGCTACCAGCTCCAAAGAGAGCTGTTCTCCACTCCAACTATCTGGGACACACATGGGAAGTTTTACACTGTCAGCAGACAAAAAGCTCTGGAATTTCTGTCCCCTGCCCCAAACCAAGACCTACAACAACTCAAAGGACAGTTTCAGGGAGCACAGTCTGAAAGGCAGCCTAAGAAGTCACAGCCTAAGAAGCCTCTTTTCTACTAGGTCTGTCACCAAAATACTAGGTTTATCTAGAGAAGATACTAAGACACACTGGGCAAAAGCCAGTTGTGGTTCACTGTATCTTGTTTTAACCTGCCTGTAGAGTCATTACAAGTAATGAGAGTTTCTAATACCCTGATAGTGACTCCCACCTTGCATCAGTCAAAGCTGGTAACACCTTCTCTACTTCAACAATACTCCACTGGTGGGCTGAGTGCAGACCCAGAGCAGACCCCTCCAACAGTGGTGCAGCAGAACCACAACAAAACCCAACTGAACACTTGACCTCCTTGCACAAAAGACCCTACAATACTGCAGACATTCCATATGGAAAAACAACTTTCTCCTGCTTCACCTTTTGCCTTCCTCTAGGCAGCACTGCAGACAATGGCATTAAAGCAAATCTTGTGGGTAAAAAGGAAAGGAAGAGATAAAAGTGAAGACAACTTGAGAAAAGAACATTCTGTGCTGAACAGAAACAATATATTCAAAAAGAGATTATGCAGTAGCAAGAGATAGAGGTATCTGCACAGAATCATGTTTTGCTGTAGAGAACTCATCAAAATCAGAATGACAGAAGCAGAACAAGATTAATCTAGTTGAGGGCAGAACACCAGTTTTAAAAAGTGATTCCAACAGCTGGTAAGAACCAGCCTTTCTGATTACACAAAATGTCTAAGGTCTTCTGCAACACACAAGGTGGATGTAGACCCTGGATAAAGATCAACAGGACTGAAGTTAAGAGGAACTGGATTTCCATGGCCATCCATAGCCTTCCTACCAACTCAGGCAGTGTGTTACCAAGGCAGGCATGGTCTGAGACCATTCAACTTGTTGCTGGTAAGCAGGATAAGAGAAAACTGCCAAAAATGCATGATTAAATATCACTTGCCAGAGCACTTGTGATGAGCCCAGACTCACTGTACCAGAGGTGATACATTAAGTATCCCACTTGAGAACATAGTATGATCTCCTTCTCAAAAATGCAAGCTAAAGTACATTTTATCAAACCAGAAACTCACTTTTGTCCTTGAGGCATCTCCTTGATGGTTACAGGAGACCATTGGCTGTGTAGTTTGCAAGCTAAACTAGAGCTTACAGGAATATAGACTAAGGAAAGGAAAAAAGTCAATTTTACTTCCATGTTTCAGATGCAAGCTAGGACAGCTAGCATCCCTCTGTCACAAAAAATTCCATTTTGTTACCGAACAAAATGAGAGCAGCACACTGGGAAGCAGAGGGTTGTACAAAACCTCTGGGAGAAGATACCTTGAGAGTGCTGGGCTATTTCAAGCTTTTCACATCAGCTGAACCTGCTGTGGAAGCCCCATGTGTTTCCACCAACTGACAGAGACGTGCTGAGGCTGCTGCAGCCCTGTGTTTCCCTGCTGCTCATTCCAGGTCCTGCTTTCCCCTAGAGCTTGCATTTGCTGGATCCCACTGAGCTGTCCAAGAAAAACAAACCAGTCAAAGGTTAACTCCAAAAGGGAAAAGTTGTTCAATTTCTGGCCAGCTCAACTCCCTGAACCAGTTTGTGTGGGGCCAGAGCCTCTGGGGTGGGACAGCAGAATCACATCAGCCTTGATGAAGGCTGTCAGTGGCTCAGAACTAGCAAGCAACTCCTGTAATGCACATGCATGGCATATGCCTATGTTTTGCAGCAGGACCACAGTTTAAAAAAAAACAAAAACATTTAACACAAGGGACAAAGATAAATGGTACCTCTAAGAGACTGAATCAGTACTGCAATGAAAGGCATTCAAGCAGCTGTATCAATGGAGCACGTGCTCCCTGGGAACAGAAGCCTTTAATAACACAGGGATACGATGCTGCTGCTTTGAGACCTCCAGATACAATCACACCCAATTCATTCAAGAAGCTGCATAAAACACAGCAGGCACAGGGCTGAGAGCAGAAAGCTGGTCTGAGAGCTCTCAAGTCTGGAAGAACACCAGCATTTCTAATGCTGCTCATGACCAGCTGGTACTCACGTGATAAAGTCCAGAAAACTTGCCAAGGGCTCATAGGCATGGTTCCTCATGTGACGGAACTCCACCACCATCTTCTCCTTCAGCTTATCATCAATGACGGACACAGTGAGCGGGGACGCTTCATTGGCCAGGAAGTTCCCATAGTCTGTGCTCTGGAGGTGCAGTTTCAAGTCTGAAAACGAAAGAAAAATTCCACTCTAGAGGGTTTTGGGCTGGGTTTGGGTTTTTTTTCAGCATAGCCAAGAAAGCTGCTGCTCAGCACTTCTCTAGGCACTCTCTTCTCTGAAAGATCACCTAGACAAATCCCATGTGTTAGGTCACACACTTTGCTCTATCATGGACAACCCAAATGCAGGAAAAGATCAGTGCTTCACTGTAGCAGCCTTGCCTCACCTTAAAGGCAAATCTGTGGCACCATCTGTGTAACTGAGCACACACACTGTGCCAGCTGTTCACTCTGCTAGGTCAAGGTGGAAGCTTACTGATTTTCTAGGAGGTACTTGCTAGAAATCCAGGGGGAGGAAAAAAACAAGTAACTTAAGCACTCTGTGTAGCCAAAAGGGCTCTGGATGCAGGCTCCTCTGAAAAAAATCACAACCAAAAACCTAACTGCATGCACAGCAAGTCTCCCCAGATACTAGTGATGTGCAGACATTTGTAAAGCTTTCAAAACCAGGAAGACAGAAGCAGCAACTTAGAAATTATAAACCATCTTGGTCTTACATTATCAAAGCAGCCCAGCTAATTGTGCTGGTAAATAGAATTCAGGCATTAATAGGTAGAGAGGGGCTACTGAAGATGAAGGCCATTTAAATCCACCTCACATGGTAGGCAATCCCTGCCCAGGATGGAAGAACATGCTCAGAAGTCTTCCCTTTCTCCAGTTTCAAGCAGAGGAAACCTTTGTTTCCTCTGTTACCCTTGCTAGCAGGTCAGGTGCCCAACCAAGCTGCAGTCCTGGCCAACAAGTAACCACAACATGCTGAGTTATGTCAAGATAAAAGCACTCTTTGAGCCAAAAGCATTTAAGCGTCTCTGTGGAAAAACTGAATCCAGAATTAAGGAACGTCATACAATCCTACTCCTCAAAGCTCTACTAGTTGCATTGGTACACAATGTTCATCTCCCTTCAGCTTCACCTCAGAGGGCCAGTTAGGCAAGCATCCTCCCAGGGATTCAAGACCTTTATGGGGTAAGGAGAGGAGCTGGAAGAGTTGAGTCAAACCAGATGTCAACGCACCATCCAGAGAAAACAAAAGAAGACATTTCTCCCTGGTTTTTCTGAAGCAGCATTACTGAGGCTGCCTTTCACTTCCACTGAGCCATATGAGTCCTCAGCATTATGGCACAAGCATCCACAGCACTGAGGTCAGAGAAGCACTCAGCCCGCTCTGAGGAGTTGATCTTTTGGCATTACACCCAGCCATTGGGCACAAGTTGGAGAGCTCCTCCTCAGGCTCCAACCTGAGCTCGTACAACATGATAGTGTTCTCAGCCCAAGGGATCAGGGGTCAAACAGCTTCCAAGCCAACTTACTCTTCTGGGTATTTCCAAGGAGCTCTAGCAAAGATGGTTTTGACCCAGCACTCCGCAGTTACAAAGACGTTCCCACTGCTCAGTGTTGCAGAAAACAGATGGGAGTTTACAGGGAAGGAAAATAAAGGCCAGAGACTTAAATACTACTTAGTTTGTCAGGTGCTCAAGGCCAGGTTGGGGCTTGGAACAATCTGGTATAGTGGAAGGTGTCCCTGCCTGTGGAAGGAGGCTTGGAACAAGATGGTCTTTAAGGACCCTTTAACCCAAACCATTCAATAATTCTATGAATCCTGAACTATGTCTTAATGAGGTTTTGTCCTACTTTTTAAAGCTCTTGAATGATGAACTTTGGAGTCTGAGTGGAATATAAGTTTCTGACAGATCAGGACTTTACTAGTTTGCTTTTAGCAGAAACTGGAGAAAACATGGAACAAAAACTGATCAATTAATATGTTCAATGAATATGAGAGAAAAGGTCCTGGCAAGAGTATTATACCCATAAGCTCAGAGTGCAAGGGAAGGCACAGGGAACTGCAGTAGTTGCATTCACATACCTCCTACTTGCACTTCCCAGAAGTTGTGCAGAGCTCTAATGGAAGCTAAGTCTGCCCAAAAAGGCATGTGATGTTGTTTTGCAGCATACATGGCTTTGGAGAGGAAGCAGCTATTGCATATCCTCCCAGATCTGCCTTCGGTAGGGAAGCTGCCAAAGCTTGTTTCCTCAAGTCCAACACCATTGGTTTGTTTTGTTGTCATCACAACCTGAAACTCTGCTTTTGAGGTTGCAAGCAGCTCCTTTGCTATCATGTCACTAGATGCTACAGACTCAGTGACACAAAAAGAAGTTTGCTGTACTTCCAGGAAGTCAGAGCTGCACTCCATCTAGACCAGAGGCACACAGGCTGCACGTTGTGCCTTGCAGGCTCTCCAACAGCTCTGAGCAAGCTCCCATGAGCTGCTTGGACGGAACATGTTGCCCTGCTCCATGAAGGGTTGTGCCCCCAACTCCACAGCACAACAGCCAGCACATTATGTTGCAACTGGAATAAGGGCCATGTTTATATAACACTTGGAATTCAATTTTACAAGGAAGGCCAGCCACAAACTGCAGAACTAAACTTTTCTGAATCTTTTAGCATCCAAGCAGACAAAACAGAACATATTTTCCAAAAGTTGGACCGGATTTATGAACCCTGACTCAGTGCATCCCACGGTGTATCAGTGCTTTACATTAGCCTGTCCTCCTCCAGCTGTTGGGCTAGTCACCAAGCTTCAGCCAAGAGGGTTTGGGAGCTTTTAATAGGACTATTCACATGTCAAGCTTCTCAGATGAGAGCAAGCTAATCCCGTGGTTTCACAAACCTGCTGCCAGAAGAGCTGTCCCAGTAGCACGGTGACTAATAAATGGACGCACTGCTGAGCAAGCCCCAGGCTCTCCAAAAGCTCAGGTTCCTAACACAAGCTTGGACTGAGCTGGAGTTGGCCTCTGGCAGCAAGAGCAGCACCGTGGCAGGGGCAGCTGCCAGAGATCCCACATGCTGCAGGTCAATAAGACACTGGCTGCAAGGCTTTGCAGCGCCTCTTCCCTAGCTGCTGCTGAAAAGGAGGGAGACCTGCAGCTAGAGCCCAGACCCTTCAGATGAGCTCCTCCATATACCCACAAACAACAGCACATGGCCTCAACCCAGTGACTGATTTTGAGATACATTCGCCTGTTCTGGCCTTTTTCCAAGAGGTTCACACACTTTACGTAACAGACTGAGCCAGCATTTGGCAAGGGAGCACTTGAATGACCACAAATCTTTTGTTCTCTCTCCTCCCCCGCAAAACCTAGGAAATTATGGCCAGGTCACTGCTCCCAGAAAGCTGCCTTGTGCAAGAACACAACCATTTGTCAGAATGACAGTCTTTTTCAGCTGGGTAGGGTAGTGCTTGGGATTACCATGACACGTACTTACAGCCACCTCCTGTCAACTCTCAGATAAGGCCCTCTGGTTTTCGTGCAGCTGCCTGTACAGGAGCCACAAACACAACCAGAGCTTAATCAACACACTGTTATGCCAACACCTTGATGTTTCAGATGACATCTTCACAAGAGACTTTATATCCACACTAATGCAACTATCCTCTCCTGCAAGTTTACTTTGACATAACAAGGAACCAAGCCATTAGTCAGTCAGACATCTGTCAGTCAAAACCTTTCCTGTAAGCCCTTCTCAGACAGAGTGATCCATGGCCCCATCAGCTCAGACTTCCAACCCTTCCTTCTTTCCTGCCGTAACTGCATTGCAGAGCTCTGAATCAAGTTAAGGGCTCAAACACTTCCAGGCAAGGACTGATCGGTCTTCTCACGCACAGGCACAGAATCAGCTTCCGCAACTTCTGAGCTGAACTGATGTTTTCAAAAGAATTATCTGCTGTAACCTCAACATCTTCCTCCAAAACACCTGGGGCCACCACCGCCTATATAAAAAATTAAAATATCATTTGCCATCTCCCAGGCTGGAGGCCATAAAGCAGCTGAGGGATTACACAGCAGTCTGCAGATGAGCTACATCGCCCACATCTCCCTTCAGGAGACTGCAGTCATTACCATTTGCCTTGTTGCTGTTTGTTTGGTCTGTTTATAGCCACCTCAGACTCCTGAGCTGATTCTCTGAAATCTCCTTCAAGATTAACTCAGAGACCCTTTGTTCCCTGCAGAATTTAAGACCTTTCCTGTGGTTGCACACCACCAGCAGTGACGTGCTACCTCTTCTGTTGTCAGGCAGCAAATTCATCTGAGCCATGGTGAGACACAGAGAAGCATCATCTTTGGCTCTTTCCTCCAACAGTAACTCACCTCTGACTTTTCACCAGTTTGAGATGCCCTCAGCACCAAAGAGCAGCCTGTGTTTCTAGTCCATCCCTTCCTGGACTGAACTCACTCCACTCAGAGCTTCAAACCTAGCACAGCCAGGTTGTGTTCCATGAGGAGCCCCTCAACTAGGCAGCCCCTTCCTAATCTGTCCAAAAGGCAAGGTAACCCCTCCTCATCTCCCCGCATCCCCAATAAGCTTTTTTCCCCCCTCCAAAAGCAGACTGCTCTAAGTCACTCTCTAACCTCAGAAGCCCAATGCAGGACATCAGCCCAAGGTATCTGTAACCTCAGAAGCCTAGTGCAGGGGTTAAGGGAGAGGCAACAAATCACTGAGAAACTAAAACAAACAGGGCAGAAAACAGTCTCATGCTGCAGGAGCTTACAGCTGAGGAAAAACAAGATGAAAGCACTGATCGGCTGCCAAGCAGCAATACCTGCCAGGAAACCCAGACAGCAGCATCATCTAACAAGGGGCAGGACCCAAACAAGGGCTGAAGCTGCACCAGTACTGAGAAGCTGACCTCAGCTGCTGCTTGAAGTTTAGCTAGGAGAAGCTATGAAGCAGGTCTCTGCCTGGTAAAGGAGGCCAGAACAAACAGAAAAGAGCCTCTGCTGAACCCTGCAGGAAGCCAGTGGCCACAGTGTTTGTTTGCTACTATGATCTAGCAGGCTATGGAAGTGCCATGATTCTTCCAATAAATTATGTTTTCCTGAAGCTTGATTTAACAGGAGAGTTGATGAAACAGCCACAGCTAGTGGTTACACACATACACGATGCAGGACAAAGCACCAAAATTAGCAGGACACCAAAATTAGCATTTTGGACACTGTTCTGTTGCTACACAAGAAGTCAGCATTCAGAGGACAGGAATGGTCTCTACTTTCCTCAGATCTCACCTTGCCTGTAGACTCTGCCTCCTTTGGCAAGAGAAAGCTCTTGGGGCCAGGGGTCAGTCCTGCTGCACAGTCCCAACACACAGGGGTCAGTTTTTCACAGAGGGCTCCAAGATGACAGGAGAATGATATATCATCATTGTCTGAATGCCATTGAAAGGTCCCCAGCACATTAAGGCCTGGCTTCTACAGCCCCCGAGTTCAGAATGAACCACTCTTGGAGCTCAGGATGGATCTAAGCATGGTCCTACCATGGGACCATCAAGTGGCCTATCCCTACTTGGCAGTACAGTAAAGGAGCTGCACAGGAAAGGATTTATGCTGTCCCCCCTTCACACTGGGGAATATCATGAGCTCCACCAAAAGTACTCTTGAAGTCAGTCTGGAACTCTGCAACACCCCCACACAAGAGAGGACATGTTACCCATGTGGCTAGGCTGAAAGAGAAGCCTCACTCCAGCCTTCCTGGGGCCTAAATTCCAGGGCCACAGTGCTAAAATGGAAAAGAGACAGGTAGCACAGCCTGCCCTGCTCTTCTCTTGTGAAAAGAGATGTGCTGAACACCTCAAAGCAATGGTAGCCTGTAGGGGAGAAAAAAAGATCTTTGAGACAATGAAAACAAAAGCCCACACTGCACACAGCCTAGTGTAGAGAAGACAAACTCTATGGACAGATCCCACTCCTCCAAGTGGACACCATTGTTTACAAGGCATCCCAGCTCCCAGCTGTGCCAATTGCATGGACAGAGGCACAGGCCCCACAAAGTGGTGGTGCTGAGATGCACAGTCTCCAGAAGGCCTCTCCAAAAAGAGGCCCACAAGCCTGAGCCAAATCCCTGTCACTCCTCAGCCTCATCACCCAGCTAGAAGGTGACACATACTGCGGCTGGATTTCACCCCCTATCACCTCTACAACACTGGCAAGTCAGAAAGAAAGCAGCTTTTTACACTACTGCTGTGGAAGCAAGAATAAGTAGTAGCAATAGGATGCTCATGAACACTGACCTAAGGGTAAAGACACTCCTGGTTCAAGATGCCTTTGTGCAGTCTTGGGCTATGCACACTTTTTGCAGACCAACAGTAAAGCCAGTTGATAACCTACATTTCAGTCCCAGACTGAACACTGATGCTCAAAAGCATCACCACTGTTCAACTGCACCAACAGCTTTTCATTCTCCTGACAGAAAATCAGACCTCTGACAGGCCACCACAGCTTGAAGAGCCATAGATGACTCACCAATCTTTTGACAGTAGAAATCTGCGTGACTCCTAAGTTTGGTTGCCCCAAACAGATTCCACTCAAGTACAGATCCATGCTCACAGCACTGGAGCAGAGGAAAGCAGCTCCAGGTCCTTCACTGACACCTTGTGTCAGAAGCAGGAACTGGATACAACAGCGATCACCAAGCAGGTTCCAAACGCTCCCAGCTCATGTGTACTGCACAGGGCCTCAGCTGAGGAACAACCAGAGCACCAGGATTTTGGGAGCTGAAAGAAGGCATTAAACGTGTTATTGCTAAAGGGTTTAAGAGAAAGCTTAGACCAAAACAGCTCTCACACACACACCCTCAATCCATGTTTTTCTGCATTTCTCATGGCCAGCTCAGGAGCCTTTCTGACCAGAGACAGCCCATTTGGCTCTCTGTTTCTGACTCAACAATGGAGAGCTTGGGTCAATTACCTTGTGATCAGACAAACAGAGACAACAGGGGATCATGCAGAAAAGCATGATTTCCTCCCTTCCAGCAACACTAAACTGCCAGCTTAAGTCCTGAAGCAGACAAGTCAATCCCTTTATGCTTCCAGACTGATCTAGGCACATGAGAAGGAGCAGCATTTCAGACCTGGAACGACAACGCCATCCAAGCAGCCAGATATCCAATTCCCAGGGCCAGACCCAGAACAGCCTTGGTCCTTCAGGCTTTCTCTATAGCCAAGGCAACTTCAGGACTGGAACTAACTGCAGAGCCAGACACGTGAGAGGCAGCAGCAAAGACTAAACAGAGTAGAGAAGAATGTATCAGTAATTTATGCCCCAGTATTTAATTTGGCTGCTAATACATCAGCCACTGCCTGGATTTAGGGCAGATGAGATCTGGGAAGGAAAGAAACATGTTAAAAGTCAGTGGAGCACAGAAAACAAGTACTGGAAGGGGAACTTAAAAAGACAGAGGAAATAAACTGTTTGACCAGAGACTTATGTAAGTAACAAAAAACAATGCTCCTTTGAAGAAAAATCCCTTTCCAAAAGGGCACGGCGAGCCAAGCGAAGGAGTAACAAGACGGGCAGTGAATTTGGAAGAGCCTTCAGGTTCTGAATGAAGCGTGACCAAGAGCACAGCAGCTGCCACCACCAGAGAGCTGCTGGGGACAGAACAGCAACAATACCATGACAAACATGCGGGAACTCCAATGTGACTCATTCCAAATGCAGCCAACACCACTCTAAGGGAGAACTAGGCTTAAACAGCTTGGTTCAGAAATGGAAAGAAAAGAGAAGCTCCAAGTACAGAAAGATTCCAAAGAGGAAGTTATCTGCAGGAAAGGTGAAAGTCACAGTTCAGGGCATGCTGAGACTTGTGACTACCAAGAAAGCAGAAGTCACTCCCACTGCACTTTTTTAGGCCCTGGGCTCCACAGCAGGAATGACAGTGACTGCTGCAAGCAAAGAAGTAAAAAAAGAGAAAAGCAGAAAAATAGCTTCTGTCCTAAGCAAAAATATACTGGGGATTTTTAAGGTAGAGACTGGGGCACAGCACGGCACTCTAGCACTCTGTTCCCATTCTATTGTTACCTGGAGCTGCTCACTCCAGGTAACCTACATCCAGGATTGGGCTGGCCAGGGATTACCTAAACTGTCAATGTCAATTAACCATTCAGCAATGATTGTCTAGATAAAACTGATGCTTAACTTATTTTTTTAGAAGAAAAAATGATCCAATAATTGTAGTTCCACTGATCAAGACAACCAACATCTCTGGATACGTGTGTTTCTAGTTTATTTCAAGACAGGCCTGGTTTTAATCTTTGTGAACTGTGGTCCAGGCCCTGTACACCAAAGAGTGAAAATCGCTAAGCAGGTCACTGATCAGAGGAACAGTTTAGCACCAACTAATTAAGATGATGAGCTGACCACAGGAGATGATAGAACTGCAGAACAGTTTGGGTTGGAAGGGACCTTTAAAGGCCATGCAGACCAACTGCTTGCAATGAGCAGGGATATCTTCAGCTAGACCAGGTTGTTTAGAGCTCCATTCAACCTGGCATTGAATGTTTTCCAGAATGGGGCATCCACCACCTCGCTGGACAACCTGCGCCAGTGTTTCACCACCCTCACAGTAAAAAAGAAATCCTTAGAGTTCTGCAAGTTTGTACACATTGATCTAGAAAAAAAGATGATGGCTGGAAATCAGAATTAGCCTTGAAAGAGATCACCAAATCAGAGGTGACAGATAATTCACTGGTGGATTTACTCAGATGTGCACTCGATTTTTTTTCCAATAGTGATCTTTCAATAACAGCAGGTACTTTCCTATGAGACCTGATCTCCTTAAACACTAGTCATGGATATCAGGGATTTTAGATTATACCAATAACCTTATTCCAGGCCTTAAAAGGCTTCCTGCCCTTTAGGGAGTGAAGGCACAAACATGTCTCACCAGCAAGGCCTGTCAAAACCCACCAATCTCCTAAACCCCGCAGGGTACAGCTACACGGCTACCTCAAGAAAGCAGTAGGAGCTCAAGTTCCCTCACACCACTGTATCAGCTGCTGCAATCACACGGCCGGGCCGACCGGGAAACTGAGTCAGCTGAGGCGGGGTGGGGGGCCAGGACAGGACACCGGCTGCGTCCTCAACCATGGGGTAAAGAGGGAACAGCTCCTCATAAACGCCGCTATCGCCTCTTTTCCCCACTGCCAGACAGCCCCTTCCCTCCCCTCATCTCCCCACAGCCCCCCACCATCTCCCCTCAACCCACAGCCCGGACATTCCCCTCAGGAAGGCGGGGGGCTGTCCCCGCTTGCCTCAGGCCTCCACCGCTACTCACCCTCCAGGCTCTCACACTGCACCAGGTTCACGTAGTCGCCTTGCCGCAGTACCCCCGCCTTAAAGCCGCGCACCAGCCCTTCCAGGTAGCCGTTATCCACGTTGAAATAGAGCTCCGGGAAACACGACATGGCGGCAGCGGCGAGAGGCAACGCTACCGCCCGCCGCCTCACGTGACTCGCGGCGGGTCACGTGGCCGCGGCCCCTTCCCGGCAGCCACCGCGAGGCGGGCTGGCCTGAGGCGATGGCGGCCGCCATAAGCCCGTGCCCGCCGTGCCTGCTCCGGCTGCCCAGCGCCAGGCGTGAGCCTCCCCTTCGCTCCACCTAAGTCACCGCGAGCGATACAGGCACAAGGAGGATACGCGTGTAGAGTTCGCAGTATCGCCTACTGCCGAGACACCGCTTCTACTAGTCAGGAAATACCTAGCTAGTTAAAGAGCTTTGCGAGGAGCTGCTCTGTGAAAAAATAAAATAGTTTTGTTTGATGTGAAGGTGTTGCAAAATGTGGAATTTGTCAAGGTTCTGTTAAGGCAAGATGTTCTTTGATGTAAGACCTCTCTCTACTTTCAAACCTAACCACGAAGAAAGGAGACCTAATCAGTGGAACAGGCAGCAGGCAGCACCCCTCACTCAAAAATATCCTGGAACAAGCTTTAAGGGTGCAATAAGTTAAGATGGTGATGTATGTCTACATGTACATGTTAACCTAGTGAAATACTCGAGGTTCATGTATTCTAGAGCTGAGCTATCTTTATTGCAACATTAAATCACACCTGGAGGGTCAAAAAGACCCTGCCCAGGTGAAGACCCTTCCCCTGAGCATGAGTAGAAGTTACCTGGATTAAGTTACATGATTGCTATGGAAATTGCCATCCAATCTTAATAGAGGGGCTGTGCTTGGGAAGTCACTAACCCTGAAGTTCTCTGTGTAAATAATGGCACAGAAAGCGTGGTGGGCTGTGCTGGATTTGTAGAATAGCACCGAGCACCCAGGCTGGGGCAGCTCTGAAATAAACAATCAGTGTCTCTTTGGAGTGTGTCATGATCGGCTGGGTGCACACCAAGGAACGAGCCCGATTCTGTGGGTAACAGCAGCATAGCTAGAACATCACCTGGGGTGCCCCTGCTGCTGAGACACCACTTATGGATCCAGGAAAGGCACATCTGGTTTGATGTGGATGTGTGGACACTGCCCAGCTGTGCACAGGCCACCCTCACCTTGCTGCCACCCCCCGAGAGCCCGAGCGGACACGTCACACCATTCCCACTCTGCAGCGGCTTTTGCAAAGGGCTGGTTTTATTGGAGCTGCAGAGCAGGAGGCACACACAGGGGCAAGCAGCTGGCAGCCCCAGGGGCGCTAGTTCTTGCCACAGGGGAAGTTGGTGCTGATTTTCCTGCAGTAGCAAAAGGCGTTGAAGAAGCGGCAGTAGCAGGTGGCACAGGGGTCACAGCAGGGGATCTGGTGGCCCAGGCAGGACTCCAGGAGACGGACACAGCGGCGGGGGGAGCGCTCCTCACGGCCCTCAGCTTGCAGTTCTGTGGATGATGCCTGCAGGGGAGAGAAGAGGAAGAGGAGGTGAAGAGATGGTCCTGGACCACCGTGCCAGGAAAAAAGAACTGTGGGGGAGAGAGCCAGGAGTGGCTGCTGAAGCTTGGCATTGCCAGCAGCAGAGGCTTCTGTCATGTTCAACTCCAGGATCTATTTTCTATTGGAAATCACTGCTGAGCAGTGTAGACTCTCTGCAGGCATTGCTGCCTCCACCATCCACAGTGTCTCGAGGCCTTTCTGCACACATTTATTTTGAAGCACAGCCTGGACTTTAGCAAATGGCCTTCTGCCTGAACAGAGGCAGCAGGGGCCGAGCCAGACAACACAGGGCACTGCCCAGCGAGCTCCTGCTCTGCAGAGGCTTCCTGGGCTGCACTTGAGCTTTACTAAATGGATTACAGAAGCACAGGCTTGGACCACTCTCCTTTGAGTGCTGGAGCCCCTTGCAGGTCTGAGCAGCCTCAGCTCATACCAGCTCCTCAGGTGATGTACAGATAGTCCTGTCCCAGGCAGCACTGTGCTGGCTCCAAACCCCCCAGCCCTAGGGACACAGAGAAGGCTGCTGTGGCCTGAGGCTGCCCCGCTCTTAGGGTGTCTGTAAGAAAGCTCAGGGAGCCATACCTGTGGTTCCAGCAGGCTGCCTCTCTGCAAAAGGTCACCATCAGCTTCTTGGACCCCCAGGGTCATCTGCTCAAACCCCAGCCTTGGGAGAGCTCCTGTGAGATACAGAGAGACTGCACAAGGAGGCTGCTGGAGGGTCAGTTCTGATTCTTCTCCCTTTGCTCATGGGTCCCCAGAAAAAAAAAGACCCCACTGCCTGTGGGCTGCCAAGCTGCTCTCACTAGCCAGGGCCAGGAGAAGCTGTGCTGCTTTAAGGGGACCCCCTGACTCTGGGTGTGGGATGCCCAGTTCAGTTCTGGGGCCATGGGTTTTCCAGCGAGCAGCCGGTGGGCTCAGTGGAGAGCAGGAGGCCGCAGGACTCACCTGCCGGCTCCGCAGACACCTCCTTGCCTTTGCGCTGCAGGCTGGCCTGGCGGGCTCTGTCCACCCGCTCCAGCCCGCCGCTCGCCTTCTGCAGGTGGCCACAGCTGAGGTCAGCAGTCCTGAGATCCAGCACAGCCTGGATCCCCTGCAGCAGCCCACAGCACAGCAGCAGCACGTTCAGCATGGTCCTGGGGGACAACCTGTGCAGAGGGGCCTGGCCGGCATCAGCCCACCTGCTGGCAGCCTGGCCTGTCCCCTCCACTGCCATCATCCCCTGGCACCCCGAGAAGTGCTTTGTCAGCCTCTGCCAGCACAGCCACCACTCCCAGCTGTTTGTTCCCTTGGACTTGAGAGCCTTTTTTTGGGCCCACAGACACCTGGGAGCAGGAGCCCCCAAAGTTCTGTCATTTGCTGTGGGGCACTCCACATGAGAGCACATTCATGATCTCCCCACAGAAAGGGGTGACCACCAGAGAATGGACTGAGATTTGATTTTTTTTGTGTCAGTTCAGGTTCTTCTGCCCGACACACAGCAGCCACCAGACCATTGAGCATGTGGCCAAAACATCTGACATGGCTCCTGCAAGGCTCTGAGCCTGGAAGTGCCACTAGAATCTGAGTGCTGGGCAGGGAGATGGACCACAGCGCACAAAGCTGAGGGACAGGAGAAGCTGCAGGGCCAGGCTGTGGGCTTTGGGGACCTGAAGGCTCTAAAAAGTAGGTAACCTCTTAGGGAGTACAAGTAAAGGGTCCAGGAGGTGGTATCCACCAAATGTCAGCCAAATCCTTGGAAACCCTGTGTTTGCTTGGGCAGCCTTGAGGTTCCAAACCTGGCTCCAGCAGCCCAGTGCTGGCCACTCCTCATCTCCCCATCCCACAAAACCACCCAGCTCTTTGCTGGGAGAGACCCCTCTGCACTGTGGGGAGCCCCACAGCCATGGGCTCACATCCCGCATGCTCCCAAGCCCCCTCCCGTGGTAAGCACTGACCTCTCCCAGCAGAGAGGGGGTTGCTGTCGCTGCTCCACTGAGCTCGCTGGAAGCGCTGCTACCGCTCTCTGCCTCGGTGGCCTCCTCCCCACATGTTTACTGGGATTTATATCAGCTTTTTATTAATTAAGTGCTGTGACCACATGACTTTGCTAACTACCAGGTGGGTGGGAGTCTCTGGAAAACGGGCTTTGTCTGGATGGAGAGGCAGCCAGTGGGGTGGTGCATGGGAGGGTGGACTCCTGCTTTGTGCCTTGCACAGCTGCAGGAAGGAACAGTCCCTGTTAGCTCCAAACTCCCAGGTTTTTTGGAAGTGATCCCCACTGTCCTTGCAGGCCACTTCCATTTCCATCCCACTTCCCTTTCCAGCACCAAGCCTGAGGACATCTCCTAGTTCCCAAATACAGAAATAACAGGGCTACAATCTCCTCACCAAAACCATGCCAAGCTTGACTGGTTTTCAAAGGGAATGTTGCCTATCTGTATCTCCTGGCAAGCATCCACTCATAGTGCAGAGCCTCCAGAAGTCCTCCAGCTCCTGACCGCATACCATCTGCACCATCTGCAGATTCTCCAGGCTTCCACCTGTGCTAACTGCATCTCTTACTCATGTCTTGTTTGAAAAACCTGCATCTCCCCAGAGCCCGGCTCCTTTGGGGAATACCTGTGGCCTTGAGTGGCTTCAGCCCTGCAAGGAATTGCAGAATAAGATATAAAAGGAAGGGTTCAGCAAGCTCTGACATCCCCTGCAGAGAAAGCTGATAACCCAGGCTCTGCCCAGGCTGTTACCAGACCGGGAGGACCCCCCAGGCCTCCCAGCATGTCCTCAGCAGAGTGTGAGCCACTGCTCCTGGCTGCAGCACCACCTCTCGGGCTCTTGGGAGGCTTCCTCTGCTCCTACATCCCCTGTCCTAGCATGATCTGATTCCTGCTGCATTTGAGGGACAGGCTGAGCAGGCACAGGAGCTTATCTGCCATGTGTCATTTTCTCCAGCTGCACGTGGCTGCTGGAAGCACTCAGCACCCATCTGGGTCCCCCAATGCACAACACCAAGTCAGGATCCCCTGCCACAGCACCTGGATGCCTGCTGCACCCCACATGCCTGGACAGAGTCATCTTGGGTGAGAGGCAGGTTTGGCAACCCCTTCCATTCCCGAGTCCCAGGTGGGTGCCGAGTGTCCCATCCAGCCCTGGCTCCTCCATTCCTCAGCCCTGGGGAGCCCGGGTCCCCGCTGACAGCAGCCCCCGCACGGAGCCCTCAGCACAGCTCATTAGGGCCTGTTTGCAGCCGGCGGGGCCGCGGGCCAGGACTTCTGGGAAGGCATTAGCGGGAACGAGGGCGGCCGCGCTGAGAGCGTTTTAATCTGCAGGAGCAACATCTGCTTTGTGCGCATCCCGGTGGCCAGTAACGAGCTAAATGAGGCGGCCGGCCGCTCGGCGGGCCGCTTCCAGGAAAAGACTGGCTTAAAGCGAGGGGGAAAGGGGGGCCAGGGCTGCGCTCCCGGCTCAGTGGTTCAGGCTCCAGCGAGGGAGGGAGCGGATGGTGGAGCGGGTTAGTGGCACAGCAGAGATGCCCATGAGCGGGCATCCTGGGCAGGAGCCCCCAGCGGCGGGACCCTTCGGAGACAAGTCCGGGCTGGGGGCTCTCCCTCTCCTCCTGGAAGCATACAGGCAGAGCGGCGGCTCATTTAGCTCATCACCAGCCCTCGTTACCGCTAAGGCCAACCGAGTCCCCGCTACCCCAGACAGGCAGTAACCAGCCAGGCCGCGGGAGCTGCCGGAGGCAGCGGTACCCGAGGCTGCCTCTCCGGAGGTGCGATGAGCATCGCCCCGGCTTCAGCCCCGCCGGGCCGGGCCCTTTAAGGCGCGATCCCGGAGCCGCCCTGACGTCAGCGGGGCGGGCGCGCCCGGGCACCGCAGCCCCGGCGGTCGCAGCTCCGCGCCCCAGTGAGTGCGGCTCCGCCGGGGCGCACCGGGTGACAGGGGTGGGTATCGGGGTGTCCGGGGCGCTAGAGGGGGAGCATGGGGGTGCCCAGGGTGCTGAGGTCTGGAGGTGAGGGTGGCACGGATGTTGGGGATTGGAGATGGGAATACAGGAGTGACAGGGTTGCTGAAGACCTGAGGGTTGGCGTTATGGGGGTGGCCCGGAGTTCTGGGGACAGGAGATGGAGGTGTGGGGGTGCCCAGAGGTGCTGGGTAGTGGAGATGAGCATACTGGGGTAGCCAGGATGCCAAATACCTGGAAGTTGTTATTATTGGGGTGCCCAGGATGCTGGGGTCTAGGAGTGTGGGGTGACAGGGGTGCTGTCGATTTGGAAGTAGTGAAGTGAAGTGCTCAGGATGCTGGGAACCAGGACAGAAGGGGTTTGGGGCTGCTCAGGGTGATGAGGGACTGGAGGCAGGAGTATTGGGGTGCCCACAGTGCTGCAGTTCTGGACATCTGGAGGAGAGAGTATCAGGATGTCCTGGGATGCTGGGAAGTAGAGGGATGTATCAGGATGTCCAGGATGCTAGGAATTGAAAGGGGGGGGTGTTGGAGTGCTCAAGATGCTGGGGACCCAGACATGGGGATTATGGGGTGCCCTAGGAGATGGAAGATGGAAGTATTGAGATTCCCAGAGTACTAGGAACTGGAGATGGGGATACAGATGGGGGTCTAGGTCCCGGGATGGGGACTGGGAGGTAGAGTGTCAGGGGTGCCCAGGGTGCTGGGGACTTGATGTCCTGGCAGTGCTGGTGTCAGTGGTGCTGGGGGACCTGGTATTTGGGAGCACTCCGTCCCTCACCCCACATTGCTCAGCATCTCCTCCATCCCACAGCGCCTGCCTGATGCCTGTCCCCACCTGAGGGCACCGCCATGGCCGGGGCGCAGGGCTGCGGCGAGGGCAAGATCGCGGGGCTGTATGACCTGGAGCGCACGCTGGGCAAGGGCCACTTTGCAGTGGTGAAGCTGGCCCGGCACGTCTTCACTGGGCAGCGCGTGGCCGTCAAGGTGATTGACAAGAGCAAGCTGGCAGGGGAGGCAGCGGGGCAGCTCCTGCAGGAGGTGCGCTGCATGAAGCTGGTGCAGCACCCCAACGTGGTGCGCCTCTACGAGGTCATCGACACCCATGCCAAGCTCTACCTCATCCTGGAGCTGGGTGACGGTGGGGACATGTTTGACCACATCATGCGGCACGAGGGCGGCCTGGCCGAGCCGCGGGCCAAGCACTACTTTGCCCAGATCGTCCATGCCATCTCCTATTGCCACAAGCTCCACGTGGTGCACCGCGACCTCAAGCCCGAGAACGTGGTCTTCTTCCAGGAGCAAGGGGTGGTCAAACTCACCGACTTTGGCTTCAGCAACCGATTCCAGCCCGGCAAGATGCTCACCACCAGCTGCGGCTCCCTGGCCTACTCGGCACCAGAGATCCTGCTTGGGGATGAGTATGATGCCCCGGCTGTTGGTAAGGGCTGAGGGGGGCCCTGAGGACCTGCCTCCCTCCTGTCCCTTGCCTGGAGCATGGTCCTGCCAGCTGGGTACCACCTTCCACTTGGCCCCTTACACTAGGAGCACACAGTGGCACTGCTGTCCCTGCACAGAGCAAGCCTGTCTCTTGGGTGCTTGGCTGCCCAGCCCTGCCCTAGCACAGCAGGGTCCTCCCTGCAGAGACCATCCCAGCATCCACAGATGATCCACAGAGATCCCACAGAGTGATGGTTTCCAGAGAGGGGAAAAAGCCCAAGCAGGCTGTGAGCCTGGCGTGGCAGCTGCCAGGAAAAGCAGTGTGAGCATACAGCTGCCAGCAATCTGGCACTGGTGGTTATTTGGCGGGGCGAGGCAGGAAGGAAATCTGCTCAGGATGCTGCTGTTTGGGTGGAGGAGCTCCGAAAGTTTCCTTTGCTCCATCCCCACCCTGAAAACCACTTCCTTCCCATGGCTCCCAGTGCTCTTCCTCCCCGGGTGCAGGGGAAGTGCAGGGGTCTGGGGAGACTGTCTGAGGGCACAGGGAGCTGGGCTGGGGGCTCCAAGAAGCTCTGCTGTGGCAGAGGGGACGTGGGAAAGAAGCAGGATCCGAGCTGGCTGGCTGGAATTAGGGCAGGAGGATTTAGCAAAGCAAAACACGAGTCCTTAAAGGCAAAAGCCCAGCGTTGGCTCAGGGAAAGGCGGATCCTGAGTTG